>NC_142283.1:2815832-4015832 GCF_052056855.1 Sturnus vulgaris | reverse complement strand
GTGTGATGTTTGTGCAATTAGGTTTACAGGCCAATATCAGAAAGGCATGGTCCATGGAACAGGAAGTGGAGAAAGGCATGAAAAATGTGAGCTACATTGAAAGGTTGAAGGAGCGTGTAAAGAAAGGTCAGTCTCTGTGTGTGTGATGGAAGAGACAAAGCTCCCAGATTTCTCACCAATACTCATGAAGTCTCCATCAGCTGCCAAGCACGAGTTCCTGGTTTCAAAACAGTGCCTGGTGTGTCATATCCCCTCCCTCGACCTGCTGGCCACACTTCTCCTGTTGCAGCCCAGGACACGGTTGCCTTTCTGGGCTGCCAGCACACGTTGCCAGCTCATGCCCAGCCTCTCACCCACCAGAACCCCCAAGTCCTCTCCACCTTCATCCCCCAGCCTGCCTTGGTGCCCAGGGCATGTCCCAACCCCAAAGATGCAGCACTTTGCATTTGGCCTTGTCAAATCTAATGAGGGTCCCAGGGCCCCACTTGCCAAGGTTCTCCATGTCCCTCTGGATGGCATCTCATGCTTCTGGTGCTGGCAAACTTGCTGAAGGTGCACTTAATCCCACTGTCCATATCATTCTTGACATAGCTCAATGCTTGAGCTTACAAACTGGGAAATCATATCAAAGCACCATGCATATAGAGAACTTTTCACCAAAACCTCCCCTCTAGTATCACTGCATTCCCAATTTTTTTGATGACTGTTTCTTCCTAATGCTTTTCTGTTTGGATTCTTACTGATCTATAAATGCTTAACAAACAGAGTTTCAACGGTCTTGGTCTGTGCTTTTGAATCAACTTCCTTGCCTTCTCTCAACCCGTTGACAATTCTTTTTCTGTTTTACCTTTCCTGAAGTTAAAATACCAGAGCTCAGGAAAGCCCCACAGAGCACTCCAGATCTTGTGCCCGAGAGGAAGAGAACCATGCCCATGAACCCTGCAAAATTCTTCCCGAGACGTTGCAGTGCTCTTTGTCAACGACCAGTCAGAGACAGGGTGATTCATTTACTGGCTCTGAAGAGCTACAGGAAGCCAGAGCTCCTTGCTCGCTTGCAGAGAGAGGGAATTGTGGAAAAGGACAAGGAATCCCTTGGGAAGATCCTTCAGGAGGTGAGATCATTGAGCTGCTGCTGGCAGTGCTAACTCTTAGCTGTCTTACTTCAGGGTTTCAATTAGAAACTAATGAGAGGCTTAGGAAATGTTCCTTGCTTAAGTTTTTACATAAGCTTTACCCACTTTCCCCCCAATTGCAAGTCCATGTGAGGACAAAACAAAACCCCTTCAAACATTTTGGAGCATTGTTGTTGTTTTGCTAGAATAGCTGGCCAAGATAAACCCTTTGTAATGTTGTTGCTTCTCATGCCTTATTTCAGCCTCTCTCTTTCCTTTGCACTCTTTAAGTGCTTCATGGAGTAACTTCAGAGGTGAAACTCTCAATTGGGTGAAACAGTTTGTTGCAGTACTTGAAGTGTCCTGAGAAAAATAACTGAGGAGACAATTTGGTAACTGCACAGGGCAGTATTTCATTAGCATGGAGTAGGTGGCCTCTCAATGGTGCTTAGCTTTTTCTAGAATCTGCAGAGATTTCCTTGCAGGGAAGGGTGTTGCATGCAAATCCTACCTGATAGAGGTGTTGGCCCAGCTTTGAGCACGTGGTTTCTTTGCTGCCATTTGGGTTGAGTCATCACCTTCCTTGGCACTTCTTATTATTCAGTAACTTTTCCAGTTCTCCTTTGAGTTCCACTGGTATTTATCACAGACATTCATACGATTCACACTGACTGAAGGATGTAGTGGCTCTTTCCTTCCTTTTTAACTATTCCCCATCCACAAAGGCTGTGGCTGAATTAAGCAAGCATTCACATAGTAGTAGTAGTAGTAGTAGTAGTAGTAGTAGTAGTAGTAGTATTTCATCTTTAGCTAGGAAAAAGTGTTTTGGAACTTAGTCCAGGGAGGAAAATTCACCATGGATACAGTTTCAGTTGATCCTACAATGACTTTTAAGAACTCCTTCCTTGAACCTGTCATGTTTGTTGTTGTGTTTGCCCAGGGCAGTGGCAGGGTTTTTTCACTCTGAAGACATTCACAATTTCATGAGAGCCATGGTCTCCCATCCCAATGCATGTAGCCCATTTATGCTTCAAGATGCTTATAAAATTTCAACTCTCAGCTCCTTAGAGGGTAAAAAGTGAAAACATTTTTCCCCCTTTATTCTTGTCAATGTTTAAGGAGATTTTGAAGGTGTCGTTTCTTGTTTGCAGTGTGAGCTGCCTCAAGGTACTGGTTTGTGTTCTGAAAGGGCTGTGTGAACAGTACTACATCCTGAAAACCCTTATTCACCTTTTTCTTCACTTCATATGGAGCCAGTGTTGATTTTTTGCTATTATGAAAAACTGGTAGCGTGAACTTGCGGAGATCTCATATGCACAGCCTTCCTTCTGCTTTTAAGAGGCAAATTCCTGATTCTGGGTATCTTTGTTACTTTTAAGCTCTTAAAGTATAGCTAGATTATCACCTACAATTCTTCCATAGGAAGCTGTAGTTTCCTCTGAGCAGGTACTTGAGACAGAAAAGCATTTCTGTTTGAGGAGACAAATGCCAACATCCTGTGGTGCTTCATGGGATGATGAAAACATGCCCCATTAGAGGCCCAGGCTGTGCTCTGCCATGGCAATGTAGCTGGGTGAAACAAGAGGGCAGCAGGTGTCCTCCTGAGGATGGGAAAATGTGGATTGCCCATGGAGATGGTGTTCTTCAGGTCTTACTCAAAAGACAAGGAAAGAGAAAGGAAATTTTCCTATTTTCCTCCATGTATTTCAAATGGTAAAGACTGAGAGTTCTGCCATAGTGTACCTTGACTCTCAAAGCTGCCATAAAGACCAAGAAGCCTCGATACCTAGTGCAGGGAGAGGTTTTTATAGCATGTATTTCCTCCATGCTTGCAGCAGCTTGGGATTTACTTACGTGCAAATTTCTACAGCCCAAATGGACTACACTTGTTTAATATTGTTGCCTCTTACATGGCAGCTGCTTTGTTCTTCACATTGAACAGAAGTCCTGGCAAACTGGTGCATGATTTTCTCTTTAGCTTTCCTTTAGCTTTGCAGTACCAGTTTTGCATCTGTAGTCTGCATTTAGGTGTAATGAACATTTCTGTTGCAAATGTCTGCCCATAGGTAGCCAACCTGGATGCAAGTGAGAATTCTTTCACTCTGAAGGAACATTTCTTTAAAGACATTCAGGAAGATTGGCCTGGCTACAGTGACAGTGATAGACAGATGTTGGAGGTGACCCTTTTCCAGTAAGTTCCGTCAGAACAACAAGCATTTCAGAAAACCCTCTGGGAAATGAAAGTCTGTTTTCCCTGTGAGGAAAGAACTATGACTGGTGATATTTTTGCCTTGCAACCTGAAATGATGGACCCTCCTTACAGAAAACCAGCTCCATCTCAGAATGCCACCAGCACCAGCCAGTCATCATCTCTGGCACCTTCTGAAAGAGATACTCCACTGAGAACTGCTCAGGTATTTTGTCAATTTTTAAAACTATATTCTCTAGCATGTATTAAGTTTTATCCTACTTGCTTTTGGTGTCAAAGCTGTGAAATGAAGCAGTAGTGTTGTCTTTATATCCTAAAAACCTGAAGGATGTACTTCTAATGGCATTCCTGTATACTTTTCAAGAGACTTTTGTAATACACTGTATGCTTTTCAAAGCCTGCAACAAGCTTGCACACATGACTTGTTTCTCATGGTGCCTAGGAAGCTCTGCTAAGGACAAGATGTGTACATATTTTTTGTGCCTGACTGTGTCTGTGCAGGATTCTTGATGATCTGGCAGCTCTAGTACCTAAATCGTGCCCAGATGTGCCAGTGCTACTGTTTGACTAGAAATCGGAGGGAAGTCCAGAAGAGGGACAAATTAGAGTAGTGATGTATTTGCAGGAATCTTGTTGCTGTGCCCTAGGCAGCATTGAGGCCCCCATTTTGATTCAGGGCATCCCATGTGTGAGGAGGGGACTCTGAATCATCAGGGAATACCTCTGACTCGTCAGGCTTAAAATCAAGAGAGGGCCTGATTTCTTACCAACACAAGAGAGCAAGGCAAACCTCTTGAAAGACGCTTGGCAGACACTGTATAAAAGGTGTCTTTTCTAGACCTGAAAGAAGTCGTCTTGAAATGGAGGAGGGAGGACAGAGCTCTGTTTTTCCCTAGCTCTGTTCCAGGCAGAGCAGGAAATGCTGCAGGCCCCAGCCACCTCTTCCCACCTGCCTCCGTGCCCACAGGATTTCTGTCAGCAGGCTGGCACAGAGCCGTGCCTGGCGCTCCTGCTCTGAGCTGCTGATGTGCATGGGTGGCAGCAGTGGGTGCTCGGGAGGGAAGAGGCTCAGGCTGATGCAGGTTTCCTCTGGAGAACAGCAGCAATGACACCTGCAGCCAGGCTGGGGCTACTCTCTGTTGTTCTCATCTCTGCCCTGCACACGCTGTGATCAGCACCGCACCGGCGGCTTCTTGGGGCTGCTCTAGTGCATGGAGTGGGGGTGTGACAGCAAGAGCTGAGTGCTTTCCTGCTGTGTCTAAGCAGAAACAGGCAGCTGCATAAAACGAACCTGAGCTGCCCATCTTGGGCAAGCCTTTGCTAGAGCTGCTGAAGGGCGTGTCTTTCTCCCAAAGCCTTTTAGCTACAGGGTTGGAGAAGGACTTGCTGAATAATCAGGTGAGAAAGTAGGAATGAAATAGGGAACATATTTGTCTGCAGCACCTCCTTGTTTGACAGGCAGTTTTAGGTAAGAAAGATGTGTTTCCAACCATTGCCAGTTGAGAAATGCTGCTTTTTCAGAATAGGAGCCAAACTAATGCTGATCATCTTTGCAGAAACGGCCTGTGGCTTCTGATTTGATCAGTCCTGAGATGAGCAAGAAGCAGGACTTTGACCAACTGCCCAGTCATGTCCAGCCAGCAGCTGGTGGCCACTCTCCTTTTTCCTTCCTCCTGCCTTCCACATCCTGTCCAACTTTGAAGCTGTCTCCAAGAGTCAACTCCATTTCCACTTCCTCCCCTGAGATGCATCTAAAAGATCAAATTCAGACTCCATCACGAATCCAAGTGCCTGCCAGGGTGCAGGGGAAGACTATCAAGTCCAAAGGTGAGAAAACAGTATTAGACAGGCTGAAAAAATCCCATCCTTCCAATTTTGATAAAAAACTTGTGATGAGCGAAGCCAAAGAGATGAGCAGAGAGCTCAGGACCCAGGCAGAACAGGAGTCCCACAATCAAAGAGCAAAAGGTACTAAATTGATGGGCCACTTTTAGACATGCTTCCATTTCATTTTTTACTGGATACCTCCAGGGTTTCTTACTCCTATGCAGCCTCTCATCCATCAGCACCTCCAAGTTCTCCCCACTTCCATCCCCCAGCCTGCCTTGGCACCAGGGGATGTCCTGAACTCAAAGATTCAGACCTTTGCTCTTGGCCTTGTTGAATGTGATGAGGTTCCCAGGGCCCCACTTCCCAAGCTTGGCCAGGTCCCTCTGGATGGCATCCCAGGCCTCTGGTGCTGGCAAACTTGCTGAGGATGCACTTAATCCCAATGTCCATGTCATTCTTGACATAGCTCAATTTGAGCCTATAAACTGGGGAAATCCTATAAAAGCACCATGCATATAAAGAATCTCTCACAAGAAACTTCCCATCCAGTATCACTCCTTTAGCAGCTTTGAATGACTGTTTCTTTTTAATGCTTTATTCTCTGGATTCTTGCAGATCTGTAAATGACAAACAAATAGAGTTTCAACAGTCTTGGTACATATTTTTGAACCAACTTCTGTGTCTTCCCAAATCTCTAATATGAACTATTTTATTCTGTTTCTCCCTCACTTTAGGAGAAAAAGCAGAGGCCAGAGGAGGCCAAGGAAACAATTCCGGTTCTGTGCCAGAGAAGAAGAGGATGATGTCTGTGAGACTTGCAGACATTGACTGGAATGGTTGTGCTGCTGTTTATGGCCGACCCTACAGGGACAGGGTGATTCATTTACTTGCTCTGAGGGATTACAAGGAGCCAGAGTTACTTGCCCGCTTGCAGAGAGATGGAGTCAGGCCAAAGGACAAGGATTCCCTTGGAAAGATCCTTCAGCAGGTGAGATCGTGGAGCATGAGCCAGCAATTTTTCCAGCATGCTATTCTGCTGGAAGTTCATCATTTTCCTACTTCCTCACCTTAAATTAGAGACTTTTCCAATACTCCTTGGAGTTCTGTTCCACTGGTATTTCTTTCTCACAGCCATTCATAAGATGCACACCCATTGAAAGATGCAGTAGCTCCTTCCTTCCTTTTTAAATATTCCCCATCCACATAGCCTTTAGTTGAATAATGCAAGCATTAATAGATCAAGTAGGACTATTTCCTCTTTAGCTAGGAAAAAAGTCTTTTGCAACCTAGTCAAGGGAGTCAGATTCAACATGGATACAATTTCAGTTGATCCCACATTGACATTGTGCTTGCCCTGGGCAGTGGCAGGCTGTTTCACCCAGAAGACACAAATTCACAATTTAATGAGCCATATTCTGCCATCTTAACTGAGGTGATACATTTAGATTTCAAGTGGATTATAAAATTTCAAAGATCAGCTCCTTAGAATGCAAAGGGTCAAAGAATTTTCTCCTGTTCCACTGCAAAATTGAAGGAGATTTCCTTGGAGGCAATGTCCTGTATGAGGTGTGAACTGCTTCAAGCTACTGGTTTGCATTCTGAAAGGGCTGTGTGAGCAGCACTATGTCCTACAATGCCTTGCTCAGGCTTTTCTGGAAATCAGAGCAAGTGGGGGTTTAATTTTTAGGAATTTAAAATGGGCAGCCTGAGCTTGCTGAGATCTGGTATAAACACACTTGCTTCCCTTCCAATACAACCTTAGTTCTGCTTTTAAGACATGATTTCCTGATTCTGGGTACCTTTGTTACTTTCATAATTATTTTTTAAGCTGGGGGGAGACAGACATCAGCACAGGCCCAAATTCTCAATGTTTATGATGTTTTCAAGGAGAAAAGTCAAAGCTGATACAGATGGTGGTGGTTTGTTGATGAGTTGTTCAGTGTGCTGAAGGGTCCAAATTGATGGAGACTTTTCCTGTGGGCTTTTCTATGGAACTCTGAGCAGGTGTCAGGTGATGAAGTCTAAATCAGCACTTTTGATATTCATGGTCCTGAGGTTTTTCTAGTCCATTTCACCTTTCTGAGTAGACATTGTATTTGTCTGGAGGAAGATATGAACCTCATTGCTTTTCAAAGGAATAGAGCAAGCCATGTGCACAGCCTTCTCATGGTAGGTCTTTGCTGGGATGAACCCTGGCTCTGCCACATGAAGAGGGACTCTGGGCTGACCACCTCTCCTTACACATTATAGCACTGTGAGAAACGACTCTCCCTTTTAAAAATTGTCAAGGTTTCTTAAAAACCTTAACAAAACACAACAAAAGGACTAAATAACAACAAAAAGGACAGCCCAGTGGGTGTTGGTGCCAGTAACAAGCCTTCCCTCCTCCCAGATGCCCCATGCAAGGGGCACAGGTACAGGCCCTCCCTCTACATGTCCCGACTACCAAGGCTGTCCCTTGGCAACTCCACGGGGGGAAGGGGACTATGGGGAGAAGAGAGGACATCTAAACAACAAATCCCAAACACATAACTATATACCAATAAGACTTTCCTTAATATACACGTAATATTCATCTCTTAAGTGCAAGACCCAACTGTTGCATTCCTCACCAAAAGAAGCACTAATTGTGGTTTTCAAAGGAACACTTGCTAGATACGAATAGAGTTACTAGGTTGTTTCCAATTGGACAGAAATGTAATATGGCTTAAAACTCATGTGATAGAGGAATAATTCACCCTATTACAAATGACGTTGTTCAGTTCCAGTCTGGTGCTCACAAAGAGCTGTTCAGGACCAAGTGGATTCCTGTAGTTTTCATCTAGAAACCATATTAAACATTTGTTTTCTTCAATGTCTGCCTGTAGGTAGCCAACCTGAATCCAAAGGATAATTCCTTCAGTCTGAAGGAACATCTCTTTCCAACCCTTCAGATTGATTGGCCTGGCTACAGTGGAATCGATAGGGAGAATTTGAAGTTAATACTTTCCAGGTAAGTTCAGTCTTTAGAAGAAGGAAAGAGCCATTTCAGGAAAAAAGCACGCAGGGAAATGAAGCCTGGATTGTTTGGATGTGCTGAGTCAGCAGCAACCCATCAGGGTCATAGAGTCCAAATCCTGGCCCTGCACAGGACACCACAGGAATCACCCCCTGTGCCCAAGAGTGTTGTCCAAACACTTCTTGAAACCCTGCTGCAGTGCCCACTGGCCAGGAGAGCTGTACCTGTGATCCAGCCCCCTCTGGGGCAAGAGCATTTTCCTGATATCCAGCCTAAAATTTTCTCAACACATCTTCATGCAGTTTCCTTGAGTCCTGACACTGAAGGTCTGTTTTACCTGTAACAAAGAACTATGACAGTTCATTTTCAGGCCTTGTAACCTAAAATATTTGACCATCCTCACAGAAAATCAGCTCCATCTCAGAACTCCATCAGCACCATCCAGATGACATCTCCAGGGCCTTCTGAGAGAGATGCTCCAGCAAGACCTGCTCAGGTATTTGGTGCATTTTGAACATTCTCTATTGTGTATTAAGGTTCAGCCCTCTGCTGATGGTGTAAAAGCTGTGATGTGAATGTGCAGGACCAGGCCAAAGCAGGCTCTGCCTCAGGCACTGTGACTGCTTTGACAGGAAGGTTGTGATCAGAAGAGAGGCTCCTGCAGGGCTGGAGCAGCACTGTCCTGAGCCAACTTTCTGCTCTGCCTGGACACTTGAGCTCAGTCCCCACTCTCAACTCATTCCCTGCAGAAGGGCTCAAAGGGCTGGCTCTGCATGCATGACAAAACTGTGTCAAAAGACTCCTGGACATAAGAGGCTGCACCAGGGTGGGGCAGATGGGGCCCTCTCTCTCTCTTTTCCCTCTCTCCTGCTTTCATTCTCATTGTTTACTCCAGATCCACACTGTCCATGTGGCAGGCCCAGCACAGGATCGACAGAATTGTGATATTCCCTCACTCCCTTCTCTGCCTTGATTTGTCTCCTGCTTTGCTCTGCCTGGGAACAGCATGGCTGTCCTGTTCTACTCCATCCTCAGTCCTGAAGTTTGCTGTGGGCGTGGGGAGCTTGTGGCTGTGTGCTGTGGCTTGTGAGCCAGCACCTTTGAGAAGGTCCTTGGGAAGAGCTGAGCAATGATTGAAGGGCACTGAGGAAAAAGGAAGGGCTCATAAGTCACCACTTGTGAAACTCTGTTGTACAAATGTAAGAACTTGTTAGCCAACAGCTTTTGAGTCTAAAGAGTGAGCTGGCTGTTGGATTGGAGACATCTGTACCTAAAAGCACAAGAGCTACTTGACAAGTGACTGATGTCTTTGTCCATCCTGAGGAGAAATCACAAGCAGCCATCACACCCTGTGCTCCTGGGTTTTTATAGTGAAGCACTGATCTTGTCTTTACTACCTAAAATCCTAAACCAGCCAGGTGTCTCTTTAGTAAAACCTGTGAATGTGTGACAGCAAGAGCTGAGTCTTTTCCTCGTGTGTATCAGCAGAAATTGGGAGCTAGTCAAAACTTACTGGACCTCCCCTTTTTGGGGAAGTTTTGATAGAGCTGAAGGGAGTGCTATTTTTACTTAAGAAAGATGTGTTTTCAATCATGGCCAGTTCACAAGGGCTGCTCTTTTAGAATGGGAGGAAAACCTGATCCTGATCATAGATAAATGAATTCTTTTGTTATTGTTGCAGAAACGGCCTCGGGCTTCTGCCTTTAAAACTCCTGTGATGAGCAAGAAGCAGAGGATTGACCAATAGCCCAGTGACATCCAGCCAGCAGCTGGTGGCCACTCTTCTGTACTGGCTTTGTCATCCCATTCTACTTCATCCCTGCCTCCAAGTGTCTGCTCCATTTCCCCCTGCACCCTTTAGGTTCAAGTAGGAGACAAATTTCAGAGTTCTAGAATCCCATCCCTCGTGTGCAGAAGACTCCCAGGTCCAACAAGCAGTGAATAGAACTGGGGAGGCTGAAGCAGCAGCGTTGCTGGGAATTCAATGAAGGTATTAATGTGCTGCTTTTCCCAGTTTCACCCTGGATAACCATGCAGTAAAGATTTGATTATTAAGAGAAGCATCAGCCCAAATTAAGGTGCAAGCAAGCCCATATTCTAGAGTCAATAGTACAGACGTTATTTAACAGTAAATGTGAAGTGGGGAGATAGAAAGAAATAGGAGGAGATGGGCGGAGTGAGGGGAAGAGCTGAAATGAACCCCGAGGTGGGTTGGGCCCAGAGGGGCCCTCCCTTCCTGCAGTGCAGTTGCACAGGGGCAGCTGCAGCACTGCTGTTGCATCCCCCCCTCGTCTTTGCAGGGCAGGAGGGGACAGAGAAGTGTGTGTGTGTGTGTGTGTGTGTGTGTGTGTGTGTGTGTGTGTGTGGTATCAAAGGCTGGGAATTGGTGCCAGCTCCTGTCAGAGCAGTGATGTTGGCAAGGGCAGTCAGGCCTCCTGCAGCCCTTGGGCTCTGGGGCAGCTGTGGCCTTTGGAGCAGGCGCGGCAGGGCCCTGGCTCACATTGGATACAGCCAGGGATGCTCCGTGGCAAGGCTGAGGGCAAGTCTGGCCCTGCAGGGCAGCAGCTGAGTGAGGCCTGTGCTGGGGCTCTTGCTAGGAAATGCCACTGGGCACAAGCCACTAGTCCAGGCTATTTCTTCTCTGGCACCTCCCAGAATGTTGAAAGACATCTGTAGTTTTCTTTTCAGAGCACACCAGCACACCAGTCAGGTACATCAGGCCTGGGATGCATCCCTGGCACAAGTTGTTGTCTGTCTTGGTACAGAATTTCAACTGGTTTAAGATTTACTGCTTGGAGCAGAAGCATTGGTGTGTCAGTGTTGGGAAGTGGTGTCTATTATTCTCAGTGCCACTTCATCTTGGATTTGTATCATGAGCTTGGTAAACCTCACCCATGTTGATTTGAGGGAGAAGGGAATCAAGATATTTTTTCTCATCAGTGGCTTTAGGCATTAATGAGTTTTGCTCTCCTTAGGAGCTGATGTGGTGGAGGTTTTTTGTAGTTGTGGTTTCAGACTTGTCTGGAGTTTTTTATGGGCCTCTATTACAAGTGCCTCAGTTGGCAAAGCTCCCAGTAGGGCAGTGGCTCACAAAGAAAAAAATTTCTAGGTTCACACTGAGTGCATTTTTACTGTTTTACATGAGTAAAATCTGACCTGCCAGGCTTGGTAACCTTCTGAGTCTGCCTCAAGGCTATTTTTTAGCATAGGACGTGAAATTCTAAACTCTGCAGAAATGTTGGCATGCCCTAATTTTCTTTGATTTCTCTTTCATAGGGTAGCCCCAGCTAGTCTGAGATGAAGAGCAGGTGCCAGTATCTCTACAGAAAACTGTCCCCCATTCAGCAATGAGTATCTGTGTTTGGCAAGCAGCAAGTGGAGTCCTGGCACCAGTCATCTGCTTCAGCCTGATAAAATCTATGAGCTCCGGCTTTTTTATTTGAAAAAGAAGAGTAGTTGTTTAGTTGTTTTAAAATCATTCAAGTTAGCATTGGGCAGATCAATGCTTGTTAAAAATGTAGGATTAGTTTGTTAAAGATAACAGAATTTAGTAGTGAACTTTCACAATAAAGAAGTTGCATTATTCTTAACTCCCTCTCTTATGGTCACTTTCAACATATTTGGAGTGGCTTTCTTGTGGTCAATTCTTTTCTTCAAGATTTAGGTTTGTCCACTGAATTAATTTTATAAGTCAGTAGAGGGTGGAAGCCCAGTACCGCTACTAGGAAGTTGTCCACATTCTAAGAAAATATTGTAGCAAATTGAAATTCTTTATGATAAGAATAGGCTTCTTTTCCAACTTGCTTGTTGTCTTGTTTTGAGAAACAGGTGTCTGCTGAGGAAGGCAGGAGCCTCTCTTGAAATGGAAAATGTAAATGCCCTTCATCCAAATTATTGTAATTTTGAAATGAAGTAGTTCTCAGGCAAAGATATGGGAATAGGAATAACAATCTTTCCTAGGAAAATTCAAATAAAAATACAATAATACAAATAAAACAAAATTCTGACAGAGTCAGAATACAACCTGACACCTCCTCATTCAGGGTATTGGTAGCAGTCCCATTAAAAGGAGGCTGCATCCTCCTGGAGTGACAGCTGTGGTGCTGTTGAAGCAGTGGTCCTGTAGAAGGGTGCAGTTCTCCTCCACAGATGCAGCCGAGCTGCAACCCACGGAAGGGACTCTTCTGAATTTGTCATCTCGTCAGACCGGTGAGAGGTTCTGATGTTTTGTATTGTTCATTTTTGTGCTGGGGAGTGCTTTGCCTGTTAAATAAAAAGCTTTCTTCCTGCTTCTCTCCAAGGAAATCTTTTCCCAAAGCAGTTGGGAGAGGGGCTGCTGGAGTCTGTTTCCTAAAGGGATCCCATTCAGAGGTTTCCTCCAAATTTCCCCTAAACCAGGACAGCAAGAAGCAGAGGATTGACCAGCAGCCCAGTCAAGTCCATCCAGCAGCTGCTTCCTTGCTTCTGCCTTCCAGATGCCATTTCACTTCCATCCCTGTCTCCATTTCATCCTGCACCCGTGAGGTGCCACAAAAAGACAAATTTTGGAGTTCTAGAATCCCAGCATTTGCCATGGTGCAGTAGAGGACCCAAAAGTCCAAGAGGAAATAAAAAAGACTGCAGAGGCTGAAGCAGTGGCGTCCTTTGGATGCTGATGAAGGTATTATTGTGCTGTGTTTCCTAGGTCCTGAGAGGAATGTCAGATTTGTCTTTACAAGCAAGCTGTGGATCTGCTGGTAGATAAGAGTAGCACTGAGAGATAAAAGAAACAGTGGGATGGATTCCACTGATTGATGAATGGAAAAAAATAGTTGCCTTTGCAAACAACCTATAGGTTTGCTGAGAAATGAAATTGGATGTTGAAAGATGAAAGAAGCAATGGGGAGAACTATGAATTCTATAAGAATTAAAGATTAAAAGGGAGGGTTATACATTCAAAGAGAATTTTAGGTATCAGGCATTCCAGGAAGTCTGTACCTCTCAAGTACCTCAGCCAATGGGGAAAGAGAGAGGGAAATGCGGTCAGGAAAATAGGACAATATAGAAGGCTATGTCCTCCAAAAATTTGAGAGATCCCAGTGGAATGCTCTATGGTCTATCCCTTTATGCAAATAAAACAAAAAGGACTCCTCTGTCTCCTTTTTGGACATAAAAAAATGCCAACTTAGGTAAAACACTAAAAATACCCTCTGTTTGACTCTTGAGATTTTATTCTCTGTGAGCCAACACTCTTCTGGGAGGTTTGCAAAAAGGAAATCTCCCACTCCCAGCATCACCCAAGATCTGCAATTAAGCCTCTCATAGGGAACAGAAGGAGCACATGCTCTAAGACTCTGCTTGGGACACATCTCACCTTACTCTTTCTTCACAGACAGCTCAAACAAGGGCTTTTGGGCAGGGTCTTGCAAAAATCAGACCCAGCCCAAGCAGTGTCTGAGCATATATGCCAATTCTGCAGTTTCCTTTTGTCCCACTGAGCTCCTCCAGGGAATTCAAAACACTGCTGGGATGAAGCACAGCCTTCATGGTTTTGACCTTCTTTACCTGATAGGCTTCAGAGCCTGGAATCAGAGAATTCCATTGCTCAAGAAACTGTCTGAAATCTTTGTTGATCTTGCCAATCTTCAAATGTAAATTCCTGTATTCCTCATACTCTGCACTGAAGTCATCCCCGTAGTGCTGGCATTGCTCCTAGGAGACTATGGCTATGTATTTGCTAATGAAAAGAATTAGATCATTTTTCTATGAATGAACTCCAAGAGAACATTTTAATGTTTCCGTATTCCATAAAGCACACGTGTAGTTTTACACCAAGCACATGACAAATGTCAAACACAGATCCCCAAACTTCAAGGCAGATGCTCAGGGACTAACTGGTTCTACATGCAAGTTCATGTTCTTGATGAGAATACAGTCAGGTAACTAGAAATATTCTACAATTCTATGACCTTCAATTACTAATAGTTTATATTGTAGAGGTTTCCTTCATTAGCAAGTGGAGCACATTTAGAAAAGTTTAGCACTCATTTCAAGTATCAAAGGACCAACAGAGACCACAGCCTCAGGAAGAGAAGAAACATTGCTAAATTCTATTCTCTTTTGATATAGGAAAATCTTTAAAATTTACATTTACTTTTGAAAATCCATCTGCAATACATATTTGGCAGGGACTGGATTTATGGAGTTGGTTGCACAGAGTTGGACTTTTAAGCTACATTGATGTCTTCCTGTCTAACAGCAAGCAGAGTTAATGATAATATTTGATTCTTCTAGTGGGTAGCAGTTACAAAACTGAGCCTTGAACTGAGGCGCTTGTAATACAGCCATTAAAAAATTCGCTGTACAAATCTGAAAATACAACTACAAAAACCCAAACCAGATCAGGTCCTAAGAAGGGAAAAAATCATTAATGCCTAAAGGAACTGATGGAAGAAAAATTTTCTTCATTCCCTTCTCCTTCAAATCAACATGAGTGAGGTCTATAAAGCTCTTGATACAAATCCAAGATGAAATGGCAATGAGAATAATAGACACCACTTCCCAACACTGACACACCAATGCTTCTGCTCCTCCAGGCCTGAACACCTGGTTCTTTTGAATGACAAAAACTCCCTCCACATGGCAATGAATCCTTCAAAGCATCCTGAGAATAATTCCTGCAAGCAGTAAATCTTTAACAAGTTGGAATTCAGCACCAAGACAGACAACAGCTTGTGCCAGGGATGCATCCCAGGCCTGATGTACCTGACTGGTGTGCTGGTGTGCTCTGAAAAGAAAACTACAGATGTCTTTCAACATTCTGGGAGGTGCCAGAGAAGAAAGAGCCTGGACTAGTGGCTTGTGCCCAGTGGCATTTCCTAGCAAGAGCCCCAGCACAGGCCTCACTCAGCTGCTGCCCTGCAGGGCCAGACTTGCCCTCAGCCTTGCCACGGAGCATCCCTGGCTGTATCCAATGTGAGCCAGGGCCCTGCCGCGCCTGCTCCAAAGGCCACAGCTGCCCCAGAGCCCAAGGGCTGCAGGAGGCCTGACTGCCCTTGCCAACATCACTGCTCTGACAGGAGCTGGCACCAATTCCCAGCCTTTGATACCACACACACACACACACACACACACACACACACACACACACACACACACTTCTCTGTCCCCTCCTGCCCTGCAAAGACGAGGGGGGGATGCAACAGCAGTGCTGCAGCTGCCCCTGTGCAACTGCACTGCAGGAAGGGAGGGCCCGTCTGGGCCCAACCCACCTCGGGGCTCATTTCAGCTCTTCCCCTCACCCGCCCATCTCCTCCTATTTCTTTCTATCTCCCAAGTTCACATTTACTGTTAAATAATGTCTGTACTATTGACTCTAGAATATGGGCCTGCTTGCACCTTAATTCAGGCACAAGCTTCTCTTAATAATCACATCATTACACCATGGTTATCCACACAGGACCTAAGAAACACAGCTCAATAATACCTTCATCAACATCCAACTACTGCTTCAGCCTCTCCAGTCCTTTTTACATCTTCATGGACTTTTGGGTCTACTTCTGCACCATGGCAGGTGCTGGGATTCTAGAACTCCAAAATGTGTCTTCCAAGGAAGCAGCTGCTGGATGGACTTGACTGGGCTGCTGGTCAATCCTCTGCTTCTTGCTGTCCTGGTTTAGGGCAAAGTTGGGAGGAAACCTCTGAATGGGGTCCCTCTAGGAAACAGACTCCAGTAGACCCTCTGCCAACTATTTTGGGAAAAGATTTCCTTGGAGAGAAGCAGGAAAAAAGCTTTTTATTTAACAGGCAAAGCACTCCCCAGCACAAAAATGAACAATACAAAACATCAGAACATCTCACCGCTCTGACGAGATGACAAATTCAGAAGAGTCCCTTCCGTGGGTTGCAGCTCGGCTCACTCAGGCTGTTCTCAGTCCCTCCATCCCTGGGAAATGCCACGGCCCAGGCCAGGCCTGGTGTGACACAGGTGCCAGCTCCCACTGCTCCTCGGGGTTTTCAGTCCAGAGAAGGTTCAAAAAATTCCAAGAAAAAGGAAAAGAAAAACCACAGTCCATGGAATTACTCTCCCTCAGCTAGTCAAAACCTAACTAAGAGCAAAGGACGCCTCTCTCCTGCTCTCCACTGCAGACAACACAGTCTGAGTGTAGGAATGCGAGGGAGTGAGTGCAGTCTCTGATAACAAACTCTGCACCTCTTCTCTCCCCCTCCAGTCTTGGAACCAGTCTTAAAGCTGCAGAACTCAATATCCAACCCAAACAGAACAAACAATTGGGGATACAAGCATCATAAAGTCAGCCCAGGACACTTGCTCATCACTGGGCTCATCAAGTCTGAATCCAGAGGCCCAAAGTTTGGAGGAGTTTCTGCACTCTGGTCAGAAGGAAAGCCAATTCCATTCCATAGGGGTTGCTGGCACCAAGGCTCCAATAACCAGCTCACAAAGTCTAGTGCTCCTCATTCAAATGACAAGAGCTCTGCAATTGTGAATTGTTCTTTGGCTATTTTTCAAAGGCATTTTGGAAGCTCTGCACACATCAACCCAAAGCCATCTTTTCAAAGAAATCTTGAAGAATTATGATAATAAAAATAGCTGACCTTAATGAAAAATCAGCTGAAACAGGAAGGAACATGGAGAATCTTGGGAATCGCTCTCTGCTTTCCATCTGGGATTTTGTGGCAAGTTCAAAAGCCACAGGATCCTTTATAGTCTTCGTTAGCTTACATTGCCACTGTATACACACAGTTCAGAAGATCAGCAGGTGGAGATTGTCATTTCATGGCAGAGCTCCTTGTCTGGGCACAAATACGGCTGGGCAGAAAGCAGCCAGGCACAAGGTTTCTGACATCAGAAGGTATTATCTTTAATTTTCTTTTGGCTAGATTTAGGAAAAATTTTCATAGAATGAAATCCTCAAATATTTCTTCCCTTTTCCCTAGTAATTTAGGATTTTTCAAGTTGTTTTAGAATTCTGAAAAGCTTAGAACATTTTTACACTTCTAGAATAATAAATAAAATTGCATTTAATTGGTACTCTTAAGCAAGATCGAAGACACCCCAAGACACCCAGCCTGTTACAGTTGTTACATCAGCAGCCTGGGGGGAAGGGGGATGCCAGGCCCCAGACAAAGGCACCAGCACTCCTGATTCTTGTAACAAGACTTAAACACTTTCTTCTTTGGGAGCATGCCTGAAATAGGGTGACTGAGGTTTCCCAGGCACACACAGGAAATTGGTTACAATTTCAGTCACTCATTTCCTCAACCAGGGAAAAATCAGCATTCAGGGTCCAACAGATGAGCTGGATTTTCACAGCAAATGCCTACTCAAAGGCTGGCTGGGTTTCAAATAACATCTTTTAGAAAAGCTGCAATATTCAGTGCATACTGCAGAGGCTCTTTTCCCATGGGAGACTTGTACCTAGTCATAAAGAAATCATGTAAAACCTTTTCCCAGCTATTTTCAGGGATTTTTGACAAGCTCGTCTCTTTGTCTTCAGAGGCAAACTTTGAGCACAGTGGGAATCTCTTGAAGTCACTGTCTTTGCTTCTAAATGAACTCCCTCACTTCGAGAGCAGGGCGTTCTCTCAGCTTCCTGCCACCCCCGGGCTCTCCTCCCGTCCTTCTGGGCTTTGTTGGGTGGCTCAGCCTGTGCCAAGGGGTGCCGAGGTGTCCCAGGCCCCAGCTCTGAGGGAAACAGGGAACGTCCTGGCCATATCCACGAGCTGCCAGCACAGCAGTAGAGCACAGAAAGGGCTTACACTCCCCATTGCTCCCACAGATGAAGCTGGCACCTCAACACGTCTTCCTGATTCCCAGAAGGGCATTGGAAAGGTTTTCTGTCTGGGAACATGCTGCTGGCAAGAGTTAATGGCAGGCTTGGCTTTTCTATGGCACACAGGTGATGGGGGACCCTTGTATGGCTGCCAGATGAATGGGGTCCATCACGAGGCTCACGGGGAGGGGGGTGGAATTTTCCAGTAACACAAGCAGGGTTTGGGTTCTTTGTCAGTGGTGCATGTGGCTGGGGTTCCTCATGAGATTCTCAGGAAATTTCTGATCCCTTCTATGGCATACATGTGACTGGAGACCTCTGTAAGGCTGGCAGGGGGATTGAGTTCCTCATGATTTACGTGGCAGTTTAGTGGTTGCCATCAAGGCCTGGACAGAAGCTGAGTCCTTCCTGAGGTGGCCAGGGGCTGGATTCTTTTGAGGGGCACAGAAGGATATTTTGGGCTCTCTGCTAAGGTGGGCAGGGATCCCTCATGAGGTGTGCAGCAGGGTTAAACTAGACGTGTTTTTTCAGGCTTCTCAGCACAGCAAAGGGACACTCTGGGTCGAGGTTGTGCAAAGTTTGCTGGAAGCCTCCTGCAAAGCCTTGGGCCCGGCCTGCGGGCCCAGCGGGCGGGCAGAGCCCATCCCTTGGGGCCGGGCGGGGCCTCTGGAGCTGCCGCGCCCTGGTCGGGCCGGGTCCCGCGGCCGGGCCGGGCCGGGTCAGGGCCCCGGCAGGGAAGAGCCGCGGCCCCGGGCTCTGATGGCGCTGCCGAGCAGTGCCGGAGGCACAACAAGGGCCTCGCTATGCCCTGGCCCTGTGCTGCAGCCAAAGACACATTTACAGCCACGGCTGTTCCTGGGCCACAGCAGGCACCTGGGGTTACAACTGAGGCGGTGGCTTCTCACACTGAGGACCTCCCTGCAGTTGCCTCAAGCAGATGGGGAATGCAGCACAGCATGAAAACGGTTCTGATGGGTTCTGGTCTGTGATCCCATCTAGACCAAGATATGGATTGACTGGAAGTCCTGGCTGGTCACAGTGGGAAGATCATAGTGCATGCTGGAGGCAATTTCTGAATGTCCCTTTCCTGACAGAAGAATCCCCGATTATTAACCCTGCCCAAGAGTAGCCCCAGGAGCAGTGGGCAGAGGCAAAGCAAGGTGGGGAGGAGAAAGAGCAGGGTCTAGATTGCCTTTGAAAGGCAGATGAGCTCTGGGGCCTGCTCGTGGCCAGGGACCCTGCCCAGAGCCATCCCCTGCTGGCCGGGGCCTTGAGGGGCAGCTGTCCAGCTGGGCCAAGGTGTGCCAGCAGCTCCAGCCGTGCTGGGGAGCCTTGCCAGCTCTGGGCCCAGCTGTGCAGGAGGGTCCCTGTCCACCACCAGCAGCTGGGGCCTCAGACACTCCTCTCTCCACAGGAGAGAGAGAAGCTGCGCCCCTGCAGCTTCACGAGACTTCAGCAAACGACTTCAGTCTGGATGAACTGGATCTGTCATCTTGCATCTCCATGCACGTGTCCGTTTTCCCTCCCCCAAATGCATGACCAGGTAATTCCTGTGCATATGCTGCCACCAGGATGCAGAAAAGGACCCTCTGTCCCCAAAGGGACTCTCCTTCCTCTTCAGCTAGGACAAGAGTTGGGGCCCTCTGGCCAAGGCAGAGCCTGAGTCCAGAAAAACCTTTGGGCTTCAACTCTGGTGTCTGGGTGGTGCCACCAGCACTGGCAGAGCTCCTTGTCTGGGCACAGCCAGGGCTGGGCAGGCAGCGGCCAGCTGCTCCTGAGATCAGCAGCTGCTATGTTTATTTTTCAACTGGCTAGATTTAGGAAAAAATTTCACCAAAACAATTCCCCAAATATTTCTTCCCTTTTCCACTAGTTTAGGATTTTTCAAGTAGTTTTAGAATTCTGAAAAGCTTAGAACATTTTTACACTTCTAGAATAAAAAAGAAAACTTCATTTAGTTGGTACTCTTTACTCTAGCACGAACTAAAACAGCCCAAGACACCCAGCCTGTCAGAGTCGTTCCATCAGCTGCCAGGGGCGGAGGGGGGCGGGTCCCAGACAAAGGCACCAGCACTCCTGCTTCTTGTAACAACACCTAAGCCTCGCCCTGCTCTTTGGGGCTACAGCTTCAGAGCTGTATTCTCATTTCTGGCTGTCAGCGAATACATCAGAATGTTACTGGTAGTTCCTTAGCCACCTGCAGTGCTGCACTTGGGAACTGCACATTGGGAGAGATGTGCAAGGAGTCCCTAAAAGCCCCAAGCCCTGCTTAGAGCCCAGGATGTATCCAGAGAGTACCAAGGCACAGATGACTTCTGAATCCCAGATAGAGCAGCAGAGAGTGTGGGCAGAGCTTTGTGGGTGACAGTAAAGACATCTTTGTTATCAAGTGGACAAGGCAAAACATCAATGGCCATGTGTCCTGTAACTGGCCCCCAAGGAAGCAGAGAAATGGGCTGTTGGAATGTCAGTTGCTAATTACTCCAATGTCTAATCCCAAGGCATTTTGGCTCAGCTCAGCTGTGTCATTGCAAAATCACTCACTCCATGTGCTCTGTGGTTTTGTGCCACCAGCTTCTGAAGTTACTGATTTTCAATGTCATTTTAGGTGGCCATAAAGAAAAATCTTCAAGGACTGACAAGTAAAGAAATAATCATCAATGAACTCATGCCCATGGAGAAGAATAGGAATCCCAACCTGGTCACCTGCTTAGACAGGTGAGTTGTTGTGCTTTTGTGCCATGACTTTTTGTTTACATACTGCAAACACGCAAGGTAAAAAGCCACACTCGTCACTGGCAGAAAATTGAGCTGTTAATTATTAGTACATTATTATTGTTCTGCTCATCATCAATGGATGGGAAGAGAGTGCATCTTGTCTGCATGAGTCTTCCCTGGCAGGTGTAGTTTGCAAATTGTTCAAAACCCAGGATCAACCATATCTTAGTAAATCAATAGCTTGTATGTTCATCTCCTTCTTGTTGTTTTGGGGCTTCCTTTGTTTCAAGTGTTTCATTACATGTGGATAAACTACCAAGGATTTCCCTTGGATTGTGTCCACTCTTTTCCATTGATGTGCATGCCAGGGACACTAGGTGCTTTTTTTCCAGAAACACACAGTGTGACAGGTTTTTTATCTGTTACTGAACTACCCTTTTCATTTTCTGGCCATCTAACACATCTCTTTTGCACAGATGTATCATTCTCCTTGAATCTGCACAGATTGGAAACACTGCACAGCCTAGAGGGAATGTCTATTCCTTTCATTGTGTCCTCATCACAAAGAGACCTGGGAACAACAATGACGCTTGTCTTTTCCAAACAGCAACACAGCCATGCACGTTCATATCCACGGCCTTGTTTCCTTCTTTCAGCTACCTTGTGGATAAGCAATTCTGGCTGGTGATGGAGTACATGGATGGAGGCACTCTGAGAGATGCCATCAGCAAGATGTACCTGTCTGAGGATGAGATGGCAGCTGTCAGTCGGGAGGTCAGGGATTCCACCTGTGCTTCCAAGGGCTTGGGCAGGATTGTTTGGGAAACTGGGGCTCAGAGCTGCAGAGATTTCATGTGCCAAGCTTTGTTTCTGTGTTGCTGGTATGCTATGGGGAAGTAAAAGCATCTCAAGTGAACTGTGTGCCAGTGCCCCAGAAATCACTGTCCTCTATTCCTGTACTCTTCTCTCCTGCTCTTGTATTCTCTCTATGTCTCTTTGTATTTGTATTTGTTGTTCTCCACCCTGCCTCTCTAAATGTTTACCTCGAGCCTGTCTGCACTGCATTCCTTGTCTGTAAAAACAAAGGTGCTGGTGGCAGGATTTGAAATGAATAGCAAAGAAAAACGAGAGACTCATTTCTCACAGGTCTCAAAAAGGATAGTAGTGTACCCAAAATGCTGTTTGCTTCTGAAATGTGACTGATGTGATGCTTCCAAGTCTGTGCTGATGCCAACAATAAACCTTTGTCATGCAGCTTGCCACCCAAAGTAATCCACTTCACACCAAGGGGAGGGACCTTTTCTTTCGTGGCAAAATCGTTTGTCCCCTGCATGGAGAGCACATCCACTGCAGCAGCAGTCATTCTGGCTGGTTTGCAGGGCACAGTCTACAACAGCAGTTGCTGTCGCTCTTCCAAATGCTGACATGCCTTTCCTTAGAAAGGTTCTGCTCTGCTGGTGTTGGAGCAGCAAGCTCTTCCTCTCACTGGCACTGTGTTCTGCCATTAGTCCCCATTCCCTGGAAAGGGAAGCATTTAGAGTTGTTTCCTTTCTTGTATGATGACCTCACATCACTAATGTTTGCCCTCCTGTTTCTGTTTTCCTTCCCAATGCCTTCAAGGACTGGATTTTCTTCATGGAAATGACGTGATCCATCAAAATGTGAAGAGCAGCAACATCCTTCTCAGAACTGATATCTCTGTCAAGCTGGGTCAGTATATTCTTGGTCAGGGGCAGAGTTCTAGGGATGTGGGGTGTGGGGTTGCTTTGAGTGACTGCCAGCTCCCCAAAAATGCTGCTGGTGGGAGTGCATGGGCCCCTGCTTTGAGCTGAAGGCACAGCTGCAACATGCACAGAGGTATGATAGGGAAGCACAAGCAGTCAAGAGTGGCATTGGTCTGTGTGTGTCCCTTCCAGAGGGAGGGAGATACAATGTAAACCTTCAGGGGAATAAAGGCCACTGCTCTGAGCAGCGTTTAAAATCCTGGGTTTTTTTGGAAGTGGCCAATTCCCTACTCCTTGTCTAAAGCCCTAAGGAAACTGAGCATGGCCAGTTCTCCAGGAGATTCATCAACAGCTCATTCTTAGAGTGAGAGTGGGGAATTCTTTTGCTTGGTTTCCTAATTAGAGCTGGCTTTCATGGTGTGTTGTTTTCTCCACAGCTGATTTTGGCCTCTTTGCTCAGCTCACCCCTGAGCAGAGTAGATGGAGCTCAGTGGCCGGCGCTTCTGGGTGGATGGCACCTGAAATCATGACAGGTCAACCATATGGCCCCAAAGTGGATATTTGGTCTTTTGGAATTGTGGGAATTGAAATGGTGGAACGAGAAGTTCCTTGCCAAACTCCTGTGTGGGTAAGGTGCAAATACTTACTGATCCCACTGTCTTTCTCACCTGTCCCATGTCCTGGGAGCCACTGGACAAAATCCCATTGCCATCTGCTGGCACCACTTCAACCAAGGTCCTTTTCCAAAAATATCCCTGCAGCTCATCAGTATCTGCTGTACTTTTGGTGGCCTCAGAAGGGAAGTGGCAGGTAACCAGTTCATCAACGTGCCATTTTTACCTCCAGCCATGCCTGACATTTCTCATTTGCTTTTTGAACGCTGTTGGAGCTCCGTTCCTGAAGGAAACCAAGTTTTTCGTGAAATGGTTAGATATGTGATAAATACCCAGCAAAATGGATGTTGAATCTTCTGACGTTCAGTTTTATATAAAAATTAAGAAAAAAGAAAAAAATAGATAATAACAAAGCACCAATGCAGTGCCCAAGCAGTTCTGCTTGCCTTTTCCTTTTTTAACCACAGCACATCAATTTCCCTGCATACTGTAGCATATTTTCCAAATCCTGTGTGTCTTTGAAACTTTCAGGCTTTCAAAAAACCTGTACATTGTTCTGTCATGTCTCTGGATGGCCTGGCTAAGTTCAGGATGTGTTTTTCTCTGGCTGCAGTTAGAATTGCACACCAAACCCTTGACTGTTTCTTGGTACTTTAACAAGTTGATGAGCTGCAGTCAGGTGCCTGTGGCTGGGATCCAAGGTGTTTGGTTGTTTGGTTGATGCCGGTGCTGTGTTCCTTTACTGCAGGAGCAGGGCCATCCCTGGGCTGCACAGTTTTAATGACAGTGAGGACATCAGCTCCCCATCATGTCCAGTGGCTGGGCTCAGCTGCAGGGGGACAGGATAAAACCCCTTTTGTCACCTCTGGTGGTGTGGGAAAGAAAGCTGCCATCATTATTTTTACTCAAGGAGAGTGCATTTGCTGTTTTAGGTTTGGAAGTTTTCCTCTGGGTTGAAGAGGATAATAACAAAGTCTCTTTGGTCACCATCTATTTCAGTGCCACCAGCACCGAGCTGTTAGTATTGTGCTGGACATTTTTATGGAGACCAGGCCAGGGGCTGGTGTCATGGAGAGCCTGCCAGAACCTCCCATTCTTGCCTGGCACTTTCTGCAATGGCACACCATTGATGCATTGACTAGAGTATCCAAATGAGCAGAGGGTTAACATAGGGATAGCACTTCTCCTTCTTCTGATTTGCCCATGAAAAGGTTTCCTTTTGCCACATAAAGAAGCTGAAACTTGCAGACTGCTGAGAAACAGAGCTGCAGGCTTTTCCTCTTTGTGTGCCCAAACAGGCATTTTCATCCCAATACCTGGTGCATGCATCTTTATGTGTCTGTGTTGAATATGAAATTCCAAATGTTTGTTTTCTTACCTGAGGAATACCTGGTGGATTTCCTTTCTTTTCTTCCAATTACCATTCTTTTCAAGAACAGGACAAAAAGCTTGATGAGTTTTGGTTTATAGCAGCTTTGCATAAGGGACCAGCAAACACTTCAGTGATGCCTTTCATGTAATAATTCTTGGAAATAAGAGTTAGTTAATATAGCAAAGTCACTCTTCCAAATAGCCTGTCAAGCTGGTGCGAATCCTCAAAGAAGCAAACATGGTTTTGCTGATGTAGTTTCCACTAACTAGATCAGTCAACGAGATCAGCTGCCAAGGCAAGATCCCCTGCATGTTGGAAAAGCTGTGGCTGCTTTGGGGTTTGGGTGATTTCTTGGTACAGCAAAGTCACCTCAGCCTCTCTGCCAGGGCAGAAACTGCCAGTGCAGAGTGCAGGTTAAACAATGGCATCTGGGAGAGCAGTGACAGATGTGAAAGGAGCAGGCTGAGCCTCGTGTTTCCTTTTTCTCCAGCCTCAACTCCTGATAGCCACAGGAGGGAGACCAAAGCTGCGGCAGCCCAACCTCTTCTCGCCTTTGCTGCGGGACTTCCTGAGCTGCTGCCTGCAGACAGACGAGGCTCGGCGCTGGTCTGCCAAGGAGCTCCTGCAGGTAAAATGCAAAGGGGCTGCAGGTGAAAGAGTGTCCGTGGGATGGGCTCCTCCTCCACTGGAAGCCAAGGCATCAGATCAGCCCCCTCCTCCTCACCTCCAATCTTGTGCTTTTCAAATGAAAATGGTGAGGAATCCTAGACTGGGCTGGGCTGGTAGGGAGCTGTATAGGTCATCTGGTCCAAGTGGCCTGCAATGAGCAGGGACATCTTGAAGGAGATCAGGTTGCTCAGAGCCCTGTCCCACCTGATCTGGGATGGTTCCAGGCATGGGCAACTACCAGCTCTCAAGGCAACTTGTGCCAGTGTTGCACTATGCTCCCAGTAAACAAGTTCTTCCTTAGACCTACTCTGACTCAATCCTCTTTTTGGTTAAAAATGTTAGCTCACTTGCTACTGCAACTGGACATAATCAAAAAGGTGTCCCATACTCCCTCAGAAGTCCCACTGAAGTTTTGGCAAGTGTCAATAAATTCTCTCTGGGAGCTATTTTTAGCCAAGTTAAATCACTCCAGGTCTCTCAGTCTGTCCTCAGAAGAGAAGTGCTCTCTCCTCTGACTGTTTCTTTTGCCCTGTCTTGTAATTTGATGGTGTGGTCAGTTTTATGTAATGGCACAAGAATTGAAGTAGAGCAATGCTGGATCCAGAGGTGTGAAATGGTGATGGAAGAACCCAAGGAAGCCAGTCCTGGCTGAGCACTCAGAGATTTGGCTGTGGGAAGGAGGGGCTGTGGCAGGCTCACTGTGAGCCTCTGAGGGGCCCTGGTTTGTGCCCCCACCCCACTCTCAGAGGTTTCTGCCACACAAACAGGGACAGCTGAGAGGGACTTGTCCCAGCCCCATCTGCTGCCTGGCATGGTCAAGCAGACAGGACCTGCCCCAGGGTTACTGCCAGCTTGTGTGGCAGAGAGGGAACTGCAGGACCCAGTGCCACTCGGCTGTCCCTGCTGGCAAGGAAGGAAGGAAGGTGCCATCCAGCACAGGAGGGGCAGGGCATGGAAAGGTAGACACTGCTGTGTCTCCCTGTGGAAATTAGCATGATGCCTGTCTTTCAAAGAGAGGCACCCATGTGAGTCTTTGGAGTTTCCTGAAAGGAAGAAACTCCAAGGACAGAAAACACCATTTCCAGAGCCCTGGCAGGGCAAAGTCCCCAGCAAGATGAAGACACCAGAATAAAGAGATGAGTGGGATTCTGGGCCAGGTTTGCCTGTGATGGCAAGATCTTGCACAGGAAGGCTGAGGTGCAGATGGCCCTGTTGGTTCTCTTTCTGCATCTTTCTGTGAACCAGAGCAATCCTGACTGAGCCTGTGAAGCATTGAGCCTTGAAAGTCATGATTCATTGTTTGTTTTGGTTTTTTTTTTCCCTGTGGACAGCATCCATTTGTAACATCAGCCAAGCCAGTGTCAACCCTGGCACCACGCATCATTTCAATGAAGAGGAAGAAGAAGAAGGAGACAAGAATTTAAAAATCACATTGAAACATTACCTGTGCATCCAGCATAGAATAGGATTGTTGAGTAGAATTGTAGATTAGGATTATAGAGTAGGATTATAGAATAGGTTAATAAATAAATAAAGTTTCTCAAAGTGCAACTCATTTGGAAGATTCCCCTCCTTCTGAGTCTTTCAGAAAAGACAACATTTCCTTCTGGATTGCCAGTTGTTTTTTAATGCTGCTAAGTCACACTTCTGGCTTCTTTGGCATGGTTTCTGAGTAGGGAAGGCTCTTCTTCGTTTATCCTCTCCAGATCACACTGCCTTTGGAATATGGCCCACTGGCTTGTTTTTGCCCAGCCATGGCACTTCTATTTGAGGCAGAAAAGGCAATGGCATTTGCAGGCAAAACCAAAGGAAGAGGGGGCAGCCAAGCCATCCCATGCAGATGCAGACCTTCTATGATGGCTAAAATCTGGCCTGGAGGCTTCACAGTCATAGATATCCTAATTAGAATTCCACCAGTCTATGCCATTAGGGAAAAGAGGTCAACATCCCTAGGAGGAAGGCATTTGAAAGCTGGGACATTTAAATTCAAACAACGCCAGCAATCCCTGGCAAGCACGGACACAGGGAGCTACTGGCCAATGAGCTGGGTGGTAACCAAATTCAGCCAATTAGGAGACCAGCCACGGAGGGTTTTTAACATCTTCTAAAAAGGAACTGCACTCGGTAATATTGGCTGTTGCTGTGTGAACTATGGAGTGTCGTATCTTTTAAATCTCAACGGTGACAGCCTTCAGCTGTGACTCAAGAGCATTTGGATTCCTGCCACTTGGATTTGCATTCCTAAGTGCAATCTCTTTGGCTGGAGGAGAGTTTGGCTCAACTGAGAAAGCAGAAAGATCAGTGAGGCTGCTCTTAAAGGTCTCCAGGATGTGGTGCAGAGCTGTCAGTGACTGTGAGGGGAGAGTGAGCCCAGCCTTGCCCAGGGTGGAGCCCCAGCAGAGCCCTGGCAGAGCCCGGAGCAGCCTGAGCCTGGGCAGAGGCAGGCTGGAAGGAGGCCCTTGGAGCTGCAAGAGGCAGCAGCCCGGCCCTGGGTGCCTCCTCCTGGCACCGGGCGAATCCTCTGCTCTCAGAGCCAAGCTGGCAGCTGGCTGGGCCCCAGGGGAAGCGCAGCCGTGCTGGGCACGGCACAGACTGGTGGCATTGGCCCCCTGGAGTGTGGCCAGCAGGAGAGAAAGGCAAAGAGCAGCCCAGGGCTGGTGCCCTGGCTGAGCATTGCCCCTCTTGGGCCGGCTGCCCTGTAACTCCTGGGCAAGGTCAGCAGTGTGTGCAGCACTCTGGGCACAGGGGCAGGGAGCCGGGCTGCTCCGCAGGCTCCAGCACAGGGCAGCGTCCTTCAGGCACGGCACTTGTGCCAGGGGAACCGAGGCCAGCGGGAGGCAGGGACAGCTTGTCAGGTCACAGCTGCAGGAGACAGTGCCTCACACAGCCCTGCGAGGAAGCGCCTGCAATCCTGGACTTGTGCACGGAGCCACAGCAAAGGTGTGAAATGCAGAGTGCTTTGCAGAAATATTCAGGGGCACCAGGCCAGCCTGCTTTGTGCTCTCTGCAGCACAGCAAGCACTGTGCAATGCAGCTCTGAGCTGCTGGGAGAGAGGGAATATGGGGATGTGCCTGAGGGTTGGGCTTGAATAGTCAACTGATTTGGAAAGGAGCAGGAGGGTTTTGGCAGGCAATTTGTGTTCTCTCAGTGTGTTCTCAGTGCTTAATCCTGTATTAGCCATTTCAGTGATTATTCTATGCAAGTGGCTGTCTTTGCCTTGAGAATAAGAGAGTGGTCCTGTTAAGAAGGTAGCTGGAATGCATGTCCAATATATGTGCAAATCTGTGGAGAATAAATCCTTTGCTAGGATTTATTTCAGCTCTTATGCCAACAGTGCCTTCTCTCCTAGTTCTGTCCAATGCTTATGGAAATTTTTTTGGTCTGCTTTCCTTTGCTTTGGTCCCATCTGAGTGCTGAGTTGCGGTACAGGCTGTAGGTGCTTGGGACACTCTTGGAATTACTCTTGGATCCCTTGAACAACAGGGTTTGGCCCACCAGGGGAGTTTGTGCTACTTTGTGACAGAGGAGAACTTCCCCGGCTATTTTATGTTTGATGTAAGGAAGGTTGGGCTGCTTTGCATAAATTCAGAGCCCAATGCAGAACGTTTGCTTTGTGATGTCAGGGCATGGTTGCCACGTTGTAGTGGTGACATCAGAAGGTTGCCTTGGGGCACGGAAGGCCTCAGTGTCAGAGCAGCTCTTGGGCTTGCTCAGTGCAGGAGCATCCTCCTGCTTGAGGCGTCTGTCAGTGGGCAGCTGCACAGTGACAGGAGCCTTGTTTTTTCTTGCATTGCAGCACAGTCTGCAAACTTGCACAGCAGTGCTACAGTCATGGAGCAACTCGCTGCTGCAGTTTGCACTGTTTATGGCATTGGTTATTCCGGCTATTACCTGACACACCTGGCACGTAAGTAGAGATTTCCCTTGAGTGTAACCTAACCTGGCTTTTGTATATCTTCCTGCTCTTTCTTAGTAATTGAGTTGATTTTGAAACAGAAAGAGCATTGGGATGCCACTGCTTTGGGAAAGCTCCTGTCAACACATTCCGCTAAAAACAGGGTTTCTGTAGCCAGGGGTCTGTGGGCAGCATTTGCACGGGTACCTACAGGGGTTGAATTCCCTCCACGGGAGAGTCTGTGGCAGCAGAGCCTGACATTTCCTCACTTTGCTGGATCAAGCGGGACAACTTTGAAAATGCAAACTGGGAGGCCTTCTCAGAAAGCCTTCTAAAACTTCTGCAGCTCTTCCAAGAATTCAGAGAAAGCTTCTTTATTCTAAATTTTGTCGTGAAAGGATTTGCCTGCCTAACTTGACCCTTTCTGAAGTGTTAAAATAGTGATTCCCTTTACAATGAAGTGCAAACTGCAAAGCAGTGAATGTCTGCTCCCGAACCCTGGAGCTGCTGCTGTGCTGTTTCACTGCCACTGGAACTTCCACAGCTCAGAGGGATCTTGGGGAAGCTTTTCTGGGCAAGTCTTTCCAGCAAGTTAATGAGAATTAGTGCATGGAACCAATTTAAAAAAACATTGCCTGAAGGAGAGGATAAAAAAGGCTGCCTTATGTGTCGGGCAGAAAAGGAGCATTGAGTGTTAAAGAACTATTTTCATTATAGTGATCCAATTTGTATGAATTTGCTGGCAAAACAGGCCAAAGCGCAGTCACAGCCAAGAATATTGTCCTGTTCTCTTGCTGGCAGTGCACAAGAGCTGTGTGTCCTGGTCCCCTGTAGTGAAACAGAAAATGCTCTGTATTAGGGTTGCCTTGTTTTGTGGGATTGATCAGCCCAGGCAGTTGTCTCAAGGAATCTGCTTCATTTTCCTTGCCCACTACAGGTCACCTGAGACGTGTATTCAGAGGTGCCCAATGGGAGGTGAGTGAGAAAGGAACATTTGATGTTGCTGTTGTGTAAGAAACGAGGAGAAAGCAGTGAGCTTGGCCTGTGGCAGTAGAGGGTGGAGGGCCAGCTGGGTGGGCTGTAAAAAAATCCATTTCCATGTCTGAAGCAGCAATAGCAAAGGCATTACTGGCTATTTCCTAATTTTCCATTTCACAGCTTTAAAGAACTGAAAGCTCAGTTTTCAGAGAGACTGTTGCTTGCTGATAGTAACCAGGGTGGAATATTGAATTCAGAGCCATATGCAGTTCTGTTGAACCAGCCCATTTGAATTTAGTCAGAGTGACTTAGAATTGCACTGCGATGACAGTTGATGATTTTGCCTTTGTAGAGCAGGTTGTAGAGCTGCACAGAATTAAGTATATAAATGATAGGTAATGGCCTGTCCCTCATGCTTCTCTCTCTCCAAAGAACCCTGAGCCAAGAGCAGACTCTCCTCTGGCTCCCTCTGCTCCTGGAGATGAGGCCAAAGACGAGCAAAATGACCACAAACCTGCAAGTGTGGTCACAGCGGAAGCTGAATATTGCGAGCCGGTAAGTGCCAGTTGTGGCTGCTGCTGTCTTTAGTGCAAGACAGAGCTGCAAGCTTCTGTCCAGCCAGGACCTGCTGTTGGTGGCTCAGGTTGCTGAGTGCTGCAGTCCTGTCAGGAGTTAGGAATTGCCCTGCAAAGCCGTGAGAGCTGGAGAATGGGCTTTGCTGTGTCGTCTTTAGGCCCCAGCTTGCTGGGATTCTGCTAGGGGCCAGCATGAAGCATGAAGGCTCCCCAGCCCCAGAGGAGGGAGCATGTCCAAGGCACTGAGCTCAGCCACGTTGGATACGTAGGGGACACGGCGGTCTGGAGAGACCTGTGCCACTCCACAGGGTGGCCGAGGAGCAAAAGGCACAGAAATGCTTGATCTGACCTCACAGGCTCTTTGGGGCGCTTTGTCGCCACGAGCTTCTTGGGTGCGCTTATGTGGCGGTATTTGAGAGACACATTGTGGAGTGGCAGGTGGCAGTCAGAGATTTGGTGCCTTTATTGCCAGGTTGTTCTTTTGCCTCTTCAGGCAGAGTGGTCAGTAGCAGAGTGCAGTGAGAGTCGGCTTATTTTAGAGAAGCTGCAAAGAGATGATTGTGTTGTCCATGGATCCTTATGGGCCTGCACATGTCCCGTGTGGCAAAAGACAAAAACTGCATAGTTGTGGACCCATTGCTGGGGCAAAAGCCAGAGGCTACATGTGTCTGTTGATACTTTCTATTGTGTGCATAACTTATAACTTGATAACTGCATATGAAAATGCCAGTGGTGCCTGCAGAGGGGGAAGAGTTGAAAGACTTGGACTAGTGTCCTGTGTTGTTAAGAAGACGAGAGGTATCTTGGAATTTCGGATGCTGCATCCGAAGTCAGATGTGGAAGGTGGACAAAAGGAGCCACGAGTGCCTGTCAAGAGCAGCTGAAGATGTGGCAGCGTGTGCCCAGGTGGCCAAGAAGGCCAAGGCCGTGCTGGCCTGTGTCAGCACTAGAGGGGCAGCAGGAGCAGGGCAGTGAGCTGTGGCCTGTGCTGGGCAGGGCTGCAGCGGCAGCTGGAGTGCTGTGTCCACATGTGGGCAGCTGTGAAGCAGAAAGAGCTTGAGGGGCTGGAGCGTGTGCGCAGAAGGGCACAGGAGCTGGGGAGGGGTGGGAGCACAAGGCCAGTGAGGAGGTGCTGAGGGAGCTATAGCCTGGGGAAAGGGAGACTCATGAGGGACCTTCTAGGCACACTTCCATGAATGCCTACGTGACTGTGCTCCCCACAAGGGCCGTTTCTGTGCCAAGGATCCCCACAGTGCATCCAGATGCTTTAGATGCTGGAGTAGGTGACAATTTGATCATTGGGTTTTTTGAGTTGTTGGTCTGCTAGAAGGTGAAGACCTGTTTATTTTCTTCCTCTAGCAAGCAAAGGTGCTTTTGCTCAAGATTTCCTGCACAAGAAGATGTAGTTTGGGGCAGGGACGTTGGAGCACAAGGAGATTTTCTGATGCCAGGCCAGCCAGTTTGATCTTGCACATCACTTTCATGTTACCACCACTCTTATCTTTTGGCAGCCTTGGGGATCAGCAATTGTCCAATAATACAACCAGGACTAGATTTGGGAATTTAGCAGGAAATCAAAACCTTGAATTCTGGCTGGTTCTCAGAGATCAAATGAGCTGGGAGGGGCTGGGCTTAATTTCTGATTACAGCCACTTTAGCACCATCAGTGTGCTTGTGACAAAGAGAAGAACTTGCCCTAACAGAGATGCAGAAAGAGTGCAGTTCCCAGTGCAGTTCTTTGGGTTTGATCTCATTCCATAACGACGTACATGCTCCAGATTCCCCAGGAGTTTGGTTTATTGATGCAACAGGCGAGCAAGTTCAGGATTGCTGCTGATGGGGCATTGGTTGCATTGGTGTTGATGTATGTCATAACAGAAATTATAGTAAGAGAAATTACATAAATGAGATCTATCTATCTGTCTAGCTATCAATCTACCTATGTAATATTTCCATAATTGATTCTTCCTGGCACTGGTCAGAGGCAGTTGGAGTTGCAAATCTCCCCTACAGGCATCGCTTCAGGGGGAGAAGAGCAGAGACATGTTAACTGATCCCGAGCAGGCAGAGATGTTTCCCCTCCAGAAATGGTTGTTTTTTTCCCCTCAGAGTTGTTTTCCTCCTCCAGCGTCTTCTACCCTGAAGCCCCCAGTTTATTCTTTAAATTCTCCCTGTCCTGGTGACATGGAACAATTCCATGCTTCAGGTGATGTTTGGTGACTCTTGTCATACATGCAGTACATGACACATGATTTTCTTCATTGGCATCCCTAGAGGTGTCTAAGTTCATTTGTTGATGGGGCCTTAAGAAGGTCTCTGTTACTGCTGGTCTGAATTCTCAGTTGACAAGAGAGGAAGAATAAACACCTTGATCCTCCTCCATATACTGAGGTGGCTGTGGAAGCTGTCTGACCTCCATCAGAGGATCTGTGCATGCATCCTTCTCTCCTGATTGAGCAGGATTTCTAACAAGAGAGTAGATGTCAGAAAGGCAGGAATGGTGGTGCAGGCCTGAAGAGAACATGAACTCCAGAAGTGTCTGTCACAAGGAGTGAGCCCACACTGGAAACCACCTGCAGAGCCAGGATGGAGCTGTGGGACGGGGCTGGGTGTTAGTCACCATGGAAAGACAAAGGGGACAGAGCAGAAGTGGAGGGAGGCCCTCAGCAGAGCCTTGAGAAATGCCACACCTTCCCTGTCAGCTGCCTGAGAGGCTGTTGGAGCTTCAGTCCCAGATGGACCCTGACTGTACTGCCAGTGTCACTTTGGAATCTGTGCCTCCCCATGGGCAGAGAATGAGCCAGGGGAGCAGCAGCACAGTGCTTTGGGAACGTGTGAGCCCATCAGTCTCAGAGACTTGGCCCACAAATGTTGTATGGGAAGTTGAAACCCATCTCCTCTTGCTTTCTGTGCAGGCCCTTCTGGAGCAAGAGCATGAGCAGATTGCTTTATCAGAGGTGCCAGGGCAGACTCAGGGAGAGCTGTGCCCAGCCCGAGAGCAGGAAGAGCAGCCCAGGCAGCAGGTGGAAGAGCTAGAGGAGAATGTCCAGGTAAGCCTGGCTCAAGCAGGTGACAGAGTGAAGGGCAGGAACAGGGACATAAAACAGAGCTCTTGGGACTGAGGAGGCCAGGAGTGCCACAGGCACTGGAAGCACAGAGCCTTGTAATCTGCAGAGATCAGGGATGGGAGGGTTACAATGGAAGCAGTGGTGGGTAGGGAAGTAGAAAGAATGGCGGAATGAATTTGATTTTGAGGCTGAAAGAGGAAAAAGCTGAGCCTGGTGGCAGCTCCCTGTGATTTGCTCTGCATTTGTGTGTACAGAACATCAAGATAGAGCCACAAGGAGAGCTGCCTGAAGCTCAGATTGCCACCATGGCAGTGAAGAGGAGGAACAAGGAGGACAAGAGAAGCATCCAGGAGGAGATGAATCTCCATCAGCAGAGAGACAATCAACAAAAGCCGGTGAGTGCAAGAGTGGCAGACCCTCCGTTCAAGAAATATTTCTCTTGTTTTTTACGGAACCTCAAGGATGAGCTGCACACAGAGCTGCAGGAAACTGAGGCTAGGATGAAGGCAAGAGTGAAGAGGCTGGAGGAAGAAACAAAAATGATCGGAGAGAAACATAATCCCATGCTTGAGGCTGTACAAAATCAAGTGAGTGAAACAGCAATAGCCAGTGCAGTCACCAAACTGGTGGTTTCTGCCCTTCTTGCCTTTCCACTGTAGAGTAGCAGGGGGTGGGGTGATGCCTCTGGGTGCAATCCTGCTGTAGGGTTACTGTGTTCCTTGTTCTTGAGGTATTTTTACAGTGGGACATGGTGACCCAGATGGAGGATTGAAACAAGCTGTCTGTAGCCCTGTTCTCTCCCTTTCCTCACAGTTGATGACTCTTGGCTGACAGGGACAAGCTGTAGTCTCTGACTGCTTTGTTCTGTTTAACTTGAGGTGGAAGTGTTGACATCTCACCTGCCAGCCTGCAAAGACTTCCAGCAAAGGACTGGAAACAAAAAGCCTCGTGGTCGGTGTGAGGCACAGGAGCTGTCCCAGCCGGAGATGCTGCAGGTTGGACACGTCTCAAAGATGGTGGAGGAAAAGAGATCTGAGTGGAAGGAGGTAGAACATTTGAAGAAGTGTGTCTGCAGCCATTAGAGGGGAAAGGAATCCATAGGGAGGAAGTGGAATGATCATTGTGGCAGTTATCCTTCAGAAAACATGAAAATGGAACATGAATCTGGCCTTGAACTTGAGTAAAACCTGCCTTTGGTTTTGACCCATCCAGTTGGAGAAGTGGACATGCAAATAATCCATTTTAAGAGCCATGCATGTGGCTGAAAACATCTTCCTGAGGGCTTGCATTTGAAAAGGGATCTCGAAGTAATCTCTGCCAGCCACCGTTCTGAGATAAACTCATTACTTGTCTCAGATCTACACAGGCTCTGTGACTGAACCTGCTGCAGCAGCAGCGTTGTCTAAAGGAGCCTTTGTTCCCCAGCCTGAGAAGTGGAGCCTGGGCAGACTGTTCATCTCCAGCACTGACACAGCTGCTGCTCAGCGACAGGAGACTGAGGAGAAGTACCTGCAGCTACTGAGTACGTCCTGTGTATTTGAGGGACAGTGTGTTGTGTGCATGTGTCAGCATAGCTGTACCAAATATTCCTCCTGAGCCTGGTGTCACAGGGACATTTAGGAATCCTCATAGGAACTGCTGTGGAAAAATCGCTCTCTGTGCTGGCCATCTGTGCTGCAGAGCTGTTTGTCTGGTTGTTGTTTTTGTTACCCAGCCAAGCACAAAGGGTTCAGACACCCAGACAGTGGGGCTGCCTTTTTGATCTTCTGGAAGTTGAGATCTCTGCTTTCAAGTGAGCATCTTGCATTTTGTTTCCCTCAGGGAAAATAGTGACCATGGAAAATCCTGTGACAAAATACACTGAACTGGAAAATATTGGCAACGGGTGAGTCCAACCACAGTTACTTCCACACAACCATGGGGCAGCGGATTTGCTGGTAGAATGTCTATCAAGTGTGAAGTCAGACAAGCTGTAAAGATATTCAGACACTGGAGTTAAATCGTCCCATCTCTCATTACTGGTCAGACTTTGTGAACGTGGTCAGAAGGCAATGCCAAAGACATCTCCATGCTGGCAAGGTCTTGCCAGCAACAAGGAACAGGACCTGGAAGATCTCCTTGTCTCTCAAGTGTGGGACAGCTCTGTGCTAATTTCCTTAGCATTTTTGAATACCTCCAAATCCTACAGCCACACTAATGAAAGCAGAAGGATCTTGCTTGCCTGAAATAGCAACCTACCCCCTATGAAAGCTGTGAGATAACTGTTCCCAGGAACAGTTCTTTCCAAGAGTTTGCTGAACGAAATACTCCATGGTCAGGATAAGAACTGCACAGTTTAGAAATTGAAACTCGAGATGAGATAATAAGCTCTCTTTTTGAGTCGAGACAGTAAATCCCAACACTCCAGGAGCTGGCTCAGTGCCTCCACACCTGAGAGGAAAACGTATCAGTTGTCTTCTGGTATTCCCATCCCACATCCTGCAGGTTTTAGGCACTGACAGGACTGATGTCCTCCTTGGCTTTCACTCCAAATTCTAAATTGCTTCTCCTTTCTTTGCTTTGTTTTGTTTCTAGGACTTTTGGAGAGGTTTGCAGGGCATTCGACAAGACCAGAGGAAGAGAGGTGAATGTCAACAGCCCCTGCAGACTCTGCAGCCCTTGAGGGCTTTCCCCTCTGGTGTGAGCTCTGGCTGGAGCTTTGGGTAGAGCTGTGCAGCAAAGGCACAAGAAGCACAGACTGGTGCCAGCCTGGAAATTGCCTTTGGGACAGTCTTTGTCCTTCTCAGCTGCCAGAAGGAAGGCGAGGAGGGCAGCGGTTCCTTTCAGAGAAGGACGCGCTCACTCGCTCTCAATTGCTAAAACAAAGGTGGTGCCTTAGAGCATCTCCCTGCCCTTTGGGGCTACAGCTTCAGAGCTGTATTCTCATTTCTGGCTGCCAGCAAATGCATCTGAATGTTACTGGTAGCTCCTTAGCCCCCTGCAGTGCTGCACTTGGGAACTGCGTGTAGGGAGACACGTGTGAGGTGTCCCTGAAAACCTCAAGCCCAGCTTAGAGCCCAGGATGTATCCAGAGAGTACCAAGGCACAGATGACTTCTGAATCCCAGACAGAGCAGCAGAGAGTGTGGGCAGAGCTTTGTTACTGTGTGGTCAGACATCTTTGTTACCAAATGGACAAGGCAAAACATCAGTGACCATGTGTCCTGTAACTGGCCCCCAAGGGAGCAGAGAAATGGGCTGTTGGAATGTCAGTGCCTAATTACTCCAATATCTAATCACAAGGCACTTTGAATCAGCTCAGCTGTGTCATTGCAAAAACACTCACTCCATGTGCTCTGTGGTTTTGTGCCACCAACTTCTCAAGTTACTGATTTTCAATGTCATTTTAGGTGGCCATAAAGAAAATAAATCTTCAAGGAATGGCAAGTAAAGAAATAAAGGCCAATGAACTCATGGTCATGAAGAAGAATAGGAATCCCAACCTGGTCAACTATTTAGACAGGTGAGTTGTTGTGCTTTTGTCCCATGACTGTTTGTTTACATACTGCAAACACGCAGGATAAAAACCCACATTTGTCCCTGGCAGAAGATAGAGCTGTTAATTATTAATAAATTAGTATTGTTCTGCTCATCCTCAATGGATGGGAAGAGAGGGCATCTTGTCTGCATGAGTCTTCCCTGGCACGTGTAGTGTGAAAATTGTTCAAAACCTGGATCAACCGTAACTTACTAAGTCAATAGACAATAAATTCACTGGCTTCATGTTGTTGTGGGGCTTGATTTACTTCAAGTACCTTCTTGCATGCAGGTAAACTAACAAGGATTTCACTTGGATTGTGTCCACTCTTTTCCATTGCTGTGCATGCCAGGGACACGGTGCTTTTTTTCCAGAAACACACAGCGTGACAGGTTTTTTAATCTCTTACTAAAGAAGACTTTTTGCTTGATGGCCACCTAACACATCTATTTATCGCAGATGTGTCATTCTCCTTGAGTCTGCACAGATTGGAAACACTGCACAGCCTAGAGGGAATGTCTATTCCTTTCATTGTGTCCTCATCACAAAGAGACCCGGGAACAACAATGACACTTGTCTTTTCCAAACAGCAACACAGCCATGCACGTTCATATCCACAGCCTTGTTTCCTTCTTTCAGCTACCTTGTGGATAAGCAATTCTGGCTGGTAATGGAGTACATGGATGGAGGCACTCTGAGAGATGCCATCAGCAAGATGTACCTGTCTGAGGATGAGATGGCAGCTGTCAGTCGGGAGGTCAGGGATCCCACCTGTGCTTCCGAGGGCTTGGTCAGGATTGTTTGGGAAACTGGGGCTCAGAACTGCAGAGATTTCATGTGCCAATCTTTGTTTCTGTGTTGCTGGTATGCTATGGGGAAGTAAAAGCATCTCAAGTGAACTGTGTGCCAGTGCCCCAGAAATCACTGTCCTCTATTCCTGTACTCTTCTCTCCTGCTCTTGTATTCTCTCTATGTCTCTCGTATTTGTATTTGTTGTTATTCACCCTGCCTCTCTAAATGTTTACCTCGAGCCTGTCTGCACTGCATTCCTAATCTGTAAAAACAAAGGTGCTGGTGGCAGGATTTGAAACAAACAGCAAAGAAAAAAGAGAGACTCATTTCTCACAGTCCTCAGCTGAAGAGGATAGTAGTGCACCCAAAATGCTCTTGAATTCTGAGCACATCCACTGCAGCAGCAGTCATTCTGGCTGGTTTGCAGGGCACAGTCTACAACAGCAGTTTCTGTTGCTCTTCCAAAAGCTGACATGCCTTTCCTTAGAAAGGTCCTGCTCTGCTGGTGTTGGAGCAGCAAGCTCTTCCTCTCACTGGCACTGTGTTCTGCCATTAGTCCCCATTCTCCTGGAAAGGGAACCATTTAGAGCTGTTTCCTTTCTTGTATGATGACCTCACATCACTAATGTTTGCCCTCCCGTTTCTGTTTTTCTTCCCAGTGCCTGCAAGGACTGGATTTTCTTCATGTAAATGACGTGATCCATCAAAATGTGAAGAGCTGCAACATCCTTCTCAGAACTGATGGCTCTGTCAAGCTGGGTCAGTATATTCTTGGTCAGGGGCAGTGTTCTAAGGATGTGGGGTGTGGGGCTGCTTTGAGTGACTGCCAGCTCCCCAAAAATGCTGCTGGTGGGAGTGCAGGGGCCGCTGCTTTTAGCGAAGGCACAGCTACAACATGCACAGAGGTATGATAGGGAAGCACAAGCAGTTAAGGGTGGCATTGGTCTGTGTGTGTCTCTTCCAGAGGGAGGGAGATAGAATGTAAACCTTCAGGGGAATAAAAGCCACTGTTCTGAGCAGCGTTTAAAATCCTGGGGATTTTTGGCCAATTCCCTACTACCTTGGCTAAAGTCCAAGGAAACTGAGCATGGCCAGTTCTCCAGGAGATTCATCAACAGCTCATTCTTAGAGTGAGAGTGGGGAATTCTTTGGCTTGGTTTCCTAATTAGAGCTGGCTTTCATGGTGTGTTGTTTTCTCCACAGCTGATTTTGGCCTCTTTGCTCAGCTCACCCCTGAGCAGAGTAGACAGAACTCAGTGGCCGGTGCTTCTGGGTGGATGGCACCTGAAATCATGACAGGTCAACCATATGGCCCCAAAGTGGATATTTGGTCTTTTGGAATCGTGGGCATTGAAATGGTGGAAGGAGAAGTTCCTCACTGGAACCAAACTCCTGTCTGGGTGAGGTGCAAATACTTACTGATCCCACTGTCTTTCTCACCTGTCCCATGTTCTGTGTGCCACTGGACAAAATCCCATTGCCATCTGCTGGCACCACTTCCACCCAGGTCCCTTTCTAAAAATATCCCTGCAGCTCATCAGTATCTGCTGTACTTTTGGTGGCCTCAGAAGGGAAGTGGCAGGTAACCATTTCAGCAACGTGCCATTTGGGCCTCCAGCCATGCCTGACATTTCTCATTTGCTTTTTGAACACTGTTGGAGCTGTGTTACTGAAGGAAGTGAATTTTTCAGTGAAATGTTTAGATATGTTTTAAATATCCTTAAATTGGAGGTTGAATCTTCCTAGATTAAATTTTATAGAAAAATAGAGGAAAAAGAATAAAGGAAAAAAGAAAAAGAAAAAGATAAAGAAAACGAGAAAAAGAAAAGGAAAAAGGAAAAGGAAAAGGAAAAAGGAAAAAGGAAAAAGGAAAACCACCAAAGCAAAACAAACAATTCTGCTAGCTTTCTCTTTTTTTTAATCAAGAAGTGGACAACAAGCTTGATGAGTTTTTTTTTATGGCAGCTCTGCTTAAGGGACCAACAAGCACTGCAGAGTTGCCCTTCCTGTAATTACCCTTGGAAATTGTAGAGTTAGTTCATATAGCAAACTCCCTCTTCCAAAATGCCTGTTAAGCTCATGTGAATCCTCAGGGAACCAAATGTGCTTTTGAGGATGTAGTTCCCACTAACTAGGTCAGTCAATGAGATCAGCTGCCAAGGTGAGATCCCCTGCATGTTGGAAAAGCTGTGGCTGCTTTGGGGTTTGGATGATTTGTTGGTACAGCAAAGTCATCTCAGCCTCTCTGCCAGGGCACAAACTGCCAGTGCAGAGTGCAGGTTAAACAATGGCATCTGGGAGAGCAGTGACAGATGTGAAAGGAGCAGGCTGAGCCTCGTGTTTCCTTTTTCTCCAGCCTCAACTCCTGATAGCCACAGGAGGGAGACCAAAGCTGCGGCAGCCCAACCTCTTCTCGCCTTTGCTGCGGGACTTCCTGAGCTGCTGCCTGCAGACAGACGAGGCTCGGCGCTGGTCTGCCAAGGAGCTCCTGCAGGTAAAATGCAAAGGGGCTGCAGGTGAAAGAGTGTCCATGGGATGGGCTCCTCCTCCACTGGAGGCCAAGGCATCAGGTCAGGCCCCTCCTCCTCACCTCCAATCTTGTGCTTTTCAAATGAAAATGGTGAGGAATCCTAGACTGGGCTGGGCTGGTAGGGAGGTGCAAAGGTCATCTGGTCCAAGTGGCCTGCAATGAGCAGGGACATCTTGAAGGAGATCAGGTTGCTCAGAGCCCTGTCCCACCTGATCTGGGATGGTTCCAGGCATGGGCAACTACCAGCTCTCAAGGCAATTTTTGCCCATGTTGCGCTATGCTCCCAGTAAACAAGTTCTTCCTTAGACCTACTCTGACTCAATCCCCTTTTTGGTTAAAAATATTAGCCCACATCCTACTGTAACTGGGCATATTAAAAAAGGTGTCCCACACTCCCTCAGAAGCCCCCACTGAAGTTCTGGCAAGTGTCAATAAAGTCTCCCTGGGGCCTATTCTTCCCCAGGCTGAATAACTCCAGGTCTCTCAGTTTGTCCTCAGAGGAGAGGTGCTCTGTTCTCTGACGGTTTCTGTCGCCCTGTTTTGTAATTTGGTGGTGTGGACAGTTTTATCTAATGGCAAAAGAATTGTAGTAGAGCAATTCTGGATCCAGAGGTGTGAAATGTTGATAGAAGAACCCAAGGAAGCCAGTCCTGGCTGAGCACTCAGAGATTTGGCTGTGGGAAGGAGGGGCTGTGGCAGGCTCACTGTGAGCCTCTGAGGGGCCCTGGTTTGTGCCCCCACCCCACTCTCAGAGGTTTCTGCCACGCAAACAGGGACAGCTGAGAGGGACTTGTCCCAGCCCCATCTGCTGCCTGGCATGGTCAAGCAGACAGGACCTGCCCCAGGGTTACTGCCAGCTTGTGTGGCAGAGAGGGAACTGCAGGACCCAGTGCCACTCGGCTGTCCCTGCTGGCAAGGAAGGAAGGAAGGTGCCATCCAGCACAGGAGGGGCAGGGCATGGAAAGGTAGACACTGCTGTGTCTCCCTGTGGAAATTAGCGTGATGCCTGTCTTTCAAAGAGAGGCACCCATGTGAGCCTTTGGAGTTTCCTGATAGGAAGAAACTCCAAGGATAGAAAGCACCATTTCCAGAGCCCTGGCAGGACAAAGTCCCCAGCAAGATGAAGACACCAGAATAAAGAGATGAGTGGGATTCTGGGCCAGGTTTGCCTGTGATGGCAAGGTCCTGCACATGAAGGTTGAGGTGCAGATGGCCCTGTTGGTTCTCTTTCTGCATCTTTCTGTGAACCAGAGCAATCCTGATTGAGCCTGAGTGAGGCACTGAGCTTGGAAATCTTGATTCATTGTTTTTTGTTGCTGATGTTTTTATTTTGTTGTTTTTATTTTCCGGTGGGCAGCATCCATTTGTAGCATCAGTCGAGCCTACTTCCTGCCTGGTGCCACTGATAGTTTCCATGAAGAAGAGGATGATGGAGAAACAGCTGCCATAATTACATCTGGACCATGTGCTCCACCACCAGTTTAAAATTGTAGAGTAGGATTGCAGAGTAGAATTGCAGAGTAGGATTGAAGAGTAGGATTGAAGAGTAGGGTTGAAGAGTAGAATTGAAGAGTAGGATTGAAGAGTAGGGTTGAAGAGTAGAATTGAAGAGTAGGATTGAAGAGTAGGATTGAAGAGTAGAATTGAAGAGTAGAATTGAAGAGTAGGATTGAAGAGTAGGGTTGAAGAGTAGAATTGAAGAGTAGGATTGAAGAGTAGGATTGAAGAGTAGGATTGAAGACTAGGATTGCAGAGTAGGATTGTAGACAAGGATTATAGAGGATTATAGAGTAGGATTGTAAATAAATACATTTTCTCAAACCTCAAATCATCTGGCAGATTTCTTTCACACCATGTGTCAGAGACTGAAATATTACAATTTTTGACTTCAGCATTTTCTTGAAGGATGTTTAGAACTGAAATACAACAGCTGAACAGAATACCACCATATCCTGAATAGGCCTTTGGAGTGGGGCCCTGAACTGTTCCCTGATGAAGATAAGATAAAACACAGGAACTGGGGACATTCACAAAGCCAAGCTTAGCACCTTTGGGGAGGAGACAAGAGCCACAAGGCTGTCAGCTGCCAGGCTGGCACAGAGCCTCTCACCAACGGGTGGGCAGAGAGAAGCTTTGGGTGTGTGTTGGAAAGCCTCTGGTGAGAGGCTCAGTGACTGCCCATTCTCTGATGTGCAGACCAGCCCTGCTCTGGGGTCCTTCACCCAGGGGAAAGCTTATCCACAACAGAGGGGGTGACATAGCCCATGTCACCAGTTGACATGAAGTTGGTGCATCAAGGATCTCCATGGATTGCTTGCTTCTAATTATTCCTCTTTCCAATTTGGGCTTGCTTTGTTTATTGTTTTATTTGAATTTCATCATTTGAGTAAAATTTGTCTGCAGTGATCTTGTCTTTATATTTTAGGCTGTAGCACATCTGAGTGAGCATCATCAGAATTGAGTTGCTCTTGTTCCAGTCCAAATCTGGAAGAAGCACCAATTTCATGTAGTGGTTTTAGTTGGCCAATTTGAAATTTCCCAGCCAATGCACCAACTGATGTGTTGGGTCAAGTGCTGCCCAAATCACCAGTTCACCCACTAGAATTATTTACTCATTTCCTGCTGTGAGATAGGGTTAGGAGGGAAGGCTAAGCAGGCTCAAATTTTAAAGGGTAGAAAGGAAAACTTCATTAACAGAAACTAAAGGTAATAATAAGAAGAAACAGAATAAAACCTTTTGAACATATCTTTTCTTTCCCACTGACAACGTACAGAAACAATTTGGTCAGTTTGTCACCTCTAGAATAGTCTTTCTTCATGTCACTTCGGGAGATGAGTCTCTCTTGTCAGTCTATGGACACTTCTCCACAAGACAACAGTTCTCTCGTGGATGCAACTTCCACACATAGCAGCCGTCCAGGAAATCTGCAATCATGAAGTCCCTCCCATCTTTTCACAGCCTTCCCACAGCTGAATTTATGGGCCATGTGTCTTGGTTTGAAAGACAGGTATCTGCTAAGGAAAGGCAAGAGCCGCTTTCCTGAGATGCGGAATGCAACCCCCTCCCTGTTAATTATTTTAGGTCCAAATCAGAAGCCTTCAGGCAGGAGGTTTGGGGATAAGGGTAACAATTCTTTTCTGATATCCAACAAGGCAGAAAAAAAACAACAGCTATAAAAATTGACAACAGAACAGAGCAGTCGAGCTCAGCTCCAGTCCCTTTTGGCCGCAGGCCGTCTCCCTGCGCTCAGTTCCCGGTGCTGGGGGCAGGGCAGGTCCCGCGCAGTTGAAGAGGGGCTGCAGTGATGGCGGCGGCCCAGGGGTGAGAGGGGATGGGAAAGTGACTCCCCCCTCACGGTGTCGGTCGTGGTGCTCAGCAGAGTGTCCAGAGATAGTAGGGTGAGCTGGGAGAGCAGCAGAGTGATGTCGAAAGGCAGGGAGCGTGGATCACAGTGCTGGGATGGCAGGGGAGATGCCAGAGCGGAGCCCAGGTTGTCTTCCCACTCCACGAGCCAAGCGAGAGAGAGAGCCCCGCTCCAGACCCCCCATCCCACCTTTCCTTTTCCGGTTCCCCCCCCTCCCCCTCCAGCCACCCCCCTACGAGAGAACATTATCTGTCATTTTAAGGTGTAGCCACAATTACTTAGCATAACAATGGGAGAAATTCCACAGAAAGAGAAGGGAACAATTCAACCCCCAACACCATGTCAGACTCAGGGGGTATTATTTGTAAGGATGAAACTGTTTCAGTAAATGTTCTCTTGGGAGAGAGATCTTCTTCTTCCCTGAGGGCAAAGGGTCTTCAACACTCTTCTCTCTGTTTTAAGTTCTCCTGGGACCACAGCTACTTCAACATCTGCTTACTTCAGCACGGGTGCTTCTGCTCATGACTGTGCTTAGAATGCTTCATTCCACCAAAATGCATTCCATGAGTTACAGAGGGAAAAGTGTCTGATATCTCAATCATATCTTCTCTATTACTTACAAGAGAATTTCAGTCCAAGAGTGAGGCATCTCTTCAATCCCTCCCACCTTGGAACTTCTATTTCACTCACCTTAGTGTCCTCATGTTGTTTCTGTGTATTTTCACTCTGTCACTTTTTTCTCGATCAAGAGAGAATTGAAGCTCTGCAAGTCTCATCTGTGCACTGAAAGAGTTCATCTTTTTCCCGAGGCCTGCAGAGGGCCCTGTGATCCCTGCCAGTCCCGGCCGGAGCTGTTTACGATGGAGGATTCTTGGTGGGCCGCGCTGGGGGCAGGCGAGGATCTCAGCAGCCAGGCCAGCACACTGCGGCAGCATCCGCGGGTCGATGGCTGCCCCTGCCCCTGCCCGGCGGCTTCTGCTGAAACTCAGCAGCAGCAGCAGCAGCAGCAGCAGCAGCAGCAGCAGCAGCAGCAGCAGCAGCAGCAGCAGCAGCATTCCAGCCGAGCCACGGGCCCGGTGTGGCCGTGCTGAGGGGAGGGGGAGCCGGCTCTGGCGGGACGGGGCCCGGCGAGCTTCCCGAGAAGGGGCCCGGCCCCGCGGCAGAGCCCGCCCGGCCTGGCCCGACCCAGGCCCGCAGAGGGGCAGAGCCCGCCCGGCCGGCCTGGGACCTGTGCTCAGGCCCCAAGGGAAAGAGAGCTTCCCGGCCTTTGTTCGTCCTTACATGGTGCTCACAGAGGAGCAGCTGACATTTCCATTGGTGTGACAGTGTGTCAACATTAAAAATCAGCCACTGATTGCGTTTTGTCTGGCCTAAAGGAAGCTGCCAAGGTCCTACCACGGAATTATTTACATAACTGTTTCATTTCCCACCTTAAAAAGAAAACCAATAAAAAAATAACACAAACCAGCACCTTAGGTTATGTGGGTCTGTGCAAGAGCAATCTCGTAAAAATCCCAGTACAATAGAGTGCTGGTTTACTGTGTCCTGTGAAAAACAAATTTGAGATGTCTTTCAAGAGATGCTCATCAACAAGAGAATTGTAGTCTGTACAAGATCTGTAGAGTTTTTTGGCAAGTGGTTAAATGGTGTTCTGCTGGTGAATCACAGGCATCCTTTACAAACCATCAGTGTGCCATGAGCCTGCTGGATCAACACCTGCCTCAGATGCAATGGTCATTTAATTATTGGCATTTTGCAGTAGTTTTCCTTTTCCCTATGTCCAATTAAAATATCTCTGCAGAGTCTTGACAGCTGGCCTTTAAGCCAAACTGAGTTAATAGAAGAAGCAGCAATTGATGAATTCTGAGCCTATCTGTAGCAAGGAAGAAGACAAGGCTTTTAGCATGGAAACTGGTTTCAAAAGATACATGAAGGATTTTTTTTAGTTAAAAATTGTTCATAAGGAAATGTTTATGCATGCCTTATAAAATGTGCAAAACTTGTGCCAAATGCATTGACACTAATTGCTCTGCAGCAATGAATGTAATAAGGTATTGTAATGTAGTCAATGAATTAAGAACATGCTTTGTTAAGAGTATATAAACTGTAGAACACACAGAATAAAGAGGATGAAGATTCCATTGTTATTCTGCTCAAGTGTGTGTGTGTGACATTCAACCTGATGGTAACAACTGCCCCACCTGGTTTTAACAGATGAATATAAAATACATACTTTTGGTTACATCTTGCATTGCAATGCAAGACACTCGTTAATTTAAGATCTTTGCTTTTAGTGTTTGAATGTATAGAAATTTGGACAACCCCCTCCCCAAATCCCCTTGTTTTGAAAGGTTACAGAGGAATGCATATGGGCTGCTCCAAGATGTCAGCTGAAGCACTTCCCAGGACTGTTTGTAGAACTTGATTTCACCTTGTCAATGAGCCAAGGAATATCCAGATCTTGGCAAGTGTTTTGTAAAACACATTTACAAGTGTTGGAGAGAAGGTGCTTCAGTGGGTATGAAAGAGAACTTGGGTGAATGTGTCCATATGGAAACCTTGTTTTGTAGTTCTCTCAAAAATACTCTGTCACAACCAGTCTCTCTAGAGAGACACAAATGTTGATTCATGCAAGGACCTATGGGGACGTTGCAGTCCAGTCCTTTTCCTAAGTCTCCTGTTGTTAATATATTCAGCTGACAGGGTAGAGGTGTGGCCAGCAATGCCATAACCTTCTTCTGGGGAAGGATAGAAAAATGGCTGAGGGAGGATAATATTTAGACTTAAGTGGGGCTGTGAATGCCCCTTTCTTCTTTGGAGAGTATTTTAGAACTTCCTCAATTGTCTCCATGCCAACATTTTTAAGCCCCTATACCTGAGACATTCTGGAGTGTTTTGTGATTGAACACCTGAGCTGTTGCTGCCCTTCTGTTCTCCTTCAAGTGAAGTTCAAGAAAATGTCACCTCTTAAACCCTGAGACTTGGCTCCTTTGTAGCCTGGCACAGGGGATGCTCCTACAGCTCTGCAGTGCAGCAGCACAAGGAACTCTGCTGTGGGGACCATGGGGTGAATTCTGCTGGGCTGCCTGCCCTTGGCCTGGTGACTGCTGCTGCTTGGCAGAGCGTGCAAGAGTGTTGCTGTTGAGAGTGGGCTGAAACTGAGGATTTTTCATGCTTACCCCTTCATGACTTTTCTTTCCTTTCATGGCAATTCTTCTAACTAATTCTACAGAGCATAAAGAAGTCATATTTTCATGCTTTTACAAGTCTCAACTTCAAATTCTCAGTTGACTCTATTTTTCCCTCTCATTTCTTTTGCATTGGGGCTGGCTCCTCTCTGGGGAGTTGGGTCAGTTCTTTTGTCTTTGACTCTAATTTGTCTCAGCTTTGCCACTGCCGTAAGAACTCCATGGGCTAAGTATGTCCCGTGTAACTGGGAGTGTTTTGCATGGATTTTGTACAGTTTCAGCTATGAAATGTGAATATCTTTATCTGATGACATTGCAAACGGGATCCCTAACCTGAGTATTATTTCTTATATTATTACTTGAGATACTTCTTTAGCTTTCTTGATATGAAACGGAAAAGCTTCTGGCCACACAGAAAATTGGTCTACGAAACCTAATATGAACTTTGTGTTGAGGTAACTCTGAAAAATCCACTTGGCATTAATCTCCTGCATTATTTCCTTTGTTTGTGATCTCGAATGGCAGTCTTTTGTAAAATTCTGCATTGCTCTGTAAGCAGATTTTCCATTTTGCTTGTCCCTGTCAGCCTAAGACTAAGTAGCAGCCTTTCCAAATTGTCTACCAAATCCTCAACACCCCAATGAGTTTCTTCATGTTTGTCTTCTATAGCTTGTCTCATCATTGCTTGAGGCGCTCTAACTTGATGATTTGCTGTTAGCCACCACCCTTCACAACTAAATCAGACATTAAGGATTTTGCTCATTGAATGTTTTCATCATGGTGTGCTCTTAGTGATTTGGAAAGGTTCACAACTTTGGAAAGAACTGGCAACAAGATGCTTTGTCCTGCCACCTCTCTAGCAGTTTTGGCTGCTACTTGGTTTGTGATGTTGCCAGGTGTTTGTCTGTTCTGGTGAGCTTTGCAGTGCATTATTGCTGCTTTAGCAGGGAACTGGACACTCCCAAAGATGTCCATACTTGCTTGGAGATCCTGATTTCTTGTAGAAGGAAGGAGGAACATAGAGTTCAAGGCAGTCACTTTCTTTAGCACCAAATCTTTCCTTCTAGGAGTACCACCTGTTACTTTAGGATTCTGCTCAGGGATAACCAGTGACCTCCATTTTGCTCTAAACCAGACCTAACCATGTGTGGCACATAAACTGTCATATTTTTTCCCATTCATTGTCAAGTCTATTCTATCAATGAGGACCATGCTGGCTCCTGCACTCAGGTGAATTGGCCATCCCTCAAGTACATAGTTTAGTTGCTTTTTGAGAAAGATACCCTTTTCCACTGGGTTCTTTCCTACATTCCCAGTCTTGGAGCTAAATATGGAGCTCCTGTGCAAGGGGAAGGCACTCATGGATGAACAGTGGAAGGGGTTCAATTTAATGTGGCAAATCCAGAGCAGGGGTTGTCATCAATGTCTTTTTAAAATCTTAAAGCCTGTGCCTTGGTTTGAAAGACAGATATTTCCTAAAATAGACAGGGATCTCTTTTTTTTTTTTGTAAAGGGGAATATAACCCCCCCTCCCTTCAATCGACTATGATTTTGAAATTAAAGGGCTCTCATGAATCATAGTTTTAAAGAGTTAAGATTTTTGCTAAGCGTAGAAGTAGTTTCCATGACCAAGATGTAAGTTAGGTAGGTAAATGGTAGGTTAATAATTACTAGATGCTTAGGCTAGTGCTAATTGGTATAATTATCTGCTATTATGAACTTTCGTAGAGAAGAACATAAAACAATAAAACCGTTAATCATGAAGCAAGAGGCCTCGGATCGTGCCAGGGGGTGACCGAGACCTGATGAAGACTCTCCTGACTTCATCCTTCGAGACCACTGACCCAATTCAAGAGAAGACCTGCACACATGTGAAGGACTAATGGGCTCATTTTAATATTGCACGGGAATGGGAGGTGCTGGGGTTATGCATATGTGTTGTATGTAAGATCTTGGGGAATAAACAGATGGCAAAGGACCTTGTTTGGGGCGGTCACACCTTTCAGAGGTGACTCCTGTGCCACCCGCTGGTGGATAAACATAGCACTTTGTAACTTTAATTAGTTAGAGGGTCATTGTCCGTGATTATACCGGCTTTTAACGATTCGCTCAGACGAAGATATGGAGGAAGGAATAACAGTTTTTACTGATATATATATATATATATATGTAACAAGGGAAATAGAACACAACAACAATAACTGCGAGATCAAGAGCAACAGAGCAGCAAACGCAGTGAACAGTTCTCTCGGTTGTGGACACCTTTCCTGTGCGGTGCAGTCTCCGTTCTGGCGCTGCCTGCCAGCTCTCGCTGAGCAGGGAGGAGATGCGATGATCCCACGTGTCTGGAGGGGCCCTGCGGTGAATGGCGTCTGTGTCCCAGATGGGAAGGGCGGAAGGGAGACGATGCTCAAGGATCCCAATGCTCCAAGAGGATGTGCTGAAGTAGGCAGGAGATGCAGGAGAGAGAGAGCGTCCGAGCAGGGAGGTTGCAGGATCCCACAGCCAAGGGAGGCAGCTCCCGGCGTCAGGATGGCAGAGCAGAGTTTGCAGCAACCGTCCTTCTCCGAGCCAAACGAGCGAGAGAGCCAGAGCCCCAGAGAGCAGGCCCCTACCCCACCTCTCCTTTTCCAAGGTTCCCCCTCTCCCCACCTCCTGCAAGAGAAACTTACTAGCTATCTGAGCTTGGGTATAGCCCAAAATATTTAGCATAACAGTGGGGAAAAATTCACCCTCCAACAGCCTGTTGGACATTCTGTAGTGCAGTGTAATACCTCTTTGGATTCCTTTGATGGTTCGTTCAAAGGCTTTTCCAATAGTCCATAATTGGGGATCCATAATCAACACCATCCAGTCATTCCCAAACAACGTCACAGTTCTCTTATAGATCTGGGCTCTAACATTTGACAAATTGTTTCCTTCCTTTCTATTCCCCAAACTACACTCTCTTGAGTGCGTGGCAGCCAGGAGACCAGACATGGGTAGATATGGATATAGTCTTGAAGACAAAGACAAGATTTTGTGACATGGAAAAATGAGCTTTGGATGGACATACTCAACATATTTTCAATGACATGCTTTTATTCTCTCTCCCTGTAATGACTGAAGAAGAGTATTATTGGTGTCAGCTGACTGCAATCAGGAGTATTCTTGGGAATGGAGAAAATGGAAGTAAAACCATCAGAAGTTGACTATAAAATATTTTTCCAGATGTGTCAATAACTTCAGTGGCCACCTGCAGTCAGCACAACTATCAGCCTGTAATTGTGTTCAGGGTCAGCTCTGGCTCTTCCATGTCAGCTCCTCCTGCAGAGCCCATGGGGGCCTGGGCATTCTGCTGGCTTGCTTCCTTTTAGGAGATTGGGATGAGGAAAGTTCGGGGTGGCTTTTGTCAAAGAGATGATGTTTGAGTGAGCATGTGCCTGCTGGAAGCCTCACAGACTCAGCAGCCCATGGCAGGATGGAGCAGTGCTGGGAGGGCTGCACCTTGCTGCCCTAGTGAGAGGTGTTAAGCTGCACCTTCACCTCAGAGACAGCCAAGTACAGCACTTTTGTGCAGAAACACTTAATTAACCCTGGTTTGCACAGCTGCAGACACAGGGGTGGCCGGAGTGCCCCTTTCTGCACTTGGAAATGAGCTGAGTCAGTAGTGGGACAGGGCAGGGTTCTCCCACATGTGCCCATTGGGAATTCCCTCTGCCCTGGGTGTGTCCCGTCCAGCTCCTCAGTGACATCCCACCCAGCCTGGAACATGGAACTCCCCGTTTCCAAGGACCCGTGGCCATTGTCACCAGCACAGGGCAGGAGCAGTCAGACCCTTCCGTGGCTGCAGAGAGAGCGGAGGTGTCAGAGCGTTTAGCGAGTGCTGCTCCACATCGGTTGGATCTTGCACTCGTTGCTCCAGAGGCTGATCCGCACACTGAGTGGAGGTAAATATTTACAGTTCTGTGCTGAAAAGGGGAGGCTCAGTGGTCAATTCACAAAGCCAGCACCACAAGCCCCAGAACGTTTTAGTCTTTATACATTTTAGCCAGCAAAGTTATTTGTGTTCATTGACTGCCAGTTACCCTATTCTCTTCATAATTAGTATTCTGTCTGCTGTTGGGTAAGGATCTCGCTTTTCATATTAATTAGCTTGACTCTTAGTCTTTCTCTTCTTCTTACATGAGTAGGTGGCCATGGCCTGCCTCTGCTGGAATGACTTTTTACCCAGCCAGAGCTGGTTCAGCACAGTGGCTGCGTTGGCTTTATTAGTTTGTGCCTTGCCTTTAGGGTTCTGCCAAATGTCCACGTGCCCATCAACTCTGCATTCTTTGTGTCCATCATCCCAGGTGCCTTCATCTTCCCAAGCCTTGCTAACCTTGCCTAGGTCTGAGGTCACTGAAACCTTCCAAGCCCTACACATTAATAAAGCAATTCAGCCAAGAAGTAACCTGCCTTTGCAAGGCCTGGCCATCACTTAGAGATTGTTGGCTACTGCTTGTTTCATGGAAAAATCTCTGTTTTTGTTAAAGAGCCTTGAAAGCCAGAAAGGCCAAACCACAAGGAAGCCATTTTCCTAACAACTATTATACGTTTTCCAGGTTTTGCTCCAGGATCAGTGTCTGTGTGGAGCAGGAACACCCGAGGCAGAGCGGGATGGCGGAGCTGCGGGGCTGGGCACGATGCACTGTGTTCCGCAGGGCCCCAAACCGCACTGCATCCCGCAGGGCCCCCAAGGCCGCTGCGATGCCCGTCAGGGTGACCCAGAGGCGCCAGGACCAAGAGGTGAGGGGCGGGTGTCGGGCTCTGTGGGTTGACACTGGCTGGGGGCTTGGCCATGGTGTTGGTGTCAGGTGCTGCTGACCCTGCGGGACCAGTTGGGCAGGGCTGGGGCCCCACTGGTGCTCCAGGGGCCCCTTTGAGGCAGCCGCCCCGGGGGAAGCGACTCCCAGGGATGACACTGAGGAGCTGCCAGGGGAAGGCAGAGGTTCCCCGGTCTGTGACATTCAGTCAATTCATGCTCTGGAAATGGCTTTTGGTCAAAATACATGGATTTCTCATTGTTCCATGTTTATACCAGGGTTATCAAAAATGTAAGGCTAAATGAAACCCTGGAACAGTAGATTTTTAGTCTTGAGAGTAGGCATTACTTTATTCTTGGCTCATGTGCATAGTGGACAACTGCAGCCACATACATGCCTATTTCAAAGCTTTTCCACTTACTGATACATTTTTAATAAACATAGAAATTCCTGTCTCTTACTTCTAAAAGACATCATTCTCTTCACTAATTATTTAGTATTCTCTCTTGTATTGGATATTGACGTCTCCCTTCTCATGGTAATTTGTCCACATTTTTCAGTCTGTTTATTATCTTTTCCCCAGAGAAGTTGTTTTGAGCTCTGAGGCTGAAATGGACAGTTTATTAGTTTCTTCTTAGTCTTCTGGTCATTCCAACATGTTCTTGCAGGGCTACCAAGTCTAGATTCCAGGTGTCCAGCCTTTTACACCCTCAGGCTTTGTTCATTGAAGGTTATCAGGATTAGTTGAGCAAAACAAAAAGTTTTGGTGATCTAACAATCCAACTCTGACAGTGCATTGTCAAAAGACACCTAGCTACCTACTTTCTAATCTGGAAAATTACCATGCTCAAGATGAATACACTGTTCATGGTTAATATACTGCTTACAATTAATTAAACAATGAATGACAAAGATAATTAAATTCATTATGAGGAGAAAACGTAGGCTAATCAAGGAATGAAAAGCTGCATAAGTAATCCAAGCTGATGGGTTTGGCTCTTTATGTGATTTGTCCCCATTCGTCTATCAAATGCATGGATGCTCTTAGAGCCAAATTATTCATTAAGCTGACATAAAAGGATGTGAAGTTCAGGTGACTCCCTGTTCCCCTTCATGTCCAGTCCCTGTGTTAAGCTCTACCAGGACTGATGATTGAAAGAGAAATATTAGTGGAATTGTGTTGAGGCAACACTTTGTCCAAATGACAGTGACGTGGATGAAGGATGAACAGTCTCACAAGCAAAATATTGTAGGATTTCTAAAAGGCTGTGGAAAACTGCTTTCGCAAATCTTTGCAAGTGAGTCTCCTCTTTCAAGAAAAGTTCAGGCAAATTTCAGATGAACGGCTTTTAGCTTCAATGTCAGACAATTTTGCCTTCAGAATGACGCAGTTAGATGGCAGTAGGTTGTTTTAGTTAAAAAACATGGTTATGCTGATAGACATTGTAGTAATTTTTTGAGCTCCAATGGATATTTTGTTACATCTGAGTAACCTGGGATAAACTGTTTCCATTTCACACCTATGTAAATAATTGCATGTAGAGATGAGGAAAAGAGAAAGGGTTTTGGTGCCTGTTAAAGTCAAAATTCATCATTTGCTGTTGAAATTATTGGAGCTCACTCCAGCATGTGTTTCCTTAGTACCAAATAAATCCCAGGGTTCGATGCTGACCCGAATTTGTGATCCGTTTGGGAACCACTCTCTCCTGGTTTGTCAGCTGAGCTCTGGCCACTTCAATTGTACTCAGGCACTTGATTTCAAGGGCAGCCCGTGCCTATAAATTCCAGCAATTGGGAAAGGATGACTTGCTCCTTGAACACTTGGCTGCATTGGAGGCTAAGTGACGGTCGCTGTCTCAGGGCAGTTTTGTATCTGGCTGCTGTCAGAGGGACAATTGTGTTAGAGTAGCTGTTTTTAGTGATGGGACAGCAAAACTTTTCAAATCGAGCTCTTGTTTAAAATTAAGGGCCTTGTGAATCAGCAGGAATGGAGTGTTGGCTGAAGGTTTTACAGAACATTTCTTTTTTTCTTTTAGCCAAATACCAGTGAGGCCTCACACGTTGGAGGTGTGCAGGTTGCCAAATTGCATAACCCACTTGGAGGTATGGTTGCTTTTCATATTTTGCTCAATGTCTGTAAGATTTTCAACTTGGTAATTCATTTTTGCATCACATTCCTGGGACAGGGGTTGTATTCAGAGATCTCAGCTGTAGGTGGTTTGCCCTCAGGTCAGCCTTGCAATCTCTTGTCACAGCACTCAGCCATTGGCCTGTTTTCCTCTGAGGAAGCCTGCCAGTCCTTCCTTGTACCCGTAGTGCTTGCCAGCTTGGAATTTTGAGCATTGAGGTCCTAGTTCGGAGCACCCACTGCACCAAAGTTTGCTGCCTTGGTAGCTAAAGTGTTGGTTTTGCAACTGGATTTGGAGTACCTAGGCACTGTGCTTATCCTTTAAACTTAATTGGAAAGTGACCGATAATGACTGTGAGGAAGTCCCACACAGAATTTCATAAGGTCAATATGGAAAACTTCGCTTGAGTATATTTAATTTTTTTCATGGTCATTCATAAGTAACTATTGCCACAATTACAGTTTGGGCTCTTTTCAAAGAAACTGAAAGGAAAGTAATGATCTTCCCCATGGATTCCATGATTGTCCACAAAGCACAATGTTCTTAGGTGATGCCATTTGTTATTAACTTGTTCTGAGTACTGTTTCCCCAAGGAGCCTGGCTCCAGGCACACAGGAGGTGGAGATTCCCCTTACAGGCACTCAGTGCTGCTGCCTGCAGCAGTGAGCTGAACTAGGCACAGCCAGCTGCCCTGAGAAAAACGGGCTCTCACCTGGCTGTGGCTGCAGTCACCTGCCTGCAGGGACATCCCTGCCCCTGAAAGTGCAGCTCTTGCTCTGCCTTAGCTTAGTGCAGAGCATGTTGAGGCAGCAGCATCGAGGCTTTTTGGAGAGACAAAACTAAACTCACAAATTTCTCATTGGGTTTATCTGTTTCACATGTGAATGATGATTTGTGTTATTCTTGGTGATAGTTTACATAGATCCTAAGGAAATATTTAACATTCAGTATCTGTGATGGAAGACTGGCCATAGTGAGACTACTAATGCTGGAACTTGGGACCATTTTGGCTTTGGGCTGGCACTGAGAATCCCAGGTGAGACAGGTCTGGTTGCTGGCAGGGTACAGGGTGCCCTTGCAACATGCTCCATGCAGTACCAGCTGGGGATTGGGCTTTGCCATAGAATCAGAGAATATGCTGAGTTGGAAGGGATTCACAAGCATATGCAAGTTCAGCTCTCTCCCCAAGAATTCCATCATCATTTTCAATCAACTTGCTTGCCTTCTCCCAACCTCCCCTATGATATTTCTTTTTCTGTTTTCCTTTCCTTTGGGAAAACAAGCAGACATCAAAAAGGCCCAACCAAGCTCTTCACATCCTGCACCTGGGAAGAAGAAAAGAACGCCCATGAAGCCTGCAGACAGTGAAGGGAATCCTTGCACTGCTGTTTATGGCCGACCCTACAGGGACAGGGTGATTCATTTACTTGCTCTGAGGACGTACAAGAAGCCAGAGTTACTTGCCCGCTTGCAGAGAGATGGAGTCAGGCAAAAGGACAAGGGTACCCTTGGAAAGATCCTCCAGCAGGTCAGATTGTTCCGTTTGTTCCAGCAATTTTTTCCCTTTTAAATATTCCCTGTTTCTCATGGCTGTTGCTGAATGATGCAAACATTAATATATCACTTCAGAATATTTCCTCTTTAGCTATGAACAATGTCCAGGGAAGATAATTCAAATGGGTACAGTTTTGGATGCTCAGATTTTTTTATCAAATGGATTCACAGACTTGCTTCCCTTCCAACACAACCTTAGTTCTGCTTTTAAGGCGTGAATTCCTAATTCTGGGTTACTTTGTTACTTCTACCATGTTTTTTTTAAGCTGGGGGGAGACAGACATCAGCAAAGACCATCAGATAAACATTAGTGTTTACCATGCTTTCAAAGAAAGAAAAAGGCCAAATTTTAAGAGATGGTGATGGTGTGTTGATGAGTTATTTAATGTGTTGTAAGGGTCAAATTGATGGAGACTTTTCCTGTGGGCTCTTCTATGGAACTCTGAGCAGGTGTCAGGTAATGAAATTGTAAACCAGCACTTTTAATATTACTGGTTTTGAGGTTTTCCTGCCTCCTTTTAGCTTTTTGAGTAGATTTTGTATTTGACTGGAGGAAGATAGAAACCTCATTTATTGTCAAAGGAATAGAGCAAGCCATGTGCACTGCCTTCTCAGGACAGGACTTTGCTGGAATGAACCCTGGCTCTGCCACATGAAGAGGGAGGGACGCTGGCCCTGACCACCTCTCCTTACACATTGTAGTTCTAAATGTTGTTTTCAAAGAAACACTTGGTAGATATGAATAGAGATACTCAGTTGTTTCCAATTGGTGAAACTTTGATATGTCTTATACCTCATGTGATAGAGGAATAATTGATCTCTGTACCAAAGGACATTGTTTAGTTTGAGTTGGGTGCTCACAAAGAATTCTTTAGCAACAACTGGATTTCTGTAGTTTGCATACAGCAACCATAATGAAGGTTTATTTTCTTCAATGTCTGCCTGTAGGTAGCCAACCTGAATCTAAAGGATAATTCCTTCAGTCTGAAGGAACATCTCTTTCCAACCCTTCAGACTGATTGGCCTGGCTACAGTGAAATCGATAGGGAGAATTTGAAGTTAATACTTGCTAGGTAAGTTCAGTCTTTAGAGGAAAGAAAAGAGACTTTTCAGGAAAAACACCTTGGGAAATGAAGCCTAGATTGTTAGAATATGCTGAGTAATGGAGTCCAACTCCTGGCCCTGCACAGGACACCACAAGGATCACACCCTGTGCCCAAGAGCATTGTCCAAATGCTTCTTGAAGCCCTGCTGCATTGCCCACTGGCCAGGAGAGCTGTACCTGTGCTCCAGCACCCTCTGGAGCAAAAACATTTTCCTGATATCCAGTCTATAGCTCTCTGAACTCAGCTTCATGCAGTTGCCTTGAGACTTGACACTAAAGTTCTGTATTGTCTGCAAGGAAAGAGCTATGACAGTTGATATTTAGGTCTTGTAAACTGAAATGTTTGACCATCCTCACAGAAAATCAGCTCCATCTCAGAATCCCCCCAGCACCAGCCAAATGACATCTCCAGGGCCTTCTGAGAGAGATGCTCCAGCAAGACCTGCTCAGGTATTTGGTGCATTTTGAACATTCTCTATTGTGTATTAAGGTTTAGCTCTCTGCTGATGGTGTAAAAGCTGTGATGTGAATGTGCAGGACCAGGCCAAAGCAGGCTCTGCCTCAGGCACTGTGACTGCTTTGACAGGAAGGTTGTGATCAGAAGAGAGGCTCCTGCAGGGCTGGAGCAGCACTGTCCTGAGCCAACTTTCTGCTCTGCCTGGACACTTGAGCTCAGTCCCCACTCTCAACTCATTCCCTGCAGAAGGGCTCAAAGGGCTGGCTCTGCATGCATGACAAAACTGTGTCAAAAGACTCCTGGACATAAGAGGCTGCACCAGGGTGGGGCAGTTGGGGCCCTCTCTCTCTCTTTTCCCTCTCTCCTGCTTTCATTCTCATTGTTTACTCCAGATCCACACTGTCCATGTGGCAGGCCCAGCACAGGATCTACAGAATTGTGATATTCCCTCACTCCCTTCTCTGCCTTGATTTGTCTCCTGCTTTGCTCTGCCTGGGAACAGCATGGCTGTCCTGTTCTACTCCATCCTCAGTCCTGAAGTTTGCTGTGGGCGTGGGGAGCTTGTGGCTGTGTGCTGTGGCTTGTGAGCCAGCACCTTTGAGAAGGTCCTTGGGAGGAGCTGAGCAATGATTGAAGGGCACCGAGGAAAAAGGAAGGGCTCATAAGTCACCACTTGTGAAACTCTCTTGTACACATGTAAGAACTTGTTAGCCAGCAGCTTTTGAGTCTGAAGAGTGGAGTGGCTGCTGGAGTGAAGGCAACTGTGCCTAAAAGCACAAGACTTTGCTGACATGTGACTGATGTCTTTGTTCATCCTGAGGTGAATTCACAACCAACCATCACACCCTGTACTCCTGGGTTGTGTCAGTGAAGCACTGATTGTGTCTTTAATGGGTAAAATCCTCAAACAGTCAAGTGCCTCTTTAGTGAATCATGTAGGTGTGTGACAGCAAGAGCTGAGACTTTCCCTGGTGTGTACAAGCAGGAATTGGGAGCTAGAAAAAACCAACTGGACCTCCTCATTTTGGGGAAGCCTTTGATAGAGCTGCTGAAGGAAATGTCTTTCTCTCAAAGCCTTTTAGCTACAAAGTCTTAAAATGAGAAAATAGGAATCAGATAAAGCATGTATTTACCTGCACTACATCCTTGTTTGAATGATCTTTTTAGTTGAGAAAGATGTGTTTTCAAGCATTGTCACTTTAGAAATGCTGGGTTTTTAGAATAGGAGCAAATCCTGATCCTGATCATAGATTAATGAATGAATGATTTTGTTGTTGTTGCAGAAACGGCCTCTGGCTTCTGACTTTACCAGTCCTGTGATGAGCAAGAAGAGGCGAATTGGTCACCAGCAATTCACCAGCCCTGTCCAGCCAGCAGCTGGAGGCCTCTCTTCTTCCTGGGTGCTCCCTTCCACATCCCTTTGGACTTTGAACATGTCTCCAAGTGTCAGCTCCATTTCCCCCTGCACCCCCGAGGTGCACCAGAAAGAAAAGTTCCAGAGTTCTACTGTCCCAGAGCCTGCCATGGTGCAGAAGGAGATCCCCGATTCAAACGGGAAGAAAAATGAATTGGGAAGGCTGAAGCAGTCACATCCTTTGGATTTCGATGAAGGTATTAAGATGCTGCTTTTCCTAACTCCTCTCTGGAAAACTATGATGTAAAGATTTAATTATTAAGAGAAGCTTCTGCCCAAATTAAGCTGCAAATGAGATTCTTTTCAATTGTCCAGACGTCATTAATAGTAAATGCAAACTAGGGAGATAGAAAGGAATAAGAGAATGGATGCTTTCTTTCCCTTTAATTTCCAGTAAACTGACAGTTGAGTGAGGCAACACTTTTTCCATCAGCAGGTTTTCAAATCTGCATGTTGAAGATAGAAACCAAACACATCTTCGTTGCAGACTAGTTTCCTGAAATATGTAGATCAAATCTCAAGAATTTCATCATTGTTCATTGAACTCAGCCTTTTCCTGGAAACTCCAAAAGCTACAAAAGCTGGGCTGGGGTTTCCTGGAGTTCTAGTTTGAACTGTGCCATGAGCTCCTCTGCATCTTAGCTGCAGAATTTCTTTCTTCAAAAGCTTTACAAGTAGCTCCCTCTGAAAACAATATTGAAAAGCTAAACAGAAAGGCACCAAGATTTCTGATCACAGGGACATAGCCAGCAGGGCAGAGTTCAGTTGCTGTCTTTGTGTGTTGTCTCTTTTGGAGGTTGAAGTTGCAAATTACTAGCTGGGTTTAGCCTGGAGGCATGTTTAGAGTGTGCAGATGCCTCTTGCAAGTGGGGGTGTGCTTGTAGAGACAGGTGCTTTCAGATGGTCTTTCCACATTTCTTCTGGACATACACACAGTACCAGCAAACCTTGGGATGACTTTGGAAGGATTCCTGCTTGAATCTATAAATATGTGAGCATCATTCTTCAGGAGCCAGTTACAGAATTCTGAGCAGCTGGTGAAGGAAAAATCTGGACTGTGTTTTAAGTTGGAGCTTAGGCTGAAGCTTTTGAGTGGACTGAGCCATGAGAGCAAATGCATTTTTGGGAGTGAAATGTTCGCAGCAAAACTCTTCTTACAAGTTGTATTGAACATACATGTGACTTTCCTGCTAACAAGAGTGCAGAAACTTTGCAGGCAAACTTTGTTTCATCTAAACTTTGGGCCTTTGGAATGGGCAAGGAAGTGGTGATAAAAACATGGCATGAGAAGAAGTCCAGCTTTATTCTCTAGTTCTTGTTAGAATCTCGATGTCAGTGTCTCTCTCTCGCCCTCTGTCTGTCTCAAGCTGTTGTGTTTTGTGAAGCTGCATCTGTTGCTGCAAGACTTGAATGGCTGTGCAGATGCCACCTCATGCCTTCAAAAAAGAAAAGCTGAACTGGGCTTTATCATGTGGCAGTGCAGAACCTGTAGAATAAAGTGGCCATGCCTTCTTTCTAAGGCCCAGAAAAGGCTATTGTAGAGAATGTTGTGTGTACCCCATTATTAATATTTTTTACCTTTTTCCAAGTAATTTACTGTGAGAAGGAAGCTCTGAAGGTCATTTTCAAGGCCATCCAGTGAGTATTTTCTGGCTTTTGAAAGATCTCCTGATGTAAGGTGTCAAAACTCTGCTTTTCTGCAGGAGAAAGAAAAGATATTTCCATTGTCTCCACATGCTCTGCAACAACCAACCAAGCAGACTACTTGAGGTGAGTAGAATAGCAATTAAGCCTTGCCATTCACAGTGGGGTGCCATGAGAAACTCTTTCCAGTTCTGAAAGGATGACTCTGAGAAGTTTTGCAGGAGCTCCAAGGCTAATAAGAGCTGAGCTGAGCCCCGAGGTGGGTTGGGCCCAGACGGGCCCTCCCTTCCTGCAGTGCAGTTGCACAGGGGCAGCTGCAGCACTGCTGTTGCATCCCCCCCTCGTCTTTGCAGGGCAGGAGGGGACAGAGAAGCGTGTGTGTGTGTGTGTGTGTGTGTGTCTGTGTGTGTGTGTGTGTGTGGTATCAAAGGCTGGGAATTGGTGCCAGCTCCTGTCAGAGCAGTGATGTTGGCAAGGGCAGTCAGGCCTCCTGCAGCCCTTGGGCTCTGGGGCAGCTGTGGCCTTTGGAGCAGGCGCGGCAGGGCCCTGGCTCACATTGGATACAGCCAGGGATGCTCCGTGGCAAGGCTGAGGGCAAGTCTGGCCCTGCAGGGCAGCAGCTGAGTGAGCCCTGTGCTGGGGCTCTTGCTAGGAAATGCCACTGGGCACAAGCCACTAGTCCAGGCTCTTTCTTCTCTGGCACCTCCCAGAATGTTGAAAGACATCTGTAGTTTTCTTTTCAGAGCACATCAGCACACCAGTCAGGTACATCTGGCCTGGGATGCATCCCTGGCACAAGTTGTTGTCTGTCTTGGTACTGAATTCCAACTTGTTAAAGATTTACTGCTTGTAACAATTAATCTCAGGATGCTTTGAAGCATTCATTTCCATGTGGAGAGAGTTTTTGTCATTCAAAAGAACCAGGTGTTCAGGCCTGGAGGAGCAGAAGCATTGGTGTGTCAGTGTTGAGAAGTGGTGTCTATTATTCTCATTGCCACTTCATCTCGGATTTGTATCATGAGCTTTATAGACCTCACTCATGTTGATTTGAGGGAGAAGGGAATGAAGAAAATTTTTGTCCCATCAGTGGCTTTAGGCATTAATGAGTTTTGGCTTTAGGCATTAATGAGTTTTGCCCTCCTTAGGAGCTGATGTGGTTTGGGTTATTGTAGTTGTAATTTCAGATTTGTACAGAGATTTTTTGTGGCTGTATTACAAATGCCTCAGTTCAAAGCTTCGTTTTGTAACTGCTGCTCACTAGAAGAATCAAATATTATCATTAGCTGTGTATTGCTGTTAGACAGCAAGATATCAATGTAGCTCGAAAGTCCAACTTTGTGTAACCAACTCCATAAATGCAGCCCCTGGCAAATATGTATTGCAGATGGATTTTCAAAAGTAAATGTAAATTTAAAAGATTTTCCTATCTAGATGGAGAATAGAATTTAGCAATGTTTCTTCTCTTCCTGAGGCTGTGGTCTCTGTCAGTCCTTTGATATTTGAAATGAGTGCCAATATTTTCTAAATGTGCTCCACTTTCTGATGAAGAGCATTACAATGTAAAGTATTAGTAATTAAGTGTCATAGAAAGGTGGCAGACTTCTGGAGTAACCTGACTACATTCTCTTAAAGCACATGAACACATCGGAATGTTCTCTTAGAGTTCATTCGTAGAAAAATGATCGAATTCTTTCCATTAGCAAATACATAGCCATAGTCTCCTTGGAGCAACGCCAGCACTACAAGGATGACTTCAATGCAGAGTATGAGGAATACAGGAATTTACATTTGAAGATTGACAAGATCAACAAGAATTTCAGGCAGTTTCTTGAGCAGTGGAAGTCTCTGATTCCAGGCTCTGAAGCCTATCAGGTAAAGAAGGATAAAACTGTGAAAACTGTGCTTCATCCCAGCGGTGCTTTGAATTCCCTGGAGGAGCTCAGTGAGACAAAGGGAAACTGCAGAATTGGCATATATGCTCAGACACTGCTTGGGCTGGGTCTGATTTTTGCAAGACCCTGCCCAAAAGCCCTTGTTTGAGCTGTCTGTGAAGAAAGAGTAAGGTGAGATGTGTCCCAAGCAGAGTCTTAGAGCATGTGCTCCTTCTGTTCCCTATGAGAGGCTTAATTGCAGATCTTGGGTGATGCTGGGAGTTGGGGATTTGTTTTTGCAAACCTCCCAGAAGAGTGTTGGCTCAGAGAGAAGAAAATCTCAAGAGTCAAACAGGGGTATTTTAGTATTTTACCTAGGTTTGCATTTTCTAGTGATAGTGAAGCATTCTTCATGGGTTTGTTTTTTTTTTTGAAGATGCTGCTTCATCGAATCCTAGCAGATTATCAGCAATTACAACAGGTATGTGTGACACCAGACCTGCAGGGCCAAGATTACTGCTAAGTCTGGCTCAAGGCATTTTTAAAGCTCTGTAGAAATATTTGCATGCCCGAATTTTCTTTTGTTTTGTCCCTCACAGGGTAGTCCCAGCTACTCTGAAATGAAGAGCAGGTGCCAATACCTCCACAAAAAGCTGTCACATATTCAGAGGCGAATATCTGAATTTGACAAGCAGTAAGTGGAGTTCTGGCACCACACATCTGCTTCAGCCTTATAAATCAGTGAACTCTGGATTTTTATTTCAAATAGAAGATTAGGCTTTTAGGATTACTTAAGTTAGTATTGAACAGTTAGGTTATGTTTGCACATAGCACTGAGGAGATGATTATTTCTTAAAAATATAGGATTAGTTCAAAGACCTTCATGAGTTTTAGAAGTTGAAAGAAGTAAGTTTTGAACTTTAACAATAAAGATATTTTACTATTAATAACTCTATCTCTCGTTGTTTATATAGCATTTGGAGTGGCGTTCTTCTGGTCAATTCTTTTCTTCAAGCCTTAGGTTTGTCCATAGAAATAAACTTGATCTGTAGATGGTGGAAGCCCAGTACCTCTACTATGAAGTTGTACACAATTTAAGAACGTATTGTGGCAAATGGAAAGTCTTCATGAGAAGTATAGGGGTGTTTTTCGAACTTTCTTGTTTAAATTAACAATCCTCTGCCTTATGCTGTCAAAGGCGTAGAAGTTTTGACAACCCCATCCCCAAATCCACTTGTTACAGAGGTTACAGGGTCTGCTCCAAGAAATCATCTTCAGCATCTCCCAGGACTGCTGGTAGACCTTGGTTTCACCTTGTCAGTGAGCCAAGGAATATCCAGATCTTGGCAAGTGTTTTGTAAAACATATTTACAAGTGTTGGAGAGAAGATACTTCAGCAGGTTTAAAAGAGAAATTGTTTGAATGTGTCCATATGGAAACCTTGTTTTGTAGTTCTCTCAAAAATACTCTGTCACAACCAGTCTCTCTAGAGAGACACAGATGTTGATTCCTGCACAGACCTATGGGGACGTTGCAGTCCAGTTTTTTTCCTAAGTTTCCTGTTGTTAATATATTCAGCTGACAGGGTAGAGGTGTGGCCAGCAATGCCATAACCTTCTTCTGGGGAAGGATAGAAAAATGGCTGAGGGAGGACAATATTTGGATAGACTTAAGTGGGGCTGTGAATGCCCCTTTCTTCTTTGGAGAGTATTTTAGAACTTCCTCAATTGTCTCCATGCCAACATTTTTAAGCCCCTATACCTGAGACATCCTGGAGTGTTTTGTGATTGAACACCTGAGCTGTTGCTGCCCTTCTGTTCTCCTTCAAGTGAAGGTGAAGAAAATGTCACCTCTTAAACCCTGAGACTTGGCTCCTTTGTAGCCTGGCACAGGGGATGCTCCTACAGCTCTGCAGTGCAGCAGCACAAGGAACTCTGCTGTGGGGACCATGGGGTGAATTCTGCTGGGCTGCCTGCCCTTGGCCTGGTGACTGCTGCAGCTTGGCAGAGAGTGCAAGAGTGTTGCTGTTGGGAGTGGGCTGAGACTGAGGATTTTTCATGGTTACCCCGTCATAACTTATCTTTCCTTTCATGGAAATTCTTCTAACTAATTCTACACAGCATGAAGAAGTCATATTTTCATGCATCAGATTCTCAGTTGAGTCTATATTCCCATCTAGTTTCTCATTTGTTGGGGCTGGCTTCCCTTGGGGAAATGTATATCAATGCACTGATCCCATCCCCTTTTATTACTGCAGGTGTGCTTGGGAGTACTTGAAATCGTCATTTCCACTTTTCTTGAAATGCCTTGTTGCTCTGCTTTCTGACATAAACACAGTCCCCAGGTTGATGAGGATGTACCTGAGCATCTAAAGTCATCAGGGATGCTCGCACCAGAAAACTGTGCAAAGATGGGAGCGCTTTTCCCCAAGATGATACACACAGACTTAAATTATCATTTCCTATCACATGATTATCTCCAGAAAGGATTGTAACTTGGGAAAATCTTCCTCAGAGCATTTTATATGGGATCATTTTTCTTTAGGAGCCACTTGAATTCTGAATCTCAGTAGTGCAAGGGCAAGTCCTTGTGGCCACATCCCAGTGGTTTCATGGCTAATTTTACTGATTTGTCTTTTTAGATTTTCTGATTTGTTCTCTCAGCTTGCTGCTGGGGTAAGACCTCCATGGGCTAAGTCGGTCCCATGTAACTGGGAGTGTTTTGCATCAATCTTGTCCAATTTCAGCTATGAAATGACAATCTCCACCTGATGACATTCTGAGCTGTGTGTATGCAGTGGCAATGTAAGCCAACAAGAACATGAAAGGATCCTGTGGCAACCCCCGAATGAAAGCAGAGAGAGATTCCCAAGATCCTCAGTGTTCCTTCCTGTTTCAGCTGACTTTTCTTTATGCCAGCTCTTCTTCCTATCATAATTCCTCAACATTTCTTTGAAAAGATGGCTTTGAGTTGATGTGTGCAGAGCTTCCCAAATGCCTTTGAAAAGAGCCAAAGAGCAATTCACAAGTGCAGAGCTCTTTCCAACACAATCTTGCCAGGTTAATGAGGGGCACTCGGCTTTGTGAGCTGGTTATTGGAGCCTTGGTGCCAGTAACCCCTATAGAATGGAATTGGCTTTCCTTCTGACAAGAGTGCAGAAACTCCTCCAAACTTTGGGCCTCTGGATTCAGACTTGATGAGCCCAGTGATGAGCAAGTGTCCTGGGCTGACTTTATGATGCTTGTATCCCCAATTGTTTGTTCTGTTTGGGTTGGATGTTGAGTTCTGCAGCTTTAAGACTGGTTCCAAGACTAAAGGCAGAGAGAAGAGGTGCAGAGTTTGTTATCAGAGACTGCACTTGCTTCCCCACATTCCTTCATACAGACTGTGCTGTCTGCAGTGGACAGCACGAGAGAGCTCTCCTTTGCTTTTATTTAGCTTTTGACTAGCTGAGGGACAGTAGTTCCATGGACTATGTTTTTTTCCTTTTTTTGGAATTCTTGGAACCTGCTCTGGACTGAAAAACCCCGAGGAGCAGTGGGAGCTGGCACCTGTGTCACACCAGGCCTGGCCTGGGCCGTGGCATTTCCCAGGGATGGAGGGACTGAGAACAGCCTGAGTGAGCCGAGCTGCAACCCACGGAAGGGACTCTTCTGAATTTGTCATCTCGTCAGAGCAGTGAGAGGTTCTGTTGTTTTGTATTGTTCATTTTTGTGCTGGGGAGTGCTTTGCCTGTTAAATAGAAAGCTTTTTTCCCGCTTCTCTCTAAGGAAATCTTTTCCCAAAGCAGTTGGGAGAGGGACCCCTGGAGTCTGTTTCCTAGAGGGACCCCATTCAGAGGTTTCCTCCAAATTTGCCCTAAACCAGGACAGCAAGAAGCAGAGGATTGACCAGCAGGCCTGTCAAGTCCATCCAGCAGCTGTTTCCTGTTTACTGTTGTTACCTGCTTGCTAGGAGTGTGACCTGACAACGTGTTCGAGCCTTGTCCAGACCTGGTGGGCACCTACTGCTGCTTCAATGGTAGCCAACGTGTTTGGGCTTGCCCGGGCTTGTACCCCAGCCCAGTGAGCACGACACGGCCCCAGAAGCTGCCAATAAAAGGGGCAGTGACCAGGGGTAGCACGGACGTGTTGGTGGAGCGCAGACTCCCCGCAGCCCCAGCGCTGCTTGCCCGTTCCTTATCAATGAATTAATAAATTGCCTTATTGATTGACGTACCCGATTGTAATGAGTAAATTTATAACATTGAGACTAAGAGAGGGATTATCCATCAGTGTCTGAGGAAAGCAGTTCTTCACCATACCGGACCAAACAGAACCGTCTAAAATCACGTTCTCCTGTGTGTTTGGTACATCTGCTTCCCCTAGAAGACACAAAACGAAAACTTTAAGGGTTAAGTTTTGATAGAATTGAAGAGTTGTTTATATTGTTCAATGCTACTTCTCCCCATCCATTCAGGAGGGTAAGAGGAACGACTTGGAGTTCTTGAGAGCATTCAGCTGTTTATTGCAACTTGCAGAATGAGTCATGAGGTAAGAGAGCTACATAGACAGGCACAACAGGCCTTTCCTGCAGTTTGTAACTTAAGAACTCTGCTTACAATGATTTCCTGTTATGTATATTTGTAGGCTGTGTTTCATGTAACCTGCAAAGAAAACATGAAATATGGATTGTGTTGTAACATTGCTTGTAAGGTGTTTCTCTATAGAGAAAAGACAGCTGTCCTGATTTGTGAGGAGTTTGTCTCCTCAACAATTCTAATGCAAAAATTCATGTGGGATACATGTAAGATGTCGTAATGTAACTGTTTCTAATTCTTACTCTAATTTATTTTCTTTAAACCTTAAAAATATCGATTGATTGCAGAAACCCTTGAAATGCTTCTCAGACTGGCTGAGAATTCACAAGCACACTTTTCTGCCATGCATGTACAAACACAGTAACTGAGGCTGCTGGGAATGTGCAGGAGCTTTTCACAGATGTTGGACTCTTCCTATTCGGCACGGGCAATAGCACAGAGGAATTAGCAAATGGATGTTTTGACTCCCTGTTTGCAGTAGTCTATGACCTGTGATTAACCCTGGTTCACCCACAGTTCCCTGCCACGTGTGGATGCCTCCAGGTGGGGAGAAGAGACATCAGGCTCCTTGGCAGCGTTCCCAAAAAGGTCACGGGACAAATGGGAAGATCACTGTCACCCAGCCGGACTTTCCTGCGGGCTCTGAATTTGGGGATCGCAGGGATCAATCCAACAGATCACCCGCACTTCTGCAAAGCCTGCAGCAGAGCTTTGCTGAGAATTCATCACTGCCCACAGTGCCCGGGGCTGGCGCTGAGCGAGCCCTGCATGGGCTGCTGCCCCAACACCACCCGAGGCTGCCTGGCTGACACAGCAGGAGCTGGTCCCCACTGCTGGGGGTTTATCCCATCCCTGGAGGAGCTCTCAGGAGCCCTGAGCAGAGCACACGGCATTGAGCATGGGCTGCTGAACTTCCATGCCCTTGTTCGTGATGCTCTGGGACAGGCTCGGATCAACAGGCCAGAATGATCTGAGCACGTCAGATGCCGATTTTATCCATCCCTGGGGCCAACAGGATGGTAGGAAAAGTATCACTGGCAGCTATTCTTTCTTTGGTCATTTTTATGGCGGGAGCACATTTGTGTCTGAGTTCAGCTTTATTTGACTGTGCAATTTCTGGGAGCACAAAAAATATTTTTCCCAAACATAAGAAAATGGTTTGATAGTTATTTTATGTGCACATGATGTCAAAGGTAAACAATCCTTATTTTAGATAGCAGTGGCCTGCCTTAAAGAACCTCTGACTTTGCATATATTATTTCCACAAATTTGTATCTTTCAGAGGAAGCAGCACGGTTCATTTGAACTAAGTCCTTCCTTAGGACTAAAGAGAAAAAACAAGTTGTGTGAGAGCTCTGCTAGCTGTGAATGTAAGAAGTTGAGAATTTTACTGCTATGGAAAGTGCACACTATTTAACCACACTTTAGGGAAAACAGCTAGTATAGATTCTCATTTATGACAGTAAGTACCAAAATTTGAATTTCTCCTGTATTCTATCGAATCCCCAATAAGTTTCGTAATTGTATTTTACTCTGTACTCTTACATGCAGACTTCCCTGGCAGTGACATATTCTGTGCTAAGTGCTGGACTGGAGAGCTTGGTTTGGGGAGATGCCTTTAGTTTATGGTACACACAGGTCTAAAAAGAGGGTGTCCGGGTGTCCCTGTGCTCTGGCACCAGCTGAGGTGTTCCAGGGCTGCCTCCAGATGTGACGAGCTAAAGTTAAAGCAGGGCCTTTTGCTAAGCAGCTGCTACGACCTGACAATGAACAACTTGGCCTAACAGAATAAACAGAGGCCTCTTCATTTCTTACTAAGACCCAGGGTCTGATAAAGCGAGTTCTTCATCCTGCTGTGATCACTGAATCACAGGCTTAATTTCTACAAATGTCCCACTTTGTCTACCTGATATCTGCCAGCTACATGAGCCATAATATCCTGCTGCTCAACTTCCTTGAGAAAAGCTGTCATTTCTCTGGAACAGCGTTCTTCACTAACAGTTTGACTCAAAAGGGGTTCACTGATGTCTCTCTAATTCCCAGGTTATTTCAGATCTACAGCTGCCTTTTATGGATATACCCTGCTGCTCCTTTGATTTCTGTGGGATCTTCTTTGCCTCCCTTTTTCAAGAATGAGCTAGAACAAGCAAGTCAAGATTCAAGGGAAGGACTTGTGTTTCCTACTTCATCCAGGGTCATTTAATTTGACAAGTTTTGGACTTGGATTTTCAACAGTGAATTGTCTTTGGCCCAGACTTAGAAATCTCTCAGCACACTCCTGTTTTCAACATGAAGGTTTTTACACTCCAAAATAGTATCTTTCACTAAATGTTAGTAAAAATTTAAATGGATGAAGAGCCTTCCACTTAGTGTTTTTGCTTAAAGGAAATTCCATAGTGATCCAGAATAAAGTGCTTGATTTGGATACTCCTGAAAACTCCATGCCTTCCTTCTCCCCTTCTGTCCTTCAATACAAGGAAAGCAACATTTCTTATGTCATGATATTTGTTGCCAATGTGTTTGTTTGAAGATCGTGCATTTAGTAATGTTGTGTTAAAATCATCACCAGAATGATGCACTTCCCAATATCAAAACCCACATACTTAATTTTTGACTCCATCTGCACCACACCTAGTCATGTTTTTCACCTATTTCCTCTGTTATAATTGACCAATTCTCTCTTGGATCACTAATATGGTCAAATAAGACTAAAATGCAATGATCCCTTGAAAGATGGTGATCTAGTCAGTCTATTTCATCTTTTCCCATTTATTACCTATCAAGACTTAATTCTGACATGTAATAAATACAGTCTTTCAGCTTTAAGAGGCAGAGGACATGAATTCCACTGAAATTGGTCATTAATTTTTATCTTCAGAGTGACCCATCAACTCTTTCAAGTTTGGTTCAACAATTAATGCATCAATAACTCTACTGAGGAAAATATGGGCTGAGCAAGCAAATAACGGCTTGCTTAGGCAAGTCTGCAGCAGTTGGCAGTTTAAAAAGAGAATTTCATTACATTTTTTAAGTTTTGAAGAAGCAAATGGAGAAAAAAGTCCTTAAATGTTTGGAGGTATCATAGATAATTATTCAAGCGTTAATGTGAGAATCTACAGAGTATCCTACTTATTGATACATACAGTTGTACAGATTTTTTTTTTCATTCATGGGTGCATTTGTGGAAATAACCATAGGTAAAGGATTTTTTCTAACACTTTGCAGGGATATTTAAATCTAATGTATATTCATGCTTTAAACTCTGAGTCCTGTGGAAAGAACACTAATGCCTAGATAGAATGATTTCCTCCTACAAAACTCTTTTTTCCTAGTAATCTGCAGCTTGTTCCCTGTTCTGCTTGGGTCAGCAGAGCAGTGCCATTCTGTCTTCAGCTGGAAGTTGTTTTTCCTTTCTTCTTCATATTCCAAAATCACCTTTAATTTCTGCCTCCCACAGCTCTGCCCACTGACAAATAAGCACAGCACCAGTTCATCATCTCCATACCTGTGCATTATTTGATGCCATTCTGCAGAACCCAGTGGAGATGTGTGGGCTCTGCAAGTATTCATGGATTTCTGTATTTTCACACCTACATATTGTCACAGATTTAATGCTGCTTCTGCTCCTGAAGTCTGTGTATGTCTATTTATCTACTGCTATTGCTCAGGATATAGCATATCCTGTGACTTTAGCTGCAGCAGAATTTTTTAGCAAGCATCATGTGAGTTCTTGAGCAGATATAGTGTAACAGAATTGAAGAGAGCTGCATCATACAAAACAAGAACAGTGTGCATTATGAGGAGAATCTGAAGCAGAGGGTGTGTAGTTCTTACACACTGGATAACAGCTAAAAGTGCCTATTGTTACAGAGCACCTTGCAGACTCATCCTGTGCTTCCTTTCTGCTCAGCCGGAGTTGCCACATCTCTGAGCTTGTGTCTAGCCAAGCAAATCCCCATGGAGGGCACTGTACAGCCTCCTGAATGCACAAGAAATTTAGGACACATTTCAGCCTCACATACATGCAAAAAACCCCAAACCAAAATAAAACACTACAACTAACTGAAAGAAAAAGTCTAATAAAAACCCATGGAAATTTGTTTACAGGTTATAATAAATTGTCTCATGTCCTCTCCATTCTGTTATCCAAACTGCTGTCGATGTTAAGACAGAAGGACAGAGAGAGATTTCAGCAAGACTGACAAAGTTTAGGTGTGGATGGAGCCTCCTATCCCCTGCAGAAGAGCCTGCTTCCACTGCCTTTCTGTATGGATTGGTGGCACGGCCCTGATCTATGGCAGAGCAGCCTCCTGTGTCACCTACAGTGGGATTCAACAGCAGCTGAAGCCACTCTCGCCCTGGATTGCCCAAGTGCTGCTCTGGCAGTGTCCTCAGGCCTCTCTTGCACCCCCTTCCCTCTGTGCATGCTGCCCTGGCAGCTGAAAGCCCAGCTGCTCGAGGGAGTGTCTGTGCTCTTAGCCAGGGTTGGGTTTGCTCTTTCAATACTTGTGCTGCCACACGCTGGGGAACCCGCAGGTGAGAGCTTCACTGCAACAAACAGCACCTGAGAGGAGGGGAAAGGGCTCTGAGGTCAGGCAAGAGATGAGGGAAAAGGGGAAAGGAAAAGGACAGAAAAGAAAATTCACAGGGCTTGATAGTTCAATCTTCCCTGCAAATTTGGCATACAAGTATTGTTCTGGATTCCTGAAAGATCAGTGGAGTCTGAGTTTATTATTAAATACAAGAGATGAAAAAGAATATTGATTAATTGTTCATTGGCAGTTCTGAACACTAATTATTTTGGGATCAAATATGTGTCCATGATACAAAAAAAAAAATAAAAATATATATATATATATAAATGTGAGAATCAGAAACGCTACATTAAAAAAAAAAAGTTCAAATTAATTCTGGCATTTCGTTATTTTGAAAGTGAGGAATCTGTGCTACAGGTTTGCTACAATGCGTGTAGGTACTTTTGTATGTAATAGAAGCCTACAAAACTTCAGAATGGGATTTTCAAAAGCACTACATCTTTATTGTGTTCTAGCAGTTTCCCAAACAGTTGGAAACAGGAAAAATATCAAATTCTGGAAGCTCTCAAGTCCTTTCATCTCTAATCCTGAAAGAAAATCTAAGTTGCATGTCTGCTGAAAAACAGGCATAGCTACATTCTATTAAAAGAGATTTTGTATTTTTTTTTTATCAGTTGTCTAGTAGTGGAAATAAAGCAAGATCTTTCTTGTGACATACAATGGTGGCAGAAAGAAGATTTGAGTGATTGTATTTAGAGCTTCATTTTTCTTACTGGTTATTAATTATTAAGCTGGAATTAAGTAGCAAGAAACAGTCAGAATTGCTCTAAGAGAGTGATGTCTTCAAAGAGAGTAAGAGGGATGATACAGGCAAGTACAGGTCAGTCAGCCTTGCCTCCATGAATGATCTGGGGCACAAAGTAGAGCTGGAGGCAAGTCCTTAGTGCTCTGACCCCCAGGTGCTGATACTGGGGCAGATACCTCTGAATGTCTTCATTAACAGCCAGGCTGGAGGAACAGTTTACCTTCAGCAAGTTTGCAGAAAATACATGATCTCTCCATAATTAGGTCACTTACAACCAGGCCTGCAGAATTAGTCACAGTGACTCAAACAGAAGTAGAAAAAGACTGCCCAAAACTCTCAGTTGGAGCACTGCTATTGCTCAAGTGTGTAGCTCACAAAGAAGCCCCTCAGCACTTGCCCAAGTTCCTTAGCTCATCTGCTATTTTAAGTTATTCCAGCAGTTTGCATGGCTGCATCATGAGAAGGTGTATCATGAAAGCAGTGATGGGGAATGCACCTGGGGCTGGCTGTTCCATGTGCAGCTGCAGTGCCAAAGAATAAAGACTCTTTATTTTCCTTTGCCTGAAGCAAAACCTTCTGGAGATGTGTCAGACCTGGCAGCACATCCTTCCAGCAAGTGGCAAACAATTCCATGTCACTTGGAAGAATGATGAAAATCAGATTATTGGACAGCCACAGGAAAGGTGAGAGTTCAGAAGTCTGTTTGCACTGATGTGTACAACTTTTATGACCCCTTCAGGAAAATTAATCTCCAAGCACCGGAGGTTTATGTCCAGAAAGGAGACAGAGGAGTCCTTTTTACATTATTCGGATAAAGGGAGAGGCCATGGGGCATTCCCCTGGGATCTCTCGAGCTTTTGGAATACACAGCCTCCTATTATCCTCTTTTTCGACCCGCATTTCCCTCTCTCTTTCCCCATTGGCTGAGGTACTTGACAGGTACAGACTTCCCAGAACACCTGATCCCTGAGATTCCCCTCTAATGTATAACCCTCCCTTTTAATTTTTAATTTTTATAGAATTCATAGTTTTTCCCCATTGCTTCTTTCATCTTTCAACATCCAATTTCATTTCTCAGCAAACCTACAGGTTGTATGCAAAAGCAAATATCTTTTTCCATTCATCAATCGGTGGAATCCATCCCATTGTTTCTTTTATCTCTCAGTGCTAGTCTTATCTACCAGCAGATCCACAGCTTGCTTGTAAAGACAAGCCTGACATTCCTCTCAGGACCTAGGAAACACAGCACAATAATACCTTCATCAGCATCCAAAGGATGCCACTGCTTCAGCCTCTCCAGTCCTTTTTATTTCCTCTTGGACTTTTGGGTCCTCTACTGCACCATGGCAAGTGCTGGGATTACAGAACTCCAAAATTTGTCTTTTTGTGGCACCTCACGGGTGCAGGATGAAATGGAGACCGGGATGGAAGTGAAACGGCATCTGGAAGGCAGAAGCAAGAAAGCAGCTGCTGGATGGACTTGACAGGGCTGCTGGTCAATCCTCTGCTTCTTGCTGTCCTGGTTTAGGGCAAATTTGGAGGAAACCTCTGAATGGGGTCCCTCTAGGAAACAGACTCCAGGGGTCCCTCTCCCAACTGCTTTGGGAAAAGATTTCCTTAGAGAGAAGCGGGAAAAAAGATTTCTATTTAACAGGCAAAGCACTCCCCAGCACAAAAATGAACAATACAAAACATCAGAACCTCTCACCGCTCTGACGAGATGACAAATTCAGAAGAGTCCCTTCCGTGGGTTCAGCTCGGCTCACTCAGGCTGTTCTCAGTCCCTCCATCTCTGGGAAATGCCACGGCCCAGGCCAGGCCTGGTGTGACACAGGTGCCAGCTCCCACTGCTCCTCGGGGTTTTTCATTCCAGAGCAGGTTCCAAGAATTCCAAAAAAAGGAAAAAAACATAGTCCATGGAACTACTGTCCCTCAGCTAGTCAAAAGCTAAATAAAAGCAAAGGAGAGCTCTCTCCTGCTGTCCATTGCAGACAGCACAGTCTGTATGAAGGAATGTGGGGAAGCAAGTGCAGTCTCTGATAACAAACTCTGCACCTCTTCTCTCCCCCTCCAGTCTTGGAACCAGTCTTAAAACTGCAGAACTCAATATCCAACCCAAACAGAACAAACAATTGGGGATACAAGCATCATAAAGTCAGCCCAGGACACTTGCTCATCACTGGGCTCATCAAGTCTGAATCCAGAAGCCCAAAGTTTGGAGGAGTTTCTGCACTCTGGTCAGAAGGAAAGCCAATTCCATTCCATAGGGGTTACTGGCACCAAGGCTCCAATAACCAGCTCACAAAGTCTAGTGCTCCTCATTTAAATGACAAGATTGGCTTGGAAAGAGCTCTGCACTTGTGAATTGCTCTTTGACTGTTTTTCAAAGGCATTTGGGAAGCTCTGCACACATCAACTCAAAGCCATCTTTTCAAAGAAATCTTGAAGAATTATGATAGGAAGAAGAGCTGGCATAAGGAAAAGTCGGCTGAAACAGGAAGGAACACTGAGGATCTTGGGAATCTCTCTCTGCTTTCATTCTGGGATTGCCACAGGATCCTTTCATGTTCTTGTTGGCTTACATTGCCACTGCATACACACAGCTCAGAATGTCATCAGGTGGAGATTGTCATTTCATAGCTGAAATTGGACAAGATTGATGCAAAACACTCCCAGTTACATGGGACTGACTTAGCCCATGGAGGTCTTACCCCAGCAGCAAGCTGAGAGAACAAATCAGAAAATCTAAAAAGACAAATGAGTAAAATTAGCCATGAAACCACTAGGATGTGGCCACAAGGGCTTGCCCTTGCACTACTGAGATTCAGAATTCAAGTGGCTCCTAAAGAAAAATGATCCCATATGAAATGCTCTGAGGAAGATTTTCCCAAGTTACAATCCTTTCTGGAGATAATCATGTGATAGGAAATGATAATTTAAGTCTGTGTGTATCATCTTGGGGAAAAGCGCTCCCATCTTTGCACAGTTTTCTGGTGCGAGCATCCCTGATGACTTTAGATGCTCAGGTACATCCTCATCAACCTGGGGACTGTGTTTATGTCAGAAAGCAGAGCAACAAGGCATTTAAACAAAAGTGGAAATGACGATTTCAAGTACTCCCAAGCACACCTGCAGTAATAAAAGGGGATGGGATCAGTGCATTGATATACATTTCCCCAAGGGAAGCCAGCCCCAACAAATGAGAAACTAGATGGGAATATAGACTCAACTGAGAATCTGATGCATGAAAATATGACTTCTTCATGCTGTGTAGAATTAGTTAGAAGAATTTCCATGAAAGGAAAGATAAGTCATGAAGGGGTAACCATGGAAAATCCTCAGTCTCAGCCCACTCTCAACAGCAACACTCTTGCACTCTCTGCCAAGCTGCAGCAGTCACCAGGCCAAGGGCAGGCAGCCCAGCAGAATTCACCCCATGGTCCCCACAGCAGAGTTCCTTGTGCTGCTGCACTGCAGAGCTGTAGGAGCATCCCCTGTGCCAGGCTACAAAGGAGCCAAGTCTCAGGGTTTAAGAGGTGACATTTTCTTCACCTTCACTTGAAGGAGAACAGAAGGGCAGCAACAGCTCAGGTGTTAATCACAAAACACTCCAGGATGTCTCAGGTATAGGGGCTTGAAAATGTTGGCATGGAGACAATTGAGGAAGTTCTAAAATACTCTCCAAAGAAGAAAGGGGCATTCACAGCCCCACTTAAGTCTAAATATTGTCCTCCCTCAGCCATTTTTCTATCCTTCCCCAGAAGAAGGTTATGGCATTGCTGGCCACACCTCTACCCTGTCAGCTGAATATATTAACAACAGGAAACTTAGGAAAAAAACTGGACTGCAACGTCCCCATAGGTCTGTGCAGGAATCAACATCCATGTCTCTAGAAGGTTGTGACAGAGTATTTTTAAGAGAACTACAAAACAAGGTTTCCATATGGATACATTCACCCAAGTTCTCTTTCAAACCCACTGAAGCACCTTGTCTCCAACACTTGTAAATGTGTTTTACGAAACACTTGCCAAGATCTGGATTCTCCTTGGCTCACTGACAAGGTGAAACCAAGGTCTACCAGCAGTCCTGGGAGATGCTGAAGATGATTTCTTGGAGCAGACCCTGTGCATTCCTCTGTAACCCTGTAACTTCTGTAACAAGTGGATTTGGGGATGGGGTTGTCAAAACTTCTACGCCTTTGACAGCATAAGGCAGAGGATTGTTTATTTAAACAAGAAAGTTCAAAAAACACCCCTATACTTATCATGAAGACTTTCAATTTGCCACAATACGTTCTTAAATTGTGTACAACTTCATAGTAGAGGTACTGGGCTTCCACCATCTACAGATCAAGTTTATTTCTATGGACAAACCTAAGGCTTGAAGAAAAGAATTGACCAGAAGAACGCCACTCCAAATGCTATATAAACAACGACAGATAGAGTTATTAATAGTAAAGTATCTTTATTGTTAAAGTTCAAAACTTACTTCTTTCAACTTCTAAAACTCATGAAGGTCTTTGAACTAATCCTATATTTTTAAGAAATAATCATCTCCTCAGTGCTATGTGCAAACATAACCTAACTGTTCAATACTAACTTAAGTAATCCTAAAAGCCTAATCTTCTATTTGAAATAAAAATCCAGAGTTCACTGATTTATAAGGCTGAAGCAGATGTGCGGTGCCAGGACTCCACTTATTGCTTGTCAAATTCAGATATTCGCCTCTGAATATGTGACAGCTTTTTGTGGAGGTACTGGCACCTGCTCTTCATTTCAGAGTAGCTGGGACTACCCTGTGAGGGACAAAACAAAAGAAAATTCGGGCATGCAAACATTTCTACAGAGTTTAGAATCTGATCTCCTTGGCTTTAAAAAAGCCTTGAGCCAGACTTAGCAGTAATCATGGCCCTGCAGGTCTGGTGTCACAAATACCTGTTGTAATTGCTGATAATCTGCTAGGATTCGATGAAGCAGCATCTTCCAAAAAAAAAAAAAAAAACTATGAAGAATGCTTCACTATCACTAGAAAATGCAAACCTAGGTAAAATACTGAAAATACCCCTGTTTGACTCTTGAGATTTTCTTCTCTCTGAGCCAACACTCTTCTGGGAGGTTTGCAAAAACAAATCCCCAACTCCCAGCATCACCCAAGATCTGCAATTAAGCCTCTCATAGGGAACAGAAGGAGCACATGCTCTAAGACTCTGCTTGGGACACATCTCACCTTACTCTTTCTTCACAGACAGCTCAAACAAGGGCTTTTGGGCAGGGTCTTGCAAAAATCAGACCCAGCCCAAGCAGTGTCTGAGCATATATGCCAATTCTGCAGTTTCCCTTTGTCTCACTGAGCAGCTCCAGGGAATTCAAAACACTGCTGGGATGAAGCACAGTTTTCACAGTTTTATCCTTCTTTACCTGATAGGCTTCAGAGCCTGGAATCAGAGACTTCCACTGCTCAAGAAACTGCCTGAAATTCTTGTTGATCTTGTCAATCTTCAAATGTAAATTCCTGTATTCCTCATACTCTGCATTGAAGTCATCCTTGTAGTGCTGGCGTTGCTCCAAGGAGACTATGGCTATGTATTTGCTAATGGAAAGAATTCGATCATTTTTCTATGAATGAACTCTAAGAGAACATTCCGATGTGTTCATGTGCTTTAAGAGAATGTAGTCAGGTTACTCCAGAAGTCTGCCACCTTTCTATGACACTTAATTACTAATACTTTACATTGTAGAGGTTTTCTTCATTAGAAAGTGGAGCACGTTTAGAAAATATTGGCGCTCATTTCAAATATCAAAGGACTGACAGAGACCCCAGCCTCAGGAAGAGAAGAAACATTGCTAAATTCTATTCTCCATCTAGATAGGAAAATCTTTTAAATTTACATTTACTTTTGAAAATCCATCTGCAATACATATTTGGCAGGGACTGCATTTGTGGAGTTGGTTACACAAAGTTGGACTTTTGAGCTACATTGATGTCTTGCTGTCTAACAGCAATACACAGCTAATGATAATATTTGATTCTTCTAGTGAGCAGCAGTTACAAAACGAAGCTTTGAACTGAGGCATTTGTAATACAGCCACAAAAAATCTCTGTACAAATCTGAAATTACAACTACAATAACCCAAACCACATCAGCTCTGAAGGAGGGCAAAACTCATCAATGCCTAAAGCCAAAACTCATGAATGAATAAAGCCACTGATGGGACAAAAATTTTCTTCATTCCCTTCTCCCTCAAATCAACATGAGTGAGGTCTATAAAGCTCTTGATATAAATCCAAGATGAAGTGTCAATGAGAATAATAGACACCACTTCTCAACACGGACACTTCAATGCTTCTGCTCCTCCAGGCCTGAACACCTGGTTCTTTTGAATGACAAAAACTCCCTCCACATGGCAATGAATCCTTCAAAGCATCCTGAGATTAATTGTTACAAGCAGTAAATCTTTAACAAGTTGGAATTCAGTACCAAGACAGACAACAGCTTGTGCCAGGGATGCATCCCAGGCCAGATGTACCTGACTGGAGTACTGGTGTGCTCTGAAAAGAAAACTACAGATGTCTTTCAACATTCTGGGAGGTGCCAGAGAAGAAATAGCCTGGACTAGTGGCTTGTGCCCAGTGGCATTTCCTAGCAAGAGCCCCAGCACAGGCCTCACTCAGCTGCTGCCCTGCAGGGCCAGACTTGCCCTCAGCCTTGCCACGGAGCATCCCTGGCTGTATCCAATGTGAGCCAGGGCCCTGCCGCGCCTGCTCCAAAGGCCACAGCTGCCCCAGAGCCCAAGGGCTGCAGGAGGCCTGACTGCCCTTGCCAACATCACTGCTCTGACAGGAGCTGGCACCAATTCCCAGCCTTTGATACCACACACACACACACACACACACACACACACACACACACACACTTCTCTGTCCCCTCCTGCCCTGCAAAGACGAGGGGGGGATGCAACAGCAGTGCTGCAGCTGCCCCTGTGCAACTGCACTGCAGGGAGGGAGGGCCCCTCTGGGCCCAACCCACCTCGGGGCTCATCTCAGCTCTTATTAGCCTTGAGCTCCTGCAAAACTTCTCAGAGTCATCCTTTCAGAACTGGAAAGAGTTTCTCATGGCACCCCACTGTGAATGGCAAGGCTTAATTGCTATTCTACTCACCTCAAGTAGTCTGCTTGGTTGGTTGTTGCAGAGCATGTGGAGACAATGGAAGTATCTTTTCTTTCTCCTGCAGAAAAGCAGAGTTTTGACACCTGTCATCAGGAGATCTTTCAAAAGCCAGAAAATACTCACTGGATGGCCTTGAAAATGACCTTCAGACCTTCCTTCTCACAGTAAATTACTTGGAAAAAGCTACAAAAATTAATAATGGGGTACACACAACATTCTCTACAGTAGCCTGTTCTGGGCCTCAGAAACAAGGCATGACCACTTTATTCTACAGGTTCTGCACTGCCACATGATAAAGCCCAGTTCAGCTTTTCTTTTTTGAAGGCATGAGGTGGCATCTGCACAGCCATTCAAGTCTTGCAGCAACAGATGCAGCTTCACAAAACACAACAGCTTGAGACAGACAGAGGGCGAGAGAGAGACACTGACATCGAGATTCTAACAAGAACTAGAGAATAAAGCTGGACTTCTTCTCATGCCATGTTTTTATCACCACTTCCTTGCCCATTCCAAAGGCCCAAAGTTTAGATGAAACAAAGTTTGCCTGCAAAGTTTCTGCACTCTTGTTAGCAGGAAAGTCACATGTATGTTCAATACAACTTGTAAGAAGAGTTTTGCTGCGAACATTTCACTCCCAAAAATGCATTTGCTCTCATGGCTCAGTCCACTCAAAAGCTTCAGCCTAAGCTCCAACTTAAAACACAGTCCAGATTTTTCCTTCACCAGCTGCTCAGAATTCTGTAACTGGCTCCTGAAGAATGATGCTCACATATTTATAGATTCAAGCAGGAATCCTTCCAAAGTCATCCCAAGGTTTGCTGGTGCTGTGTGTATGTCCAGAAGAAATGTGGAAAGACCATCTGAAAGCACCTGTCTCTACAAGCACACCCCCACTTGCAAGAGGCATCTGCACACTCTAAACATGCCTCCAGGCTAAACCCAGCTAGTAATTTGCAACTTCAACCTCCAAAAGAGACAACACACAAAGACAGCAACTGAACTCTGCCCTGCTGGCTATGTCCCTGTGATCAGAAATCTTGGTGCCTTTCTGTTTAGCTTTTCAATATTGTTTTCAGAGGGAGCTACTTGTAAAGCTTTTGAAGAAAGAAATTCTGCAGCTAAGATGCAGAGGAGCTCATGGCACAGTTCAAACTAGAACTCCAGGAAACCCCAGCCCAGCTTTTGTAGCTTTTGGAGTTTCCAGGAAAAGGCTGAGTTCAATGAACAATGATGAAATTCTTGAGATTTGATCTACATATTTCAGGAAACTAGTCTGCAACGAAGATGTGTTTGGTTTCTATCTTCAACATGCAGATTTGAAAACCTGCTGATGGAAAAAGTGTTGCCTCACTCAACTGTCAGTTTACTGGAAATTAAAGGGAAAGAAAGCATCCATTCTCTTATTCCTTTCTATCTCCCTAGTTTGCATTTACTATTAATGACGTCTGGACAATTGAAAAGAATCTCATTTGCAGCTTAATTTGGGCAGAAGCTTCTCTTAATAATTAAATCTTTACATCATAGTTTTCCAGAGAGGAGTTAGGAAAAGCAGCATCTTAATACCTTCATCGAAATCCAAAGGATGTGACTGCTTCAGCCTTCCCAATTCATTTTTCTTCCCGTTTGAATCGGGGATCTCCTTCTGCACCATGGCAGGCTCTGGGACAGTAGAACTCTGGAACTTTTCTTTCTGGTGCACCTCGGGGGTGCAGGGGGAAATGGAGCTGACACTTGGAGACATGTTCAAAGTCCAAAGGGATGTGGAAGGGAGCACCCAGGAAGAAGAGAGGCCTCCAGCTGCTGGCTGGACAGGGCTGGTGAATTGCTGGTGACCAATTCGCCTCTTCTTGCTCATCACAGGACTGGTAAAGTCAGAAGCCAGAGGCCGTTTCTGCAACAACAACAAAATCATTCATTCATTAATCTATGATCAGGATCAGGATTTGCTCCTATTCTAAAAACCCAGCATTTCTAAAGTGACAATGCTTGAAAACACATCTTTCTCAACTAAAAAGATCATTCAAACAAGGATGTAGTGCAGGTAAATACATGCTTTATCTGATTCCTATTTTCTCATTTTAAGACTTTGTAGCTAAAAGGCTTTGAGAGAAAGACATTTCCTTCAGCAGCTCTATCAAAGGCTTCCCCAAAATGAGGAGGTCCAGTTGGTTTTTTCTAGCTCCCAATTCCTGCTTGTACACACCAGGGAAAGTCTCAGCTCTTGCTGTCACACACCTACATGATTCACTAAAGAGGCACTTGACTGTTTGAGGATTTTACCCATTAAAGACACAATCAGTGCTTCACTGACACAACCCAGGAGTACAGGGTGTGATGGTTGGTTGTGAATTCACCTCAGGATGAACAAAGACATCAGTCACATGTCAGCAAAGTCTTGTGCTTTTAGGCACAGTTGCCTTCACTCCAGCAGCCACTCCACTCTTCAGACTCAAAAGCTGCTGGCTAACAAGTTCTTACATGTGTACAAGAGAGTTTCACAAGTGGTGACTTATGAGCCCTTCCTTTTTCCTCGGTGCCCTTCAATCATTGCTCAGCTCCTCCCAAGGACCTTCTCAAAGGTGCTGGCTCACAAGCCACAGCACACAGCCACAAGCTCCCCACGCCCACAGCAAACTTCAGGACTGAGGATGGAGTAGAACAGGACAGCCATGCTGTTCCCAGGCAGAGCAAAGCAGGAGACAAATCAAGGCAGAGAAGGGAGTGTGGGAATATCACAATTCTGTAGATCCTGTGCTGGGCCTGCCACATGGACAGTGTGGATCTGGAGTAAACAATGAGAATGAAAGCAGGAGAGAGGGAAAAGAGAGAGAGAGGGCCCCATCTGCCCCACCCTGGTGCAGCCTCTTATGTCCAGGAGTCTTTTGACACAGTTTTGTCATGCATGCAGAGCCAGCCCTTTGAGCCCTTCTGCAGGGAATGAGTTGAGAGTGGGGACTGAGCTCAAGTGTCCAGGCAGAGCAGAAAGTTGGCTCAGGACAGTGCTGCTCCAGCCCTGCAGGAGCCTCTCTTCTGATCACAACCTTCCTGTCAAAGCAGTCACAGTGCCTGAGGCAGAGCCTGCTTTGGCCTGGTCCTGCACATTCACATCACAGCTTTTACACCATCAGCAGAGAGCTAAACCTTAATACACAATAGAGAATGTTCAAAATGCACCAAATACCTGAGCAGGTCTTGCTGGAGCATCTCTCTCAGAAGGCCCTGGAGATGTCATCTGGCTGGTGCTGATGGAGTTCTGAGATGGAGCTGATTTTCTGTGAGGATGGTCAAACATTTCAGTTTACAAGACCTAAATATCAACTGTCATAGCTCTTTCCTGACAGACAATACAGAACTTTAGTGTCAAGTCTCAAGGCAACTGCATGAAGCTGAGTTCAGAGAGCTATAGACTGTATATCAGGAAAATGTTCTTGCTCCAGAGGGTGCTGGAGCACAGGTACAGCTCTCCCGGCCAGTGGGCACTGCAGCAGGGCTTCAAGAAGCATTTGGACAATGCTCTTGGGCACAGGGTGTGATTCTTGTGGTGTCCTGTGCAGGGCCAGGAGTTGGACTCCATTACTCAGCATATTCTAACAATCTAGGCTTCATTTCCCAAGGTGTTTTTCCTGAAAAGTCTCTTTTCTTTCCTCTAAAGACTGAACTTACCTAGCAAGTATTAACTTCAAATTCTCCCTATCGATTTCACTGTAGCCAGGCCAATCAGTCTGAAGGGTTGGAAAGAGATGTTCCTTCAGACTGAAGGAATTATCCTTTAGATTCAGGTTGGCTACCTACAGGCAGACATTGAAGAAAATAAACCTTCATTATGGTTGCTGTATGCAAACTACAGAAATCCAGTTGTTGCTAAAGAATTCTTTGTGAGCACCCAACTCAAACTAAACAATGTCCTTTGGTACAGAGATCAATTATTCCTCTATCACATGAGGTATAAGACATATCAAAGTTTCACCAATTGGAAACAACTGAGTATCTCTATTCATATCTACCAAGTGTTTCTTTGAAAACAACATTTAGAACTACAATGTGTAAGGAGAGGTGGTCAGGGCCAGCGTCCCTCCCTCTTCATGTGGCAGAGCCAGGGTTCATTCCAGCAAAGTCCTGTCCTGAGAAGGCAGTGCACATGGCTTGCTCTATTCCTTTGACAATAAATGAGGTTTCTATCTTCCTCCAGTCAAATACAAAATCTACTCAAAAAGCTAAAAGGAGGCAGGAAAACCTCAAGACAACTAATATTAGAAGTGGTGGTTTAGAATTTCATCACCTGACACCTGCTCAGAGTTCCATAGAAGAGCCCACAGGAAAAATCTCCATCAATCTGACCCTTACAACACATTAAATAACTCATCAACACACCATCACCATCTCTTAAAATTTGGCCTTTTTCTTTCTTTGAAAGCATGGTAAACACTAATGTTTATCTGATGGTCTTTGCTGATGTCTGTCTCCCCCCAGCTTAAAAAAAACATGGTAGAAGTAACAAAGTAACCCAGAATTAGGAATTCATGCCTTAAAAGCAGAACTAAGGTTGTGTTGGAAGGGAAGCAAGTCTGTGAATCCATTTGATAAAAAAATCTGAGCATCCAAAACTGTACCCATTTGAATTATCTTCCCTGGACATTGTTCATAGCTAAAGAGGAAATATTCTGAAGTGATATATTAATGTTTGCATCATTCAGCAACAGCCATGAGAAACAGGGAATATTTAAAAAGGAAGAAATTGCTGGAACAAACAGAACAATCTGACCTGCTGGAGGATCTTTCCAAGGGTACCCTTGTCCTTTTGCCTGACTCCATCTCTCTGCAAGCGGGCAAGTAACTCTGGCTTCTTGTACGTCCTCAGAGCAAGTAAATGAATCACCCTGTCCCTGTAGGGTCGGCCATAAACAGCAGTGCAAGGATTCCCTTCACTGTCTGCAGGCTTCATGGGCGTTCTTTTCTTCTTCTCAGGTGCAGGATGTGAAGAGTTTGGTTGGGCCTTTTTGATGTCTGCTTGTTTTCCCAAAGGAAAGGAAAACAGAAAAAGAAATATCATAGGGGAGGTTGGGAGAAGGCAAGCAAGTTGATTGAAAATGATGATGGAATTCTTGGGGAGAGAGCTGAACTTGCATATGCTTGTGAATCCCTTCCAACTCAGCATATTCTCTGATTCTATGGCAAAGCCCAATCCCCAGCTGGTACTGCATGGAGCATGTTGCAAGGGCACCCTGTACCCTGCCAGCAACCAGACCTGTCTCACCTGGGATTCTCAGTGCCAGCCCAAAGCCAAAATGGTCCCAAGTTCCAGCATTAGTAGTCTCACTATGGCCAGACTTTCATCACAGATACTGAATGTTAAATATTTCCTTAGGATCTATGTAAACTATCACCAAGAATAACACAAATCATCATTCACATGTGAAACAGATAAACCCAATGAGAAATTTGTGAGTTTAGTTTTGTCTCTCCAAAAAGCCTCGATGCTGCTGCCTCAACATGCTCTGCACTAAGCTAAGGCAGAGCAAGAGCTGCACTTTCAGGGGCAGGGATGTCCCTGCAGGCAGGTGACTGCAGCCACAGCCAGGTGAGAGCCCGTTTTTCTCAGGGCAGCTGGCTGTGCCTAGTTCAGCTCACTGCTGCAGGCAGCAGCACTGAGTGCCTGTAAGGGGAATCTCTACCTCATGTGTGCCTGGAGCCAGGCTCCTTGGGGAAACAGTACTCAGAACAAGTTAATAACAAATGGCATCACCTAAGAACATTGTGCTTTGTGGACAATCATGGAATCCATGTAGAAGATCATTACTTTCCTTTCAGTTTCCTTGAAAAGAACCCAAACTGTAATTGTGGCAACAGTTACTTATTAACGACGAAGACAAAAAATATACTCAAGCAAAGTTTTCCATATTGACCTTATGAAATTCTGTGTGGGACTTCCTCAAGGTCATTTTTGGTCAATTTCCAATTAAGTTTAAAGGATAAGCACAGTGCCTAGGTTCTCCAAATCCAGTTGCAAAACCAACACTTTAGCTACCAAGGCAGCAAACTTTGGTGCAGTGGGTGCTCCAAACCAGGACCTCAATGCTCAAACTTCCAACCTGCCAAGCAGTATGGGAACAAGGAAGGACTGGCAGGCTTCCTCAGAGGAAAACAGGCCAATGGCTGAGTGCTGTGACAAGAGATTGCAAGGCTGACCTGAGGGCAAACCACCTACAGCTGAGATCTCTGAATACAACCCCTGTCCCAAGAACGTGCTGCAAAAATGAATTACCAAGTTGAAAATCTTACAGACATTGAGCAAAATATGAAAAGCAACCATACCTCCAAGTGGGTTATGCAATTTGGCAACCTGCACACCTCCAACGTGTGATGCCTCACTGGCATTTGTCTAAAAGGAAAAAAGAAATGTTCTGTAAAACCTTCAGCCAACACTCCATTCCTGCTGATTCACCAGGCCCTTAATTTTAAACCAGACCTCAATTTGAAAAGTTTTGCTATCCCATCACTAAAAACAGCTACTCTGACACAATTGTCCCTCTGAAAGCAGCCAGATACAAAACTGCCCTGAGACAGCGACCGTCACTTAGCCTCCAATGCAGCCAAGTGTTCAAGGAGCAAGTCATCCTTTCCCAATTGCTGGAATTTATAGGCATGAGCTGCCTTTGAAATCAAGTGCCTGAGTACAATTGAAGTGGCCAGAGCTCAGCTGACAAACCAGGAGAGAGTGGTTCCCAAACGGATCACAAATTCGGGTCAGCATCGAACCCTGGGATTTATTTGGTACTAAGGAAGCACATGCTGGAGTGAGCTCCAAGAAGAATTTCAACAGCAAATGATGAATTTTGACTTTAACAGGCACCAAAAGCCTTTCTCTTTTCCTCATCTCTACATGCAATTATTTACATAGGTGTGAAATGGAAACAGTTTATCCCAGGTTACTCAGATGTAACAAAATATCCATTGGAGCTCAAAAATTTACTACAATGTCTATCAGCATAAGCATGTTTTTTAACAAAAACAACCTACTGCCATCTAACTGCTTCATTTTGAAGGCAAAATTGTCTGACATTGAAGCTAAAAGCCGTTCATCTGAAATTTGCCTGAACTTTTCTTGAAAGAGGAGACTCACTTGTAAAGATTTGCGAAAGCAATATGCAACAGTCTTTTAGAAATCCCACAATATTTTGCTTGTGAGACTGTTCATCCTTCATCCACGTCACTGTCATTTGGACAAAGTGTTGCCTCAACACAATTCCACTAATATTTCTCTTTCAATCATCAGTCCTGGTAGAGCTTAACACAGGGACTGGACATGAAGGGGAACAGGGAGTCACCTGAACTTCACATCCTTTTATGTCAGCTTAATGAATAATTTGGCTCTAAGAGCATCCATGCATTTGATAGACGAATGGGGACAAATCACATAAAGAGCCAAACCCATCAGCTTGGATTACTTATGCAGCTTTTCATTCCTTGATTAGCCTACGTTTTCTCCTCATAATGAATTTAATTATCTTTGTCATTCATTGTTTAATTAATTGTAAGCAGTATATTAACCATGAACAGTGTATTCATCTTGAGCATGGTAATTTTCCAGATTAGAAAGTAGGTAGCTAGGTGTCTTTTGACAATGCACTGTCAGAGTTGGATTGTTAGATCACCAAAACTTTTTGTTTTGCTCAACTAATCCTGATAACCTTCAATGAACAAAGCCTGAGGGTGTAAAAGGCTGGACACCTGGAATCTAGACTTGGTAGCCCTGCAAGAACATGTTGGAATGACCAGAAGACTAAGAAGAAACTAATAAACTGTCCATTTCAGCCTCAGAGCTCAAAACAACTTCTCTGGGGAAAAGATAATAAACAGACTGAAAAATGTGGACAAATTACCATGAGAAGGGAGACGTCAATATCCAATACAAGAGAGAATACTAAATAATTAGTGAAGAGAATGATGTCTTTTAGAAGTAAGAGACAGGAATTTCTATGTTTATTAAAAATGTATCAGTAAGTGGAAAAGCTTTGAAATAGGCATGTATGTGGCTGCAGTTGTCCACTATGCACATGAGCCAAGAATAAAGTAATGCCTACTCTCAAGACTAAAAATCTACTGTTCCAGGGTTTCATTTAGCCTTACATTTTTGATAACCCTGGTATAAACATGGAACAATGAGAAATCCATGTATTTTGACCAAGAGCCATTTCCAGAGCATGAATTGACTGAATGTCACAGACCGGGGAACCTCTGCCTTCCCCTGGCAGCTCCTCAGTGTCATCCCTGGGAGTCGCTTCCCCCGGGGCGGCTGCCTCAAAGGGGCCCCTGGAGCACCAGTGGGGCCCCAGCCCTGCCCAACTGGTCCCGCAGGGTCAGCAGCACCTGACACCAACACCATGGCCAAGCCCCCAGCCAGTGTCAACCCACAGAGCCCGACACCCGCCCCTCACCTCTTGGTCCTGGCGCCTCTGGGTCACCCTGACGGGCATCGCAGCGGCCTTGGGGGCCCTGCGGGATGCAGTGCGGTTTGGGGCCCTGCGGAACACAGTGCATCGTGCCCAGCCCCGCAGCTCCGCCATCCCGCTCTGCCTCGGGTGTTCCTGCTCCACACAGACACTGATCCTGGAGCAAAACCTGGAAAATGTACAATAGTTGTTAGGAAAATGGCTTCCTTGTGGTTTGGCCTTTCTGGCTTTCAAGGCTCTTTAACAAAAACAGAGATTTTTCCATGAAACAAGCAGTAGCCAACAAGCTCTAAGTGATGGCCAGGCCTTGCAAAGGCAGGTTACTTGATGGCTGAATTGCTTTATTAATGTGTAGAGCTTGGAAGGTTTCAGTGACCTCAGACCTAGGCAAGGTTAGCAAGGCTTGGGAAGATGAAGGCACCTGGGATGATGGACACAAACAATGCAGAATTGATGGGCACGTGGACATTTGGCAGAACGCTAAAGACAAGGCACAAACTAATAAAGCCAACGCAGCCACTGTGCTGAACCAGCTCTGGCTGGGTAAAAAGTCATTCCAGCAGAGGCAGGCCATGGCCACCTACTCAAGTAAGAAGAAGAGAAAGACTAAGAGTCAAGCTAATTAAGATGAAAAGCGAGATCATTACCCAACAGCAGACAGAATACTAATTATGAAGAGAACAGGGTAACTGGCAGTCAATGAACACAAATAACTTTGCTGGCTAAAATGTATAAAGACTAAAACGTTCTGGGGCTTGTGGTGCAGGCTTTGTGAACTGACCACTGAGCCTCCCCTTTTCAGCACAGAACTGTAAATATTTACCTCCACTCAGTGCGTGGATCAGCCTCTGGAGCAACGAGTGCAAGATCCAACCGATGTGGAGCAGCACTCGCTAAACGCTCTGACACCTCCGCTCTCTCTGCAGCCACGGAAGGGTCTGACTGCTCCTGCCCTGTGCTGGTGACAATGGCCACGGGTCCTTGGAAACGGGGAGTTCCATGTTCCAGGCTGGCTGGGATGTCACTGAGGAGCTGGACGGGACACACCCAGGGCAGAGGGAATTCCCAATGGGCACATGTGGGAGAGCTCTGCCCTGTCCCATTACTGACTCAGCTCATTTCCAAGTGCAGAAAGGGGCACTCCAGCCAGCCCTGTGTCTGCAGCTCTGCAAACCAGGGTTAATTAAGTGTTTCTGCACAAAACTGCTGTACTTGGCTGTCTCTGAGGTGAAGAGACACCTCTCACTAGGGCAGCAAGGTGCAGCCCTCCCAGCACTGCTCCTTCCTGCCATGGGCTGCTGAGTCTGTGAGGCTTCCAGCAGGCACATGCTCACTCAAACATCATCTCTTTGACAAAAGCCACCTGGACCTTTCCTCATCCCAGTCTCCTAAAAGGAAGCAAGCCAGGAGAATGTCCAGGCCCCCATGGGCTCTGCAGGAGGAGCTGACATGGAAGAGCCAGAGCTGACCCTGAACACAATTACAGGCTGATAGTTGTGCTGACTGCAGGTGGCCACTGAAGTTATTGATACATCTGGAAAAATATTTTATAGTCAACTTCTGATGGTTTTACTTCCATTTTCTCCATTCCCAAGAATACTCCTGATTGCAGTCAGCTGACACCAATAATACTCTTCTTCAGTCATTACGGGGAGAGAGAATAAAAGCATGTCATTGAAAATATGTTGAATATGTCCATCCAAAGCTCATTTATCCATGTCACAAAATCTTGTCTTTGTCTTCAAGACTATGTCCATATCTACCCATGTCTGGTCTCCTGGCTGCCACACACTCAAGACAGTGTAGTTTGGGGAATAGAAAGGAAGGAAACAATTTGTCAAATATTAGAGCCCAGATCTATAAGAGAACTGGGACGTTGTTTGGGAATGACTGGATGGTGTTGTTTATGGATCCCCAATTATGGACTATTGGAAAAGCCTTTGAATGAACCATCAAAGGAATCCAAAGAGGTATTACACTGCACTACAGAATGTCCAACAGGCTGTTGGGGGGTGAATTTTTCCCTTTTCTTTCTGTGGAATTTTCCCCACTGTTATGCTAAGTGTTTTGGGCTATACCCAAGCTCAGATAGCTAGTAAGTTTCTCTTGCAGGAGGTGGGGAGAGGGGGAACCTCGGAAAAGGAGAGGTGGGGTAGGGGCCTGCTCTCTGGGGCTCTGGCTCTCTCGCTCGTTGGGCTCGGAGAAGGACGGTTGCTACAAACTCCGCTCTGCCATCCTGACGCCGGGAGCTGCCTCCCTTGGCTGTGGGATCCTGCAACCTCCCTGCTCGGACGCTCTCTCTCTCCTGCATCTCCTGCCTACTTCAGCACATCCTCTTGGAGCATTGGGATCCGTGAGCATCGTCTCCCTTCCGCCCTTCCCATCTGGGACACAGACGCCATTCACCGCAGGGCCCCTCCAGACACGTGGGATCATCGCATCTCCTCCCTGCTCACCGAGAGCTGGCAGGCAGCGCCAGAACGGAGACTGCACCGCAGAGGAAAGGTGTCCACAACCGAGAGAACTGTTCACTGCGTTTGCTGCTCTGTTGCTCTTGATCTCGCAGTTATTGTTGTTGTGTTTTATTTCCCTTGTTACATATATATATATATGTATATATATATATATATATATATATATATATATATATATATCAGTAAAAACTGTTATTCCTTCCTCCATATCTTCGTCTGAGCGAATCGTTAAAAGCCGGTATAATCATGAACAATGACCCTCTAACTAATTAAAGTTACAAAGTGCTATGTTTATCCACCAGCGGGTGGCACAGGAGTCACCTCTGAAAGGCGTGACCGCCCCAAACAAGGTCCTTTGCCATCTGTTTATTCCCCAAGATCTTACATACAACACATATGCATAACCCCAGCACCTCCCATTCCCGTCCAATATTAAAATGAGCCCATTAGTCCTTCACATGTGCCCAGGTCTTCTCTTGAATTGGGTCAGTGGTCTCGAAGGATGAAGTCAGGAGAGTCTTCATCAGGTCTCGGTCACCCTCTGGCACGATCCGAGGCCTCTTGCTTTGTGATTAACAGTTTTATTGTTTTATGTTCTTCTCTACGAAAGTTCATAATAGCAGATAATTATACCAATTAGCATTAGCCTAAGCATCTAGTAATTATTAACCTACCATTTACCTACCTAACTTACATCTTGGTCATGGAAACTACTTCTACGCTTAGCAAAAATCTTAACTCTTTAAAACTATGATTCATGAGAGCCCTTTAATTTCAAAATCATAGTAGAGTGAAGAGAGGGGGGTTTATATTCCCCTTTACAAAAAGAAAGAGGCCTCTGTCTCTTTTAGCAAATATCTCTCTTTCAAACCAAGACACAGGCTTTTAAGATTTTAAAAAGACATTGATGACAAATACTGCTCTGGAGTTACCACATTTAACTGAACCCTTTCCACTGTTCATCCATGAGTGCCTTCCCCTTGCACAGTAGCTCCATATTTAGTTCTAAGATTGGGAATGTAGGAAAGAACCCAGTGGAAAAGAGTATCTTTATCAAAAAGCAACTAAACTATGTACTTGAGGGATGGCCAATTCACCTGAGAGCAGGAGCCAGCATGGTCCTCATTGATAGAATAGACTTGACAATGAATGGGAAAAAATATGACAGTTTCTGTGCCACACATGGTTAGGTCTGGTTTAGAGCAAAATGGAGTTCACTGGTTATCCCTGAGCAGAATCCTAAAGTAACAGGTGGTACTCCTAGAAGGAAAGATTCGGTGCTAAAGAAAGCTACTGCCTTGAACTCTATGTTCCTCCTTCCTTCTACAAGGAATCAGGATCTCCAAGCAAGTATGGACATCTTTGGGAGTGTCCAGTTCCCTGCTAAAGCAGCAATAATGCACTGCAAAGCTCACCAGAACAGACAAACACCTGGCAACATCAGAAACCAAGTAGCAGCCAAAACTGCTAAAGAGGTGGCAGGACAAAGCATCTTGTTGCCAGTTCCTTCCAAAGTTGTGAACCTTTCCAAATCACTAAGAGCACACCATGATGAAAACATTCAATGAGCAAAATCCTTAATGTCTGATTTAGTTGTGAAGGGTGGTGGCTAACAGCAAATCATCAAGTTAGAGTGCCTCAAGCAATGATGAGACAAGCTATAGAAGACAAACATGAAGAAACTCATTGGGGTGTTGAGGATTTGGTAGACAATTTGGAAAGGCTGCTACTTAGTGTTAGGCTGACAGGGACAAGCAAAATGGAAAATCTGCTTACAGAGCAATGCAGAGTTTTACAAAAGACTGCCATTAGAGATCACAAACAAAGGAAATAATGCAGGAGATTGTCCAAATTTCTACACATTCAAACACTAAAGGCCAAGATCTTAAATTAACAAGAGTCTTGCATTGCAATGCAGGATGTACCCAAAAGTATGTATTTTATATTCATCTGTTAAAACCAGGTGGGGCAGTTGTCACCATCAAGTTGGATGTCATATACACACACACACACACACACACACTTGAGCAGAATAACAATGGCATCTTCATCCTCTTTATTCTATGTGTTCTACAGTTTATATTCTCTTAACAAAGCATGATCTTAAGTCATTGACTACATCACAATACCTTATTATATTCATTGCTGCAGAGCAATTAGTGTTAATGTATTTGGCACAAGTTTGACAAATTTTATAAGGCATGGATATACATTTCCTTATGCACATTCTCTATCTAAAAAAGTCCTTCATGTATCTTTTGAAAGCAGTTTATATGCTAAAAGCCTTGTCTTCTTCCTTGCTACAGATAGGCTCAGAATTCATCAATTGCTGCTTCTTCTACTCACTCAGTTTGGCTTAAAGGCCAGCTGTCAAGCCTCTGCAGAGATATTTTAATGTGACATAGGGAAAACTACTGCAAAATGCCAACAACTCAATGAGCATTGCATCTGAGGCAGATATTGATCCAGCAGGCTCATGGCACACTGATGGTGTGTAAAGGATGCCTGTGATTCACCAGCAGAACACCATTTAACCACTTGCCAAAAAACTCTACAGATCTTGTACAGACCACAATTCTCTTGTTGATGAGCATCTCTTGAAAGACATCTCAAATTTGTTTTTCACAGGACACAGTAAACCAGCACTCTATTGTACTGGGATTTTTACGAGATTGCTCTTGCACAGACCCACATAAACTAAGGTGCTGGTTTGTATAATTTTTTTTTTTCATTTTTTTTTAAGGTAGGAAATGAAACAGTTATGTAAATAATTCCGTGGTAGGACCTTGGCAGCTTCCTTTAGGCCAGACAAAACGCAATCAGTGGCTGATTTTTAATGTTGACACACTGTCACACCAATGGAAATGTCAGCTGCTCCTCTGTGAGCACCATGTAAGGACGAACAAAGGCCGGGAAGCTCTCTTTCCCTTGGGGCCTGAGCACAGGTCCCAGGCCGGCCGGGCGGGCTCTGCCCCTCTGCGGGCCTGGGTCGGGCCAGGCCGGGCGGGCTCTGCCGCGGGGCCGGGCCCCTTCTCGGGAAGCTCGCCGGGCCCCGTCCCGCCAGAGCCGGCTCCCCCTCCCCTCAGCACGGCCACACCGGGCCCGTGGCTCGGCTGGAATGCTGCTGCTGCTGCTGCTGCTGCTGCTGCTGCTGCTGCTGCTGCTGCTGCTGCTGAGTTTCAGCAGAAGCCGCCGGGCAGGGGCAGGGGCAGCCATCGACCCGCGGATGCTGCCGCAGTGTGCTGGCCTGGCTGCTGAGATCCTCGCCTGCCCCCAGCGCGGCCCACCAAGAATCCTCCATCGTAAACAGCTCCGGCCGGGACTGGCAGGGATCACAGGGCCCTCTGCAGGCCTCGGGAAAAATATGAACTCTTTCCGTGCACAGATGAGACTTGCAGAGCTTCAATTCTCTCTTGAGTGACAGAAAAGTGACAGAGTGAAGACACACAGAAAAAACATGAGGACACCAAGGTGAGTGAAGTAGAAGTTCCAAGGTGGGAGGGATTGAAGAGATGCCTCACTCTTGGACTGAAATTCTCTTGTAAGTAATAGAGAAGATATGATTGATATATCAGACACTTTTTCCTCTGTAACTCATGGAATGCATTTGTGGAGAATGAAGCGTTCTAAGCACAGTCATGAGCAGAAGCACCCGTGCTGAAGTAAGCAGATGTTGAAGTAGCTGTGGTTCCAGGAGAACTTAAAACAGAGAGAAGAGTGTTGAAGAACCTTTGCCCCCAGGGAAGAAGAAGATCTCTCTTCCAAGAGAACATTTACTGAAACAGTTTCATCCTTACAAATAATACCCCCTGAGTCTGTCATGGCCCATAAATTCAGCTGTGGGAAGGCTGTGAAAAGATGGGAGGGACTTCATGATTGCAGATTTCCTGGACGGCTGCTATGTGTGGAAGTTGCATCCACGAGAGAACTGTTGTCTTGTGGAGAAGTGTCCATAGACTGACAAGAGAGACTCATCTCCCTAAGTGACATGAAGAAAGACTATTCTAGAGGTGACAAACTGACCAAATTGTTTCTGTACATTGTCAGTGGGAAAGAAAAGAGACTATGGGAGAGGGGAGGAGAAGTGTTCAGAAGGTTTTATTCTGATTCTTCTTATTATTTCCTTTAGTTTCTGTTAATAAAGTTTTCTCTATATTCTTTAAGGTCTGAGACTGCTTTGCCTTCCCTCCTAACCCTATCTCACAGCAGGAAATGAGTAAATAATTCTAGAGGGTGCACTGGTGATTTGGCCAACACGAGACCCGCCACATCAATTGGCACATTGGCCGGGAAATTTCTAAATGGCAAATTAAAACCAGTGCATGAAATTGGAGTTTCTGCCTGGTTCGAACTGAAACTGCCACAATAGTTTAAGCATTTTTACACCACTGCTCACAAGAACAATACAATTCTGATGACACTGACTCAGATGTACTACAGCCTAAAACAAAGACAAGATCACTGCAGACAAATTTTACTCAAATGGTGAAATTCAAAATAAAACAATAAACAAAGCAAGCCCAAATTGGAAAGAGGAATAATTAGAAGCAAGCAATCCATGAAGATCCTTGATGCAGTAACTTCATGTCAGCTGGTGACATGGGCTATGTCACCCCCTCTGTTGTGGATAAGCTTTCCCCCGGGTGAAGGACCCCAGAGCAGGGCTGGTCTGCACATCAGAGAATGGGCGGTCACTGAGCCTCTCACCAGAGGCTTTCCAACACACACCCAAAGCTTCTCTCTGCCCACCCGTTGGTGAGAGGCTCTGTGCCAGCCTGGCAGCTGACAGCCTTGTGGCTCTTGTCTCCTCCCCAATGGTGCTAAGCTTGGCTTTGTGAATGTCCCCAGTTCCTGAGTTTTATCTTCATTGGGGAACAGTTCAGTGCCCCACTCCAAAGGCCTATGCAGGATATGGTGGCATTCTGTGCAGCTGTTGTAATTCAGTTCTAAACGTCCTTCAAGAAAATGCTGAAGTCAAAAATTGTAATATTTCAGTCTCTGACACACGGTGTGAGAGAAAGCCATTTTCCAGATGAGTTGAGGTTTCAAAAAATGTATTTATTTACAATCCTACTCTATAATCCTTCCCTACAATCCTATTCCACAATCTTACTCTGCAATTCTACTCTACAATCCTACTCTGCAGTCCTACTCTACAATCTTAAACTTGTTGTGGAGCAGATGGTCCAGATATGATTATGACAGTTGTATCTCCACGTTCCTCTTCTTGACAATCAGTAACACGATCAGGGGCAGCAGGCAGGAAGTAGGATTGGCTGATGCTACAAATGAATGCTGTCCACCAGAAAATAGAAAAACACAAAAACCAACAAGAAACAATGATGCATGGCTTTTCAAGCTCAGTGCTTCACAAGCTCAATCCAGATTGCTCTAGTTCACAGAAGGATGCAGAAAAAGGACCAATATTCACCTGAACCATCATGTGCAGGACCTTGCCATCACAGACAAACCTGGCCCAGAATCCCACTCATCTCTTTATTTTGGTGTCTTCATCTTCCTGGGGTTTTTGCCCTGCCAGGGCTCTGGAAATGGTGCTTTCTGTCCTTGGGGTTTCTTCCTTTCAGGAAACTCCAAAGGCTCACATGGGTGCCTCTCTTTGAAAGACAGGCATCACGCTAATTTCCACAGGGAGACACAGCAGTGTCTACCTTTCCATGCCCTGCCCCTCCTGTGCTGGATGGCACCTTCCTTCCTTCCTTGCCAGCAGGGACAGCCGAGTGGCACTGGGTCCTGCAGTTCCCTCTCTGCCACACAAGCTGGCAGTAACCCTGGGGCAGGTCCTGTCTGCTTGACCATGCCAGGCAGCAGATGGGGCTGGGACAAGTCCCTCTCAGCTGTCCCCGTTTGCGTGGCAGAAACCTCTGAGAGTGGGGTGGGGGCACAAACCAGGGCCCCTCAGAGGCTCACAGTGAGCCTGCCACAGCCCCTCCCTCCCACAGCCAAATCTCTGAGTGCTCAGCCAGGACTGGCTTCCTTGGGTTCTTCCATCACCATTTCACACCTCTGGATGCAGCACTGATCTACTTCAATTTTTTTGCCATTAGATAAAACTGATCACACCATCAAATTACAAAACAGGGCAAAAGAAACAGTCAGAGGAGAGAGCACCTCTCTTCTGAGGACAGACTGAGAGACCTGGAGTGATTTAGCTTGGCAAAAAATAGCTCCCAGGGAGACTTTATTGACACTTGCCAAAACTTCAGTGGGGCTTCTGAGGGAGTATGGGACACCTTTTTAATTTTGTCCAGTTGCAATAGGATGTGGGCTAACATTTTTAAACAAAAAGAGGATTGAGTCAGAGTAGTTCTAAGAAAGAACTTATTTACTAGGAGCACGGTGCAACGGTGGCACAAGTTGCCCTGAGAGCTGGTAGGTGCCCTTGCCTGGAACCATCCCAGATCAGGTGGGACAGGGCTCTGAGCAACCTGGTCTCCTTCAAGATGTCCCTGCTCATTGCAGGCCACTTGGACCAGATGACCTTTGCACCTCCCTCCCAGCCCAGCCCAGTCTAGGATTCCTCACCATTTTCATTTGAAAAGCACAAGATTGGAGGTGAGGAGGAGGGGGCTGGTCTGATGCCTTGGCCTCCAGTGGAGGAGGAGCCCATCCCATGGACACTCTTTCACCTGCAGCCCCTTTGCATTTTACCTGCAGGAGCTCCTTGGCAGACCAGCGCCGAGCCTCGTCTGTCTGCAGGCAGCAGCTCAGGAAGTCCCGCAGCAAAGGCGAGAAGAGGTTGGGCTGCCGCAGCTTTGGTCTCCCTCCTGTGGCTATCAGGAGTTGAGGCTGGAGAAAAAGGAAACACGAGGCTCAGCCTGCTCCTTTCACATCTGTCACTGCTCTCCCAGATGCCATTGTTTAACCTGCACTCTGCACTGGCAGTTTCTGCCCTGGCAGAGAGGCTGAGATGACTTTGCTGTACCAACAAATCACCCAAACCCCAAAGCAGCCACAGCTTTTCCAACATGCAGGGGATCTCACCTTGGCAGCTGATCTCATTGACTGACCTAGTTAGTGGGAACTACATCATCAAAAGAACATTGGCTTCCCTGAGGATTCACACCAGTTGAATAGGCTTTTTGGAAGAGGGACTTTGCTATATGAACTAACTCTACAATTTCCAAGGGTAATTACATAAAAGGCATCTCTGCAGTGCTTGTTGTTCCCTCATATGGCACAGCTACCATAAAACTCATCAAGCTTTTTGTCCTATTCTTGGCTAAAAAAATGAAAAAAAGCAAGAACAACTGCTTGAGGATTGCTTTGTTGACTCTTGCTTTTTCTTTTTCTTTTTTATTTTCCTTTATCTTTTATCTTTTTTCTTTATTTTCTTTTTCCTCTTTCTCTTTCTCTTTCTCTTTCTCTTTCTCTTTCTCTTTCTCTTTCTCTTTCTCTTTCTCTTTCTCTTTCTTTCTCTTTTTCCTTTTACTTTTTTCTTTCTTTTCCCTTTCTTACTTTTTATATTTTTTTCCTTTTTCATATTTCCCTTTTTCTTAAGTTTTCTGCAAAATTGAAACTAAGAAGATTCAACCTCCAATTTGAAGGATATTTATCGCATATGTAATCATTTCACTGAAAAATTCCTTTCCTTTAGAAACAGAATTCCAACAGTGTTCAAAAAGCAAATGAGAAATGTCAGGATAGGCTGGAGGTAAAAATGGCAGGTTGCTGAACTGGTTACCTGCCACTTCCCTTCTGATGCTACCAAAAGTAGAGCAGATGCTGATGTGCTGCATGGACATTTTTAGAAAGGACCTTGATAGAAGTGGTGCCAGCAGATGGCAATGGGATTTTGTCCAGTGGCACACAGAACATGTGACAGGTGAGAAAGACAGTGGGATCAGTAAGTATTTGCACCTTACCCAGACAGGAGTTGGGCTCTGGCAAGGAACTTCTCGTTCCACCATTTCAATTCCCACAATTCCAAAAGACCAAATATCCACTTTGGGGCCATATGGTTGACCTGTCATGATTTCAGGTGCCATCCACCCAGAAGCGCCGGCCACTGAGTTCTGTCTACTCTGCTCAGGGGTGAGCTGAGCAAAGAGGCCAAAATCAGCTGTGGAGAAAACAACACACCATGAAAGCCAGCTCAAATTAGGAAACCAAGCTAAAGAATTCCCCACTCTCACTCTAAGAATAAGCTGTTGATGAATCTCCTGGAGAACTGGCCATGCTCAGTTTCCTTGGGGCTTTAGCCAAGGAGTAGGGAATTGGCCAATTCCAAGAAAATTCGGGATTTTAAACGCTGCTCAGAACAATGGCTTTAATCCCCTGAAGGTTTATATTCTATCTCCCTCCCTCTGGAAGGGACACACACAGACCAATGCCACCCTTAACTGCTTGTGCTTCCCTATCATACCTCTGTGCATGTTGCAGCTGTGCCTTCAGCTCAAAGCAGGGGCCCCTGCACTCCCACCAGCAGCATTTTTGGGGAGCTGGCAGTCACTCAAAGCAGCCCCACACCCCACATCCCTAGAACACTGCCCCTGACCAAGAATATACTGACCCAGCTTGACAGAGCCATTGGTTCTGAGAAGGATGTTGCAGCTCTTCACATTTTGATGGATCACACAGTTTATGTGAAGAAAATTGAGTCCTTGAAGGCACTGGGAAGGAAAACAGAAACAGGAGGGCAAAAATTAGTCATGTGAGTTCACAAGAAAGCAAACAACTCTAAATGGTTCCCTTTCCAGGGGAATGGGGTCTAATGGCAGAACACAGTGCCAGTGAGAGGAAGAACTTGCTGCTCCAACACCAGCAGAGCAGGACCTTTCTAAGGAAAGGCATGTCAGCTTTTGAAAGAGCAGCAGCAACTGCTGTTGTAGACTGTGCTCTGCAAACCAGCCAGAATGACTGCTGCTGCAGTGGATGTGCTCTCCATGCAGGGGACAAACAATTTTGCCAAAAAAGAAAACGTCCCTACCCTTGGTGTGAAGTGGATTACTTTGGGTGACAAGCCGCATGACAAAGGCTTGTTGTTGGCATCTGCACAAATTTGGAAGCATCACATCAGTCACATTTCAGAAGCAAACAGCATTTTGGGTGTACTACTTTTCTTTTTGAGACCTGTGAGACATGAGTCTCTCGATTTTCTTTGTTATTCATTTCAAATCCTGCCACCAGCACCTTTGTTTTTACAGACAAGGAATGCAGTGCAGACAGGCTCCAGGTAAACATTTAGAGAGGCAGGGTGAATAACAACAAATACAAATACGAGAGACAGAGTGAGAATTCAAGGGCAGGAGAGAAGAGTACAGGAATAGAGGACAGTGAGTTCTGGGGCACTGGCACACAGTTCACTTGAGATGCTTTTACTTCCCCATAGCATACCAGCAACACAGAAACAAAGATTGGCACATGAAATCTCTGCAGTTCTGAGCCCCAGTTTCCCAAACAATCCTGACCAAGCCCTTGGAAGCACAGGTGGAATCCCTGACCTCCCGACTGACAGCTGCCATCTCATCCTCAGACAAGTACATCTTGCTGATGACATCTCTCAGAGTGCCTCCATCCATGTACTCCATCACCAGCCAGAATTGCTTATCCACAAGGTAGCTGAAAGAAGGAAACAAGGCTGTGGATATGAACGTGCATGGCTGTGTTGCTGTTTGGAAAAGACAAGCGTCATTGTTGTTCCCAGGTCTCTTTGTGATGAGGATACAAAGAAAGGAATAGACATTCCCTCTAGGCTGTGCAGTGTTTCCAACCTGTGCAGACTCAAGGAGAATGACACATCTGTGAAAAAGAGATGTGTTAGATGGCCAGAAAATGAAAAGGGTAGTTCAGTAACAGATAAAAAACCTGTCACACTGTGTGTTTCTGGAAAAAGAGCACCTAGTGTCCCTGGCATGCACATCAATGGAAAAGAGGGGACACAATCCAAGGGAAATCCTTGGTGCTTTATCCATATGTAAGAAAACACTTGAATTAAAAGAAGCCCCAAAACAACATGAAGGAGGTGAACATACAAGCTATTGATTTACTAAGATAGGGTTGATCCAGGGTTTTGAACAATTTTCAAACTACACGTGCCAGGGAAGACTCATGCAGACAAGATGCGCTCTCTTCCCATCCATTGATGATGAGCAGAAAAATAATAATGTACTAATAATTAACAGCTCAATTTTCTGCCAGTGACCAAAGTGGGTTTTTACCTTGCGTGCTTGCAGTATGTAAACAAACAGTCATGGGACAAAAGCACAACAACTCACCTGTCTAAGCAGGTGACCAGGTTGGGATTCCTATTCTTCTTCATGACCATGAGTTCATTGATGGTTATTTCTTTACTTGTCAGTCCCTGAAGATTTTTCTTTATGGCCACCTAAAATGACATTGAAAATCAGTAACTTCAGAAGCTGGTGGCATAAGACCAGAAAGCACATGGAGTGAGTGATACAATGACACAGCTGAGCTGAGCCAAAATGCCTTGTGATTAGACATTGGAGTAATTAGGAACTGACATTCCAACAGCCCATTTCTCTGCTCCCTTGGGGGCCAGTTACAGGACACATGGCCATTGATGTTTTGCCTTGTCCACTTGATAACAAAGATGTCTTTACTGTCACCCACAAAGCTCTGCCCACACTCTCTGCTGCTCTATCTGGGATTCAGAAGTCATCTGTGCCTTGGTACTCTCTGGATACATCCTGGGCTCTAAGCAGGGCTTGGGGCTTTTAGGGACTCCTTGCACATCTCTCTCAATGTGCAGTTCCCAAGTGCAGCACTGCAGGTGGCTAAGGAACTACCAGTAACATTCTGATGTATTCGCTGACAGCCAGAAATGAGAATACAGCTCTGAAGCTGTAGCCCCAAAGAGCAGGGCGAGGCTTAGGTGTTGTTACAAGAAGCAGGAGTGCTGGTGCCTTTGTCTGGGACCCGCCCCCCTCCGCCCCTGGCAGCTGATGGAACGACTCTGACAGGCTGGGTGTCTTGGGCTGTTTTAGTTTGTGCTAGAGTAAAGAGTACCAACTAAATGAAGTTTTCTTTTTTATTCTACAAGTGTAAAAATGTTCTAAGCTTTTCAGAATTCTAAAACTACTTGAAAAATCCTAAACTACAAAGGGAAAAGGGAAGAAATATTTGAGGATTTGTTTCGGTGGAAATTTTTCCTAAATCTAGCCAATTGAAAAATAAACATAGCAGCTGCTGATCTCAGGAGCAGCTGGCCGCTGCCTGCCCAGCCCTGGCTGTGCCCAGACAAGGAGTTCTGCCAGTGCTGGTGACACCACCCAGACACCAGAGTTGAAGCCCAAAGATTTTTCTGGACTCAGGCTCTGCCTTGGCCAGAGGGCCCCAACTCTTGTCCTGGCTGGAGAGGAAGGAGAGTCCCTTTGGGGACAGAGGGTCCTTTTCTGCATCCTGGTGGCAGCATATGCACAGGAATTACCTGGTCATGCATTTGGGGGAGGGAAAACGGACACGTGCATGGAGATGCAAGATGACAGATCCAGTTCGTCCAGACTGAAGTCGTTTGCTGCTCTCGTGAAGCTGCAGGGGCGCTCCTGTGGAGAGAGGAGTGTCTGAGGCCCCAGCTGCTGCTGGTGGACAGGGACCCTCCTGCACAGCTGGGCCCAGAGCTGGCAAGGCTCCCCAGCACGGCTGGAGCTGCTGGCACACCTTGGCCCAGCTGGACAGCTGCCCCTCAAGGCCCCGGCCAGCAGGGGATGGCTCTGGGCAGGGTCCCTGGCCACGAGCAGGCCCCACAGCTCATCTGCCTTTCAAAGGCAATCTAGACCCTGCTCTTTCTCCTCCCCACCTTGCTTTGCCTCTGCCCACTGCTCCTGGGGCTACTCTTGGGCAGGGTTAATAATCAGGGATTCTTCTGTCAGGAAAGGGACATTCAGAAATTGCCTCCAGCATGCACTATGACCTTCCCACTGTGACCAGCCAGGACTTCCAGTCAATCCATCTCTTGATCTAGACGGGAGCACAGACCAGAACCCATCAGAACCGTTTTCATGCTGTGCTGCATTCCCCATCTGCTTGAGGCAACTGCATGGAAGTCCTCAGTGTGAGAAGCCACCACCTCAGTTGTAACCCCAGGTGCCTGCTGTGGCCCAGGAACAGCCGTGGCTGTAAATGTGTCTTTGGCTGCAGCACAGGGCCAGGGCATAGCGAGGCCCTTGTTGTGCCTCCGGCACTGCTCGGCAGCGCCATCAGAGCCCGGGGCCGCGGCTCTTCCCTGCCGGGGCCCTGACCCGGCCCGGCCCGGCCGCGGGACCCGGCCCGACCAGGGCGCGGCAGCTCCAGAGGCCCCGCCCGGCCCCAAGGGATGGGCTCTGCCCGCCCGCTGGGCCCGCAGGCCGGGCCCAAGGCTTTGCAGGAGGCTTCCAGCAAACTTTGCACAACCTCGACCCAGAGTGTCCCTTTGCTGTGCTGAGAAGCCTGAAAAAACACGTCTAGTTTAGCCCTGCTGCACACCTCATGAGGGATCCCTGCCCACCTTAGCAGAGAGCCCAAAATATCCCTGTGTGCCCCTCAAAAGAATCCAGCCCCTGGCCACCTCAGGTAGGACTCTGCTCCTCTCCAGGCTGTGATAATTGAGAAAAGATTAGTGTTAATCACAAAAGCATTGGGGTTTGTATAAACTAGAATACTAAGCTCTGAAGTGAAGCATGGACACTAGATAAAGAAAATTAGATGAGAAAATCATTTTGTGTAAAATCACCTTGTTATGTTAGATTATGTAGTATTATGTTACATTATATTATGTCATATTATGTTCTGTTCTCCAAATAAGTTGTATCGGCTACCAGCTTGCAAAATCAGATTTCCCAAAAGCCCTTCCTGCCTTTGTCTGAGCAATACTGCTTATCTCAAGGACCAGACTTCCAGAACTTCTCTGGTGGTTATCTACAAGGACCAGATGGCTATCTGTGACTGATTATCACCCGAAGGCTTTGTGAATTTGTGTAAGGATGTTTATTAAACCACCACTGCTTATGACAACAAAAAACCAACAATTGTTGATTACAATGAGAAGCCACAGTATAAGAAGAGGCTGCAAACAAGGTTCGGTGGAGCGTGGAGTGGGCGATGACCCCTCACAGACCCAGACATGTTGAGCCCCCTTTCTCCCACCAGGCCATGTCTCCAACATTGGCCTCATTCCTGGGCCTGTTAGCCACTCATGGTGGGCTGAAGGTGAATCTAAATGTTGAGAAGGATGAAGTGCAGAGGATGCAGGAGCACGAGGACTATCTGCATCAGGAGATGACTGAAGGAGATGGAGGGCAGCAGTGGCACCATGGAAGCCCTGCTCTCTTTAGCACTGCAACACCAGTGGCTGCTTTGTGTCACGGCAAACTCTAGGGCGATGGTGGAGTGCCACGACCTTCCGGAGAAGTGCCCTTAGAGGATGTTCCAGAGGCACAGGCTCATCCTCCGGTTCCTTCCTGGGCAGGGAGTGATTTCAGCTCTTTTAGTGAATCCCACTTCAGCTGGCATGAGAAGGGAAGAGACAGGAGCTGCGTATGGGGTTCCAAGGTGAAGGGTTGTTCTTCTTCCTTGAAGGGTCCAGGGACAAACTGGCTCACAGGGTATGAGTGAGCAGGGTAGATATAGGATAGCCAGAGGGCCAGGGTAGAGCAACAGCAAATGGTCTGAGGGCTCAGGGGCGTACAAGAGGGGAAGGGCCAACAGGGAACAGTAAATTAACAATAACAGAAAGGCATGCTGGGAGCAAAGTGACGCTTCACATAATGAAGGAGGGCCTTAAGGGCTTTCCCTGCAGGGGAGAGAGGCGGGCTCTTTTGCCGTGGGGCTCTCTGCCTCCACAGCTTTGGGTCAGTGCAGCAGCCCTGTTTCTGGGTCTGGCTGTTATGGGCTGCTGGCTGGGCAGGAGAAGGACGCATGGCTCTGCCAGGTGCAGGGAGCAGGAGGGAGCCAAGAGAAGGAAGGCTGTCAGGAGCAAGAAGGTGAGCAGTGAGAAATTTGGCCATGAGAAGGTCCATAGCAAGGAGAAGGGGAAGATCAGGGGAAGCCAAGTGAAGGTTGGCAGCAAGGGGAAGCGTAGCAGCAGTGAGAAAACTGGCAGTGAGGAGAAGGTCGGTGAGCTCAAGGAGGAGCTCAAGGATGCGGACAGGGGTGACAGCACTTTGTCTGTGCCCACGCCATCACCAATGGGCACATCTAGGATAAGGCTGGAGCGGGCTGTCAGCAACCTGATCTAGTTGAGGCTGTCCCTGCTCATTGCTCTCACTGGACGACCTTTCAAGGTCACTGCCAAGCCCAACTGCTCTGTGATTCTACAGCAGGGCCTGCCCCGCGCAAAGGTGCTGAAGGAGTTGGTGGATGTGCTCCTCAGTGCCTATCGAGTGCTTTCCCATAGGAACTTCATGCCAGAGTTGCACCCAGCCCCTGGGTGCTGCTGTGACACCAGCTCTGAATGCTGCAGCATCCAGGAGAACAGCAGTGCCTACCACCCTCGGGTCATCCTGCGGCCACCCCCTGGCTACTCCTTCCACCTGGACAGCACAGAGCGGCCGCCAGGCAGGCGCATCCGTGTGGCACTGGAGTGCCTGTGCTCCCGGGAGCAGCTGCTGGGGCAGACGTGCTTCCTCCACACCTCTGATGGCCAACTGCCCCAGGATCAGAACTGGTACCTGCTGGACACCCTCTGCACAGGCTCCTGCTTGGATCCAAAGGAAGTCACCCAGTGGGTCCAGATGTTGGTGGCATTGGCTTGGCAGCTTCTGCCGCAGTCGCGGCACTTCCAGCTGACAGCGCTGCCCTCCGGCAAGTCCTGCAGCTGAGCAGCACCTCTGGGCTGCACTGCAGCATTGAGCTGGCTTTGGCCATGCAGCAGGGCAGCTCAGGTGCCTACATGAGCCTTGAGTAGGCAGCAGCCAGCTCTGCTTGCAGCACTGTGTGGGCCAGTGAGCTGCCACCTCTCAGACTCATGGCCATGATTCCACTGCTGCTGAGGTGACAGCGGTGTTAGGAACAGTGATGCTGTCTGCCTCTGTCCACTCAGTCTCAACCCACGCAGATAGCTCTTGAGGTGTGGGAGATGCCAAGAGTGGCCCTCTTCCAGAGTCTCTCAGAGCCCGGAATGAGGGTAAGGCTCAGAGCCTTTCTAGCAGTTGTCAGTGTCCGGGGAAAGGCAAAGAGTCAGAGAGAGTCTTTTCAAGGTTCCTTTCAAGGTTTATTAGAGGAGCGGGTAGGGGGAAAACCGGAGTCGGGAAAGGGATACCAAGAAAGGCAAGGAGAACAGCTGTACATGAACTTAAATAAGGGCCCTCCCCCATGGGAGCGTACAGTACAGAAACCAATTGAGGAAACTTAGGGGAGTGACATAGGGAGGGACTACAATCACAGCAAACCAATGAGGGGGAAGGTAGGAGGGGTTCAACATACAAGGTCCAATCACATAACATATAACTTACAGTTAACTGGCAATGAACTTTCTAGAATAACAGGTGTGGCCAGGGGGGTTGGCAACTTGGAGGGTTGGGTTTGAAGTGAGGGGCAGGGAAGGGTCTGGAAGAAGGAGAGGAGCTTAGGGGTGATTGATGGGGTCTTGGTGGGAAGAAGGGCAACCTGGAACAAACCAAACAGGGAGGTACAACATTGGGACGAACCATTTTAGCAAAAGGGGAAACAAGGCCGTAACGAGGAAATACAACAAACCACAACAGAACAGGAGATAAGGAAGCTGAAGTCAAACATTCCTCATAGGACATTTTTTGTGTTCTGTTAGGATTTCTTTGTTACTTTCTTTTGAACTCTAACAAATGTAGCCTGATCATGATAATTTTAAAACCTCCCAGGGCAGAGCTGGGTAGGTTAACATGATTTCAAATGTATCTTAAGTTTTTGCTCAGAAAAATTAGACATCCACAGGAGATTTTCCTACACAGATTTTTATTGTTTAAAATAAATAAAATTCAATTCTATGACTAATAGTCAGTCTACTATCAAGTCACTTGTGATGAGAATAGAGACACAAACATTAGTATCCTATGTCCCAAACTCTTGGAAACTGTAAATACAAGACAATTCGAGGGCTGTAGCGGCGTGCAGTGATGCTGAGTTGTCGCTCCCTTCCTGCAAGCGTCCCCAGCAGAGGTGATCCAGCAGGCAAACCGGCACACAGGGACACAAGCACACACATACAAGCTTGCTACGATGACGAGAAGGCCGACCAAGGAAAGGATATGAGGGTCTTCTGTGTGCAGTTCTGATGGGGTTTATTAGCAGCCACACATGGAAGGGGTCCAGGGACAAAAGACCAGGAGCAAGGAAGGGGTTTAAATATGGGAGAACAGTGGCAGTGCATGGGATAAGCGACCAATGGAAATGGGAAAGTGGTGCATAGGCAGGATAAAGGACTGGGGAAACCAAGAGGGTAACAGGGGCAGAACAATGCAGCAAACTGGGGCCAGTGGGGATCAGGGAAAGGGAGAACCTGTTCATGGAGAGGTCACAGGCTGTATTGATAGAGATGCTGTGCATGTGCTTCAGCACTTCTCCATCATGGAGCGTCTGGTACCGGACACCCCAAAGTGCTCTGTTAGTGGTGCATGGAGCAGCAGTAGGGTGTTAGGGTGTGTCCCTACCAGCACTGAAGGACATCAGCTGATCAGCATGTCTCAAAACACTCACACACTCAATCTGGGGCCTGTGAAGAAAGCAATTGCTCCCTTGCTATTTTAAAAGAATAAGAGGTGATAAAAGCATTTAGATGAAAATACAGATTTGAAACACCTGTTTGATGCAGGAAGATAAGGCCAGCTTTCTTCTCTTGTTTCATTCTATGTACTAGATATTCATCATATTGGTGTTTGAGGGAAGGTATGAAATAAAATTGCAGCTGTCAGAGAATCAAAATGTCTTAAGACTTTGTGAAACATGTACTCCATAACTCAGAATCTTAGGCTCATTGGTATGGGTAAATTCTCATATGACAGTCCCAACTGCAGTTTCCAAAGAACAAAGCCAGACTGAGTTGTAAACTCTATGTCATGTTGGCATAATGAATATACTCCCCATGAGAAACTCTTCTCCATGAAAAACTACCCACCCTGTGAATAAAAAGGAAAAAAAAAAAAGAAAGAAAAAACCCAGTTTTCCTCCAAAGGTCCAGTGATGATGTGGAAAGGTCTGGTTTTTCCTCTGGAATCCAGTGGAAAAACGCTGCCTTGGTGTTCCAGATCTCAGTTTTTATCTAGGTAGGAAAGTTTTGGCTCCTCCCCCTGGCTGGAGCATCTCCCAATGGGATGATGTAAGTTTATCAGTCATGCAGTGTGACTCAATGGCCCATTAACAGGAGATATCTCCTGGAGGAAGGAGATTATCTTAATGTCTGAGAACAGAGGTCTTCTTCTCTGCTGGGGGCAGAGTCTTCATCACGCTATCTGTACAAAATTCTCATGGAGTCACAACTACTTCAACATCTGCTTGCTTCAGCATGGATGCCTTCACTCATGTCTACAATGTGAATACTCTATCTCTCATGCTTTTCAATGCTTTACAGGGATATTACAGTGTATCATAGACCATCACAATGGCCTACAAAGGAATTTCAGCCCAAGGCTAAGGCATCTCCTCATTCTCCTCCCATCTGGGACTTGACTTCTTCACTGACCTTCATTGGATCTGGAGGAAGCTGCCAGCAGTCCTCACAGAGAACCACTTCTGTAACTGATGGATTTTCTCTTGAAATAAAACCAAGCTATGTAAATCCACGGCAGCTGCAAAAAAGCTGAAAGGGCTGTAAAATCAAAATTCTGTAACATTCTGCGTAGTGAATACTCTGTAGAGACAATTCTGGATGAAGATACAAACAACTTATAGAATAGAGCCCAGAGAGAGTTAAGTCTTGCTGGGTAGTCATTACTTTGAGGAAAAGAAACTAAACATGTAAATCAGTTCTTCCACAAGCAGACTCTCCAAGCTAGTCACGAGCTGCCATTGTCAAGAGTGGGCTGTCTGTGAGATACCCAGAACTCAGAGTACAGCTAGGGCACTCAGCCCCCTTTGGCCGCTCACTGCGTCGGAGAGAAGGGAAAGGATGAGGAGGACACGTTTCTGGATTCCTGAACAGGGTTTATTGGGAGGGAGCAGGGAGGTGACTAAACACAAGGGAAGGGAACCCAAAGGCAAGGAGAATGGGTTTGCAGCAACTTAAATAGGGGCCCTCCCCCAGGGGAGGGCACAATACAGCAGCCAATCCGAATAAACCGTGGGTGTAACTTAGGGTGGGACTAATTCTACATACAACCAAGAGGGGGAAACATAGGCAGGGAGACATATGTAACATCAAATCATATACCAAGAAGGGGGTGACTGATATAGAAAATACTGGAAGGATAGGAGGGGCTAGGAGGGATTGGCATAGGCCTGGGAGGGGATTAGGGAGAAGGACAGGGAACAGTCTGGAAGGTGGGTTGGGACTAGGGTTGACTGATCAGGGAAAGGCAGGAATTAGGGCAACTGAACTATAACAAGGGGGGGTACAAACAATGGAACAAACCATCTAACAACAATAAAATAATGCACCACAGCATTCCAGATTGAAATGACAACACTGCATACTCCTTACTGAGGCAGATGATAACACAAGCTGCAAAGTGGTGAAGAATCAGGTTTGGTCAGTCATTTATTGCTGAAAACAGATTGGAAATAAGACTCTGAGCATGACCATTGATAAGATTATAAGTGGGACATGACCTAATTCAACTTCACAAGTAAACATTAACAGAGGATTGATTAAATTGCAGCCAATTGAATCACTGTTCTCACTCCATAAAACAACACAATCCAATCTTATGCACTGAAACTTCCCATCACAGTGACACATATTTACTATCACCAAGGATATGACACTGGAAAAATTTACTGTGAAAAGCACATTTCCCAATGATTTTCAAGCTTAGAGCAAGCTGTCAATTTGAATCACTGCATCCCTGTAGCTCGGCTAACACAGAACCAGCATTCTCACAAGGCACAGTAACAAAGTTAGTTACAGGGATGGTCTTTGCTGAGTACATGGTCAGCACTCGGTTTTATAATCTCTCTGCTTGCTGTTTTCCTTAAAATTAGGTTTTTTTTCCAGCCTGGTGATTAAATAAGCATGCAGCTAACTCCCCTTCTGAGTTAATATTTTGCTGCTGAGTGGTAGAAGCTGGAAAAGTGATCAGGTTTTGTTCATTTAGCAGAGTATCTCAGTGGACTTGTTTTACAACAGTGTAACTGCTTACTTAAAAACCTCCAGCAGCAGACCCACAGCAAAAAGCTTTCAAAAGCAAAACTGTCCTTCTGTTCTGATAATACGTATTTGCATGTATAAAACATAGTTAGAATTCTTAGCATCAAGTCACATGTGTGCTGACCATTACTCAGCTCCAGCATGGTGTAAGAATGCATCAATGTTGAAGCAACTTGGTGGAGACTCAGAATTCCCTTTGCAACTAGTCACAGAGTTTTTTTAATTTCAAGCCACACCTAAATTAGTGGAAAGGGAAAATCTCAACCACTTCCAAACAGTTACACCTAATTGCACTTTTAAAGGACTCTGAAATTAAAGGCTGTAGAATTTTGATATACAGCAAAGAACAAAGCCCGCATCACTTTTCTTTAGGTAGGAGCAAGTCCTTTTTCATGTTGGAGAATGCACATGAAGATTTGTGTGAGCATTTTAGAAATTCTCAACCAAACTTCTGAGATAAAGAATAGCATTGATAGCATGACTGCAGCAATTTATGCAATTCCTAAGGTATTGGATTTTAAAATTGACCAGTTGACCTCAGATGTATTGGTCCAAAGTCAAAGAGAATAAATACTTCCAAACTACTACCAGTCTCTACTGTGTCCTTCAAGAAGTAAATTCTATTTTGTTTAGCTGCATCTCACCATGGACAAAGCTGTGCATGCAAAGTGGCTCTCAATGCTATACAATATTATTAGGCCTGGTGGAAAAGGTAATATTCCTAGAACAGCAGGACACCTCCAGAAGGAGACAGATAACCAGGAATAAAGCATGACTTTCTCTTATCACAATTTTGTGTCAAAACCTTAGTTATGAGGAGCCAAAAAAGGACTGTGTATTAAAGCACATGATTTGCAGTTAGGGACGTGTCTGTTCGTCTTTTAGGACTGAATTGTTCCCCAGGAGCCTATAAAAGTGACTATGTAAAGAAAACTTTTCCAAAGATTCCTAAAAAATTCAGGAGTACTCTGCTGCAACATTTCAGGCACTTTAGGGCATTTTCACATGAAGCTTCAAGCATTTCTATGGGCATGCTTGAGACACAGTATTCTTAATATATGCAGCATCTCTGCTGACAAGAAGTCATTATTTCAGGCAGGGGTATAGGAAGGACATCCTCTAAGATGCAGAGGGTTAAATACAAAGAATGACACATTTCAGGCAATTTGAGAAATTTTTCACCTTTTATTAATTTTTCAAATACAGATAATCAAATATTACTGAAAAGCATGCAAGCAGCTACAGTAGGGTAGTTCAATTCCCTAAACTAAGGGTGCCTTCAGAAGTGACACACTGACAACACTAAAGGGCCTCTGGAAGAAATGCCAATAAACAAGTCTTATAATGAAAAGTGGGACTACCTATTCTCCTATGGAAGAGTGAGTTAAATCTATCTGTTCTACTTTCATATACTACGGACTCCATCCTTACAAAACCATTAAAGCCACAGCTCACAGAATAACTACATGTAGTCCCTAACAGGCTAGACTTCTGTCCTTGAAGTGTAAAAAAGCAATCTCCAACAGCTTCATTATTTATAAGGTTTCCCTAATTCATGCTTCCCAACACTTCACTCTCTTCTATGAGGATGTGCAGGTGGAGCCAGTTTCTGCCTCACAGGCTCAGGCAACAGCACTGTTGTAACTGGAAGGTGAAGGGCAAGGAGAGATGCGTGTGCACTGATTGCTGGGCCCTGAGCAAAGCACTCCCGCCAAGGGCCCTGTCAATTGGCAGAACAAGGGCCAAAGCCCTACTGGAATCAGCATTTCTTAGACTTGTTGGCGTTTCCTGGGGAATGGTTTGTGCCCCTCATCTTTTTCAACAGCTACAATAGGCTGTGTCTGCAGGAAAGAGGAACCTAAGCAAGTATCTAGAGTTTCCTGAAAAGAACAAAGCTCTTGGACAGCCAGCAGCATTCCCACAAAACTAGCAGAGTGGAAGTCCCAGCAAACTGAAGACACCTTGACGAATGGGTTAGTGGCATTATGGGCCACGTTTGCCTGTGATGGCTATGTTTCTTTTTCCCAATGTGAAAACGAAAGTTGAGATACTATTAGTAAGGAGGTAATGTAAAAGTGGATTTTTATTTGAAAGTTTTCATGAGCAGTTACATAAAGATGCCCACTAAAGCCCACTCCCTCCAGGGATGAGTACATTATATAGGTTATAGGAAATTAGCATAATTGATAAAAAGCACCTGTTAGGAGGACAAGTGGTTTTATGCAATTCCCCCCCAGGTCAAGTTCCTTCTCTGGAGTCCCCCCTTTCAGCACTGGCTTTGTCCAGGAAAGAGTTCCTCAAAGAATTTTTCTCAACCTTGGTCCCCAGGAAGAACCAAGATAGCACTGGGGCCTTGTACCCCCTGGAGTTTGGAGCTCTGTAATTTTTTATCTTCCTGCTTAGGGAAATGCCTTGGGAAAGTACTGGGAAAACTAGTCACTAATACAATAGGCCCCAGAGCTACAAATACATGTGTGAAGAATACAGAGGGCATATAAAAGAAAAAAAGGAAAAACCTAAATGGCATCAGCATGGTCCTGGCCATGAACACATAGGTTCAGATGGTCTTCTCAGCCCTATTTCTGCATATTTCAGAGGAATCCTGCTTGAGTCTGTGGGAAGATGGGTTTGGGAAGTAAAAGTGCATTTCTTCTTTTCTCCTTGGAGCAGCTCCTGTTCCTAGCATCAGTTGAGCCTCTTATCTAGCCTGATGCCTCTGATTGTTGCAGCAAAATAATTTATGGCAGACAGAAGATACTGACACTTCCAGGGACATGGCTTTCTCCAGTGCCAGCTATGAGTGGGAGCCAGAAGAAAAACTCTATTAACCACAACCCCATTGGAAGATTCCCTTCCTTTTCACTGTGTGAATAAGCTCTACATTCACTTCCATATTGTCAGTTGTTTGTTAAATATGAGAAGTTCTCTTTCATGATTTTTTTAATGTGGTTTGGAATTGGATAAGGGTCTCCTTCATTCACAAACTCCAGTCCAAATTGCCTTTGGAATATGGGCCACTAGACAGTTTTTGCCCAGCCATGGTACTTCTAGATAAGATGGCAAAGGCAATGGTATTTGCTGCCAAAACCCAATAAAGTATGGGAAAGCCAAAACATCCTGTGGTGATGAAGGCCTCCAGCTGTTACTAGAAATCAACAGAGTTCCTGCCAAATGATTACTTATTACTAAGTGCAATCTGTTTGCCTGGATGAGAGTCTTGCTCATCTGAAAAAGCAGTGTCTTCGTTTTGATTTGCTAATCTAAATAAACTCATTTTTCTGTTGTGAGATGGAACCAGAAGCAAAAGAGCAAGGCAGGCCTAAAACTTAAGAGAGTATAAAAAAGAAATTTATTAACTACACAAACAAAGAGAAGGAAAAAAAACCCCAAATTCAGAATAAGATTTTCTTCAGACTACTCCTTCCTTCCCTTTCCCAACCTTAATAATAACAAAACAAACATATAGCAAATATTTTGGTCAGTCCCTAATTTAGTCTTTTTCAATTCACTTCCGGAGAGAGAAGCCTCTTTTTGATGAAAGCTGTAGGGATTTTTCACAAGAAGGAAGAAAACAGTCCTCTTGTGGTTTCATTTTCACGATTTGCATCCACCCTGACCTGCAATCGTGACGCTCCTCCCAACTCCACAGCCTTCCCAAAGCTGTAGATGTGGGCCATGTTTATTTCATGGGGTATTACTTTTAAGAATGAAATGTTCCACAGCAAAGGTTCTCTTCATTTCTTTTTTTTCTGTTCATGCTTCATCCTCAGAAAACCGAGATCCCCTTCTATCCTCAGGGCAAAAGATTCTTAACACAGGTACTTTTTGGTCAAATCATCTATCAGATGGAACATCTCCATCCCCCCATGTCTTTTTCCATGGTTTATAGGAATATTCAGTACATCAGTTCATCCCTACAATTTACAAAAAGATTTTCAGCCATTTCAGCATCTTCTCATTCTTCTTCCATCTAAAAAAACTTAGCTCTTATGTTACTGACTTCAGAAATCTTCTTATTCCCTTTCATATTCAAAGGAAGGCCGGAGGTTTTGCAAATCTTATCTGAGCAGTAAAGAGTTAAAGTTTAACACAACTCCAAGAGTTGGGCCAGGCCCAGGCCGTGCTGGGTGAGGGTGGCTGAGGTGTCACTCAGCCTTTCTGGGGCTGGGCTGCAGCCCCACCCTGCCCATGGCCACCCGGGCAGGCCCAGCCCGGCCGGCAGCAGCAAGAGTCGGCCTCCCCCCCATGCCAGAGCCACAGGCCCGTGGAGGAGGAAGCTGTGAAGGTCTCATCACACAACTTTTTCTCCTCCTGGCCATCGGGTCCCCCTCATTGGCAAACGAGGCCCAAGTGGCCCCCTGAGCCTCCCCCCCGCATGGGGCAGGGGGAAGCTCGGGTTGGTGTCACCTGCTGAGCTACAGGAAAGACAAAGAGACTCAGTTCCAGATTACCTCCTTCAAAATGTGTGTTCACAGAGAGAACTAACTTTCTCTCATTGGCTGTTGCAGGTGTCCCAAGCCCCACAGAGGAAATTGCCTTAGATAGAACTTCTGAGTTTCTTCTTCCTAAGTCAACCCATCACACAGCCCACTGTTAAATGATCTCTTTACTTATCCATTAACTCACCTGCCCATGCAGTAAAGTGATTTTTTTTTCCCTTGTTTTTAAACTCAGCTAAAAGCCTTCAATAATTTGAAGGACGCCAAGTAAAGCGAAGCAAAATTATTACACTGGAATTTATGTCACTTATTCTTCCAAAAGGGAAGTATTACCTTTCCCAGTGGCTACACAGATTCAAGGACACAGCTGACCCCATCCAGTGGTACAGGAGTATGACAGGGAAGCCAGAAAAGGAGTTGAAATGAAGAATCATCTTTCCAAAGAGATGACTGTGAGAAAAAGAAAATTAATACTTTAATAATACCATACAGAATATAAAGTAGCTAATAATGTTGACCCATCTGGAGTCAGCCTAAAGAAAGAGGCACTTCAGGGAACACACACTGCTTGCCCAGCAGCAGCAACACCCTGCCCATTTTGGAAGAAGAACCCAAATGGAGCAGTTTCACATGAGGTCAGCTGCTGGACAAACTGCACCTCAGGGGTCCTGCTGTCCCCTCCAGCTGCAGCCACCCAGGCTGGGTGTGCTCAGCCAGCCTCTGCCCACTCTGAGAGCCAGAGCTGAGGTTTGGAATAAAGGCTGGCACTTGCTCAAGGCCTCAAGAGCAGAGTGGCTCAGCTGTGACACAGCACCAGGAGCCCTGCACATCCCTCATTTTCAGGAAGGGTTTGTGCCTCCCCATGCTCCCCATGGCCAACACACCTTCACATGTCACCCTGCACTGTCACTGCTCTTTAAACCTGAATCCCCAAAATTTAATTCCCCCTCCTCAGCTGGCTGTAGAGTGTCCAAAGAGAATAAACGTTCATTAAAAAAAGCTGTTGTAGTAACATGAAGGTCTAAGAAGATTATCCTAACACTTTGACTAAGCAAATTATTTTAATTTTCATGCTGAAATGCTTCTAATCCAATTGACTATTAATCCACAAATGCCTGAATGAATGGTAGTGACATGTAATTTATTTGTAATGACTTAAACTATATTTCTATTTCAGTGAACATTTGACCTTGTTTCCTCACTTACACATCAATTCTTTGTCTGGGTTTGAAAGACAGGTATTTTAGCTAAGGAAAGGCGACAACCCCTTTCCTGAGATGCAGAGTGCAACCCCCTCCCTTCTAATTATTATAGTTTCAAATCAGAGGCCTTCAGGCAGGAGATATGGGGATAGGAATAACAGTTCTTTACTGGTATCTAACAAGGCAGAAAAAACAACAACAGCTATAAAAATTGACAACAGAACAGAGCAGTCGAGCTCAGCTCCAGTCCCTTTTGGCCGCAGGCCGTCTCCCTGCGCTCAGTTCCCGGTGCTGGGGGCAGGGCAGGTCCCGCGCAGTTGAAGAGGGGCTGCAGTGATGGCGGCGGCCCAGGGGTGAGAGGGATGGGGGAGAGACTCCCCCCTCACGGTGTCGGTCGTGGTGCTCGGCAGAGTGCCTGGAGGTAGTAGGGTGAGGTGGGAGAGGAGTAGAGCGGTGTTCGAGGGCAGGGAACGTGGCTCTCGGCGCTGGGATGGAGGGGAAAATGCCAGATCGGAGCACAGGGCGTCCTCCTCTCACTCCACGAGCCAAGCGAGAGAGCCAGAGCCCGCCCCAGACCCCTGTCCCACCTTTCCTTTGCCGGTGTCCCCCTATCCCCCACCCCTCTGCAAGAGAAAACTATTGCTACTAAGGTGTAGCCACAAATACTTACCGTAACAATGGGAAAAATTCCACAGAAAGAAAAGGGAACAATTCAACCCCCAACAATTCCCCCTTCTCCCATTTGACCTTGTCTGCTTTCAAGTTGGGAATTCTTTGCAACCTCAACCAAAATAATGAAACCACTCAACCTAACATCTTTTTCCTCCCTTCAGCTATGCTGAACACAGAGTGATTTTGCTTTCACTGGACAAAGAGGAAGAGTTTCCCACAGGATTCCTCAATTCGGACCCGTTTCTGAAAGATCCTGCGCTTGTCTTGACGGTTTGCGAAGGCAGAAGGATGGCTGCAGGCAGGGAAAGACAGAGAGAAAGGGTTTGCAGCTGGCGCCGCGGTGCCCTGCGGTGCCCGGCCGGCCCCGGGAGCCGCCCGGCCCGCGCTGGGCCCGCAGCCCCGGCTCTGCCGCGCTCGGCCCCGCCAAGTCCGGCCCGCGCGGGGCCGCGAGCGGGGCCGAGCGCAGCGCCCCCCTCAGGCCGCGCGCCGCCGGCGCAGCCGCGGCCGTTGTGGCGACACTCGGCGATCGGCGCCATGGCGGAGCGGCCGCTGCCCGCCGGCCTCAACGCCAGCACCTTCCCCGCCAAGCTCTGGCGCCTGGTGGACAACCCCCGCGTCCGCTCCGTGCGCTGGGACAGCCGGGGCCAGGGGCTGCTCATCGACCGCTCCCTCTTCGAGCGGGAGCTGCTCAGCCCGGGCAGTGCCCACGCTCCGGCCCCGCACACCTTCAGGGCCACGCAGTTCCGCAGCTTCGTGCGCCAGCTCTACCGCTACGGCTTCCGCAAGGTGCCGGGCTGGCTTGGTTCAGCTGTGCCGGGCGATGCCGGGGCCTGGCTCCACTACACGAATCCCAGTTTTCGCCGCGACCGCCCCGACCTCCTGCTCCGCATCCAGCGCCGCCGGAGCGCGGCCAACAGGCAGCGGCTGGCGGCGGGGCGGGAGGGGCGCAGGCTCCCACCCCGCGGCTCCCAGCAGCTCCCCAGGGCACGGCCACTGCCGGACGGGCCGGACGGGCCGGACGGGCGCAGTCGCTTCAAGCCGCTGCCCAGGGCGCGGCCGCCCAGCGGCTTCCACCTGCTGCACAGGGAGCGGCCGCTGCCGGCCCGGCGGGAGGGGCCGAGCCGCTTCCAGGAGCTCCACGGGGAGCGGCCGCTGCCCGCCGAGCGGGAGCTGCTCCGGGTGCCGCCCTGCCACTTCCTCGGGCTCCACGGGGAGCGGCCGCTGCAGCTCGGGCGGGAGGGGCCGAGTCGCTTCCAGGAGCTCTGCGGGGAGCAGCTGCCTCCGGCCGACCGGGAGGTGCTCGGGATAGAGCCTTGCAGCTTCCAGCAGCTCCACAGGGAGCAGCAGCCCCCAGCCTCCCACCTGCCAGGTAGAAAAAGAATTCCAGCCTTGCTTTTCCAAAAGGTCATGAGAAGTGACCTCTTAAAGTATTTTTCCGCACTGCTCTGTCATTGTGAGACAGAAATTGTCAAGCCATTAGGAAGGGGGACCTAGAAGGCCAAAAGATCCTTTGCCTGGTTTTCCCTTGTGCTTCCTGGCATGTTTGATCCCAGGCAGCAATAGAGGTCTGTTTTGCAAAGCCACATTGTGGAGCCTGACTGTGTTTGGATTCCTGCAGCCACACCAGGCACTTCAGCCCCCAGTGCTCCACCTGGTAGTGCTGGTTGTGCAGCATCGACGGCCTCCAGCTCAGCACGGAATGCACCTGTGGAAGATGAATCCCCAGCAGCAGATCTAGGCCTTGAAATAGAAAAAATGATTCGGGAGATCAGGAGATCCCTGCCTCAAAGGTCACCCTCTGCTCAGGTAACCCCATTGGATGGGAATAAAAGAGGCTGAACTGAGAGCTTTGGAACCTTGTTACGTGGCTGAGAAGCAAAGGCTTCTTGAAGTTAATTTGTTTCATTATTCTATAGTTATCTAATTATTCTTGGGAAAGTAGGATTTCTAAAAGAAGGAGGATGAAAAAGTCTCCCCACCTTAGTGACGATGAGAGGTGTGAGCCTGTGTTGGCCACGCTTGGTTGCTCCTTTTCCTGGGAAGAATGCCTCGTGCAGGGACATTTGTGGTGATGCTTTGTAGGTTCTATCAGGCTATGTTTGAGAAAGAAGAGTGTTTGGAAAATGCCACTGAAGGCAAAGTGTCCTGACAGGGAGGGGCATGTGAGAGGTGCCTCAGTTCCAGCAGCAGATGTGGGCTCTGCCTCTTTGTGTTGGAAGGCCAAGGCAAAGCAAGAGCTGGGCTGCAGCTGCTGCTGCTGTGTGAGCCCTGCCATGCATGTAGGTGCTCCTAGAGCTGTGTTTGGGGATGGGCTGGAGCTGCAGCTTTCTGTCCTTTTGTTTGAAAGATTCAGTCTTTGGATTAGGAATCCCATTTCTCTTAACTCTTCCCAGACTTGCCTGGAGTGTTGCCAAGGCCTTTCTGCAGTTATTATATGTGTTGGCCAAAGAATGCCTCTCTTTCTATTGATGTTCTGACCCCACTGGCTGCAGTACATGGATGATTGAGGAAGGGCAGACTCAGAGCGGGGAGTGGGATATCTTGGATTTACTAATGTTTTATTGTCAAGTGGGATGTCTTTTGTCTTCTGTAAACTCACACATAGCAGTTTTCAAAAGCATTTTATTCCATACTAACAGGAAACATTACAGGCTCTCAATCCTCTTTAGACTCTTTAGGATTTTGATGGATGAGCTATTTCAAAAGAGATGGGTTGGTTTGGTTTTTTACCCTCCACATTTACAGATTTTAGCCACTGGAAAATTTGATCCTGGAAATACCCTGGTCCATAAATGTCATCCATATGGGGCAGCAGCAAAGGGCTCCAAAAAGCACCACCTGGTGATGGATTGTCTGAGTGGTTGGGTTGGGGCGGTGACACTCGCAGCCAGAAATGAGATGTGTGCTTTTGGTGTGTGTTTGCAGCACACAGCCCTGGGCAGTGCTGGGAGCGAGCTCTGCCCTTGCTGCCAGCCGTGTTGTCAACAAGGAGGGCCCCTGGCTTTCTGCTGGCTGATTTCTTACAGCTCGTGGGATGAGCCAGGGTCAGGATGTGAGGGCGCGTCTCCTCGCTTGTTGTCTTCTCATTTTCTGTGTTCATGTTTTGCCTCAAAGATCATTTTGTAAGAGCTTCAGTTTCACCTTGGCCACCCAAATCCTGAGTTTAAAATGCTTGTCATGGGAACCGTGTGGGCAGTGTTGCCCCTTTTGCTCCATGTCCTCTGGGAGTGGAGAAGGAGAGTTCCTGTATCCCTGATGTGATTCCAAGAAAACAGTGAGTGATCTTTGGGTTTCTTTCTTTCTGTTTCTCTTTCAAGGGGAATGTTAATGTTGCCCCTGAGTCCTCAGGGAAGGAAGCTCTGAACAGGGCTGCAGCAGAGGAAGCTTCATCTGGCACCGAGAGCTGCAGGATCAGTTCCCCAGAGCCTGAGGAGCCTGGTAAGGAGAGAGCCCACATTGGTTTAGAGAGGTGTGAGATGGCTGCTCTGAGCCTGCCTCTCACAGGAAGGGAGATGAGTAGAGTTGAGTTCTTGTCTGCAGGGTTGGTGCTTCCCGGTGCCTTTAGTTCAAATCCTGCACAGACACAACCTCCCTGAGCCCTGCCCTCCAGAGGCTCTCACATGGAGTCCTCTGCTGTGGCAAGAGAGCAGGGAATAAACTGACCTCGTGGGAGTTGTGTTACCAAGTCGGGTGTCCCAATTTGGTTTCATAACTCGGCTCACAGCACCCTTCAGCTTCAGCCATTTCAGTGGGGACTGAGGTCTCTCTGTCAGCACAGAGAAAGAACAAGGCTGGGCTTCTTTGTGGGAGCTGGGACTGTCTATGTTTCAAGCTCTCATGGGTGCTATTTGCACTGTGAGTGCTGAGACTTTATCGAGGTACTGCAGTGCTTTACACAGTTTTGAAAATGTGGAAGGATCCCTTTTCTCAAAAGAGCAGGCTTCAAATTCCAAGTGAGAGTCTGCCTTTCAGACCATCTTGAACAGTCCCTGATAGAAGGGCAATTGGTGCCCAAGGGAAACACGCACAAGGGCCAATATTGACTCAGTGTTCCCTTTGCTTCCCAGATCCATTCTGATGGACCTCTCCAGGAGGGCTGCCCTGGGTGGCAGGGAGAGACAGAGGGAGGGCCTGTGACCATCAGGCAGGTAAAATCCCTCTGCTAAAGTCCTATTTATAGATATGTACAGTTAGATTTATATATCTATATAGTTAAGTTTATAAATAGGCATAGTTGTATTTCTATCTGGGAGTTTAGTTACATAGATTGATACCTGTATACATCCAGGCCTTTTTTTAACCTCTTTTCTCCCTCGGATGCCTTTTTCACTGCTTGTTTTCCCCCTGTGCCCCCTCTGTCCCCTCTCCCTGTGCTGTGTCCGAGCTGGCGGCCGGAGCAGAGCAGCAGTTCCAGCCCCGGGTGTCCCTGGAGCGCTGGGAGCTGCCGGTGGCCCCAGGCACTGTCCCCTGAGGAGCTGCTGAGGGACGGTGAGACTGAGGGGGCTGAGGAGGTGGTGACACTGAAGGGACGGTGACCTTGAGGTGCTGGTGGGGCTGGGGGTGTGGGGCAGCACAGGGCGATGGTGGCACTGAGGGGACAGGGAAGTGGCACAGGCTGAGGGGGGTGGCGGGGTCTAAGGGGATGGGATGGGTCAGAAGGGACTGAGGGGGGTGAGAGGACTGAGGGACTCTGAAGAAACTGAAGGGGACTCGGGGTTTGCCGAGAGCATGGCGGGGCTGAGGGGATGGAGGGAGCCAGCAGGGAGCACAGAGGGGTGCGGGACTGCAGCTCTGCCAGGCCTTGGAACCAATTCCTGAGCGTCCATTTTTGGCACAGCTGCAGAGAAGACCTTGAAGACAGCAGGAGGACTGACAGGAGCCAGCAGGGAGGAGCTGAAGGCCAGAGCAAGAGCAGTGAGCAGGGAGCCTGGGTGAGGCCACAGGGCCGGTGAGGCCGGCTGGGGGTGAGGGTGCCGTGGGCTGTGGCCGTGGGCACTGCCCGGCGGGGCAGGAGCGGGCCCTGCCCGTGCTGGGGCTGCTCAGCGCAGCTGCCCCGGCCGGCACAGGGGCTGTCCTTGGGCAAGGCAGCTGTGCCGGCAGGGCCCGGGAGCTGTGCCGGCTGTGCCGGGCTGCCGGGGGCTGCGGGACGGTCCCGCCGCGGCTGCGCTCACCACACCCTGGCCCGCTCGGCCGCTTTTCCTTTGCAGCCCTCCTGGGGAGGCGCTGAGATTTTCTCTTCCCTGATGGAAGTGCAGGTGCTGCCGAGGGAAAGGCCCTGATCCTGACTCCGTTTTCCCTTTTTTTCCCAGATGTCCCGTCTGCTGTCGCTGTCCAGGAGAGCTGCTCTGCGTGGGAGGAAGAGACCGAGGGAGAGGCTTTGAAGATGGGGCTGCTGGAATCCCTCTGCTCAGCGTTCCCTTTCAAGATAAATGGACTTGCACATGGAGAGGGATAATTCTATGGATATCTACATATGTGGGCTTTGTTTTGTATATCAATATTTTTATATGTCTGTTGTTATATTTATGGATGTGTTATATTTATGGATTACAAACATATATGTTTGTAATTACATGTATGTATATATGTATCTAAGTATACATGTATGTTGTTCTGTTTTTAGTTCTAGTTCCTATGTATACAGTTGTGTTGCTATCTATTTCTTCTATTGATGCAATTATAGATAAATGGCTCTTTAAATAGGTATATTCATATTTGCATAGGTATATATGTTCTCTTATATATTAATCTATTTCTATATGTCATTCTATTTACATATGTATCCAATTGTATAGCTGTGTATTTGTATTGATGAAGTTATATGGATATTTAGCTTGGCACAGTGATAGTTTTATATTTATAGATAGGTTTGTTTTATATATATGTTTATATTGTATATAATATGTAATATTTAATCTATATTTACATCTGTATCTCCTTATAGTTTTTAATGTATTTATATATGTGTATATATGTATTTTTTTACTTCTATTTAAACGTGTATGGAGTTGTGTAGCTGTATACTTCTGTCTATTTAGAGAGGGAATATGTATTTTTGTATTTGTATATGGGCTGTACGCTTGTAGTAATATGTAATAAATTAAGTTGTTAAACACCTAAATGATCTTTATGTAAACCGAGTTGTTGTAGAGGTTGGCAATAAATCAAGTTTTTGTTAACAGAAGGTGGTACTTGTATATATATACATATCACTGTTTTAGTAATGTAATAAATTCCTTTTTTGAACCTTAACTGAGATTTGTACAGTTCTGTATTGTCAGGGCGGGTGTAGCAATTTGTAATAAATGACATTTTTCAACTGAAATCGAGTCTCGTGTATTTGTCGATCAGCAGTGTGGCTGTAGCAATCTGCAGGAAATTACATTTGTCAGCTGAGATGGGTGTTGTGTGGTTTGTGCTATCCAAAGCAATGAGCAGATGTACAGGTGATGATGCTGGAGGATTTTGGCCATGGAAATCTCCAGCCACGCCCAGCACAGGCCCCACATGCACTCAGGTTGGACGAGGAAAGCTCAGATTTGGGATGACAGCAGAGCCACACGTTTGCTAAGAATTCTCTGCAAAGCCTGCTGAAAAAACTCTGGGACTCCACTGAGCGTAGAACTCCTGCTCTGTGGATTTTCAGATCACTCAATTGATCTTTGGTTCTTTATATACATGCATACATATACATACATACATATATAAATATATATAACTATATAGGTATATAAATAAATAAATAAATAAATATGTATATATGTATATATATATGTAGGCAGTACTTAGTGACCTGGAATATACTTGATTGTGGGAACTGAAATGGATATTTCTATCTTTATCTATAGAGTCAGCAGAGTTGTACCGTTCTGTAGCCATCTTTGAACTTGTCTTGGTTTGAAATACAGGTATCTGCCAAAAGAGATAGGGGCCTCTTTTTTTCTTTTCTTTTTAAAAGGAGAGTATAACCTCCCCCCTCACTTCACTCTACTATGATTTATATAAATTAAAGGGCTCTCAGGCGAACATATGGGGGAAAGAATAACAGTTCTTTACTGATATATATATATATATATATATATATATATATATATATATATAGGTAACAAGAGAGACAACAATAAGTGCGAGATCAAGAGCAACAGAGCAGCAAACCCAGTGAACAGTTCTCTCGGTTGTGGACACCTTTCCTGTGCGGTGCAGTCTCCGTTCTGGCGCTGCCTGCCAGCTCTCGCTGAGCAGGGAGGAGATGCGATGATCCCACGTGTCTGGAGGGGCCCTGCGGTGAATGGCGTCTGTGTCCCAGATGGGAAGGGCGGAAGGGAGACGATGCTCACGGATCCCAATGCTCCAAGAGGATGTGCTGAAGTAGGCAGGAGATGCAGGAGAGAGAGAGCGTCCGAGCAGGGAGGTTGCAGGATCCCAGAGCCAAGGGAGGCAGCTCCCGGCGTCAGGATGGCAGAGCGGAGTTTGTAGCAACCGTCCTTCTCCGAGCCAAACGAGCGAGAGAGCCAGAGCCCCAGAGAGCAGGCCCCTACCCCACCTCTTCATTTCTCCAGTATTGCCCCTCTCCTCCCCCTTTGAGAGAAACTGTTAACTGAGCTATCTGAGCTTCTGGGTGTAGCTCCAAATACTTGGCATAACAATGGGAAAAATTTCATGTTGAGGAATGGCTTGCTGCTCAGGGTCATGGGTCTTTGGAAGCATTGTTCGAAAAATCCCCTTGTTGATCAGAATAAGACAGGCTGTACATAATTTCACAAGTATTGCATTATGTAATAATGTGACAAGGGCACTGTTATAAATGAGAGACAAAAGTCTCGATATTCAGCAAAATTTAGATTGCTTTATTTGATATAGAAAGAGCAAGCAGCGCGCTGGGGAACGTGAGGGGTCACTGCCCATTCCACGCTCCACTGAACTTTGGTTTGCAGCCTCTTCTTATACTGTGGGTTCTCGTTGTTCACAAATTCACAAAGCCTTTGGGTGATAATCAGTCACAGATAGCCATCCGGTCCTTGTAGATGACCACCAGGGAAGTTCTGGAGGTCTGGTCTTTGTAGATAACACCAGAGAAGTCTGGGAGTCTGGTTTTTGGGATAGGCAGTATTGATCAGACAAAGGCAGGAAGGGCTTTTTGGGAAGTCCAATTTTCCAAGCTGGTAGCCGATACAACTTATTTGAAAAACATAACATAACATATTATAATGTAACATAATACAACATAATATAACATAACAAGATGATTTTAAACAGAATTATTTAATCATATAATTTCCTTTATCTAGCGTCCATGCTTCACTTTAGAGCTTAGTATTCTGGTTTATACAAACCCTAATGCTTTTGTGATTAACACGAATCTTTTATCAATTGTCACAGCACTGTAATCTTGTCATCCTGTTGTATGCAACTTTAGAGAAGTTTGTCATGAGAACAAGGAAGAATCCTGGCAAGAAGAAGCAGCAAGGTAGGAATCTGTATGCAACCAATCAAAATGTGACAGCTGTATTTGTTGCTTGCTAAGTGTATAAAAAGCCATTGTAACAGAGAATAAAACGGAGCTTGCTTTATCAATCATATTGGTTGTCTGCATGCCTTCCCTCACCATCGCCCGCAATTTCACAGAAAGAAAAGGGGAAAATTCAACGCCCAACAGAACTGAAATTGGTCATCGTATATAAGCATCGCAGTTGTAGCAATCTGTAATAAATTTCCCTTGGAAACTGGCATTGGCTTTGGAGCACTTCTTGTTTCTATGATGAGTGACCACATCAATGTTTGCCCCTATTTCTTAACTGATCCTTAAGCTTTGGTGAGTGTATGACAGCCTGTGGCACCCAATTCCTCCCAAGTCTGTCCATCTGTGGGTAATAGAACCTGTCTGAGGTTATTTGTCTGTGAGTTGTGGTCCATCTCTAGAACCCCCTCAGGCAGCACCCTGGCTGGAGAGGGGAGGAGAAAAATGTCAGGGGATTATGACATTTAATCTCTTCTCACACGTATTTGCACTAAGCTGCAGCCCAAACTTAGTAAGGAAAAGGATATATTTTCTTTAGGCATGCAGTGTGGAATAAAATGGTGTAGGAATAGCCACAAACTAAGCTGTAGGAAAAGCTCGTTGTTGGTCTTAACAGGACATTGGGTACAAGAAAGCACCACAACCTTAATGATTCACCTCTTAGGTAAAACCAAAATGGTTCATTGTGTAAAACTCCCTGGTGATGGAAATAACCAATGCCCCTGGGCTGGGGCAGAAGCCCGGCAGTCAAAGGCTTGGAGCAAGAGACCTGGCACAGGCAGCACAAGGTGCAGCAGGCATTTGGCTCAAGGCAGGAGGGAGCTGTAGTGCCAGCACTGGGAGGGACGGCAGGCAGAGGAGCTGGGCGGCGGCAGGGAGCAGCTCCTGCTGGCACTGCAGGGAAGCACTGGCAGTAGGCAGGAGGAGCGGGCACATTGCTGATGGACAGGGGAGCTGTTCCTGAGCCAACAACGGGACCCCTCCTGTACTGCAGTTACAGCTCAGCTCCCTGTCCCGCAGCCTCTGCTTGGCTTTTGGAGCTCAAACCCACTGCAGAGAGGAGACCTGATTATCAATATTATCAATTATAAGACTTCAGAACTTGTTGCCCCATTGCTTAAAACTGGTTTTTAGATCTCTTAGACTGTCTCTGCATTAAGTACCCTCTGTGTTTCAAAAGGTAGTGCTCAGCATTTAGAACCATGCATTCTCTCCTTTAGCAGATTTGTAGAACATCCATTGATCTCTTTCATGAAGAAAGGGTAAATTTAAGAAAGGGTAGTTGTTTTGCAACAGCATGTTTCCATAGAACTTTATTTTAAATTATTTTCTAAGGTACCTATAGTAAAAAGACACTTTGCTAAAACGATTAAGGGTGAGAATTGCAGGGCTGGTTTAAAATTTAATCTAAATTCTGTTTCATTCTGTGCAATATTTCCATTAAATCCGATTAAAATGGAGTAAAAATCTAGATTTATTTTTTGTTCTCTTTTTCCTAGTAAACATGGCATGTGTGTGCTTTTGATTTTGATTTTAATGTCAGTAATCCATTGGACTAATGGATACCTTGGAACTTCTTTGTCATTTACAACTCCCCATGGTTCTCAGGAACAGAAAGGGTAAACGAAGGGAAGAGAGCAAATCATTTAAAGCAGTGACCTGATAGTTATTTTACATCACTTTGTAAACCCTTGGTTAAATACACTATTATCTAAAAATAATGTATATTTGTACAGGTATGAAGTATCAGCTGAATAAATGATCTACATAAACAAGTTCTCATCGACATTTTTTGCTAGTCTCATGTTTTGTTCTTTCTAAGTAAAATCAGGAAGAGAAACGCTACCCTTCTTTCAAAAATTAAGTGGTTAGAATATTGACAAACTCGATGAAGTTTGAGTTAGGATTGTACAAAAAATGATTTTAATTATCACTGAAGAAAAACAAAATTGATGCATCATCTGTAGTAAACATTAGACATCATTAACAGAAGGGCTGCACAAAGTATCTGTAGGATATTGTGTATAGCAGTTAACGTGAAGATCTCATAAATGATGGAGCTAAGAGACACTGATCCTGAAGATGAAAAAATCATTTGATAACGATAGCTTATCTAGCTCATCTTAGTTATACTTAAAATGTGTTTTCTACGGATTAGATTTCTAGTGATTGAAACTCATCACTTTTTTTATGTTGCTGACTAATTAATGCTGATTATTTTCGCCTCAACCCACAGATTCAAAAGATAAACACATTGCTACAGCTGCAGTATTGAACCAGTATCACTTGATTTGTCACTGAAGTATCAGAGAGTGCTGTGAATGACATAGATTGCCATTGTAAGGTATTCCCAGGAGCTCTTGAACATCGCAAGTGAACACAGGTGTGATTTGCTGTCTGTCAGCAGATTTGCTGAGAGCAAAACAAATCTCTGGAATAGTCATGGTTACAAAGCAGAAACTGGGCCAGTAGAAAAAGCCTGATTAACAGACACAGGGAGTCGTGCAGCCGGGCCGGGAATGGGCGCGGGTCAGCGCCTTTGGGAGAGCGCGGCTGCGGGGGCGGCCCCGGAGCCGGAGACACGTGGAAAGCGACTGCTCGGCAGCCCCGGCGGCCGTGAGAGCACAGCCCTGCCCGGGGAGGCAGCGCCCTGGGCACCGCTCGGGTTCCCAACGAGGCGATGGCACCGCTCGGGTTCGCCGCCGTATCCGCGGCAGCTCAGAGCGTCGGTCCCTCCTCGGGCCCAAGGCTCACCTGCGCCAGGTGCGCCACAGCATCGCCTCTGGCTGGAGAACCCACAAGGAGCAGTGCCGGGCAGGGACTGCAGATCCCCATTGGTGGCAAGGAAAACAGAGCAAGGAATCTTCCACGGGAGAATACATGGGATCGGAGTGAGGAGTCACTGTGGAATGTGTTAGGATGCTCTGGGCTGAGAACATGGAAAAGAAATGCAGAGATATAAGTCAGAAGCTGGTTGCAATGTCCAGGGACCAGTTATCTGCATAAAATGCCACACAACAGCTGGAAACCTTTCTGGATGACTAATTACTGCTTGATAAGTAATCTAGACTTGTTAGGGGCAGCCTAGTTATCTCTCAAAAATTACTCTGGAGCCACGAATAAGACAATTCTGAAGAAAGGCTTATAGACCTGCATTTTAATGCAGTTGCTCTGGGTTTGATTAATGGAATCTGCTTTTGCACCTTGATTTTCCTAAAGGTTTCTGTTGGCTTTTTTACATGCATGCACGCAACATTTCAGGATCTAAGGTAAAGTCCTTCTTTAAGAGATATGGATGAGACTGGCCTTGGGTTAGCAGCCTGTCATCAAGACACAGCTGAGCCATTATTACTGAGAGGAAGAACAGCCCTGCAATAAAGGTGTGAGCCCTGGCAGAGATTCACTAGAACCATCTTAGGCAGGACCAGTTAGAACGTACTGAAGAGTGAGGGGTCTAATCTTTTGGTGCAGTGTTGTTGGACTTTGGGATCACTACATCATTCCAAATAGGTTCCCTTCCCAGCCGAAGAGGCTGCCATCTGTTGCCTCTGCCAGAAGCACTGGGATGGACAGAGTGAGCAAAGCTTGGTCAGCTTGCAAGGTTATGAACATTTGCCACAGAGGGGCTGCAACAAAACAAAAAGCCAAAGCAAACAAGCTCATGGCCTGATTCTAGAACAGGCCAAGCATCCTTTGTCCTGGCTGACAAGACAAGAAGGTGTTTCCCACCTTAAAGGGAGCTAAGCCCTTTGCAGGACTAGCCCAAAAAGTCAAGATCTACAGTAGAAAGATGTAGGGGGTTTGGGCTTTTTTGTTCACCGGGTGGGAATTGCTTCAGTTGCTGTTTTGAAGGTCTTGCCTGAGTAGTCATTCTAAAATAAAACCAAAAAAAGACTTTTGCTGAATGAAGCTACATTATATCTGTCTTCCAAAAAGGAATAAAGAAAGCACAGATTTGTAGTTACTGCCCTGGAGAGAGAGAGAGACAGCAAGAACAGCAACACACATGGACCTCTTTAGGGAAAAAAGGCCAACTTTATTGAAGCCCGTATTTAAAGCATATTATGAGGAGCTAAGACAGGACAGTAGCTCATTGGATAATTGGGAAAAACATCCATGAGACCATACTTCAGGATGTGTCCCACGGGAAAAACACCAGGTGTTAATCTTTAATGAATTCCATTTTGTTTTTCACCAGATTCCATTCTGTTTTGACAAATTATCATCCTGGGAGAATTCCTCCCTAACTGAAGCTACAACCAGCTTATCAGTCTGGGAATGGACCTGAGAGGCAGGAAAATCCAAGCCTGGGAAAGAATTTTCAGGCTGTAATTTCCTAGCTCTCTAAATGTGTGTGTCCACACAGATTGACTACTGAAATTATTCTGCTCCCTTCCAAATCATTTCACCACTCAAGCACAACACTCAGGCACATCCCCATATTCCCTCTGTCCCAGCAGCTCAGAGCTGCATTGCACAGTGCTTGCTGTGCTGCAGAGAGCACAAAGCAGGCTGGCCTGGTGCCCCTGAATATTTCTGCAAAGCACTCTGCATTTCACACCTTTGCTGTGGCTCCGTGCACAAGTCCAGGATTGCAGGCGCTTCCTCGCAGGGCTGTGTGAGGCACTGTCTCCTGCAGCTGTGACCTGACAAGCTGTCCCTGCCTCCCGCTGGCCTCGGTTCCCCTGGCACAAGTGCCGTGCCTGAAGGACGCTGCCCTGTGCTGGAGCCTGCGGAGCAGCCCGGCTCCCTGCCCCTGTGCCCAGAGTGCTGCACACACTGCTGACCTTGCCCAGGAGTTACAGGGCAGCCGGCCCAAGAGGGGCAATGCTCAGCCAGGGCACCAGCCCTGGGCTGCTCTTTGCCTTTCTCTCCTGCTGGCCACGCTCCAGGGGGCCAATGCCACCAGTCTGTGCTGTGCCCAGCACGGCTGCGCTTCCCCTGGGGCCCAGCCAGCTGCCAGCTTGGCTCTGAGAGCAGAGGATTCGCCCGGTGCCAGGAGGAGGCACCCAGGGCCGGGCTGCTGCCTCTTGCAGCTCCAAGGGCCTCCTTCCAGCCTGCCTCTGCCCACTCACGACTGAAGGCCTGCACCTGCACAGGGTGATTTGGCTGCACCACTCCTTTGGTTTTGCCTGCAAGTTCCATTTCCCCTTCTGTCTCAAAAAGAAGCACCAGGGCTGGGCAAAACCTGGCCATTAGGCCATATTCCAAAGGCACTGTGATCCGGAGAGGATGAATAAAGAAGAGCCTTCCCCACTTTTGAAGCACACCAAGAAAGCCAGAAATGTCACTTTGCAGCATGAAGAAACAACTGATAATTCAGAAAGAAATGTTGAACTTTCTCACAGGCTCAGAAGAAGGGGTATCTTCCAAATGAGTTGAGGTTTCAGAAACTTTATTTCTTTTCAATCCTACTCTATATTCCTACTCTACAATCCTCCTGTAAAATCCTACTCTACAATCCTATTCTACAATCCTACTCTATAATCCTCCTCTAGGCTGCTATTGCAGAAAATGGTCCTGAATGGATTGCCACTCTCCTCCTCCTTCCACTGCTTCAGTGACAGGATCAGTGGCACCAGGCTGGATGCAGGCTTGGCCGATGTTACAAATTGATGCTGCACAAAAGGAGAAAAAAACAAAAGAGCAATGAACCATGACTTCCCAAACCTGGTGTTTTAAAGGTAGGGGTAATATTTTTAAGTGAAAAGGGGATTGAGTCTGAGTATTTCTAAGGACCATGATACAACACTGGTACAGGTTACCCCACAACCTGATAGGTGCTCCATCCAAGGAACCATTCCAGCTCTGATGGGAAGGGGCTCTAAGCAACCTGATCTCCTTCAAGATGTCCCTGCTCATTGCAGGCCACTTGGACCAGATGACCTTTGCACCTCCCTGCCAGCCCAGCCCAGTCTAGGATTCCTCACCATTTTCATTGGAAAAGCACAAGATTGGAGGTGAGGAGGAGGGGGCTGATCTGATGCCTTGGCCTCCAGTGGAGGAGGAGCCCATCCCACGGACACTCTTTCACCTGCAGCCCCTTTGCATTTTACCTGCAGGAGCTCCTTGGCAGACCAGCGCCGAGCCTCGTCTGTCTGCAGGCAGCAGCTCAGGAAGTCCCGCAGCAAAGGCGAGAAGAGGTTGGGCTGCCGCAGCTTTGGTCTCCCTCCTGTGGCTATCTGGAGTTGAGGCTGGAGAAAAAGGAAACACGAGGCTCAGCCTGCTCCTTTCACATCTGTCACTGCTCTCCCAGATGCCATTGTTTAACCTGCACTCTGCACTGGCAGTTTCTGCCCTGGCAGAGAGGCTGAGATGACTTTGCTGTACCAACAAAACACTGAAAGCCCAAAGCAGCCACAGCTTTTCCAACATGCAGGGGATCTCACCTTGGCAGCTGATCTCATTGACTGACCTAGGTAGTGAAAACTACATCAGCAAAAACGTTTGCTTCCTTGAGGATTCCACCAGCTTGACAGGCTATTTGGAAGAGGGACTTTGCTACATTAACTAATTCTGTTTCCAAGAATTATTACATGAAAGGCACCTCTGCAGTGCTTGTTAGTCCCTTAAGCACAGCTGCCATAAACCAAAATTCATCCATCTTTTTCTCCTGTTCTAGAAAACAATGGTAATTGGAAGAAAGGAAATCCACCAGGTAAGGTGGAAAGGTAATCCTCAGGTAAGAAAACAAACATTTGGAATTTCATATTCAATACAGACACATAAAGATGCATGCACAAATGTATTGGGATGAAAATGCCTGTTTGGGCACACAAAGAGGAAACGCCTGCAGCTCTGTTTCTCAGCAGTCTGCAAGTTTCAGCTTCTTTATGTGGCAAAAGGAAACCTTTTCATGGGCAAATCAGAAGAAGGAGAAGTGCTATCCCTATGGTAACCCTCTGCTCATTTGGATACTCTAGTCAATGCATTAATGGTGTGCCATTGCAGAAAGTGTCAGGCAAGAATGGGAGGTTTTGGCAGGCTCTCCATGACACCAGCCCCTGGCCTGGTCTCCATAAAAATGTCCAGCACAATACTAACAGCTCGGTGCTGGTGGCACTGAAATAGATGGTGACCATAGAGACTTTGTTATTATCCTCTTCAACCCAGAGGAAAACTTCCAAACCTAAAACAGCAAATGCACTCTCCTTGATAAAAATAATTATGGCAGCTTTCTTTCATTTTCCCATACCACCAGAGGTGACAAAAGGGGTTTTATCCTGTCCCCCTGCAGCTGAGCCCAGCCACTGGACATGATGGGGAGCTGATGTCCTCACTGTCATTAGAACTGTGCAAACCAGGGATGGCCCTGCTCCTGCAGTAAAGGAACACAGCACCGGCATCAACCAAACAACCAAACACCTTGGATCCCAGCCACAGGCACCTGACTGCAGCTCTTCAACTTGTTAAAGTACCAAGAAACAGCCAAGGGTTTGGTGTGCAATTCTAACTGCAGCCAGAGAAAAACACATCCTGAACTTAGCCAGGCCATCCAGAGACATGACAGAACAATGTACAGGTTTTTTGAAAGCCTGAAAGTTTCAAAGACACACAGGATTTGAAAAATATGCTACAGTATGCAGGGAAATTGATGTGCTGTGGTTAAAAAAGGAAAAGGCAAGCAGAACTGCTTGGGCACTGCTTTGGTGCTTTGTTTTTACCTATTTTTTTTCTTTTTTTCTTAATTTGTCTATAAAACTGAACCTCAGAAGATTCAACCTCCATTTTGATGGGTATTTATCATATATCTAACCATTTCACGAAAAGCTTGGTTTCCTTCAGGAACGGAGCTCCAACAGTGTTCAAAAAGCAAATGAGAAATGTCAGGCATGGCTGGAGGCAGAAATGGCACGTTGCAGAACTGGTTACCTGCCACTTCCCTTCTGAGGCCACCAAAAGTACAGCAGATACTGATGAGCTGCAGGGATATTTTTAGAAAAGGACCTGGGTGGAAGTGGTGCCAGCAGATGGCAATGGGATTTTGTCCAGTGGCTCCCAGGACATGGGACAGGTGAGAAAGACAGTGGGATCAATAAGTATTTGCACCTTACCCAGACAGGAGTTTGGCTCTGGCAAGGAACTTCTCGTTCCACCATTTCAATTCCCACAATTCCAAAGGACCAAATATCCACTTTGGGGCCATATGGTTGACCTGTCATGATTTCAGGTGCCATCCACCCAGAAGCGCCGGCCACTGAGTTCTGTCTACTCTGCTCAGGGGTGAGCTGAGCAAAGAGGCCAAAATCAGCTGTGGAGAAAACAACACACCATGAAAGCCAGCTCTAATTAGGAAACCAAGCCAAAGAATTCCCCACTCTCACTCTAAGAATGAGCTGTTGATGAATCTCCTGGAGAACTGCCCATGCTCAGTTTCCTTAGGGCTTTAGCCAAGGTAGTAGGGAATTGGCCACTTCCAAGAAAACTCAGAATTTTAAACGCTGCTCAGAGCAGTGGCCTTTATTCCCCTGAAGGTTTACATTGTATCTCCCTCCCTCTGGAAGTGACACACACAGACCAATGCCACTCTTGACTGCTTGTGCTTCCCTATCATACCTCTGTGCATGTTGCAGCTGTGCCTTCAGCTTAAAGCAGGGGCCCCTGAACTCCCACCAGCAGCATTTTTGGGGAGCTGGCAGTCACTCAAAGCAACCCCACACCCACATCCCTAGAACTCTGCCCCTGACCAAGAATATACTGACCCAGCTTGACAGAGCCATCAGTTCTGAGAAGGATGTTGCAGCTCTTCACATTTTGATGGATCACGTCATTTACATGAAGAAAATCCAGTCCTTGAAGGCACTGGGAAGGAAAACAGAAACAGGAGGGCAAACATTAGTGATGTGAGGTCATCATACAAGAAAGGAAACAACTCTAAATTATTCCCTTTCCAGGGAATGGGAACTAATGGCAGAACACAGTGCCAGCGAGAGGAAGAGCTTGCTGCTCCAACACCAGCAGAGCAGGACCTTTCTAAGGAAAGTCATGTCAGCTTTTGGAAGAGCAGCAGCAACTGCTGTTGTAGACTGTGCCCTGCAAACCAGCCAGAATGACTGCTGCTGCAGTGGATGTGCTCTCCATGCAGGGGACAAACAATTTTGCCAAAAAAGAAAACGTCCCTCCCCTTGGTGTGAAGTGGATTACTTTGGGTGGCAAGCTGCATGACAAAGGATTATTGTTGGCCTCAGCACAAATTTGGAAGCATCACATCAGTCACATTTCAGAAGCAAACAGCATTTTGGGTGCACTACTATCCTTTTTGAGACCTGTGAGAAATGAGTCGCTGGTTTTTCTTTACTATTCATTTCAAATCCTGCCACCAGCACCTTTGTTTTTACACACAAGGAATGCAGTGCAGACGGGCTCGAGGTAAACATTTAGAGAGGCAGGGTGGAGAACAACAAATACAAATACAAGAGACAGAGTGAGAATACAAGAGCAGGAGAGAAGAGTACAGGAATAGAGGACAGTGATTTCTGGGGCACTGGCACATAATTCACTTGAGATGCTTTTACTTCCCCATAGCATACCAGCAACACAGAAACAAAGCTTGGCACATGAAATCTCTGCAGTTCTGAGCCCCAGTTTCCCAAACAATCCTGACCAAGCCCTTGGAAGCACAGTGGAATCCCTGACCTCCCGACTGACAGCTGCCATCTCATCTTCAGACAGGTACATCTTGCTGATGGCATCTCTCAGAGTGCCTCCATCCATGTACTCCATCACCAGCCAGAATTGCTTATCCACAAGGTAGCTGAAAGAAGGAAACAAGGCTGTGGATATGAACGTGCATGGCTGTGTTGCTGTTTGGAAAAGACAAGCGTCATTGTTGTTCCCAGGTCTCTTTGTGATGAGGACACAATGAAAGGAATAGACATTCCCTCTAGGCTGTGCAGTGTTTGCAGTCTGTGCTGTCTCGAGGAGAATGACACATCTGTGAAAAAGAGATGTGTTAGATGGCCAGAAAATGAAAATGGTAGTTCAGTAACAGATAAAAAACCTGTCACACTGTGTGTTTCTGGAAAAAAAGCACCTAGTGCCCCTGGCATGCACAGCAATGGAAAAGAGTGGACACAATCCAAGGGAAATCCTTGGTAGTTTATCAACATTTAAGAAAACACTTGAAATAAAAGAAGCCCCAAAACAACATGAAGGAGATGAACATACAAGCTATTGATTTACTAAGATATGGTTGATCCAGGGTTTTGAACAATTTGCAAACTACACGTGCCAGGGAAGACTCATGCAGACAAGATGCACTCTCTTCCCATCCATTGATGATGAGCAGAACAATAATAATGTACTAATAATTAACAGCTCAATTTTATGCCAGTGACGAGTGTGGCTTTTTACCTTGCGTGTTTGCAGTATGTAAACAAACAGTCATGGCACAAAAGCACAACAACTCACCTGTCTAAGGAGGTGACCAGGTTGGGATTCCTATTCTTCTCCATGAGCATGAGTTCATTGATGATTATTTCTTAACTTGTCAGTCCTTGAAGATTTTTCTTTATGGCCATCTAAAATGACATTGAAAATCAGTAACTTCAGAAGCTGGTGGCAGAAAACCACAGAGCACATGGAGTGAGTAATACAATGACACAGCTGAGCTGAGCCAAAATGCCTTGTGATTAGACATTGGAGTAATTAGGAACTGACATTCCAACAGCCCATTTCTCTGCTCCCTTGGGGGCCAGTTACAGGACACATGACCATTGATGTTCTGCCTTGTCCAGTTGATAACAAAGATGTCTTTACTGTCACCCACAAAGCTCTGCCCACACTCTCTGCTGCTCTGTCTGGGATTCAGAAGTCATCTGTGCCTTGGTACTCTCTGGATACATCCTGGGCTCTAAGCAGGGCTTGGGGCTTTTAGGGACTCCTTGCACATCTCTCCCAATGTGCAGTTCCCAAGTGCAGCACTGCAGGCGGCTAAGGAACTACCAGTAACATTCAGATGTATTCACTGACAGCCAGAAATGAGAATACAGCTCTGAAGCTGTAGCCCCAAAGAGCAGGGCGAGGCTTAGGTGTTGTTACAAGAAGCAGGAGTGCTGGTGCCTTTGTCTGGGACCCGCCCCCCTCCGGCCCTGGCAGCTGATGGAACGACTCTGACAGGCTGGGTGTCTTGGGCTGTTTTAGTTTGTGCTAGAGTAAAGAGTACCAACTAAATGAAGTTTTCTTTTTTATTCTACAAGTGTAAAAATGTTCTAAGCTTTTCAGAATTCTAAAACGACTTGAAAAATCCTAAACTACTAGGGGAAAAGGGAAGAAATATTTGAGGATTTGTTTCGGTGGAAATTTTTCCTAAATCTAGCCAACTGAAAAATAAATATAGCAGCTGCTGATCTCAGGAGCAGCTGGCCGCTGCCTGCCCAGCCCTGGCTGTGCCCAGACAAGGAGCTCTGCCAGTGCTGGTGACACCACCCAGACACCAGAGTTGAAGCCCAAAGGTTTTTCTGGACTCAGGCTCTGCCTTGGCCAGAGGGCCCCAACTCTTGTCCTGGCTGGAGAGGAAGGACAGTCCCTTTGGGGACAGAGGGTCCTTTTCTGCATCCTGGTGGCAGCATATGCACAGGAATTACCTGGTCATGCATTTGGGGGAGGGAAAACGGACACGTGCATGGAGATGCAAGATGACAGATCCAGTTCGTCCAGACTGAAGTCGTTTGCTGCTCTCGTGAAGCTGCAGGGGCGCTCCTGTGGAGAGAGGAGTGTCTGAGGCCCCAGCTGCTGCTGGTGGACAGGGACCCTCCTGCACAGCTGGGCCCAGAGCTGGCAAGGCTCCCCAGCACGGCTGGAGCTGCTGGCACACCTTGGCCCAGCTGGACAGCTGCCCCTCAAGGCCCCGGCCAGCAGGGGATGGCTCTGGGCAGGGTCCCTGGCCACGAGCAGGCCCCACAGCTCATCTGCCTTTCAAAGGCAATCTAGACCCTGCTCTTTCTCCTCCCCACCTTGCTTTGCCTCTGCCCACTGCTCCTGGGGCTACTCTTGGGCAGGGTTAACAATCAGGGATTCTTCTGTCAGGAAAGGGACATTCAGAAATTGCCTCTAGCATGCACTATGATCTTCCCACTGTGACCAACCAGGACTTCCAGTCAATCCATCTCTTGATCTAGACGGGAGCACAGACCAGAACCCATCAGAACCGTTTTCATGCTGTGCTGCATTCCCCATCTGCTTGAGGCAACTGCAGGGAAGTCCTCAGTGTGAGAAGCCACCGCCTCAGTTGTAACCCCAGGTGCCTGCTGTGGCCCAGGAACAGCCGTGGCTGTAAATGTGTCTTTGGCTGCAGCACAGGGCCAGGGCATAGCGAGGCCCTTGTTGTGCCTCCGGCACTGCTCGGCAGCGCCATCAGAGCCCGGGGCCGCGGCTCTTCCCTGCCGGGGCCCTGACCCGGCCCGGCCCGGCCGCGGGACCCGGCCCGACCAGGGCGCGGCAGCTCCAGAGGCCCCGCCCGGCCCCAAGGGATGGGCTCTGCCCGCCCGCTGGGCCCGCAGGCCGGGCCCAAGGCTTTGCAGGAGGCTTCCAGCAAACTTTGCACAACCTCGACCCTGAGTGTCCCTTTGCTGTGCTGAGAAGCCTGAAAAAACACGTCTCGTTTAACCCTGCTGCACACCTCATGAGGGATCCCTGCCCACCTTAGCAGAGAGCCCAAAATATCGCCGTGTTCCTGTCATGATCTGCCAACACAGCATGGAGGTCATGATTGTTCGTTTGATCTCAGAGGTGCAAGCAGGCAAATAGCGGGGGACAAATCAGTTTATTCAGAGCAATGCGTTTTTATGGAATGCTAACAACTCAGTTGTGATAGAGGGGAGAGATATAGGAAACAGAGTCTAGAGAGAGAGAGAAAGAGGAGAATGGGGAAATAGCTACCAACAGATCAGATGGACGTCCTCGTGATCCTCAGCCAATAGACCTTCATCCGTGGGGAATACTCAAGGGTCTTCTCCAGAGGGTCAAAGCGAGTGGCTTCTGGCTGAGAGCTGGGAAGATTTATGGACCATTGTGAGGAGCTCCAAGAGACAGGTGCGTACGTGCAGTACATGCAGGCTTCAGCTGGTACCATGACAGCACAGTGCAGTGAACACAACACACCTGCAAACAGTCTCTTGGCAAGCATCCATCTCGACCAGGCCAAAAAAACCATTGTCCAGAGTCAGCCCGGGTGGGAGTCCTCGGGGTCTTCTTGTGATGGTCGTGAGACAAAAACGAGGGAAACTTCGGACCGACCCTTAAACCCCCCAGGACTCACAATCGTTGTCAAGAGCGCTCCTTTGCAGTGTTGTTGTGAAGTCTTCAGGACCCATCCAAGTTGGTAGCATATCCCGGAAAACAGAGACAGAATCAGACAGAATAGAAAAGTAGGAAAAATAAAGGGAAGGAAAAGGAGAGAGAGAACAAAACAAAACAAATAATCAATTCTCAATTAAAATATACATTCAATTTTGATTACAAAGAAATTAACATTTTTTTCAGTTTTTTGATTACAAAAGAAGAAGTAAATTTTCAAATTTTGATTACAAAAAAATTTAAATAATTCCAAAACATACCACACAATTAAAATAAGCAATTTCAGTCAATATCACAGTTTATCCTATTTTTGAACACCTGTGTAGTTTGTCTTGTGTCAATAACCTTAGGGATGTCAACAGTGACCGATTTGGGTACCTCCATTACAGATGCCAATTTTGTTAAGTGTTTCATCATTCTCCAATTCATAATGTATAGGTTTGCTAATAAAACAAAACCAATTAAAGCCAAAAATCAAGAGAACAATGATGGGATGACACAATTTGGTCAGGACACCTGTAGCAGTAGGTGACCACTCAAATAGAGTATCCCAGCACCTGTGTTCGGCATCTTTCTTTACTCTTTCCAAAACACCATGTTTTTCTTTCACATTGTGATGAACAGTTATTAAAGGTTTTTGTCCATTTTTCTTGATCCTTTCCAAAATTTCAATTAAATCCCGGTGAAGCAGCAATTGCTTCACCAGAGAGAGGCTTATTCCAATGGGGGTGGGCAATAGATGGTGGATCAATGTGTGATTTGACTTCAAAAAGTGGTAAGAAGTAACTGGAGCTACATAGGAAAACTCACATCCTGCAATTCTAGTAAAGTTACAAACACAAAGATTTCAATGATTTTTAGTGTTCACTACCAAATGTTCTATGAAAACAGTATCACAAGTACTTCTAAAGCATGCACATCCATTGCCTATATACACCAGTACTGTTTCAGGGATCTTGTTTGGGTGAATTTCAAAGTTACAACATTCTGTTCTGTGTCCAAACAAATATCTTGAGCTCTAATTGTGTTACTTTCACAGATAAACCCTTGTTGTTCCTGGACAACGCAAGTTTCCAAATTGACAGTTTGCCATTGCTCACCATTTTGATGGGCCCATTCCCTATGCTCAAAAAGACAGAGAATAGCTCCATCATGGTTCAACCCTAAGGCAATGATGGGGAATATTGAATGCACTGAAGCATTGCATATCATCAGTACAAAGGCTGTGGCTGTGTTTGTGCTGGGGTCATAGGTAAAATTTACTAAGTTCCACCAGGACTGGAATTCTCTTTCAAAATCAGTGGCACTATCCCAGATTATTTTCTGAATTTCAGTAGGAAAAGTGCCTTCCTCTCCTTCTCTTATAATTGAGGCAGCAACTGACTGCATCCACAACTGAGCCTAGATACAGACAGAGCAAGAGAAATGTTATTTTGCTTACCTTTTCCCAAGTTGGTAATACATTTGATGACAACCACTCTTGGGTTCCCAAAGCTGTTAAGGATGAGTGCAGTGGCTGCTGTAATTTGGCTACATCTCCAGTTGTGGTAGCCAATTTATTCATCAGTACTTCTGAATTGATATTATTCAAAATTCCCAGTCCTGTCCCCACAACACCTGTTATGCTTCTTGTTGTTTGTTTCTTAGAAGGATTCCATTTTCACAACCAGGTTGTCCACCCCTTTGCAGAAAAAGTGAACAAGCTGGCTGAATTTCGGAGCAAAACTTTTTGGGCTCAGCATAACTGGTGGTTGGGTGGTAGGTGTTACAACATTAACATCAGTTCCCCCCAGTATTTTGGAATGTTTTTACCACACATGATTTTATGAGAAAATTGTACCACAGTTAAGAGTAGCCAACAATTCTGATTTTGAATTTCACAGTATAAAACATGGCCGTGAGGTCCTGTGCCATAACTGTATGCAGGTTCAAGGAGGGATTCAAAAATTAATTTACACATTATTGTGACATCATTGCCTTGTGTTATCATGAAAGGAGGAAAGACATTGTTCTTGTCATCCAACACTGAGGGGATACTTCTTCATGTCGCTCGGTGCTCTTCTGTGAAAAGTAAACACAACAGAGTCTGCCTCCAGGAGGCAGGAGATTAAAATGATGGAACTATCCAGCGTGTAGTGCAGACTGGAATTCTGTTAACTTCCCAATCATTTTGCTGCCAAAAAGGAAGCCACTCTGTACCTCCTTTAAACACAGCATAGGAGTCAGTGTAGATGTAAACAAGAGAGGTACTCTGTACCTCGAGTTGGAAAACACTCCAAACAACTGCCAGCTCACCAACCTGAGAGCTGCCTTCTCCCTCAGTAATAATTCCTTCACCAGAAGAAGTGGGGAGGGCTACTGCCCTGTATTTCCCCACCTTTCCCTCTCGTTAGGCAGAAGCATCAGTGAACCAAGAATTTGCTGATTGTTCAGGGGAGAAAGGAGGGGCTATTTTAATTACCAAGGCAGGTTTGTCATGGCTGTTAGCCAAGCTCCCAGTTTCTTGTATTGCCAGATTTTTTACAGCTCTTTTTGTTACTGAGAATATGTTGCAGTCATGTTCTATCTGAGCATACCACTTCCTGACTGAGGATCTCTGGGCCACCCTGTCAGGGGGCGGGGGGGTCCCAGTGGTGACTGTAATGTGTTTTCTCCAGAACACTAGTAATACTGGAGCTTGTTGGATATCTTTTCTAGATTCAGGCATTAAAATCTGATCTAAAGAGGTTAGGGTATCAGGAGGAATGCATGTGACACCCCCTTTCCACCAAATTCCCAGGAACTTCACTTCCTGAGGATTGTGAATTTTGTCTGAGGGAATTTGCAAATCTAGGCTTTCCAAATGGGAGATTATTTTTTTGTTGGGTATCTCCCACTACTTTTATTTCGTTTCCTCCCACCAGGATATCATCAATATCTTGATAAACAGCTACATTGCCAGGTTTGGTGTATCTTGTTTAATTCCTGGGCTAAAACCTGGGGGGGCCAAAATGGAGGAGTGTTTATACCCTTGAGAAAGCCTCGTGCAGGTGTACTGCTTTGGCTCAACTCCCAGAATCTGTGGAGAAGGTTATTTGGGGGGTGCATCATTGATAGAATCCTATTCTATTTTAATTACAGGTTTCAAGTTGGGGCAGCAGTGTTCCCCACAATTTTTCTTCAAAATCAGGTCTTTTTGAGGGTATATTTGATTAATATGGACAGTTTCCTTCTCCTGTGTTTCTTTTGGTGAGTCAGCATGCTTTGAATTTTTGGCCCTTTCTTCTCTTAGGGCAGCTTGTAACAAAAGGTTCTCATCCCTTTCTTCATCTAATTGTTTCTGCAAAATTTTGACTAAGTTTTGTCAAGAATCTATGGTTGTGCTTTCCTCACTTCTTCACTTAGAGCGAGTTTCTATAGCAGCTACAAGACAAGCTCCCAAAACTGAGCAGAGTATGGTTTCATTTTTGCCCAGTTTGAACTTCTTCACATTTTCTAGATTTAACCAATTTTTGTTCACCCATTCCTCCCCACCTTGGGATGGCCTGGCACTATATTTAGCTAGTAAAGCATAAAATGCAGCTTTATCTGTTGCACTGGAATTTTCAGTCATTTTATGAAGAGATAAGTAAAAACCACAACGGGGAGGTCTATGGCTTAAGTTTCACACACAGAGCTTTTGCCGTGTGCCCCCCTTGGCTTCCCTGTGCGGGTGAAGAGACCAAACTACTTGGGAGGCACTCCTTAGGTACAAAATATTGGGTTGTCTCTCCGCTACACCAAGTAGAAAATTTTCACACAAAACCACCAAACAACAACAAAGTCGCACCTTTTGCACCAGGAGATCCTTTGTGAAATTCTGATGACAGAGCCCTCAAGCGAGTGTGGGGATGCTTTACATCGAGGTGTCTGCAGTTTGCAGGAAATCTGAATTTGCCCCCCTTGCTTTCTAGACAGGCTCACCCCTTTCAAGATGCCAGCTAGGTGTGGCTGAGGCAATATATCCTTCCCATACTACAGACTGCACACAACCTTGCATCCCTTCTGTCCGCCAGAAAATCCTGTCCTTGACACCAATTTAATGCCACGATCTGCTGTTAATACAGGAGGGGGTCGTGATGGTTCGTGTGATCTCAGAGGTGCAAAAAGACCTTGCACAGGCCTTCCATCCCTGTGGGTACATGGTCTTGGATAGAAAAAAAAAAGAAATACCATTTTTTGTTTCCAACTTTTATATGTTTTCCGTTTTTGATCAACGTGCCTTGAGATGTCAAAAGGTCCCTTTCTTTCCACAAGTCCCATGTGCATGTACCACTCCAAAGGTGTATTTTGAATCACTTCAAATGTTAACTCATTTTCCTTTACTCAATTCTAAAGCTTGAATGACTGAAATTAATTCTTCTTTCTGGGCAGAAACATCAGAGAGGAGTGCCCCCAATTCGACTCTCACAGGTTGTGGAGTCACTGTGTATCCAGAGAGCTGGACAGGAAGGTTGAGGGCATGGTCCTGTGCCAGACCTGCTGCTCGTGCTGCTCGCTCTGCCTGTGGCATCTGCTGTGCTGCAGGTGTGCAGCTGGAGCAGGATTCCCTGTGGGAAGAGGTACCACTGCTGACATGGCCCTCGCACTCCAGGGCCCATGGCTGTGCCCCCCAGCACAGAGGTGTCACCCACAGTGGGGCACAAGGGGAAAGGGAAGGGCATTAGAAGGAAGAGAAACCAGTGTGCAGGGACTGTGTGAGGGAAATAACAATTGATTTCCTTCTCCTTGAATAAAGAGTTCCAGGAGCCCTGCTAGAGCTGCTGGTGGATTGGCCTCTTGTGGGGCTGGGGAGAGCCCTGGGGCTGGGGTCCCTCCTCCTTTTGGGGCACCAGATCCACCCAGGCAAGTGCCCCCTGTTCCAGCTAGGAGCAGAGGTGCTGTGCCTTCTGCCCTGGGCACAGGGACCTGCCACTGTCACCACCTCTTGCCACAGGTCCTCCTGATGCTGGTGCTGCCCTGCAGGGATGGGCACAGGTGGGGAGTGGCTGTGAAGCCCAGGCAGGGGGTTTAACACTGAGTGCTCTTGATGAGTTGTCTGAAGTGACAGTTTTCCTTTTTCTGCCAACCAAGGCTGTCAATGTTTCTGTGTTTGTATTAATCTCTTTAATGATTTAACACAGGTGATGCACATCAAGTCACTTGAAATTTTTGCTTCAACTTTCAATGATATTTTGAATATAAGAATATCCATTTGAGGGAGGAACAGAAAGCATTTGCACCGTCCTATTGTTATGGGTAAAATTTAGTTAGTGTGTTACAAGTTAAGGTTGTTAATTTTCTAAGTGAAGTGTTGAAGAAGTTAATTGTGTTTCAAGTTAGTTGAAATGTTACAGTAAGTTAAAGTAATGTTTGTTAAAAGTTTAAAGGGGTCCAGGATGGCGTGGGGGTTGTTCCTGAGGGGAGTGGTAACATCTCGAGAGTGAGGCCAGCGCAGTGACATCAGTGCCATGAGATGAGATTGGCGGAAGGAGCGGTCCAGTCACTTGAGGCCCCGAGAGAATGGTTGGACAGGAATGAACCGTGATAAGGACCAATAAAAGCCCCCAAACCGGACCAATTATCACGGGGATCCAAACCCCACCAATCCTGGACCCAAGGCGGGGGTACAAAAGGGGCTGTCAGACTCCTGCTGGTCGCTCTCCTGAGGAGTTCGTTCCGAGGGAGTGCTCGGTGTGTCGGGGGTTCCACACATTTGTTTGTTTTCCGGCTTGCTGCGAGGGGACTCGAGCTTATCTCGGGTCCTCCGTTTTCTACAGCTCATTTGAATAAACGAGTGCTGACTTTTGGCTAAAAATTCTGGCCTCGTTCATTACACTATTATGGTTTTATTTTTCAACACACAGATCCTCTCATTTCCCCTTCTTTAGCTTTAAGCTTTAAAGTCAACCATCTGCTTTGGAGTGTAAATGGAACTCAAATGAAACTGTTTCTGCTATTCTACTTAACTTTCTTGATGAGCTGAAAATATTCAGTTGTAATTTGCTTTATAGAATTCTTTGTCACTCTGGGAAAAGACCATAGGAATTTCTCCCACCACAGATTTTAAAATATTTTAAAATATTATTATAAAGACTATTAGGCAATATTTAAGTTTTGCTTTCTGTGTAACTTTATAAAGTCTGTACTTTAAAACAAGTGTTACCTAGCAGGCTTTCAGTTCAATTACAGCAGTTGCTGTTCAGCAGGCTAATTTTCCTGTAGGACTAGAGAAGGAAAGTAATCACTTAGGAAATGGAGTTTCCCACATTGTTGCAGTGTAGGAATGGCATTCCCCAGTTTAGTGCTCACACTGAAATACCTCAGACCATGTGCCATTCCCTGACTTCCCCATGACTTTCCCTGTGGCAGGATGGAGAGGAGAGCACAAAGAGATAAAGATCATGGGTTGAAGATGAGAGCAATTTACTAGAAACAGCAGTGAAATAAGAACAGAAACAGTAATAACAACACTAAAGCAGAGCGCACGAGGTGAACAAGTCACACATGATGGTTCACCAGACGGTTCTTGGCACACTCCACATCTTACAGCACACCGGCCAAGGAAAAACAAATCCCTTCCACTTCCCCCTGCCACGTAGGGGGTGGTATCTAATTACCCCAAGGTCCTGGCCGTGCTCTGCCTGGCTGCTGCAAAAATTACCCCGGTCCTGGCCGGATCCAGGGCAGAGGATCTACCCTGGGGGTCCTGGCTCTTGCTCTGGGTGAGAGATCCCCATGGCATCTGCCCCAGCAAAAGGAACTTCAGGACAACCTCTCACTTATTGACGTTCCCCCCTCTGCCCCCGCCCCAGCTCCCTTTTTGCCTCCTGAAAACTTTGAACAGAAGTAGCACTTAAGTACAATTCTGGACATACTGAACTGGCAGGAAAGCGACTCGCATGTCGCTCTTGGCACGAGTGCAGCATGGACAAAGTTTTGGAGGGGCCTGGGTCTCAAGGCATTCTCTCATGCAATAGGGGCCCTGTTTCTAAGAGGCACGACCAACAGTGGAGCAGTCTAGCGTGGAGAACAGGGGCACATCCCGAGCCAGGGAAACCCTGGGGCAGCAGAGAGACGCAGACACCGGGCGGACACCAAGCGACAGCAGCTGCTGGCGCAGAGGCACGGCGGGGACATGCACACTCGGGTGTGAGCTTGCTAGGCTTTACTGGCAGAGCCAGGCCTGTGTCATAGCTGGCGCTCTCCGGGCTCTGGCTGTCTGGGTCGAGCCCCGGGCTCAGCTCAGCGGTAGCGGCGGCGGCGGCTGCGGTGCCGGCGATCCCCGCGGCGGCGGGACATGGCCCGGCGCCTCCTCCGCACGCCCCGGAGCCGGGAGCGCCTGCGGCTCCTGCTCCGGCTCCTGCTCCGGCGTCCTCTCCGACCGTGACAGGGCATGATGGTTTCGGGTGAGTACTGGCTGTGTGCCTGCCCTGCTTTTTTATACCGGTGCTGGGGCGGAGCACATAGTGCAGAGCCAACACTAGCCATGAGGTCACAATGGGCTGTGCAGTGCATACGTATTCTGTTTCTCAGAAATCATTAAATATGCATAAATTGCTTGAGTCTGCACAGTTGGTCTCTGGCGGTCTAGTTCGGGATCTTTAGAGACCCTGAGTGGTGGCTGAGCTTTTGGACTTTAGTTGACCTTTCATTGTGGTCTTCCATACAGTAGTCATTTTCATCTTGGTTATCTGAGCTGCACAATACGTTCTCGAACAAACTGCACTGCTCTGGCTTGATTTGGGAGCTAGGTGGTTTCAGAGCTCTTAGTGTTCCACTGACCTGTTCCACTAACTGCTTCCTCCTAAGCTATTTGCAACAATCCCCCACTTAGAGACTTTGAAGATTTATCTTGGAAGTCTCACTTCTAAAGCTCATTTTCTTATCTATGATAATCATGTTTGTTAGTATAAATATTTGCAAAACATCTAATGAATGCCTTGAACTATTACACACACACACAAAAAAAGGAACCATAGCAATTCCAACACAGGTTATAAATATATAAATAATTCTTTAAGCCTTTAGTGGACTGGTAGCTGTGAGGAAAGCCAGTCCCAGCAAGAGTGGGGACTTTTAGTCTTCTCCCGTTCTTAATTGCTTTTTTGAATTGATGATATTCCAGATTGCTGCATATCAAGTCCATCAGCATTCTTGTAACAAATCCAGCAATTTGTAACCTTCACGGTTTCCACAAGCTTGATTTTCAAATTTACTAAGTTCTTCCACAGCTTACCCTTCATGACTTATCTTTATTTTATGGTATTTCTTCTAAATAATTCTACACAACATGAAAGAGGTCATAGTTTCATGCTTTAACAAGTTTAAGCCTCAAATTCTCAGCTGAGTCTATTTTCCCCTCTAGTTCCTCATGTGTTGGGGAACTTCCCTTGGGGAACTTGTATCAATGGTTGCATCAATGCACTGATCTCATCCCCATTTGTTGCTGCAGGAATGCTTAGGAGTACTTGAATTGTTCCTTCTCACTTTAAGTGCCTTGTTGCTCTGCTTTCTGACATAGACGCAGTTCCCAGGTTGATAAGGATGTACCTGAGCACCCAAAGTCATCAGGGATGCTCACACCACAAAGCTGTGCAAAGATGAGAGCACTTTTTCCCAAAGATGAGAGAACTTTTCCCAGAGATGATACACACAGACTTAAATTATCATTTCCTATTACAAGATTATCTCCAGAACGGATTGTAGCTTGGGAAGGTCTTCCACAGACCATTTCATATGGACTTCCTTTTTTCTTTAGAAGCCACTTGAATTCTGATCCTCAATAGTGCAATAGGAAGCGCTTGTGGCCACATCCCAGTGGTTTGTCTTTTTAGACTCTAATTTGTTCTCTCAACTTGCTGCTGGGGTAAGACCTCCATGGGCTAAGTCGGTCCCATGTAACTGGGAGTGTTTTCCATTGATTTTGTCCAATTTCAGCTATGAAATGACAATCTCCACCTGATGACATTCTGAGCTGTGTGTATACAGTGGCAATGTAAGCTAACCATGACTATTAAGGATCCTGTGGTTTTTACACTCACCACAAAACCACAAATGGAAAGCAGAGAGAGATTCCCAAGAGCCTCCGTGTTCCTACCTCTTTCAGCTGATTTTTCCTTATGGCAACTCTTTTTATTATCATAATTCTTCAGCATTTCTTTGAAAAGATAGCTTTGAGCTTCTCCGTGGAGAGCTTCCTGAATGCCTTTCAAAGGAGCCAAAGAGCAATTCACAAGTGCAGAACTCCTTCCAATCCAATCCTGTCATTTTAATGAGGAGCACTCTGCTTTGTATGCAGGTGATTGGAGCCTTGGTGCCAGTAACCTCTATAGAATGGAATTGGCTTTCCTTCCGACAAGAGTGCAGAAACTCCTCCAAGCTTTGGGCCTCTGGATTCAGACTTTAATGAGCCCTGTGATAAATGTGGCTCGTGCTAACTAAATTGTAAATATATTAGCAAAATTATACTCAAATCAATAGAAAATAATCGTTACAAAGCAAAAAGGAGATGAGTGAGACAAAGCAGATGCAATCCTCAAGATGTTGGAAGGGAGTCGTAGAATGATGTAGGTTTGACAAGCAGCATGTAGAAATAGAAAGATTCGACCATGAAATGGGCCAAAATGGGATGATTCCAGGCATGGACTTAATTAAAATCTTAGTATGGAAAACATCTCCTCAGTTACGTAGTGCACCTGCGCTGCCTGCGGGTCACACCTCGGTCATTGATGAAGACGACGAGCCTTCATCGGAAATAAGACCCTCAACGGGATGAGAGACCCCCTAACTACTAGTAGAGCATGTGCAACACAACATAGTGACGTAGACTTTAGGAACAGAAACTAGGAGGAGTTTTACAGAAAATTCTGTATTAATATGTATTAGCATATAGTATAAAAGTGGGATTTTTGGCCTTGATTGTTGGGTACATGAGAGAGGGCGAGCCTCTCCTCAGACCCCCGGACAGGGGAGGGCCCCTCTCCAGTTGGTTTTGCTTAAGCTTTATGCAAACCTCAATTATACTAAATTACTCACTGGCAATTTTGTACATTCTCAAATATATGTATCTACTATACTTGGATTGTATTCATTTATATGCAATTGTTACTGTTAAAAAAAATGCTGCTAAATTTAATCTTGTCTGATAAATTGGACAAATAGAACGTCATTCTTAACAGCCCTGTGATGAGCAAATGCCTTGGCTTGATTTTATGATGCTTGTATCCCCAATTGTTTGTTCTGTTTGGGTTGGATATTAAGTTCTGCAGCTTTAAGATTGGTTCCAAGACTAAAGGTGGAGAAAAGAGCTGCAGAGTTTGTTACCAGAGATAGCACTTGCTTCCCCACATTCCTACACACAGACTGTGCTGTCTGCAGTGGACAGCAGGAGAGAGCTCTCCTTTGCTTTTATTTAGCCTTTGACTAGCTGCAGCAGAGAAGTTCCATGGACTACGTTTTTTTCTTTTTCTTGGAATTCTTGGAACCTGCTCTGGACTGAAAACCCCGAGGAGCAGTGGGAGCTGGCACCTGTGTCACACCAGGCCTGGCCTGGGCCGTGGCATTTCCCAGGGATGGAGGGACTGAGAACAGCCTGAGTGAGCCGAGCTGCAACCCACGGAAGGGACCCCATTCAGAGGTTTCCTCCCAAATTTGCCCTCAACCAGGACAGCGAGAAGCAGAGGATTGACCAGCAGCCCTGTCAAGTCCATCCAGCAGCTGCTTCCTTGTTTCTGCCTTCCAGATGCCATTCCACTTCCATCCCTGTCTCCAAGTGTCAGCTCCATTTCGCCCTGCACCTGTGAGGTGCCACAAAAAGAGAAATGATGGAGTTCTAGAATCCCAGCACCTGCCATGGTGCAGAAGTAGAACCAAAAGTCCAAGAGGAAGTAAAAAGGACTGGAGAGGCTGAAGCAGTAGTTGGATGCTGATGAAGGTATTATCGTGCTGTGCTTCCTAAGTCCTGTGTGAATAACCATGGTGTAATGATTTGATTATTAAGAGAAGCTTGTGCCTGAAATAAGGTGCAAGCAGGCCCATATTCTAGAGTCAATAGTACAGACGTTATTAAACAGTAAATGGGAACTGGGGAGATAGAAAGAAATAGGAGGAGATGGGCGGGGTGAGGGGAAGAGCTGAAATGAGCCCCGAGGTGGGTTGGGCCCAGACGGGCCCTCCCTTCCTGCAGTGCAGTTGCACAGGGGCAGCTGCAGCACTGCTGTTGCATCCCCCCCTCGTCTTTGCAGGGCAGGAGGGGACAGAGAAGTGTGTGTGTGTGTGTGTGTGTGTGTCTGTGTGTGTGTGTGTGTGTGGTATCAAAGGCTGGGAATTGGTGCCAGCTCCTGTCAGAGCAGTGATGTTGGCAAGGGCAGTCAGGCCTCCTGCAGCCCTTGGGCTCTGGGGCAGCTGTGGCCTTTGGAGCAGGCGCGGCAGGGCCCTGGCTCACATTGGATACAGCCAGGGATGCTCCGTGGCAAGGCTGAGGGCAAGTCTGGCCCTGCAGGGCAGCAGCTGAGTGAGGCCTGTGCTGGGGCTCTTGCTAGGAAATGCCACTGGGCACAAGCCACTAGTCCAGGCTATTTCTTCTCTGGCACCTCCCAGAATGTTGAAAGACATCTGTAGTTTTCTTTTCAGAGCACACCAGCACACCAGTCAGGTACGTCTGGCCTGGGATGCATCCCTGGCACAAGCTGTTGTCTGTCTTGGTACTGAATTTCAGCTGGCTAAAGATTTACTACTTGCAGCAATTAATCTCAGGATGCTTTGAAGGATTTATTCCCATGTGGAGGGAGTTTTTGTCCTCCAAAAGAATCAGATGTTCCATCCTGGAGGAGCAGAAGCATTGAAGTGTCCGTGTTGGGAAGTGGTGTCTATTATTCTCATTGCCACTTCATCTTGGATTTGTATCAAGAGCTTGGTAAACCTCACTTGTATCTATTTGAGGGAGAAGGGAATTGAGAAATTTTTTCTCCCATTGGTAGCTTTGAGCATTGATGAGTTTTGCCCTCTTTAGGAGCTGATGTGGTTTAGCTTTTTGCAGTTGTAGTTTCAGACTTGTATAGAGTTTGTTTGTGTGGCTGTATTACAAATGTCACCCTGTTTGAGGTGTCTATAAACAAATAGTAAGGTGAGATGTGTCCCAAGCAGAGTCTTAGAGCATGTGCTCCTTCTGTTCCGTATGAGAGGATTAATTGCAGATCTTGGGTGATGCTGGGAGTTGGGGATTTGTTTTTGCAAACCTCCCAGAAGAGTGGTGGCTCACAGAGAAGAAAATCTCTAGAGTCAAACTGAGGTAATTTTTAGTGTTTTGCCTAGGTTTGTATTTTATGGTGGCAGTAAAACATTCTTCATCTACTTTTTTCTTGAAGACGCTGCTTCATCAAATCCTAGCAGATTATCAGCAGTTACAAGTATGTGTGACACCAGACCTGCAGGGCCATGGTTACTGCTGAGTTTGGCTCAAGGCTTTTTTAAAGTGAAGGACACCAGATATCAAAATTCTGCAGAGATGTTTGCATGCCCTAATTTTCTTTTGCTTTCTCCTTCACAGGGTAGCCCCAGTTACTCTGAAATGAAGAGCAGGTGCCAGTACCTCCACAAAAAGCTGTCCCATATTCAGAGCTAGACATCTGAATTTGACAAGCAGAAAGTAGAGTCCTATCACCAGACTTAGGCGTCAGCCTGATAAAATCTCTGAACTTTGGATTTTTATCTCAAATTTGAGATTAGGTTTCTAGGCTTATGTATGTTAGTATTAAACAGTAGGTTATATTAGAATTGAGCAGATTATTTGTTAAAAATGTAGGATTAGATCAAAGAAGATTAGCAAATTTTGGAAATTTAAAGAAGTTAGTATTGAACTTGAACAATAAAGAAATTTCACTGCTGATAACTCTTTCTCTCATCGGGGCTTATATCGTATTTGGAGGGGCTTTCTTCTGATCAATTCTTTTCTTCAAGACTTAGGTTTCTCCACTGAAATAGACTTTATCAGAAGAGGGTGCAAGCCCAATATCTCTACGAGGAAGTTGTGCACATTTTAAAAAAATAGTGTGGCAAATTGAAATATTTTATGATAAGTATAGAGGTGTTTACTGAACTTTCTTGTTAATTTAAACTCTTTGCCTTATGCTGTCAACAGCGTAGAAGTTTGGACAACCTGCTCCCAAATGCCCTTGTTTTGAAGGGTTACAGAGGAATGCATGTGGGCTGCTCCAAGATGTCAGCTGAAGCATTTCCTAGGACTGCTTGTAGATCTTGGTTTCACCTTGTCAGAGAGCCAAGGAATATCTAAGTATTTGCAAGTGTTTCATAAAACACATTTACGAGTATTGGAGACAAGGTACTTTAATGGGTTTTACAGAAAAACTGGGAGAATGTGTCCATATAGAAAGTCTGGCAGTTTTGTAGTTTTCTCAGAGATAATCTGTTCCAATCAGTCTTTGCACAGTGACATAGATGGTGATCCCTACACAGACCTATGGGGTCCCAGAAGTTTGATGTCTAATCCTTTTCCTCAGCTTCCTTCCGTTTATTTATTCAGCTGACAGGATAGAGGTGTGGCCAGCACTGCCATAACCATCTTCTGGGGAAGGATATGAAATTGACTGAGGGAGGACAATATTTAGGAACAATCAAAGGGGCTGTGAACGCTCCGTTTTTCCTTGGAGAGTATCTTAGAACTTCCTCAATTGTCTCCATGCCAAAAATGTTGAAGAAATCTTGGAGCGTTTTGTGATCGACCACCTGTAACATGATCTAAGCCTACTTCCATCCTGGTGCCACTCATAATTTCAGTGAAGAGGAGAAAGGAGGAGAGAAGACTGTGATAATCACGTCAAGATCATTTAGTCCACAACGAGCTCAGAGTAGAATTACTGAAAAGGATAGTAGAGTAGGAATATAGACTAGGATTGAAAAGAAATAAAATCTCTGAAACCTCAATTCATTTGGAAGATTCCCCTCCTTCTGAGCCTGTGAGAAAGTTCAACATTTCTTTCTGAATTGTCAGTTGTTTCTTCATGGTGCAAAGTGACATTTCTGGCTTCTTTGGGATGCTTTGTAAGTGGGGAAAGCTCTTCTTCATTCATCCTCTCCAGACCACCCTGCCTTTGGAATTTGGCCCACTGGCCAGTTTTTGCCCAGCTGTGTGACTTCTATTTGAGGGAAGAAGGGCAATGGAATTTGGAGGCAGAAGCAAAGGATGAGTGGGGCAGCCAAGACATCCAATATGGATGCAGGCCTTCATCTGTGACTCAAGAGCATTTGGATTCCTGCCACTTGGATTTGCATCCCTAAGTGCAATCTCTTTGGCTGGAGGAGAGCTTGGCTCAACTGAGAAAGCAGAAAGATCAGTGAGGCTGCTCTGAAAGGTCTCCAGGATGTGGTGCAGAGCTGTCAGTGACTGTGAGGGGAGAGCGAGCCCAGCCTTGCCCAGGGTGGAGCCCCAGCAGAGCCCTGGCAGAGCCCGGAGCAGCCTGAGCCTGGGCAGAGGCAGGCTGGAAGGAGGCCCTTGGAGCTGCAAGAGGCAGCAGCCCGGCCCTGGGTGCCTCCTCCTGGCACCGGGCGAATCCTCTGCTCTCAGAGCCAAGCTGGCAGCTGGCTGGGCCCCAGGGGAAGCGCAGCCGTGCTGGGCACAGCACAGACTGGTGGCATTGGCCCCCTGGAGCGTGGCCAGCAGGAGAGAAAGGCAAAGAGCAGCCCAGGGCTGGTGCCCTGGCTGAGCATTGCCCCTCTTGGGCCGGCTGCCCTGTAACTCCTGGGCAAGGTCAGCAGTGTGTGCAGCACTCTGGGCACAGGGGCAGGGAGCCGGGCTGCTCCGCAGGCTCCAGCACAGGGCAGCGTCCTTCAGGCACGGCACTTGTGCCAGGGGAACCGAGGCCAGCGGGAGGCAGGGACAGCTTGTCAGGTCACAGCTGCAGGAGACAGTGCCTCACACAGCCCTGCGAGGAAGCGCCTGCAATCCTGGACTTGTGCACGGAGCCACAGCAAAGGTGTGAAATGCAGAGTGCTTTGCAGAAATATTCAGGGGCACCAGGCCAGCCTGCTTTGTGCTCTCTGCAGCACAGCAAGCACTGTGCAATGCAGCTCTGAGCTGCTGGGACAGAGGGAATATGGGGATGTGCCTGAGGGTTGGGCTTGAATAGTCAACTGATTTGGAAAGGAGCAGGAGGGTTTTGGCAGGCAATTTGTGTTCTCTCAGTGTGTTCTCAGTGCTTAATGCTGTATTAGCCATTTCAGTGATTATTGTATGCAAGTGGCTGTCTTCACCTTGAGAATAAGAGAGTGGTCCTGTTAAGAAGGTAGCTGGAATGCATGTCCAATATATGTGCAAATATGTGGAGAACTTTGCTAGGATTTATTTCAGCTCTTATGCCAACAGTGCCTTCTCTCCTAGTTCTGTCCAATGCTTATGGAAATTTTATTGGTCTGCTTTCCTTTTCTTTGGTCCCATCTGAGTGCTGAGTTGGGGTACAGGCTGTAGGTGCTTGGGACACTCTTGGAATTACTCTTGGATCCCTTGAACAACAGGGTTTGGCCCACCAGGGGAGTTTGTGCTACTTTGTGACAGAGGAGAACTTCCCCGGCTATTTTGTGTTTGATGTAAGGAAGGTTGGGCTGCTTTGCATAAATTCAGAGCCCAATGCAGAACGTTTGCTTTGTGATGTCAGGGCATGGTTGCCACGTTGTAGTGGTGACATCAGAAAGTTGCCTTGGGGCACGGAAGGCCTCAGTGTCAGAGCAGCTCTTGGGCTTGCTCAGTGCAGGAGCATCCTCCTGCTTGAGGCGTCTGTCAGTGGGCAGCTGCACAGTGACAGGAGCCTTGTTTTTTCTTGCATTGCAGCACAGTCTGCAAACTTGCACAGCAGTGCTACAGTCATGGAGCAACTCGCTGCTGCAGTTTGCACTGTTTATGGCATTGGTTATTCTGGCTATTACCTGACACACCTGGCACGTAAGTAGAGATTTCCCTTGAGTGTAACCTAACCTGGCTTTTGTATATCTTCCTGCTCTTTCTTAGTAATTGAGTTGATTTTGAAACAGAAAGAGCATTGGGATGCCACTGCTTTGGGAAAGCTCCTGTCAACACATTCCGCTAAAAACAGGGTTTGTGTAGCCAGGGGTCTGTGGGCAGCATTTGCACGGGAACCTACAGGGGTTGAATTCCCTCCACGGGAGAGTCTGTGGCAGCAGAGTCTGACATTTCCTCACTTTGCTGGATCAAGCGGGACAACTTTGAAAATGCAAACTGGGAGGCCTTCTCAGAAAGCCTTCTAAAATTTCTGCAGCTCTTCCAAGAATTCAGAGAAAGCTTCTTTATTCTAAATTTTGTCATGAAAGGATTTGCCTGCCTAACTTGAGCCTTTCTGAAGTGTTAAAATAGTGATTCCCTTTACAATGAAGTGCAAACTGCAAAGCAATGAATGTCTGCTCCCGAACCCTGGAGCTGCTGCTGTGCTGTTTCACTGCCACTGGAACTTCCACAGCTCAGAGGGATCTTGGGGAAGCTTTTCTGGGCAAGTCTTTCCAGCAAGTTAATGAGAATTAGTGCATGGAACCAATTTAAAAAAACATTGTCTGAAGGAGAGGATAAAAAAGGCTGCCTTATGTGTCGGGCAGAAAAGGAGCATTGAGTGTTAAAGAACTGTTTTCATTATAGTGATCCAATTTGTATGAATTTGCTGGCAAAACAGGCCAAAGCGTAGTCACAGCCAAGAATATTGTCCTGTTCTCTTGCTGGCAGTGCACAAGAGCTGTGTCTCCTGGTCCCCTGTAGTGAAACAGAAAATGCTCTGTATTAGGGTTGCCTTGTTTTGTGGGATTGATCAGCCCAGGCAGTTGTCTCAAGGAATCTGCTTCATTTTCCTTGCCCACTACAGGTCACCTGAGACGTGTATTCAGAGGTGCCCAATGGGAGGTGAGTGAGAAAGGAACATTTGATGTTGCTGTTGTGTAAGAAACGAGGAGAAAGCAGTGAGCTTGGCCTGTGGCAGTAGAGGGTGGAGGGCCAGCTGGGTGGGCTGTAAAAAAATCCATTTCCATGTCTGAAGCAGCAATAGCAAAGGCATTACTGGCTATTTCCTAATTTTCCATGTCACAGCTTTAAAGAACTGAAAGCTCAGTTTTCGGAGAGGCTGTTGCTTGCTGATAGTAACCAGGGTGGAATATTGAATTCAGAGCCATATGCAGTTCTGTTGAACCAGCCCATCTGAATTTAGTCAGAGTGACTTAGAATTGCACTGCGATGACAGTTGATGATTTTGCCTTTGTAGATCAGGTTGTAGAGCTGCACAGAATTAAGTATATAAATGATAGGTAATGGCCTGTCCCTCATGCTTCTCTCTCTCCAAAGAACCCTGAGCCAAGAGCAGACTCTCCTCTGGCTCCCTCTGCTCCTGGAGATGAGGCCAAAGACGAGCAAAACGGCCACAAACCTGCAAGTGTGGTCACAGCGGAAGCTGAATATTGCGAGCCGGTAAGTGCCAGTTGTGGCTGCTGCTGTCTTTAGTGCAAGACAGAGCTGCAAGTTTCTGTCCAGCCAGGACCTGCCTTTGGTGGCTCAGGTTGCTGAGTGCTGCAGTCCTGTGGGGAGTTAGGAATTGCCCTGCAAAGCAGTGAGAGCTGGAGAATGGGCTTTGCTGTGTCGTCTTTAGGCCCCAGCTTGCTGGGATTCTGCTAGGGGCCAGCGTGAAGCATGAAGGCTCCCCAGCCCCAGAGGAGGGAGCATGTCCAAGGCACTGAGCTCAGCCACGTTGGATACGTAGGGGACACGGCGGTCTGGAGAGACCTGTGCCACTCCACAGGGTGGCCGAGGAGCAAGAGGCACAGAAATGCTTGATCTGACCTCACAGGCTCTTTGGGGCGCTTTGTCGCCACAAACTTCTTGGCTCTGCTTATGTGGCAGTATTTCAGAGACACATTGTGGAGTGGCAGGTGGCAGTCAGAGATTTGGTGCCTTTATTGCCAGGTTGCTCTTTTGCCTCTTCAGGCAGAGTGGTCAGTAGCAGAGTGCTGTGTGAGCTGGCTTATTTTAGAGAAGCTGCAAAGAGATGATTGTGTTGTCCATGGATCCTTATGGGCCTGCACATGTCCCGTGTGGCAAAAGACAAAAACTGCATAGTTGTGGACCCATTGCTAGGGTAAAAACCAGAGGCTACATGCGTCTGTTGATGCTTTCTATTTTGAGGTCTATTCTATTCTTGATAACTGCATATGAAAATGCCATTGGTGCCTGCAGAGGGGGAAGAGTTGAAAGACTTGGACTAGTGTCCTGTGTTGCTAAGAAGACGAGAGGTATCTTGGAATTCCGGATGCTGCATCTGAAGTCAAATGTGGAAGGTGGAGAAAAGGAGCCACGAGTGCCTGTCAAGAGCAGCTGAAGATGAGGCAGCGTGTGCCCAGGTGGCCAGGAAGGCCAAGGCCGTGCTGGCCTGTGTCAGCAATCGTGGGGCAGCAGGAGCAGGGCAGTGAGCTGTGGCCTGTGCTGGGCAGGGCTGCAGCGGCAGCTGGAGTGCTGTGTCCACATGTGGGCAGCTGTGAAGCAGAAAGAGCTTGAGGGGCTGGAGCGTGTGCGCAGAAGGGCACAGGAGCTGGGGAGGGGTGGGAGCACAAGGCCAGTGAGGAGGTGCTGAGGGAGCTACAGCCTGGGGAAAGGGAGACTCATGAGGGACCTTCTAGGCACACTTCCATGACTGTCTAGGTGACAGCGCTTCCCACGCGGGCAGTTTCTGTGCCAAGGATCCCCTCAGTGCATCCAGATGCTTTAGATGCTGGAGTAGGTGACAATTTGATCATTGGGTTTTTTGAGTTGTTGGTCTGCTAGAAGGTGAAGACCTGTTTATTTTCTTCCTCTAGCAAGCAAAGGTGCTTTTGCTCAAGATTTCCTGCACAAGAAGATGTAGTTTGGGGCAGGGACGTTGGAGCACAAGGAGATTTTCTGATGCCAGGCCAGCCAGTTTGATCTTGCACATCACTTTCATGTTACCACCACTCTTATCTTTTGGCAGCCTTGGGGATCAGCAATTGTCCAATAATACAACCAGGACTAGATTGGGGAATTTAGCAGGAAATCAAAACCTTGAATTCTGGCTGGTTCTCAGAGATCAAATGAGCTGGGAGGGGCTGGGCTTAATTTCTGATTACAGCCACTTTAGCACCATCAGTGTGCTTGTGACAAAGAGAAGACTTGCCCTAACAGAGATGCAGAAAGAGTGCAGTTCCCAGTGCAGTTCTTTGGGTTTGATCTCATTCCATAATGACCTACATGCTCCAGATTCCCCAGGAGTTTGGTTTATTGATGCAACAGGCGAGCAAATTCAGGATTGCTGCTGATGGGGGCATTGGTTGCATTGGTGTTGATGTGTGTCATAACAGAAATTATAGTAAGAGAAATTACATAAATGAGATCTATCTATCTGTCTAGCTATCAATCTACCCATGTAATATTTCCATAATTGATTCTTCCTGGCTCTGGTCAGAGGCAGTTGGAGTTGCAAATCTCCCCTACAGGCATCCCTTCAGGGGGAGAAGAGCAGAGACATGTTGTTTCAACTGATCCCGAGCAGGCAGAGATGTTTCCCCTCCAGAAATGGTTGTTTTTTTCCCCTCAGAGTTGTTTTCCTCCTCCAGCCTCTTCTACCCTGAAGCCCCCAGTTTATTCTTTAAATTCTCCCTGTCCTGGTGACATGGAACAATTCCATGCTTCAGGTGATGTTTGGTGACTCTTGTCATACATGCAGTACATGACACATGATTTTCTTCACTGACATCTCTAAGGGTGTCTAAGTTCATTTGTTGATGGGGCCTTAAGGAGGTCTCTGTTACTGCTGGTCTGAATTCTCAGTTGACAAGAGAGGAAGAATAAATACTTTGGTCCTCCTCCATATACTGAGGTGGCTGTGGAAGCTCTCTGACCTCCATCAGAGGATCTGTGCATGCGTCCTTTCTCTCCTGATTGAGCAGGATTTCTAACAAGAGAGTAGATGTCAGAAAGGCAGGAATGGTGGTGCAGGCCTGAAGAGAACATGAACTCCAGAAGTGTCTGTCACAAGGAGCGAGCCCACACTGGAAACCACCTGCAGAGCCAGGATGGAGCTGTGGGACAGGGCTGGGTGTCAGTCACCATGGAAAGACAAAGGGGACAGAGCAGAAGTGGAGGGAGGCCCTCAGCAGAGCCTTGAGAAATGCCACACCTCCCCTGACAGCTGCCTGAGAGGCTGTTGGAGCTTCAGTCCCAGATGGACCCTGACTGTACTGCCAGTGTCACTTTGGAATCTGTGCCTCCCCATGGGCAGAGAATGAGCCAGGGGAGCAGCAGCACAGTGCTTTGGGAACGTGTGAGCCCATCAGTCTCAGAGACTTGGCCCACAAATGTTGTATGGGAAGTTGAAACCCACCTTCTCTTGCTTTCTGTGCAGGCCCTTCTGGAGCAAGAGCATGAGCAGATTGCTTTATCAGAGGTGCCATGGCAGACTCAGGGAGAGCTGTGCCCAGCCCGAGAGCAGGAAGAGCAGCTCAGGCAGCAGGTGGAAGAGCTAGAGGAGAATGTCCAGGTAAGTCTGGCTCAAGCAGGTGACAGAGTGAAGGGCAGGAACAGGGACATAAAACAGAGCTCTTGGGACTGAGGAGGCCAGGAGTGCCACAGGCACTGGAAGCACAGAGCCTTGTAATCTGCACAGATCAGGGATGGGAGGGTTACAATGGAAGCAGAGGTGGGTATGAAAACAGAAAGAAGTGTCGGAATGAATTTGATTTTGAGGCTGAAAGAGGAAAAAGCTGAGCCTGGTGGCAGCTCCCTGTGATTTGCTCTGCATTTGTGTGTACAGAACATCAAGATAGAGCCACAAGGAGAGCTGCCCGAAGCTCAGATTGCCACCATGGCAGTGAAGAGGAGGAACAAGGAGGACAAGAGAAGCATCCAGGAGGAGATGAATCTCCATCAGCAGAGAGACAATCAACAAAACCCGGTGAGTGCAAGAGTGGCAGATCCTCCTTTCAAGAAATATTTCTCTTGCTTTTTACGGAACCTCAAGGATCAGCTGCACACGGAGCTGCAGGAAACTGAGGCTAGGATGAAGGCAAGAGTGAAGAGGCTGGAGGAAGAAACAAAAATGATCAGAGAGAAACATAATCCCATGCTTGAGGCTATACAAAATCAAGTGAGTGAAACAGCAATAGCCGGTGCAGTCACCAAACTGGTGGTTTCTGCCCTTCTTGCCTTTCCACTGTAGAGTAGCAGGGGGTGGGGTGATGCCTTTGGGTGCAATCCTTCTGTAGGGTTACTGTGTTCCTTGTTCTTGAGGTATTTTTACAGTGGGACATGGTGACCCAGATGGAGGATTGAAACAAGCTGTCTGTAGCCCTGTTCTCTCCCTTTCCTCACAGTTGATGACTCTTGGCTGACAGGGACAAGCTGTAGTCTCTGACTGCTTTGTTCTGTTTGACTTGAGGTGGAAGTGTTGACATCTCACCTGCCAGCCTGCAAAGACTTCCAGCAAAGGACTGGAAACAAAAAGCCTCGTGGTCGGTGTGAGGCACAGGAGCTGTCCCAGCCGGAGATGCTGCAGGTTGGGCACGTCCCAAAGATGGTGGAGGAAAAGAGATCTGAGTGGAAGGAGGTAGAACATTTGAAGAAGTGTGTCTGCAGCCATTAGAGGGGAAAGGAATCCATAGGGAGGAAGTGGAATGATCATTGTGGCAGTTATCCTTCAGAAAACATGAAAATGGAACATGAATCTGGCCTTGAACTTGAGTAAAACCAGCCTTTGATTTTGACCCATTCAGTTGGAGAAGTGGACATGCAAATAATCCATTTTAAGAGCCATGCATGTGGCTGAAAACATCTTCCTGAGGGCTTGCATTTGAAAAGGGATCTCGAAGTTATCTCTGCCAGCCACCGTTCTGAGATAAACTCATTACTTGTCTCAGATCTACACAGGCTCTGTTACTGAACCTGCTGCAGCAGCAGCGTTGTCTAAAGGAGCCTTTGTTCCCCAGCCTGAGAAGTGGAGCCTGGGCAGACTGTTCATCTCCAGCACTGACACAGCTGCTGCTCAGCAACAGGAGACTGAGGAGAAGTACCTGCAGCTACTGAGTACGTCCTGTGTATTTGAGGGACAGTGTGTTGTGTGCATGTGTCAGCATAGCTGTACCAAATATTCCTCCTGAGCCTGGTGTCACAGGGACATTTAGGAATCCTTATAGGAACTGCTGTGGAAAAATCGCTCTCTGTGCTGGCCATCTGTGCTGCAGAGCTGTCTGTCTGGTTGTTGTTTTTGTTACCCAGCCAAGCACAAAGGGTTCAGAGACCCACACAGGGGGCTGCCTTTTTGATCTTCTGGAAGTTGGGATCTCTGCTTTCAAGTGAGCATCTTGCATTTTGTTTCCCTCAGGGAAAATAGTGACCATGGAAAATCCTGTGACAAAATACACTGAACTGGAAAATATTGGCAGCGGGTGAGTCCAACCTCAGTTACTTTTACATAAACATGGGCCAGGTGATTTGCTGGTAGAATGTCTATCAAGTGTGAAGTCAAGCAAGCTGCAAACATATTCAGACACTGAGGTTAGATTGTCCCATCTCTCATTACTGGTCAGACTTTGTGAACGTGGTCAGAAGGCAATGCCAAAGACATCTCCATGCTGGCAAGGCCTTGCCAGCAACAAGGAGCAGGACCTGGAAGATCTCCTTGTCTCTCAAGTGTGGGACAGCTCTGTGCTACTTTCCTTAGCATTTTTGAATACCTCCAAATCCTAGAGCCACACTAATGAAAGGAGAAGGATCTTGCTTGCCTGAAATAGCAACCTACCTCCTATGAAAGCTGTGAGATAACTGTTCCCAGGAACAGTTCTTTCCAAGAGTTTGCTGAAGGAAATACTCCATGGTCAGGATAAGAACAGCACAGTTTAGAAATTGAAACTCGAGATGAGATAATAAGCTCTCTTTTTGAGCTGAGGCAGTAAATCCCAACACTCCAGGAGCTGGCTCAGTGCTTCCACACCTGAGAGGAAAACGTATCAGTTGTCTTCTGGTATTCCCATCCCACATCCTGCAGGTTTTAGGCACTGACAGGACTGATGTCCTCCTTGGCTTTCACTCCAAATTCTAAATGGCTTCTCCTTTCTTTGCTTTGTTTTGTTTCTAGGACTTTTGGAGAGGTTTGCAGGGCATTCGACAAGACCAGAGGAAGAGAGGTGAATGTCAACAGCCCCTGCAGACTCTGCAGCCCTTGAGGGCTTTCCCCTCTGGTGTGAGCTGTGGCTGGAGCTTTGGGTAGAGCTGTGCAGCAAAGGCACAAGAAGCACAGACTGGTGCCAGCCTGGAAATTGCCTTTGGGACAGTCTTTGTCCTTCTCAGCTGCCAGAAGTGTGCCCCCACCCCACTCTCAGAGGTTTCTGCCACACAAACAGGGACAGCTGAGAGGGACTTGTCCCAGCCCCATCTGCTGCCTGGCATGGTCAAGCAGACAGGACCTGCCCCAGGGTTACTGCCAGCTTGTGTGGCAGAGAGGGAACTGCAGGACCCAGTGCCACTCGGCTGTCCCTGCTGGCAAGGAAGGAAGGAAGGTGCCATCCAGCACAGGAGGGGCAGGGCATGGAAAGGTAGACACTGCTGTGTCTCCCTGTGGAAATTAGCATGATGCCTGTCTTTCAAAGAGAGGCACCCATGTGAGTCTTTGGAGTTTCCTGATAGGAAGAAACTCCAAGGATAGAAAACACCATTTCCAGAGCCCTGGCAGGGCAAAGTCCCCAGCAAGATGAAGACACCAGAATAAAGAGATGAGTGGGATTCTGGGCCAGGTTTGCCTGTGATGGCAAGGTCCTGCACATGAAGGTTGAGGTGCAGATGGCCCTGTTCGTTCTCTTTCTGCATCTTTCTGTGAACCAGAGCAATCCTGATTGAGCCTGTGAGGCACTGAGCTTGGAAATCTTGATTCATTGATTTTTGTTGCTGATGTTTTTATTTTGTTGTTTTTATTTTCTGTTGGGCAGCATCCATTTGTAGCATCAGTCGAGCCTACTTCCTGCCTGGTGCCACTGATCGTTTCCATGAAGAAGAGGATGATGGAGAAACAGCTGCCATAATTACATCTGGACCATGTGCTCCACCACCAGTTTAAAATTGTAGAGTAGGATTGCAGAGTAGGATTGAAGAGTAGGATTGAAGAGTAGGATTGCAGAGTAGAATTGAAGAGTAGGATTGAAGAGTAGGATTGCAGAGTAGGATTGCAGAGTAGAATTGAAGAGTAGGATTGAAGAGTAGAATTGAAGAGTAGGATTGAAGAGTAGGATTGAAGAGTAGAATTGAAGAGTAGGATTGAAGAGTAGGATTAAAGAGTAGGATTGAGGAGTAGGATTGCAGAGTAGGATTGTAGACAAGGATTATAGAGGATTATAGAGTAGGATTGTAAATAAATACATTTTCTCAAACCTCAAATCATCTGGAAGATTTCTTTCACACCACGTGTCAGAGACTGAAATATTACAATTTTTGACTTCAGCATTTTCTTGAAGGATGTTTAGAACTGAAATACAACAGCTGAACAGAATACCACCATATCCTGAATAAGCCTTTGGAGTGGGGCCCTGAACTGTTCCCTGATGAAGATAAGATAAAACTCAGGAACTGGGGACATTCACAAAGCCAAGCTTAGCACCTTTCGGGAGGAGACAAGAGCCACAAGGCTGTCAGCTGCCAGGCTGGCACAGAGCCTCTCACCAACGGGTGGGCAGAGAGAAGCTTTGGGTGTGTGTTGGAAAGCCTCTGGTGAGAGGCTCAGTGACCGCCCATTCTCTGATGTGCAGACCAGCCCTGCTCTGGGGTCCTTCACCCGGGGGAAAGCTTATCCACAACAGAGGGGGTGACATAGCCCATGTCACCAGCTGACATGAAGTTGGTGCATCAAGGTTCTCCATGGATTGCTTGCTTCTAATTATTCCCCTTTCCAATTTGGGCTTGCTTTGTTTATTGTTTTATTTGAATTTCATCATTTGAGTAAAATTTGTCTGCAGTGATCTTGTCTTTATATTTTAGGCTGTAACACATCTGAGTGAGCATCATCAGAATTGAGTTGCTCTTGTTCCAGTCCAAATCTGGAAGAAGCACCAATTTCATGTAGTGGTTTTAGTTGGCCACTTTGAAATTTCCTGGCCAATGCACCAATTGATGTGTTGGGTCAAGAGCTGCCCAAATCACCAGTGCACCCACTAGAATTATTTACTCATTTCCTGCTGTGAGATAGGGTTAGGAGGGAAGGCTAAGCAAGCTCAAATTTTAAAGGGTAGAAAGGAAAACTTCATTAACAGAAACTAAAGGTAATAATAAGAAGAAACAGAATAAAACCTTTTGAACATATCTTTTGTTTCCCACTGACAACGTACAGAAACAATTTGGTCAGTTTGTCACCTCTAGAATAGTCTTTCTTCATGTCACTTCGGGAGATGAGTCTCTCTTGTCAGTCTATGGACACTTCTCCACAAGACAACAGTTCTCTCGTGGATGCAACTTCCACACATAGCAGCCGTCCAGGAAATCTGCAATCATGAAGTCCCTCCCATCTTTTCACAGCCTTCCCACAGCTGAATTTGAGGGCCATGTCAGACTCAGGGGGTATTTTTTGTAAGGATGAAACTGTTTCAGTAAATGTTCTCTTGGAAGAGAGATCTTCTTCCCTGGCGGCAAAGGTTCTTCAACACTCTTCTCTCTGTTTAAAGTTCTCCTGGAACCACAGCTACTTCAACATCTGCTTACTTCAGCACGGGTGCTTCTGCTCATGACTGTGCTTAGAACGCTTCATTCTCCACAAATGCATTCCATGAGTTACAGAGGAAAAAGTGTCTGATATCTCAATCATATCTTCTCTATTACTTACAAGAGAATTTCAGTCCAAGAGTGAGGCATCTCTTCAATCCCTCCCACCTTGGAAATTCTACTTCACTCACCTTGGTGTCCTCATGTTTTTTCTGTGTGTCGTCACTCTGCCACTTTTCTGTCACTCAAGAGAGAATTGAAGCTCTGCAAGTCTCATCTGTGCACTGAAAGAGTTCATCTTTTTCCCGAGGCCTGCAGAGGGCCCTGTGATCCCTGCCAGTCCCGGCCGGAGCTGTTTACGATGGAGGATTCTTGGTGGGCCGCGCTGGGGGCAGGCGAGGATCTCAGCAGCCAGGCCAGCACACTGCGGCAGCATCCGCGGGTCGATGGCTGCCCCTGCCCCTGCCCGGCGGCTTCTGCTGAAACTCAGCAGCAGCAGCAGCAGCAGCAGCAGCAGCAGCAGCAGCAGCAGCAGCATTCCAGCCGAGCCACGGGCCCGGTGTGGCCGTGCTGAGGGGAGGGGGAGCCGGCTCTGGCGGGACGGGGCCCGGCGAGCTTCCCGAGAAGGGGCCCGGCCCCGCGGCAGAGCCCGCCCGGCCTGGCCCGACCCAGGCCCGCAGAGGGGCAGAGCCCGCCCGGCCGGCCTGGGACCTGTGCTCAGGCCCCAAGGGAAAGAGAGCTTCCCGGCCTTTGTTCGTCCTTACATGGTGCTCACAGAGGAGCAGCTGACATTTCCATTGGTGTGACAGTGTGTCAACATTAAAAATCAGCCACTGATTGCGTTTTGTCTGGCCTAAAGGAAGCTGCCAAGGTCCTACCAGGGAATGATTTACATAACTGTTTCATTTCCTACCCTAAAAATAAAACCAATAAAAAAATAACACAAACCAGCACCTTAGGTTATGTGGGTCTGTGCAAGAGCAATCTCGTAAAAATCCCAGTACAGTAGAGTGCTGGTTTACTGTGTCCTGTGAAAAACAAATTTGAGATGTCTTTCAAGAGATGCTCATCAACAAGAGAATTGTGGTCTGTACAAGATCTGTAGAGTTGTTTGGCAAGTGGTTAAATGGTGTTCTGCTGGTGGATCACAGGCATCCTTTACACACCATCAGTGTGCCATGAGCCTGCTGGATCAACATCTGCCTCAGATGCAATGCTCATTGAGTTGTTGGCATTTTGCAGTAGTTTTCCCTATGTCACATTAAAATATCTCTGCAGAGGCTTGACAGCTGGCCTTTAAGCCAAACTGAGTGAGTAGAAGAAGCAGCAATTGATGAATTCCGAGCCTATCTGTAGCAAGGAAGAAGACAAGGCTTTTAGCATGGAAACTGGTTTCAAAAGATACATGAAGGATTTTTATTAGTTAGAAAATGTGCATAAGTAAATGTTTATGCATGCCTAATAAAATTTGCAAAACTTGTGCCAAATGCATTGACATTAATGTCTTTGCAGCAATGAATATAATAAGGTATTATGATGTAGTCAATGACTTAAGATCATGCTTTGTTAAGAGAATATAAACTGTAGAACACATAGAATAAAGAGGATGAAGATGCCATTGTTATTCTGCTCAAGTGTGTGTGTGTGTGTGTGTGTGTGTATATGACATCCAACCTGATGGTGAGAACTGCCCCAACTAGTTTTAACAGATGAATATAAAATACATACTTTTGGCTACATCCTGCATTGCAATGCAAGACTCTTGTTAATTTAAGATCTTGGCCTTTAGTGTTTGAATGTGTAGAAATTTGGACAATCTCCTGCATTATTTCCTTTGTTTGTGATCTCGAATGGCAGTCTTTTGTAAAACTCTGCATTGCTCTGTAAGCAGATTTTCCATTTTGCTTGTCCCTGTCAGCCTAACACTAAGTAGCAGCCTTTCCAAATTGTCTACCAAATCCTCAACACCCCAATGAGTTTCCTCATGTTTGTCTTCTATAGCTTGTCTCATCATTGCTTGAGGCGCTCTAACTTGATGATTTGCTGTTAGCCACCACCCTTGACAACTAAATCAGACATTAAGGATTTTGCTAATTGAATGTTTTCATCATGGTGTGCTCTTAGTGATTTGGAAACGTTCACAACTTTGGAAAGAACTGGCAACAAGATGCTTTGTCCTGCCACCTCTCTAGCAGTTTTGGCTGCTACTTGGTTTGTGATGTTGTCAGGTGTTTGTCTGTTCTGGTGAGCTTTGCAGTGCATTATTGCTGCTTTAGCAGGGAACTGGACACTCCCAAAGATGTCCATACTTGCTTGGAGATCCTGATTTCTTGTAGAAGGAAGGAGGAACATAGAGTTCAAGGCAGTCACTTTGTTTAGCACCGAATCTTTCCTTCTAGGAGTACCACCTGTTACTTTAGGATTCTGCTCAGGGATAACCAGTGACCTCCATTTTGCTCTAAACCAGACATAACCATGTGTGGCACAGAAACTGTCATATTTTTTCCCATTCATTGTCAAGTCTATTCTATCAATGAGGACCATGCTGGCTCCTGCTCTCAGGTGAATTGGCCATCCCTCAAGTACATAGTTTAGTTGCTTTTTGAGAAAGAGACTCTTTTCCATTGTGTTCTTTCCTACATTCCCAGTCTTGGAACTAAATATGGAACTACTGTGCAAGGGGAAGGCACTCATGGATGAACAGTGGAAAGGGTTCAGTTAAATGTGGTAACTCCAGAGCAGTAGTTGTCATCAATGTCTTTTTAAAATCTTAAAAGCCTGTGTCTTGGTTTGAAAGAGAGATATTTGCTAAAAGAGACAGAGGCCTCTTTCTTTTTGTAAAGGGGAATATAAACCCCCCTCTCTTCACTCTACTATGATTTTGAAATTAGAGGCCTCTCATGAATCATAGTTTTAAAAAGTTAAGATTTTTGCTAAGCGTAGACATAGTTTCCACGATCAAGATGTAAGTTAGGTAGGTAAATGGTAGGTTAATAATTACTAGATGCTTAGGCTATGCTAATTGGTATAATTATCTGCTATTATGAGCTTTCATAGAGAAGAACATAAAACAATAAAACCGTTAATCACGAAGCAAGAGGCCTCGGATCGTGCCAGAGGGTGACCGAGACCTGATGAAGACTCTCCTGACTTCATCCTTCGAGACCACTGACCCAATTCAAGAGAAGACCTGCACACATGTGAAGGACTAATGGGCTCATTTTAATATTGCACGGGAATGGGAGGTGCTGGGGTTATGCATATGTGTTGTATGTAAGATCTTGGGGAATAAATAGATGGCAAAGGACCTTGTTTGGGGCGGTCACGCCTTTCAGAGGTGACTCCTGTGCCACCCGCCGGTGGATAAACATAGCACTTTGTAACTTTAATTAGTTAGAGGGTCATTGTCCGTGATTTATACCGGCTTTTAACGATTCGCTCAGACGAAGATATGGAGGAAGGAATAACAGTTTTTACTGATACATATATATATATATGTATATATATATGTAACAAGGGAAATAAAACACAACAACAATAACTGCGAGATCAAGAGCAACAGAGCAGCAAACCCAGTGAACAGTTCTCTCGGTTGTGGACACCTTTCCTCTGCGGTGCAGTCTCCGTTCTGGCGCTGCCTGCCAGCTCTCGCTGAGCAGGGAGGAGATGCGATGATCCCACGTGTCTGGAGGGGCCCTGCGGTGAATGGCGTCTGTGTCCCAGATGGGAAGGGCGGAAGGGAGACGATGCTCACGGATCCCAATGCTCCAAGAGGATGTGCTGAAGTAGGCAGGAGATGCAGGAGAGAGAGAGCGTCCGAGCAGGGAGGTTGCAGGATCCCACAGCCAAGGGAGGCAGCTCCCGGCGTCAGGATGGCAGAGCGGAGTTTGTAGCAACCGTCCTTCTCCGAGCCAAACGAGCGAGAGAGACAGAGCCCCAGAGAGCAGGCCCCTACCCCACCTCTCCTTTTCCGAGGTTCCCCCTCTCCCCACCTCCTGCAAGAGAAACTTACTAGCTATCTGAGCTTGGGTATAGCCCAAAATATTTAGCATAACAGTGGGGAAAAATTCACCCTCCAATAGCCTGTTGGACATTCTGTAGTGCAGTGTAAAACCTCTTTGGATTCCTTTGATGGTTCATTCAAAGGCTTTTCCAATTGTCCATAATTGGGGATCCATAAACAACACCATCCAGTCATTCCCAAACAACGACATAGTTCTCTTATAGATCAGGGCTCTAATATTTGACAAATTGTTTCCTTCCTTTCTATTCCCCAAACTACACTCTCTTGAGAGCGTGGCAGCCAGGAGACCAGACATGGGTAGATATGGATATAGTCTTGAAGACAAAGACAAGATTTTGTGACATGGAAAAATGGGCTTTGGATGGACATATTCAACCTATTTTCAATGACATGCTTTTATTCTCTCTCCCCGTAATGACTGAAGAAGAGTATTATTGGTGTCAGCTGACTGCAATCAGGAGTATTCTTGGGAATGGAGAAAATGGAAGTAAAACCATCAGAAGTTGACTATAAAATATTTTTCCAGATATGTCAATAACTTCAGTGGCCACCTACACTCAGCACAACTATCAGCCTGTAATTGTGTTCAGGGTCAGCTCTGGCTCTTCCATGTCAGCTCCTCCTGCAGAGCCCATGGGGGCCTGGGCATTCTGCTGGCTTGCTTCCTTTTAGGAGACTGGGATGAGGAAAGGTCCAGGTGGCTTTTGTCAAAGAGATGATGTTTGAGTGAGCATGTACGTGCTGGAAGCCTCACAGACTCAGCAGCCCATGGCAGGAAGGAGCAGTGCTGGGAGGGCTGCACCTTGCTGCCCTAGTGAGAGGTGTTAAGCTGCACCTTCACCTCAGAGACAGCCAAGTACAGCACTTTTGTGCAGAAACAATTAACCCTGGTTTGCCCAGCTGCAGACACAGGGGTGGCTGGAGTGCCCCTTTCTGCACTTGGAAATGAGCTGAGTCAGTAGTGGGACAGGGCAGGGCTCTCCCACATGTGCCCACTGGGAATTCCCTCTGCCCTGGGTGTGTCCCGTCCAGCTCCTCAGTGACATCCCACCCAGCCTGGAACATGGAACTCCCCGTTTCCAAGGACCCGTGGCCATTGTCACCAGCACAGGGCAGGAGCAGTCAGACCCTTCCGTGGCTGCAGAGAGAGCGGAGGTGTCAGAGCGTTTAGCGAGTGCTGCTCCACATCGGTTGGATCTTGCACTCGTTGCTCCAGAGGCTGATCCACGCACTGAGTGGAGGTAAATATTTACAGTTCTGTGCTGAAAAGGGGAGGCTCAGTGGTCAGTTCACAAAGCCAGCACCACAAGCCCCAGAACGTTTTAATCTTTATACATTTTAGCCAGCAAAGTTATTTGTGTTCATTGACTGCCAGTTACCCTATTCTCTTCATAATTAGTATTCTGTCTGCTGTTGGGTAAGGATCTCGCTTTTCATATTAATTAGCTTGACTCTTAGTCTTTCTCTTCTTCTTACATGAGTAGGTGGCCATGGCCTGCCTCTGCTGGAATGACTTTTTACCCAGCCAGAGCTGGTTCAGCACAGTGGCTGCGTTGGCTTTATTAGTTTGTGCCTTGCCTTTAGGGTTCTGCCAAATGTCCACGTGCCCATCAACTCTGCATTCTTTGTGTCCATCATCCCAGGTGCCTTCATCTTCCCAAGCCTTGCTAACCTTGCCTAGGTCTGAGGTCACTGAAACCTTCCAAGCCCTACACATTAATAAAGCAATTCAGCCAAGAAGTAACCTGCCTTTGCAAGGCCTGGCCATCACTTAGAGCTTGTTGGCTACTGCTTGTTTCATGGAAAAATCTCTGTTTTTGTTAAAGAGCCTTGAAAGCCAGAAAGGCCAAACCACAAGGAAGCCATTTTCCTAACAACTATTATACGTTTTCCAGGTTTTGCTCCAGGATCAGTGTCTGTGTGGAGCAGGAACACCCGAGGCAGAGCGGGATGGCGGAGCTGCGGGGCTGGGCACGATGCACTGTGTTCCGCAGGGCCCCAAACCGCACTGCATCCCGCAGGGCCCCCAAGGCCGCTGCGATGCCCGTCAGGGTGACCCAGAGGCGCCAGGACCAAGAGGTGAGGGGCGGGTGTCGGGCTCTGTGGGTTGACACTGGCTGGGGGCTTGGCCATGGTGTTGGTGTCAGGTGCTGCTGACCCTGCGGGACCAGTTGGGCAGGGCTGGGGCCCCACTGGTGCTCCAGGGGCCCCTTTGAGGCAGCCGCCCCGGGGGAAGCGACTCCCAGGGATGACACTGAGGAGCTGCCAGGGGAAGGCAGAGGTTCCCCAGTCTGTGACATTCAGTCAATTCATGCTCTGGAAATGGCTCTTGGTCAAAATGCCTGGACTTGTCATCGTTCCAAGTTTATATCAAGATTATCAAAACTGTAAGGATAAATGAAACCTTCAAACAGTAATATTTTTTTAGTGTTAGGAATAGGCATTACTTTGTTCCTGGCTCTGGTGCATAGTTGAGAACTCCAGCCACATACATGCCACTTTGAAAGCTCTTCCCCTTACTGATACATTTTTAATAAACACAGAAATTCCTGTCTCTTAGTTCTAAAAGACATCATTCTCTTCACTAATTATTTAGTATTCTATCTTGTATTGGATATTGATGTCTCCCTTCTCATGCTAATTTGTCTACATTTTTCAGTCTGTTTATTATCTTTTCCCCAGAGAAGTTGTTTTGAGTTCTGAAGCCGAAATGTCTTTATGAGTTACTTCTTTATCTTCTGGTCACTCCATCATGTTCTTGCAGGGCTATGAAATCTAGATTCCAGGTGTCCAGCCTTTTACACCCTCAGGCTTTGTTCATTGAAGGTTATCAGGATTAGTTGAGCAAAACAAAAAGTTTTGGTGATCTAACAATCCAACTCTGACAGTGCATTGTCAAAAGACACCTAGCTACCTACTTTCTAATCTGGAAAATTACCATGCTCAAGATGAATACACTGTTCATGATTAATATACTGCTTACAATTAATTAAACAATGAATGACAAAGTTAATTAAATTCATTATGAGGAGATAACGTAGGCTAATCAAGGAATGAAAAGCTGCATAAGTAATCCAAGCTGATGGGTTTAGCTCTTTATGTGATTTGTCCCCATTCGTCTATCAAATGCATGGATGCTCTTAGAGCCAAATTATTCATTAAGCTGACATAAAAGGATGTGAAGTTCAGGTGACTCCCTGTTCCCCTTCATGTACAGTCTCTGTCCTAAGCTCTACCAGGACTGATGATTGAAAGAGAAATATTAGTAGAATTGTGTTGAGGCAACACTTTGTCCAAATGACAGTGACATGGATGAAGGATGAACAGTCTCACAAGCAAAGTATTGTGGGATTTCTAAAAGGCTGTGGAAAACTGCTTTCGCAAATCTTTGCAAGTGAGTCTCCTCTTTCAAGAAAAGTTCAGGCAAATTTCAGATGAACGGCTTTTAGCTTCAATGTCAGACAATTTTGCCTTCAGAATGAAGCAGTTAGATGGCAGTAGGTTGTTTTTGTTAAAAAACATGCTTATACTGATAGACAATGTAGTAATTTTTGAGCTCCAATGGAAAGCGCCTTGTTCTGTACTAAATGATGAATTTAGCCGAGCAACCCAAGTTTTGTTACATGTAAGTAACCTGGGAGAAACTGTTTCCATCTCATACATATGCAAATAATTGCATGGAGAGCTGAGGAAAAGACAATGGGTTTTGGTGCCTGTTAAAGTCAAAGTTCGCATTTGCTGTTGAAATTATTGGAGCTCACTCCAGCATGTGCTTCCTTAGTACCAAATAAATCCCAGGGTTCGATGCTGACCCGAATTTGTGATCCGTTTGGGAACCACTCTCTCCTGGTTTGTCAGCTGAGCTCTGGCCACTTCAATTGTACTCAGGCACTTGATTTCAAGGGCAGCCCGTGCCTATAAGTTCCAGCAATTGGGAAAGGATGACTTGCTCCTTGAACACTTGGCTGCATTGGAGGCTAAGTGACGGTCGCTGTCTCAGGGCAGTTTTGTATCTGGCTGCTGTCAGAGGGAGAATTGTGTCAGAGTAGCTGTTTTTAGTGATGGGACAGCAAAACTTTTCAAATTGAGGTCTGGTTTAAAATTAAGGGCCTGGTGAATCAGCAGGAATGGAGTGTTGGCTGAAGGTTTTACAGAACATTTCTTTTTTTCTTTTAGCCAAATGCCAGTGAGGCGTCACACGTTGGAGGTGTGCAGGTTGCCAAATTGCATAACCCACTTGGAGGTATGGTTGCTTTTCATATTGTGCTCAATGTCTGTACGATTTTCAACTTGATAATTCATTTTTGCAGCACATTCTTGGGACAGGGGTTGTGTTCAGAGATCTCAGCTGTAGGTGGTTTGCCCTCAGGTCAGCCTTGCAATCTCTTGGCACAGCACTCAGCCATTGGCCTGTTTTTTCTGAGGAAGCCTGCCTGTCCTTCCTTGTTCCCACACTTCTTGGCAGGTTGGAAGTTTGAGCATTGAGGTCCTGGTTTGGAGCACCCACTGCACCAAAGTTTGCTGCCTTGGGAGCTAATGTGTTGGTTTTGCAACTGGATTTGGAGAACCTAGGCACTGTGCTTATCCTTTAAACTTAATTGGAAAGTGACCAAAAATGACCTTGAGGAAGTCCCACAGAATTTCATAAGGTCAATATGGAAAATTTGCTTGAGTATATTTTTTGTCTTCGTCATTAATAAGTAACTGTTGCTACAATTACAGTTTGGGTTCTTTTCGAAGAAACTGAAAGGAAAGTAATGATCTTCCCCATGGATTCCATGATTGTCCACAAAGCACAATGTTCTTAGGTGATGCCATTTGTTATTAACTTGTTCTGAGTACTGTTTCCCCAAGGAGCCTGGCTCCAGGCACACAGGAGGTGGAGATTCCCCTTCCAGGCACTCAGTGCTGCTGCCTGCAGCAGTGAGCTGAACTAGGCACAGCCAGCTGCCCTGAGAAAAACGGGCTCTCACCTGGCTGTGGCTGCAGTCACCTGCCTGCAGGGACATCCCTGCCACTGAAAGTGCAGCTCTTGCTCTGCCTTAGCTTAGTGCAGAGCATGTTGAGGCAGCAGCATCGAGGCTTTTTGGAGAGACAAAACTAAACTCACAAATTTCTCATTGGGTTTATCTGTTTCACATGTGAATGATGATTTGTGTTATTCTTGGTGATAGTTTACATAGATCCTAAGGAAATATTTAATATTCAGTATCTGTGATGAAAGTCTGGCCATAGTGAGACTACTAATGCTGGAACTTGGGACCATTTTGGCTTTGGGCTGGCACTGAGAATCCCAGGTGAGACAGGTCTGGTTGCTGCCAGGGTACAGGGTGCCCTTGCAACATGCTCCATGCAGTACCAGCTGGGGATTGGGCTTTGCCATAGAATCAGAGAATATGCTGCGTTGGAAGGGATTCACAAGCATATGCAAGTTCAGCTCTCTCCCCAAGAATTCCATCATCATTCTCAATCAACTTGCTTGCCTTCTCCCAACCTCCCCTATGATATTTCTTTTTCTGTTTTCCTTTCCTTTGGGAAAACAAGCAGACATCAAAAAGGCCAAACCAAACTCTTCACATCCTGCACCTGAGAAGAAGAAAAGAACGCCCACGAAGCCTGCAGACAGTGAAGGGAATCCTTGCACTGCTGTTTATGGCCGACCCTACAGGGACAGGGTGATTCATTTACTTGCTCTGAGGACGTACAAGAAGCCAGAGTTACTTGCCCGCTTGCAGAGAGATGGAGTCAGGCAAAAGGACAAGGGGACCCTTGGAAAGATCCTCCAGCAGGTCAGATTGTTCCGTTTGTTCCAACAATTTTTTCCTTTTTAAATATTCCCTGTTTCTCATGGCTGTTGCTGAATGATGCAAACATTAATATATCACTTCAGAATATTTCCTCTTTAGCTATGAACACTGTCCAGGGAAGATAATTCAAATGGATATTGTTTTGGATGCTCAGATTTTTTTATCAAATGGATTCACAGACTTGCTTCCCTTCCAACACAACCTTAGTTCTGCTTTTAAGGCATGAATTCCTAATTCTGGGTTTCTTCGTTATTTCTACCATGTTTTTTTTAAGCTGTGGGGAGACAGACATCAGCAAAGACCATCAGATAAACATTAGTGTTTACCATGTTTTCAAAGAAAGAAAAAGGCCAAATTTTGAGAGATGGTGATGGTGTGTGTATTGGTTTGAAAGTAAAACCAGTGCGAGACTCCAAGTCAGTAATACAATTTAATAGGAGAAAAGAGAAAAAATAAAATACATGCAATAATATAAAAGAAACAACCACCAACCCAGTCAGAAATACAACCTGACACGCTGTCAGTCAGGGTGTTGGTAGCAGTCCCATTAAATGGTGGCTGCAGTCCTCCTGGATGACAGATGTGGTTCTGTTGAAGCAGTGCTCCTGTAGAAGGGGCAGTTTTCCTCCGAAGATCCAGCGATGATGTGGAAAAGGTCCGACTTTCCTCTGGGATCCAGTAGAAAGGTTTGCCCTCGGGTCCCAAACCCCAGTTTTTTATCTAGGTAGGAAAGGCTTGGCTCCTGCCCCTGACTGGGGCATCTCCCAATGGGATGACGTAATCTTATCAGTCACACAATAGGACTTAATGGCCCATTAACGGAATATATCTTCTGGAGGAAGGATGGGTTGTGAATAGATAACGATGATCATCCCCGATCTTATCAGATGGCACATCAGCAGAGGATATCTCCCACAGAGATAAGGATCACCACCCCTCCCACATTTTAACAGATGGTGATAGAATACACATTTTTGCATTGTACCCCAGGACAGTGTGTTGATGAGTTATTTAATGTGTTGTAAGGGTCAAATTGATGGAGATTTTTCCTGTGGGCTCTTCTATGGAACTCTGAGCAGGTGTCAGGTGATGAAATTCTAAACCACCACTTCTAATATTACTGGGTTTGAGGTTTTCCTGCCTCCTTTTAGCTTTTTGAGTAGATTTTTTATTTCACTGGAGGAAGATACAAACCTCATTTATTGTCAAAGGAATAGAGCAAGCCATGTGCACTGCCTTCTCAGGACAGGACTTTGCTGGAATGAACCCTGGCTCTGCCACATGAAGAGGGAGGGACGCTGGCCCTGACCACCTCTCCTTACACATTGTAGTTCTAAATGTTGTTTTCAAAGAAACACTTGGTAGATATGAATAGAGATACTCAGTTGTTTCCAATTGGTGAAACTTTGATATGCCTTATACCTTATGTGATAGAGGAATAATTGATCTCTGTACCAAAGGACATTGTTTAGTTTGAGTTGGGTGCTCACAAAGAGCTCTTTAGCAACAACTGGATTTCTGTAGTTTGCATATAGCAACCATAATGAAGGTTTATTTTCTTCAATGTCTGCCTGTAGGTAGCCAACCTGAATCTAAAGGATAATTCCTTCAGTCTGAAGGAACATCTCTTTCCAACCCTTCAGACTGATTGGCCTGGCTACAGTGAAATCGATAGGGAGAATTTGAAGTTAATACTTGCTAGGTAAGTTCAGTCTTTAGAGGAAAGAAAAGAGACTTTTCAGGAAAAACACCCTGGGAAATGAAGCCTAGATTGTTAGAATATGCTGAGTAATGGAGTCCAACTCCTGGCCCTGCACAGGGCACCACAGGATCACCCTCTGTGCCCAAGAGCATTGTCCAAACGCTTCTTGAAGCCCTGCTGCATTGACCACTGGCCAGGAGAGCTGTACCTGTGCTCCAGCACCCTCTGGAGCAAGAACATTTTCCTGATATCCAGTCTATAGCTCTCTGAACTCAGCTTCATGCAGTTTCCTTGAGACTTGACACTAAAGTTCTGTATTGTCTGCAAGGAAAGAGCTATGACAGTTGATATTTAGGTCTTGTAAACTGAAATGTTTGACCATCCTCACAGAAAATCAGCTCCATCTCAGAACTCCATCAGCACCAGCCAGATGACATCTCCAGGGCCTTCTGAGAGAGATGCTCCAGCAAGACCTGCTCAGGTATTTGGGGCATTTTTAGCATTCTCTATTGTGTATTAAGGTTTAGCCCTCTGCTGATGGTGTAAAAGCTGTGATGTGAATGTGCAGGACCAGGCCAAAGCAGGCTCTGCCTCAGGCACTGTGACTGCTTTGACAGGAAGGTTGTGATCAGAAGAGAGGCTCCTGCAGGGCTGGAGCAGCACTGTCCTGAGCCAACTTTCTGCTCTGCCTGGACACTTGAGCTCAGTCCCCACTCTCAACTCATTCCCTGCAGAAGGGCTCAAAGGGCTGGCTCTGCATGCATGACAAAACTGTGTCAAAAGACTCCTGGACATAAGAGGCTGCACCAGGGTGGGGCAGATGGGGCCCTCTCTCTCTCTTTTCCCTCTCTCTTGTTTTCATTCTCATTGTTTACTCCAGATCCACACTGTCCATGTGGCAGGCCCAGCACAGGATCTACAGAATTGTGATATTCCCTCACTCCCTTCTCTGCCTTGATTTGTCTCCTGCTTTGCTCTGCCTGGGAACAGCATGGCTGTCCTGTTCTACTCCATCCTCAGTCCTGAAGTTTGCTGTGGGCGTGGGGAGCTTGTGGCTGTGTGCTGTGGCTTGTGAGCCAGCACCTTTGAGAAGGTCCTTGGGAGGAGCTGAGCAATGATTGAAGGGCACTGAGGAAAAAGGAAGGGCTCATAAGTCACCACTTGTGAAACTCTCTTGTACAAATGTAAGAACTTGTTAGCCAGCAGCTTTTGAGTCTGAAGAGTGGAGTGGCTGCTGGAGTGAAGGCAACTGTGCCTAAAAGCACAAGACTTTGCTGACATGTGACTGATGTCTTTGTTCATCCTGAGGTGAATTCACAACCAACCATCACACCCTGTACTCCTGGGTTGTGTCAGTGAAGCACTGATTGTGTCTTTAATGGGTAAAAGCCTCAACCAGCCAAGTGCCTCTTTAGTGAATCATGTAGGTGTGTGACAGCAAGAGCTGAGACTTTCCCTGGTGTGTACAAGCAGGAATTGGGAGCTAGAAAAAACCAACTGGACCTCCTCATTTTGGGGAAGCCTTTGATAGAGCTGCTGAAAGAAATGTCTTTCTCTCAAAGCCTTTTAGCTACAAAGTCTTAGGATGAGAAAATAGGAATCAGATAAAGCATGTATTTACCTGCACTACATCCTTGTTTGAATGATCTTTTTAGTTGAGAAAGATGTGTTTTCAAGCATTGTCACTTTAGAAATGCTGGGTTTTTAGAACAGGAGCAAATTCTGATCCTGATCATAGATTAATGAATGAATGATTTTGTTGTTGTTGCAGAAACGGCCTCTGGCTTCTGACTGTACCAGTCCTGTGATGAGCAAGAAGAGGCGAATTGGTCACCAGCAATTCACCAGCCATGTCCAGCCAGCAGCTGGAGGCCTCTCTTCTTCCCGGGTGCTCCCTTCCACATCCCTTTGGACTTTGAACATGTCTCCAAGTGTCAGCTCCATTTCCCCCTGCACCCCCGAGGTGCACCAGAAAGAAAAGTTCCAGAGTTCTACTGTCCCAGAGCCTGCCATGGTGCAGAAGGAGATCCCCGATTCAAACGGGAAGAAAAATGAATTGGGAAGGCTGAAGCAGTCACATCCTTTGGATTTCGATGAAGGTATGAATATGCTGCTTTTCCTAACTCCTCTCTGGAAAACTATGATGTAAAGATTTAATTATTAAGAGAAGCTTCTGCCCAAATTAAGCTGCAAGTGAGATTCTTTTTAATTGTACAGATGTCATTAATAGTAAATGCAAACTAGGGAGATAGAAAGGAATAAGAGAATGGATGCTTTCTTTCCCTTTAATTTCCAGTAAACTGACAGTTGAGTGAGGCAACACTTTTTCCATCAGCAGGTTTTCATATCTGCATGTTGAAGATAGAAACCCAACACATCTTCGTTGCAGACTAGTTTCCTGAAATATGTAGATCAAATCACAAGAATTTCATCATTGTTCATTGAACTCAGCTTTTTCATGGGAACTCCAAAAGCTACAAAAGCTGGGCTGGGCTTTCCTGGAGTTCTAGTTTGAACTGTGCCATGAGCTCCTCTGCATCTTAGCTGCAGAATTTCTTTCTTCAAAAGCTTTACAAGTAGCTCCCTCTGAAAACAATATTGAAAAGCTAAACAGAAAGGCACCAAGATTTCTGATCACAGGGACATAGCCAGCAGGGCAGAGTTCAGTTGCTTTCTTTGTGTGTTGTCTCTTTTGGTGGTTGAAGTTGCAAATTACTAGCTGGGTTTAGCCTGGAGGCATGTTTAGAGTGTGCAGATGCCTCTTGCAAGTGGTGGTGTGCTTGTAGACACAGCTGCTTTCAGATGGTCTTTCCACATTTCTTCTGGACATACACACAGCACCAGCAAACCTTGGGATGACGTTGGAAGGATTCCTGCTTGAATCTATAAATATGTGAGCATCATTCTTCAGGAGCCAGTTACAGAATTCTGAGCAGCTGGTGAAGGAAAAATCTGGACTGTGTTTTAAGTTGGAGCTTAGGCTGAAGCTTTTGAGTGGACTGAGCCATGAGAGCAAATGCATTTTAGGGAATGAAATGTTTGCAGCAAAACACTTCTTACAAGTTGTATTGAACATACATGTGACTTTCCTGCTAATAAGAGTGCAGAAACTTTGCATGAAAACTTTGTTTCATCTCAACTTTGGGCCTTTGGAATGGGCAAGGAAGTGGTGATAAAAACATGGCATGAGAAGAAGTCCAGCTTTTTTCTCTAGTTCTTGTTAGAATCTCGATGTCAGTGTCTCTCTCTCGCCCTCTGTCTGTCTCAAGCTGTTGTGTTTTGTGAAGCTGCATCTGTTGCTGCAAGACTTGAATGGCTGTGCAGATGCCACCTCATGCCTTCAAAAAAGAAAAGCTGAACTGGGCTTTATCATGTGGCAGTGCAGAACCTATAAAATAAAGTGTCCATGCCTTGTTTCTGAGGCCCAGAAAAGGCTATTGTAGAGAATGTTGTGTGTACCCCATTATTAATATTTTTTACCTTTTTCCAAGTAATTTACTGTGAGAACAAAGCTCTGAAGGTCATTTTCAAGGCCATCCAGTGAGTATTTTCTGGCTTTTGAAAGATCTCCTGATGTAAGGTGTCAAAACTCTGCTTTTCTGCAGGAGAAAGAAAAGATACTTCCACTGTCTCCACATGCTCTGCAACAACCAACCAAGCAGACTACTTGAGGTGAGTAGAATAGCAATTAAGCCTTGCCATTCACAGTGGGGTGCCATGAGAAACTCTTTCCAGTTCTGAAAGGATGACTCTGAGAAGTTTTGCAGGAGCTCAAGGCTAATAAGAGCTGAGCTGAGCCCCGAGGTGGGTTGGGCCCAGAGGGGCCCTCCCTTCCTGCAGTGCAGTTGCACAGGGGCAGCTGCAGCACTGCTGTTGCATCCCCCCCCCGTCTTTGCAGGGCAGGAGGGGACAGAGAAGTGTGTGTGTGTGTGTGTGTGTGTGTGTGTGTGTGTGTGTGTGTGTGTGTGTGGTATCAAAGGCTGGGAATTGGTGCCAGCTCCTGTCAGAGCAGTGATGTTGGCAAGGGCAGTCAGGCCTCCTGCAGCCCTTGGGCTCTGGGGCAGCTGTGGCCTTTGGAGCAGGCGCGGCAGGGCCCTGGCTCACATTGGATACAGCCAGGGATGCTCCGTGGCAAGGCTGAGGGCAAGTCTGGCCCTGCAGGGCAGCAGCTGAGTGAGGCCTGTGCTGGGGCTCTTGCTAGGAAATGCCACTGGGCACAAGCCACTAGTCCAGGCTATTTCTTCTCTGGCACCTCCCAGAATGTTGAAAGACATCTGTAGTTTTCTTTTCAGAGCACACCAGCACACCAGTCAGGTACATCTGGCCTGGGATGCATCCCTGGCACAAGCTGTTGTCTGTCTTGGTACTGAATTTCAACGTGTTGAAAATTTACTGCTTGTAACAATTAATCTCGGGATCCTTTGAAGGATTCATTGCCATGTGGAGGGAGTTTTTGTCATTCAAAAGAACCAGGTGTTCAGGCCTGGAGGAGCAGAAGCATTGGTGTGTCAGTGTTGGGAAGTGGTGTCTATTATTCTCATTGCCACTTCATCTCGGATTTGTATCATGAGCTTTATAGACCTCACTCATGTTGATTTGAGGGAGAAGGGAATGAAGAAAATTTTTGTCCCATCAGTGGCTTTAGGCATTAATGAGTTTTGGCTTTAGGCATTGATGAGTTTTGCCCTCCTTCAGAGCTGATGTGTTTTGGGTTATTGTAGTTAGAATTTCAGATTTGTACGGAGATTTTTTGTGGCTGTATTACAAATGCCTCAGTTCAAAGCTTCGTTTTGTAACTGCTGCTCACTAGAAGAATCAAATATTATCATTAGCTGTGTATTGCTGTTAGACAGCAAGACATCAATGTAGCTCAAAAGTCCAACTTTGTGTAACCAACTCCACAAATGCAGTCCCTGGCAAATATGTATTGCAGATGGATTTTCAAAAGTAAATGTAAATTTTAAAGATTTTCCTATCTAGATGGAGAATATAATTTAGCCATGCTTCTTCTCTTCCTGAGGCTGTGGTCTCTGTCAGTCCTTTGATATTTGAAATGAGTGCCAATATTTTCTAAATGTGCTCCACTTTCTATTGAAGAAAACCTCTACAATGTAAAGTATTAGTAATTAAGTGTCATAGAAAGGTGGGAGGCTTCTGGAGTAACCTGACTACATTCTCTTAAAGCACATGAACACATCGGAATGTTCTCTTAGAGTTCATTCGTAGAAAAATGATCGAATTCTTTCCATTAGCAAATACATAGCCATAGTCTCCTTGGAGCAACGCCAGCACTACAAGGATGACTTCAATGCAGAGTATGAGGAATACAGGAATTTACATTTGAAGATTGACAAGATCAACAAGAATTTCAGGCAGTTTCTTGAGCAGTGGAAGTCTCTGATTCCAGGCTCTGAAGCCTATCAGGTAAAGAAGGTTAAAACCATGAAGGCTGTGCTTCATCACAGCAGTGTTTTGAATTCCCTGGAGCTGCTCAGTGGGACAAAAGGAAACTGCAGAATTGGCATTTATGCTCAGACACTGCTTGGGCTGGGTCTGATTTTTGCAAGACCCTGCCCAAAAGCCCTTGTTTGAGCTGTCTGTGAAGAAAGAGTAAGGTGAGATGTGTCCCAAGCAGAGTCTTAGAGCATGTGCTCCTTCTGTTCCCTATGAGAGGCTTAATTGCAGATCTTGGGTGATGCTGGGAGTTGGGGATTTGTTTTTGCAAACCTCCCAGAAGAGTGTTGGCTCAGAGAGAAGAAAATCTCAAGAGTCAAACAGGGGTATTTTCAGTATTTTACCTAGGTTTGCATTTTCTAGTGATAGTGAAGCATTCTTCATGGGTTTTTTTTTTTTTTGAAGATGCTGCTTCATCGAATCCTAGCAGATTATCAGCAATTACAACAGGTATGTGTGACACCAGACCTGCAGGGCCATGATTACTGCTAAGTCTGGCTCAAGGCTTTTTTAAAGCAAAGGAGATCAGATTCTAAACTCTGTAGAAATGTTTGCATGCCCGAATTTTCTTTTGTTTTGTCCCTCACAGGGTAGTCCCAGCTACTCTGAAATGAAGAGCAGGTGCCAGTACCTCCACAAAAAGCTGTCCCATATTCAGAGGCGAATATCTGAATTTGACAAGCAATACGTGGAGTCCTGGCACCACACATCTGCTTCAGCCTTATAAATCAGTGAACTCTGGATTTTTATTTCAAATAGAAGATTAGGCTTTTAGGATTACTTAAGTTAGTATTGAACAGTTAGGTTATGTTTGCACATAGCACTGAGGAGATGATTATTTCTTAAAAATATAGGATTAGTTCAAAGACCTTTATGAGTTTTAGAAGTTGAAAGAAGTAAGTTTTGAACTTTAACAATAAAGATATTTTACTATTAATAACTCTATCTCTCGTTGTTTATATAGCATTTGGAGTGGCGTTCTTCTGGTCAATTCTTTTCTTCAAGCCTTAGGTTATAGAAATAAACTTGATCTGTAGATGGTGGAAGCCCAGTACCTCTACTATGAAGTTGTACACAATTTAAGAACGTATTGTGGCAAATTGAAAGTCTTCATGATAAGTATAGGGGTGTTTTTCGAACTTTCTTGTTTAAATTAACAATCCTCTGCCTTATGCTGTCAAAGGCATAGAAGTTTTGACAACCCCATCCCCAAATCCACTTGTTACAGAGGTTACAGGGTTACAGAGGAATGCACAGGGTCTGCTCCAAGAAATCATCTTCAGCATCTCCCAGGACTGCTGGTAGACCTTGGTTTCACCTTGTCAGTGAGCCAAGGAGAATCCAGATCTTGGCAAGTGTTTTGTAAAACACATTTACAAGTGTTGGAGACAAGGTGCTTCAGTGGGTTTGAAAGAGAACTTGGGTGAATGTATCCATATGGAAACCTTGTTTTGTAGTGCTCTTAAAAATACTCTGTCACAACCTTCTAGAGAGACATGGATGTTGATTCCTGCACAGACCTATGGGGACGTTGCAGTCCAGTTTTTTTCCTAAGTTTCCTGTTGTTAATATATTCAGCTGACAGGGTAGAGGTGTGGCCAGCAATGCCATAACCTTCTTCTGGGGAAGGATAGAAAAATGGCTGAGGGAGGACAATATTTGGATAGACTTAAGTGGGGCTGTGATTGCCCCTTTCTTCTTTGGAGAGTGTTTTAGAACTTCCTCAATTGTCTCCATGCCAACGTTTTTAAGCCCCTATACCTGAGACATCCTGGAGTGTTTTGTGATTGAACACCTGAGCTGTTGCTGCCATTCTGTTCTCCTTCAAGTGAAGGTGAAGAAAATGTCACCTCTTAAACCCTGAGACTTGGCTCCTTTGTAGCCTGGCACAGGGGATGCTCCTACAGCTCTGCAGTGCAGCAGCACAAGGAACTCTGCTGTGGGGACCATGGGGTGAATTCTGCTGGGCTGCCTGCCCTTGGCCTGGTGACTGCTGCTGCTTGGCAGAGTGTGCAAGAGTGTTGCTGTTGGGAGTGGGCTGAGACTGAGGATTTTTCATGGTTACCCTGTCATGACTTATCTTTCCTTTCATGGAAATTCTTCTAACTTGTTCTACACAGCATGAAGAAGTCATATTTTCATGCATCAGATTCTCAGTTGAGTCTATATTCCCATCTAGTTTCTCATTTGTTGGGGCTGGCTTCCCTTGGGGAAATGTATATCAATGCACTGATCCCATCCCCTTTTATTACTGCAGGTGTGCTTGGGAGTACTTGAAATCGTCATTTCCACTTTTCTTGAAATGCCTTGTTGCTCTGCTTTCTGACATAAACACAGTCCCCAGGTTGATGAGGATTTACCTGAGCATCTAAAGTCATCAGGGATGCTCGCACCAGAAAACTGTGCAAAGATGGGAGCACTTTTCCCCAAGATGATACACACAGACTTAAATTATCATTTCCTATCACATGATTGTCTCTGGAAAGGATTGTAACTAGGGAAAGTCTTCCTCAGAGCATTTCATATGGGATCATTTTTCTTTAGAAGCTACTTGAATTCTGAATCTCAGTAGTGCAAGGGCAAGCCCTTGTGGCCACATCCTAGCAGTTTCATGGCTAATTTTACTCATTTGTCTTTTTAGATTTTCTGATTTGTTCTCTCAGCTTGCTGCTGGGGTAAGACCTCCATGGGCTAAGCCGGTCCCATGGGAGTGTTTTGCATCGATCTTGTCCAATTTCAGCTATGAAATGACAATCTCCACCTGATGACATTCTGAGCTGTGTGTATGCAGTGGCAATGTAAGCCAACAAGAACATGAAAGGATCCTGTGGCAATCCCAGAATGAAAGCAGAGAGAGATTCCCAAGATCCTCAGTGTTCCTTCTTGTTTCAGCCGACTTTTCCTTATGCCAGCTCTTCTTCTTATCATAATTCCTCAAGATTTCTTTGAAAATATGGATTTGAGTTGATGTGAGCAGAGCTTCCAAAATGCCTTTGAAAAGAGCCAAAGAACAATTCACAAGTGCAGAGCTCTTTCCAACACAATCTTGCAATGTTAATGAGGGGCAGCCGGCTTTGTGTGCAGGTTATTGGAGCCCTGGTGCCAGTAACCCCTATGGAATGGAATTGGCTTTCCTTCGGATGAGAGTGCAGAAACTCCTCCAAACTTTGTGTGTGCTGTGTTTCCTAGGTCCTGTGTGGATAACCATGGTGGAATGATTTGACTATTAGGAAAAGTCTGTGCATGAATTAAGGTGCAAGCAAGCCCATATTCCAAAGTCAATAGAACAGACGTTATTTAACAGTAAATGGGAAATGGGGAGATAGAAAGAAATAGGACGAGATGGGCGGGGTGAGGGGAAGAGCTGAGATGAGCCCCGAGGTGGGTTGGGCCCAGAGGGGCCCTCCCTTCCTGCAGTGCAGTTGCACAGGGGCAGCTGCAGCACTGCTGCTGCATCCCCCCCTCGTCTTTGCAGGGCAGGAGGGGACAGAGAAGTGTGTGTGTGTGTGTGTGTGTGTGTGTGTGTGTGTGTGTGGTATCAAAGGCTGGGAATTGGTGCCAGCTCCTGTCAGAGCAGTGATGTTGGCAAGGGCAGTCAGGCCTCCTGCAGCCCTTGGGCTCTGGGGCAGCTGTGGCCTTTGGAGCAGGCGCGGCAGGGCCCTGGCTCACATTGGATACAGCCAGGGATGCTCCGTGGCAAGGCTGAGGGCAAGTCTGGCCCTGCAGGGCAGCAGCTGAGTGAGGCCTGTGCTGGGGCTCTTGCTAGGAAATGCCACTGGGCACAAGCTACTAGTTGTGTTGGCTTGAATGTAAAACCAGTGTGAGACTCCAAGTCAGTAATACAATTTAATAGGAGAAAAGAGAAAAAAAAAAAATACATGCAATAATATAAAAGAAACAACCACCAACACAGTCAGAAATACAACCTGACACCCTGTCAGTCAGGGTGTTGGTAGCAGTCCCATTAAATGGTGGCTGCAGTCCTCCTGGATGACAGATGTGGTTCTGTTGAAGCAGTGCTCCTGTAGAAGGGGCAGTTTTCCTCCGAAGACCCAGCGATGATGTGGAAAAAGGTCCGACTTTCCTCTGGGATCCAGTAGAAAGGTTTGCCCTCGGGTCCCAAACCCCAGTTTTTTATCTAGGTAGGAAAGGCTTGGCTCCTGCCCCTGGTTGGGGCATCTCCCAATGGGGTGATGTAATCTTATCAGTCACACAATAGGACTTAATGGCCCATTAACGGAATATATCTTCTGGAGGAAGGATGGGTTGTGAATAGATAACGATGATCATCCCCGATCTTATCAGATGGCACATCAGCAGAGGATATCTCCCACAGAGATAAGGATCACCACCCCTCCCACATTTTAACAGATGGTGATAGAATACACATTTTTGCATTGTACCCCAGGACACTAGTCCAGGCTATTTCTTCTCTGGCACCTCCCAGAATGCTGAAAGACATCTGTAGTTTTCTTTTCAGAGCACATCAGCACTTCAGTCAGGTACATCTGGCCTGGGATGCATCCCTGGCACAAGTTGTTGTCTGTCTTGGTACTGAATTTCAAGTGGTTAAAGATTTACTGCTTGTAACAATTAATCTCAGGAAGCATTCATTTCCATGTGGAGGGTCTTTCTGTCATTCAAAAGAACCAGGTGTTCAGGCCTGGAGGAGCAGAAGCATTGGTGTGTCAGTGTTGGGAAGTGGTGTCTATTATTCTCATTGCCACTGCATCTTGGATTTGTATCATGAGCTTGGTAAAACTCACTTGTGTTGATTTGAGGGAGAAGGGAATCAAGAAGATTTTTCTCCCATCAGTGGCTTTAAGCAGTAGAGTTTTGCTCTCCTTAGGAGCTGATTTGGTGTAGGTTTTTTGTAGTTGTAGTTTCAGATTTGTCTGGAGTTTCTTTATAGGCCTGTATTACGAGTCTTTCACTTGGCAAAGCTCCCAGTAGGGCAGTAGCTCACAGAGAAAATAATCTCTAGAGTCAAACTGAGTGTATTTTTACTGTTTTACATGAGTAAAACCTGACCTGCCGGGCTTGGTAACCTTCTGAGTCTGCCTCAAGGCTATTTTTTAGCATAGGATGTGAAATTCTAAACTCTGCAGAAATGTTGGCATGCCCTAATTTTCTTTGATTTCTCTTTCATAGGGTAGCCCCAGCTACTCTGAGATGAAGAGCAGGTGCCAGTATCTCTACAAAAACTGTCCCCCATTCAGCAATGAGTATCTGTCTTTGGCAAGCAGCAAGTGGAGTCCTGGCACCAGTCATCTGCTTTAGCGTGATAAAATCTATGAGCTCCAGATTTTTTATTTCAAAAGGAAGATTAGTTGTTTTAGGATTATTCAAGTTAGCATTGAGCAGATCACTACTTGTTAAAAACATAGGATTAGTTTGTTAAAGATAACAGAATTTAGTAGTGAACTTTAATAATAAAAAAGTTGCACTATTCTTAACTCCCTCTCTTATTGTCCCTTACGTCATATTTGGAGTGGCTTTCTTGTGGTCAATTCTTTTCTTCACGATTTAGGTTTGTCCACTGAATTAATTCTATCAGTAGACGGCAGAAGTCCAGTACCTCTACTATGAAGTTGTCTACATTCTAAAAAAACACTTGTAGCAAATGGAAATTCTTTATGATATGAAAAACCTTGTTTTCCGACCTTGCTTGTTGTCTTGCTTTGAAAGACAGGTGTCTGCTGAGGAAGGCAGGAGCTTCTCTTGAAATGGAAAATGTAAACACCCTCCTGTGGAGGGAGCAGAAAACACAGAAGAAAGTTTCCCTGCATCCTCAGAACAAGCTCCTTGGAAAATCATAGCTTAGAGATAAGAAATGGATTGTGAAATGACAAATACAAAAGGAATTTCGCTTCCCCCCTTTGGAAGACCCTCTTATCTATCTTCAATATCAGTGGTCCATTTTCTTTTAGTATCCATAGGCCAGCTTTGAATGTAAAATCCCTCAGGGATTGGTCAGAAAGTAGAATTCCCTTGGTAATTGGTGCAAATTGTAAAACCCTCAAAAGATATAAAAACCCCTGTAAAACAATAGCCGTTGGTATATGCTAGATAGGATGCCTTCATAGAATAAACTATGGATTTGTGCCTTTCTGCATGTACTGGTCTCTTTTCCCTGCTGGTCTGAGAGCTCACCGTGAGCCAAAATTCTATCTGGGCAGGGCTCGGGAATTTGCTCCATCGCTGAGGGCGCGAAAGCCGTCTCAGGGATCCCAAAGGGACCCTGAAACCCCACCAGTGACACCCTCCCTTCAAAATTATTGTAATTTTAAAATGAAGGAGCTCTCAGGCAAAGATATGGGAATAGGAATAACAGTTCTTTCCTAGAAACATTGAAATAAAAATACAATAATACAAATAAAACACTGACAGTCAAAATACAACCTGACAGCCTGTCAGTCAGGGTGTTGGTAGCAGTCCCATTAAATGGTGGCTGCATCCTCCTGGAGTGACAGCTGTGGCTCTGTTGAAGCAGTGGTCCTGTAGAAGGGTGCAGTTCTCCTCCACAGATGCAGTGATGATGTAGAAGGGTCTGATTTTCCTCTGGGAATCCAGTGGAAAAAGGCTGCTCTGATGTTTTAAACCTCAGGTTTTATTTAGGTAGGAAATGCTTGGCTACTCCCCCTGGGTGAAGCATCTCCCCATGGGATGATGTCATTTTATCAGTCATGCAGTGGGACACAATGGCTCATTAACAGAAGACGCCTCCCTGGAGGAAGGATGAGTGGTGGAAAAGATAAAGAACACTGTTCCACTGGGTTTCAAGAGATGGTCCATTAACAGAAAATAATCCCCTCCAGCAACAAGGATCACTGCCCGACCTGATTTCAACAGATGGTGATAGAATACAAAATTTGGTTACACCTTCCATTGCAATCCAAGACAGTACTTCAGTGAGTTTGAAAGAGAAATTGGGTGGAAACTCTGTTTTGTAGTTGTCCCAAAAATAGACTGTCACAACCAGTCTTTCTAGAGAGACACAGATGTTGATTCCTGAACACACCTATGGGGACTTTGAAGTCCAGTCTTTTCTTTCTTAAGTTTCCTATTGTTTATTTATTCAGCTGATAGGGTAGAAATGTGGCCAGCAAAGCCATAGCAACCTTTTGGGGAAGGATATGAAATTGGTTGAGGGAGGACAATATTTGGGTACACTCAAATGGGGCACTGAATGTCCCTTTCTCCCTTGGAGAGTATTTTAGAACTTCCTCAATTGTCTCCATGCCAGTGATGCTCAGTCCCCACACCTGAGATATCTTGGGGTGTTCTGTGATTGAATACCTGAGCTGTTGCTGCCCTTCTGTTCTCCTCCAAGTGAAGTTCAAGAAAATGTCACCTCTTAAACCCTGAGACTTGGCTCCTTTGTAGCCTGGCACAGGGGATGCTCCTACAGCTCTGCAGTGCAGCAGCACAAGGAACTCTGCTGTGGGGACCATGGGGTGAATTCTGCTGGGCTGCCTGCCCTTGGCCTGGTGACTGCTGCTGCTTGGCAGAGTGTGCAAGAGTGTTGCTGTTGAGAGTGGGCTGAGACTGAGGATATTTCATTCTTATCCCTTCATGACTTTTCTTTCCTTTCATGGCAATTCTTCTAACTAATTCTATACAGCATAAAGAAGTCATATTTTCATGCTTTTACAAGTCTAAGCTTCAAATTCTCAATTGACTCTATTTTCCTGTCTATCTCCTCATTCATTGGGGCTGGTTTCTGTCTGGGGAGCTGGGTCAATTCTTTTGTCTTCTTTGACTCTGAATTGTTCTCTCAGCCTTGCCCCTGCAGTATGACTTCCATGGGCTAAGTAGGTCCCATGTAACTGCGAGTGTTTTGCATCGATTTTGGACAGTTTCAGCTATGAAATGAGAATCTCTATCTGATGACATTCCAAAGGGGATCCCTAACCTGAGTATTATTTCTTGTATTATTACTTGAGATACTTCTCTAGCGTTGTTGATATAAAAAGAAAAAGCCTCTGGTCACACAGAAAGTGGTTCTACTAAACCTAACATGTACTTATATCCTTTGTGTTGAGGTAATTCAGAAAAATCTCTTTGACATTTATTTCCTACACTATTTCCCTTTATTTTTTGCAATCTCTAATAGCATTCTTTTGTAAAACTGCATTGCTCTGTAAGCAGATTTTACATTTCATTTGTCACAGTCCCCGTCAGCCTAACACTAAGTAGCTGCCTTTCCAAATTGTCTACCAAATCTTCAATACCCCCATGGGTTTCTTTCTTATTGCCTTCTATAGCTTATTACATTACATTACATTACATTACATTACATTACATTACATTACATTATATTATATTATTAGTCTCTATATTGCTTGAGGCAATCTAACTTGTTGATTTCTTGTTAGCCACCACCTTTCATGACTAAATCAGACATTACAGATTTTGCTAATTGACTGTTTTCATCATGGCGTTCTGACTGATTTGGAAAAGTTCACAAATTCGGAAAGAACTGCTAATAAGATGTTTTGTCCTGCCACCTCTCTAGCAGTTTTGGCTGCTACTTGGTTTCTGATGTTGCCGGGTGTTTGTCTGTTCTGGTGAGCTTTGCAGTGCATTATTGCTGCTTTAGCAGGGAACTGGACACTCCCAAAGACGTCCATACTTGCTTGGAGATCCTGATTTCTTGTAGAAGGATGGAGGAACACAGAGTTCAAGGCAGTAGCTGTCTTTAGCACCATGGTTTTTTTCCTAGGAGTACCACCTATTACTTGAAGATTCTGCTCAGGGATAACCAGTGATTTTGAACTCCAATGGAAAGCGGCTTCTGTACTAAATGATGAATTCAGCCGAGCAGCCCAAGTTTTGTTACATGTAAGTAACCTGGGATAAACTGTTTCCATTTCACACCTATGTAAATAATTGCATGTAGAGATGAGGAAAAGACAATGGGTTTTGGTGCCTGTTAAAGTCAATGTTCACGATTTGCTGTTGAAATTCTTGGAGTTCACTCCAGCATGTGCTTCCTTAGTACCAAATAAATCCCAGTGTTCGATGCTGACCCGAATTTGTGATCCGTTTGGGAACCACTCTCTCCTGGTTTGTCAGCTGAGCTCTGGCCACTTCAATTGTACTCAGGCACTTGATTTCAAGGGCAGCCCGTGCCTATAAATTCCAGCAATTGGGAAAGGATGACTTGCTCCTTGAACACTTGGCTGCATTGGAGGCTAAGTGACGGTCGCTGTCTCAGGGCAGTTTTGTATCTGGCTGCTGTCAGAGGGAGAATTGTGTCAGAGTAGCTGTTTTTAGTGATGGGATAGCAAAACTTTTCAAATCGAGCTCTTGTTTAAAATTAAGGGCCTGGTGAATCAGCAGGAATGGAGTGTTGGCTGAAGGTTTTACAAAACAGTTCTTTTCTCCTTTTAGCCAAATGCCAGTGAGGCATCACACGTTGGAGGTGTGCAGGTTGCCAAATTGCATAACCCACTTGGAGGTATGGTTGCTTTTCATATTTTGCTCAATGTCTGTAAGATTTTCAACTTGATTATTCATTTTTGCAGCACATTCCTGCGACAGGGGTTGTATTCAGAGATCTCAGCTGTAGGTGGTTTGCCCTCAGGTCAGCCTTGCAATCTCTTGTCACAGCACTCAGCCATTGGCCTGTTTTCCTCTGAGGAAACCTGCCTGTCCTTCCTTGTACCCGTAGTGCTTGCCAGCTTGGAATTTTGAGCATTGAGGTCCTGGTTTGGAGCACCCAATGCACCAAAGTTTGCTGCCTTGGTAGCTAATGTGTTGGTTTTGCAACTGGATTTGGAGAACCTAGGCACTGTGCTTATCCTTTAAACTTAATTTGTCATTAATAAGTAACTATTGCCACAATTACAGTTTGGGTTCTTTTCAAGGAAACTGAAAGGAAAGTAATGATCTTCCCCATGGATTCCATGATTGTCCACAAAGCACAATGTTCTTAGGTGATGCCATTTGTTATTAACTTGTTCTGAGTACTGTTTCCCCAAGAAGCCTGGCTCCAGGCACACAGGAGGTGGAGATTCCCCTTACAGGCACTCAGTGCTGCTGCCTGCAGCAGTGAGCTGAATTAGGCACAGCCAGCTGCCCTGAGAAAAACGGGCTCTCACCTGGCTGTGGCTGCAGTCACCTGCCTGCAGGGACATCCCTGCCCCTGAAAGTGCAGCTCTTGCTCTGCCTTAGCTTAGTGCAGAGCATGTTGAGGCAGCAGCATCGAGGCTTTTTGGAAAGAGAAAACTAAACTCACAAATTTCTCATTGGGTTTATCTGTTTCACATGTGAATGATGATTTGTACGATTCTTGGTGGTGGTTTACTTAGATCCTAAGGGAATATTTATCATTAAGTAACTGTGATGGAAGACTGGCCATAGTGAGACTACTAATGCTGGAACTTGGGACCATTTTGGCTTTGGGCTGGTACTAAGAAACTCAGGTGAGACAGGTCTGGTTGCTGTCAGGGTACAGGGTGCCCTTGCAACATGCTCCATGCAGTTCCAGTTAGGGATTGGGCTCTGACACAGAATCAGGGAGTATGCTGAGTTGGAAGACATCCACAAGGATATGCAAGTCCAGCTTTGTCCCTAAGAATCCCACCATGTTCCTGTGGACCTTGCCCAAATGCTTCCCAACTCTTGTGGACTTGGTTCCATGAGGAGGCTTGTGGGGGGCCTGTCCCAGTGCCTGATCACCCTCTGAGTGAAGAACTCTTTCCTAATTTTTGTGTTAATGCTTGGTTATGGATTCAGGTAATATTTCCTGGAAGTCATGCAGGGGTATGGTTTTAGGAGGTGTTTGCTTGAATGCTGTAGGAAGTTTCTGCATCGACATTGGATTCAACTTCTCAAAAGATTTGTTGTTCCTGCACTCAACAACTGGCAAGCTTTCAGTGATCTAAAGAATTTAACTGTGTGATGTTTGTGCAATTAGGTTTACAGGCCAATATCAGAAAGGCATGGTCCATGGAACAGGAAGTGGAGAAAGGCATGAAAAATGTGAGCTACATTGAAAGGTTGAAGGAGCGTGTAAAGAAAGGTCAGTCTCTGTGTGTGTGATGGAAGAGACAAAGCTCCCAGATTTCTCACCAATACTCATGAAGTCTCCATCAGCTGCCAAGCACGAGTTCCTGGTTTCAAAACAGTGCCTGGTGTGTCATATCCCCTCCCTCGACCTGCTGGCCACACTTCTCCTGTTGCAGCCCAGGACACGGTTGCCTTTCTGGGCTGCCAGCACACGTTGCCAGCTCATGCCCAGCCTCTCACCCACCAGAACCCCCAAGTCCTCTCCACCTTCATCCCCCAGCCTGCCTTGGTGCCCAGGGCATGTCCCAACCCCAAAGATGCAGCACTTTGCATTTGGCCTTGTCAAATCTAATGAGGGTCCCAGGGCCCCACTTGCCAAGGTTCTCCATGTCCCTCTGGATGGCATCTCATGCTTCTGGTGCTGGCAAACTTGCTGAAGGTGCACTTAATCCCACTGTCCATATCATTCTTGACATAGCTCAATGCTTGAGCTTACAAACTGGGAAATCATATCAAAGCACCATGCATATAGAGAACTTTTCACCAAAACCTCCCCTCTAGTATCACTGCATTCCCAATTTTTTTGATGACTGTTTCTTCCTAATGCTTTTCTGTTTGGATTCTTACTGATCTATAAATGCTTAACAAACAGAGTTTCAACGGTCTTGGTCTGTGCTTTTGAATCAACTTCCTTGCCTTCTCTCAACCCGTTGACAATTCTTTTTCTGTTTTACCTTTCCTGAAGTTAAAATACCAGAGCTCAGGAAAGCCCCACAGAGCACTCCAGATCTTGTGCCCGAGAGGAAGAGAACCATGCCCATGAACCCTGCAAAATTCTTCCCGAGACGTTGCAGTGCTCTTTGTCAACGACCAGTCAGAGACAGGGTGATTCATTTACTGGCTCTGAAGAGCTACAGGAAGCCAGAGCTCCTTGCTCGCTTGCAGAGAGAGGGAATTGTGGAAAAGGACAAGGAATCCCTTGGGAAGATCCTTCAGGAGGTGAGATCATTGAGCTGCTGCTGGCAGTGCTAACTCTTAGCTGTCTTACTTCAGGGTTTCAATTAGAAACTAATGAGAGGCTTAGGAAATGTTCCTTGCTTAAGTTTTTACATAAGCTTTACCCACTTTCCCCCCAATTGCAAGTCCATGTGAGGACAAAACAAAACCCCTTCAAACATTTTGGAGCATTGTTGTTGTTTTGCTAGAATAGCTGGCCAAGATAAACCCTTTGTAATGTTGTTGCTTCTCATGCCTTATTTCAGCCTCTCTCTTTCCTTTGCACTCTTTAAGTGCTTCATGGAGTAACTTCAGAGGTGAAACTCTCAATTGGGTGAAACAGTTTGTTGCAGTACTTGAAGTGTCCTGAGAAAAATAACTGAGGAGACAATTTGGTAACTGCACAGGGCAGTATTTCATTAGCATGGAGTAGGTGGCCTCTCAATGGTGCTTAGCTTTTTCTAGAATCTGCAGAGATTTCCTTGCAGGGAAGGGTGTTGCATGCAAATCCTACCTGATAGAGGTGTTGGCCCAGCTTTGAGCACGTGGTTTCTTTGCTGCCATTTGGGTTGAGTCATCACCTTCCTTGGCACTTCTTATTATTCAGTAACTTTTCCAGTTCTCCTTTGAGTTCCACTGGTATTTATCACAGACATTCATACGATTCACACTGACTGAAGGATGTAGTGGCTCTTTCCTTCCTTTTTAACTATTCCCCATCCACAAAGGCTGTGGCTGAATTAAGCAAGCATTCACATAGTAGTAGTAGTAGTAGTAGTAGTAGTAGTAGTAGTAGTAGTATTTCATCTTTAGCTAGGAAAAAGTGTTTTGGAACTTAGTCCAGGGAGGAAAATTCACCATGGATACAGTTTCAGTTGATCCTACAATGACTTTTAAGAACTCCTTCCTTGAACCTGTCATGTTTGTTGTTGTGTTTGCCCAGGGCAGTGGCAGGGTTTTTTCACTCTGAAGACATTCACAATTTCATGAGAGCCATGGTCTCCCATCCCAATGCATGTAGCCCATTTATGCTTCAAGATGCTTATAAAATTTCAACTCTCAGCTCCTTAGAGGGTAAAAAGTGAAAACATTTTTCCCCCTTTATTCTTGTCAATGTTTAAGGAGATTTTGAAGGTGTCGTTTCTTGTTTGCAGTGTGAGCTGCCTCAAGGTACTGGTTTGTGTTCTGAAAGGGCTGTGTGAACAGTACTACATCCTGAAAACCCTTATTCACCTTTTTCTTCACTTCATATGGAGCCAGTGTTGATTTTTTGCTATTATGAAAAACTGGTAGCGTGAACTTGCGGAGATCTCATATGCACAGCCTTCCTTCTGCTTTTAAGAGGCAAATTCCTGATTCTGGGTATCTTTGTTACTTTTAAGCTCTTAAAGTATAGCTAGATTATCACCTACAATTCTTCCATAGGAAGCTGTAGTTTCCTCTGAGCAGGTACTTGAGACAGAAAAGCATTTCTGTTTGAGGAGACAAATGCCAACATCCTGTGGTGCTTCATGGGATGATGAAAACATGCCCCATTAGAGGCCCAGGCTGTGCTCTGCCATGGCAATGTAGCTGGGTGAAACAAGAGGGCAGCAGGTGTCCTCCTGAGGATGGGAAAATGTGGATTGCCCATGGAGATGGTGTTCTTCAGGTCTTACTCAAAAGACAAGGAAAGAGAAAGGAAATTTTCCTATTTTCCTCCATGTATTTCAAATGGTAAAGACTGAGAGTTCTGCCATAGTGTACCTTGACTCTCAAAGCTGCCATAAAGACCAAGAAGCCTCGATACCTAGTGCAGGGAGAGGTTTTTATAGCATGTATTTCCTCCATGCTTGCAGCAGCTTGGGATTTACTTACGTGCAAATTTCTACAGCCCAAATGGACTACACTTGTTTAATATTGTTGCCTCTTACATGGCAGCTGCTTTGTTCTTCACATTGAACAGAAGTCCTGGCAAACTGGTGCATGATTTTCTCTTTAGCTTTCCTTTAGCTTTGCAGTACCAGTTTTGCATCTGTAGTCTGCATTTAGGTGTAATGAACATTTCTGTTGCAAATGTCTGCCCATAGGTAGCCAACCTGGATGCAAGTGAGAATTCTTTCACTCTGAAGGAACATTTCTTTAAAGACATTCAGGAAGATTGGCCTGGCTACAGTGACAGTGATAGACAGATGTTGGAGGTGACCCTTTTCCAGTAAGTTCCGTCAGAACAACAAGCATTTCAGAAAACCCTCTGGGAAATGAAAGTCTGTTTTCCCTGTGAGGAAAGAACTATGACTGGTGATATTTTTGCCTTGCAACCTGAAATGATGGACCCTCCTTACAGAAAACCAGCTCCATCTCAGAATGCCACCAGCACCAGCCAGTCATCATCTCTGGCACCTTCTGAAAGAGATACTCCACTGAGAACTGCTCAGGTATTTTGTCAATTTTTAAAACTATATTCTCTAGCATGTATTAAGTTTTATCCTACTTGCTTTTGGTGTCAAAGCTGTGAAATGAAGCAGTAGTGTTGTCTTTATATCCTAAAAACCTGAAGGATGTACTTCTAATGGCATTCCTGTATACTTTTCAAGAGACTTTTGTAATACACTGTATGCTTTTCAAAGCCTGCAACAAGCTTGCACACATGACTTGTTTCTCATGGTGCCTAGGAAGCTCTGCTAAGGACAAGATGTGTACATATTTTTTGTGCCTGACTGTGTCTGTGCAGGATTCTTGATGATCTGGCAGCTCTAGTACCTAAATCGTGCCCAGATGTGCCAGTGCTACTGTTTGACTAGAAATCGGAGGGAAGTCCAGAAGAGGGACAAATTAGAGTAGTGATGTATTTGCAGGAATCTTGTTGCTGTGCCCTAGGCAGCATTGAGGCCCCCATTTTGATTCAGGGCATCCCATGTGTGAGGAGGGGACTCTGAATCATCAGGGAATACCTCTGACTCGTCAGGCTTAAAATCAAGAGAGGGCCTGATTTCTTACCAACACAAGAGAGCAAGGCAAACCTCTTGAAAGACGCTTGGCAGACACTGTATAAAAGGTGTCTTTTCTAGACCTGAAAGAAGTCGTCTTGAAATGGAGGAGGGAGGACAGAGCTCTGTTTTTCCCTAGCTCTGTTCCAGGCAGAGCAGGAAATGCTGCAGGCCCCAGCCACCTCTTCCCACCTGCCTCCGTGCCCACAGGATTTCTGTCAGCAGGCTGGCACAGAGCCGTGCCTGGCGCTCCTGCTCTGAGCTGCTGATGTGCATGGGTGGCAGCAGTGGGTGCTCGGGAGGGAAGAGGCTCAGGCTGATGCAGGTTTCCTCTGGAGAACAGCAGCAATGACACCTGCAGCCAGGCTGGGGCTACTCTCTGTTGTTCTCATCTCTGCCCTGCACACGCTGTGATCAGCACCGCACCGGCGGCTTCTTGGGGCTGCTCTAGTGCATGGAGTGGGGGTGTGACAGCAAGAGCTGAGTGCTTTCCTGCTGTGTCTAAGCAGAAACAGGCAGCTGCATAAAACGAACCTGAGCTGCCCATCTTGGGCAAGCCTTTGCTAGAGCTGCTGAAGGGCGTGTCTTTCTCCCAAAGCCTTTTAGCTACAGGGTTGGAGAAGGACTTGCTGAATAATCAGGTGAGAAAGTAGGAATGAAATAGGGAACATATTTGTCTGCAGCACCTCCTTGTTTGACAGGCAGTTTTAGGTAAGAAAGATGTGTTTCCAACCATTGCCAGTTGAGAAATGCTGCTTTTTCAGAATAGGAGCCAAACTAATGCTGATCATCTTTGCAGAAACGGCCTGTGGCTTCTGATTTGATCAGTCCTGAGATGAGCAAGAAGCAGGACTTTGACCAACTGCCCAGTCATGTCCAGCCAGCAGCTGGTGGCCACTCTCCTTTTTCCTTCCTCCTGCCTTCCACATCCTGTCCAACTTTGAAGCTGTCTCCAAGAGTCAACTCCATTTCCACTTCCTCCCCTGAGATGCATCTAAAAGATCAAATTCAGACTCCATCACGAATCCAAGTGCCTGCCAGGGTGCAGGGGAAGACTATCAAGTCCAAAGGTGAGAAAACAGTATTAGACAGGCTGAAAAAATCCCATCCTTCCAATTTTGATAAAAAACTTGTGATGAGCGAAGCCAAAGAGATGAGCAGAGAGCTCAGGACCCAGGCAGAACAGGAGTCCCACAATCAAAGAGCAAAAGGTACTAAATTGATGGGCCACTTTTAGACATGCTTCCATTTCATTTTTTACTGGATACCTCCAGGGTTTCTTACTCCTATGCAGCCTCTCATCCATCAGCACCTCCAAGTTCTCCCCACTTCCATCCCCCAGCCTGCCTTGGCACCAGGGGATGTCCTGAACTCAAAGATTCAGACCTTTGCTCTTGGCCTTGTTGAATGTGATGAGGTTCCCAGGGCCCCACTTCCCAAGCTTGGCCAGGTCCCTCTGGATGGCATCCCAGGCCTCTGGTGCTGGCAAACTTGCTGAGGATGCACTTAATCCCAATGTCCATGTCATTCTTGACATAGCTCAATTTGAGCCTATAAACTGGGGAAATCCTATAAAAGCACCATGCATATAAAGAATCTCTCACAAGAAACTTCCCATCCAGTATCACTCCTTTAGCAGCTTTGAATGACTGTTTCTTTTTAATGCTTTATTCTCTGGATTCTTGCAGATCTGTAAATGACAAACAAATAGAGTTTCAACAGTCTTGGTACATATTTTTGAACCAACTTCTGTGTCTTCCCAAATCTCTAATATGAACTATTTTATTCTGTTTCTCCCTCACTTTAGGAGAAAAAGCAGAGGCCAGAGGAGGCCAAGGAAACAATTCCGGTTCTGTGCCAGAGAAGAAGAGGATGATGTCTGTGAGACTTGCAGACATTGACTGGAATGGTTGTGCTGCTGTTTATGGCCGACCCTACAGGGACAGGGTGATTCATTTACTTGCTCTGAGGGATTACAAGGAGCCAGAGTTACTTGCCCGCTTGCAGAGAGATGGAGTCAGGCCAAAGGACAAGGATTCCCTTGGAAAGATCCTTCAGCAGGTGAGATCGTGGAGCATGAGCCAGCAATTTTTCCAGCATGCTATTCTGCTGGAAGTTCATCATTTTCCTACTTCCTCACCTTAAATTAGAGACTTTTCCAATACTCCTTGGAGTTCTGTTCCACTGGTATTTCTTTCTCACAGCCATTCATAAGATGCACACCCATTGAAAGATGCAGTAGCTCCTTCCTTCCTTTTTAAATATTCCCCATCCACATAGCCTTTAGTTGAATAATGCAAGCATTAATAGATCAAGTAGGACTATTTCCTCTTTAGCTAGGAAAAAAGTCTTTTGCAACCTAGTCAAGGGAGTCAGATTCAACATGGATACAATTTCAGTTGATCCCACATTGACATTGTGCTTGCCCTGGGCAGTGGCAGGCTGTTTCACCCAGAAGACACAAATTCACAATTTAATGAGCCATATTCTGCCATCTTAACTGAGGTGATACATTTAGATTTCAAGTGGATTATAAAATTTCAAAGATCAGCTCCTTAGAATGCAAAGGGTCAAAGAATTTTCTCCTGTTCCACTGCAAAATTGAAGGAGATTTCCTTGGAGGCAATGTCCTGTATGAGGTGTGAACTGCTTCAAGCTACTGGTTTGCATTCTGAAAGGGCTGTGTGAGCAGCACTATGTCCTACAATGCCTTGCTCAGGCTTTTCTGGAAATCAGAGCAAGTGGGGGTTTAATTTTTAGGAATTTAAAATGGGCAGCCTGAGCTTGCTGAGATCTGGTATAAACACACTTGCTTCCCTTCCAATACAACCTTAGTTCTGCTTTTAAGACATGATTTCCTGATTCTGGGTACCTTTGTTACTTTCATAATTATTTTTTAAGCTGGGGGGAGACAGACATCAGCACAGGCCCAAATTCTCAATGTTTATGATGTTTTCAAGGAGAAAAGTCAAAGCTGATACAGATGGTGGTGGTTTGTTGATGAGTTGTTCAGTGTGCTGAAGGGTCCAAATTGATGGAGACTTTTCCTGTGGGCTTTTCTATGGAACTCTGAGCAGGTGTCAGGTGATGAAGTCTAAATCAGCACTTTTGATATTCATGGTCCTGAGGTTTTTCTAGTCCATTTCACCTTTCTGAGTAGACATTGTATTTGTCTGGAGGAAGATATGAACCTCATTGCTTTTCAAAGGAATAGAGCAAGCCATGTGCACAGCCTTCTCATGGTAGGTCTTTGCTGGGATGAACCCTGGCTCTGCCACATGAAGAGGGACTCTGGGCTGACCACCTCTCCTTACACATTATAGCACTGTGAGAAACGACTCTCCCTTTTAAAAATTGTCAAGGTTTCTTAAAAACCTTAACAAAACACAACAAAAGGACTAAATAACAACAAAAAGGACAGCCCAGTGGGTGTTGGTGCCAGTAACAAGCCTTCCCTCCTCCCAGATGCCCCATGCAAGGGGCACAGGTACAGGCCCTCCCTCTACATGTCCCGACTACCAAGGCTGTCCCTTGGCAACTCCACGGGGGGAAGGGGACTATGGGGAGAAGAGAGGACATCTAAACAACAAATCCCAAACACATAACTATATACCAATAAGACTTTCCTTAATATACACGTAATATTCATCTCTTAAGTGCAAGACCCAACTGTTGCATTCCTCACCAAAAGAAGCACTAATTGTGGTTTTCAAAGGAACACTTGCTAGATACGAATAGAGTTACTAGGTTGTTTCCAATTGGACAGAAATGTAATATGGCTTAAAACTCATGTGATAGAGGAATAATTCACCCTATTACAAATGACGTTGTTCAGTTCCAGTCTGGTGCTCACAAAGAGCTGTTCAGGACCAAGTGGATTCCTGTAGTTTTCATCTAGAAACCATATTAAACATTTGTTTTCTTCAATGTCTGCCTGTAGGTAGCCAACCTGAATCCAAAGGATAATTCCTTCAGTCTGAAGGAACATCTCTTTCCAACCCTTCAGATTGATTGGCCTGGCTACAGTGGAATCGATAGGGAGAATTTGAAGTTAATACTTTCCAGGTAAGTTCAGTCTTTAGAAGAAGGAAAGAGCCATTTCAGGAAAAAAGCACGCAGGGAAATGAAGCCTGGATTGTTTGGATGTGCTGAGTCAGCAGCAACCCATCAGGGTCATAGAGTCCAAATCCTGGCCCTGCACAGGACACCACAGGAATCACCCCCTGTGCCCAAGAGTGTTGTCCAAACACTTCTTGAAACCCTGCTGCAGTGCCCACTGGCCAGGAGAGCTGTACCTGTGATCCAGCCCCCTCTGGGGCAAGAGCATTTTCCTGATATCCAGCCTAAAATTTTCTCAACACATCTTCATGCAGTTTCCTTGAGTCCTGACACTGAAGGTCTGTTTTACCTGTAACAAAGAACTATGACAGTTCATTTTCAGGCCTTGTAACCTAAAATATTTGACCATCCTCACAGAAAATCAGCTCCATCTCAGAACTCCATCAGCACCATCCAGATGACATCTCCAGGGCCTTCTGAGAGAGATGCTCCAGCAAGACCTGCTCAGGTATTTGGTGCATTTTGAACATTCTCTATTGTGTATTAAGGTTCAGCCCTCTGCTGATGGTGTAAAAGCTGTGATGTGAATGTGCAGGACCAGGCCAAAGCAGGCTCTGCCTCAGGCACTGTGACTGCTTTGACAGGAAGGTTGTGATCAGAAGAGAGGCTCCTGCAGGGCTGGAGCAGCACTGTCCTGAGCCAACTTTCTGCTCTGCCTGGACACTTGAGCTCAGTCCCCACTCTCAACTCATTCCCTGCAGAAGGGCTCAAAGGGCTGGCTCTGCATGCATGACAAAACTGTGTCAAAAGACTCCTGGACATAAGAGGCTGCACCAGGGTGGGGCAGATGGGGCCCTCTCTCTCTCTTTTCCCTCTCTCCTGCTTTCATTCTCATTGTTTACTCCAGATCCACACTGTCCATGTGGCAGGCCCAGCACAGGATCGACAGAATTGTGATATTCCCTCACTCCCTTCTCTGCCTTGATTTGTCTCCTGCTTTGCTCTGCCTGGGAACAGCATGGCTGTCCTGTTCTACTCCATCCTCAGTCCTGAAGTTTGCTGTGGGCGTGGGGAGCTTGTGGCTGTGTGCTGTGGCTTGTGAGCCAGCACCTTTGAGAAGGTCCTTGGGAAGAGCTGAGCAATGATTGAAGGGCACTGAGGAAAAAGGAAGGGCTCATAAGTCACCACTTGTGAAACTCTGTTGTACAAATGTAAGAACTTGTTAGCCAACAGCTTTTGAGTCTAAAGAGTGAGCTGGCTGTTGGATTGGAGACATCTGTACCTAAAAGCACAAGAGCTACTTGACAAGTGACTGATGTCTTTGTCCATCCTGAGGAGAAATCACAAGCAGCCATCACACCCTGTGCTCCTGGGTTTTTATAGTGAAGCACTGATCTTGTCTTTACTACCTAAAATCCTAAACCAGCCAGGTGTCTCTTTAGTAAAACCTGTGAATGTGTGACAGCAAGAGCTGAGTCTTTTCCTCGTGTGTATCAGCAGAAATTGGGAGCTAGTCAAAACTTACTGGACCTCCCCTTTTTGGGGAAGTTTTGATAGAGCTGAAGGGAGTGCTATTTTTACTTAAGAAAGATGTGTTTTCAATCATGGCCAGTTCACAAGGGCTGCTCTTTTAGAATGGGAGGAAAACCTGATCCTGATCATAGATAAATGAATTCTTTTGTTATTGTTGCAGAAACGGCCTCGGGCTTCTGCCTTTAAAACTCCTGTGATGAGCAAGAAGCAGAGGATTGACCAATAGCCCAGTGACATCCAGCCAGCAGCTGGTGGCCACTCTTCTGTACTGGCTTTGTCATCCCATTCTACTTCATCCCTGCCTCCAAGTGTCTGCTCCATTTCCCCCTGCACCCTTTAGGTTCAAGTAGGAGACAAATTTCAGAGTTCTAGAATCCCATCCCTCGTGTGCAGAAGACTCCCAGGTCCAACAAGCAGTGAATAGAACTGGGGAGGCTGAAGCAGCAGCGTTGCTGGGAATTCAATGAAGGTATTAATGTGCTGCTTTTCCCAGTTTCACCCTGGATAACCATGCAGTAAAGATTTGATTATTAAGAGAAGCATCAGCCCAAATTAAGGTGCAAGCAAGCCCATATTCTAGAGTCAATAGTACAGACGTTATTTAACAGTAAATGTGAAGTGGGGAGATAGAAAGAAATAGGAGGAGATGGGCGGAGTGAGGGGAAGAGCTGAAATGAACCCCGAGGTGGGTTGGGCCCAGAGGGGCCCTCCCTTCCTGCAGTGCAGTTGCACAGGGGCAGCTGCAGCACTGCTGTTGCATCCCCCCCTCGTCTTTGCAGGGCAGGAGGGGACAGAGAAGTGTGTGTGTGTGTGTGTGTGTGTGTGTGTGTGTGTGTGTGTGTGTGGTATCAAAGGCTGGGAATTGGTGCCAGCTCCTGTCAGAGCAGTGATGTTGGCAAGGGCAGTCAGGCCTCCTGCAGCCCTTGGGCTCTGGGGCAGCTGTGGCCTTTGGAGCAGGCGCGGCAGGGCCCTGGCTCACATTGGATACAGCCAGGGATGCTCCGTGGCAAGGCTGAGGGCAAGTCTGGCCCTGCAGGGCAGCAGCTGAGTGAGGCCTGTGCTGGGGCTCTTGCTAGGAAATGCCACTGGGCACAAGCCACTAGTCCAGGCTATTTCTTCTCTGGCACCTCCCAGAATGTTGAAAGACATCTGTAGTTTTCTTTTCAGAGCACACCAGCACACCAGTCAGGTACATCAGGCCTGGGATGCATCCCTGGCACAAGTTGTTGTCTGTCTTGGTACAGAATTTCAACTGGTTTAAGATTTACTGCTTGGAGCAGAAGCATTGGTGTGTCAGTGTTGGGAAGTGGTGTCTATTATTCTCAGTGCCACTTCATCTTGGATTTGTATCATGAGCTTGGTAAACCTCACCCATGTTGATTTGAGGGAGAAGGGAATCAAGATATTTTTTCTCATCAGTGGCTTTAGGCATTAATGAGTTTTGCTCTCCTTAGGAGCTGATGTGGTGGAGGTTTTTTGTAGTTGTGGTTTCAGACTTGTCTGGAGTTTTTTATGGGCCTCTATTACAAGTGCCTCAGTTGGCAAAGCTCCCAGTAGGGCAGTGGCTCACAAAGAAAAAAATTTCTAGGTTCACACTGAGTGCATTTTTACTGTTTTACATGAGTAAAATCTGACCTGCCAGGCTTGGTAACCTTCTGAGTCTGCCTCAAGGCTATTTTTTAGCATAGGACGTGAAATTCTAAACTCTGCAGAAATGTTGGCATGCCCTAATTTTCTTTGATTTCTCTTTCATAGGGTAGCCCCAGCTAGTCTGAGATGAAGAGCAGGTGCCAGTATCTCTACAGAAAACTGTCCCCCATTCAGCAATGAGTATCTGTGTTTGGCAAGCAGCAAGTGGAGTCCTGGCACCAGTCATCTGCTTCAGCCTGATAAAATCTATGAGCTCCGGCTTTTTTATTTGAAAAAGAAGAGTAGTTGTTTAGTTGTTTTAAAATCATTCAAGTTAGCATTGGGCAGATCAATGCTTGTTAAAAATGTAGGATTAGTTTGTTAAAGATAACAGAATTTAGTAGTGAACTTTCACAATAAAGAAGTTGCATTATTCTTAACTCCCTCTCTTATGGTCACTTTCAACATATTTGGAGTGGCTTTCTTGTGGTCAATTCTTTTCTTCAAGATTTAGGTTTGTCCACTGAATTAATTTTATAAGTCAGTAGAGGGTGGAAGCCCAGTACCGCTACTAGGAAGTTGTCCACATTCTAAGAAAATATTGTAGCAAATTGAAATTCTTTATGATAAGAATAGGCTTCTTTTCCAACTTGCTTGTTGTCTTGTTTTGAGAAACAGGTGTCTGCTGAGGAAGGCAGGAGCCTCTCTTGAAATGGAAAATGTAAATGCCCTTCATCCAAATTATTGTAATTTTGAAATGAAGTAGTTCTCAGGCAAAGATATGGGAATAGGAATAACAATCTTTCCTAGGAAAATTCAAATAAAAATACAATAATACAAATAAAACAAAATTCTGACAGAGTCAGAATACAACCTGACACCTCCTCATTCAGGGTATTGGTAGCAGTCCCATTAAAAGGAGGCTGCATCCTCCTGGAGTGACAGCTGTGGTGCTGTTGAAGCAGTGGTCCTGTAGAAGGGTGCAGTTCTCCTCCACAGATGCAGCCGAGCTGCAACCCACGGAAGGGACTCTTCTGAATTTGTCATCTCGTCAGACCGGTGAGAGGTTCTGATGTTTTGTATTGTTCATTTTTGTGCTGGGGAGTGCTTTGCCTGTTAAATAAAAAGCTTTCTTCCTGCTTCTCTCCAAGGAAATCTTTTCCCAAAGCAGTTGGGAGAGGGGCTGCTGGAGTCTGTTTCCTAAAGGGATCCCATTCAGAGGTTTCCTCCAAATTTCCCCTAAACCAGGACAGCAAGAAGCAGAGGATTGACCAGCAGCCCAGTCAAGTCCATCCAGCAGCTGCTTCCTTGCTTCTGCCTTCCAGATGCCATTTCACTTCCATCCCTGTCTCCATTTCATCCTGCACCCGTGAGGTGCCACAAAAAGACAAATTTTGGAGTTCTAGAATCCCAGCATTTGCCATGGTGCAGTAGAGGACCCAAAAGTCCAAGAGGAAATAAAAAAGACTGCAGAGGCTGAAGCAGTGGCGTCCTTTGGATGCTGATGAAGGTATTATTGTGCTGTGTTTCCTAGGTCCTGAGAGGAATGTCAGATTTGTCTTTACAAGCAAGCTGTGGATCTGCTGGTAGATAAGAGTAGCACTGAGAGATAAAAGAAACAGTGGGATGGATTCCACTGATTGATGAATGGAAAAAAATAGTTGCCTTTGCAAACAACCTATAGGTTTGCTGAGAAATGAAATTGGATGTTGAAAGATGAAAGAAGCAATGGGGAGAACTATGAATTCTATAAGAATTAAAGATTAAAAGGGAGGGTTATACATTCAAAGAGAATTTTAGGTATCAGGCATTCCAGGAAGTCTGTACCTCTCAAGTACCTCAGCCAATGGGGAAAGAGAGAGGGAAATGCGGTCAGGAAAATAGGACAATATAGAAGGCTATGTCCTCCAAAAATTTGAGAGATCCCAGTGGAATGCTCTATGGTCTATCCCTTTATGCAAATAAAACAAAAAGGACTCCTCTGTCTCCTTTTTGGACATAAAAAAATGCCAACTTAGGTAAAACACTAAAAATACCCTCTGTTTGACTCTTGAGATTTTATTCTCTGTGAGCCAACACTCTTCTGGGAGGTTTGCAAAAAGGAAATCTCCCACTCCCAGCATCACCCAAGATCTGCAATTAAGCCTCTCATAGGGAACAGAAGGAGCACATGCTCTAAGACTCTGCTTGGGACACATCTCACCTTACTCTTTCTTCACAGACAGCTCAAACAAGGGCTTTTGGGCAGGGTCTTGCAAAAATCAGACCCAGCCCAAGCAGTGTCTGAGCATATATGCCAATTCTGCAGTTTCCTTTTGTCCCACTGAGCTCCTCCAGGGAATTCAAAACACTGCTGGGATGAAGCACAGCCTTCATGGTTTTGACCTTCTTTACCTGATAGGCTTCAGAGCCTGGAATCAGAGAATTCCATTGCTCAAGAAACTGTCTGAAATCTTTGTTGATCTTGCCAATCTTCAAATGTAAATTCCTGTATTCCTCATACTCTGCACTGAAGTCATCCCCGTAGTGCTGGCATTGCTCCTAGGAGACTATGGCTATGTATTTGCTAATGAAAAGAATTAGATCATTTTTCTATGAATGAACTCCAAGAGAACATTTTAATGTTTCCGTATTCCATAAAGCACACGTGTAGTTTTACACCAAGCACATGACAAATGTCAAACACAGATCCCCAAACTTCAAGGCAGATGCTCAGGGACTAACTGGTTCTACATGCAAGTTCATGTTCTTGATGAGAATACAGTCAGGTAACTAGAAATATTCTACAATTCTATGACCTTCAATTACTAATAGTTTATATTGTAGAGGTTTCCTTCATTAGCAAGTGGAGCACATTTAGAAAAGTTTAGCACTCATTTCAAGTATCAAAGGACCAACAGAGACCACAGCCTCAGGAAGAGAAGAAACATTGCTAAATTCTATTCTCTTTTGATATAGGAAAATCTTTAAAATTTACATTTACTTTTGAAAATCCATCTGCAATACATATTTGGCAGGGACTGGATTTATGGAGTTGGTTGCACAGAGTTGGACTTTTAAGCTACATTGATGTCTTCCTGTCTAACAGCAAGCAGAGTTAATGATAATATTTGATTCTTCTAGTGGGTAGCAGTTACAAAACTGAGCCTTGAACTGAGGCGCTTGTAATACAGCCATTAAAAAATTCGCTGTACAAATCTGAAAATACAACTACAAAAACCCAAACCAGATCAGGTCCTAAGAAGGGAAAAAATCATTAATGCCTAAAGGAACTGATGGAAGAAAAATTTTCTTCATTCCCTTCTCCTTCAAATCAACATGAGTGAGGTCTATAAAGCTCTTGATACAAATCCAAGATGAAATGGCAATGAGAATAATAGACACCACTTCCCAACACTGACACACCAATGCTTCTGCTCCTCCAGGCCTGAACACCTGGTTCTTTTGAATGACAAAAACTCCCTCCACATGGCAATGAATCCTTCAAAGCATCCTGAGAATAATTCCTGCAAGCAGTAAATCTTTAACAAGTTGGAATTCAGCACCAAGACAGACAACAGCTTGTGCCAGGGATGCATCCCAGGCCTGATGTACCTGACTGGTGTGCTGGTGTGCTCTGAAAAGAAAACTACAGATGTCTTTCAACATTCTGGGAGGTGCCAGAGAAGAAATAGCCTGGACTAGTGGCTTGTGCCCAGTGGCATTTCCTAGCAAGAGCCCCAGCACAGGCCTCACTCAGCTGCTGCCCTGCAGGGCCAGACTTGCCCTCAGCCTTGCCACGGAGCATCCCTGGCTGTATCCAATGTGAGCCAGGGCCCTGCCGCGCCTGCTCCAAAGGCCACAGCTGCCCCAGAGCCCAAGGGCTGCAGGAGGCCTGACTGCCCTTGCCAACATCACTGCTCTGACAGGAGCTGGCACCAATTCCCAGCCTTTGATACCACACACACACACACACACACACACACACACACACACACACACACACACTTCTCTGTCCCCTCCTGCCCTGCAAAGACGAGGGGGGGATGCAACAGCAGTGCTGCAGCTGCCCCTGTGCAACTGCACTGCAGGAAGGGAGGGCCCGTCTGGGCCCAACCCACCTCGGGGCTCATTTCAGCTCTTCCCCTCACTCCGCCCATCTCCTCCTATTTCTTTCTATCTCCCAAGTTCACATTTACTGTTAAATAATGTCTGTACTATTGACTCTAGAATATGGGCCTGCTTGCACCTTAATTCAGGCACAAGCTTCTCTTAATAATCACATCATTACACCATGGTTATCCACACAGGACCTAAGAAACACAGCTCAATAATACCTTCATCAACATCCAACTACTGCTTCAGCCTCTCCAGTCCTTTTTACATCTTCATGGACTTTTGGGTCTACTTCTGCACCATGGCAGGTGCTGGGATTCTAGAACTCCAAAATGTGTCTTCCAAGGAAGCAGCTGCTGGATGGACTTGACTGGGCTGCTGGTCAATCCTCTGCTTCTTGCTGTCCTGGTTTAGGGCAAAGTTGGGAGGAAACCTCTGAATGGGGTCCCTCTAGGAAACAGACTCCAGTAGACCCTCTGCCAACTATTTTGGGAAAAGATTTCCTTGGAGAGAAGCAGGAAAAAAGCTTTTTATTTAACAGGCAAAGCACTCCCCAGCACAAAAATGAACAATACAAAACATCAGAACATCTCACCGCTCTGACGAGATGACAAATTCAGAAGAGTCCCTTCCGTGGGTTGCAGCTCGGCTCACTCAGGCTGTTCTCAGTCCCTCCATCCCTGGGAAATGCCACGGCCCAGGCCAGGCCTGGTGTGACACAGGTGCCAGCTCCCACTGCTCCTCGGGGTTTTCAGTCCAGAGAAGGTTCAAAAAATTCCAAGAAAAAGGAAAAGAAAAACCACAGTCCATGGAATTACTCTCCCTCAGCTAGTCAAGACCTAACTAAGAGCAAAGGACGCCTCTCTCCTGCTCTCCACTGCAGACAACACAGTCTGAGTGTAGGAATGCGAGGGAGCGAGTGCAGTCTCTGATAACAAACTCTGCACCTCTTCTCTCCCCCTCCAGTCTTGGAACCAGTCTTAAAGCTGCAGAACTCAATATCCAACCCAAACAGAACAAACAATTGGGGATACAAGCATCATAAAGTCAGCCCAGGACACTTGCTCATCACTGGGCTCATCAAGTCTGAATCCAGAGGCCCAAAGTTTGGAGGAGTTTCTGCACTCTGGTCAGAAGGAAAGCCAATTCCATTCCATAGGGGTTGCTGGCACCAAGGCTCCAATAACCAGCTCACAAAGTCTAGTGCTCCTCATTCAAATGACAAGAGCTCTGCAATTGTGAATTGTTCTTTGGCTATTTTTCAAAGGCATTTTGGAAGCTCTGCACACATCAACCCAAAGCCATCTTTTCAAAGAAATCTTGAAGAATTATGATAATAAAAATAGCTGACCTTAATGAAAAATCAGCTGAAACAGGAAGGAACATGGAGAATCTTGGGAATCGCTCTCTGCTTTCCATCTGGGATTTTGTGGCAAGTTCAAAAGCCACAGGATCCTTTATAGTCTTCGTTAGCTTACATTGCCACTGTATACACACAGTTCAGAAGATCAGCAGGTGGAGATTGTCATTTCATGGCAGAGCTCCTTGTCTGGGCACAAATACGGCTGGGCAGAAAGCAGCCAGGCACAAGGTTTCTGACATCAGAAGGTATTATCTTTAATTTTCTTTTGGCTAGATTTAGGAAAAATTTTCATAGAATGAAATCCTCAAATATTTCTTCCCTTTTCCCTAGTAATTTAGGATTTTTCAAGTTGTTTTAGAATTCTGAAAAGCTTAGAACATTTTTACACTTCTAGAATAATAAATAAAATTGCATTTAATTGGTACTCTTAAGCAAGATCGAAGACACCCCAAGACACCCAGCCTGTTACAGTTGTTACATCAGCAGCCTGGGGGGAAGGGGGATGCCAGGCCCCAGACAAAGGCACCAGCACTCCTGATTCTTGTAACAAGACTTAAACACTTTCTTCTTTGGGAGCATGCCTGAAATAGGGTGACTGAGGTTTCCCAGGCACACACAGGAAATTGGTTACAATTTCAGTCACTCATTTCCTCAACCAGGGAAAAATCAGCATTCAGGGTCCAACAGATGAGCTGGATTTTCACAGCAAATGCCTACTCAAAGGCTGGCTGGGTTTCAAATAACATCTTTTAGAAAAGCTGCAATATTCAGTGCATACTGCAGAGGCTCTTTTCCCATGGGAGACTTGTACCTAGTCATAAAGAAATCATGTAAAACCTTTTCCCAGCTATTTTCAGGGATTTTTGACAAGCTCGTCTCTTTGTCTTCAGAGGCAAACTTTGAGCACAGTGGGAATCTCTTGAAGTCACTGTCTTTGCTTCTAAATGAACTCCCTCACTTCGAGAGCAGGGCGTTCTCTCAGCTTCCTGCCACCCCCGGGCTCTCCTCCCGTCCTTCTGGGCTTTGTTGGGTGGCTCAGCCTGTGCCAAGGGGTGCCGAGGTGTCCCAGGCCCCAGCTCTGAGGGAAACAGGGAACGTCCTGGCCATATCCACGAGCTGCCAGCACAGCAGTAGAGCACAGAAAGGGCTTACACTCCCCATTGCTCCCACAGATGAAGCTGGCACCTCAACACGTCTTCCTGATTCCCAGAAGGGCATTGGAAAGGTTTTCTGTCTGGGAACATGCTGCTGGCAAGAGTTAATGGCAGGCTTGGCTTTTCTATGGCACACAGGTGATGGGGGACCCTTGTATGGCTGCCAGATGAATGGGGTCCATCACGAGGCTCACGGGGAGGGGGGTGGAATTTTCCAGTAACACAAGCAGGGTTTGGGTTCTTTGTCAGTGGTGCATGTGGCTGGGGTTCCTCATGAGATTCTCAGGAAATTTCTGATCCCTTCTATGGCATACATGTGACTGGAGACCTCTGTAAGGCTGGCAGGGGGATTGAGTTCCTCATGATTTACGTGGCAGTTTAGTGGTTGCCATCAAGGCCTGGACAGAAGCTGAGTCCTTCCTGAGGTGGCCAGGGGCTGGATTCTTTTGAGGGGCACAGAAGGATATTTTGGGCTCTCTGCTAAGGTGGGCAGGGATCCCTCATGAGGTGTGCAGCAGGGTTAAACTAGACGTGTTTTTTCAGGCTTCTCAGCACAGCAAAGGGACACTCTGGGTCGAGGTTGTGCAAAGTTTGCTGGAAGCCTCCTGCAAAGCCTTGGGCCCGGCCTGCGGGCCCAGCGGGCGGGCAGAGCCCATCCCTTGGGGCCGGGCGGGGCCTCTGGAGCTGCCGCGCCCTGGTCGGGCCGGGTCCCGCGGCCGGGCCGGGCCGGGTCAGGGCCCCGGCAGGGAAGAGCCGCGGCCCCGGGCTCTGATGGCGCTGCCGAGCAGTGCCGGAGGCACAACAAGGGCCTCGCTATGCCCTGGCCCTGTGCTGCAGCCAAAGACACATTTACAGCCACGGCTGTTCCTGGGCCACAGCAGGCACCTGGGGTTACAACTGAGGCGGTGGCTTCTCACACTGAGGACCTCCCTGCAGTTGCCTCAAGCAGATGGGGAATGCAGCACAGCATGAAAACGGTTCTGATGGGTTCTGGTCTGTGATCCCATCTAGACCAAGATATGGATTGACTGGAAGTCCTGGCTGGTCACAGTGGGAAGATCATAGTGCATGCTGGAGGCAATTTCTGAATGTCCCTTTCCTGACAGAAGAATCCCCGATTATTAACCCTGCCCAAGAGTAGCCCCAGGAGCAGTGGGCAGAGGCAAAGCAAGGTGGGGAGGAGAAAGAGCAGGGTCTAGATTGCCTTTGAAAGGCAGATGAGCTCTGGGGCCTGCTCGTGGCCAGGGACCCTGCCCAGAGCCATCCCCTGCTGGCCGGGGCCTTGAGGGGCAGCTGTCCAGCTGGGCCAAGGTGTGCCAGCAGCTCCAGCCGTGCTGGGGAGCCTTGCCAGCTCTGGGCCCAGCTGTGCAGGAGGGTCCCTGTCCACCACCAGCAGCTGGGGCCTCAGACACTCCTCTCTCCACAGGAGAGAGAGAAGCTGCGCCCCTGCAGCTTCACGAGACTTCAGCAAACGACTTCAGTCTGGATGAACTGGATCTGTCATCTTGCATCTCCATGCACGTGTCCGTTTTCCCTCCCCCAAATGCATGACCAGGTAATTCCTGTGCATATGCTGCCACCAGGATGCAGAAAAGGACCCTCTGTCCCCAAAGGGACTCTCCTTCCTCTTCAGCTAGGACAAGAGTTGGGGCCCTCTGGCCAAGGCAGAGCCTGAGTCCAGAAAAACCTTTGGGCTTCAACTCTGGTGTCTGGGTGGTGCCACCAGCACTGGCAGAGCTCCTTGTCTGGGCACAGCCAGGGCTGGGCAGGCAGCGGCCAGCTGCTCCTGAGATCAGCAGCTGCTATGTTTATTTTTCAACTGGCTAGATTTAGGAAAAAATTTCACCAAAACAATTCCCCAAATATTTCTTCCCTTTTCCACTAGTTTAGGATTTTTCAAGTAGTTTTAGAATTCTGAAAAGCTTAGAACATTTTTACACTTCTAGAATAAAAAAGAAAACTTCATTTAGTTGGTACTCTTTACTCTAGCACGAACTAAAACAGCCCAAGACACCCAGCCTGTCAGAGTCGTTCCATCAGCTGCCAGGGGCGGAGGGGGGCGGGTCCCAGACAAAGGCACCAGCACTCCTGCTTCTTGTAACAACACCTAAGCCTCGCCCTGCTCTTTGGGGCTACAGCTTCAGAGCTGTATTCTCATTTCTGGCTGTCAGCGAATACATCAGAATGTTACTGGTAGTTCCTTAGCCACCTGCAGTGCTGCACTTGGGAACTGCACATTGGGAGAGATGTGCAAGGAGTCCCTAAAAGCCCCAAGCCCTGCTTAGAGCCCAGGATGTATCCAGAGAGTACCAAGGCACAGATGACTTCTGAATCCCAGACAGAGCAGCAGAGAGTGTGGGCAGAGCTTTGTGGGTGACAGTAAAGACATCTTTGTTATCAAGTGGACAAGGCAAAACATCAATGGCCATGTGTCCTGTAACTGGCCCCCAAGGAAGCAGAGAAATGGGCTGTTGGAATGTCAGTTGCTAATTACTCCAATGTCTAATCCCAAGGCATTTTGGCTCAGCTCAGCTGTGTCATTGCAAAATCACTCACTCCATGTGCTCTGTGGTTTTGTGCCACCAGCTTCTGAAGTTACTGATTTTCAATGTCATTTTAGGTGGCCATAAAGAAAAATCTTCAAGGACTGACAAGTAAAGAAATAATCATCAATGAACTCATGCCCATGGAGAAGAATAGGAATCCCAACCTGGTCACCTGCTTAGACAGGTGAGTTGTTGTGCTTTTGTGCCATGACTTTTTGTTTACATACTGCAAACACGCAAGGTAAAAAGCCACACTCGTCACTGGCAGAAAATTGAGCTGTTAATTATTAGTACATTATTATTGTTCTGCTCATCATCAATGGATGGGAAGAGAGTGCATCTTGTCTGCATGAGTCTTCCCTGGCAGGTGTAGTTTGCAAATTGTTCAAAACCCAGGATCAACCATATCTTAGTAAATCAATAGCTTGTATGTTCATCTCCTTCTTGTTGTTTTGGGGCTTCCTTTGTTTCAAGTGTTTCATTACATGTGGATAAACTACCAAGGATTTCCCTTGGATTGTGTCCACTCTTTTCCATTGATGTGCATGCCAGGGACACTAGGTGCTTTTTTTCCAGAAACACACAGTGTGACAGGTTTTTTATCTGTTACTGAACTACCCTTTTCATTTTCTGGCCATCTAACACATCTCTTTTGCACAGATGTATCATTCTCCTTGAATCTGCACAGATTGGAAACACTGCACAGCCTAGAGGGAATGTCTATTCCTTTCATTGTGTCCTCATCACAAAGAGACCTGGGAACAACAATGACGCTTGTCTTTTCCAAACAGCAACACAGCCATGCACGTTCATATCCACGGCCTTGTTTCCTTCTTTCAGCTACCTTGTGGATAAGCAATTCTGGCTGGTGATGGAGTACATGGATGGAGGCACTCTGAGAGATGCCATCAGCAAGATGTACCTGTCTGAGGATGAGATGGCAGCTGTCAGTCGGGAGGTCAGGGATTCCACCTGTGCTTCCAAGGGCTTGGGCAGGATTGTTTGGGAAACTGGGGCTCAGAGCTGCAGAGATTTCATGTGCCAAGCTTTGTTTCTGTGTTGCTGGTATGCTATGGGGAAGTAAAAGCATCTCAAGTGAACTGTGTGCCAGTGCCCCAGAAATCACTGTCCTCTATTCCTGTACTCTTCTCTCCTGCTCTTGTATTCTCTCTATGTCTCTTTGTATTTGTATTTGTTGTTCTCCACCCTGCCTCTCTAAATGTTTACCTCGAGCCTGTCTGCACTGCATTCCTTGTCTGTAAAAACAAAGGTGCTGGTGGCAGGATTTGAAATGAATAGCAAAGAAAAACGAGAGACTCATTTCTCACAGGTCTCAAAAAGGATAGTAGTGTACCCAAAATGCTGTTTGCTTCTGAAATGTGACTGATGTGATGCTTCCAAGTCTGTGCTGATGCCAACAATAAACCTTTGTCATGCAGCTTGCCACCCAAAGTAATCCACTTCACACCAAGGGGAGGGACCTTTTCTTTCGTGGCAAAATCGTTTGTCCCCTGCATGGAGAGCACATCCACTGCAGCAGCAGTCATTCTGGCTGGTTTGCAGGGCACAGTCTACAACAGCAGTTGCTGTCGCTCTTCCAAATGCTGACATGCCTTTCCTTAGAAAGGTTCTGCTCTGCTGGTGTTGGAGCAGCAAGCTCTTCCTCTCACTGGCACTGTGTTCTGCCATTAGTCCCCATTCCCTGGAAAGGGAAGCATTTAGAGTTGTTTCCTTTCTTGTATGATGACCTCACATCACTAATGTTTGCCCTCCTGTTTCTGTTTTCCTTCCCAATGCCTTCAAGGACTGGATTTTCTTCATGGAAATGACGTGATCCATCAAAATGTGAAGAGCAGCAACATCCTTCTCAGAACTGATATCTCTGTCAAGCTGGGTCAGTATATTCTTGGTCAGGGGCAGAGTTCTAGGGATGTGGGGTGTGGGGTTGCTTTGAGTGACTGCCAGCTCCCCAAAAATGCTGCTGGTGGGAGTGCATGGGCCCCTGCTTTGAGCTGAAGGCACAGCTGCAACATGCACAGAGGTATGATAGGGAAGCACAAGCAGTCAAGAGTGGCATTGGTCTGTGTGTGTCCCTTCCAGAGGGAGGGAGATACAATGTAAACCTTCAGGGGAATAAAGGCCACTGCTCTGAGCAGCGTTTAAAATCCTGGGTTTTTTTGGAAGTGGCCAATTCCCTACTCCTTGTCTAAAGCCCTAAGGAAACTGAGCATGGCCAGTTCTCCAGGAGATTCATCAACAGCTCATTCTTAGAGTGAGAGTGGGGAATTCTTTTGCTTGGTTTCCTAATTAGAGCTGGCTTTCATGGTGTGTTGTTTTCTCCACAGCTGATTTTGGCCTCTTTGCTCAGCTCACCCCTGAGCAGAGTAGATGGAGCTCAGTGGCCGGCGCTTCTGGGTGGATGGCACCTGAAATCATGACAGGTCAACCATATGGCCCCAAAGTGGATATTTGGTCTTTTGGAATTGTGGGAATTGAAATGGTGGAACGAGAAGTTCCTTGCCAAACTCCTGTGTGGGTAAGGTGCAAATACTTACTGATCCCACTGTCTTTCTCACCTGTCCCATGTTCTGTGTGCCACTGGACAAAATCCCATTGCCATCTGCTGGCACCACTTCAACCAAGGTCCTTTTCCAAAAATATCCCTGCAGCTCATCAGTATCTGCTGTACTTTTGGTGGCCTCAGAAGGGAAGTGGCAGGTAACCAGTTCATCAACGTGCCATTTTTACCTCCAGCCATGCCTGACATTTCTCATTTGCTTTTTGAACGCTGTTGGAGCTCCGTTCCTGAAGGAAACCAAGTTTTTCGTGAAATGGTTAGATATGTGATAAATACCCAGCAAAATGGATGTTGAATCTTCTGACGTTCAGTTTTATATAAAAATTAAGAAAAAAGAAAAAAATAGATAATAACAAAGCACCAATGCAGTGCCCAAGCAGTTCTGCTTGCCTTTTCCTTTTTTAACCACAGCACATCAATTTCCCTGCATACTGTAGCATATTTTCCAAATCCTGTGTGTCTTTGAAACTTTCAGGCTTTCAAAAAACCTGTACATTGTTCTGTCATGTCTCTGGATGGCCTGGCTAAGTTCAGGATGTGTTTTTCTCTGGCTGCAGTTAGAATTGCACACCAAACCCTTGACTGTTTCTTGGTACTTTAACAAGTTGATGAGCTGCAGTCAGGTGCCTGTGGCTGGGATCCAAGGTGTTTGGTTGTTTGGTTGATGCCGATGCTGTGTTCCTTTACTGCAGGAGCAGGGCCATCCCTGGGCTGCACAGTTTTAATGACAGTGAGGACATCAGCTCCCCATCATGTCCAGTGGCTGGGCTCAGCTGCAGGGGGACAGGATAAAACCCCTTTTGTCACCTCTGGTGGTGTGGGAAAGAAAGCTGCCATCATTATTTTTACTCAAGGAGAGTGCATTTGCTGTTTTAGGTTTGGAAGTTTTCCTCTGGGTTGAAGAGGATAATAACAAAGTCTCTTTGGTCACCATCTATTTCAGTGCCACCAGCACCGAGCTGTTAGTATTGTGCTGGACATTTTTATGGAGACCAGGCCAGGGGCTGGTGTCATGGAGAGCCTGCCAGAACCTCCCATTCTTGCCTGGCACTTTCTGCAATGGCACACCATTGATGCATTGACTAGAGTATCCAAATGAGCAGAGGGTTAACATAGGGATAGCACTTCTCCTTCTTCTGATTTGCCCATGAAAAGGTTTCCTTTTGCCACATAAAGAAGCTGAAACTTGCAGACTGCTGAGAAACAGAGCTGCAGGCTTTTCCTCTTTGTGTGCCCAAACAGGCATTTTCATCCCAATACCTGGTGCATGCATCTTTATGTGTCTGTGTTGAATATGAAATTCCAAATGTTTGTTTTCTTACCTGAGGAATACCTGGTGGATTTCCTTTCTTTTCTTCCAATTACCATTCTTTTCAAGAACAGGACAAAAAGCTTGATGAGTTTTGGTTTATAGCAGCTTTGCATAAGGGACCAGCAAACACTTCAGTGATGCCTTTCATGTAATAATTCTTGGAAATAAGAGTTAGTTAATATAGCAAAGTCACTCTTCCAAATAGCCTGTCAAGCTGGTGCGAATCCTCAAAGAAGCAAACATGGTTTTGCTGATGTAGTTTCCACTAACTTGATCAGTCAACGAGATCAGCTGCCAAGGCAAGATCCCCTGCATGTTGGAAAAGCTGTGGCTGCTTTGGGGTTTGGGTGATTTCTTGGTACAGCAAAGTCACCTCAGCCTCTCTGCCAGGGCAGAAACTGCCAGTGCAGAGTGCAGGTTAAACAATGGCATCTGGGAGAGCAGTGACAGATGTGAAAGGAGCAGGCTGAGCCTCGTGTTTCCTTTTTCTCCAGCCTCAACTCCTGATAGCCACAGGAGGGAGACCAAAGCTGCGGCAGCCCAACCTCTTCTCGCCTTTGCTGCGGGACTTCCTGAGCTGCTGCCTGCAGACAGACGAGGCTCGGCGCTGGTCTGCCAAGGAGCTCCTGCAGGTAAAATGCAAAGGGGCTGCAGGTGAAAGAGTGTCCGTGGGATGGGCTCCTCCTCCACTGGAAGCCAAGGCATCAGATCAGCCCCCTCCTCCTCACCTCCAATCTTGTGCTTTTCAAATGAAAATGGTGAGGAATCCTAGACTGGGCTGGGCTGGTAGGGAGCTGTATAGGTCATCTGGTCCAAGTGGCCTGCAATGAGCAGGGACATCTTGAAGGAGATCAGGTTGCTCAGAGCCCTGTCCCACCTGATCTGGGATGGTTCCAGGCATGGGCAACTACCAGCTCTCAAGGCAACTTGTGCCAGTGTTGCACTATGCTCCCAGTAAACAAGTTCTTCCTTAGACCTACTCTGACTCAATCCTCTTTTTGGTTAAAAATGTTAGCTCACTTGCTACTGCAACTGGACATAATCAAAAAGGTGTCCCATACTCCCTCAGAAGTCCCACTGAAGTTTTGGCAAGTGTCAATAAATTCTCTCTGGGAGCTATTTTTAGCCAAGTTAAATCACTCCAGGTCTCTCAGTCTGTCCTCAGAAGAGAAGTGCTCTCTCCTCTGACTGTTTCTTTTGCCCTGTCTTGTAATTTGATGGTGTGGTCAGTTTTATGTAATGGCACAAGAATTGAAGTAGAGCAATGCTGGATCCAGAGTAGTGAAATGGTGATGGAAGAATCCCAGGAAGCCAGTCCTGGCTGAGCACTCAGAGATTTGGCTGTGGGAAGGAGGGGCTGTGGCAGGCTCACTGTGAGCCTCTGAGGGGCCCTGGTTTGTGCCCCCACCCCACTCTCAGAGGTTTCTGCCACACAAACAGGGACAGCTGAGAGGGACTTGTCCCAGCCCCATCTGCTGCCTGGCATGGTCAAGCAGACAGGACCTGCCCCAGGGTTACTGCCAGCTTGTGTGGCAGAGAGGGAACTGCAGGACCCAGTGCCACTCGGCTGTCCCTGCTGGCAAGGAAGGAAGGAAGGAAGGTGCCATCCAGCACAGGAGGGGCAGGGCATGGAAAGGTAGACACTGCTGTGTCTCCCTGTGGAAATTAGCATGATGCCTGTCTTTCAAAGAGAGGCACCCATGTGAGTCTTTGGAGTTTCCTGAAAGGAAGAAACTCCAAGGACAGAAAACACCATTTCCAGAGCCCTGGCAGGGCAAAGTCCCCAGCAAGATGAAGACACCAGAATAAAGAGATGAGTGGGATTCTGGGCCAGGTTTGCCTGTGATGGCAAGATCTTGCACAGGAAGGCTGAGGTGCAGATGGCCCTGTTGGTTCTCTTTCTGCATCTTTCTGTGAACCAGAGCAATCCTGACTGAGCCTGTGAAGCATTGAGCCTTGAAAGTCATGATTCATTGTTTGTTTTGGTTTTTTTTTTCCCTGTGGACAGCATCCATTTGTAACATCAGCCAAGCCAGTGTCAACCCTGGCACCACGCATCATTTCAATGAAGAGGAAGAAGAAGAAGGAGACAAGAATTTAAAAATCACATTGAAACATTACCTGTGCATCCAGCATAGAATAGGATTGTTGAGTAGAATTGTAGATTAGGATTATAGAGTAGGATTATAGAATAGGTTAATAAATAAATAAAGTTTCTCAAAGTGCAACTCATTTGGAAGATTCCCCTCCTTCTGAGTCTTTCAGAAAAGACAACATTTCCTTCTGGATTGCCAGTTGTTTTTTAATGCTGCTAAGTCACACTTCTGGCTTCTTTGGCATGGTTTCTGAGTAGGGAAGGCTCTTCTTCGTTTATCCTCTCCAGATCACACTGCCTTTGGAATATGGCCCACTGGCTTGTTTTTGCCCAGCCATGGCACTTCTATTTGAGGCAGAAAAGGCAATGGCATTTGCAGGCAAAACCAAAGGAAGAGGGGGCAGCCAAGCCATCCCATGCAGATGCAGACCTTCTATGATGGCTAAAATCTGGCCTGGAGGCTTCACAGTCATAGATATCCTAATTAGAATTCCACCAGTCTATGCCATTAGGGAAAAGAGGTCAACATCCCTAGGAGGAAGGCATTTGAAAGCTGGGACATTTAAATTCAAACAACGCCAGCAATCCCTGGCAAGCACGGACACAGGGAGCTACTGGCCAATGAGCTGGGTGGTAACCAAATTCAGCCAATTAGGAGACCAGCCACGGAGGGTTTTTAACATCTTCTAAAAAGGAACTGCACTCGGTAATATTGGCTGTTGCTGTGTGAACTATGGAGTGTCGTATCTTTTAAATCTCAACGGTGACAGCCTTCAGCTGTGACTCAAGAGCATTTGGATTCCTGCCACTTGGATTTGCATTCCTAAGTGCAATCTCTTTGGCTGGAGGAGAGTTTGGCTCAACTGAGAAAGCAGAAAGATCAGTGAGGCTGCTCTTAAAGGTCTCCAGGATGTGGTGCAGAGCTGTCAGTGACTGTGAGGGGAGAGTGAGCCCAGCCTTGCCCAGGGTGGAGCCCCAGCAGAGCCCTGGCAGAGCCCGGAGCAGCCTGAGCCTGGGCAGAGGCAGGCTGGAAGGAGGCCCTTGGAGCTGCAAGAGGCAGCAGCCCGGCCCTGGGTGCCTCCTCCTGGCACCGGGCGAATCCTCTGCTCTCAGAGCCAAGCTGGCAGCTGGCTGGGCCCCAGGGGAAGCGCAGCCGTGCTGGGCACGGCACAGACTGGTGGCATTGGCCCCCTGGAGTGTGGCCAGCAGGAGAGAAAGGCAAAGAGCAGCCCAGGGCTGGTGCCCTGGCTGAGCATTGCCCCTCTTGGGCCGGCTGCCCTGTAACTCCTGGGCAAGGTCAGCAGTGTGTGCAGCACTCTGGGCACAGGGGCAGGGAGCCGGGCTGCTCCGCAGGCTCCAGCACAGGGCAGCGTCCTTCAGGCACGGCACTTGTGCCAGGGGAACCGAGGCCAGCGGGAGGCAGGGACAGCTTGTCAGGTCACAGCTGCAGGAGACAGTGCCTCACACAGCCCTGCGAGGAAGCGCCTGCAATCCTGGACTTGTGCACGGAGCCACAGCAAAGGTGTGAAATGCAGAGTGCTTTGCAGAAATATTCAGGGGCACCAGGCCAGCCTGCTTTGTGCTCTCTGCAGCACAGCAAGCACTGTGCAATGCAGCTCTGAGCTGCTGGGAGAGAGGGAATATGGGGATGTGCCTGAGGGTTGGGCTTGAATAGTCAACTGATTTGGAAAGGAGCAGGAGGGTTTTGGCAGGCAATTTGTGTTCTCTCAGTGTGTTCTCAGTGCTTAATCCTGTATTAGCCATTTCAGTGATTATTCTATGCAAGTGGCTGTCTTTGCCTTGAGAATAAGAGAGTGGTCCTGTTAAGAAGGTAGCTGGAATGCATGTCCAATATATGTGCAAATCTGTGGAGAATAAATCCTTTGCTAGGATTTATTTCAGCTCTTATGCCAACAGTGCCTTCTCTCCTAGTTCTGTCCAATGCTTATGGAAATTTTTTTGGTCTGCTTTCCTTTGCTTTGGTCCCATCTGAGTGCTGAGTTGCGGTACAGGCTGTAGGTGCTTGGGACACTCTTGGAATTACTCTTGGATCCCTTGAACAACAGGGTTTGGCCCACCAGGGGAGTTTGTGCTACTTTGTGACAGAGGAGAACTTCCCCGGCTATTTTATGTTTGATGTAAGGAAGGTTGGGCTGCTTTGCATAAATTCAGAGCCCAATGCAGAACGTTTGCTTTGTGATGTCAGGGCATGGTTGCCACGTTGTAGTGGTGACATCAGAAGGTTGCCTTGGGGCACGGAAGGCCTCAGTGTCAGAGCAGCTCTTGGGCTTGCTCAGTGCAGGAGCATCCTCCTGCTTGAGGCGTCTGTCAGTGGGCAGCTGCACAGTGACAGGAGCCTTGTTTTTTCTTGCATTGCAGCACAGTCTGCAAACTTGCACAGCAGTGCTACAGTCATGGAGCAACTCGCTGCTGCAGTTTGCACTGTTTATGGCATTGGTTATTCTGGCTATTACCTGACACACCTGGCACGTAAGTAGAGATTTCCCTTGAGTGTAACCTAACCTGGCTTTTGTATATCTTCCTGCTCTTTCTTAGTAATTGAGTTGATTTTGAAACAGAAAGAGCATTGGGATGCCACTGCTTTGGGAAAGCTCCTGTCAACACATTCCGCTAAAAACAGGGTTTCTGTAGCCAGGGGTCTGTGGGCAGCATTTGCACGGGTACCTACAGGGGTTGAATTCCCTCCACGGGAGAGTCTGTGGCAGCAGAGCCTGACATTTCCTCACTTTGCTGGATCAAGCGGGACAACTTTGAAAATGCAAACTGGGAGGCCTTCTCAGAAAGCCTTCTAAAACTTCTGCAGCTCTTCCAAGAATTCAGAGAAAGCTTCTTTATTCTAAATTTTGTCGTGAAAGGATTTGCCTGCCTAACTTGACCCTTTCTGAAGTGTTAAAATAGTGATTCCCTTTACAATGAAGTGCAAACTGCAAAGCAGTGAATGTCTGCTCCCGAACCCTGGAGCTGCTGCTGTGCTGTTTCACTGCCACTGGAACTTCCACAGCTCAGAGGGATCTTGGGGAAGCTTTTCTGGGCAAGTCTTTCCAGCAAGTTAATGAGAATTAGTGCATGGAACCAATTTAAAAAAACATTGCCTGAAGGAGAGGATAAAAAAGGCTGCCTTATGTGTCGGGCAGAAAAGGAGCATTGAGTGTTAAAGAACTATTTTCATTATAGTGATCCAATTTGTATGAATTTGCTGGCAAAACAGGCCAAAGCGCAGTCACAGCCAAGAATATTGTCCTGTTCTCTTGCTGGCAGTGCACAAGAGCTGTGTGTCCTGGTCCCCTGTAGTGAAACAGAAAATGCTCTGTATTAGGGTTGCCTTGTTTTGTGGGATTGATCAGCCCAGGCAGTTGTCTCAAGGAATCTGCTTCATTTTCCTTGCCCACTACAGGTCACCTGAGACGTGTATTCAGAGGTGCCCAATGGGAGGTGAGTGAGAAAGGAACATTTGATGTTGCTGTTGTGTAAGAAATGAGGAGAAAGCAGTGAGCTTGGCCTGTGGCAGTAGAGGGTGGAGGGCCAGCTGGGTGGGCTGTAAAAAAATCCATTTCCATGTCTGAAGCAGCAATAGCAAAGGCATTACTGGCTATTTCCTAATTTTCCATTTCACAGCTTTAAAGAACTGAAAGCTCAGTTTTCAGAGAGACTGTTGCTTGCTGATAGTAACCAGGGTGGAATATTGAATTCAGAGCCATATGCAGTTCTGTTGAACCAGCCCATTTGAATTTAGTCAGAGTGACTTAGAATTGCACTGCGATGACAGTTGATGATTTTGCCTTTGTAGAGCAGGTTGTAGAGCTGCACAGAATTAAGTATATAAATGATAGGTAATGGCCTGTCCCTCATGCTTCTCTCTCTCCAAAGAACCCTGAGCCAAGAGCAGACTCTCCTCTGGCTCCCTCTGCTCCTGGAGATGAGGCCAAAGACGAGCAAAATGACCACAAACCTGCAAGTGTGGTCACAGCGGAAGCTGAATATTGCGAGCCGGTAAGTGCCAGTTGTGGCTGCTGCTGTCTTTAGTGCAAGACAGAGCTGCAAGCTTCTGTCCAGCCAGGACCTGCTGTTGGTGGCTCAGGTTGCTGAGTGCTGCAGTCCTGTGGGGAGTTAGGAATTGCCCTGCAAAGCCGTGAGAGCTGGAGAATGGGCTTTGCTGTGTCGTCTTTAGGCCCCAGCTTGCTGGGATTCTGCTAGGGGCCAGCATGAAGCATGAAGGCTCCCCAGCCCCAGAGGAGGGAGCATGTCCAAGGCACTGAGCTCAGCCACGTTGGATACGTAGGGGACACGGCGGTCTGGAGAGACCTGTGCCACTCCACAGGGTGGCCGAGGAGCAAAAGGCACAGAAATGCTTGATCTGACCTCACAGGCTCTTTGGGGCGCTTTGTCGCCACGAGCTTCTTGGGTGCGCTTATGTGGCGGTATTTGAGAGACACATTGTGGAGTGGCAGGTGGCAGTCAGAGATTTGGTGCCTTTATTGCCAGGTTGTTCTTTTGCCTCTTCAGGCAGAGTGGTCAGTAGCAGAGTGCAGTGAGAGTCGGCTTATTTTAGAGAAGCTGCAAAGAGATGATTGTGTTGTCCATGGATCCTTATGGGCCTGCACATGTCCCGTGTGGCAAAAGACAAAAACTGCATAGTTGTGGACCCATTGCTGGGGCAAAAGCCAGAGGCTACATGTGTCTGTTGATACTTTCTATTGTGTGCATAACTTATAACTTGATAACTGCATATGAAAATGCCAGTGGTGCCTGCAGAGGGGGAAGAGTTGAAAGACTTGGACTAGTGTCCTGTGTTGTTAAGAAGACGAGAGGTATCTTGGAATTTCGGATGCTGCATCCGAAGTCAGATGTGGAAGGTGGACAAAAGGAGCCACGAGTGCCTGTCAAGAGCAGCTGAAGATGTGGCAGCGTGTGCCCAGGTGGCCAAGAAGGCCAAGGCCGTGCTGGCCTGTGTCAGCACTAGAGGGGCAGCAGGAGCAGGGCAGTGAGCTGTGGCCTGTGCTGGGCAGGGCTGCAGCGGCAGCTGGAGTGCTGTGTCCACATGTGGGCAGCTGTGAAGCAGAAAGAGCTTGAGGGGCTGGAGCGTGTGCGCAGAAGGGCACAGGAGCTGGGGAGGGGTGGGAGCACAAGGCCAGTGAGGAGGTGCTGAGGGAGCTATAGCCTGGGGAAAGGGAGACTCATGAGGGACCTTCTAGGCACACTTCCATGAATGCCTACGTGACTGTGCTCCCCACAAGGGCCGTTTCTGTGCCAAGGATCCCCACAGTGCATCCAGATGCTTTAGATGCTGGAGTAGGTGACAATTTGATCATTGGGTTTTTTGAGTTGTTGGTCTGCTAGAAGGTGAAGACCTGTTTATTTTCTTCCTCTAGCAAGCAAAGGTGCTTTTGCTCAAGATTTCCTGCACAAGAAGATGTAGTTTGGGGCAGGGACGTTGGAGCACAAGGAGATTTTCTGATGCCAGGCCAGCCAGTTTGATCTTGCACATCACTTTCATGTTACCACCACTCTTATCTTTTGGCAGCCTTGGGGATCAGCAATTGTCCAATAATACAACCAGGACTAGATTTGGGAATTTAGCAGGAAATCAAAACCTTGAATTCTGGCTGGTTCTCAGAGATCAAATGAGCTGGGAGGGGCTGGGCTTAATTTCTGATTACAGCCACTTTAGCACCATCAGTGTGCTTGTGACAAAGAGAAGAACTTGCCCTAACAGAGATGCAGAAAGAGTGCAGTTCCCAGTGCAGTTCTTTGGGTTTGATCTCATTCCATAACGACGTACATGCTCCAGATTCCCCAGGAGTTTGGTTTATTGATGCAACAGGCGAGCAAGTTCAGGATTGCTGCTGATGGGGCATTGGTTGCATTGGTGTTGATGTATGTCATAACAGAAATTATAGTAAGAGAAATTACATAAATGAGATCTATCTATCTGTCTAGCTATCAATCTACCTATGTAATATTTCCATAATTGATTCTTCCTGGCACTGGTCAGAGGCAGTTGGAGTTGCAAATCTCCCCTACAGGCATCGCTTCAGGGGGAGAAGAGCAGAGACATGTTAACTGATCCCGAGCAGGCAGAGATGTTTCCCCTCCAGAAATGGTTGTTTTTTTCCCCTCAGAGTTGTTTTCCTCCTCCAGCGTCTTCTACCCTGAAGCCCCCAGTTTATTCTTTAAATTCTCCCTGTCCTGGTGACATGGAACAATTCCATGCTTCAGGTGATGTTTGGTGACTCTTGTCATACATGCAGTACATGACACATGATTTTCTTCATTGGCATCCCTAGAGGTGTCTAAGTTCATTTGTTGATGGGGCCTTAAGAAGGTCTCTGTTACTGCTGGTCTGAATTCTCAGTTGACAAGAGAGGAAGAATAAACACCTTGATCCTCCTCCATATACTGAGGTGGCTGTGGAAGCTGTCTGACCTCCATCAGAGGATCTGTGCATGCATCCTTCTCTCCTGATTGAGCAGGATTTCTAACAAGAGAGTAGATGTCAGAAAGGCAGGAATGGTGGTGCAGGCCTGAAGAGAACATGAACTCCAGAAGTGTCTGTCACAAGGAGTGAGCCCACACTGGAAACCACCTGCAGAGCCAGGATGGAGCTGTGGGACAGGGCTGGGTGTCAGTCACCATGGAAAGACAAAGGGGACAGAGCAGAAGTGGAGGGAGGCCCTCAGCAGAGCCTTGAGAAATGCCACACCTTCCCTGTCAGCTGCCTGAGAGGCTGTTGGAGCTTCAGTCCCAGATGGACCCTGACTGTACTGCCAGTGTCACTTTGGAATCTGTGCCTCCCCATGGGCAGAGAATGAGCCAGGGGAGCAGCAGCACAGTGCTTTGGGAACGTGTGAGCCCATCAGTCTCAGAGACTTGGCCCACAAATGTTGTATGGGAAGTTGAAACCCATCTCCTCTTGCTTTCTGTGCAGGCCCTTCTGGAGCAAGAGCATGAGCAGATTGCTTTATCAGAGGTGCCAGGGCAGACTCAGGGAGAGCTGTGCCCAGCCCGAGAGCAGGAAGAGCAGCCCAGGCAGCAGGTGGAAGAGCTAGAGGAGAATGTCCAGGTAAGCCTGGCTCAAGCAGGTGACAGAGTGAAGGGCAGGAACAGGGACATAAAACAGAGCTCTTGGGACTGAGGAGGCCAGGAGTGCCACAGGCACTGGAAGCACAGAGCCTTGTAATCTGCAGAGATCAGGGATGGGAGGGTTACAATGGAAGCAGTGGTGGGTAGGGAAGTAGAAAGAATGGCGGAATGAATTTGATTTTGAGGCTGAAAGAGGAAAAAGCTGAGCCTGGTGGCAGCTCCCTGTGATTTGCTCTGCATTTGTGTGTACAGAACATCAAGATAGAGCCACAAGGAGAGCTGCCTGAAGCTCAGATTGCCACCATGGCAGTGAAGAGGAGGAACAAGGAGGACAAGAGAAGCATCCAGGAGGAGATGAATCTCCATCAGCAGAGAGACAATCAACAAAAGCCGGTGAGTGCAAGAGTGGCAGACCCTCCGTTCAAGAAATATTTCTCTTGTTTTTTACGGAACCTCAAGGATGAGCTGCACACAGAGCTGCAGGAAACTGAGGCTAGGATGAAGGCAAGAGTGAAGAGGCTGGAGGAAGAAACAAAAATGATCGGAGAGAAACATAATCCCATGCTTGAGGCTGTACAAAATCAAGTGAGTGAAACAGCAATAGCCAGTGCAGTCACCAAACTGGTGGTTTCTGCCCTTCTTGCCTTTCCACTGTAGAGTAGCAGGGGGTGGGGTGATGCCTCTGGGTGCAATCCTGCTGTAGGGTTACTGTGTTCCTTGTTCTTGAGGTATTTTTACAGTGGGACATGGTGACCCAGATGGAGGATTGAAACAAGCTGTCTGTAGCCCTGTTCTCTCCCTTTCCTCACAGTTGATGACTCTTGGCTGACAGGGACAAGCTGTAGTCTCTGACTGCTTTGTTCTGTTTAACTTGAGGTGGAAGTGTTGACATCTCACCTGCCAGCCTGCAAAGACTTCCAGCAAAGGACTGGAAACAAAAAGCCTCGTGGTCGGTGTGAGGCACAGGAGCTGTCCCAGCCGGAGATGCTGCAGGTTGGACACGTCTCAAAGATGGTGGAGGAAAAGAGATCTGAGTGGAAGGAGGTAGAACATTTGAAGAAGTGTGTCTGCAGCCATTAGAGGGGAAAGGAATCCATAGGGAGGAAGTGGAATGATCATTGTGGCAGTTATCCTTCAGAAAACATGAAAATGGAACATGAATCTGGCCTTGAACTTGAGTAAAACCTGCCTTTGGTTTTGACCCATCCAGTTGGAGAAGTGGACATGCAAATAATCCATTTTAAGAGCCATGCATGTGGCTGAAAACATCTTCCTGAGGGCTTGCATTTGAAAAGGGATCTCGAAGTAATCTCTGCCAGCCACCGTTCTGAGATAAACTCATTACTTGTCTCAGATCTACACAGGCTCTGTGACTGAACCTGCTGCAGCAGCAGCGTTGTCTAAAGGAGCCTTTGTTCCCCAGCCTGAGAAGTGGAGCCTGGGCAGACTGTTCATCTCCAGCACTGACACAGCTGCTGCTCAGCAACAGGAGACTGAGGAGAAGTACCTGCAGCTACTGAGTACGTCCTGTGTATTTGAGGGACAGTGTGTTGTGTGCATGTGTCAGCATAGCTGTACCAAATATTCCTCCTGAGCCTGGTGTCACAGGGACATTTAGGAATCCTCATAGGAACTGCTGTGGAAAAATCGCTCTCTGTGCTGGCCATCTGTGCTGCAGAGCTGTTTGTCTGGTTGTTGTTTTTGTTACCCAGCCAAGCACAAAGGGTTCAGACACCCAGACAGTGGGGCTGCCTTTTTGATCTTCTGGAAGTTGAGATCTCTGCTTTCAAGTGAGCATCTTGCATTTTGTTTCCCTCAGGGAAAATAGTGACCATGGAAAATCCTGTGACAAAATACACTGAACTGGAAAATATTGGCAACGGGTGAGTCCAACCACAGTTACTTCCACACAACCATGGGGCAGCGGATTTGCTGGTAGAATGTCTATCAAGTGTGAAGTCAGACAAGCTGTAAAGATATTCAGACACTGGAGTTAAATCGTCCCATCTCTCATTACTGGTCAGACTTTGTGAACGTGGTCAGAAGGCAATGCCAAAGACATCTCCATGCTGGCAAGGTCTTGCCAGCAACAAGGAACAGGACCTGGAAGATCTCCTTGTCTCTCAAGTGTGGGACAGCTCTGTGCTAATTTCCTTAGCATTTTTGAATACCTCCAAATCCTACAGCCACACTAATGAAAGCAGAAGGATCTTGCTTGCCTGAAATAGCAACCTACCCCCTATGAAAGCTGTGAGATAACTGTTCCCAGGAACAGTTCTTTCCAAGAGTTTGCTGAACGAAATACTCCATGGTCAGGATAAGAACTGCACAGTTTAGAAATTGAAACTCGAGATGAGATAATAAGCTCTCTTTTTGAGTCGAGACAGTAAATCCCAACACTCCAGGAGCTGGCTCAGTGCCTCCACACCTGAGAGGAAAACGTATCAGTTGTCTTCTGGTATTCCCATCCCACATCCTGCAGGTTTTAGGCACTGACAGGACTGATGTCCTCCTTGGCTTTCACTCCAAATTCTAAATTGCTTCTCCTTTCTTTGCTTTGTTTTGTTTCTAGGACTTTTGGAGAGGTTTGCAGGGCATTCGACAAGACCAGAGGAAGAGAGGTGAATGTCAACAGCCCCTGCAGACTCTGCAGCCCTTGAGGGCTTTCCCCTCTGGTGTGAGCTCTGGCTGGAGCTTTGGGTAGAGCTGTGCAGCAAAGGCACAAGAAGCACAGACTGGTGCCAGCCTGGAAATTGCCTTTGGGACAGTCTTTGTCCTTCTCAGCTGCCAGAAGGAAGGCGAGGAGGGCAGCGGTTCCTTTCAGAGAAGGACGCGCTCACTCGCTCTCAATTGCTAAAACAAAGGTGGTGCCTTAGAGCATCTCCCTGCCCTTTGGGGCTACAGCTTCAGAGCTGTATTCTCATTTCTGGCTGCCAGCAAATGCATCTGAATGTTACTGGTAGCTCCTTAGCCCCCTGCAGTGCTGCACTTGGGAACTGCGTGTAGGGAGACACGTGTGAGGTGTCCCTGAAAACCTCAAGCCCAGCTTAGAGCCCAGGATGTATCCAGAGAGTACCAAGGCACAGATGACTTCTGAATCCCAGACAGAGCAGCAGAGAGTGTGGGCAGAGCTTTGTTACTGTGTGGTCAGACATCTTTGTTACCAAATGGACAAGGCAAAACATCAGTGACCATGTGTCCTGTAACTGGCCCCCAAGGGAGCAGAGAAATGGGCTGTTGGAATGTCAGTGCCTAATTACTCCAATATCTAATCACAAGGCACTTTGAATCAGCTCAGCTGTGTCATTGCAAAAACACTCACTCCATGTGCTCTGCGGTTTTGTGCCACCAACTTCTCAAGTTACTGATTTTCAATGTCATTTTAGGTGGCCATAAAGAAAATAAATCTTCAAGGAATGGCAAGTAAAGAAATAAAGGCCAATGAACTCATGGTCATGAAGAAGAATAGGAATCCCAACCTGGTCAACTATTTAGACAGGTGAGTTGTTGTGCTTTTGTCCCATGACTGTTTGTTTACATACTGCAAACACGCAGGATAAAAACCCACATTTGTCCCTGGCAGAAGATAGAGCTGTTAATTATTAATAAATTAGTATTGTTCTGCTCATCCTCAATGGATGGGAAGAGAGGGCATCTTGTCTGCATGAGTCTTCCCTGGCACGTGTAGTGTGAAAATTGTTCAAAACCTGGATCAACCGTAACTTACTAAGTCAATAGACAATAAATTCACTGGCTTCATGTTGTTGTGGGGCTTGATTTACTTCAAGTACCTTCTTGCATGCAGGTAAACTAACAAGGATTTCACTTGGATTGTGTCCACTCTTTTCCATTGCTGTGCATGCCAGGGACACGGTGCTTTTTTTCCAGAAACACACAGCGTGACAGGTTTTTTAATCTCTTACTAAAGAAGACTTTTTGCTTGATGGCCACCTAACACATCTATTTATCGCAGATGTGTCATTCTCCTTGAGTCTGCACAGATTGGAAACACTGCACAGCCTAGAGGGAATGTCTATTCCTTTCATTGTGTCCTCATCACAAAGAGACCCGGGAACAACAATGACACTTGTCTTTTCCAAACAGCAACACAGCCATGCACGTTCATATCCACAGCCTTGTTTCCTTCTTTCAGCTACCTTGTGGATAAGCAATTCTGGCTGGTAATGGAGTACATGGATGGAGGCACTCTGAGAGATGCCATCAGCAAGATGTACCTGTCTGAGGATGAGATGGCAGCTGTCAGTCGGGAGGTCAGGGATCCCACCTGTGCTTCCGAGGGCTTGGTCAGGATTGTTTGGGAAACTGGGGCTCAGAACTGCAGAGATTTCATGTGCCAATCTTTGTTTCTGTGTTGCTGGTATGCTATGGGGAAGTAAAAGCATCTCAAGTGAACTGTGTGCCAGTGCCCCAGAAATCACTGTCCTCTATTCCTGTACTCTTCTCTCCTGCTCTTGTATTCTCTCTATGTCTCTCGTATTTGTATTTGTTGTTATTCACCCTGCCTCTCTAAATGTTTACCTCGAGCCTGTCTGCACTGCATTCCTAATCTGTAAAAACAAAGGTGCTGGTGGCAGGATTTGAAACAAACAGCAAAGAAAAAAGAGAGACTCATTTCTCACAGTCCTCAGCTGAAGAGGATAGTAGTGCACCCAAAATGCTCTTGAATTCTGAGCACATCCACTGCAGCAGCAGTCATTCTGGCTGGTTTGCAGGGCACAGTCTACAACAGCAGTTTCTGTTGCTCTTCCAAAAGCTGACATGCCTTTCCTTAGAAAGGTCCTGCTCTGCTGGTGTTGGAGCAGCAAGCTCTTCCTCTCACTGGCACTGTGTTCTGCCATTAGTCCCCATTCTCCTGGAAAGGGAACCATTTAGAGCTGTTTCCTTTCTTGTATGATGACCTCACATCACTAATGTTTGCCCTCCCGTTTCTGTTTTTCTTCCCAGTGCCTGCAAGGACTGGATTTTCTTCATGTAAATGACGTGATCCATCAAAATGTGAAGAGCTGCAACATCCTTCTCAGAACTGATGGCTCTGTCAAGCTGGGTCAGTATATTCTTGGTCAGGGGCAGTGTTCTAAGGATGTGGGGTGTGGGGCTGCTTTGAGTGACTGCCAGCTCCCCAAAAATGCTGCTGGTGGGAGTGCAGGGGCCGCTGCTTTTAGCGAAGGCACAGCTACAACATGCACAGAGGTATGATAGGGAAGCACAAGCAGTTAAGGGTGGCATTGGTCTGTGTGTGTCTCTTCCAGAGGGAGGGAGATAGAATGTAAACCTTCAGGGGAATAAAAGCCACTGTTCTGAGCAGCGTTTAAAATCCTGGGGATTTTTGGCCAATTCCCTACTACCTTGGCTAAAGTCCAAGGAAACTGAGCATGGCCAGTTCTCCAGGAGATTCATCAACAGCTCATTCTTAGAGTGAGAGTGGGGAATTCTTTGGCTTGGTTTCCTAATTAGAGCTGGCTTTCATGGTGTGTTGTTTTCTCCACAGCTGATTTTGGCCTCTTTGCTCAGCTCACCCCTGAGCAGAGTAGACAGAACTCAGTGGCCGGTGCTTCTGGGTGGATGGCACCTGAAGTTGTGATGGGGCAGCCATATGGCCCCAAAGTGGATATTTGGTCTCTTGGAATCGTGGGCATTGAAATGGTGGAAGGAGAAGTTCCTCACTGGAACCAAACTCCTGTCTGGGTGAGGTGCAAATACTTACTGATCCCACTGTCTTTCTCACCTGTCCCATGTTCTGTGTGCCACTGGACAAAATCCCATTGCCATCTGCTGGCACCACTTCCACCCAGGTCCCTTTCTAAAAATATCCCTGCAGCTCATCAGTATCTGCTGTACTTTTGGTGGCCTCAGAAGGGAAGTGGCAGGTAACCATTTCAGCAACGTGCCATTTGGGCCTCCAGCCATGCCTGACATTTCTCATTTGCTTTTTGAACACTGTTGGAGCTGTGTTACTGAAGGAAGTGAATTTTTCAGTGAAATGTTTAGATATGTTTTAAATATCCTTAAATTGGAGGTTGAATCTTCCTAGATTAAATTTTATAGAAAAATAGAGGAAAAAGAATAAAGGAAAAAAGAAAAAGAAAAAGATAAAGAAAACGAGAAAAAGAAAAGGAAAAAGGAAAAGGAAAAGGAAAAAGGAAAAAGGAAAAAGGAAAACCACCAAAGCAAAACAAACAATTCTGCTAGCTTTCTCTTTTTTTTAATCAAGAAGTGGACAACAAGCTTGATGAGTTTTTTTTTATGGCAGCTCTGCTTAAGGGACCAACAAGCACTGCAGAGTTGCCCTTCCTGTAATTACCCTTGGAAATTGTAGAGTTAGTTCATATAGCAAACTCCCTCTTCCAAAATGCCTGTTAAGCTCATGTGAATCCTCAGGGAACCAAATGTGCTTTTGAGGATGTAGTTCCCACTAACTAGGTCAGTCAATGAGATCAGCTGCCAAGGTGAGATCCCCTGCATGTTGGAAAAGCTGTGGCTGCTTTGGGGTTTGGATGATTTGTTGGTACAGCAAAGTCATCTCAGCCTCTCTGCCAGGGCACAAACTGCCAGTGCAGAGTGCAGGTTAAACAATGGCATCTGGGAGAGCAGTGACAGATGTGAAAGGAGCAGGCTGAGCCTCGTGTTTCCTTTTTCTCCAGCCTCAACTCCTGATAGCCACAGGAGGGAGACCAAAGCTGCGGCAGCCCAACCTCTTCTCGCCTTTGCTGCGGGACTTCCTGAGCTGCTGCCTGCAGACAGACGAGGCTCGGCGCTGGTCTGCCAAGGAGCTCCTGCAGGTAAAATGCAAAGGGGCTGCAGGTGAAAGAGTGTCCATGGGATGGGCTCCTCCTCCACTGGAGGCCAAGGCATCAGGTCAGGCCCCTCCTCCTCACCTCCAATCTTGTGCTTTTCAAATGAAAATGGTGAGGAATCCTAGACTGGGCTGGGCTGGTAGGGAGGTGCAAAGGTCATCTGGTCCAAGTGGCCTGCAATGAGCAGGGACATCTTGAAGGAGATCAGGTTGCTCAGAGCCCTGTCCCACCTGATCTGGGATGGTTCCAGGCATGGGCAACTACCAGCTCTCAAGGCAATTTTTGCCCATGTTGCGCTATGCTCCCAGTAAACAAGTTCTTCCTTAGACCTACTCTGACTCAATCCCCTTTTTGGTTAAAAATATTAGCCCACATCCTACTGTAACTGGGCATATTAAAAAAGGTGTCCCACACTCCCTCAGAAGCCCCCACTGAAGTTCTGGCAAGTGTCAATAAAGTCTCCCTGGGGCCTATTCTTCCCCAGGCTGAATAACTCCAGGTCTCTCAGTTTGTCCTCAGAGGAGAGGTGCTCTGTTCTCTGACGGTTTCTGTCGCCCTGTTTTGTAATTTGGTGGTGTGGACAGTTTTATCTAATGGCAAAAGAATTGTAGTAGAGCAATTCTGGATCCAGAGGTGTGAAATGTTGATAGAAGAACCCAAGGAAGCCAGTCCTGGCTGAGCACTCAGAGATTTGGCTGTGGGAAGGAGGGGCTGTGGCAGGCTCACTGTGAGCCTCTGAGGGGCCCTGGTTTGTGCCCCCACCCCACTCTCAGAGGTTTCTGCCACGCAAACAGGGACAGCTGAGAGGGACTTGTCCCAGCCCCATCTGCTGCCTGGCATGGTCAAGCAGACAGGACCTGCCCCAGGGTTACTGCCAGCTTGTGTGGCAGAGAGGGAACTGCAGGACCCAGTGCCACTCGGCTGTCCCTGCTGGCAAGGAAGGAAGGAAGGTGCCATCCAGCACAGGAGGGGCAGGGCATGGAAAGGTAGACACTGCTGTGTCTCCCTGTGGAAATTAGCGTGATGCCTGTCTTTCAAAGAGAGGCACCCATGTGAGCCTTTGGAGTTTCCTGATAGGAAGAAACTCCAAGGATAGAAAGCACCATTTCCAGAGCCCTGGCAGGACAAAGTCCCCAGCAAGATGAAGACACCAGAATAAAGAGATGAGTGGGATTCTGGGCCAGGTTTGCCTGTGATGGCAAGGTCCTGCACATGAAGGTTGAGGTGCAGATGGCCCTGTTGGTTCTCTTTCTGCATCTTTCTGTGAACCAGAGCAATCCTGATTGAGCCTGAGTGAGGCACTGAGCTTGGAAATCTTGATTCATTGTTTTTTGTTGCTGATGTTTTTATTTTGTTGTTTTTATTTTCCGGTGGGCAGCATCCATTTGTAGCATCAGTCGAGCCTACTTCCTGCCTGGTGCCACTGATAGTTTCCATGAAGAAGAGGATGATGGAGAAACAGCTGCCATAATTACATCTGGACCATGTGCTCCACCACCAGTTTAAAATTGTAGAGTAGGATTGCAGAGTAGAATTGCAGAGTAGGATTGAAGAGTAGGATTGAAGAGTAGGGTTGAAGAGTAGAATTGAAGAGTAGGATTGAAGAGTAGGGTTGAAGAGTAGAATTGAAGAGTAGGATTGAAGAGTAGGATTGAAGAGTAGAATTGAAGAGTAGAATTGAAGAGTAGGATTGAAGAGTAGGATTGAAGAGTAGGATTGAAGACTAGGATTGCAGAGTAGGATTGTAGACAAGGATTATAGAGGATTATAGAGTAGGATTGTAAATAAATACATTTTCTCAAACCTCAAATCATCTGGCAGATTTCTTTCACACCATGTGTCAGAGACTGAAATATTACAATTTTTGACTTCAGCATTTTCTTGAAGGATGTTTAGAACTGAAATACAACAGCTGAACAGAATACCACCATATCCTGAATAGGCCTTTGGAGTGGGGCCCTGAACTGTTCCCTGATGAAGATAAGATAAAACACAGGAACTGGGGACATTCACAAAGCCAAGCTTAGCACCTTTGGGGAGGAGACAAGAGCCACAAGGCTGTCAGCTGCCAGGCTGGCACAGAGCCTCTCACCAACGGGTGGGCAGAGAGAAGCTTTGGGTGTGTGTTGGAAAGCCTCTGGTGAGAGGCTCAGTGACTGCCCATTCTCTGATGTGCAGACCAGCCCTGCTCTGGGGTCCTTCACCCAGGGGAAAGCTTATCCACAACAGAGGGGGTGACATAGCCCATGTCACCAGTTGACATGAAGTTGGTGCATCAAGGATCTCCATGGATTGCTTGCTTCTAATTATTCCTCTTTCCAATTTGGGCTTGCTTTGTTTATTGTTTTATTTGAATTTCATCATTTGAGTAAAATTTGTCTGCAGTGATCTTGTCTTTATATTTTAGGCTGTAGCACATCTGAGTGAGCATCATCAGAATTGAGTTGCTCTTGTTCCAGTCCAAATCTGGAAGAAGCACCAATTTCATGTAGTGGTTTTAGTTGGCCAATTTGAAATTTCCCAGCCAATGCACCAACTGATGTGTTGGGTCAAGTGCTGCCCAAATCACCAGTTCACCCACTAGAATTATTTACTCATTTCCTGCTGTGAGATAGGGTTAGGAGGGAAGGCTAAGCAGGCTCAAATTTTAAAGGGTAGAAAGGAAAACTTCATTAACAGAAACTAAAGGTAATAATAAGAAGAAACAGAATAAAACCTTTTGAACATATCTTTTCTTTCCCACTGACAACGTACAGAAACAATTTGGTCAGTTTGTCACCTCTAGAATAGTCTTTCTTCATGTCACTTCGGGAGATGAGTCTCTCTTGTCAGTCTATGGACACTTCTCCACAAGACAACAGTTCTCTCGTGGATGCAACTTCCACACATAGCAGCCGTCCAGGAAATCTGCAATCATGAAGTCCCTCCCATCTTTTCACAGCCTTCCCACAGCTGAATTTATGGGCCATGTGTCTTGGTTTGAAAGACAGGTATCTGCTAAGGAAAGGCAAGAGCCGCTTTCCTGAGATGCGGAATGCAACCCCCTCCCTGTTAATTATTTTAGGTCCAAATCAGAAGCCTTCAGGCAGGAGGTTTGGGGATAAGGGTAACAATTCTTTTCTGATATCCAACAAGGCAGAAAAAAAACAACAGCTATAAAAATTGACAACAGAACAGAGCAGTCGAGCTCAGCTCCAGTCCCTTTTGGCCGCAGGCCGTCTCCCTGCGCTCAGTTCCCGGTGCTGGGGGCAGGGCAGGTCCCGCGCAGTTGAAGAGGGGCTGCAGTGATGGCGGCGGCCCAGGGGTGAGAGGGGATGGGAAAGTGACTCCCCCCTCACGGTGTCGGTCGTGGTGCTCAGCAGAGTGTCCAGAGATAGTAGGGTGAGCTGGGAGAGCAGCAGAGTGATGTCGAAAGGCAGGGAGCGTGGATCACAGTGCTGGGATGGCAGGGGAGATGCCAGAGCGGAGCCCAGGTTGTCTTCCCACTCCACGAGCCAAGCGAGAGAGAGAGCCCCGCTCCAGACCCCCCATCCCACCTTTCCTTTTCCGGTTCCCCCCCCCTCCCCCTCCAGCCACCCCCCTACGAGAGAACATTATCTGTCATTTTAAGGTGTAGCCACAATTACTTAGCATAACAATGGGAGAAATTCCACAGAAAGAGAAGGGAACAATTCAACCCCCAACACCATGTCAGACTCAGGGGGTATTATTTGTAAGGATGAAACTGTTTCAGTAAATGTTCTCTTGGGAGAGAGATCTTCTTCTTCCCTGAGGGCAAAGGGTCTTCAACACTCTTCTCTCTGTTTTAAGTTCTCCTGGGACCACAGCTACTTCAACATCTGCTTACTTCAGCACGGGTGCTTCTGCTCATGACTGTGCTTAGAATGCTTCATTCCACCAAAATGCATTCCATGAGTTACAGAGGGAAAAGTGTCTGATATCTCAATCATATCTTCTCTATTACTTACAAGAGAATTTCAGTCCAAGAGTGAGGCATCTCTTCAATCCCTCCCACCTTGGAACTTCTATTTCACTCACCTTAGTGTCCTCATGTTGTTTCTGTGTATTTTCACTCTGTCACTTTTTTCTCGATCAAGAGAGAATTGAAGCTCTGCAAGTCTCATCTGTGCACTGAAAGAGTTCATCTTTTTCCCGAGGCCTGCAGAGGGCCCTGTGATCCCTGCCAGTCCCGGCCGGAGCTGTTTACGATGGAGGATTCTTGGTGGGCCGCGCTGGGGGCAGGCGAGGATCTCAGCAGCCAGGCCAGCACACTGCGGCAGCATCCGCGGGTCGATGGCTGCCCCTGCCCCTGCCCGGCGGCTTCTGCTGAAACTCAGCAGCAGCAGCAGCAGCAGCAGCAGCAGCAGCAGCAGCAGCAGCAGCAGCAGCATTCCAGCCGAGCCACGGGCCCGGTGTGGCCGTGCTGAGGGGAGGGGGAGCCGGCTCTGGCGGGACGGGGCCCGGCGAGCTTCCCGAGAAGGGGCCCGGCCCCGCGGCAGAGCCCGCCCGGCCTGGCCCGACCCAGGCCCGCAGAGGGGCAGAGCCCGCCCGGCCGGCCTGGGACCTGTGCTCAGGCCCCAAGGGAAAGAGAGCTTCCCGGCCTTTGTTCGTCCTTACATGGTGCTCACAGAGGAGCAGCTGACATTTCCATTGGTGTGACAGTGTGTCAACATTAAAAATCAGCCACTGATTGCGTTTTGTCTGGCCTAAAGGAAGCTGCCAAGGTCCTACCACGGAATTATTTACATAACTGTTTCATTTCCCACCTTAAAAAGAAAACCAATAAAAAAATAACACAAACCAGCACCTTAGTTTATGTGGGTCTGTGCAAGAGCAATCTCGTAAAAATCCCAGTACAATAGAGTGCTGGTTTACTGTGTCCTGTGAAAAACAAATTTGAGATGTCTTTCAAGAGATGCTCATCAACAAGAGAATTGTAGTCTGTACAAGATCTGTAGAGTTTTTTGGCAAGTGGTTAAATGGTGTTCTGCTGGTGAATCACAGGCATCCTTTACAAACCATCAGTGTGCCATGAGCCTGCTGGATCAACACCTGCCTCAGATGCAATGGTCATTTAATTATTGGCATTTTGCAGTAGTTTTCCTTTTCCCTATGTCCAATTAAAATATCTCTGCAGAGTCTTGACAGCTGGCCTTTAAGCCAAACTGAGTTAATAGAAGAAGCAGCAATTGATGAATTCTGAGCCTATCTGTAGCAAGGAAGAAGACAAGGCTTTTAGCATGGAAACTGGTTTCAAAAGATACATGAAGGATTTTTTTTAGTTAAAAATTGTTCATAAGGAAATGTTTATGCATGCCTTATAAAATGTGCAAAACTTGTGCCAAATGCATTGACACTAATTGCTCTGCAGCAATGAATGTAATAAGGTATTGTAATGTAGTCAATGAATTAAGAACATGCTTTGTTAAGAGTATATGAACTGTAGAACACACAGAATAAAGAGGATGAAGATTCCATTGTTATTCTGCTCAAGTGTGTGTGTGTGACATTCAACCTGATGGTAACAACTGCCCCACCTGGTTTTAACAGATGAATATAAAATACATACTTTTGGTTACATCTTGCATTGCAATGCAAGACACTCGTTAATTTAAGATCTTTGCTTTTAGTGTTTGAATGTATAGAAATTTGGACAACCCCCTCCCCAAATCCCCTTGTTTTGAAAGGTTACAGAGGAATGCATATGGGCTGCTCCAAGATGTCAGCTGAAGCACTTCCCAGGACTGTTTGTAGAACTTGATTTCACCTTGTCAATGAGCCAAGGAATATCCAGATCTTGGCAAGTGTTTTGTAAAACACATTTACAAGTGTTGTAGAGAAGGTGCTTCAGTGGGTATGAAAGAGAACTTGGGTGAATGTGTCCATATGGAAACCTTGTTTTGTAGTTCTCTCAAAAATACTCTGTCACAACCAGTCTCTCTAGAGAGACACAAATGTTGATTCATGCAAGGACCTATGGGGACGTTGCAGTCCAGTCCTTTTCCTAAGTCTCCTGTTGTTAATATATTCAGCTGACAGGGTAGAGGTGTGGCCAGCAATGCCATAACCTTCTTCTGGGGAAGGATAGAAAAATGGCTGAGGGAGGATAATATTTAGACTTAAGTGGGGCTGTGAATGCCCCTTTCTTCTTTGGAGAGTATTTTAGAACTTCCTCAATTGTCTCCATGCCAACATTTTTAAGCCCCTATACCTGAGACATTCTGGAGTGTTTTGTGATTGAACACCTGAGCTGTTGCTGCCCTTCTGTTCTCCTTCAAGTGAAGTTCAAGAAAATGTCACCTCTTAAACCCTGAGACTTGGCTCCTTTGTAGCCTGGCACAGGGGATGCTCCTACAGCTCTGCAGTGCAGCAGCACAAGGAACTCTGCTGTGGGGACCATGGGGTGAATTCTGCTGGGCTGCCTGCCCTTGGCCTGGTGACTGCTGCTGCTTGGCAGAGCGTGCAAGAGTGTTGCTGTTGAGAGTGGGCTGAAACTGAGGATTTTTCATGCTTACCCCTTCATGACTTTTCTTTCCTTTCATGGCAATTCTTCTAACTAATTCTACAGAGCATAAAGAAGTCATATTTTCATGCTTTTACAAGTCTCAACTTCAAATTCTCAGTTGACTCTATTTTTCCCTCTCATTTCTTTTGCATTGGGGCTGGCTCCTCTCTGGGGAGTTGGGTCAGTTCTTTTGTCTTTGACTCTAATTTGTCTCAGCTTTGCCACTGCCGTAAGAACTCCATGGGCTAAGTATGTCCCGTGTAACTGGGAGTGTTTTGCATGGATTTTGTACAGTTTCAGCTATGAAATGTGAATATCTTTATCTGATGACATTGCAAACGGGATCCCTAACCTGAGTATTATTTCTTATATTATTACTTGAGATACTTCTTTAGCTTTCTTGATATGAAACGGAAAAGCTTCTGGCCACACAGAAAATTGGTCTACGAAACCTAATATGAACTTTGTGTTGAGGTAACTCTGAAAAATCCACTTGGCATTAATCTCCTGCATTATTTCCTTTGTTTGTGATCTCGAATGGCAGTCTTTTGTAAAATTCTGCATTGCTCTGTAAGCAGATTTTCCATTTTGCTTGTCCCTGTCAGCCTAAGACTAAGTAGCAGCCTTTCCAAATTGTCTACCAAATCCTCAACACCCCAATGAGTTTCTTCATGTTTGTCTTCTATAGCTTGTCTCATCATTGCTTGAGGCGCTCTAACTTGATGATTTGCTGTTAGCCACCACCCTTCACAACTAAATCAGACATTAAGGATTTTGCTAATTGAATGTTTTCATCATGGTGTGCTCTTAGTGATTTGGAAAGGTTCACAACTTTGGAAAGAACTGGCAACAAGATGCTTTGTCCTGCCACCTCTCTAGCAGTTTTGGCTGCTACTTGGTTTGTGATGTTGCCAGGTGTTTGTCTGTTCTGGTGAGCTTTGCAGTGCATTATTGCTGCTTTAGCAGGGAACTGGACACTCCCAAAGATGTCCATACTTGCTCGGAGATCCTGATTTCTTGTAGAAGGAAGGAGGAACATAGAGTTCAAGGCAGTCACTTTCTTTAGCACCAAATCTTTCCTTCTAGGAGTACCACCTGTTACTTTAGGATTCTGCTCAGGGATAACCAGTGACCTCCATTTTGCTCTAAACCAGACCTAACCATGTGTGGCACATAAACTGTCATATTTTTTCCCATTCATTGTCAAGTCTATTCTATCAATGAGGACCATGCTGGCTCCTGCACTCAGGTGAATTGGCCATCCCTCAAGTACATAGTTTAGTTGCTTTTTGAGAAAGATACCCTTTTCCACTGGGTTCTTTCCTACATTCCCAGTCTTGGAGCTAAATATGGAGCTCCTGTGCAAGGGGAAGGCACTCATGGATGAACAGTGGAAGGGGTTCAATTTAATGTGGCAAATCCAGAGCAGGGGTTGTCATCAATGTCTTTTTAAAATCTTAAAGCCTGTGCCTTGGTTTGAAAGACAGATATTTCCTAAAGTAGACAGGGATCTCTTTTTTTTTTTTGTAAAGGGGAATATAACCCCCCCTCCCTTCAATCGACTATGATTTTGAAATTAAAGGGCTCTCATGAATCATAGTTTTAAAGAGTTAAGATTTTTGCTAAGCGTAGAAGTAGTTTCCATGACCAAGATGTAAGTTAGGTAGGTAAATGGTAGGTTAATAATTACTAGATGCTTAGGCTAGTGCTAATTGGTATAATTATCTGCTATTATGAACTTTCGTAGAGAAGAACATAAAACAATAAAACCGTTAATCATGAAGCAAGAGGCCTCGGATCGTGCCAGGGGGTGACCGAGACCTGATGAAGACTCTCCTGACTTCATCCTTCGAGACCACTGACCCAATTCAAGAGAAGACCTGCACACATGTGAAGGACTAATGGGCTCATTTTAATATTGCACGGGAATGGGAGGTGCTGGGGTTATGCATATGTGTTGTATGTAAGATCTTGGGGAATAAACAGATGGCAAAGGACCTTGTTTGGGGCGGTCACACCTTTCAGAGGTGACTCCTGTGCCACCCGCTGGTGGATAAACATAGCACTTTGTAACTTTAATTAGTTAGAGGGTCATTGTCCGTGATTATACCGGCTTTTAACGATTCGCTCAGACGAAGATATGGAGGAAGGAATAACAGTTTTTACTGATATATATATATATATATATGTAACAAGGGAAATAGAACACAACAACAATAACTGCGAGATCAAGAGCAACAGAGCAGCAAACGCAGTGAACAGTTCTCTCGGTTGTGGACACCTTTCCTGTGCGGTGCAGTCTCCGTTCTGGCGCTGCCTGCCAGCTCTCGCTGAGCAGGGAGGAGATGCGATGATCCCACGTGTCTGGAGGGGCCCTGCGGTGAATGGCGTCTGTGTCCCAGATGGGAAGGGCGGAAGGGAGACGATGCTCAAGGATCCCAATGCTCCAAGAGGATGTGCTGAAGTAGGCAGGAGATGCAGGAGAGAGAGAGCGTCCGAGCAGGGAGGTTGCAGGATCCCACAGCCAAGGGAGGCAGCTCCCGGCGTCAGGATGGCAGAGCAGAGTTTGCAGCAACCGTCCTTCTCCGAGCCAAACGAGCGAGAGAGCCAGAGCCCCAGAGAGCAGGCCCCTACCCCACCTCTCCTTTTCCAAGGTTCCCCCTCTCCCCACCTCCTGCAAGAGAAACTTACTAGCTATCTGAGCTTGGGTATAGCCCAAAATATTTAGCATAACAGTGGGGAAAAATTCACCCTCCAACAGCCTGTTGGACATTCTGTAGTGCAGTGTAATACCTCTTTGGATTCCTTTGATGGTTCGTTCAAAGGCTTTTCCAATAGTCCATAATTGGGGATCCATAATCAACACCATCCAGTCATTCCCAAACAACGTCACAGTTCTCTTATAGATCTGGGCTCTAACATTTGACAAATTGTTTCCTTCCTTTCTATTCCCCAAACTACACTCTCTTGAGTGCGTGGCAGCCAGGAGACCAGACATGGGTAGATATGGATATAGTCTTGAAGACAAAGACAAGATTTTGTGACATGGAAAAATGAGCTTTGGATGGACATACTCAACATATTTTCAATGACATGCTTTTATTCTCTCTCCCTGTAATGACTGAAGAAGAGTATTATTGGTGTCAGCTGACTGCAATCAGGAGTATTCTTGGGAATGGAGAAAATGGAAGTAAAACCATCAGAAGTTGACTATAAAATATTTTTCCAGATGTGTCAATAACTTCAGTGGCCACCTGCAGTCAGCACAACTATCAGCCTGTAATTGTGTTCAGGGTCAGCTCTGGCTCTTCCATGTCAGCTCCTCCTGCAGAGCCCATGGGGGCCTGGGCATTCTGCTGGCTTGCTTCCTTTTAGGAGATTGGGATGAGGAAAGTTCGGGGTGGCTTTTGTCAAAGAGATGATGTTTGAGTGAGCATGTGCCTGCTGGAAGCCTCACAGACTCAGCAGCCCATGGCAGGATGGAGCAGTGCTGGGAGGGCTGCACCTTGCTGCCCTAGTGAGAGGTGTTAAGCTGCACCTTCACCTCAGAGACAGCCAAGTACAGCAGTTTTGTGCAGAAACACTTAATTAACCCTGGTTTGCACAGCTGCAGACACAGGGGTGGCTGGAGTGCCCCTTTCTGCACTTGGAAATGAGCTGAGTCAGTAGTGGGACAGGGCAGGGTTCTCCCACATGTGCCCATTGGGAATTCCCTCTGCCCTGGGTGTGTCCCGTCCAGCTCCTCAGTGACATCCCACCCAGCCTGGAACATGGAACTCCCCGTTTCCAAGGACCCGTGGCCATTGTCACCAGCACAGGGCAGGAGCAGTCAGACCCTTCCGTGGCTGCAGAGAGAGCGGAGGTGTCAGAGCGTTTAGCGAGTGCTGCTCCACATCGGTTGGATCTTGCACTCGTTGCTCCAGAGGCTGATCCGCACACTGAGTGGAGGTAAATATTTACAGTTCTGTGCTGAAAAGGGGAGGCTCAGTGGTCAATTCACAAAGCCAGCACCACAAGCCCCAGAACGTTTTAGTCTTTATACATTTTAGCCAGCAAAGTTATTTGTGTTCATTGACTGCCAGTTACCCTATTCTCTTCATAATTAGTATTCTGTCTGCTGTTGGGTAAGGATCTCGCTTTTCATCTTAATTAGCTTGACTCTTAGTCTTTCTCTTCTTCTTACTTGAGTAGGTGGCCATGGCCTGCCTCTGCTGGAATGACTTTTTACCCAGCCAGAGCTGGTTCAGCACAGTGGCTGCGTTGGCTTTATTAGTTTGTGCCTTGTCTTTAGCGTTCTGCCAAATGTCCACGTGCCCATCAATTCTGCATTGTTTGTGTCCATCATCCCAGGTGCCTTCATCTTCCCAAGCCTTGCTAACCTTGCCTAGGTCTGAGGTCACTGAAACCTTCCAAGCTCTACACATTAATAAAGCAATTCAGCCATCAAGTAACCTGCCTTTGCAAGGCCTGGCCATCACTTAGAGCTTGTTGGCTACTGCTTGTTTCATGGAAAAATCTCTGTTTTTGTTAAAGAGCCTTGAAAGCCAGAAAGGCCAAACCACAAGGAAGCCATTTTCCTAACAACTATTGTACGTTTTCCAGGTTTTGCTCCAGGATCAGTGTCTGTGTGGAGCAGGAACACCCGAGGCAGAGCGGGATGGCGGAGCTGCGGGGCTGGGCACGATGCACTGTGTTCCGCAGGGCCCCAAACCGCACTGCATCCCGCAGGGCCCCCAAGGCCGCTGCGATGCCCGTCAGGGTGACCCAGAGGCGCCAGGACCAAGAGGTGAGGGGCGGGTGTCGGGCTCTGTGGGTTGACACTGGCTGGGGGCTTGGCCATGGTGTTGGTGTCAGGTGCTGCTGACCCTGCGGGACCAGTTGGGCAGGGCTGGGGCCCCACTGGTGCTCCAGGGGCCCCTTTGAGGCAGCCGCCCCGGGGGAAGCGACTCCCAGGGATGACACTGAGGAGCTGCCAGGGGAAGGCAGAGGTTCCCCGGTCTGTGACATTCAGTCAATTCATGCTCTGGAAATGGCTTTTGGTCAAAATACATGGATTTCTCATTGTTCCATGTTTATACCAGGGTTATCAAAAATGTAAGGCTAAATGAAACCCTGGAACAGTAGATTTTTAGTCTTGAGAGTAGGCATTACTTTATTCTTGGCTCATGTGCATAGTGGACAACTGCAGCCACATACATGCCTATTTCAAAGCTTTTCCACTTACTGATACATTTTTAATAAACATAGAAATTCCTGTCTCTTACTTCTAAAAGACATCATTCTCTTCACTAATTATTTAGTATTCTCTCTTGTATTGGATATTGACGTCTCCCTTCTCATGGTAATTTGTCCACATTTTTCAGTCTGTTTATTATCTTTTCCCCAGAGAAGTTGTTTTGAGCTCTGAGGCTGAAATGGACAGTTTATTAGTTTCTTCTTAGTCTTCTGGTCATTCCAACATGTTCTTGCAGGGCTACCAAGTCTAGATTCCAGGTGTCCAGCCTTTTACACCCTCAGGCTTTGTTCATTGAAGGTTATCAGGATTAGTTGAGCAAAACAAAAAGTTTTGGTGATCTAACAATCCAACTCTGACAGTGCATTGTCAAAAGACACCTAGCTACCTACTTTCTAATCTGGAAAATTACCATGCTCAAGATGAATACACTGTTCATGGTTAATATACTGCTTACAATTAATTAAACAATGAATGACAAAGATAATTAAATTCATTATGAGGAGAAAACGTAGGCTAATCAAGGAATGAAAAGCTGCATAAGTAATCCAAGCTGATGGGTTTGGCTCTTTATGTGATTTGTCCCCATTCGTCTATCAAATGCATGGATGCTCTTAGAGCCAAATTATTCATTAAGCTGACATAAAAGGATGTGAAGTTCAGGTGACTCCCTGTTCCCCTTCATGTCCAGTCCCTGTGTTAAGCTCTACCAGGACTGATGATTGAAAGAGAAATATTAGTGGAATTGTGTTGAGGCAACACTTTGTCCAAATGACAGTGACGTGGATGAAGGATGAACAGTCTCACAAGCAAAATATTGTAGGATTTCTAAAAGGCTGTGGAAAACTGCTTTCGCAAATCTTTGCAAGTGAGTCTCCTCTTTCAAGAAAAGTTCAGGCAAATTTCAGATGAACGGCTTTTAGCTTCAATGTCAGACAATTTTGCCTTCAGAATGACGCAGTTAGATGGCAGTAGGTTGTTTTAGTTAAAAAACATGGTTATGCTGATAGACATTGTAGTAATTTTTTGAGCTCCAATGGATATTTTGTTACATCTGAGTAACCTGGGATAAACTGTTTCCATTTCACACCTATGTAAATAATTGCATGTAGAGATGAGGAAAAGAGAAAGGGTTTTGGTGCCTGTTAAAGTCAAAATTCATCATTTGCTGTTGAAATTATTGGAGCTCACTCCAGCATGTGTTTCCTTAGTACCAAATAAATCCCAGGGTTCGATGCTGACCCGAATTTGTGATCCGTTTGGGAACCACTCTCTCCTGGTTTGTCAGCTGAGCTCTGGCCACTTCAATTGTACTCAGGCACTTGATTTCAAGGGCAGCCCGTGCCTATAAATTCCAGCAATTGGGAAAGGATGACTTGCTCCTTGAACACTTGGCTGCATTGGAGGCTAAGTGACGGTCGCTGTCTCAGGGCAGTTTTGTATCTGGCTGCTGTCAGAGGGACAATTGTGTTAGAGTAGCTGTTTTTAGTGATGGGACAGCAAAACTTTTCAAATCGAGCTCTTGTTTAAAATTAAGGGCCTTGTGAATCAGCAGGAATGGAGTGTTGGCTGAAGGTTTTACAGAACATTTCTTTTTTTCTTTTAGCCAAATACCAGTGAGGCCTCACACGTTGGAGGTGTGCAGGTTGCCAAATTGCATAACCCACTTGGAGGTATGGTTGCTTTTCATATTTTGCTCAATGTCTGTAAGATTTTCAACTTGGTAATTCATTTTTGCATCACATTCCTGGGACAGGGGTTGTATTCAGAGATCTCAGCTGTAGGTGGTTTGCCCTCAGGTCAGCCTTGCAATCTCTTGTCACAGCACTCAGCCATTGGCCTGTTTTCCTCTGAGGAAGCCTGCCAGTCCTTCCTTGTACCCGTAGTGCTTGCCAGCTTGGAATTTTGAGCATTGAGGTCCTAGTTCGGAGCACCCACTGCACCAAAGTTTGCTGCCTTGGTAGCTAAAGTGTTGGTTTTGCAACTGGATTTGGAGTACCTAGGCACTGTGCTTATCCTTTAAACTTAATTGGAAAGTGACCGATAATGACTGTGAGGAAGTCCCACACAGAATTTCATAAGGTCAATATGGAAAACTTCGCTTGAGTATATTTAATTTTTTTCATGGTCATTCATAAGTAACTATTGCCACAATTACAGTTTGGGCTCTTTTCAAAGAAACTGAAAGGAAAGTAATGATCTTCCCCATGGATTCCATGATTGTCCACAAAGCACAATGTTCTTAGGTGATGCCATTTGTTATTAACTTGTTCTGAGTACTGTTTCCCCAAGGAGCCTGGCTCCAGGCACACAGGAGGTGGAGATTCCCCTTACAGGCACTCAGTGCTGCTGCCTGCAGCAGTGAGCTGAACTAGGCACAGCCAGCTGCCCTGAGAAAAACGGGCTCTCACCTGGCTGTGGCTGCAGTCACCTGCCTGCAGGGACATCCCTGCCCCTGAAAGTGCAGCTCTTGCTCTGCCTTAGCTTAGTGCAGAGCATGTTGAGGCAGCAGCATCGAGGCTTTTTGGAGAGACAAAACTAAACTCACAAATTTCTCATTGGGTTTATCTGTTTCACATGTGAATGATGATTTGTGTTATTCTTGGTGATAGTTTACATAGATCCTAAGGAAATATTTAACATTCAGTATCTGTGATGGAAGACTGGCCATAGTGAGACTACTAATGCTGGAACTTGGGACCATTTTGGCTTTGGGCTGGCACTGAGAATCCCAGGTGAGACAGGTCTGGTTGCTGGCAGGGTACAGGGTGCCCTTGCAACATGCTCCATGCAGTACCAGCTGGGGATTGGGCTTTGCCATAGAATCAGAGAATATGCTGAGTTGGAAGGGATTCACAAGCATATGCAAGTTCAGCTCTCTCCCCAAGAATTCCATCATCATTTTCAATCAACTTGCTTGCCTTCTCCCAACCTCCCCTATGATATTTCTTTTTCTGTTTTCCTTTCCTTTGGGAAAACAAGCAGACATCAAAAAGGCCCAACCAAACTCTTCACATCCTGCACCTGGGAAGAAGAAAAGAACGCCCATGAAGCCTGCAGACAGTGAAGGGAATCCTTGCACTGCTGTTTATGGCCGACCCTACAGGGACAGGGTGATTCATTTACTTGCTCTGAGGACGTACAAGAAGCCAGAGTTACTTGCCCGCTTGCAGAGAGATGGAGTCAGGCAAAAGGACAAGGGTACCCTTGGAAAGATCCTCCAGCAGGTCAGATTGTTCCGTTTGTTCCAGCAATTTTTTCCCTTTTAAATATTCCCTGTTTCTCATGGCTGTTGCTGAATGATGCAAACATTAATATATCACTTCAGAATATTTCCTCTTTAGCTATGAACAATGTCCAGGGAAGATAATTCAAATGGATACAGTTTTGGATGCTCAGATTTTTTTATCAAATGGATTCACAGACTTGCTTCCCTTCCAACACAACCTTAGTTCTGCTTTTAAGGCGTGAATTCCTAATTCTGGGTTACTTTGTTACTTCTACCATGTTTTTTTTAAGCTGGGGGGAGACAGACATCAGCAAAGACCATCAGATAAACATTAGTGTTTACCATGCTTTCAAAGAAAGAAAAAGGCCAAATTTTAAGAGATGGTGATGGTGTGTTGATGAGTTATTTAATGTGTTGTAAGGGTCAAATTGATGGAGACTTTTCCTGTGGGCTCTTCTATGGAACTCTGAGCAGGTGTCAGGTAATGAAATTCTAAACCAGCACTTTTAATATTACTGGTTTTGAGGTTTTCCTGCCTCCTTTTAGCTTTTTGAGTAGATTTTGTATTTGACTGGAGGAAGATACAAACCTCATTTATTGTCAAAGGAATAGAGCAAGCCATGTGCACTGCCTTCTCAGGACAGGACTTTGCTGGAATGAACCCTGGCTCTGCCACATGAAGAGGGAGGGACGCTGGCCCTGACCACCTCTCCTTACACATTGTAGTTCTAAATGTTGTTTTCAAAGAAACACTTGGGAGATATGAATAGAGATACTCAGTTGTTTCCAATTGGTGAAACTTTGATATGTCTTATACCTCATGTGATAGAGGAATAATTGATCTCTGTACCAAAGGACATTGTTTAGTTTGAGTTGGGTGCTCACAAAGAATTCTTTAGCAACAACTGGATTTCTGTAGTTTGCATACAGCAACCATAATGAAGGTTTATTTTCTTCAATGTCTGCCTGTAGGTAGCCAACCTGAATCTAAAGGATAATTCCTTCAGTCTGAAGGAACATCTCTTTCCAACCCTTCAGACTGATTGGCCTGGCTACAGTGAAATCGATAGGGAGAATTTGAAGTTAATACTTGCTAGGTAAGTTCAGTCTTTAGAGGAAAGAAAAGAGACTTTTCAGGAAAAACACCTTGGGAAATGAAGCCTAGATTGTTAGAATATGCTGAGTAATGGAGTCCAACTCCTGGCCCTGCACAGGACACCACAAGGATCACACCCTGTGCCCAAGAGCATTGTCCAAATGCTTCTTGAAGCCCTGCTGCATTGCCCACTGGCCAGGAGAGCTGTACCTGTGCTCCAGCACCCTCTGGAGCAAAAACATTTTCCTGATATCCAGTCTATAGCTCTCTGAACTCAGCTTCATGCAGTTGCCTTGAGACTTGACACTAAAGTTCTGTATTGTCTGCAAGGAAAGAGCTATGACAGTTGATATTTAGGTCTTGTAAACTGAAATGTTTGACCATCCTCACAGAAAATCAGCTCCATCTCAGAATCCCCCCAGCACCAGCCAAATGACATCTCCAGGGCCTTCTGAGAGAGATGCTCCAGCAAGACCTGCTCAGGTATTTGGTGCATTTTGAACATTCTCTATTGTGTATTAAGGTTTAGCTCTCTGCTGATGGTGTAAAAGCTGTGATGTGAATGTGCAGGACCAGGCCAAAGCAGGCTCTGCCTCAGGCACTGTGACTGCTTTGACAGGAAGGTTGTGATCAGAAGAGAGGCTCCTGCAGGGCTGGAGCAGCACTGTCCTGAGCCAACTTTCTGCTCTGCCTGGACACTTGAGCTCAGTCCCCACTCTCAACTCATTCCCTGCAGAAGGGCTCAAAGGGCTGGCTCTGCATGCATGACAAAACTGTGTCAAAAGACTCCTGGACATAAGAGGCTGCACCAGGGTGGGGCAGTTGGGGCCCTCTCTCTCTCTTTTCCCTCTCTCCTGCTTTCATTCTCATTGTTTACTCCAGATCCACACTGTCCATGTGGCAGGCCCAGCACAGGATCTACAGAATTGTGATATTCCCTCACTCCCTTCTCTGCCTTGATTTGTCTCCTGCTTTGCTCTGCCTGGGAACAGCATGGCTGTCCTGTTCTACTCCATCCTCAGTCCTGAAGTTTGCTGTGGGCGTGGGGAGCTTGTGGCTGTGTGCTGTGGCTTGTGAGCCAGCACCTTTGAGAAGGTCCTTGGGAGGAGCTGAGCAATGATTGAAGGGCACCGAGGAAAAAGGAAGGGCTCATAAGTCACCACTTGTGAAACTCTCTTGTACACATGTAAGAACTTGTTAGCCAGCAGCTTTTGAGTCTGAAGAGTGGAGTGGCTGCTGGAGTGAAGGCAACTGTGCCTAAAAGCACAAGACTTTGCTGACATGTGACTGATGTCTTTGTTCATCCTGAGGTGAATTCACAACCAACCATCACACCCTGTACTCCTGGGTTGTGTCAGTGAAGCACTGATTGTGTCTTTAATGGGTAAAATCCTCAAACAGTCAAGTGCCTCTTTAGTGAATCATGTAGGTGTGTGACAGCAAGAGCTGAGACTTTCCCTGGTGTGTACAAGCAGGAATTGGGAGCTAGAAAAAACCAACTGGACCTCCTCATTTTGGGGAAGCCTTTGATAGAGCTGCTGAAGGAAATGTCTTTCTCTCAAAGCCTTTTAGCTACAAAGTCTTAAAATGAGAAAATAGGAATCAGATAAAGCATGTATTTACCTGCACTACATCCTTGTTTGAATGATCTTTTTAGTTGAGAAAGATGTGTTTTCAAGCATTGTCACTTTAGAAATGCTGGGTTTTTAGAATAGGAGCAAATCCTGATCCTGATCATAGATTAATGAATGAATGATTTTGTTGTTGTTGCAGAAACGGCCTCTGGCTTCTGACTTTACCAGTCCTGTGATGAGCAAGAAGAGGCGAATTGGTCACCAGCAATTCACCAGCCCTGTCCAGCCAGCAGCTGGAGGCCTCTCTTCTTCCTGGGTGCTCCCTTCCACATCCCTTTGGACTTTGAACATGTCTCCAAGTGTCAGCTCCATTTCCCCCTGCACCCCCGAGGTGCACCAGAAAGAAAAGTTCCAGAGTTCTACTGTCCCAGAGCCTGCCATGGTGCAGAAGGAGATCCCCGATTCAAACGGGAAGAAAAATGAATTGGGAAGGCTGAAGCAGTCACATCCTTTGGATTTCGATGAAGGTATTAAGATGCTGCTTTTCCTAACTCCTCTCTGGAAAACTATGATGTAAAGATTTAATTATTAAGAGAAGCTTCTGCCCAAATTAAGCTGCAAATGAGATTCTTTTCAATTGTCCAGACGTCATTAATAGTAAATGCAAACTAGGGAGATAGAAAGGAATAAGAGAATGGATGCTTTCTTTCCCTTTAATTTCCAGTAAACTGACAGTTGAGTGAGGCAACACTTTTTCCATCAGCAGGTTTTCAAATCTGCATGTTGAAGATAGAAACCAAACACATCTTCGTTGCAGACTAGTTTCCTGAAATATGTAGATCAAATCTCAAGAATTTCATCATTGTTCATTGAACTCAGCCTTTTCCTGGAAACTCCAAAAGCTACAAAAGCTGGGCTGGGGTTTCCTGGAGTTCTAGTTTGAACTGTGCCATGAGCTCCTCTGCATCTTAGCTGCAGAATTTCTTTCTTCAAAAGCTTTACAAGTAGCTCCCTCTGAAAACAATATTGAAAAGCTAAACAGAAAGGCACCAAGATTTCTGATCACAGGGACATAGCCAGCAGGGCAGAGTTCAGTTGCTGTCTTTGTGTGTTGTCTCTTTTGGAGGTTGAAGTTGCAAATTACTAGCTGGGTTTAGCCTGGAGGCATGTTTAGAGTGTGCAGATGCCTCTTGCAAGTGGGGGTGTGCTTGTAGAGACAGGTGCTTTCAGATGGTCTTTCCACATTTCTTCTGGACATACACACAGTACCAGCAAACCTTGGGATGACTTTGGAAGGATTCCTGCTTGAATCTATAAATATGTGAGCATCATTCTTCAGGAGCCAGTTACAGAATTCTGAGCAGCTGGTGAAGGAAAAATCTGGACTGTGTTTTAAGTTGGAGCTTAGGCTGAAGCTTTTGAGTGGACTGAGCCATGAGAGCAAATGCATTTTTGGGAGTGAAATGTTCGCAGCAAAACTCTTCTTACAAGTTGTATTGAACATACATGTGACTTTCCTGCTAACAAGAGTGCAGAAACTTTGCAGGCAAACTTTGTTTCATCTAAACTTTGGGCCTTTGGAATGGGCAAGGAAGTGGTGATAAAAACATGGCATGAGAAGAAGTCCAGCTTTATTCTCTAGTTCTTGTTAGAATCTCGATGTCAGTGTCTCTCTCTCGCCCTCTGTCTGTCTCAAGCTGTTGTGTTTTGTGAAGCTGCATCTGTTGCTGCAAGACTTGAATGGCTGTGCAGATGCCACCTCATGCCTTCAAAAAAGAAAAGCTGAACTGGGCTTTATCATGTGGCAGTGCAGAACCTGTAGAATAAAGTGGCCATGCCTTCTTTCTAAGGCCCAGAAAAGGCTATTGTAGAGAATGTTGTGTGTACCCCATTATTAATATTTTTTACCTTTTTCCAAGTAATTTACTGTGAGAAGGAAGCTCTGAAGGTCATTTTCAAGGCCATCCAGTGAGTATTTTCTGGCTTTTGAAAGATCTCCTGATGTAAGGTGTCAAAACTCTGCTTTTCTGCAGGAGAAAGAAAAGATATTTCCATTGTCTCCACATGCTCTGCAACAACCAACCAAGCAGACTACTTGAGGTGAGTAGAATAGCAATTAAGCCTTGCCATTCACAGTGGGGTGCCATGAGAAACTCTTTCCAGTTCTGAAAGGATGACTCTGAGAAGTTTTGCAGGAGCTCCAAGGCTAATAAGAGCTGAGCTGAGCCCCGAGGTGGGTTGGGCCCAGACGGGCCCTCCCTTCCTGCAGTGCAGTTGCACAGGGGCAGCTGCAGCACTGCTGTTGCATCCCCCCCTCGTCTTTGCAGGGCAGGAGGGGACAGAGAAGCGTGTGTGTGTGTGTGTGTGTGTGTGTGTGTGTGTGTGTGTGTGGTATCAAAGGCTGGGAATTGGTGCCAGCTCCTGTCAGAGCAGTGATGTTGGCAAGGGCAGTCAGGCCTCCTGCAGCCCTTGGGCTCTGGGGCAGCTGTGGCCTTTGGAGCAGGCGCGGCAGGGCCCTGGCTCACATTGGATACAGCCAGGGATGCTCCGTGGCAAGGCTGAGGGCAAGTCTGGCCCTGCAGGGCAGCAGCTGAGTGAGGCCTGTGCTGGGGCTCTTGCTAGGAAATGCCACTGGGCACAAGCCACTAGTCCAGGCTCTTTCTTCTCTGGCACCTCCCAGAATGTTGAAAGACATCTGTAGTTTTCTTTTCAGAGCACATCAGCACACCAGTCAGGTACATCTGGCCTGGGATGCATCCCTGGCACAAGTTGTTGTCTGTCTTGGTACTGAATTCCAACTTGTTAAAGATTTACTGCTTGTAACAATTAATCTCAGGATGCTTTGAAGCATTCATTTCCATGTGGAGAGAGTTTTTGTCATTCAAAAGAACCAGGTGTTCAGGCCTGGAGGAGCAGAAGCATTGGTGTGTCAGTGTTGAGAAGTGGTGTCTATTATTCTCATTGACACTTCATCTTGGATTTGTATCATGTGCTTTATAGTCCTCACTCATGTTGATTTGAGGGAGAAGGGAATGAAGAAAATTTTTGTCCCATCAGTGGCTTTAGGCATTAATGAGTTTTGGCTTTAGGCATTAATGAGTTTTGCCCTCCTTAGGAGCTGATGTGGTTTGGGTTATTGTAGTTGTAATTTCAGATTTGTACAGAGATTTTTTGTGGCTGTATTACAAATGCCTCAGTTCAAAGCTTCGTTTTGTAACTGCTGCTCACTAGAAGAATCAAATATTATCATTAGCTGTGTATTGCTGTTAGACAGCAAGATATCAATGTAGCTCGAAAGTCCAACTTTGTGTAACCAACTCCATAAATGCAGCCCCTGGCAAATATGTATTGCAGATGGATTTTCAAAAGTAAATGTAAATTTAAAAGATTTTCCTATCTAGATGGAGAATAGAATTTAGCAATGTTTCTTCTCTTCCTGAGGCTGTGGTCTCTGTCAGTCCTTTGATATTTGAAATGAGTGCCAATATTTTCTAAATGTGCTCCACTTTCTGATGAAGAGCATTACAATGTAAAGTATTAGTAATTAAGTGTCATAGAAAGGTGGCAGACTTCTGGAGTAACCTGACTACATTCTCTTAAAGCACATGAACACATCGGAATGTTCTCTTAGAGTTCATTCATAGAAAAATGATCGAATTCTTTCCATTAGCAAATACATAGCCATAGTCTCCTTGGAGCAACGCCAGCACTACAAGGATGACTTCAATGCAGAGTATGAGGAATACAGGAATTTACATTTGAAGATTGACAAGATCAACAAGAATTTCAGGCAGTTTCTTGAGCAGTGGAAGTCTCTGATTCCAGGCTCTGAAGCCTATCAGGTAAAGAAGGATAAAACTGTGAAAACTGTGCTTCATCCCAGCGGTGCTTTGAATTCCCTGGAGGAGCTCAGTGAGACAAAGGGAAACTGCAGAATTGGCATATATGCTCAGACACTGCTTGGGCTGGGTCTGATTTTTGCAAGACCCTGCCCAAAAGCCCTTGTTTGAGCTGTCTGTGAAGAAAGAGTAAGGTGAGATGTGTCCCAAGCAGAGTCTTAGAGCATGTGCTCCTTCTGTTCCCTATGAGAGGCTTAATTGCAGATCTTGGGTGATGCTGGGAGTTGGGGATTTGTTTTTGCAAACCTCCCAGAAGAGTGTTGGCTCAGAGAGAAGAAAATCTCAAGAGTCAAACAGGGGTATTTTAGTATTTTACCTAGGTTTGCATTTTCTAGTGATAGTGAAGCATTCTTCATGGGTTTGTTTTTTTTTTTGAAGATGCTGCTTCATCGAATCCTAGCAGATTATCAGCAATTACAACAGGTATGTGTGACACCAGACCTGCAGGGCCAAGATTACTGCTAAGTCTGGCTCAAGGCATTTTTAAAGCTCTGTAGAAATATTTGCATGCCCGAATTTTCTTTTGTTTTGTCCCTCACAGGGTAGTCCCAGCTACTCTGAAATGAAGAGCAGGTGCCAATACCTCCACAAAAAGCTGTCACATATTCAGAGGCGAATATCTGAATTTGACAAGCAGTAAGTGGAGTTCTGGCACCACACATCTGCTTCAGCCTTATAAATCAGTGAACTCTGGATTTTTATTTCAAATAGAAGATTAGGCTTTTAGGATTACTTAAGTTAGTATTGAACAGTTAGGTTATGTTTGCACATAGCACTGAGGAGATGATTATTTCTTAAAAATATAGGATTAGTTCAAAGACCTTCATGAGTTTTAGAAGTTGAAAGAAGTAAGTTTTGAACTTTAACAATAAAGATATTTTACTATTAATAACTCTATCTCTCGTTGTTTATATAGCATTTGGAGTGGCGTTCTTCTGGTCAATTCTTTTCTTCAAGCCTTAGGTTTGTCCATAGAAATAAACTTGATCTGTAGATGGTGGAAGCCCAGTACCTCTACTATGAAGTTGTACACAATTTAAGAACGTATTGTGGCAAATGGAAAGTCTTCATGAGAAGTATAGGGGTGTTTTTCGAACTTTCTTGTTTAAATTAACAATCCTCTGCCTTATGCTGTCAAAGGCGTAGAAGTTTTGACAACCCCATCCCCAAATCCACTTGTTACAGAGGTTACAGGGTCTGCTCCAAGAAATCATCTTCAGCATCTCCCAGGACTGCTGGTAGACCTTGGTTTCACCTTGTCAGTGAGCCAAGGAATATCCAGATCTTGGCAAGTGTTTTGTAAAACATATTTACAAGTGTTGGAGAGAAGATACTTCAGCAGGTTTAAAAGAGAAATTGTTTGAATGTGTCCATATGGAAACCTTGTTTTGTAGTTCTCTCAAAAATACTCTGTCACAACCAGTCTCTCTAGAGAGACACAGATGTTGATTCCTGCACAGACCTATGGGGACGTTGCAGTCCAGTTTTTTTCCTAAGTTTCCTGTTGTTAATATATTCAGCTGACAGGGTAGAGGTGTGGCCAGCAATGCCATAACCTTCTTCTGGGGAAGGATAGAAAAATGGCTGAGGGAGGACAATATTTGGATAGACTTAAGTGGGGCTGTGAATGCCCCTTTCTTCTTTGGAGAGTATTTTAGAACTTCCTCAATTGTCTCCATGCCAACATTTTTAAGCCCCTATACCTGAGACATCCTGGAGTGTTTTGTGATTGAACACCTGAGCTGTTGCTGCCCTTCTGTTCTCCTTCAAGTGAAGGTGAAGAAAATGTCACCTCTTAAACCCTAAGACTTGGCTCCTTTGTAGCCTGGCACAGGGGATGCTCCTACAGCTCTGCAGTGCAGCAGCACAAGGAACTCTGCTGTGGGGACCATGGGGTGAATTCTGCTGGGCTGCCTGCCCTTGGCCTGGTGACTGCTGCAGCTTGGCAGAGAGTGCAAGAGTGTTGCTGTTGGGAGTGGGCTGAGACTGAGGATTTTCCATGGTTACCCCGTCATAACTTATCTTTCCTTTCATGGAAATTCTTCTAACTAATTCTACACAGCATGAAGAAGTCATATTTTCATGCATCAGATTCTCAGTTGAGTCTATATTCCCATCTAGTTTCTCATTTGTTGGGGCTGGCTTCCCTTGGGGAAATGTATATCAATGCACTGATCCCATCCCCTTTTATTACTGCAGGTGTGCTTGGGAGTACTTGAAATCGTCATTTCCACTTTTCTTGAAATGCCTTGTTGCTCTGCTTTCTGACATAAACACAGTCCCCAGGTTGATGAGGATGTACCTGAGCATCTAAAGTCATCAGGGATGCTCGCACCAGAAAACTGTGCAAAGATGGGAGCGCTTTTCCCCAAGATGATACACACAGACTTAAATTATCATTTCCTATCACATGATTATCTCCAGAAAGGATTGTAACTTGGGAAAATCTTCCTCAGAGCATTTTATATGGGATCATTTTTCTTTAGGAGCCACTTGAATTCTGAATCTCAGTAGTGCAAGGGCAAGTCCTTGTGGCCACATCCCAGTGGTTTCATGGCTAATTTTACTGATTTGTCTTTTTAGATTTTCTGATTTGTTCTCTCAGCTTGCTGCTGGGGTAAGACCTCCATGGGCTAAGTCGGTCCCATGTAACTGGGAGTGTTTTGCATCAATCTTGTCCAATTTCAGCTATGAAATGACAATCTCCACCTGATGACATTCTGAGCTGTGTGTATGCAGTGGCAATGTAAGCCAACAAGAACATGAAAGGATCCTGTGGCAACCCCCGAATGAAAGCAGAGAGAGATTCCCAAGATCCTCAGTGTTCCTTCCTGTTTCAGCTGACTTTTCTTTATGCCAGCTCTTCTTCCTATCATAATTCCTCAACATTTCTTTGAAAAGATGGCTTTGAGTTGATGTGTGCAGAGCTTCCCAAATGCCTTTGAAAAGAGCCAAAGAGCAATTCACAAGTGCAGAGCTCTTTCCAACACAATCTTGCCAGGTTAATGAGGGGCACTCGGCTTTGTGAGCTGGTTATTGGAGCCTTGGTGCCAGTAACCCCTATAGAATGGAATTGGCTTTCCTTCTGACAAGAGTGCAGAAACTCCTCCAAACTTTGGGCCTCTGGATTCAGACTTGATGAGCCCAGTGATGAGCAAGTGTCCTGGGCTGACTTTATGATGCTTGTATCCCCAATTGTTTGTTCTGTTTGGGTTGGATGTTGAGTTCTGCAGCTTTAAGACTGGTTCCAAGACTAAAGGCAGAGAGAAGAGGTGCAGAGTTTGTTATCAGAGACTGCACTTGCTTCCCCACATTCCTTCATACAGACTGTGCTGTCTGCAGTGGACAGCACGAGAGAGCTCTCCTTTGCTTTTATTTAGCTTTTGACTAGCTGAGGGACAGTAGTTCCATGGACTATGTTTTTTTCCTTTTTTTGGAATTCTTGGAACCTGCTCTGGACTGAAAAACCCCGAGGAGCAGTGGGAGCTGGCACCTGTGTCACACCAGGCCTGGCCTGGGCCGTGGCATTTCCCAGGGATGGAGGGACTGAGAACAGCCTGAGTGAGCCGAGCTGCAACCCACGGAAGGGACTCTTCTGAATTTGTCATCTCGTCAGAGCAGTGAGAGGTTCTGTTGTTTTGTATTGTTCATTTTTGTGCTGGGGAGTGCTTTGCCTGTTAAATAGAAATCTTTTTTCCCGCTTCTCTCTAAGGAAATCTTTTCCCAAAGCAGTTGGGAGAGGGACCCCTGGAGTCTGTTTCCTAGAGGGACCCCATTCAGAGGTTTCCTCCAAATTTGCCCTAAACCAGGACAGCAAGAAGCAGAGGATTGACCAGCAGGCCTGTCAAGTCCATCCAGCAGCTGTTTCCTGTTTACTGTTGTTACCTGCTTGCTAGGAGTGTGACCTGACAACGTGTTCGAGCCTTGTCCAGACCTGGTGGGCACCTACTGCTGCTTCAATGGTAGCCAACGTGTTTGGGCTTGCCCGGGCTTGTACCCCAGCCCAGTGAGCACGACACGGCCCCAGAAGCTGCCAATAAAAGGGGCAGTGACCAGGGGTAGCACGGACGTGTTGGTGGAGCGCAGACTCCCCGCAGCCCCAGCGCTGCTTGCCCGTTCCTTATCAATGAATTAATAAATTGCCTTATTGATTGACGTACCCGATTGTAATGAGTAAATTTATAACATTGAGACTAAGAGAGGGATTATCCATCAGTGTCTGAGGAAAGCAGTTCTTCACCATACCGGACCAAACAGAACCGTCTAAAATCACGTTCTCCTGTGTGTTTGGTACATCTGCTTCCCCTAGAAGACACAAAACGAAAACTTTAAGGGTTAAGTTTTGATAGAATTGAAGAGTTGTTTATATTGTTCAATGCTACTTCTCCCCATCCATTCAGGAGGGTAAGAGGAACGACTTGGAGTTCTTGAGAGCATTCAGCTGTTTATTGCAACTTGCAGAATGAGTCATGAGGTAAGAGAGCTACATAGACAGGCACAACAGGCCTTTCCTGCAGTTTGTAACTTAAGAACTCTGCTTACAATGATTTCCTGTTATGTATATTTGTAGGCTGTGTTTCATGTAACCTGCAAAGAAAACATGAAATATGGATTGTGTTGTAACATTGCTTGTAAGGTGTTTCTCTATAGAGAAAAGACAGCTGTCCTGATTTGTGAGGAGTTTGTCTCCTCAACAATTCTAATGCAAAAATTCATGTGGGATACATGTAAGATGTCGTAATGTAACTGTTTCTAATTCTTACTCTAATTTATTTTCTTTAAACCTTAAAAATATCGATTGATTGCAGAAACCCTTGAAATGCTTCTCAGACTGGCTGAGAATTCACAAGCACACTTTTCTGCCATGCATGTACAAACACAGTAACTGAGGCTGCTGGGAATGTGCAGGAGCTTTTCACAGATGTTGGACTCTTCCTATTCGGCACGGGCAATAGCACAGAGGAATTAGCAAATGGATGTTTTGACTCCCTGTTTGCAGTAGTCTATGACCTGTGATTAACCCTGGTTCACCCACAGTTCCCTGCCACGTGTGGATGCCTCCAGGTGGGGAGAAGAGACATCAGGCTCCTTGGCAGCGTTCCCAAAAAGGTCACGGGACAAATGGGAAGATCACTGTCACCCAGCCGGACTTTCCTGCGGGCTCTGAATTTGGGGATCGCAGGGATCAATCCAACAGATCACCCGCACTTCTGCAAAGCCTGCAGCAGAGCTTTGCTGAGAATTCATCACTGCCCACAGTGCCCGGGGCTGGCGCTGAGCGAGCCCTGCATGGGCTGCTGCCCCAACACCACCCGAGGCTGCCTGGCTGACACAGCAGGAGCTGGTCCCCACTGCTGGGGGTTTATCCCATCCCTGGAGGAGCTCTCAGGAGCCCTGAGCAGAGCACACGGCATTGAGCATGGGCTGCTGAACTTCCATGCCCTTGTTCGTGATGCTCTGGGACAGGCTCGGATCAACAGGCCAGAATGATCTGAGCACGTCAGATGCCGATTTTATCCATCCCTGGGGCCAACAGGATGGTAGGAAAAGTATCACTGGCAGCTATTCTTTCTTTGGTCATTTTTATGGCGGGAGCACATTTGTGTCTGAGTTCAGCTTTATTTGACTGTGCAATTTCTGGGAGCACAAAAAATATTTTTCCCAAACATAAGAAAATGGTTTGATAGTTATTTTATGTGCACATGATGTCAAAGGTAAACAATCCTTATTTTAGATAGCAGTGGCCTGCCTTAAAGAACCTCTGACTTTGCATATATTATTTCCACAAATTTGTATCTTTCAGAGGAAGCAGCACGGTTCATTTGAACTAAGTCCTTCCTTAGGACTAAAGAGAAAAAACAAGTTGTGTGAGAGCTCTGCTAGCTGTGAATGTAAGAAGTTGAGAATTTTACTGCTATGGAAAGTGCACACTATTTAACCACACTTTAGGGAAAACAGCTAGTATAGATTCTCATTTATGACAGTAAGTACCAAAATTTGAATTTCTCCTGTATTCTATCGAATCCCCAATAAGTTTCGTAATTGTATTTTACTCTGTACTCTTACATGCAGACTTCCCTGGCAGTGACATATTCTGTGCTAAGTGCTGGACTGGAGAGCTTGGTTTGGGGAGATGCCTTTAGTTTATGGTACACACAGGTCTAAAAAGAGGGTGTCCGGGTGTCCCTGTGCTCTGGCACCAGCTGAGGTGTTCCAGGGCTGCCTCCAGATGTGACGAGCTAAAGTTAAAGCAGGGCCTTTTGCTAAGCAGCTGCTACGACCTGACAATGAACAACTTGGCCTAACAGAATAAACAGAGGCCTCTTCATTTCTTACTAAGACCCAGGGTCTGATAAAGCGAGTTCTTCATCCTGCTGTGATCACTGAATCACAGGCTTAATTTCTACAAATGTCCCACTTTGTCTACCTGATATCTGCCAGCTACATGAGCCATAATATCCTGCTGCTCAACTTCCTTGAGAAAAGCTGTCATTTCTCTGGAACAGCGTTCTTCACTAACAGTTTGACTCAAAAGGGGTTCACTGATGTCTCTCTAATTCCCAGGTTATTTCAGATCTACAGCTGCCTTTTATGGATATACCCTGCTGCTCCTTTGATTTCTGTGGGATCTTCTTTGCCTCCCTTTTTCAAGAATGAGCTAGAACAAGCAAGTCAAGATTCAAGGGAAGGACTTGTGTTTCCTACTTCATCCAGGGTCATTTAATTTGACAAGTTTTGGACTTGGATTTTCAACAGTGAATTGTCTTTGGCCCAGACTTAGAAATCTCTCAGCACACTCCTGTTTTCAACATGAAGGTTTTTACACTCCAAAATAGTATCTTTCACTAAATGTTAGTAAAAATTTAAATGGATGAAGAGCCTTCCACTTAGTGTTTTTGCTTAAAGGAAATTCCATAGTGATCCAGAATAAAGTGCTTGATTTGGATACTCCTGAAAACTCCATGCCTTCCTTCTCCCCTTCTGTCCTTCAATACAAGGAAAGCAACATTTCTTATGTCATGATATTTGTTGCCAATGTGTTTGTTTGAAGATCGTGCATTTAGTAATGTTGTGTTAAAATCATCACCAGAATGATGCACTTCCCAATATCAAAACCCACATACTTAATTTTTGACTCCATCTGCACCACACCTAGTCATGTTTTTCACCTATTTCCTCTGTTATAATTGACCAATTCTCTCTTGGATCACTAATATGGTCAAATAAGACTAAAATGCAATGATCCCTTGAAAGATGGTGATCTAGTCAGTCTATTTCATCTTTTCCCATTTATTACCTATCAAGACTTAATTCTGACATGTAATAAATACAGTCTTTCAGCTTTAAGAGGCAGAGGACATGAATTCCACTGAAATTGGTCATTAATTTTTATCTTCAGAGTGACCCATCAACTCTTTCAAGTTTGGTTCAACAATTAATGCATCAATAACTCTACTGAGGAAAATATGGGCTGAGCAAGCAAATAACGGCTTGCTTAGGCAAGTCTGCAGCAGTTGGCAGTTTAAAAAGAGAATTTCATTACATTTTTTAAGTTTTGAAGAAGCAAATGGAGAAAAAAGTCCTTAAATGTTTGGAGGTATCATAGATAATTATTCAAGCGTTAATGTGAGAATCTACAGAGTATCCTACTTATTGATACATACAGTTGTACAGATTTTTTTTTTCATTCATGGGTGCATTTGTGGAAATAACCATAGGTAAAGGATTTTTTCTAACACTTTGCAGGGATATTTAAATCTAATGTATATTCATGCTTTAAACTCTGAGTCCTGTGGAAAGAACACTAATGCCTAGATAGAATGATTTCCTCCTACAAAACTCTTTTTTCCTAGTAATCTGCAGCTTGTTCCCTGTTCTGCTTGGGTCAGCAGAGCAGTGCCATTCTGTCTTCAGCTGGAAGTTGTTTTTCCTTTCTTCTTCATATTCCAAAATCACCTTTAATTTCTGCCTCCCACAGCTCTGCCCACTGACAAATAAGCACAGCACCAGTTCATCATCTCCATACCTGTGCATTATTTGATGCCATTCTGTAGAACCTAGTGGAGATGTGTGGGCTCTGCAAGTATTCATGGATTTCTGTATTTTCACACCTACATATTGTCACAGATTTAATGCTGCTTCTGCTCCTGAAGTCTGTGTATGTCTATTTATCTACTGCTATTGCTCAGGATATAGCATATCCTGTGACTTTAGCTGCAGCAGAATTTTTTAGCAAGCATCATGTGAGTTCTTGAGCAGATATAGTGTAACAGAATTGAAGAGAGCTGCATCATACAAAACAAGAACAGTGTGCATTATGAGGAGAATCTGAAGCAGAGGGTGTGTAGTTCTTACACACTGGATAACAGCTAAAAGTGCCTATTGTTACAGAGCACCTTGCAGACTCATCCTGTGCTTCCTTTCTGCTCAGCCGGAGTTGCCACATCTCTGAGCTTGTGTCTAGCCAAGCAAATCCCCATGGAGGGCACTGTACAGCCTCCTGAATGCACAAGAAATTTAGGACACATTTCAGCCTCACATACATGCAAAAAACCCCAAACCAAAATAAAACACTACAACTAACTGAAAGAAAAAGTCTAATAAAAACCCATGGAAATTTGTTTACAGGTTATAATAAATTGTCTCATGTCCTCTCCATTCTGTTATCCAAACTGCTGTCGATGTTAAGACAGAAGGACAGAGAGAGATTTCAGCAAGACTGACAAAGTTTAGGTGTGGATGGAGCCTCCTATCCCCTGCAGAAGAGCCTGCTTCCACTGCCTTTCTGTATGGATTGGTGGCACGGCCCTGATCTATGGCAGAGCAGCCTCCTGTGTCACCTACAGTGGGATTCAACAGCAGCTGAAGCCACTCTCGCCCTGGATTGCCCAAGTGCTGCTCTGGCAGTGTCCTCAGGCCTCTCTTGCACCCCCTTCCCTCTGTGCATGCTGCCCTGGCAGCTGAAAGCCCAGCTGCTCGAGGGAGTGTCTGTGCTCTTAGCCAGGGTTGGGTTTGCTCTTTCAATACTTGTGCTGCCACACGCTGGGGAACCCGCAGGTGAGAGCTTCACTGCAACAAACAGCACCTGAGAGGAGGGGAAAGGGCTCTGAGGTCAGGCAAGAGATGAGGGAAAAGGGGAAAGGAAAAGGACAGAAAAGAAAATTCACAGGGCTTGATAGTTCAATCTTCCCTGCAAATTTGGCATACAAGTATTGTTCTGGATTCCTGAAAGATCAGTGGAGTCTGAGTTTATTATTAAATACAAGAGATGAAAAAGAATATTGATTAATTGTTCATTGGCAGTTCTGAACACTAATTATTTTGGGATCAAATATGTGTCCATGATACAAAAAAAAAAATAAAAATATATATATATATATAAATGTGAGAATCAGAAACGCTACATTAAAAAAAAAAAGTTCAAATTAATTCTGGCATTTCGTTATTTTGAAAGTGAGGAATCTGTGCTACAGGTTTGCTACAATGCGTGTAGGTACTTTTGTATGTAATAGAAGCCTACAAAACTTCAGAATGGGATTTTCAAAAGCACTACATCTTTATTGTGTTCTAGCAGTTTCCCAAACAGTTGGAAACAGGAAAAATATCAAATTCTGGAAGCTCTCAAGTCCTTTCATCTCTAATCCTGAAAGAAAATCTAAGTTGCATGTCTGCTGAAAAACAGGCATAGCTACATTCTATTAAAAGAGATTTTGTATTTTTTTTTTATCAGTTGTCTAGTAGTGGAAATAAAGCAAGATCTTTCTTGTGACATACAATGGTGGCAGAAAGAAGATTTGAGTGATTGTATTTAGAGCTTCATTTTTCTTACTGGTTATTAATTATTAAGCTGGAATTAAGTAGCAAGAAACAGTCAGAATTGCTCTAAGAGAGTGATGTCTTCAAAGAGAGTAAGAGGGATGATACAGGCAAGTACAGGTCAGTCAGCCTTGCCTCCATGAATGATCTGGGGCACAAAGTAGAGCTGGAGGCAAGTCCTTAGTGCTCTGACCCCCAGGTGCTGATACTGGGGCAGATACCTCTGAATGTCTTCATTAACAGCCAGGCTGGAGGAACAGTTTACCTTCAGCAAGTTTGCAGAAAATACATGATCTCTCCATAATTAGGTCACTTACAACCAGGCCTGCAGAATTAGTCACAGTGACTCAAACAGAAGTAGAAAAAGACTGCCCAAAACTCTCAGTTGGAGCACTGCTATTGCTCAAGTGTGTAGCTCACAAAGAAGCCCCTCAGCACTTGCCCAAGTTCCTTAGCTCATCTGCTATTTTAAGTTATTCCAGCAGTTTGCATGGCTGCATCATGAGAAGGTGTATCATGAAAGCAGTGATGGGGAATGCACCTGGGGCTGGCTGTTCCATGTGCAGCTGCAGTGCCAAAGAATAAAGACTCTTTATTTTCCTTTGCCTGAAGCAAAACCTTCTGGAGATGTGTCAGACCTGGCAGCACATCCTTCCAGCAAGTGGCAAACAATTCCATGTCACTTGGAAGAATGATGAAAATCAGATTATTGGACAGCCACAGGAAAGGTGAGAGTTCAGAAGTCTGTTTGCACTGATGTGTACAACTTTTATGACCCCTTCAGGAAAATTAATCTCCAAGCACCGGAGGTTTATGTCCAGAAAGGAGACAGAGGAGTCCTTTTTACATTATTCGGATAAAGGGAGAGGCCATGGGGCATTCCCCTGGGATCTCTCGAGCTTTTGGAATACACAGCCTCCTATTATCCTCTTTTTCGACCCGCATTTCCCTCTCTCTTTCCCCATTGGCTGAGGTACTTGACAGGTACAGACTTCCCAGAACACCTGATCCCTGAGATTCCCCTCTAATGTATAACCCTCCCTTTTAATTTTTAATTTTTATAGAATTCATAGTTTTTCCCCATTGCTTCTTTCATCTTTCAACATCCAATTTCATTTCTCAGCAAACCTACAGGTTGTATGCAAAAGCAAATATCTTTTTCCATTCATCAATCGGTGGAATCCATCCCATTGTTTCTTTTATCTCTCAGTGCTAGTCTTATCTACCAGCAGATCCACAGCTTGCTTGTAAAGACAAGCCTGACATTCCTCTCAGGACCTAGGAAACACAGCACAATAATACCTTCATCAGCATCCAAAGGATGCCACTGCTTCAGCCTCTCCAGTCCTTTTTATTTCCTCTTGGACTTTTGGGTCCTCTACTGCACCATGGCAAGTGCTGGGATTACAGAACTCCAAAATTTGTCTTTTTGTGGCACCTCACGGGTGCAGGATGAAATGGAGACCGGGATGGAAGTGAAACGGCATCTGGAAGGCAGAAGCAAGAAAGCAGCTGCTGGATGGACTTGACAGGGCTGCTGGTCAATCCTCTGCTTCTTGCTGTCCTGGTTTAGGGCAAATTTGGAGGAAACCTCTGAATGGGGTCCCTCTAGGAAACAGACTCCAGGGGTCCCTCTCCCAACTGCTTTGGGAAAAGATTTCCTTAGAGAGAAGCGGGAAAAAAGATTTCTATTTAACAGGCAAAGCACTCCCCAGCACAAAAATGAACAATACAAAACATCAGAACCTCTCACCGCTCTGACGAGATGACAAATTCAGAAGAGTCCCTTCCGTGGGTTCAGCTCGGCTCACTCAGGCTGTTCTCAGTCCCTCCATCTCTGGGAAATGCCACGGCCCAGGCCAGGCCTGGTGTGACACAGGTGCCAGCTCCCACTGCTCCTCGGGGTTTTTCAGTCCAGAGCAGGTTCCAAGAATTCCAAAAAAAGGAAAAAAACATAGTCCATGGAACTACTGTCCCTCAGCTAGTCAAAAGCTAAATAAAAGCAAAGGAGAGCTCTCTCCTGCTGTCCATTGCAGACAGCACAGTCTGTATGAAGGAATGTGGGGAAGCAAGTGCAGTCTCTGATAACAAACTCTGCACCTCTTCTCTCCCCCTCCAGTCTTGGAACCAGTCTTAAAACTGCAGAACTCAATATCCAACCCAAACAGAACAAACAATTGGGGATACAAGCATCATAAAGTCAGCCCAGGACACTTGCTCATCACTGGGCTCATCAAGTCTGAATCCAGAAGCCCAAAGTTTGGAGGAGTTTCTGCACTCTGGTCAGAAGGAAAGCCAATTCCATTCCATAGGGGTTACTGGCACCAAGGCTCCAATAACCAGCTCACAAAGTCTAGTGCTCCTCATTTAAATGACAAGATTGGCTTGGAAAGAGCTCTGCACTTGTGAATTGCTCTTTGACTGTTTTTCAAAGGCATTTGGGAAGCTCTGCACACATCAACTCAAAGCCATCTTTTCAAAGAAATCTTGAAGAATTATGATAGGAAGAAGAGCTGGCATAAGGAAAAGTCGGCTGAAACAGGAAGGAACACTGAGGATCTTGGGAATCTCTCTCTGCTTTCATTCTGGGATTGCCACAGGATCCTTTCATGTTCTTGTTGGCTTACATTGCCACTGCATACACACAGCTCAGAATGTCATCAGGTGGAGATTGTCATTTCATAGCTGAAATTGGACAAGATTGATGCAAAACACTCCCAGTTACATGGGACTGACTTAGCCCATGGAGGTCTTACCCCAGCAGCAAGCTGAGAGAACAAATCAGAAAATCTAAAAAGACAAATGAGTAAAATTAGCCATGAAACCACTAGGATGTGGCCACAAGGGCTTGCCCTTGCACTACTGAGATTCAGAATTCAAGTGGCTCCTAAAGAAAAATGATCCCATATGAAATGCTCTGAGGAAGATTTTCCCAAGTTACAATCCTTTCTGGAGATAATCATGTGATAGGAAATGATAATTTAAGTCTGTGTGTATCATCTTGGGGAAAAGCACTCCCATCTTTGCACAGTTTTCTGGTGCGAGCATCCCTGATGACTTTAGATGCTCAGGTACATCCTCATCAACCTGGGGACTGTGTTTATGTCAGAAAGCAGAGCAACAAGGCATTTAAACAAAAGTGGAAATGACGATTTCAAGTACTCCCAAGCACACCTGCAGTAATAAAAGGGGATGGGATCAGTGCATTGATATACATTTCCCCAAGGGAAGCCAGCCCCAACAAATGAGAAACTAGATGGGAATATAGACTCAACTGAGAATCTGATGCATGAAAATATGACTTCTTCATGCTGTGTAGAATTAGTTAGAAGAATTTCCATGAAAGGAAAGATAAGTCATGAAGGGGTAACCATGGAAAATCCTCAGTCTCAGCCCACTCTCAACAGCAACACTCTTGCACTCTCTGCCAAGCTGCAGCAGTCACCAGGCCAAGGGCAGGCAGCCCAGCAGAATTCACCCCATGGTCCCCACAGCAGAGTTCCTTGTGCTGCTGCACTGCAGAGCTGTAGGAGCATCCCCTGTGCCAGGCTACAAAGGAGCCAAGTCTCAGGGTTTAAGAGGTGACATTTTCTTCACCTTCACTTGAAGGAGAACAGAAGGGCAGCAACAGCTCAGGTGTTCAATCACAAAACACTCCAGGATGTCTCAGGTATAGGGGCTTGAAAATGTTGGCATGGAGACAATTGAGGAAGTTCTAAAATACTCTCCAAAGAAGAAAGGGGCATTCACAGCCCCACTTAAGTCTAAATATTGTCCTCCCTCAGCCATTTTTCTATCCTTCCCCAGAAGAAGGTTATGGCATTGCTGGCCACACCTCTACCCTGTCAGCTGAATATATTAACAACAGGAAACTTAGGAAAAAAACTGGACTGCAACGTCCCCATAGGTCTGTGCAGGAATCAACATCCATGTCTCTAGAAGGTTGTGACAGAGTATTTTTAAGAGAACTACAAAACAAGGTTTCCATATGGATACATTCACCCAAGTTCTCTTTCAAACCCACTGAAGCACCTTGTCTCCAACACTTGTAAATGTGTTTTACGAAACACTTGCCAAGATCTGGATTCTCCTTGGCTCACTGACAAGGTGAAACCAAGGTCTACCAGCAGTCCTGGGAGATGCTGAAGATGATTTCTTGGAGCAGACCCTGTGCATTCCTCTGTAACCCTGTAACTTCTGTAACAAGTGGATTTGGGGATGGGGTTGTCAAAACTTCTACGCCTTTGACAGCATAAGGCAGAGGATTGTTTATTTAAACAAGAAAGTTCAAAAAACACCCCTATACTTATCATGAAGACTTTCAATTTGCCACAATACGTTCTTAAATTGTGTACAACTTCATAGTAGAGGTACTGGGCTTCCACCATCTACAGATCAAGTTTATTTCTATGGACAAACCTAAGGCTTGAAGAAAAGAATTGACCAGAAGAACGCCACTCCAAATGCTATATAAACAACGACAGATAGAGTTATTAATAGTAAAGTATCTTTATTGTTAAAGTTCAAAACTTACTTCTTTCAACTTCTAAAACTCATGAAGGTCTTTGAACTAATCCTATATTTTTAAGAAATAATCATCTCCTCAGTGCTATGTGCAAACATAACCTAACTGTTCAATACTAACTTAAGTAATCCTAAAAGCCTAATCTTCTATTTGAAATAAAAATCCAGAGTTCACTGATTTATAAGGCTGAAGCAGATGTGCGGTGCCAGGACTCCACTTATTGCTTGTCAAATTCAGATATTCGCCTCTGAATATGTGACAGCTTTTTGTGGAGGTACTGGCACCTGCTCTTCATTTCAGAGTAGCTGGGACTACCCTGTGAGGGACAAAACAAAAGAAAATTCGGGCATGCAAACATTTCTACAGAGTTTAGAATCTGATCTCCTTGGCTTTAAAAAAGCCTTGAGCCAGACTTAGCAGTAATCATGGCCCTGCAGGTCTGGTGTCACACATACCTGTTGTAATTGCTGATAATCTGCTAGGATTCGATGAAGCAGCATCTTCCAAAAAAAAAAAAAAAACTATGAAGAATGCTTCACTATCACTAGAAAATGCAAACCTAGGTAAAATACTGAAAATACCCCTGTTTGACTCTTGAGATTTTCTTCTCTCTGAGCCAACACTCTTCTGGGAGGTTTGCAAAAACAAATCCCCAACTCCCAGCATCACCCAAGATCTGCAATTAAGCCTCTCATAGGGAACAGAAGGAGCACATGCTCTAAGACTCTGCTTGGGACACATCTCACCTTACTCTTTCTTCACAGACAGCTCAAACAAGGGCTTTTGGGCAGGGTCTTGCAAAAATCAGACCCAGCCCAAGCAGTGTCTGAGCATATATGCCAATTCTGCAGTTTCCCTTTGTCTCACTGAGCAGCTCCAGGGAATTCAAAACACTGCTGGGATGAAGCACAGTTTTCACAGTTTTATCCTTCTTTACCTGATAGGCTTCAGAGCCTGGAATCAGAGACTTCCACTGCTCAAGAAACTGCCTGAAATTCTTGTTGATCTTGTCAATCTTCAAATGTAAATTCCTGTATTCCTCATACTCTGCATTGAAGTCATCCTTGTAGTGCTGGCGTTGCTCCAAGGAGACTATGGCTATGTATTTGCTAATGGAAAGAATTCGATCATTTTTCTATGAATGAACTCTAAGAGAACATTCCGATGTGTTCATGTGCTTTAAGAGAATGTAGTCAGGTTACTCCAGAAGTCTGCCACCTTTCTATGACACTTAATTACTAATACTTTACATTGTAGAGGTTTTCTTCATTAGAAAGTGGAGCACGTTTAGAAAATATTGGCGCTCATTTCAAATATCAAAGGACTGACAGAGACCCCAGCCTCAGGAAGAGAAGAAACATTGCTAAATTCTATTCTCCATCTAGATAGGAAAATCTTTTAAATTTACATTTACTTTTGAAAATCCATCTGCAATACATATTTGGCAGGGACTGCATTTGTGGAGTTGGTTACACAAAGTTGGACTTTTGAGCTACATTGATGTCTTGCTGTCTAACAGCAATACACAGCTAATGATAATATTTGATTCTTCTAGTGAGCAGCAGTTACAAAACGAAGCTTTGAACTGAGGCATTTGTAATACAGCCACAAAAAATCTCTGTACAAATCTGAAATTACAACTACAATAACCCAAACCACATCAGCTCTGAAGGAGGGCAAAACTCATCAATGCCTAAAGCCAAAACTCATGAATGAATAAAGCCACTGATGGGACAAAAATTTTCTTCATTCCCTTCTCCCTCAAATCAACATGAGTGAGGTCTATAAAGCTCTTGATATAAATCCAAGATGAAGTGTCAATGAGAATAATAGACACCACTTCTCAACACGGACACTTCAATGCTTCTGCTCCTCCAGGCCTGAACACCTGGTTCTTTTGAATGACAAAAACTCCCTCCACATGGCAATGAATCCTTCAAAGCATCCTGAGATTAATTGTTACAAGCAGTAAATCTTTAACAAGTTGGAATTCAGTACCAAGACAGACAACAGCTTGTGCCAGGGATGCATCCCAGGCCAGATGTACCTGACTGGAGTACTGGTGTGCTCTGAAAAGAAAACTACAGATGTCTTTCAACATTCTGGGAGGTGCCAGAGAAGAAATAGCCTGGACTAGTGGCTTGTGCCCAGTGGCATTTCCTAGCAAGAGCCCCAGCACAGGCCTCACTCAGCTGCTGCCCTGCAGGGCCAGACTTGCCCTCAGCCTTGCCACGGAGCATCCCTGGCTGTATCCAATGTGAGCCAGGGCCCTGCCGCGCCTGCTCCAAAGGCCACAGCTGCCCCAGAGCCCAAGGGCTGCAGGAGGCCTGACTGCCCTTGCCAACATCACTGCTCTGACAGGAGCTGGCACCAATTCCCAGCCTTTGATACCACACACACACACACACACACACACACACACACACACACACACTTCTCTGTCCCCTCCTGCCCTGCAAAGACGAGGGGGGGATGCAACAGCAGTGCTGCAGCTGCCCCTGTGCAACTGCACTGCAGGGAGGGAGGGCCCCTCTGGGCCCAACCCACCTCGGGGCTCATCTCAGCTCTTATTAGCCTTGAGCTCCTGCAAAACTTCTCAGAGTCATCCTTTCAGAACTGGAAAGAGTTTCTCATGGCACCCCACTGTGAATGGCAAGGCTTAATTGCTATTCTACTCACCTCAAGTAGTCTGCTTGGTTGGTTGTTGCAGAGCATGTGGAGACAATGGAAGTATCTTTTCTTTCTCCTGCAGAAAAGCAGAGTTTTGACACCTGTCATCAGGAGATCTTTCAAAAGCCAGAAAATACTCACTGGATGGCCTTGAAAATGACCTTCAGACCTTCCTTCTCACAGTAAATTACTTGGAAAAAGCTACAAAAATTAATAATGGGGTACACACAACATTCTCTACAGTAGCCTGTTCTGGGCCTCAGAAACAAGGCATGACCACTTTATTCTACAGGTTCTGCACTGCCACATGATAAAGCCCAGTTCAGCTTTTCTTTTTTGAAGGCATGAGGTGGCATCTGCACAGCCATTCAAGTCTTGCAGCAACAGATGCAGCTTCACAAAACACAACAGCTTGAGACAGACAGAGGGCGAGAGAGAGACACTGACATCGAGATTCTAACAAGAACTAGAGAATAAAGCTGGACTTCTTCTCATGCCATGTTTTTATCACCACTTCCTTGCCCATTCCAAAGGCCCAAAGTTTAGATGAAACAAAGTTTGCATGCAAAGTTTCTGCACTCTTGTTAGCAGGAAAGTCACATGTATGTTCAATACAACTTGTAAGAAGTGTTTTGCTGCCAACATTTCACTCCCAAAAATGCATTTGCTCTCATGGCTCAGTCCACTCAAAAGCTTCAGCCTAAGCCCCAACTTAAAACACAGTCCAGATTTTTCCTTCACCAGCTGCTCAGAATTCTGTAACTGGCTCCTGAAGAATGATGCTCACATATTTATAGATTCAAGCAGGAATCCTTCCAACGTCATCCCAAGGTTTGCTGGTACTGTGTGTATGTCCAGAAGAAATGTGGAAAGACCATCTGAAAGCACCTGTGTCTACAAGCACACCACCACTTGCAAGAGGCATCTGCACACTCTAAACATGCCTCCAGGCTAAACTAGTAATTTGCAACTTCAACCTCCAAAAGAGGCAACACACAAAGACAGCAACTGAACTCTGCCCTGCTGGCTATGTCCCTGTGATCAGAAATCTTGGTGCCTTTCTGTTTAGCTTTTCAATATTGTTTTCAGAGGGAGCTACTTGTAAAGCTTTTGAAGAAAGAAATTCTGCAGCTAAGATGCAGAGGAGCTCATGGCACAGTTCAAACTAGAACTCCAGGAAACCCCAGCCCAGCTTTTGTAGCTTTTGGAGTTTCCAGGAAAAGGCTGAGTTCAATGAACAATGATGAAATTCTTGAGATTTGATCTACATATTTCAGGAAACAAGCCTGAAACGAAGATGTGTTGGGTTTCTATCTTCAACATGCAGATTTGAAAACCTGCTGATGGAAAAAGTGTTGCCTCACTCAACTGTCAGTTTACTGGAAATTAAAGGGAAAGAAAGCATCCATTCTCTTATTCCTTTCTATCTCCCTTGTTTGCATTTACTATTAATGACATCTGTACAATTAAAAAGACTCTCATTTGCAGCTTAATTTGGGCAGAAGCTTCTCTTAATAATTAAATCTTTACATCATAGTTTTCCAGAGAGGAGTTAGGAAAAGCAGCATCTTAATACCTTCATCGAAATCCAAAGGATGTGACTGCTTCAGCCTTCCCAATTCATTTTTCTTCCCGTTTGAATCGGGGATCTCCTTCTGCACCATGGCAGGCTCTGGGACAGTAGAACTCTGGAACTTTTCTTTCTGGTGCACCTCGGGGGTGCAGGGGGAAATGGAGCTGACACTTGGAGACATGTTCAAAGTCCAAAGGGATGTGGAAGGGAGCACCCAGGAAGAAGAGAGGCCTCCAGCTGCTGGCTGGACATGGCTGGTGAATTGCTGGTGACCAATTCGCCTCTTCTTGCTCATCACAGGACTGGTAAAGTCAGAAGCCAGAGGCCGTTTCTGCAACAACAACAAAATCATTCATTCATTAATCTATGATCAGGATCAGAATTTGCTCCTGTTCTAAAAACCAAGCATTTCTAAAGTGACAATGCTTGAAAACACATCTTTCTCAACTAAAAAGATCATTCAAACAAGGATGTAGTGCAGGTAAATACATGCTTTATCTGATTCCTATTTTCTCATCCTAAGACTTTGTAGCTAAAAGGCTTTGAGAGAAAGACATTTCCTTCAGCAGCTCTATCAAAGGCTTCCCCAAAATGAGGAGGTCCAGTTGGTTTTTTCTAGCTCCCAATTCCTGCTTGTACACACCAGGAAAAGTCTCAGCTCTTGCTGTCACACACCTACATGATTCACTAAAGAGGCACTTGGCTGGTTGAGGATTTTACCCATTAAAGACACAATCAGTGCTTCACTGACACAACCCAGGAGTACAGGGTGTGATGGTTGGTTGTGAATTCACCTCAGGATGAACAAAGACATCAGTCACATGTCAGCAAAGTCTTGTGCTTCTAGGCACAGTTGCCTTCACTCCAGCAGCCACTCCACTCTTTAGACTCAAAAGCTGCTGGCTAACAAGTTCTTACATTTGTACAAGAGAGTTTCACAAGTGGTGACTTATGGCCCCTTCCTTTTTCCTCGGTGCCCTTCAATCATTGCTCAGCTCCTCCCAAGGACCTTCTCAAAGGTGCTGGCTCACAAGCCACAGCACACAGCCACAAGCTCCCCACGCCCACAGCAAACTTCAGGACTGAGGATGGAGTAGAACAGGACAGCCATGCTGTTCCCAGGCAGAGCAAAGCAGGAGACAAATCAAGGCAGAGAAGGGAGTGTGGGAATATCACAATTCTGTAGATCCTGTGCTGGGCCTGCCACATGGACAGTGTGGATCTGGAGTAAACAATGAGAATGAAAGCAGGAGAGAGGGAAAAGAGAGAGAGAGGGCCCCATCTGCCCCACCCTGGTGCAGCCTCTTATGTCCAGGAGTCTTTTGACACAGTTTTGTCATGCATGCAGAGCCAGCCCTTTGAGCCCTTCTGCAGGGAATGAGTTGAGAGTGGGGACTGAGCTCAAGTGTCCAGGCAGAGCAGAAAGTTGGCTCAGGACAGTGCTGCTCCAGCCCTGCAGGAGCCTCTCTTCTGATCACAACCTTCCTGTCAAAGCAGTCACAGTGCCTGAGGCAGAGCCTGCTTTGGCCTGGTCCTGCACATTCACATCACAGCTTTTACACCATCAGCAGAGAGCTAAACCTTAATACACAATAGAGAATGTTCAAAATGCACCAAATACCTGAGCAGGTCTTGCTGGAGCATCTCTCTCAGAAGGCCCTGGAGATGTCATCTGGCTGGTGCTGATGGAGTTCTGAGATGGAGCTGATTTTCTGTGAGGATGGTCAAACATTTCAGTTTACAAGACCTAAATATCAACTGTCATAGCTCTTTCCTGACAGACAATACAGAACTTTAGTGTCAAGTCTCAAGGCAACTGCATGAAGCTGAGTTCAGAGAGCTATAGACTGTATATCAGGAAAATGTTCTTGCTCCAGAGGGTGCTGGAGCACAGGTACAGCTCTCCCGGCCAGTGGGCACTGCAGCAGGGCTTCAAGAAGCATTTGGACAATGCTCTTGGGCACAGGGTGTGATTCTTGTGGTGTCCTGTGCAGGGCCAGGAGTTGGACTCCATTACTCAGCATATTCTAACAATCTAGGCTTCATTTCCCAAGGTGTTTTTCCTGAAAAGTCTCTTTTCTTTCCTCTAAAGACTGAACTTACCTAGCAAGTATTAACTTCAAATTCTCCCTATCGATTTCACTGTAGCCAGGCCAATCAGTCTGAAGGGTTGGAAAGAGATGTTCCTTCAGACTGAAGGAATTATCCTTTAGATTCAGGTTGGCTACCTACAGGCAGACATTGAAGAAAATAAACCTTCATTATGGTTGCTGTATGCAAACTACAGAAATCCAGTTGTTGCTAAAGAATTCTTTGTGAGCACCCAACTCAAACTAAACAATGTCCTTTGGTACAGAGATCAATTATTCCTCTATCACATGAGGTATAAGACATATCAAAGTTTCACCAATTGGAAACAACTGAGTATCTCTATTCATATCTCCCAAGTGTTTCTTTGAAAACAACATTTAGAACTACAATGTGTAAGGAGAGGTGGTCAGGGCCAGCGTCCCTCCCTCTTCATGTGGCAGAGCCAGGGTTCATTCCAGCAAAGTCCTGTCCTGAGAAGGCAGTGCACATGGCTTGCTCTATTCCTTTGACAATAAATGAGGTTTGTATCTTCCTCCAGTCAAATACAAAATCTACTCAAAAAGCTAAAAGGAGGCAGGAAAACCTCAAGACAACTAATATTAGAAGTGGTGGTTTAGAATTTCATCACCTGACACCTGCTCAGAGTTCCATAGAAGAGCCCACAGGAAAAATCTCCATCAATCTGACCCTTACAACACATTAAATAACTCATCAACACACCATCACCATCTCTTAAAATTTGGCCTTTTTCTTTCTTTGAAAGCATGGTAAACACTAATGTTTATCTGATGGTCTTTGCTGATGTCTGTCTCCCCCCAGCTTAAAAAAAACATGGTAGAAGTAACAAAGTAACCCAGAATTAGGAATTCATGCCTTAAAAGCAGAACTAAGGTTGTGTTGGAAGGGAAGCAAGTCTGTGAATCCATTTGATAAAAAAATCTGAGCATCCAAAACTGTACCCATTTGAATTATCTTCCCTGGACATTGTTCATAGCTAAAGAGGAAATATTCTGAAGTGATATATTAATGTTTGCATCATTCAGCAACAGCCATGAGAAACAGGGAATATTTAAAAAGGAAGAAATTGCTGGAACAAACAGAACAATCTGACCTGCTGGAGGATCTTTCCAAGGGTACCCTTGTCCTTTTGCCTGACTCCATCTCTCTGCAAGCGGGCAAGTAGCTCTGGCTTCTTGTACGTCCTCAGAGCAAGTAAATGAATCACCCTGTCCCTGTAGGGTCGGCCATAAACAGCAGTGCAAGGATTCCCTTCACTGTCTGCAGGCTTCATGGGCGTTCTTTTCTTCTTCTCAGGTGCAGGATGTGAAGAGTTTGGTTGGGCCTTTTTGATGTCTGCTTGTTTTCCCAAAGGAAAGGAAAACAGAAAAAGAAATATCATAGGGGAGGTTGGGAGAAGGCAAGCAAGTTGATTGAAAATGATGATGGAATTCTTGGGGAGAGAGCTGAACTTGCATATGCTTGTGAATCCCTTCCAACTCAGCATATTCTCTGATTCTATGGCAAAGCCCAATCCCCAGCTGGTACTGCATGGAGCATGTTGCAAGGGCACCCTGTACCCTGCCAGCAACCAGACCTGTCTCACCTGGGATTCTCAGTGCCAGCCCAAAGCCAAAATGGTCCCAAGTTCCAGCATTAGTAGTCTCACTATGGCCAGACTTTCATCACAGATACTGAATGTTAAATATTTCCTTAGGATCTATGTAAACTATCACCAAGAATAACACAAATCATCATTCACATGTGAAACAGATAAACCCAATGAGAAATTTGTGAGTTTAGTTTTGTCTCTCCAAAAAGCCTCGATGCTGCTGCCTCAACATGCTCTGCACTAAGCTAAGGCAGAGCAAGAGCTGCACTTTCAGTGGCAGGGATGTCCCTGCAGGCAGGTGACTGCAGCCACAGCCAGGTGAGAGCCCGTTTTTCTCAGGGCAGCTGGCTGTGCCTAGTTCAGCTCACTGCTGCAGGCAGCAGCACTGAGTGCCTGTAAGGGGAATCTCTACCTCATGTGTGCCTGGAGCCAGGCTCCTTGGGGAAACAGTACTCAGAACAAGTTAATAACAAATGGCATCACCTAAGAACATTGTGCTTTGTGGACAATCATGGAATCCATGTAGAAGATCATTACTTTCCTTTCAGTTTCCTTGAAAAGAACCCAAACTGTAATTGTGGCAACAGTTACTTATTAACGACGAAGACAAAAAATATACTCAAGCAAAGTTTTCCATATTGACCTTATGAAATTCTGTGTGGGACTTCCTCAAGGTCATTTTTGGTCAATTTCCAATTAAGTTTAAAGGATAAGCACAGTGCCTAGGTTCTCCAAATCCAGTTGCAAAACCAACACTTTAGCTACCAAGGCAGCAAACTTTGGTGCAGTGGGTGCTCCAAACCAGGACCTCAATGCTCAAACTTCCAACCTGCCAAGCAGTATGGGAACAAGGAAGGACTGGCAGGCTTCCTCAGAGGAAAACAGGCCAATGGCTGAGTGCTGTGACAAGAGATTGCAAGGCTGACCTGAGGGCAAACCACCTACAGCTGAGATCTCTGAATACAACCCCTGTCCCAAGAACGTGCTGCAAAAATGAATTACCAAGTTGAAAATCTTACAGACATTGAGCAAAATATGAAAAGCAACCATACCTCCAAGTGGGTTATGCAATTTGGCAACCTGCACACCTCCAACGTGTGATGCCTCACTGGCATTTGTCTAAAAGGAAAAAAGAAATGTTCTGTAAAACCTTCAGCCAACACTCCATTGCTGGTGATTCACCAGGCCCTTAATTTTAAACCAGACCTCAATTTGAAAAGTTTTGCTATCCCATCACTAAAAACAGCTACTCTGACACAATTGTCCCTCTGAAAGCAGCCAGATACAAAACTGCCCTGAGACAGCGACCGTCACTTAGCCTCCAATGCAGCCAAGTGTTCAAGGAGCAAGTCATCCTTTCCCAATTGCTGGAATTTATAGGCATGAGCTGCCTTTGAAATCAAGTGCCTGAGTACAATTGAAGTGGCCAGAGCTCAGCTGACAAACCAGGAGAGAGTGGTTCCCAAACGGATCACAAATTCGGGTCAGCATCGAACCCTGGGATTTATTTGGTACTAAGGAAGCACATGCTGGAGTGAGCTCCAAGAAGAATTTCAACAGCAAATGATGAATTTTGACTTTAACAGGCACCAAAAGCCTTTCTCTTTTCCTCATCTCTACATGCAATTATTTACATAGGTGTGAAATGGAAACAGTTTATCCCAGGTTACTCAGATGTAACAAAATATCCATTGGAGCTCAAAAATTTACTACAATGTCTATCAGCATAAGCATGTTTTTTAACAAAAACAACCTACTGCCATCTAACTGCTTCATTTTGAAGGCAAAATTGTCTGACATTGAAGCTAAAAGCCGTTCATCTGAAATTTGCCCGAACTTTTCTTGAAAGAGGAGACTCACTTGTAAAGATTTGCGAAAGCAATATGCAACAGTCTTTTAGAAATCCCACAATATTTTGCTTGTGAGACTGTTCATCCTTCATCCACGTCACTGTCATTTGGACAAAGTGTTGCCTCAACACAATTCCACTAATATTTCTCTTTCAATCATCAGTCCTGGTAGAGCTTAACACAGGGACTGGACATGAAGGGGAACAGGGAGTCACCTGAACTTCACATCCTTTTATGTCAGCTTAATGAATAATTTGGCTCTAAGAGCATCCATGCATTTGATAGACGAATGGGGACAAATCACATAAAGAGCCAAACCCATCAGCTTGGATTACTTATGCAGCTTTTCATTCCTTGATTAGCCTACGTTTTCTCCTCATAATGAATTTAATTATCTTTGTCATTCATTGTTTAATTAATTGTAAGCAGTATATTAACCATGAACAGTGTATTCATCTTGAGCATGGTAATTTTCCAGATTAGAAAGTAGGTAGCTAGGTGTCTTTTGACAATGCACTGTCAGAGTTGGATTGTTAGATCACCAAAACTTTTTGTTTTGCTCAACTAATCCTGATAACCTTCAATGAACAAAGCCTGAGGGTGTAAAAGGCTGGACACCTGGAATCTAGACTTGGTAGCCCTGCAAGAACATGTTGGAATGACCAGAAGACTAAGAAGAAACTAATAAACTGTCCATTTCAGCCTCAGAGCTCAAAACAACTTCTCTGGGGAAAAGATAATAAACAGACTGAAAAATGTGGACAAATTACCATGAGAAGGGAGACGTCAATATCCAATACAAGAGAGAATACTAAATAATTAGTGAAGAGAATGATGTCTTTTAGAAGTAAGAGACAGGAATTTCTATGTTTATTAAAAATGTATCAGTAAGTGGAAAAGCTTTGAAATAGGCATGTATGTGGCTGCAGTTGTCCACTATGCACATGAGCCAAGAATAAAGTAATGCCTACTCTCAAGACTAAAAATCTACTGTTCCAGGGTTTCATTTAGCCTTACATTTTTGATAACCCTGGTATAAACATGGAACAATGAGAAATCCATGTATTTTGACCAAGAGCCATTTCCAGAGCATGAATTGACTGAATGTCACAGACCGGGGAACCTCTGCCTTCCCCTGGCAGCTCCTCAGTGTCATCCCTGGGAGTCGCTTCCCCCGGGGCGGCTGCCTCAAAGGGGCCCCTGGAGCACCAGTGGGGCCCCAGCCCTGCCCAACTGGTCCCGCAGGGTCAGCAGCACCTGACACCAACACCATGGCCAAGCCCCCAGCCAGTGTCAACCCACAGAGCCCGACACCCGCCCCTCACCTCTTGGTCCTGGCGCCTCTGGGTCACCCTGACGGGCATCGCAGCGGCCTTGGGGGCCCTGCGGGATGCAGTGCGGTTTGGGGCCCTGCGGAACACAGTGCATCGTGCCCAGCCCCGCAGCTCCGCCATCCCGCTCTGCCTCGGGTGTTCCTGCTCCACACAGACACTGATCCTGGAGCAAAACCTGGAAAATGTACAATAGTTGTTAGGAAAATGGCTTCCTTGTGGTTTGGCCTTTCTGGCTTTCAAGGCTCTTTAACAAAAACAGAGATTTTTCCATGAAACAAGCAGTAGCCAACAAGCTCTAAGTGATGGCCAGGCCTTGCAAAGGCAGGTTACTTGATGGCTGAATTGCTTTATTAATGTGTAGAGCTTGGAAGGTTTCAGTGACCTCAGACCTAGGCAAGGTTAGCAAGGCTTGGGAAGATGAAGGCACCTGGGATGATGGACACAAACAATGCAGAATTGATGGGCACGTGGACATTTGGCAGAACGCTAAAGACAAGGCACAAACTAATAAAGCCAACGCAGCCACTGTGCTGAACCAGCTCTGGCTGGGTAAAAAGTCATTCCAGCAGAGGCAGGCCATGGCCACCTACTCAAGTAAGAAGAAGAGAAAGACTAAGAGTCAAGCTAATTAAGATGAAAAGCGAGATCATTACCCAACAGCAGACAGAATACTAATTATGAAGAGAACAGGGTAACTGGCAGTCAATGAACACAAATAACTTTGCTGGCTAAAATGTATAAAGACTAAAACGTTCTGGGGCTTGTGGTGCAGGCTTTGTGAACTGACCACTGAGCCTCCCCTTTTCAGCACAGAACTGTAAATATTTACCTCCACTCAGTGCGTGGATCAGCCTCTGGAGCAACGAGTGCAAGATCCAACCGATGTGGAGCAGCACTCGCTAAACGCTCTGACACCTCCGCTCTCTCTGCAGCCACGGAAGGGTCTGACTGCTCCTGCCCTGTGCTGGTGACAATGGCCACGGGTCCTTGGAAACGGGGAGTTCCATGTTCCAGGCTGGCTGGGATGTCACTGAGGAGCTGGACGGGACACACCCAGGGCAGAGGGAATTCCCAATGGGCACATGTGGGAGAGCTCTGCCCTGTCCCATTACTGACTCAGCTCATTTCCAAGTGCAGAAAGGGGCACTCCAGCCAGCCCTGTGTCTGCAGCTCTGCAAACCAGGGTTAATTAAGTGTTTCTGCACAAAACTGCTGTACTTGGCTGTCTCTGAGGTGAAGAGACACCTCTCACTAGGGCAGCAAGGTGCAGCCCTCCCAGCACTGCTCCTTCCTGCCATGGGCTGCTGAGTCTGTGAGGCTTCCAGCAGGCACATGCTCACTCAAACATCATCTCTTTGACAAAAGCCACCTGGACCTTTCCTCATCCCAGTCTCCTAAAAGGAAGCAAGCCAGGAGAATGTCCAGGCCCCCATGGGCTCTGCAGGAGGAGCTGACATGGAAGAGCCAGAGCTGACCCTGAACACAATTACAGGCTGATAGTTGTGCTGACTGCAGGTGGCCACTGAAGTTATTGATACATCTGGAAAAATATTTTATAGTCAACTTCTGATGGTTTTACTTCCATTTTCTCCATTCCCAAGAATACTCCTGATTGCAGTCAGCTGACACCAATAATACTCTTCTTCAGTCATTACGGGGAGAGAGAATAAAAGCATGTCATTGAAAATATGTTGAATATGTCCATCCAAAGCTCATTTATCCATGTCACAAAATCTTGTCTTTGTCTTCAAGACTATGTCCATATCTACCCATGTCTGGTCTCCTGGCTGCCACACACTCAAGACAGTGTAGTTTGGGGAATAGAAAGGAAGGAAACAATTTGTCAAATATTAGAGCCCAGATCTATAAGAGAACTGGGACGTTGTTTGGGAATGACTGGATGGTGTTGTTTATGGATCCCCAATTATGGACTATTGGAAAAGCCTTTGAATGAACCATCAAAGGAATCCAAAGAGGTATTACACTGCACTACAGAATGTCCAACAGGCTGTTGGGGGGTGAATTTTTCCCTTTTCTTTCTGTGGAATTTTCCCCACTGTTATGCTAAGTGTTTTGGGCTATACCCAAGCTCAGATAGCTAGTAAGTTTCTCTTGCAGGAGGTGGGGAGAGGGGGAACCTCGGAAAAGGAGAGGTGGGGTAGGGGCCTGCTCTCTGGGGCTCTGGCTCTCTCGCTCGTTTGGCTCGGAGAAGGACGGTTGCTACAAACTCCGCTCTGCCATCCTGACGCCGGGAGCTGCCTCCCTTGGCTGTGGGATCCTGCAACCTCCCTGCTCGGACGCTCTCTCTCTCCTGCATCTCCTGCCTACTTCAGCACATCCTCTTGGAGCATTGGGATCCGTGAGCATCGTCTCCCTTCCGCCCTTCCCATCTGGGACACAGACGCCATTCACCGCAGGGCCCCTCCAGACACGTGGGATCATCGCATCTCCTCCCTGCTCACCGAGAGCTGGCAGGCAGCGCCAGAACGGAGACTGCACCGCAGAGGAAAGGTGTCCACAACCGAGAGAACTGTTCACTGCGTTTGCTGCTCTGTTGCTCTTGATCTCGCAGTTATTGTTGTTGTGTTTTATTTCCCTTGTTACATATATATATATATGTATATATATATATATATATATATATATATATATATATATATATATCAGTAAAAACTGTTATTCCTTCCTCCATATCTTCGTCTGAGCGAATCGTTAAAAGCCGGTATAATCATGAACAATGACCCTCTAACTAATTAAAGTTACAAAGTGCTATGTTTATCCACCAGCGGGTGGCACAGGAGTCACCTCTGAAAGGCGTGACCGCCCCAAACAAGGTCCTTTGCCATCTGTTTATTCCCCAAGATCTTACATACAACACATATGCATAACCCCAGCACCTCCCATTCCCGTCCAATATTAAAATGAGCCCATTAGTCCTTCACATGTGCCCAGGTCTTCTCTTGAATTGGGTCAGTGGTCTCGAAGGATGAAGTCAGGAGAGTCTTCATCAGGTCTCGGTCACCCTCTGGCACGATCCGAGGCCTCTTGCTTTGTGATTAACAGTTTTATTGTTTTATGTTCTTCTCTACGAAAGTTCATAATAGCAGATAATTATACCAATTAGCATTAGCCTAAGCATCTAGTAATTATTAACCTACCATTTACCTACCTAACTTACATCTTGGTCATGGAAACTACTTCTACGCTTAGCAAAAATCTTAACTCTTTAAAACTATGATTCATGAGAGCCCTTTAATTTCAAAATCATAGTAGAGTGAAGAGAGGGGGGTTTATATTCCCCTTTACAAAAAGAAAGAGGCCTCTGTCTCTTTTAGCAAATATCTCTCTTTCAAACCAAGACACAGGCTTTTAAGATTTTAAAAAGACATTGATGACAAATACTGCTCTGGAGTTACCACATTTAACTGAACCCTTTCCACTGTTCATCCATGAGTGCCTTCCCCTTGCACAGTAGCTCCATATTTAGTTCTAAGATTGGGAATGTAGGAAAGAACCCAGTGGAAAAGAGTATCTTTATCAAAAAGCAACTAAACTATGTACTTGAGGGATGGCCAATTCACCTGAGAGCAGGAGCCAGCATGGTCCTCATTGATAGAATAGACTTGACAATGAATGGGAAAAAATATGACAGTTTCTGTGCCACACATGGTTAGGTCTGGTTTAGAGCAAAATGGAGTTCACTGGTTATCCCTGAGCAGAATCCTAAAGTAACAGGTGGTACTCCTAGAAGGAAAGATTCGGTGCTAAAGAAAGCTACTGCCTTGAACTCTATGTTCCTCCTTCCTTCTACAAGGAATCAGGATCTCCAAGCAAGTATGGACATCTTTGGGAGTGTCCAGTTCCCTGCTAAAGCAGCAATAATGCACTGCAAAGCTCACCAGAACAGACAAACACCTGGCAACATCAGAAACCAAGTAGCAGCCAAAACTGCTAAAGAGGTGGCAGGACAAAGCATCTTGTTGCCAGTTCCTTCCAAAGTTGTGAACCTTTCCAAATCACTAAGAGCACACCATGATGAAAACATTCAATGAGCAAAATCCTTAATGTCTGATTTAGTTGTGAAGGGTGGTGGCTAACAGCAAATCATCAAGTTAGAGTGCCTCAAGCAATGATGAGACAAGCTATAGAAGACAAACATGAAGAAACTCATTGGGGTGTTGAGGATTTGGTAGACAATTTGGAAAGGCTGCTACTTAGTGTTAGGCTGACAGGGACAAGCAAAATGGAAAATCTGCTTACAGAGCAATGCAGAGTTTTACAAAAGACTGCCATTAGAGATCACAAACAAAGGAAATAATGCAGGAGATTGTCCAAATTTCTACACATTCAAACACTAAAGGCCAAGATCTTAAATTAACAAGAGTCTTGCATTGCAATGCAGGATGTACCCAAAAGTATGTATTTTATATTCATCTGTTAAAACCAGGTGGGGCAGTTGTCACCATCAAGTTGGATGTCATATACACACACACACACACACACACACTTGAGCAGAATAACAATGGCATCTTCATCCTCTTTATTCTATGTGTTCTACAGTTTATATTCTCTTAACAAAGCATGATCTTAAGTCATTGACTACATCACAATACCTTATTATATTCATTGCTGCAGAGCAATTAGTGTTAATGTATTTGGCACAAGTTTGACAAATTTTATAAGGCATGGATATACATTTCCTTATGCACATTCTCTATCTAAAAAAGTCCTTCATGTATCTTTTGAAAGCAGTTTATATGCTAAAAGCCTTGTCTTCTTCCTTGCTACAGATAGGCTCAGAATTCATCAATTGCTGCTTCTTCTACTCACTCAGTTTGGCTTAAAGGCCAGCTGTCAAGCCTCTGCAGAGATATTTTAATGTGACATAGGGAAAACTACTGCAAAATGCCAACAACTCAATGAGCATTGCATCTGAGGCAGATATTGATCCAGCAGGCTCATGGCACACTGATGGTGTGTAAAGGATGCCTGTGATTCACCAGCAGAACACCATTTAACCACTTGCCAAAAAACTCTACAGATCTTGTACAGACCACAATTCTCTTGTTGATGAGCATCTCTTGAAAGACATCTCAAATTTGTTTTTCACAGGACACAGTAAACCAGCACTCTATTGTACTGGGATTTTTACGAGATTGCTCTTGCACAGACCCACATAAACTAAGGTGCTGGTTTGTATAATTTTTTTTTTTCATTTTTTTTTAAGGTAGGAAATGAAACAGTTATGTAAATAATTCCGTGGTAGGACCTTGGCAGCTTCCTTTAGGCCAGACAAAACGCAATCAGTGGCTGATTTTTAATGTTGACACACTGTCACACCAATGGAAATGTCAGCTGCTCCTCTGTGAGCACCATGTAAGGACGAACAAAGGCCGGGAAGCTCTCTTTCCCTTGGGGCCTGAGCACAGGTCCCAGGCCGGCCGGGCGGGCTCTGCCCCTCTGCGGGCCTGGGTCGGGCCAGGCCGGGCGGGCTCTGCCGCGGGGCCGGGCCCCTTCTCGGGAAGCTCGCCGGGCCCCGTCCCGCCAGAGCCGGCTCCCCCTCCCCTCAGCACGGCCACACCGGGCCCGTGGCTCGGCTGGAATGCTGCTGCTGCTGCTGCTGCTGCTGCTGCTGCTGCTGCTGCTGCTGCTGCTGCTGCTGAGTTTCAGCAGAAGCCGCCGGGCAGGGGCAGGGGCAGCCATCGACCCGCGGATGCTGCCGCAGTGTGCTGGCCTGGCTGCTGAGATCCTCGCCTGCCCCCAGCGCGGCCCACCAAGAATCCTCCATCGTAAACAGCTCCGGCCGGGACTGGCAGGGATCACAGGGCCCTCTGCAGGCCTCGGGAAAAATATGAACTCTTTCCGTGCACAGATGAGACTTGCAGAGCTTCAATTCTCTCTTGAGTGACAGAAAAGTGACAGAGTGAAGACACACAGAAAAAACATGAGGACACCAAGGTGAGTGAAGTAGAAGTTCCAAGGTGGGAGGGATTGAAGAGATGCCTCACTCTTGGACTGAAATTCTCTTGTAAGTAATAGAGAAGATATGATTGATATATCAGACACTTTTTCCTCTGTAACTCATGGAATGCATTTGTGGAGAATGAAGCGTTCTAAGCACAGTCATGAGCAGAAGCACCCGTGCTGAAGTAAGCAGATGTTGAAGTAGCTGTGGTTCCAGGAGAACTTAAAACAGAGAGAAGAGTGTTGAAGAACCTTTGCCCCCAGGGAAGAAGAAGATCTCTCTTCCAAGAGAACATTTACTGAAACAGTTTCATCCTTACAAATAATACCCCCTGAGTCTGTCATGGCCCATAAATTCAGCTGTGGGAAGGCTGTGAAAAGATGGGAGGGACTTCATGATTGCAGATTTCCTGGACGGCTGCTATGTGTGGAAGTTGCATCCACGAGAGAACTGTTGTCTTGTGGAGAAGTGTCCATAGACTGACAAGAGAGACTCATCTCCCTAAGTGACATGAAGAAAGACTATTCTAGAGGTGACAAACTGACCAAATTGTTTCTGTACATTGTCAGTGGGAAAGAAAAGAGACTATGGGAGAGGGGAGGAGAAGTGTTCAGAAGGTTTTATTCTGATTCTTCTTATTATTTCCTTTAGTTTCTGTTAATAAAGTTTTCTCTATATTCTTTAAGGTCTGAGACTGCTTTGCCTTCCCTCCTAACCCTATCTCACAGCAGGAAATGAGTAAATAATTCTAGAGGGTGCACTGGTGATTTGGCCAACACGAGACCCGCCACATCAATTGGCACATTGGCCGGGAAATTTCTAAATGGCAAATTAAAACCAGTGCATGAAATTGGAGTTTCTGCCTGGTTCGAACTGAAACTGCCACAATAGTTTAAGCATTTTTACACCACTGCTCACAAGAACAATTCAATTCTGATGACACTGACTCAGATGTACTACAGCCTAAAACAAAGACAAGATCACTGCAGACAAATTTTACTCAAATGGTGAAATTCAAAATAAAACAATAAACAAAGCAAGCCCAAATTGGAAAGAGGAATAATTAGAAGCAAGCAATCCATGAAGATCCTTGATGCAGTAACTTCATGTCAGCTGGTGACATGGGCTATGTCACCCCCTCTGTTGTGGATAAACTTTCCCCCGGGTGAAGGACCCCAGAGCAGGGCTGGTCTGCACATCAGAGAATGGGCGGTCACTGAGCCTCTCACCAGAGGCTTTCCAACACACACCCAAAGCTTCTCTCTGCCCACCCGTTGGTGAGAGGCTCTGTGCCAGCCTGGCAGCTGACAGCCTTGTGGCTCTTGTCTCCTCCCCAATGGTGCTAAGCTTGGCTTTGTGAATGTCCCCAGTTCCTGAGTTTTATCTTCATTGGGGAACAGTTCAGTGCCCCACTCCAAAGGCCTATGCAGGATATGGTGGCATTCTGTGCAGCTGTTGTAATTCAGTTCTAAACGTCCTTCAAGAAAATGCTGAAGTCAAAAATTGTAATATTTCAGTCTCTGACACACGGTGTGAGAGAAAGCCATTTTCCAGATGAGTTGAGGTTTCAAAAAATGTATTTATTTACAATCCTACTCTATAATCCTTCCCTACAATCCTATTCCACAATCTTACTCTGCAATTCTACTCTACAATCCTACTCTGCAGTCCTACTCTACAATCTTAAACTTGTTGTGGAGCAGATGGTCCAGATATGATTATGACAGTTGTATCTCCACGTTCCTCTTCTTGACAATCAGTAACACGATCAGGGGCAGCAGGCAGGAAGTAGGATTGGCTGATGCTACAAATGAATGCTGTCCACCAGAAAATAGAAAAACACAAAAACCAACAAGAAACAATGATGCATGGCTTTTCAAGCTCAGTGCTTCACAAGCTCAATCCAGATTGCTCTAGTTCACAGAAGGATGCAGAAAAAGGACCAATATTCACCTGAACCATCATGTGCAGGACCTTGCCATCACAGACAAACCTGGCCCAGAATCCCACTCATCTCTTTATTTTGGTGTCTTCATCTTCCTGGGGTTTTTGCCCTGCCAGGGCTCTGGAAATGGTGCTTTCTGTCCTTGGGGTTTCTTCCTTTCAGGAAACTCCAAAGGCTCACATGGGTGCCTCTCTTTGAAAGACAGGCATCACGCTAATTTCCACAGGGAGACACAGCAGTGTCTACCTTTCCATGCCCTGCCCCTCCTGTGCTGGATGGCACCTTCCTTCCTTCCTTGCCAGCAGGGACAGCCGAGTGGCACTGGGTCCTGCAGTTCCCTCTCTGCCACACAAGCTGGCAGTAACCCTGGGGCAGGTCCTGTCTGCTTGACCATGCCAGGCAGCAGATGGGGCTGGGACAAGTCCCTCTCAGCTGTCCCCGTTTGCGTGGCAGAAACCTCTGAGAGTGGGGTGGGGGCACAAACCAGGGCCCCTCAGAGGCTCACAGTGAGCCTGCCACAGCCCCTCCCTCCCACAGCCAAATCTCTGAGTGCTCAGCCAGGACTGGCTTCCTTGGGTTCTTCCATCACCATTTCACACCTCTGGATGCAGCACTGATCTACTTCAATTTTTTTGCCATTAGATAAAACTGATCACACCATCAAATTACAAAACAGGGCAAAAGAAACAGTCAGAGGAGAGAGCACCTCTCTTCTGAGGACAGACTGAGAGACCTGGAGTGATTTAGCTTGGCAAAAAATAGCTCCCAGGGAGACTTTATTGACACTTGCCAAAACTTCAGTGGGGCTTCTGAGGGAGTATGGGACACCTTTTTAATTTTGTCCAGTTGCAATAGGATGTGGGCTAACATTTTTAAACAAAAAGAGGATTGAGTCAGAGTAGTTCTAAGAAAGAACTTATTTACTAGGAGCACGGTGCAACGGTGGCACAAGTTGCCCTGAGAGCTGGTAGGTGCCCTTGCCTGGAACCATCCCAGATCAGGTGGGACAGGGCTCTGAGCAACCTGGTCTCCTTCAAGATGTCCCTGCTCATTGCAGGCCACTTGGACCAGATGACCTTTGCACCTCCCTCCCAGCCCAGCCCAGTCTAGGATTCCTCACCATTTTCATTTGAAAAGCACAAGATTGGAGGTGAGGAGGAGGGGGCTGGTCTGATGCCTTGGCCTCCAGTGGAGGAGGAGCCCATCCCATGGACACTCTTTCACCTGCAGCCCCTTTGCATTTTACCTGCAGGAGCTCCTTGGCAGACCAGCGCCGAGCCTCGTCTGTCTGCAGGCAGCAGCTCAGGAAGTCCCGCAGCAAAGGCGAGAAGAGGTTGGGCTGCCGCAGCTTTGGTCTCCCTCCTGTGGCTATCAGGAGTTGAGGCTGGAGAAAAAGGAAACACGAGGCTCAGCCTGCTCCTTTCACATCTGTCACTGCTCTCCCAGATGCCATTGTTTAACCTGCACTCTGCACTGGCAGTTTCTGCCCTGGCAGAGAGGCTGAGATGACTTTGCTGTACCAACAAATCACCCAAACCCCAAAGCAGCCACAGCTTTTCCAACATGCAGGGGATCTCACCTTGGCAGCTGATCTCATTGACTGACCTAGTTAGTGGGAACTACATCATCAAAAGAACATTGGCTTCCCTGAGGATTCACACCAGTTGAATAGGCTTTTTGGAAGAGGGACTTTGCTATATGAACTAACTCTACAATTTCCAAGGGTAATTACATAAAAGGCATCTCTGCAGTGCTTGTTGTTCCCTCATATGGCACAGCTACCATAAAACTCATCAAGCTTTTTGTCCTATTCTTGGCTAAAAAAATGAAAAAAAGCAAGAACAACTGCTTGAGGATTGCTTTGTTGACTCTTGCTTTTTCTTTTTCTTTTTTATTTTCCTTTATCTTTTATCTTTTTTCTTTATTTTCTTTTTCCTCTTTCTCTTTCTCTTTCTCTTTCTCTTTCTCTTTCTCTTTCTCTTTCTCTTTCTCTTTCTCTTTCTCTTTCTCTTTCTCTTTCTTTCTCTTTTTCCTTTTACTTTTTTCTTTCTTTTCCCTTTCTTACTTTTTATATTTTTTTCCTTTTTCATATTTCCCTTTTTCTTAAGTTTTCTGCAAAATTGAAACTAAGAAGATTCAACCTCCAATTTGAAGGATATTTATCGCATATGTAATCATTTCACTGAAAAATTCCTTTCCTTTAGAAACAGAATTCCAACAGTGTTCAAAAAGCAAATGAGAAATGTCAGGATAGGCTGGAGGTAAAAATGGCAGGTTGCTGAACTGGTTACCTGCCACTTCCCTTCTGATGCTACCAAAAGTAGAGCAGATGCTGATGTGCTGCATGGACATTTTTAGAAAGGACCTTGATAGAAGTGGTGCCAGCAGATGGCAATGGGATTTTGTCCAGTGGCACACAGAACATGGGACAGGTGAGAAAGACAGTGGGATCAGTAAGTATTTGCACCTTACCCAGACAGGAGTTGGGCTCTGGCAAGGAACTTCTCGTTCCACCATTTCAATTCCCACAATTCCAAAAGACCAAATATCCACTTTGGGGCCATATGGTTGACCTGTCATGATTTCAGGTGCCATCCACCCAGAAGCGCTGGCCACTGAGTTCTGTCTACTCTGCTCAGGGGTGAGCTGAGCAAAGAGGCCAAAATCAGCTGTGGAGAAAACAACACACCATGAAAGCCAGCTCAAATTAGGAAACCAAGCTAAAGAATTCCCCACTCTCACTCTAAGAATAAGCTGTTGATGAATCTCCTGGAGAACTGGCCATGCTCAGTTTCCTTGGGGCTTTAGCCAAGGAGTAGGGAATTGGCCAATTCCAAGAAAATTCGGGATTTTAAACGCTGCTCAGAACAATGGCTTTAATCCCCTGAAGGTTTATATTCTATCTCCCTCCCTCTGGAAGGGACACACACAGACCAATGCCACCCTTAACTGCTTGTGCTTCCCTATCATACCTCTGTGCATGTTGCAGCTGTGCCTTCAGCTCAAAGCAGGGGCCCCTGCACTCCCACCAGCAGCATTTTTGGGGAGCTGGCAGTCACTCAAAGCAGCCCCACACCCCACATCCCTAGAACACTGCCCCTGACCAAGAATATACTGACCCAGCTTGACAGAGCCATTGGTTCTGAGAAGGATGTTGCAGCTCTTCACATTTTGATGGATCACACAGTTTATGTGAAGAAAATTGAGTCCTTGAAGGCACTGGGAAGGAAAACAGAAACAGGAGGGCAAAAATTAGTCATGTGAGTTCACAAGAAAGCAAACAACTCTAAATGGTTCCCTTTCCAGGGGAATGGGGTCTAATGGCAGAACACAGTGCCAGTGAGAGGAAGAACTTGCTGCTCCAACACCAGCAGAGCAGGACCTTTCTAAGGAAAGGCATGTCAGCTTTTGAAAGAGCAGCAGCAACTGCTGTTGTAGACTGTGCTCTGCAAACCAGCCAGAATGACTGCTGCTGCAGTGGATGTGCTCTCCATGCAGGGGACAAACAATTTTGCCAAAAAAGAAAACGTCCCTACCCTTGGTGTGAAGTGGATTACTTTGGGTGACAAGCCGCATGACAAAGGCTTGCTGTTGGCATCTGCACAAATTTGGAAGCATCACATCAGTCACATTTCAGAAGCAAACAGCATTTTGGGTGTACTACTTTTCTTTTTGAGACCTGTGAGACATGAGTCTCTCGATTTTCTTTGTTATTCATTTCAAATCCTGCCACCAGCACCTTTGTTTTTACAGACAAGGAATGCAGTGCAGACAGGCTCCAGGTAAACATTTAGAGAGGCAGGGTGAATAACAACAAATACAAATACGAGAGACAGAGTGAGAATTCAAGGGCAGGAGAGAAGAGTACAGGAATAGAGGACAGTGAGTTCTGGGGCACTGGCACACAGTTCACTTGAGATGCTTTTACTTCCCCATAGCATACCAGCAACACAGAAACAAAGCTTGGCACATGAAATCTCTGCAGTTCTGAGCCCCAGTTTCCCAAACAATCCTGACCAAGCCCTTGGAAGCACAGGTGGAATCCCTGACCTCCCGACTGACAGCTGCCATCTCATCCTCAGACAAGTACATCTTGCTGATGACATCTCTCAGAGTGCCTCCATCCATGTACTCCATCACCAGCCAGAATTGCTTATCCACAAGGTAGCTGAAAGAAGGAAACAAGGCTGTGGATATGAACGTGCATGGCTGTGTTGCTGTTTGGAAAAGACAAGCGTCATTGTTGTTCCCAGGTCTCTTTGTGATGAGGATACAAAGAAAGGAATAGACATTCCCTCTAGGCTGTGCAGTGTTTCCAACCTGTGCAGACTCAAGGAGAATGACACATCTGTGAAAAAGAGATGTGTTAGATGGCCAGAAAATGAAAAGGGTAGTTCAGTAACAGATAAAAAACCTGTCACACTGTGTGTTTCTGGAAAAAGAGCACCTAGTGTCCCTGGCATGCACATCAATGGAAAAGAGGGGACACAATCCAAGGGAAATCCTTGGTGCTTTATCCATATGTAAGAAAACACTTGAATTAAAAGAAGCCCCAAAACAACATGAAGGAGGTGAACATACAAGCTATTGATTTACTAAGATAGGGTTGATCCAGGGTTTTGAACAATTTTCAAACTACACGTGCCAGGGAAGACTCATGCAGACAAGATGCGCTCTCTTCCCATCCATTGATGATGAGCAGAAAAATAATAATGTACTAATAATTAACAGCTCAATTTTCTGCCAGTGACCAAAGTGGGTTTTTACCTTGCGTGCTTGCAGTATGTAAACAAACAGTCATGGGACAAAAGCACAACAACTCACCTGTCTAAGCAGGTGACCAGGTTGGGATTCCTATTCTTCTTCATGACCATGAGTTCATTGATGGTTATTTCTTTACTTGTCAGTCCCTGAAGATTTTTCTTTATGGCCACCTAAAATGACATTGAAAATCAGTAACTTCAGAAGCTGGTGGCATAAGACCAGAAAGCACATGGAGTGAGTGATACAATGACACAGCTGAGCTGAGCCAAAATGCCTTGTGATTAGACATTGGAGTAATTAGGAACTGACATTCCAACAGCCCATTTCTCTGCTCCCTTGGGGGCCAGTTACAGGACACATGGCCATTGATGTTTTGCCTTGTCCACTTGATAACAAAGATGTCTTTACTGTCACCCACAAAGCTCTGCCCACACTCTCTGCTGCTCTATCTGGGATTCAGAAGTCATCTGTGCCTTGGTACTCTCTGGATACATCCTGGGCTCTAAGCAGGGCTTGGGGCTTTTAGGGACTCCTTGCACATCTCTCTCAATGTGCAGTTCCCAAGTGCAGCACTGCAGGTGGCTAAGGAACTACCAGTAACATTCAGATGTATTCGCTGACAGCCAGAAATGAGAATACAGCTCTGAAGCTGTAGCCCCAAAGAGCAGGGCGAGGCTTAGGTGTTGTTACAAGAAGCAGGAGTGCTGGTGCCTTTGTCTGGGACCCGCCCCCCTCCGCCCCTGGCAGCTGATGGAACGACTCTGACAGGCTGGGTGTCTTGGGCTGTTTTAGTTTGTGCTAGAGTAAAGAGTACCAACTAAATGAAGTTTTCTTTTTTATTCTACAAGTGTAAAAATGTTCTAAGCTTTTCAGAATTCTAAAACTACTTGAAAAATCCTAAACTACAAAGGGAAAAGGGAAGAAATATTTGAGGATTTGTTTCGGTGGAAATTTTTCCTAAATCTAGCCAATTGAAAAATAAACATAGCAGCTGCTGATCTCAGGAGCAGCTGGCCGCTGCCTGCCCAGCCCTGGCTGTGCCCAGACAAGGAGTTCTGCCAGTGCTGGTGACACCACCCAGACACCAGAGTTGAAGCCCAAAGATTTTTCTGGACTCAGGCTCTGCCTTGGCCAGAGGGCCCCAACTCTTGTCCTGGCTGGAGAGGAAGGAGAGTCCCTTTGGGGACAGAGGGTCCTTTTCTGCATCCTGGTGGCAGCATATGCACAGGAATTACCTGGTCATGCATTTGGGGGAGGGAAAACGGACACGTGCATGGAGATGCAAGATGACAGATCCAGTTCGTCCAGACTGAAGTCGTTTGCTGCTCTCGTGAAGCTGCAGGGGCGCTCCTGTGGAGAGAGGAGTGTCTGAGGCCCCAGCTGCTGCTGGTGGACAGGGACCCTCCTGCACAGCTGGGCCCAGAGCTGGCAAGGCTCCCCAGCACGGCTGGAGCTGCTGGCACACCTTGGCCCAGCTGGACAGCTGCCCCTCAAGGCCCCGGCCAGCAGGGGATGGCTCTGGGCAGGGTCCCTGGCCACGAGCAGGCCCCAGAGCTCATCTGCCTTTCAAAGGCAATCTAGACCCTGCTCTTTCTCCTCCCCACCTTGCTTTGCCTCTGCCCACTGCTCCTGGGGCTACTCTTGGGCAGGGTTAATAATCAGGGATTCTTCTGTCAGGAAAGGGACATTCAGAAATTGCCTCCAGCATGCACTATGACCTTCCCACTGTGACCAGCCAGGACTTCCAGTCAATCCATCTCTTGATCTAGACGGGAGCACAGACCAGAACCCATCAGAACCGTTTTCATGCTGTGCTGCATTCCCCATCTGCTTGAGGCAACTGCATGGAAGTCCTCAGTGTGAGAAGCCACCACCTCAGTTGTAACCCCAGGTGCCTGCTGTGGCCCAGGAACAGCCGTGGCTGTAAATGTGTCTTTGGCTGCAGCACAGGGCCAGGGCATAGCGAGGCCCTTGTTGTGCCTCCGGCACTGCTCGGCAGCGCCATCAGAGCCCGGGGCCGCGGCTCTTCCCTGCCGGGGCCCTGACCCGGCCCGGCCCGGCCGCGGGACCCGGCCCGACCAGGGCGCGGCAGCTCCAGAGGCCCCGCCCGGCCCCAAGGGATGGGCTCTGCCCGCCCGCTGGGCCCGCAGGCCGGGCCCAAGGCTTTGCAGGAGGCTTCCAGCAAACTTTGCACAACCTCGAGCGAGAGTGTCCCTTTGCTGTGCTGAGAAGCCTGAAAAAACACGTCTAGTTTAGCCCTGCTGCACACCTCATGAGGGATCCCTGCCCACCTTAGCAGAGAGCCCAAAATATCCCTGTGTGCCCCTCAAAAGAATCCAGCCCCTGGCCACCTCAGGTAGGACTCTGCTCCTCTCCAGGCTGTGATAATTGAGAAAAGATTAGTGTTAATCACAAAAGCATTGGGGTTTGTATAAACTAGAATACTAAGCTCTGAAGTGAAGCATGGACACTAGATAAAGAAAATTAGATGAGAAAATCATTTTGTGTAAAATCACCTTGTTATGTTAGATTATGTAGTATTATGTTACATTATATTATGTCATATTATGTTCTGTTCTCCAAATAAGTTGTATCGGCTACCAGCTTGCAAAATCAGATTTCCCAAAAGCCCTTCCTGCCTTTGTCTGAGCAATACTGCTTATCTCAAGGACCAGACTTCCAGAACTTCTCTGGTGGTTATCTACAAGGACCAGATGGCTATCTGTGACTGATTATCACCCGAAGGCTTTGTGAATTTGTGTAAGGATGTTTATTCAACCACCACTGCTTATGACAACAAAAAACCAACAATTGTTGATTACAATGAGAAGCCACAGTATAAGAAGAGGCTGCAAACAAGGTTCGGTGGAGCGTGGAGTGGGCGATGACCCCTCACAGACCCAGACATGTTGAGCCCCCTTTCTCCCACCAGGCCATGTCTCCAACATTGGCCTCATTCCTGGGCCTGTTAGCCACTCATGGTGGGCTGAAGGTGAATCTAAATGTTGAGAAGGATGAAGTGCAGAGGATGCAGGAGCACGAGGACTATCTGCATCAGGAGATGACTGAAGGAGATGGAGGGCAGCAGTGGCACCATGGAAGCCCTGCTCTCTTTAGCACTGCAACAGCAGTGGCTGCTTTGTGTCACGGCAAGCTCTAGGGCGATGGTGGAGTGCCACGACCTTCCAGAGAAGTGCCCTTAGAGGATGTTCCGGAGGCACAGGCTCATCCTCCAGTTCGTTCCTGGGCGGGGAGTGATTTCAGCTCTTTTAGTGAATCCCACTTCAGCCGGCATGAGAAGGGAAGAGACAGGAGCTGCGTATGGGGTTCCAAGGGGAAAGGTTTGTTCTTCTTCCTTGAAGGGTCCAGGGACAAACTGGCTCACAGGGTATGAGTGAGCAGGGTAGATATAGGATAGCCAGAGGGCCAGGATAGAGCAACAGCAAATGGTCTGAGGGCTCAGGGGCGTACAAGGGGGGAAGGGCCAACAGGGAACAGTAAATTAACAATAACAGAAAGGCATGCTGGGAGCAAAGTGACGCTTCACATAATGAAGGAGGGCCTTAAGGGCTTTCCCTGCAGGGGAGAGAGGCGGGCTCTTTTGCCGTGGGGCTCTCTGCCTCCACAGCTTTGGGCCAGTGGAGCAGCCCTGCTTCTAGGTCTGGTTGTTATGGGCTGCTGGCTGGGCAGGAGAAGGACGCATGGCTCTGCCAGGTGCAGGGAGCAGGAGGGAGCCAAGAGAAGGAAGGCTGTCAGGAGCAAGAAGGTGAGCAGAGAGAAATTTGGCCATGAGAAGGTCCATAGCAAGGAGAAGGGGAAGATCAGGGGAAGCCAAGTGAAGGTTGGCAGCAAGGGGAAGTGTAGCAGCAGTGAGAAAACTGGCAGTGAGGAGAAGGTCGGTGAGCTCAAGGAGGAGCTCAAGGATGCGGACAGAGGTGGCAGCACTTTGTCTGTGCCCACGCCATCACCAATGGGCACATCTAGGATAAGGCTGGAGCGGGCTGTCAGCAACCTGATCTAGTTGAGAATGTCCCTGCTCATCGCTGTGGGCTCACACTGGATGGCCTTTCAAGGTCACTGCCAAGCCAAACTGCTCTGTGATTCTACAGCAGGGCCTGCCCCGCACAAAGGTGCTGAAGGAGTTGGTGGATGTGCTCCTCAGTGCCTACCGAGTGCTTTCCCATAGGAACTTCATGCCAGAGTTGCACCCAGCCCCTGGGTGCTGCTGTGACACCAGCTCTGAATGCTGCAGCATCCAGGAGAACAGCAGTGCCTACCACCCTCGGGTCATCCTGCGGCCACCCTCTGGCTACTCCTTCCACCTGGACAGCACAGAGCGGCCGCCAGGCAGGCACATCCGTGTGGCACTGGAGTGCCTGTGCTCCCGGGAGCAGCTGCTGGGGCAGACGTGCTTCCTCCACACCTCTGATGGCCAACTGCCCCAGGATCAGAACTGGTACCTGCTGGACACCCTCTGCACAGGCGCCTGCTTGGATCCAAAGGAAGTCACCCAGTGGGTCCAGATGTTGGTGGCATTGGCTTGGCAGCTTCTGCCGCAGTCGCGGCACTTCCAGCTGACAGCGCTGCCCTCCGGCAAGTCCTGCAGCTGAGCGGCACCTCTGGGCTGCACTGCAGCATTGAGCTGGCTTTGGCCGTGCAGCAGGGCAGCTCAGGTGCCTACATGAGCCTTGAGTAGGCAGCAGCCAGCTCTGCTTGCAGCACTGTGTGGGCCAGTGAGCTGTCACCTCTCAGACTCATGGCCATGATTCCACTGCTGCTGAGGTGACAGCGGTGTTAGGAACAGTGATGCTGTCGGCCTCTGTCCACTCAGTCTCAACCCACGCAGATAGCTCTTGAGGTGTGGGAGATGCCAAGAGTGGCCCTCTTCCAGAGTCTCTCAGAGCCCAGAATGAGGGTAAGGCTCAGAGCCTTTCTAGCAGTTGTCGGCGTCCGGGGAAAGGCAAAGAGTCAGAGAGAGTCTTTTCAAGGTTCCTTTCAAGGTTTATTAGAGGAGCGGGTAGGGGGAAAACCGGAGTCGGGAAAGGGATACCAAGAAAGGCAAGGAGAACAGCTGTACATGAACTTAAATAAGGGCCCTCCCCCATGGGAGCGTACAGTACAGAAACCAATTGAGGAAACTTAGGGGAGTGACATAGGGAGGGACTACAATCACAGCAAACCAATGAGGGGGAAGGTAGGAGGGGTTCAACATACAAGGTCCAATCACATAACATATAACTTACAGTTAACTGGCAATGAACTTTCTAGAATAACAGGTGTGGCCAGGGGGGTTGGCAACTTGGAGGGTTGGGTTTGAAGTGAGGGGCAGGGAAGGGTCTGGAAGAAGGAGAGGAACTTAGGGGTGATTGACGGGGTCTTGGTGGGAAGAAGGGCAACCTGGAACAAACCAAACAGGGAGGTACAACATTGGGACAAACCATTTTAGCAAAAGGGGAAACAAGGCCGTAACGAGGAAATACAACAAACCACAACAGAACAGGAGATAAGGAAGCTGAAGTCAAACATTCCTCATAGGACATTTTTTGTGTTCTGTTAGGATTTCTTTGTTACTTTCTTTTGAACTCTGACAAATGTAGCCTGATCATGATCATTTTAAAACCTCCCAGGGCAGAGCTGGGTAGGTTAACATGATTTCAAATGTATCTTAAGTTTTTGCTCAGAAAAATTAGACATCCACAGGAGATTTTCCTACACAGATTTTTATTGTTTAAAATAAATAAAATTCAATTCTATGACTAATACTCAGTCTACTATCAAGTCACTTGTGATGAGAATAGAGACACAAACATTAGTATCCTATGTCCCAAACTCTTGGAAACTGTAAATACAAGACAATTCGAGGGCTGTAGCGGCGTGCAGTGATGCTGAGTTGTCGCTCCCTTCCTGCAAGCGTCCCCAGCAGAGGTGATCCAGCAGGCAAACCGGCACACAGGGACACAAGCACACACATACAAGCTCGCTACGATGACGAGAAGGCCGACCAAGGAAAGGATATGAGGGTCTTCTGTGTGCAGTTCTGATGGGGTTTATTAGCAGCCACACATGGAAGGGGTCCAGGGACAAAAGACCAGGAGCAAGGAAGGGGTTTAAATATGGGAGAACAGTGGCAGTGCATGGGATAAGAGACCAATGGAAATGGGAAAGTGGTGCATAGGCAGGATAAAGGACTGGGGAAACCAAGAGGGTAACAGGGGCAGAACAATGCAGCAAACTGGGGCCAGTGGGGATCAGGGAAAGGGAGAACCTGTTCATGGAGAGGTCACAGGCTGTATTGATAGAGATGCTGTGCATGTGCTTCAGCACTTCTCCATCATGGAGCGTCTGGTACCGGACACCCCAAAGTGCTCTGTTAGTGGTGCATGGAGCAGCAGTAGGGTGTTAGGGTGTGTCCCTACCAGCACTGAAGGACATCAGCTGATCAGCATGTCTCAAAACACTCACACACTCAATCTGGGGCCTGTGAAGAAAGCAATTGCTCCCTTGCTATTTTAAAAGAATAAGAGGTGATAAAAGCATTTAGATGAAAATACAGATTTGAAACACCTGTTTGATGCAGGAAGAGAAGGCCAGCTTTCTTCTCTTGTTTCATTCTATGTACTAGATATTCATCATATTGGTGTTTGAGGGAAGGTATGAAATAAAATTGCAGCTTTCAGAGAATCAAAATGTCTTAAGACTTTGTGAAACATGTACTCCATAACTCAGAATCTTAGGCTCATTGGTGTGGGTAAATTCCCATATGACAGTCCCAACTGCAGTTTCCAAAGAACGAAGCCAGACTGAGTTGTAAACTCTATGTCATGTTGGCATAATGAATATACTCCCCATGAGAAACTCTTCTTCATGAAAAACTACCCACCCTGTGAAAAAAAAGGAAAAAAAAAGAAAGAAAAAAACCAGTTTTCCTCCAAAGGTCCAGTAATGATGTGGAAAGGTCTGTTTTTTCCTCTGGAATCCAGTGGAAAAACGCTGCCTTGGTGTTCCAGATCTCAGTTTTTATCTAGGTAGGAAAGTTTTGGCTCCTCCCCCTGGCTGGAGCATCTCCCAATAGGATGATGTAAGTTTATCAGTCATGCAGTGTGAGTCAATGGCCCATTAACAGGAGATATCTCCTGGAGGAAGGAGATTATCTTAATGTCTGAGAACAGAGGTCTTCTCTGCTGGGGGCAGAGTCTTCATCACGCTATCTGTACAAAATTCTCATGGAGTCACGACTACTTCAACATCTGCTTGCTTCAGCATGGATGCCTTCACTCATGTCTACAATGTGAATACTCTATCTCTCATGCTTTTCAGTGCTTTACAGGGATATTACAGTGTATCATAGACCATCACAATGGCCTACAAAAGAAAATCAGCCCAAGGCTAAGGCATCTTCTCATTCTCCTCCCATCTGGGACTTGACTTCTTCACTGACCTTCATTGGATCTGGAGGAAGCTGCCAGCAGTCCTCACAGAGAACCACTTCTGTAACTGATGGATTTTCTCTTGAAATAAAACCAAGCTATGTAAATCCATGGCAGCTGCAAAAAAGCTGAAGGGCTGTAAAATCAAAATTCTGTAACATTCTGCGTAGTGAATACTCTGTAGAGACAATTCTGGATGAAGATACAAACAACTTATAGAATAGAGCCCAGAGAGAGTTAAGTCTTGCTGGGTAGTCATTACTTTAAGGAAAAGAAACTAAACACGTAAATCAGTTCTTCCACAAGCAAACTCTCCAAGCTAGTCACGAGCTGCCATTGTCAAGAGTGGGCTGTCTGTGAGATACCCAGAACTCAGAGTACAGCTAGGGCACTCAGCCCCCTTTGGCCGCTCACTGCGTTGGAGAGAAGGGAAAGGATGAGGAGGACACGTTTCTGGATTCCTGAACAGGGTTTATTGGGAGGGAGCAGGGAGGTGACTAAACACAAGGGAAGGGAACCCAAAGGCAAGGAGAATGGGTTTGCAGCAACTTAAATAGGGGCCCTCCCCCAGGGGAGGGCACAATACAGCAGCCAATCCGAATAAACCGTGGGTGTAACTTAGGGTGGGACTAATTCTACATACAACCAATAGGGGGAAACATAGGCAGGGAGACATATGTAACATCAAATCATAAACCAAGAAGGGGGTGACTGATATAGAAAATACTGGAAGGATAGGAGGGGCTAGGAGGGATTGGCATAGGCCTGGGAGGGGATTAGGGAGAAGGACAGGGAACAGTCTGGAAGGTGGGTTGGGACTAGGGTTGACTGATCAGGGAAAGGCAGGAATTAGGGCAACTGAACTATAACAAGGGGGGGTACAAACAATGGAACAAACCATCTAACAACAATAAAATAATGCACCACAGCATTCCAGATTGAAATGACAACACTGCATACTCCTTACTGAGGCAGATGATAACACAAGCTGCAAAGTGGTGAAGAATCAGGTTTGGTCAGTCATTTATTGCTGAAAACAGATTGGAAATAAGACTCTGAGCATGACCATTGATAAGATTATAAGTGGGACATGACCTAATTCAACTTCAGAAGTAAATATTAACAGAGGATTGATTAAATTGCAGCCAATTGAATCATTGTTCTCACTCCATAAAACAACACAATCCAATCTTATGCACTGAAACTTCCCATCACAGTGACACATATTTACTATCACCAAGGATATGACACTAGAAAAATTTACTGTGAAAAGCACATTTCCCAATGATTTTCAAGCTTAGAGCAAGCTGTCAGTTTGAATCACTGCATCCCTGTAGCTCGGCTAACACAGAACCAGCATTCTCACAAGGCACAGTAACAAAGTTAGTTACAGGGATGGGCTTTGCTGAGTACATGGTCAGCACTCGGTTTTATAGTCTCTCTGCTTGCTGTTTTTCTTAAAATTAGTTTTTTTCCAGCCTGGTGATTAAATAAGCATGCAGCTAACTCCCCTTCTGAGTTAATATTTTGCTGCTGAGTGGTAGAAGCTGGAAAAGTGATCAGGTTTTGTTCATTTAGCAGAGTATCTGAGTGGACTTGTTTTACAACAGTGTAACTGCTTACTTAAAAACCTCCAGCAGCAGACCCACAGCAAAAAGCCTTCAAAAGCAAAACTGTCCTTCTGTTCTGATAATACGTATTTGCATGTATAAAACATAGTTAGAATTCTTAGCATCAAGTCACATGTGTGCTGACCATTACTCAACTCCAGCATGGTGTAAGAATGCATCAATGTTGAAGCAACTTGGTGGAGACTCAGAATTCCCTTTGCAACTAGTCACAGAGTTTTTTTAATTTCAAGCCACACCTAAATTAGCGGAAAGGGAAAATCTCAACCACTTCCAAAACACTTCCAAAACCTAATGATACTTTTGAAGGACTCTGAAATTAAAGGCTGTAGAATTTTGATATATAGCAAAGAACAGAGGCCGCATCACTTTTCTTAAGTAGGAGCAAGTCCTTTTTCATGTTGGAGAATGCACATGAAGATTTGTGTGAGCATTTTAGAAATTCTCAACCAAACTTCTGAGATAAAGAATAGAATTGATAGCATGACTGAAGCAATTTATGCAGTTCCTAAGGTATTGGAGTTTAAAATTGACCAGTTGACCTCAAATGGATTGGTCCAAAGGCAAAGAGCATAAATACTTCCAAACTACTACCAGTTTCTACTGTGTCTTCAAGAAGTAAATTCTATTTTGTTTAGCTGCATCTCACCATGGACAAAGCTGTGCATGCAAAGTGGCTCTCAGTGCTATACAATATTATTAGGCCTGGTGGAAAAGGTAATATTCCTAGAACAGCAGGGCCTCTCCAGAAGGAGACAGATAACCAGGAATAGAGAAAGCATGACTTTCTCTTATCACAATTTTGTGTCAAAACCTTAGTTATGAGGAGCCAAAAAAGGACTGTGTATTAAAGCACATGATTTGCAGTTAGGGACATGTCTGTTCGTCTTTTAGGACTGAATTGTTCCCCAGGAGCCTATGAAAGTGACTATGTAAAGAAAACTTTTCCAAAGATTCCTAAAAAATTCAGGAGTACATTGCTGCAACATTTCAGGCACTTTAGGGCATTTTCACGTGAAGCTTCAAGCATTTCTATGGGCATGCTTGAGACACAGTATTCTTAATATATGCAACATCTTAGTTTGCAAGATGTCATTATTTCAGGTAGGGGTATAGGAAGGACATCCTCTAAGATGCAGAGGGTTAAATACAAAGAATGACACATTTCAGGCAATTTGAGAAAATTTTTACCTTTTATTAATTTTTCAAATACAGATAATCAAATATTACTGAAAAGCATGCAAGCAACTACAGTCGGGTGTTTCAATTCCCTAAACTAAGGGTACCTTCAGAATAGTGACACACTGACAACACTAAAGGGCCTGTGGAAGAAATGCCAATAAACAAGTCTTATAAAGAAAACTGGGACTACCTATTCTCCTATGGAAGAGTGAGTTAAATCTATCTGTTCTACTTTCATATACTATGAACTACATCCTTACAAAACCATTAAAGCCACAGCTCACAGAATAACTACATGTAGTCCCTAACAGGCTAGGTTTCTGTCTTTGAAGTGTAAAAAAGCAATCTCCAACAGCTTCATTATTTATAAGGTTTCCGTAATTCATGCTTCCCAACACTTCACTCTCTTCTGTGAGGATGTGCAGGTGGAGCCAGTTTCTGCCTTACAGGCTCAGGCAACAGCACTGTTGTAACTGGAAGGTGAAGGGCAAGGAGAGATGCGTGTGCACTGATTGCTGGGCCCTGAGCAAAGCACTCCCGCCAAGGGCCCTGTTAATTGGCAGAACAAGGGCCAAAGCCCTACTGGAATCAGCATTTCTTAGACTTGTTGGCGTTTCCTGAGGAATGGTTTGTGCCCCTCATCTTTTTCAACAGCTACAATAGGCTGTGTCTGCAGGAAAGAGGAACCTAAGCAAGTATCTAGAGTTTCCTGAAAAGAACAAAGCTCTTCGACAGCCAGCAGCATTCCCACAAAACTAGCAGAGTGGAAGTCCCAGCAAACTGAAGACACCTTGACGAATGGGTTAGTGGCATTATGGGCCACGTTTGCCTGTGATGGCTATGTTTCTTTTTCCCAATGTGAAAACCAAAGTTGAGATACTATTAGTAAGGAGGTAATATAAAAGTGGATTTTTATTTGAAAGTTTTCATGAGCAGTTACATAAAGATGTCCACTAAAGCCCACTCCCTCCAGGGATGAGTACATATTATAGGTTATAGGAAATTAGCATAATTGATAAAAAGCACCTGTTAGGAGGACAAGTGGTTTTATGCAATTCCCCCCCAGGTCAAGTTCCTTCTCTGGAGTCCCCCCTTTCAGCACTGGCTTTGTCCAGGAAAAGGTTCCTCAAAGAATTTTCTCAACCTTGGTCCCCAGGAAGAACCAAGATAGCACTGGGGCCTTGTACCCCCTGGGGTTTGGAGCTCTGTAATTTTTTATCTTCCTGCTTAGGGAAATGCCTTGGGAAAGTACTGGGAAAACTAGTCACTAATACAATAGGCCCCAGAGCTACAAATACATGTGTGAAGAATACAGAGGGCATATAAAAGAAAAAAAGGAAAAACCTAAATGGCATCAGCATGGTCCTGGCCATGAACACATAGGTTCAGATGGTCTTCTCAGCCCTATTTCTGCATATTTCAGAGGAATCCTGCTTGAGTCTGTGGGAAGATGGGTTTGGGAAGTAAAAGTGCATTTCTTCTTTTCTCCTTGGAGCAGCTCCTGTTCTTAGCATCAGTTGAGCCTCTTATCTAGCCTGATGCCTCTGATTGTTGCAGCAAAATAATTTATGGCAGACAGAAGATACTGACACTACCAGGACATGGCTTTCTCCAGTGCCAGCTATGAGTGGGAGCCAGAATAAAAACTCTATTAACCACAACTCCATTGGAAGATTCCCTTCCTTTTCACTGTGTGAATAAGCTCTACATTCACTTCCATATTGTCAGTTGTTTGTTAAATATGGAAGTTCTCTTTCATTATTTTTTTAATGTGGTTTGGAACTGGGTAAGGGTCTCCTTCATTCACAAACTCCAGTCCAAATTGCCTTTGGAATATGGGCCACTAGACAGTTTTTGCCCAGCCATGGTACTTCTAGATAAGATGGCAAGGGCAATGGTATTTGCTGCCAAAACCCAATAAAGTATGGGAAAGCCAAAACATCCTGTGGTGATGAAGGCCTCCAGCTGTTACTAGAAATCAACAGAGTTCCTGCCAAATGATTACTAAGTGCAACCTGTTTGCCTGGATGAGAGTCTTGCTCATCTGAAAAAGCAGTGTCTTTGTTTTGATTTGCTAATCTAAATAAACTCATTTTTCTGTTGTGAGATGGAACCAGGAGCAAAAGAGCAAGGCAGGCCTAAAACTTAAGAGAGTATAAAAAAGAAATTTATTAACTACACAAACAAAGAGAAGGAAAAAAACCCCCAAATTCAGAATAAGATTTTCTTCAGACTACTGCTTCCTTCCCTTTCCCAACGTTCATAACAACAAAACAAACATATAGCAAATATTTTGGTCAGTCCCTAATTTAGTCTTTTTCAATTCACTTCCGGAGAGAGAAGCCTCTTTTTGATGAAAGCTGTAGGGATTTTTCACAAGAAGGAAGAAAACAGTCCTCTCGTGGTTTCATTTTCACGATTTGCATCCACCCTGACCTGCAATCGTGACGCTCCTCCCAACTCCACAGCCTTCCCAAAGCTGTAGATGTGGGCCATGTTTATTTCATGGGGTATTACTTGTAAGAATGAAATGTTCCACAGCAAAGGTTCTCTTCTTTTCTTTTCTTTCTGTTCATGCTTCATCCTCAGAAAACCGAGATCCCCTTCTTTCCTCGAGGCAAAAGATTCTTAACACAGGTACTTTTTGGTCAAATCATCTATCAAATGGAACATCTCCATCCCCCCATGTCTTTCTCCATGGTTTAAAGGAATATTCAGTACATCACTTCATCCCTACAATTTACAAAAAGATTTTCAGCCATTTCAGCATCTTCTCATTCTTCTTCCATCTAAAAAACCTTAGCTCTTATGTTACTGACTTCAGAAATCTTCTTATTCCCTTTCATATTCAAAGGAAGGCCGGAGGTTTCACAAATCTTATCTGAGCAGTAAAGAGTTGAAGTTTAACACAACTCCAAGAGTTGTGCCAGGCCCAGGCCGTGCTGGGTGAGGGTGGCTGAGGTGTCACTCAGCCTTTCTGGGGCTGGGCTGCAGCCCCACCCTGCCCATGGCCACCCGGGCAGGCCCGGCCCGGCCGGCAGCAGCAAGAGTCGCCTCCCCCCCATGCCAGAGCCACAGGCCCGTGGAGGAGGAAGCTGTGAAGGTCTCATCACACAACTTTTTCTCCTCCTGGCCATCGGGTCCCCCTCATTGGCAAACGAGGCCCAAGTGGCCCCCTGAGCCTCCCCCCCGCATGGGGGAGGGAAGCTCGGGTTGGTGTCACCTGCTCAGCTACAGGAAAGACAAAGAGACTCAGTTCTGGATTACCTCCTTCAAAATGTGTGTTCACAGAGAGAACTAACTTTCTCTCATTGGCTGTTGCAGGTGTCCCAAGCCTCACAGAGGAAATTGCCTTAGATAGAACTTCTCTCTGAGTTTCTTCTTCCTAAGTCAACCCATCACACAGCCCACTGTTAAATGATCTCTTTACTTATCCATTAACTCACCTGCCCATGCAGTAAAGTGATTTTTTTCCCTTGTTTTTAAACTCAGCTAAAAGCCTTCAATAATTTGAAGCATGCCAAGTAAAGTGAAGCAAAATTATTACACTGGAATTTATGTCACTTATTCTTCCAAAAGGGAAGTATTACCTTTCCCAGTGGCTACACAGATTCAAGGACACAGCTGACCCCATCCAGTGGTACAGGAGTATAACAGGGAAGCCAGAAAAGGAGTTGAAATGAAGAATCATCTTTCCAAAGAGATGACTGTGAGAAAAAGAAAATTAATACTTTAATAATACCATACAGAATATAAAGTAGCTAATAATGTTGACCCATCTGGAGTCAGCCTAAAGAAAGAGGCACTTCAGGGAACACACACTGCTTGCCCAGCAGCAGCAACACCCTGCCCATTTTGGAAGAAGAACCCAAATGGAGCAGTTTCACATGAGGTCAGCTGGTGGACAAACTGCACCTCAGGGGTCCTGCTGTCCCCTCCAGCTGCAGCCACCCAGGCTGGGTGTGCTCAGCCAGGCTCTGCCCACTCGGAGAGCCAGAGCTGAGGTTTGGAATAAAGCTGGCACTTGCTCAAGGCCTCAAGAGCAGAGTGGCTCAGCTGTGACACAGCACCAGGAGCCCTGCACGTCCCTCATTTTCAGGAAGGGTTTGTGCCTCCCCATGCTCCCCATGGCCAACACAGCCTCACATGTCACCCTGCACTGTCACTGCTCTTTAAACCTGAATCCCCAAAATTTAACTCCCCCTCCTCAGCTGGCTGTAGAGTGTCCAAAGAGAATAAGAGTTCATTTAAAAAAGCTGTTGTAGTAACATGAAGGTCTAAGAAGATTATCCTAACACTTTGACCAAGCAAATTATTTTAATTTTCATGCTGAAATGCTTCTAATCCAATTGACTATTAATCCACAAATGCCTGAATGAATGGTAGTGACATGTAATTTATTTGTAATGACTTAAACTATATTTCTATTTCAGTGAACATTTGACCTTGTTTCCTCACTTACACACCAATTCTTTGTCTCAGTTTGAAAGACAGGTATTTTAGCTAAGGAAAGGCGACAACCCCTTTCCTGAGATGCAGAGTGCAACCCCCTCCCTTCTAATTATTATAGTTTCAAATCAGAGGCCTTCAGGCAGGAGATATGGGGATAGGAATAACAGTTCTTTACTGGTATCTAACAAGGCAGAAAAAACAACAACAGCTATAAAAATTGACAACAGAACAGAGCAGTCGAGCTCAGCTCCAGTCCCTTCTGGCCGCAGGCCGTCTCCCTGCGCTCAGTTCCCGGTGCTGGGGGCAGGGCAGGTCCCGCGCAGTTGAAGAGGGGCTGCAGTGATGGCGGCGGCCCAGGGGTGAGAGGGGTGGGGGAGAGACTCCCCCCTCACGGTGTCGGTCGTGGTGCTCGGCAGAGTGCCTGGAGGTAGTAGGGTGAGGTGGGAGAGGAGTAGAGCGGTGTTCGAGGGCAGGGAACGTGGCTCTCGGCGCTGGGATGGAGGGGAAGATGCCAGATCGGAGCACAGGGCGTCCTCCTCTCACTCCACGAGCCAAGCGAGAGAGCCAGAGCCCGCCCCAGACCCCTGTCCCACCTTTCCTTTGCCGGTGTCCCCCTATCCCCCACCCCTCTGCAAGAGAAAACTATTGCTACTAAGGTGTAGCCACAAATGCTTACCGTAACAATGGGAAAAATTCCACAGAAAGAAAAGGGAACAATTCAACCCCCAACAATTCCCCCTTCTCCCATTTGACCTTGTCTGCTTTCAAGTTGGGAATTCTTTGCAACCCCAACCAAAATAGTGAAGCCACTCAATCTAACATCTTTTTCCTCCCTTCAGCTATGCTGAACACAGAGTGATTTTGCTTTCACTGGACAAAGAGGAAGAGTTTCCCACGGGATTCCTCAATTCGGACCCGTTTCTGAAAGATCCTGCGCTTGTCTTGACGGTTTGCGAAGGCAGAAGGATGGCTGCAGGCAGGGAAAGAAAGAGAGAAAGGGTTTGCAGCTGGCGCCGCGGTGCCCTGCGGTGCCCGGCCGGCCCCGGGAGCCGCCCGGCCCGCGCTGGGCCCGCAGCCCCGGCTCTGCCGCGCTCGGCCCCGCCAAGTCCGGCCCGCGCGGGGCCGCGAGCGGGGCCGAGCGCAGCGCCCCCCTCAGGCCGCGCGCCGCCGGCGCAGCCGCGGCCGTTGTGGCGACACTCGGCGATCGGCGCCATGGCGGAGCGGCCGCTGCCCGCCGGCCTCAACGCCAGCACCTTCCCCGCCAAGCTCTGGCGCCTGGTGGACAGCCCCCGCGTCCGCTCCGTGCGCTGGGACAGCCGGGGCCAGGGGCTGCTCATCGACCGCTCCCTCTTCGAGCGGGAGCTGCTCAGCCCGGGCAGTGCCCACGCTCCGGCCCCGCACACCTTCAGGGCCACGCAGTTCCGCAGCTTCGTGCGCCAACTCTACCGCTACGGCTTCCGCAAGGTGCCGGGCTGGCTTGGTTCAGCTGTGCCGGGCGATGCCGGGGCCTGGCTCCACTACACGAATTCCAGTTTTCGCCGCGACCGCCCCGACCTCCTGCTCCGCATCCAGCGCCGCCGGAGCGCGGCCAACAGGCAGCGGCTGGCGGCGGGGCGGGAGGGGCGCAGGCTCCCACCCCGCGGCTCCCAGCAGCTCCCCAGGGCACGGCCACTGCCGGACGGGCCGGACGGGCCGGACGGGCGCAGTCGCTTCAAGCCGCTGCCCAGGGCGCGGCCGCCCAGCGGCTTCCACCTGCTGCACAGGGAGCGGCCGCTGCCGGCCCGGCGGGAGGGGCCGAGCCGCTTCCAGGAGCTCCACGGGGAGCGGCCGCTGCCCGCCGAGCGGGAGCTGCTCCGGGTGCCGCCCTGCCACTTCCTCGGGCTCCACGGGGAGCGGCCGCTGCAGCTCGGGCGGGAGGGGCCCCCCAGCCGCTTCCAGGAGCTCTGCGGGGAGCAGCTGCCTCCGGCCGACCGGGAGGTGCTCGGGATAGAGCCCTGCAGCTTCCAGCAGCTCCACAGGGAGCAGCAGCCCCCAGCCTCCCACCTGCCAGGTAGGAAAAGAATTCCAACCTTGCTTTTCCAAAAGGTCGTGAGAAGTGACCTCTTAAAGTATTTTTCCGCACTGCTCTGTCATTGTGAGACAGAAATTGTCAAGCCATTAGGAAGGGGGACCTAGAAGGCCAAAAGATCCTTTGCCTGGTTTTCCCTTGTGCTTCCTGGGATGTTTGATCCCAGGCAGCAATAGAGGTCTGTTTTGCAAAGCCACATTGTGGAGCCTGACTAATGTGTTTGGATTCCTGCAGCCACACCAGGCACTTCAGCCCCCAGTGCTCCACCTGGTAGTGCTGGTTGTGCAGCATCGACGGCCTCCAGCTCAGCATGGAATGCACCTGCGGAAGATGAATCCCCAGCAGCAGATCTAGGCCTTGAAATAGAAAAAATGATTCGGGAGATCAGGAGATCCCTGCCTCAAAGGTCACCCTCTGCTCAGGTAACCCCATTGGATGGGAATAAAAGAGGCTGAACTGAGAGCTTTGGAACCTTGTTACGTGGCTGAGAAGCAAAGGCTTCTTGAAGTTAATTTGTTTCATTATTCTATAGTTATCTAATTATTCTTGGTAAAGTAGGATTTCTAAAAGAAGGAGGATGAAAAAGTCTCCCCACCTTAGTGACGATGAGAGGTGTGAGCCTGTGTTGGCCACGCTTGGTTGCTCCTTTTCCTGGGAAGAATGCCTCGTGCAGGGACATTTGTGGTGATGCTTTGTAGGTTCTATCAGGCTATGTTTGAGAAAGAAGAGTGTTTGGAAAATGCCACTGAAGGCAAAGTGTCCTGACAGGGAGGGGCATGTGAGAGGTGCCTCAGTTCCAGCAGCAGATGTGGGCTCTGCCTCTTTGTGTTGGAAGGCCAAGGCAAAGCAAGGGCTGGGCTGCAGCTGCTGCTGCTGTGTGAGCCCTGCCATGCATGTAGGTGCTCCTAGAGCTGTGTTTGGGGATGGGCTGGAGCTGCAGCTTTCTGTCCTTTTGTTTGACAGATTCAGTCTTTGGATTAGGAATCCCATTTCTCTTAACTCTTCCCAGACTTGCCTGGAGTGTTGCCAAGGCCTTTCTGCACTTATTATATGTGTTGGCCAAAGAATGCCTCTCTTTCTATTGATGTTCTGACCCCACTGGCTGCAGTACATGTATGATTGAGGAAGGGCAGACTCAGAGGGGGGAGTGGGATATTTTGGATTTACTAATATTTTATTGTCAAGTGGGATGTCTTTTGTCTTCTGTAAACTCACACATAGCAGTTTTCAAAAGCATTTTATTCCATACTAACAGGAAACATTACAGGCTCTCAATCCTCTTTAGAATCTTTAGGATTTTGATGGATGAGCTATTTCAAAAGAGATGGGTTGGTTTGTTTTTTTACCCTCCACATTTACAGATTTTAGCCACTGGAAAATTTGATCCTGGAAATACCCTGGTCCATAAATGTCATCCATATGGGGCAGCAGCAAAGGGCTCCAAAAAGCACCACCTGGTGATGGATTGTCTGAGTGGTTGGGTTGGGGCGGTGACACTCGGAGCCAGAAATGAGATGTGTGCTTTTGGTGTGTGTTTGCAGCACACAGCCCTGGGCAGTGCTGGGAGCGAGCTCTGCCCTTGCTGCCAGCCGTGTTGTCAACAAGGAGGGCCCCTGGCTTTCTGCTGGCTGATTTCTTACAGCTCGTGGGATGAGCCAGGGTCAGGATGTGAGGGCGCGTCTCCTCGCTTGTTGTCTTCTCATTTTCTGTGTTCATGTTTTGCCTCAAAGATCATTTTGTAAGAGCTTCAGTTTCACCTTGGCCACCCAAATCCTGAGTTTAAAATGCTTGTCATGGGAACCGTGTGGGCAGTGTTGCCCCTTTTGCTCCATGTCCTCTGGGAGTGGAGAAGGAGAGTTCCTGTATCCCTGATGTGATTCCAAGAAAACAGTGAGTGATCTTTGGGTTTCTTTCTTTCTGTTTCTCTTTCAAGGGGAATGTTAATGTTGCCCCTGAGTCGTCAGGGAAGGAAGCTCTGAACAGGGCTGCAGCAGAGGAAGCTTCATCTGGCACCGAGAGCTGCAGGAAGAGTTCCCCAGAGCCTGAGGAGCCTGGTAAGGAGAGAGCCCACATTGGTTTAGAGAGGTGTGAGATGGCTGCTCTGAGCCTGCCTCTCACAGGAAGGGAGATGAGTAGAGTTGAGTTCTTGTCTGCAGGGTTGGTGCTTCCCAGTGCCTTTAGTTCAAATCCTGCACAGACACAACCTCCCTGAGCCCTGCCCTCCAGAGGCTCTCACATGGAGTCCTCTGCTGTGGCAAGAGAGCAGGGAATAAACTGACCTCGTGGGAGTTGTGTTACCAAGTCGGGTGTCCCAATTTGGTTTCATAACTCAGCTCACAGCACCCTTCAGCTTCAGCCATTTCAGTGGGGACTGAGGTCTCTCTGTCAGCACAGAGAAAGAACAAGGCTGGGCTTCTTTGTGGGAGCTGGGACTGTCTGTTTCAAGCTCTCATGGGTGCTATTTGCACTGTGAGTGCTGAGACTTTATCGAGGTACTGCAGTGCTTTACACAGTTTTGAAAATGTGGAAGGATCCCTTTTCTCAAAAGAGCAGGCTTCAAATTCCAAGTGAGAGTCTGCCTTTCAGACCATCTTGAACAGTCCCTGATAGAAGGGCAATTGGTGCCCAAGGGAAACACGCACAAGGGCCAATATTGACTCAGTGTTCCCTTTGCTTCCCAGATCCATTCTGATGGACCTCTCCAGGAGGGCTACCCTGTGTGGCAGGGAGAGACAGAGGGAGGGCCTGTGACCATCAGGCAGGTAAAATCCCTCTGCTAAAGTCGTATTTATAGATATGTACAGTTAGATTTATATATCTATATAGTTACGTTTATAAATAGGCATAGTTGTATTTCTATCTGGGAGTTTAGTTACATAGATTGATACCTGTCTACATACAGGCGTTTTTTTAACCTCTTTTCTCCCTCGGATGCCTTTTTCACTGCTTGTTTTCCCCCTGTGCCCCCTCTGTCCCCTCTCCCTGTGCTGTGTCCGAGCTGGCGGCCGGAGCAGAGCAGCAGTTCCAGCCCCGGGTGTCCCTGGAGCGCTGGGAGCTGCCGGTGGCCCCAGGCACTGTCCCCTGAGGAGCTGCTGAGGGACGGTGAGACTGAGGGGGCTGAGGAGGTGGTGACACTGAAGGGACGGTGACCTTGAGGTGCTGGTGGGGCTGGGGGTGTGGGGCAGCACAGGGCGATGGTGGCACTGAGGGGACAGGGAAGTGGCACAGGCTGAGGGGGGTGGCGGGGTCTAAGGGGATGGGATGGGTCAGAAGGGACTGAGGGGGGTGAGAGGACTGCGGGACTCTGAAGAAACTGAAGGGGACTCGGGGTTTGCCGAGAGCATGGCGGGGCTGAGGGGATGGAGGGAGCCAGCAGGGAGCACAGAGGGGTGCGGGAAAGCAGCTCTGCCAGGCCTTGGAACCAATTCCTGAGCGTCCATTTTTGGCACAGCTGCAGAGAAGACCTTGAAGACAGCAGGAGGACTGACAGGAGCCAGCAGGGAGGAGCTGAAGGCCAGAGCAAGAGCAGAGAGCAGGGAGCCTGGGTGAGGCCACAGGGCCGGTGAGGCCGGCTGGGGGTGAGGGTGCCGTGGGCTGTGGCCGTGGGCACTGCCCGGCGGGGCAGGAGCGGGCCCTGCCCGTGCTGGGGCTGCTCAGCGCAGCTGCCCCGGCCGGCACAGGGGCTGTCCTTGGGCAAGGCAGCTGTGCCGGCAGGGCCCGGGAGCTGTGCCGGCTGTGCCGGGCTGCCGGGGGCTGCGGGACGGTCCCGCCGCGGCTGCGCTCACCACACCCTGGCCCGCTCGGCCGCTTTTCCTTTGCAGCCCTCCTGGGGAGGCGCTGAGATTTTCTCTTCCCTGATGGAAGTGCAGGTGCTGCCGAGGGAAAGGCCCTGATCCTGACTCCGTGTTCCCTTTGCTTCCCAGATGTCCCGTCTGCTGTCGCTGTCCAGGAGAGCTGCTCTGCGTGGGAGGAAGAGACCGAGGGAGAGGCTTTGAAGATGGGGCTGCTGGAATCCCTCTGCTCAGCGTTCCCTTTCAAGATAAATGGACTTGCACATGGAGAGGGATAATTCTATGGATATCTACATATGTGGGCTTTGTTTTGTATATCAATATTTTTATATGTCTGTTGTTATATTTATGGAGGTGTTATAATTATGGATTACAAACATATATGTTTGTAATTATATATATCTATATATGTATCTAAGTATACATGTATGTTGTTCTGTTTTTAGTTCTAGTTCCTATGTATACAGTTGTGTTGCTATCTATTTCTTCTATTGATGCAATTATAGATAAATGGCTCTTTAAATAGGTATATTCATATTTACATAGGTATATATGTTCTCTTATATATTAATCTATTTCTATATGTCATTCTATTGACATATGTATCCAATTGTATAGCTGTGTATTTGTATTGATGAAGTTATATGGATATTTAGCTTGGCACAGTGATAGTTTTATATTTATAGATAGGTTTGTTTTATAGATCTGTTTATATTGTATATAATATGTAATATTTAATCTATATTTACATCTGTATCTCGTTATAGTTTTTTATGTATTTATATATGTGTATATATGTATTTTTTTACTTCTATTTAAACGTGTATGGAGTTGTGTAGCTGTATACTTCTGTCTATTTGGAGAGAGAATACGTATTTTTGTATTTGTATATGGGCTGTACGCTTGTAGTAATATGTAATAAATTAATTTGTTAAACACCTAAATGATCTTTATGTAAACCGAGTTGTTGTAGAGGTTGGCAATAAATCAAGTTTTTGTTAACAGAAGGTGGTATTTGTATATATATACATATCACTGTTTTATTAATGTAATAAATTCCTTTTTTGAACCTTAACTGAGATTTGTACAGTTCTGTATTGTCAGGGCGGGTGTAGCAATTTGTAATAAATGACATTTTTCAACTGAAATCGAGTCTCGTGTATTTGTCGATCAGCAGTGTGGCTGTAGCAATCTGCAGGAAATTACATTTGTCAGCTGAGATGGGTGTTGTGTGATTTGTGCTGTCCAAAGCAATGAGCAGATGTACAGGTGATGATGCTGGAGGATTTTGGCCATGGAAATCTCCAGCCATGCCCAGCACAGGCCCCACATGCACTCAGGTTGGGCGAGGAAAGCTCAGATTTGGGATGGCAGCAGAGCCACACGTTTGCTAAGAATTCTCTGCAAAGCCTGCTGAAAAAACTCTGGGACTCCACTGAGCGTAGAACTCCTGCTCTGTGGATTTTCAGATCACTCAATTGATCTTTGGTTCTTTATATACATGCATACATATACATACATGTACAAAAAAAATATATAGAGAGAGATATAAATAAATAAATAAATAAATAAATAAATAAATAAATAAATATGTAGGCAGTACTTACTGACTTAGTGACCTGGAACATACTTGATTGTGGGAACTGAAATGGATATTTCTATCTTTATCTATGGAGTCAGCAGAGTTGTACCGTTCTGTAGCCATCTTTGAACTTGTCTTGGTTGGAAATACAGGTATCTGCCAAAAGAGACAGGGGCCTCTTTTTTTTTCCTTTTTAAAAGGAGAGTATAACCTCCCCCGTCCCTTCACTCTACTATGATTCATATAAATTAAAGGGCTCTCAGGCGAACATATGGGGGAAAGAATAACAGTTCTTTACTGATATATATATATATATAGGTAACAAGAGAGACAACAATAAGTGCGAGATCAAGAGCAACAGAGCAGCAAACGCAGTGAACAGTTCTCTCGGTTGTGGACACCTTTCCTCTGCGGTGCAGTCTCCGTTCTGGCGCTGCCTGCCAGCTCTCGGTGAGCAGGGAGGAGATGCGATGATCCCACGTGTCTGGAGGGGCCCTGCGGTGAATGGCGTCTGTGTCCCAGATGGGAAGGGCGGAAGGGAGACGATGCTCACGGATCCCAATGCTCCAAGAGGATGTGCTGAAGTAGGCAGGAGATGCAGGAGAGAGAGAGCGTCCGAGCAGGGAGGTTGCAGGATCCCACAGCCAAGGGAGGCAGCTGCCGGCGTCAGGATGGCAGAGCGGAGTTTGTAGCAACCGTCCTTCTCCGAGCCAAACGAGCGAGAGAGCCAGAGCCCCAGAGAGCAGGCCCCTACCCCACCTCTCCTTTTCCGAGGTTCCCCCTCTCCCCACCTCCTGCAAGAGAAACTTACTAGCTATCTGAGCTTGGGTATAGCCCAAAATACTTAGCATAACAGTGGGGAAAATTCCACAGAAAGAAAAGGGAAAAATTCACCCCCCAACAGCCTGTTGGACATTCTGTAGTGCAGTGTAATGCCTCTTTGGATTCCTTTGATGGTTCATTCAAAGGCTTTTCCAATAGTCCATAATTGGGGATCCATAATCAACACCATCCAGTCATTCCCAAACAACGTCATAGTTCTCTTATAGATCAGGGCTCTAATATTGGACAAATTGTTTCCTTCCTTTCTATTCCAAAAAACTACACTGCCCTTGAGAGCGTGGCAGCCAGGAGACTAGACATGAGTAGATATGGACATAGTCTTGAAGACAAAGACAAGATTTTGTGACATGGATAAATGAGCTTTGGATGGACATATTCAACATATTTTCAATGACATGCTTTTATTCTCTCTCCCCGTAATGACTGAACAAGAGTATTATTGGTGTCAACTGACTGCAATCAGGAGTATTCTTGGGAATGGAGAAAATGGAAGTAAAACCATCAGAAGTTGACTATAAAATATTTTTCCAGATGTATCAATAACTTCAGTGGCCACCTGCAGCCAGCACAACTATCAGCCTGTAATTGTGTTCAGGGTCAGCTCTGGCTCTTCCATGTCAGCTCCTCCCGCAGAGCCCATGGGGGCCTGGGCATTCTGCTGGCTTGCTTCCTTTTAGGAGACTGGGATGAGGAAAGGTCCGGGTGGCTTTTGTCAAAGAGATGATATTTCAGTGAGCATGTACGTGCTGGAAGCCTCACAGACTCAGCAGCCCATGGCAGGAAGGAGCAGTGCTGGGAGGGCTGCACCTTGCTGCCCTAGTGAGAGGTGTTAAGCTGCACCTTCACCTCAGAGACAGCCAAGTACAGCACTTTTGTGCAGAAACACTTAATTAACCCTGGTTTGCCCAGCTGCATACACAGGGGTGGCTGGAGTGCCCCTTTCTGCACTTGGAAATGAGCTGAGTCAGTAGTGGGACAGGGCAGGGCTCTCCCACATGTGCCCATTGGGAATTCCCTCTGCCCTGGGTGTGTCCCGTCCAGCTCCTCAGTGACATCCCACCCAGCCTGGAACATGGAACTCCCCGTTTCCAAGGACCCGTGGCCATTGTCACCAGCACAGGGCAGGAGCAGTCAGACCCTTCCGTGGCTGCAGAGAGAGCGGAGGTGTCAGAGCATTTAGCGAGTGCTGCTCCACATCGGTTGGATCTTGCACTCGTTGCTCCAGAGGCTGATCCACGCACTGAGTGGAGGTAAATATTTACAGTTCTGTGCTGAAAAGGGGAGGCTCAGTGGTCAGTTCACAAAGCCTGCACCACAAGCCCCAGAACGTTTTAGTCTTTATACATTTTAGCCAGCAAAGTTATTTGTGTTCATTGACTGCCAGTTACCCTATTCTCTTCATAATTAGTATTCTGTCTGCTGTTGGGTAATGATCTCACTTTTCATCTTAAGTAGCTTGACTCTTAGTCTTTCTCGTCTTCTTACATGAGTAGGTGGCCATGGCCTGCCTCTGCTGGAATGACTTTTTACCCAGCCAGAGCTGGTTCAGCACAGTGGCTGCGTTGGCTTTATTAGTTTGTGCCTTGCCTTTAGGGTTCTGCCAAATGTCCACGTGCCCATCAATTCTGCATTGTTTGTGTCCATCATCCCAGGTGCCTTCATCTTCCCAAGCCTTGCTAACCTTGCCTAGGTCTGAGGTCACTGAAACCTTCCAAGCCCTACACATTAATAAAGCAATTCAGCCAACAAGTAACCCGCCTTTGCAAGGCCTGGCCATCACTTAGAGCTTGTTGGCTACTGCTTGTTTCATGGAAGAATCTCTGTTTTTGTTAAAGAGCCTTGAAAGCCAGAAAGGCCAAACCACAAGGAAGCCATTTTCCTAACAACTATTGTACGTTTTCCAGATTTTGCTCCAGGATCAGTGTCTGTGTGGAGCAGGAACACCCGAGGCAGAGCGGGATGGCGGAGCTGCGGGGCTGGGCACGATGCACTGTGTTCCGCAGGGCCCCAAACCGCACTGCATCCCGCAGGGCCCCCAAGGCCGCTGCGATGCCCGTCAGGGTGACCCAGAGGCGCCAGGACCAAGAGGTGAGGGGCGGGTGTCGGGCTCTGTGGGTTGACACTGGCTGGGGGCTTGGCCATGGTGTTGGTGTCAGGTGCTGCTGACCCTGCGGGACCAGTTGGGCAGGGCTGGGGCCCCACTGGTGCTCCAGGGGCCCCTTTGAGGCAGCCGCCCCGGGGGAAGCGACTCCCAGGGATGACACTGAGGAGCTGCCAGGGGAAGGCAGAGGTTCCCCAGTCTGTGACATTCAGTCAATTCATGCTCTGGAAATGGCTCTTGGTCAAAATACATGGATTTCTCATTGTTCCATGTTTATACCAGGGTTATCAAAAATGTAAGGCTAAATGAAACCCTGGAACAGTAGATTTTTAGTCTTGAGAGAAGGCATTACTTTATTCTTGGCTCATGTGCATAGTGGACAACTGCAGCCACATACATGCCTATTTCAAAGCTTTTCCACTTACTGATACATTTTTAATAAACATAGAAATTCCTGTGCATTGTTTTTAAAATGACATCATTTTCCACGTTAATTCACTCGTATTCTCTCTTGTATTGGATAGTGATGTCTCCCTTCTCATGCTAATTTGTCCACATTTTTCAATCTGTTTATTATCTTTTTCCCAGAGAAATTGTTTTGAGCTCTGAGGCTGAAATGGACAGTTTATTAGTTTCTTCTTAGTCTTCTGGTTACTCCAACATGTTCTTGGAGGGCTACCAAGTCTAGACTCCTGGTGTCCAGCCTTTTACACCCCCAGGCTTTGTTCATTGAAGGTTATCAGTGTTAGTTCAGAAAAAAAAGTTTTGGTGATCTAGCAATCTGACTGACAAACATTGCCAAAAGACAACTAGCTACCTACTTTCTAAGGTGGAAAATTCCAATGCTTAATAAGAATAAACTGCTTATGATTAATAATATACTGCTTTTGATTGATTAAACAATTAATGACAAAATTAATTGAATTCATGAACTAGGAGAAAATGTAGGCTAATCAAGCAATGAAAAGCTGCCTAAGTAATCCAAGCTGATGGATTTGGCACCTTCCGTGATTTGTCCCCATTCTTCTATCAAATGCATGGATGCTCTTAGAGCCAAATCATTCATTAAGCTGACATAAAAGGATGTGAAGTTCAGGTGACTCCCTGTTCCCCTTCATGTACAGTCCCTGTCCTAAGCTCTACCAGGACTGATGATTGAAAGAGAAATATTAGTGGAATTGTGTTGAGGCAACACTTTGTACAAATGACAGTGACATGGATGAAGGATGAACAGTCTCACAAGCAAAATATTGTGGGATTTCTAAAAAGCTCTGGAAAACTGCTTTCGCAAATCTTTGCAAGTGAGTCTCCTCTTTCAAGAAAAGTTCAGGCAAATTTCAGATGAACGGCTTTTAGCTTCAATGTCAGACAATTTTGCCTTCAAAATGAAGCAGTTGGATGGCAGTAGGTTGTTTTTGTTAAAAAACATGCTTATGCTGATAGACATTGTAGTAATTTTTTGAGCTCCAATGGATATTTTGTTACATCTGAGTAACCTGGGATAAACTGTTTCCATTTCACACCTATGTAAATAATTGCATGTAGAGATGAGGAAAAGAGAAAGGGTTTTGGTGCCTGTTAAAGTCAAAATTCATCATTTGCTGTTGAAATTATTGGAGCTCACTCCAGCATGTGCTTCCTTAGTACCAAATAAATCCCAGGGTTCGATGCTGACCCGAATTTGTGATCCGTTTGGGAACCACTCTCTCCTGGTTTGTCAGCTGAGCTCTGGCCACTTCAATTGTACTCAGGCACTTGATTTCAAGGGCAGCCCGTGCCTATAAATTCCAGCAATTGGGAAAGGATGACTTGCTCCTTGAACACTTGGCTGCATTGGAGGCTAAGTGACGGTCGCTGTCTCAGGGCAGTTTTGTATCTGGCTGCTGTCAGAGGGACAATTGTGTCAGAGTAGCTGTTTTTAGTGATGGGACAGCAAAACTTTTCAAATTGAGGTCTGGTTTAAAATTAAGGGCCTGGTGAATCACCAGCAATGGAGTGTTGGCTGAAGGTTTTACAAAACAGTTCTTTTTTCCTTTTAGCCAAATGCCAGTGAGGCGTCACACGTTGGAGGTGTGCAGGTTGCCAAATTGTATAACCCACTTGGAGGTATGGTTGCTTTTCATATTTTGCTCAATGTCTGTAAGATTTTCAACTTGGTAATTCATTTTTGCAGCACGTTCTTGGGACAGGGGTTGTATTCAGAGATCTCAGCTGTAGGTGGTTTGCCCTCAGGTCAGCCTTGCAATCTCTTGTCACAGCACTCAGCCATTGGCCTGTTTTCCTCTGAGGAAGCCTGCCTGTCCTTCCTTGTTCCCATACTGCTTGGCAGGTTGGAATTTTGAGCATTGAGGTCCTGGTTTGGAGCACCCACTGCACCAAAGTTTGCTGCCTTGGTAGCTAATGTGTTGGTTTTGCAACTGGATTTGGAGAACCTAGGCACTGTGCTCATCTTTTAAACTTAATTGGAAAGTGACCAAAAATGACTGTGAGGAAGTCCCACACAGAATTTCATAAGGTCAATATGGAAAACTTCGCTTGAGTATATTTTTTGTCTTCGTCGTTAATAAGTAACTGTTGACACAATTACAGTTTGGGCTCTTTTCAAAGAAACTGAAAGGAAAGTAATGATCTTCCCCATGGATTCCATGATTGTCCACAAAGCACAATGTTCTTAGGTGATGCCATTTGTTATTAACTGTTTCCCCAAGGAGCCTGGCTCCAGGCACACATGAGGTGGAGATTCCCCTTACAGGCACTCAGTGCTGCTGCCTGCAGCAGTGAGCTGAACTAGGCACAGCCAGCTGCCCTGAGAAAAACGGGCTCTCACCTGGCTGGGGCTGCAGTCACCTGCCTGCAGGGACATCCCTGCCACTGAAAGTGCAGCTCTTGCTCTGCCTTAGCTTAGTGCAGAGCATGTTGAGGCAGCAGCATCGAGGCTTTTTGGAGAGATAAAACTAAACTCACAAATTTCTCATTGGGGATTATCTGTTTCACATGTGAATGATGATTTGTGTTATTCTTGGTGATAGTTTACATAGATCCTAAGGAAATATTTAACATTCAGTATCTGTGATGAAAGTCTGGCCATAGTGAGACTACTAATGTTGGAACTTGGGACCATTTTGGCTTTGGGCTGGCACTGAGAATCCCAGGTGAGACAGGTCTGGTTGCTGGCAGGGTACAGGGTGCCCTTGCAACATGCTCCATGCAGTACCAGCTGGGGATTGGGCTTTGCCATAGAATCCGAGAATATGCTGAGTTGGAAGGGATTCACAAGCATATGCAAGTTCAGCTCTCTCCCCAAGAATTCCATCATCATTTTCAATCAATTTGCTTGCCTTCTCCCAACCTCCCCTATGATATTTCTTTTTCTGTTTTCCTTTCCTTTGGGAAAACAAGCAGACATCAAAAAGGCCCAACCAAACTCTTCACATCCTGCACCTGGGAAGAAGAAAAGAACGCCCATGAAGCCTGCAGACAGTGAAGGGAATCCTTGCACTGCTGTTTATGGCCGACCCTACAGGGACAGGGTGATTCATTTACTTGCTCTGAGGACGTACAAGAAGCCAGAGTTACTTGCCCGCTTGCAGAGAGATGGAGTCAGGCAAAAGGACAAGGGGACCCTTGGAAAGATCCTCCAGCAGGTCAGATTTTTCCGTTTGTTCCAGCAATTTTTCCCTTTTTAAATATTCCCTGTTTCTCATGGCTGTTGCTGAATGATGCAAACATTAATATATCACTTCAGAATATTTCCTCTTTAGCTATGAACAATGTCCAGGGAAGATAATTCAAATGGGTACAGTTTTGGATGCTCAGATTTTTTTATCAAATGGATTCACAGACTTGCTTCCCTTCCAACACAACCTTAGTTCTGCTTTTAAGGCGTGAATTCCTAATTCTGGGTTACTTTGTTATTTCTACCATGGTTTTTTTTAAGCTGGGGGGAGACAGACATCAGCAAAGACCATCAGATAAACATTAGTGTTTACCATGCTTTCAAAGAAAGAAAAAGGCCAAATTTTAAGAGATGGTGATGGTGTGTTGATGAGTTATTTAATGTGTTGTAAGGGTCAGATTGATGGAGATTTTTCCTGTGGGCTCTTCTATGGAACTCTGAGCAGGTGTCAGGTGATGAAATTCTAAACCACCACTTCTAATATTAGTTGTCTTGAGGTTTTCCTGCCTCCTTTTAGCTTTTTGAGTAGATTTTGTATTTGACTGGAGGAAGATACAAACCTCATTTATTGTCAAAGGAATAGAGCAAGCCATGTGCACTGCCTTCTCAGGACAGGACTTTGCTGGAATGAACCCTGGCTCTGCCACATGAAGAGGGAGGGACGCTGGCCCTGACCACCTCTCCTTACACATTGTAGTTCTAAATGTTGTTTTCAAAGAAACACTTGGGAGATATGAATAGAGATACTCAGTTGTTTCCAATTGGTGAAACTTTGATATGTCTTATACCTCATGTGATAGAGGAATAATTAATCTCTGTACCAAAGGACATTGTTTAGTTTGAGTTGGGTGCTCACAAAGAGCTCTTTAGCAACAACTGGATTTCTGTAGTTTGCATATAGCAACCATAATGAAGGTCTATTTTCTTCAATGTCTGCCTGTAGGTAGCCAACCTGAATCTAAAGGATAATTCCTTCAGTCTGAAGGAACATCTCTTTCAAACCCTTCAGACTGATTGGCCTGGCTACAGTGAAATCGATAGGGAGAATTTGAAGTTAATACTTGCTAGGTAAGTTCAGTCTTTAGAGGAAAGAAAAGAGACTTTTCAGGAAAAACACCCTGGGAAATGAAGCCTAGATTGTTAGAATATGCTGAGTAATGGAGTCCAACTCCTGGCCCTGCACAGGACACCACAAGAATCACACTCTGTGCCCAAGAGCATTGTCCAAACGCTTCTTGAAGCCCTGCTGCAGTGCCCACTGGCCAGGAGAGCTGTACCTGTGCTCCAGCACCCTCTGGAGCAAGAACATTTTCCTGATATCCAGTCTATAGCTCTCTGAACTCAGCTTCATGCAGTTTCCTTGAGACTTGACACTAAAGTTCTGTATTGTCTGCAAGGAAAGAGCTATGACAGTTGATATTTAGGCCTTGTAAACTGAAATGTTTGACCATCCTCACAGAAAATCAGCTCCATCTCAGAACTCCATCAGCACCAGCCAGGTGACATCTCCAGGGCCTTCTGAGAGAGATGCTCCAGCAAGACCTGCTCAGGTATTTGGTGCATTTTGAACATTCTCTATTGTGTATTAAGGTTTAGCCCTCTGCTGATGGTGTAAAAGCTGTGATGTGAATGTGCAGGACCAGGCCAAAGCAGGCTCTGCCTCAGGCACTGTGACTGCTTTGACAGGAAGGTTGTGATCAGAAGAGAGGCTCCTGCAGGGCTGGAGCAGCACTGTCCTGAGCCAACTTTCTGCTCTGCCTGGACACTTGAGCTCAGTCCCCACTCTCAACTCATTCCCTGCAGAAGGGCTCAAAGGGCTGGCTCTGCATGCATGACAAAACTGTGTCAAAAGACTCCTGGACATAAGAGGCTGCACCAGGGTGGGGCAGATGGGGCCCTCTCTCTCTCTTTTCCCTCTCTCCTGCTTTCATTCTCATTGTTTACTCCAAATCCACACTGTCCATGTGGCAGGACCAGCACAGGATCTACAGAATTGTGATATTCCCTCACTCTCTTCTCTGCCTTGATTTGTCTTCTGCTTTGCTCTGCCTGGGAACAGCATGGCTGTCCTGTTCTACTCCATCCTCAGTCCTGAAGTTTGCTGTGGGCGTGGGGAGCTTGTGGCTGTGTGCTGTGGCTTGTGAGCCAGCACCTTTGAGAAGGTCCTTGGGAAGAGCTGAGCAATGATTGAAGGGCACTGAGGAAAAAGGAAGGGCTCATAAGTCACCACTTGTGAAACTCTGTTGTACAAATGTAAGAACTTGTTAGCCAGCAGCTTTTGAGTCTGAAGAGTGGAGTGGCTGCTGGAGTGAAGGCAACTGTGCCTAAAAGCACAAGACTTTGCTGACATGTGACTGATGTCTTTGTTCATCCTGAGGTGAATTCACAACCAACCATCACACCCTGTACTCCTGGGTTGTGTCAGTGAAGCACTGATTGTGTCTTTAATGGGTAAAAGCCTCAACCAGCCAAGTGCCTCTTTAGTGAATCATGTAGGTGTGTGACAGCAAGAGCTGAGACTTTCCCTGGTGTGTTCAAGCAGGAATTGGGAGCTAGAAAAAACCAACTGGACCTCCTCATTTTGGGGAAGCCTTTGATAGAGCTGCTGAAAGAAATGTCTTTCTCTCAAAGCCTTTTAGCTACAAAGTCTTAGGATGAGAAAATAGGAATCAGATAAAGCATGTATTTACCTGCACTACATCCTTGTTTGAATGATCTTTTTAGTTGAGAAAGATGTGTTTTCAAGCACTGTCACTTTAGAAATGCTGGGTTTTTAGAATAGGAGCAAATCCTGATCCTGATCATAGATTAATGAATGAATGATTTTGTTGTTGTTGCAGAAACGGCCTCTGGCTTCTGACTTTACCAGTCCTGTGATGAGCAAGAAGAGGCGAATTGGTCACCAGCAATTCACCAGCCATGTCCAGCCAGCAGCTGGAGGCCTCTCTGATTCCTGGGTGCTCCCTTCCACATCCCTTTGGACTTTGAACATGTCTCCAAGTGTCAGCTCCATTTCCCCCTGCACCCCCGAGGTGCATCAGAAAGAAAAGTTCCAGAGTTCTACTGTCCCAGAGCCTGCCATGGTGCAGAAGGAGATCCCCGATTCAAACGGGAAGAAAAATGAATTGGGAAGGCTGAAGCAGTCACATCCTTTGGATTTCGATGAAGGTATTAATATGCTGCTTTTCCTAACTCCTCTCTGGAAAACTATGATGTAAAGATTTAATTATTAAGAGAAGCTTCTGCCCAAATTAAGCTGCAAGTGAGATTCTTTTTAATTGTACAGATGTCATTAATAGTAAATGCAAACTAGGGAGATAGAAAGGAATAAGAGAATGGATGCTTTCTTTCCCTTTAATTTCCAGTAAACTGACAGTTGAGTGAGGCAACACTTTTTCCATCAGCAGGTTTTCATATCTGCATGTTGAAGATAGAAACCCAACACATCTTCATTTCAGGCTTGTTTCCTGAAATATGTAGATCAAATCTCAAGAATTTCATCATTTTTCATTGAACTCAGCTTTTTCATGGGAACTCCAAAAGCTACAAAACCTGGGCTGGGGTTTCCTGGAGTTCTAGTTTGAACTGTGCCATGAGCTCCTCTGCATCTTAGCTGCAGAATTTCTTTCTTCAAAAGCTTTACAAGTAGCTCCCTCTGAAAACAATATTGAAAAGCTAAACAGAAAGGCACCAAGATTTCTGATCACAGGGACATAGCCAGCAGGGCAGAGTTCAGTTGCTTTCTTTGTGTGTTGTCTCTTTTGGAGGTTGAAGTTGCAAATTACTAGCTGGGTTTAGCCTGGAGGCGTGTTTAGAGTGTGCAGATGCCTCTTGCAAGTGGTGGTGTGCTTGTAGACACAGGTGCTTTCAGATGGTCTTTCCACATTTCTTCTGGACATACACACAGTACCAGCAAACCTTGGGATGACGTTGGAAGGATTCCTGCTTGAATCTATAAATATGTGAGCATCATTCTTCAGGAGCCAGTTACAGAATTCTGAGCAGCTGGTGAAGGAAAAATCTGGACTGTGTTTTAAGTTGGAGCTTAGGCTGAAGCTTTTGAGTGGACTGAGCCATGAGAGCAAATGCATTTTTGGGAGTGAAATGTTTGCAGCAAAACTCTTCTTACAAGTTGTATTGAACATACATATGACTTTTCCTGCTGACAAGAGTGCAGAAACTTTGCAGGCAAACTTTGTTTCATCTAAACTTTGGGCCTTTGGAATGGGCAAGGAAGTGGTGATAAAAACATGGCATGAGAAGAAGTCCAGCTTTTTTCTCTAGTTCTTGTTAGAATCTCAATGTCAGTGTCTCTCTCTCGCCCTCTGTCTGTCTCAAGCTGTTGTGTTTTGTGAAGCTGCATCTGTTGCTGCAAGACTTGAACGGCTGTGCAGATGCCACCTCATGCCTTCAAAAAAGAAAAGCTGAACTGGGCTTTATAATGTGGCAGTGCAGAACCTGTAGAATAAAGTGGCCATGCCTTGTTTCTGAGGCCCAGAACAAGCTACTGTAGAGAATGTTGTGTGTACCCCATTATTAATTTTTGTAGCTTTTTCCAAGTAATTTACTGTGAGAAGGAAGCTCTGAAGGTCATTTTCAAGGCCATCCAGTGAGTATTTTCTCGCTTTTGAAAGATCTCCTGATGAAAGGTGTCAAAACTCTGCTTTTCTGCAGGAGAAAGAAAAGATATTTCCATTGTCTCCACATGCTCTGCAACAACCAACCAAGCAGACTACTTGAGGTGAGTAGAATAGCAATTAAGCCTTGCCATTCACAGTGGGGTGCCATGAGAAACTCTTCCCAGTTCTGAAAGGATGACTCTGAGAAGTTTTGCAGGAGCTCAAGGCTAATAAGAGCTGAGCTGAGCCCCGAGGTGGGTTGGGCCCAGACGGGCCCTCCCTTCCTGCAGTGCAGTTGCACAGGGGCAGCTGCAGCACTGCTGTTGCATCCCCCCCTCGTCTTTGCAGGGCAGGAGGGGACAGAGAAGTGTGTGTGTGTGTGTGTGTGTGTGTGTGTGTGTGTGTGTGTGTGGTATCAAAGGCTGGGAATTGGTGCCAGCTCCTGTCAGAGCAGTGATGTTGGCAAGGGCAGTCAGGCCTCCTGCAGCCCTTGGGCTCTGGGGCAGCTGTGGCCTTTGGAGCAGGCGCGGCAGGGCCCTGGCTCACATTGGATACAGCCAGGGATGCTCCGTGGCAAGGCTGAGGGCAAGTCTGGCCCTGCAGGGCAGCAGCTGAGTGAGGCCTGTGCTGGGGCTCTTGCTAGGAAATGCCACTGGGCACAAGCCACTAGTCCAGGCTATTTCTTCTCTGGCACCTCCCAGAATGTTGAAAGACATCTGTAGTTTTCTTTTCAGAACACACCAGCACACCAGTCAGGTACATCTGGCCTGGGATGCATCCCTGGCACAAGCTGTTGTCTGTCTTGGTACTGAATTTCAACATGTTGAACATTTACTGCTTGTAACAATCTCAGGATGCTTTGAAGGATTCATTGCCATGTGGAGGGAGTTTTTGTCATTCAAAAGAACCAGGTGTTCAGGCCTGGAGGAGCAGAAGCATTGGTGTGTCAGTGTTGGGAAGTGGTGTCTATTATTCTCATTGACACTTCATCTTGGATTTACATCAAGAGCTTTATAGACCTCACTCATGTTGATTTGAGGGAGAAGGGAATGAAGAAAATTTTTGTCCCATCAGTGGCTTTAGGCATTGATGAGTTTTGCCCTCCTTAGGAGCTGATGTGGTTTGGGTTATTGTAGTTAGAATTTCAGATTTGTACTGAGATTTTTTGTGGTTGTATTACAAATGCCTCAGTTCAAAGCTTCGTTTTGTAACTGCTGCTCACTAGAAGAATCAAATATTATCATTAGCTGTGTATTGCTGTTAGACAGCAAGACATCAATGTAGCTCGAAAGTCCAACTTTGTGTAACCAACTCCATAAATGCAGTCCCTGGCAAATATGTATTGCAGATGGATTTTCAAAAGTAAATGTAAATTTTGAAGATTTTCCTATCTAGATGGAGAATAGAATTTAGCAATGTTTCTTCTCTTCCTGAGGCTGTGGTCTCTGTCAGTCCTTTGATATTTGAAATGAGTGCCAATATTTTCTAAACGTGCTCCACTTTCTAATGAAGAAAACCTCTACAATGTAAAGTATTAGTAATTAAGTGTCATAGAAAGGTGGGAGGCTTCTGGAGTAACCTGACTACATTCTCTTAAAGCACATGAACACATCGGAATGTTCTCTTAGAGTTCATTCATAGAAAAATGATTGAATTCTTTCCATTAGCAAATACATAGCCATAGTCTCCTTGGAGCAACGCCAGCACTACAAGGATGACTTCAATGCAGAGTATGAGGAATACAGGAATTTACATTCTCAGATTGACAAGATCAACAAGAATTTCAGACAGTTTCTTGAGCAGTGGAAGTCTCTGATTCCAGGCTCTGAAGCCTATCAGGTAAAGAAGGTTAAAACCATGAAGGCTGTGCTTCATCCCAGCAGTGTTTTGAATTCCCTGGAGGAGCTCAGTGAGACAAAGGGAAACTGCAGAATTGGCATATATGCTCAGACACTGCTTGGGCTGGGTCTGATTTTTGCAAGACCCTGCCCAAAAGCCCTTGTTTGAGCTGTCTGTGAAGAAAGAGTAAGGTGAGATGTGTCCCAAGCAGAGTCTTAGAGCATGTGCTCCTTCTGTTCCCTATGAGAGGCTTAATTGCAGATCTTGGGTGATGCTGGGAGTTGGGGATTTCTTTTTTGCAAACCTCCCAGAAGAGTGTTGGCTCAGAGAGAAGAAAATCTCAAGAGTCAAACAGGGGTATTTTCAGTATTTTACCTAGGTTTGCATTTTCTAGTGATAGTGAAGCATTCTTCATAGTTTTTTTTTTTTTTTTTTGAAGATGCTGCTTCATCGAATCCTAGCAGATTATCAGCAATTACAACAGGTATTTGTGACACCAGACCTGCAGGGCCATGATTACTGCTAAGTCTGGCTCAGGGCTTTTTTAAAGCAAAGGAGATCAGATTCTAAACTCTGTAGAAATGTTTGCATGCCCGAATTTTCTTTTGTTTTGTCCCTCACAGGGTAGTCCCAGCTACTCTGAAATGAAGAGCAGGTGCCAGTACCTCCACAAAAAGCTGTCACATATTCAGAGGCGAATATCTGAATTTGACAAGCAATAAGTGGAGTCCTGGCACCGCACATCTGCTTCAGCCTTATAAATCAGTGAACTCTGGATTTTTATTTCAAATAGAAGATTAGGCTTTTAGGATTACTTAAGTTAGTATTGAACAGTTAGGTTATGTTTGCACATAGCACTGAGGAGATGATTATTTCTTAAAAATATAGGATTAGTTCAAAGACCTTCATGAGTTTTAGAAGTTGAAAGAAGTAAGTTTTGAACTTTAACAATAAAGATATTTTACTATTAATAACTCTATCTCTCGTTGTTTATATAGCATTTGGAGTGGCGTTCTTCTGGTCAATTCTTTTCTTCAAGCCTTAGGTTTGTCCATAGAAATAAACTTGATCTGTAGATGGTGGAAGCCCAGTACCTCTACTATGAAGTTGTACACAATTTAAGAACGTATTGTGGCAAATGGAAAGTCTTCATGATAAGTATAGGGGTGTTTTTCGAACTTTCTTGTTTAAATTAACAATCCTCTGCCTTATGCTGTCAAAGGCGTAGAAGTTTTGACAACCCCATCCCCAAATCCACTTGTTACAGAAGTTACAGGGTTACAGAGGAATGCACAGGGTCTGCTCCAAGAAATCATCTTCAGCATCTCCCAGGACTGCTGGTAGACCTTGGTTTCACCTTGTCAGTGAGCCAAGGAGAATCCAGATCTTGGCAAGTGTTTTGTAAAACACATTTACAAGTGTTGGAGACAAGGTGCTTCAGTGGGTTTGAAAGAGAATTTGGGTGAATGTATCCATATGGAAACCTTGTTTTGTAGTTCTCTTAAAAATACTCTGTCACAACCTTCTAGAGAGACATGGATGTTGATTCCTGCACAGACCTATGGGGACGTTGCAGTCCAGTTTTTTTCCTAAGTTTCCTGTTGTTAATATATTCAGCTGACAGGGTAGAGGTGTGGCCAGCAATGCCATAACCTTCTTCTGGGGAAGGATAGAAAAATGGCTGAGGGAGGACAATATTTAGACTTAAGTGGGGCTGTGAATGCCCCTTTCTTCTTTGGAGAGTATTTTAGAACTTCCTCAATTGTCTCCATGCCAACGTTTTTAAGCCCCTATACCTGAGACATCCTGGAGTGTTTTGTGATTGAACACCTGAGCTGTTGCTGCCCTTCTGCCCTCCTTCAAGTGAAGGTGAAGAAAATGTCACCTCTTAAACCCTAAGACTTGGCTCCTTTGTAGCCTGGCACAGGGGATGCTCCTACAGCTCTGCAGTGCAGCAGCACAAGGAACTCTGCTGTGGGGACCATGGGGTGAATTCTGCTGGGCTGCCTGCCCTTGGCCTGGTGACTGCTGCTGCTTGGCAGAGTGTGCAAGAGTGTTGCTGTTGAGAGTGGGCTGAGACTGAGGATTTTCCATGGTTACCCCTTCATGACTTATCTTTCCTTTCATGGAAATTCTTCTAACTAATTCTACACAGCATGAAGAAGTCATATTTTCATGCATCAGATTCTCAGTTGAGTCTATATTCCCATCTAGTTTCTCATTTGTTGGGGCTGGCTTACCTTGGGGAAATGTATATCAATGCACTGATCCCATCCACTTTTATTACTGCAGGTGTGCTTGGGAGTACTTGAAATCGTCATTTCCACTTTTGTTTTAATGCCTTGTTGCTCTTCTTTCTGACATAAACACAGTCCCCAGGTTGATGAGGATGTACCTGAGCATCTAAAGTCATCAGGGATGCTCGCACCAGAAAACTGTGCAAAGATGGGAGTGCTTTTCCCCAAGATGATACACACAGACTTAAATTATCATTTCCTATCACATGATTATCTCCAGAAAGGATTGTAACTTGGGAAAGTCTTCCTCAGAGCATTTTATATGGGATCATTTTTCTTTAGGAGCCACTTGAATTCTGAATCTCAGTAGTGCAAGGGCAAGCCCTTGTGGCCACATCCTAGCAGTTTCATGGATAATTTTACTCATTTGTCTTTTTAGATTTTCTGCTTTGTTCTCTCAGCTTGCTGCTGGGGTAAGACCTCCATGGGCTAAGTCAGTCCCATGTAACATCAATCTTGTCCAATTTCAGCTATGAAATGACAATCTCCACCTGATGACATTCTGAGCTGTGTGTATGCAGTGGCAATGTAAGCCAACAAGAACATGAAAGGATCCTGTGGCAATCCCAGAATGAAAGCAGAGAGAGATTCCCAAGATCCTCAGTGTTCCTTCCTGTTTAAGCTGACTTTTCCTTATGCCAGCTCTTCTTCTTATCATAATTCCTCAGCATTTCTTTGAAAAGATGGCTTTGAGTTGATGTGTGCAGAGCTTCCCAAATGCCTTTGAAAAGAGCCAAAATACAATTCACAAGCGCAGAGCTCTTTCCAACACAATCTTGTCAGGTTAATGAGGGGCACTCGGCTTTGTGAGCTGGTTATTGGAGCCTTGGTGCCAGTAACCCCTATAGAATGGAATTGGCTTTCCTTCTGACCAGAGTGCAGAAACTCCTCCAAACTTTGGGCCTCTGGATTCAGACTTGATGAGCCCAGTGATGAGCAAGTGTCCTGGGCTGACTTTATGATGCTTGTATCCCCAATTGTTTGTTCTGTTTGGGTTGGATATTGAGTTCTGCAGCTTTAAGACTGGTTCCAAGACTAAAGGCAGAGAGAAGAGGTGCAGAGTTTGTTATCAGAGACTGCACTTGCTTCCCCACATTCCTTCATACAGACTGTGCTGTCTGCAGTGGACAGCAGGAGAGAGCTCTCCTTTGCTTTTATTTAGCTTTTGACTAGCTGAGGGACAGTAGTTCCATGGACTATGTTTTTTTCCTTTTTTTGGAATTCTTGGAACCTGCTCTGGACTGAAAAACCCCGAGGAGCAGTGGGAGCTGGCACCTGTGTCACACCAGGCCTGGCCTGGGCCGTGGCATTTCCCAGGGATGGAAGGACTGAGAACAGCCTGAGTGAGCCGAGCTGCAACCCACGGAAGGGACTCTTCTGAATTTGTCATCTCGTCAGAGCGGTGAGAGGTTCTGATGTTTTGTATTGTTCATTTTTGTGCTGGGGAGTGCTTTGCCTGTTAAATAGAAATCTTTTTTCCCGCTTCTCTCTAAGGAAATCTTTTCCCAAAGCAGTTGGGAGAGGGACCCCTGGAGTCTGTTTCCTAGAGGGACCCCATTCAGAGGTTTCCTCCAAATTTGCCCTAAACCAGGACAGCAAGAAGCAGAGGATTGACCAGCAGCCCTGTCAAGTCAATCCAGCAGCTGCTTCCTTGCTTCTGCCTTCCAGATGCCGTTTCACTTCCATCCCTGTCTCCATTTCATCCTGCACCCGTGAGGTGCCACAAAAAGACAAATTTTGGAGTTCTGTAATCCCAGCACTTGCCATGGTGCAGTAGAGGACCCAAAAGTCCAAGAGGAAATAAAAAGGACTGCAGAGGCTGAAGCAGTAGGGTCCTTTGGATGCTGATGAAGGTATTATTGTGCTGTGTTTCCTAGGTCCTGAGAGGAATGTCAGATTTGTCTTTACAAGCAAGCTGTGGATCTGCTGGTAGATAAGACTAGCACTGAGAGATAAAAGAAACAATGGGATGGATTCCACCGATTGATGAATGGAAAAAGATATTTGCCTTTGCAAACAACCTGTAGGTTTGCTGAGAAATGAAATTGGATGTTGAAAGATGAAAGAAGCAATGGGGAAAAACTATGAATTCTATAAAAATTAAAAATTAAAAGGGAGGGTTATACATTAGAGGGGAATCTCAGGGATCAAGTGTTCTGGGAAGTCTGTACCTGTCAAGTACCTCAGCCAATGGGGAAAGAGAGAGGGAAATGCGGGTCGAAAAAGAGGATAATAGGAGGCTGTGTATTCCAAAAGCTCGAGAGATCCCAGGGGAATGCCCCATGGCCTCTCCCTTTATCCGAATAATGTAAAAAGGACTCCTCTGTCTCCTTTCTGGACATAAACCTCCGGTGCTTGGAGATTAATTTTCCTGACAGGGGTCATAAAAGTTCTACACATCAGTGCAAACAGACTTCTGAACTCTCACCTTTCCTGTGGCTGTCCAATAATCTGATTTTCATCATTCTTCCAAGTGACATGGGATTGTTTGCCACTTGCTGGAAGGATGTGTTGCCAGGTCTGACACATCTCCAGAAGGTTTTGCTTCAGGCAAAGGAAAATAAAGAGTCTTTATTCTTTGGCACTGCAGCTGCACATGGAACAGCCAGCCCCAGGTGCATTCCCCATCACTGCTTTCATGATACACCTTCTCATGATGCAGCCATGCAAACTGCTGGAATAACTTAAAATAGCAGATGAGCTAAGGAACTTGGGCAAGTGCTGAGGGGCTTCTTTGTGAGCTGCACACTTGAGCAATAGCAGTGCTCCAACTGAGAGTTTTGGGCAGTCTTTTTCTACTTCCGTTTGAGTCACTGTGACTAATTCTGCAGCCCTGGCTGTAAGTGACCTAATTATGGAGAGATCATGTATTTTCTGCAAACTTGCTGAAGGTAAACTGCTCCTCCAGCCTGGCTGTTAATGAAGACATTCAAGAGTATCTGCCCCAGTATCAGCACCTGGGGGTCAGAGCACTAAGGACTTGCCTCCAGCTCTACTTTGTGCCCCAGATCATTCATGGAGGCAAGGCTGACTGACCTGTACTTGCCTGTATCATCCCTCTTACTCTCTTTGAAAACATCACTCTCTTAGAGCAATTCTGGCTGTTTCTTGCTACTTAATTCCAGCTTAATAATTAATAACCAGTAAGAAAAATGAAGCTCTAAATACAATCACTCAAATCTTCTTTCTGCCACCATTGTATGTCACAAGAAAGATCTTGCTTTATTTCCACTACTAGACAACTGATAAAAAAAAAATACAAAATCTCTTTTAATAGAATGTAGCTATGCCTGTTTTTCAGCAGACATGCAACTTAGATTTTCTTTCAGGATTAGAGATGAAAGGACTTGAGAGCTTCCAGAATTTGATATTTTTCCTGTTTCCAACTGTTTGGGAAACTGCTAGAACACAATAAAGATGTAGTGCTTTTGAAAATCCCATTCTGAAGTTTTGTAGGCTTCTATTACATACAAAAGTACCTACACGCATTGTAGCAAACCTGTAGCACAGATTCCTCACTTTCAAAATAACGAAATGCCAGAATTAATTTGAACTTTTTTTTTTTAATGTAGTGTTTCTGATTCCCACATTTATATATATATATTTTTTTTTTTTTTTGTATCATGGACACATATTTGATCCCAAAATAATTAGTGTTCAGAACTGCCAATGAACAATTAATCAATATTCTTTTTCATCTCTTGTATTTAATAATAAACTCAGACTCCACTGATCTTTCAGGAATCCAGAACAATACTTGTATGCCAAATTTGCAGGGAAGATTGAACTATCAAGCCCTGTGAATTTTCTTTTCTGTCCTTTTCCTTTCCCCTTTTCCCTCATCTCTTGCCTGACCTCAGAGCCCTTTCCCCTCCTCTCAGGTGCTGTTTGTTGCAGTGAAGCTCTCACCTGCGGGTTCCCCAGCGTGTGGCAGCACAAGTATTGAAAGAGCAAACCCAACCCTGGCTAAGAGCACAGACACTCCCTCGAGCAGCTGGGCTTTCAGCTGCCAGGGCAGCATGCACAGAGGGAAGGGGGTGCAAGAGAGGCCTGAGGACACTGCCAGAGCAGCACTTGGGCAATCCAGGGTGAGAGTGGCTTCAGCTGCTGTTGAATCCCACTGTAGGTGACACAGGAGGCTGCTCTGCCATAGATCAGGGCCGTGCCACCAATCCATACAGAAAGGCAGTGGAAGCAGGCTCTTCTGCAGGGGATAGGAGGCTCCATCCACACCTAAACTTTGTCAGTCTTGCTGAAATCTCTCTCTGTCCTTCTGTCTTAACATCGACAGCAGTTTGGATAACAGAATGGAGAGGACATGAGACAATTTATTATAACCTGTAAACAAATTTCCATGGGTTTTTATTAGCCTTTTTTTTTCAGTTAGTTGTAGTGTTTTATTTTGGTTTGGGGTTTTTTGCATGTATGCGAGGCTGAAATGTGTCCTAAATTTCTTGTGCATTCGGGAGGCTGTACAGTGCCCTCCATGGGGATTTGCTTGGCTAGACACAAGCTCAGAGATGTGGCAACTCCGGCTGAGCAGAAAGGAAGCACAGGATGAGTCTGCAAGGTGCTCTGTAACAAGAGGCACTTTTAGCTGTTATCCAGTGTGTAAGAACTACACACCCTCTGCTTCAGATTCTCCTCATAATGCACACTGTTCTTGTTTTGTATGACGCAGCTCTCTTCAATTCTGTTACACTATGTCTGCTCAAGAACTCACATGATGCTTGCTAAAAAATTCTGCTGCAGCTAAAATCACAGGATATGCTATATCCTGAGCAATAGCAGTAGATAAATAGACATACACAGACTTCAGGAGCAGAAGCAGCATTAAATCTGTGACAATATGTAGGTGTGAAAATACAGAAATCCATGAATACTTGCAGAGCCCACACATCTCCACTGGGTTCTGCAGAATGGCATCAAATAATGCACAGGTATGGAGATGATGAACTGGTGCTGTGCTTATCTGTCAGTGGGCAGAGCTGTGGGAGGCAGAAATTAAAGGTGATTTTGCAACATGAAGAAGAAAGGAAAAACAACTTCCAGCTGAAGACAGAATGGCCCTGCTCTGCTGACCCAAGCAGAACAGGGAACAAGCTGCAGATTACTAGGAAAAAAGAGTTTTGTAGGAGGAAATCATGCTATCTAGGCATTAGTGTTCTTTCCACAGGACTCAGAGTTTAGAGCATGAATATACATTAGATTTAAATATCCCTGCAAAGTGTTAGAAAAAATCCTTTACCTATGGTTATTTCCACAAATGCACCCATGAATGAATAAAAAACCCTGCACAACTGTATGTATCATTAAGTAGGATACTCTGTAGATTCTCACATTAACGCTTGCATAATTATCTATGATACCTCCAAACATTTAAGGACTTTTTTCTCCATTTGCTTCTTCAAAACTTAAAAAAATGTAATGGAATTCTCTTTTTAAACTGCCAACTGCTGCAGACTTGCCTAAGCAAGCCGTTATTTGCTTGCTCAGCCCATCTTTTCCTCAGTAGAGTTACTGACGCATTAATTGTTGAACCAAACTTGAAAGAGTTGATGAGTCACTCTGAAGATAAAAATTATTGAGCCAATTTCAATGGAATTCATGTCCTCTGCCTCTTAAAGCTGAAAGACTGTATTTATTACATGTCAGAATTAGGTCTTGATAGCTAATAAATGGGAAAAGATGAAATAGACTGACTAGATCATCATCTTTCAAGGTATCATTGCATTTTAGTCTTATTTGACCATATTAGTGATCCAAGAGAGAATTGGTCAATTATAACAGTGGAAGTAGGTGAAAAACATGACTAGGTGTGGTGCAGATGGAGTCAAAAATTAAGTATGTGGGTTTTGAAATTGGGAAGTGCATCTATCATCATTCTGGTGATGATTTTAACACAACATTACTAAATGCACGATCTTCAAACAAACACATTGGCAACAAATATCATGACATAAGAAATGTTGCTTTCCTTATATTGAAGGACAGAAGGGGAGAAGGAAGGCATGGAGTTTTCAGGAGTATCCAAATCAAGCACTTTATTCTGGATCACTATGGAATTTCCTTTAAGCAAAAACACTAAGTGGAAGGCTCTTCATCCATTTAAATTTTTACTAACATTTAGTGAAAGATACTATTTTGGAGTGTAAAAACCTTCATGTTGAAAACAGGAGTGTGCTGAGAGATTTTTAAGTCTGGGCCAAAGACAATCCACTGTTGAAAATCCAAGTCCAAAACTTTTCAAATTAAATGACCCTGGATGAAGTAGGAAACACAAGTCCTTCCCTTGAACCTTGACTTGCTTGTTCTAGCTCAGTCTTGAAAATGGGAGGCAAAGAAGATCCCACAGAAATCAAAGGAGCAGCAGGGTATATCCATAAAAGGCAGCTGTAGATCTGAAATAACCTGGGAATTAGAGAGACATCAGTGAACCCCTTTTGAGTCAAACTGTTAGTGAAGAACGCTGCTCCAGAGAAATGACAGCTTTTCTCAAGGAAGTTGAGCAGCAGGATATTATGGCTCATGTAGCTGGCAGATATCAGGTAGACAAAGTGGGACATTTGTAGAAATTAAGCCTGTGATTCAGTGATCACAGCAGGATGAAGAACTCGTTTTATCAGACCCTGGGTCTTAGTAAGAAATGAAGAGGCCTCTGTTTATTCTATTAGGCCAAGTTGTTCATTGTCAGGTCGTAGCAGCTGCTTAGCAAAAGGCCCTGCTTTAACTTTAGCTCGTCACATCTGGAGGCAGCCCTGGAACACCTCAGCTGGTGCCAGAGCACAGGGACACCCGGACACCCTCTTTTTAGACCTGTGTGTGCCATAAACTAAAGGCATCTCCCCAAACCAAGCTCTCCAGTCCAGCACTTAGCACAGAATATGTCACTGCCAGGGAAGTCTGCATGTAAGAGTACAGAGTAAAATACAATTACGAAACCTATTGGGGATTCGATAGAATACAGGAGAAATTCAAATTTTGGTACTTACTGTCATAAATGAGAATCTATACTAGCTGTTTTCCCTAAAGTGTAGTTAAATAGTGTGCACTTTCCATAGCAGTAAAATTCTCAGCTTCTTACATTCACAGCTAGCAGAGCTCTCACACAACTTGTTTTTTCTCTTTAGTGTAAGGAAGGACTTAGTTCAAATGAACCGTGCTGCTTCCTCTGAAAGATACAAAATTGTGGAAATAATATATGCAAAGTCATAGGTTCTTTAAGGCAGGCCACTGCTATCTAAAATAAGGATTGTTTACCTTTGACATCATGTGCACATAAAATAACTATCAAACCATTTTCTTATGTTTGGGAAAAATATTTTTTGTGCTCCCAGAAATTGCACAGTCAAATAAAGCTGAACTCAGACACAAATGTGCTCCCGCCATAAAAATGACCAAAGAAAGAATAGCTGCCAGTGATACTTTTCCTACCATCCTGTTGGCCCCAGGGATGGGTAAAATCGGCATCTGACCTGCTCAGACCATTCTGGCCTGTTGATCCGAGCCTGTCCCAGAGCATCACGAACAAGGGCATGGAAGTTCAGCAGCCCATGCTCAATGCCGTGTGCTCTGCTCAGGGCTCCTGAGAGCTCCTCCAGGGATGGGATAAACCCCCAGCAGTGGGGACCAGCTCCTGCTGTGTCAGCCAGGCAGCCTCGGGTGGTGTTGGGGCAGCAGCCCATGCAGGGCTCGCTCAGCGCCAGCCCCGGGCACTGTGGACAGTGATGAATTCTCAGCAAAGCTCTGCTGCAGGCTTTGCAGAAGTGCGGGTGATCTGTTGGATTGATCCCTGCGATCCCCAAATTCAGAGCCCGCAGGAAAGTCCGGCTGGGTGACAGTGATCTTCCCATTTGTCCCAATTTGGCCTTTTTGGGAACGCTGCCAAGGAGCCTGATGTCTCTTCTCCCCACCTGGAGGCATCCACACCTGGCAGGGAACTGTGGGTGAACCAGGGTTAATCACAGGTCATAGACTACTGCAAACAGGGAGTCAAAACATCCATTTGCTAATTCCTCTGTGCTATTGCCCGTGCCGAATAGGAAGAGTCCAACATCTGTGAAAAGCTCCTGCACATTCACAGCAGCCTCAGTTACTGTGTTTGTACATGCATGGCAGAAAAGTGTGCTTGTGAATTCTCAGCCAGTCTGAGAAGCATTTCAAGGGTTTCTGCAATCAATCGATATTTTTAAGGTTTAAAGAAAATAAATTAGAGTAAGAATTAGAAACAGTTACATTACGACATCTTACATATATCCCACATGAATTTTTGCATTAGAATTGTTGAGGAGACAAACTCCTCACAAATCAGGACAGCTGTCTTTTCTCTATAGAGAAACACCTTACAAGCAATGTTACAACACAATCCATATTTCATGTTTTCTTTGCAGATTACATGAAACACAGCCTACAAATATACATAACAGGAAATCATTGTAAGCAGAGTTCTTAAGTTACAAAATGCAGGAAAGGCCTGTTGTGCCTGTCTATGTCGCTCTCTTACCTCGTGACTCATTCTGCAGGTTGCAATAAACAGCTGAATGCTCTCAGGAACTCCAAGTCGTTCCTCTTACCATCCTGAATGGATGGGGAGAAGTAGCATTGAACAATATAAACAACTCTTCAATTCTATCAAAACTTAACCCTTAAAGTTTTCTTTTTGTGTCTTCTAGGGGAAGCAGATGTACCAAACACACAGGAGAACGTGATTTTAGACGGTTCTGTTTGGTCCGGTATGGTGAAGAACTGCTTTCCTCAGACACTGATGGATAATCCCTCTCTTAGTCTCAATGTTATAAATTTACTCATTACAATCGGGTACGTCAATCAATAAGGCAATTTATTAATTCATTGATAAGGAACGGGCAAGCAGCGCTGGGGCTGCGGGGAGTCTGCGCTCCACCAACACGTCCGTGCTACCCCTGGTCACTGCCCCTTTTATTGGCAGCTTCTGGGGCCGTGTCGTGCTCACTGTGCTGGGGTACAAGCCCAGACAAGCCCAAACACGTTGGCTACCATTGAAGCAGCAGTAGGTGCCCACCAGGTCTGGACAAGGCTCGAACACGTTGTCAGGTCACACTCCTAGCAAGCAGGTAACAACAGTAACAAGTCTGTTCATGTCCACACAAGCCCACGTTATCTTGTACAAAAAAGTGGATACAATTCATAATTATAGTGACAAAATAATAAAAAATAGATAAAAACAAAAATTTACAGCAAAGTGATTTAAACAAATACAATGAAATAATTCGATTTTTCTGTGTCTCCTGTCCATGCTTTACTTTGGATTCAGTATTCTTGTTTATACTGATACCATGGTGTATGTTCATAGTGATATGAATTTGCTATGCAACATCTTGTTCTGGGTTACAATGTAAAGATGTGCCCAGAAGTATGTATTCTATCACCATCTGTTAAAAACCAGGTGGGGCAGAGTTCTTTATCTCTTCCACAACCCATCCTTCCTCCAAGGGGATATTGTCTCTTAATGGGCCATTGAGTCCCACTGTATGACTGATAAAATTACAACATCCCATTGTGGGATGCTCCAGCCAGGAGGAGGAGCCAAGCCTTTCCTACCTAGATAAAAACTGAGATTTAGAGCATCAGAGCAGCCTTTTTCCACTGGATCCTAGAGGAAATCGGGCCGTTCCACATTATCACTGGACCTTCAGAGGAAAACTGCACCCTTCTACAGGAGCACTGCTTCAACTGAACCACATCTGTCGTCCAGGACAACTGCAGCCACCATTAATGGGACTGCTACCACCACCCTCACTAGCGGGGTGTCAGGTTGTATTCTGACTCTCTCAGTGATTTTCTTTTGTACTATCGCTTCTATTTATTTTTTATCTTTTTTCCTAATAATTTGTATTTCTGACTTGGAGTTTCCCAATGGTTTTGCTTTCAAACCAGTACATTTTTGGTGCCCAACAAGGGGCAAAAAAGTACTGAAAAAAGTCAGCATTCCAATTTTGTATTGTAGAAGCCACCTATTCACCATGATTCTCAACATGCTTACATGGGTCTTCTATCTAGCTCTCTATATTTTTCCACACATGGGGAACTATCTGCCGGTTGTAAGGCTCCTATATAGACCAGGGTACGGTATAAAAATTGCTTTATTGGTCTATTATGTCTATTGTATGATAACCTCCAAGGCAATGCACATCATTCAGAATATATACTCAACTTTGTTTGCTTGTCCTAGTCTAGGCTGCTACATCTGGGGCCTCAACAATCACACCCAGCCCCTGGGGGGAGAGATAAAGAATGATTTTTTTTCCAGCCTTTCAGGCCTGACACAGCAGTTTTTGGAAATATTGAGTTCTCTCTGGAAGCCAAGGACAGCATATTGTTGTTGTTAGTTCTGCTTTGTCTCCTCTGCACAGCCTGCAACATGCTTAGAAATAAAACACTACATAGTGTAGTGCAGCATCTTCTTGAGGAAGAAGAAAAAAGAAACAAATCAGCTGCGTCCATGTCTGCACAGAATGTCACAAAGGAGAAAAGAACCAGACGCAAAGCAACAGTGTCCGTGTCTATGCAGTCTGCCACAGAGGAGAAAGGAACCAAAAGCGCCATCAGCATCTCCACACAAACCATCGCTGAACCAGAGCAGCCTAGACCAGTAGCAGTTGCCCCCGTTCAGAAGAAGAAATCAAAGAGCAAATCAGTTCACATAGTGACTGACAAGGACATGGCAGGACCTTCACACCCAAGAGAAGAGAAAGAGCCAGAGATCATCACTCGCTCTCTATCCCTGGGTGAGCTACGTGACCTGCGGAGGGAATTCATCTGCCAGATGAATGAGTCCATCCTGACCTGGTTGCTCCACATCTGGGATGCTGCAGCCAATGACACCATTCTGGATGGAAGTGAGGCCAGGAAACTGGGATCTCTGTCCCGGGATGTGGTCATCGACCAGGGGATCGGGAGAACCCAAGAAACTCTCAGCCTCTGGCGGCGACTGCTGACAAGTGTGAAGGACAGATACCTTTGTAAAGAAGATCTTCAGGTGCACCAAGGAAAATGGAGCACAATAGAACAAGGTATCCGATGCCTGAGGGAACTGGCCGTGCTGGAGATAATTTTCTCAGAAGATGAGAGATTTCCTAAGAGCCCAGACTGTGTCTGGTGCACGTCACAGATGTGGTTGAGATTCGCATGGCTCGGACCAGAGATGTATTCCCGTTACCTGGGAACGCTGCAGTGGAGGGAAGGTGAGGACATGGTAGGCATCTTGGCCAATAAACTAAGAATTTACAAGGACACTGTCACCACCCCATTTCTTACCCATATCTTGTCCATGGAAACAAGGCTGATTGAACAAGTCTGGAGTTTGATTGAAGAAGGCCATCAGAAACTAAAAAAGGAACATAAGGAAGAAAACCACCACATCTTGCCAGAAGCAACAAGAGTCTCTGCCCAGCCAGGGAGAGAGGACACACTCCACGAGGTAACCTCTGGTTTTTCCTTCAGGAGCATGGAGAAGACATGAGGAAGTGGGATGGAAAACCCACCTTCTCCTCCTTAGCAGCCTGGGTACATGAACTGAAAAGAGGGACAACTTACACAAGAAGCTCATCTAGAGTCAAAGCTGCTCCAGTCTCTCATGCACAGAACTCCAGACAGTATCAGAATGATGATATGACTGATCCTCTTGAAGAGACCACAAGAACCTATCTACTGGCAGAGAGCAACGTGTACCAAGATCAGGAATAGAGGGGTCCTGCCTCTAGCCAGGTAGAGGACTGGGACAATTGAGTCTATTGGACTGTGTGGATCCGATGGCCTGGAACGTCTGACCCACAAAAATATACAGCTTTGGTTGACACCAACGCCCAGTGGACCCAGATGCCATCAAGATATGTAGGAGCTGAATGTATTTCTATTTCTGGGGTAACAGGAAGATCCCAGCAGTTGACTATATTGGAGGCCAAAGTGAATTTAACTGGGAACAGATGGCAGAAACACCCCATCCTCACTGGCCCGGAGACCCCATGCATCCTCGGCATAGACTATCTCAGAAATGGATATTTCAAAGACCCAAGGGGATATTGTCGGGCTTTCGGGATAGCTGCTGTAGACAAAAGACATCAGAAAGCTGAATACCTTGCCTGCTCTCTCAGACAACCCTTCTGCTGTGGGACCACTGAGAGTTGAAGAACAACAGGTACCAATCACCACAGCAACAGTACATAGTCAGCAATTCCATACCGACAGAAACTCGGTAATTCCCATCCATGAGATGATTCGTAAACTGGAGAGCCAAGGGGTGGTCAGCAAAACCCACTCACCCTTCAACAGCCCCATCTGGCCTGTGCACAGGTCTGATGGAGAATGGAGATTGACAGTGGATTATCGTGCATTGAATGAAGTGACTCCACCACTGAGCGCTGCTGTCCCAGACATGCTGGAACTCCACTACGAGCTGGAGTGCAAGGCAGCAAAGTGGTACACCACCACTGACCTTGCCAATGCATTCTTCTCCATTCCTCTGGTAGCAGAGTGCAGGCCTCAGTTTGCTTTCACCTGGAGGGGCAGGCAGTACACCTGGAACTGACTGCCCCAGGGGTGGAAACACAGCCCCACCATCTGCCATGGACTGATCCAGGCTGCACTGGAAAAGGGCGAGGCTCTGGAACATCTACAGTATATCAATGACATCATTGCATGGGGGAGGACAGTAGGGGAAGTCTTGGAGAAAGGAGAGATTATCCAGATTCTGCTGAAAGCTGGTTTTGTCATTAAGCAAAGTAAGGTTAAGGGACTGGCTCAGGAAATTCAGTTTCTAGGAGTCAAGTGGCAAAACAGACGTCATCAAATCCCAACAGAAGTAATTAACAAGATCACTGCTGTGTCTCCATCAACCAGGAAGAAGGAAACACAAACTTTCCTAGGGTGCCATAGGTTTTTGGAAGATGGACATCCCTGGGTACAGCCACATTGTGACCCCTCTCTACCTGGTCACCCACAAGAAGAACAATTTCCACTGGGGCCCTGTAGGCACTAACCACATAACAAGTTGCAAAAGCTACCGAGGAAGAAGGTGGACCAAGTCAAGTCGCAGAGCTTAAAGCCGTTCAGCTGGCTTTGGATATTGCTGAACAAGAGAAATGGCCGAGGCTCATCTCTACACCGACTCATGGATGGTAGCTAATGCTCTGTGGGGATGGCTGGATCACTGGAAAAAGGCCAACTGGCAGTGCAGAGGGAAACCCATCTGGGCTGCTGAGATTTGGCAGGACATTGCCACCCGAGCAGAGAGACTGACCATGAAGGTTCAACACGTGGATGTGCACATACCCAAAATTCAAGCTAATAAAAAATATCACAACAACTAGCAGGTAGACAGAGCTGCCAAAGTGAAAGTATCACAGGTAGATCGAGATTGGCAGCACAAGGGAGAATCATTCCCAGCTCGTTGGGCCCATGATGCCTCTGGTCATCAGGGGAGAGATGCAACATAGCCATGGGCCCGTGACCGAGGGGTGGACCTTACCATGGACAGCATCTCACAGGTCATCCACAACTGTGAGACCCATGCTGCAATCAAACAGGCCAAGCAGGTGAAGCCTCTGTGGTACGGTGGATGATGGTTGAAGTACAGGTATGGGGAAGTGTGGTTACTGCACTAAAAAGAGAGAGAAAGGACAGTAACACACATGGGCTTCTTTAGGGAAAAAGGTCAACTTTATTGTATGGACAGCACATATTTAAAGCATGTTACGTGGAGCTAGGACAGGACAGTAGCTCATTGGACAATTGGGAAAAACATTGATGGGATAGTACTTCAGGATGTATCCCACGGGAAAGACATCAGGTGTTAATCTTTATTATGAATTCCACTCTGATTTTTACTGTATTATCACCTTGGGAGACTTCCTCCCTAACTGAAGCTATAGTCAGCTTATTAGCCTGGGAATGGACCTGAGAGTCAGGAGAAATTCAGGCCTGAAAAAGAATTTCCAAGCTGTAATTCCCTAGCTCTCTAATGTGCGTGTCTACAGGGAAGCCTGGCAAATTGATGGCATCACCCTTCCCCAAACCTGCCAAGGCAAGGGCTATGTACCCACCACGGTGAAAGCAACCACAGGATGGTTGGAAACCTACCCTGTGCCTCATGCTACTGCCCAGAACACCATCTTGGGCCTAGAAAAGCAAGTCCTGTTCAGACATGGCACTCCTGAGAGAACTGAGTCGGACAACGGAACCCATTTCAAGAAGGGCCTTATCAATACCTGGGCCAGAGAACATGGCATTGAATGGATATATCATATCCCTTACCACGTGCCAGCTGCTGGGAAAGTTGAATGGTGTAATGGACTCCTTAAGACTACCCTCAAGGCACTTGGTGGGAGAACCTTCAGAAATTGGAAAATGAATTTAGCAAAAGCCACATGGATGGTCAACACCCAAGGGTCCATCAATCGAGCTGGTCCTGCCCAGTCTGAACCCCTGCACACAATGGATGGAGACAAAGTCCCTGTGGTAGACATGAAATGTATTTTAGGAAAGACTGCTTGGATTAATCCCACTGCAGGCAAAGGCAAACCCATCTGTGGGATTGTTTTTGCTCAAGGACCTGGTTACACTTGGTGAGTAATGCAGTAAGATGGGGAAACCCATTGTTTACTAAAAGGAGAACTAATTTGAAGTGTGGACTGTGTGTAAGGTTTCATTCTATATTTTATATATACCTATATCTATATCTATATATCTGTAAGAGGGTATTGGTTGGGGTATGATGCAGATGGTAACAGAATAAGGGGTGGATTATGTCCTAGGTAACTGTAAAGATGTGCCCAAAAGTATGTATTCTATCAACATCTGTTGAAACCAGGTGGGGCAGTAATCCTTATCTCTGTGGAAAATATCCTCTGCTAATGGGCCAGGTGCAGCAGTGTCCTTTATCTTTTCCACAACCCATCCTTCCTCCAGGGAGGGATCTTCTGTTAATGAGCCATTGAGTCCCACTGTATGACTGACAAAATTACATCATCCCATTGTGGGATGCTCCAACCAGGGGGAGGAGCCAAGCCTTTCCTACCAAGATAAAAACAGAGGTTTGGAACACCAAGGCAGCCCCTTGGTGTTCCCAAACACCACTGGTTCCCACTGAAACCCACTGGTTTCCAGAGGACAAGAGCTACCAGAGCTTTTTACAGGATCACTACTTCAACAAGACCACTGCATCTGGACTGCGACCACCATCATAACTAGCAGGGTGTCAGGTTGTATTCTGACTCTGTCACTAGTTTTCTTTTGTACTATTGCATGTATTTTATCTTTTCTCTTTTTTCTTATTCAATTGTATTTCTGACTTGGAGTCTCTCACTGGTTTTGCTTTCAAACCAGCATAAAACTTATGTCTTGTTTTTTTTATTCAGCTGCCTAACACTGGAAAGAAAGCAAGATCTTTCTTGTGACATAGAATGGTGGCAGAAAGAAGATTTGAGAGACTGCATTTAGAGCTTCATTTTTCTTACTGGTTATTTTTGCTGGAATTAAGTAGCAAGAAACAGCCAGAATTGCTCTAAGAATGTGATGTTTTCAAAGAGAGTAAGAGGGATGATACAGGCAAGTACAGGTCAGTCAGCCTTGCCTCCATGAATGATCTGGGGCACAAAGTAGAGCTGGAGGCAAGTCCTTAGTGCTCTGACCCCCAGGTGCTGATACTGGGGCAGATAATCTTGAATGTCTTCATTAACAGCCAGGCTGGAGGAGCAGTTTACCTTCAGCAAGTTTGCAGAAAATACATGATCTCTCCATAATTAGGTCACTTACAGCCAGGGCTGCAGAATTAGTCACAGTGACTCAAACAGAAGTAGAAAAAGACTGCCCAAAACTCTCAGTTGGAGCACTGCTATTGCTCAAGTGTGCAGCTCACAAAGAAGCCCCTCAGCACTTGCCCAAGTTCCTTAGCTCATCTGCTATTTTAAGTTATTCCAGCAGTTTGCATGGCTGCATCATGAGAAGGTGTATCATGAAAGCAGTGATGAGGAATGCACCTGGGGCTGGCTGTTCCATGTGCAGCTGCAGTGCCAAAGAATAAAGACTCTTTATTTTCCTTTGCCTGAAGCAAAACCTTCTGGAGATGTGTCAGACCTGGCAGCACATCCTTCCAGCAAGTGGCAAACAATCCCATGTCACTTGGAAGAATGATGAAAATCAGATTATTGGACAGCCATAGGAAAGGTGAGAGTTCAGAAGTCTGTTTGCACTGACATGGACAACTTTTATGAAACCCAACCACACTTTTTAAGTGTCTTCACTTTTTCTATGGAATCCCTGCCTTCATCCTTCATTTGATTACCTTTTTGCTAAGGACAGATTTCAGTGTTAAATGCCAGCCTTACTGGGGAAATTAGTATCTACCTTTGAATCTGCTCCACAAGTTAAATGGGCAGGGACATTTCACCAAAAAGGGTATCTCAATAAAGCAATTGATAAAGGGGGTCTGATAAGAGCAGCACTGGCCCCTGATAGAAGTAAGGATGCCTGAAGTACCTCGGACCAGCCCAAACTGGCTTTGTGGTCTGGAGAAATGCAAAGGATCCAAGGAATATGAGTGAAGAACAGAGGTGAAAAGCTCAGTGTGAAGAAGAGGATGTTACTTCATCTGAAGCCTCCTGGTCCATGAGCACCAGAAGCCACTGCACAGACACACCTAAGAAGAGCCAAAGATGGGGACTGTGGAAATTATTTCCCACTACTCATTATAGTAAAACCTACCTTTTTGGAGAAAGGTCCTGAGTATGGATAGGCTGTGTCACAATTATCTGGAAACAAAACATCTTAATGTCTAAAAGCAAAGTAAATCACCACGGTGCATGTGCATGTTTATAGCAGACAGACCCCGTGTGCCTAGTGCTGAATAAAACATACCTACTTTACAACCTGACTGGCTGTGGAGTCTTCACCCTGCATGTCACAATGGCAGTCCACTTTCCTTCATCTAGATTAGGATGTGTATCAGGTATGAATGGTAATTTCTTAAGATGAATTCAGTTACCAGACAAGAACCTAATCAACGCTGCCATCACCAACGAACCTTTACTCAGAAAGGAAAATGTAATTGGTTTAGAAGCACATACTGTAAAGGCAGAACAACATCATACATTAACCTTCCTACGTATTTCACACTCAGTATTAATGTGTTGGCTTGCAGTGTTTAACCAGTAATCTCATGGATGACTGTGTAGCCTAGAAGGGCCAGAAAGAAAGTGTTCAGATATATATGAACTGAGAACTGTAGTGATTTTCTTCTTCTTGCTGACTTTACTGACATCAAGGCAGAATATTCAGGGTTTACAGTGACAGTGCAGATCCTGCTTCATAAGGGGCAGTGACATGGAAAAGGAATTGTTTGCAGCCTGACTGGTTAGAGGCTGTTTCTTTAAAAGTTGTTTTCAAGTACCACAGAACCAAGTTCTACTTAGAAAAGAAAGTGAAACACTGCAAAGATTTTGGCCAAATCCCCATCTCCCATGCCCCAGCCTCAATGTAGAACCTTGTCCATGGGGATATTTTCATGTGACATGGGGAAAACTGCGGCAAAATGCCGATAACTCAATGACCATTGCAACTGAGGCAGGTGTTGATCCAGCAAGCTCATGTCACTCTGATGGTCTGTAAAGGATGCCTGTGATTCACAGCAGAACACCATTTACCCACTTGCCAAAAACTCTACAGATCTTGTCAAAATACAGACTACAAATCTCTTGCTTACCAGCATCTCTTTAAAGATATCTCGAATTTGTTTTTCACAGGGTTCATCTGTAAACCAGCACTATATTATACCGCAATTGTTACAAGATGGCAATTTCACAGACCCATGTCAACTATTTAAGTATGGGACTTAGAACAGCAAACAATGCAGCTCTTTGTGTCAGGGACTGCCCTTAAGCATTTTCACACCACCATTCACAACAACAATTCAGTCCTGATGGCAGTGACTCAGATCTACTACAGCCTAAAACATAAAGACATGATCACTGCAGATGGGTTTTACTCAAATGCTGAGATTCAATAGCAACAGCACTGCTATCATAAAAATGCAACCCCAAATTTGAAACAGGAATAATCAGAAGCAAGCAATAAACAGAGATCCTCGATGGACCAACTCCAAGACTCAGAAAGTTTTTTTAATAATAGGTGTCTATACACCTACAAAATTTCATTCTTAATGTTTTAGTTATTGAAATAACTAAATATAGATATAAATACATCTGTATCTATAGCTATAAATGTATAGACAGAAGTGACCGACTACATCATTAAATACATTTTATCATCACTACTAGAAAAACTCCAGCGTCCATTATTGCATGGAATCTTTTCTATTTTAAAGTACCACAATGAGTATTCTCCTATTCATGAACTATTGGGAAAGAAAAGTCCCAAAACAAAACAAAACCAAACTCCAGTGCATAGAATTTATTAACCCAAACAACATTTTGGAAAGCCACTACTACCTGGCATCAAAAAAATGTTCGACGTCTCTGAAATAATTCCTTCTAGAACATTACTCAAAATGATTCATGTTCAGCAATTACTCCAGCAGCAAATAAAACCACCAGTCCATCAGAGACGAATCAAAATATGACTGAACCTCCATGGAAAATGTAGCTGCTTTCTAAGAACTGCAAAGAAAAATGTCTCCAAGTTTTCATTACTTAAAAGCCTGGTGTAAATCCAGGCTCCCACTCATGGTATCCAAGAATTTACCGCCAGGCTGAACACGTCAAGCTCCGACACACAGGGACACAGGAACACGGGGACACAGGAACACAGACCCAGACTGATGGATGCACACACATCCCTCGCACCCACACTTGGAACCATCTTCCTGCTGAGCTGAGGACAAGAAGCGACCGGAACAGCCCGGGCACTCCGGCTTCCCTGCAAGGCACCCGACAGCCTTGAAGCTCCAAAGGGAGCCCAGGTCGGAGCTCGTACTGTCCGGAGCGAGCCCGGAGGAGCCCCCCCATCCCGCAGCCCTCCCCAGGCCCAGCTCCTGGCGCAGCCGGGGCCGCTCCCCCTGCGCTGTCGCGGCTCCTCCCGCGGGCGGGGCTGAGGCGGCCCCGCTGCGGCCCCGCTGCGCTCCGAGCTCCGAGCTGCGCTCCGGGCCGGGGCTGGGCCGGGCCGGGAACGGACGGACATGCCGGGAGAGGGGAGAGAGGCCTGGGACAGAGGGGAGATCCTGGAAGAGGGAGGAGTGATCGGGAGAGGGGAAGATGCCGGGAGACGAAGAGAAGCACTGGCTACAGGCCGGGAAAGGAGGGAGCCTGGGACAAGGGGTAGCTCGGGACGGGAGAAACCCGAGAGAGGGGGGAGAGCCCGGGAGACGGGGGAGAACCTGGGAACGGGGAGAGATGCCGAGAGAGCTGGGAGCCGGGTAGAGCGGAGAGAGTCCGGGAAAGGCCTGGGAGAGCAGAGGCCAGCGGCGGGAGGCCGGGAGCGGGGGCTGGTGCAGGCCGAGCGGGAACGGGGGAGCCCGGGAGCAGGGAGTCGTGCAGCCGGGCCGGGAATGGGCGCGGGTCAGCGCCTTTGGGAGAGCGCGGCTGCGGGGGCGGCCCCGGAGCCGGAGACACGTGGAAAGCGACTGCTCGGCAGCCCCGGCGGCCGTGAGAGCACAGCCCTGCCCGGGGAGGCAGCGCCCTGGGCACCGCTCGGGTTCCCAACGAGGCGATGGCACCGCTCGGGTTCGCCGCCGTATCCGCGGCAGCTCAGAGCGTCGGTCCCTCCTCGGGCCCAAGGCTCACCTGCGCCAGGTGCGCCACAGCATCGCCTCTGGCTGGAGAACCCACAAGGAGCAGTGCCGGGCAGGGACTGCAGATCCCCATCGGTGGCAAGGAAAACAGAGCAAGGAATCTTCCACGGGAGAATACATGGGATCGGAGTGAGGAGTCACTGTGGAATGTGTTAGGATGTCCTCACATGAATATTACTGCTCTTGGCTTGGAACGTGGAAAAGAAGTGCAGAGACATAAATTAGAAGCTGGTTGCAATGACCTGTTATCTGCATAAAATGCTACACAACAGCTGGAAAGCTTTCTGGATGACTAATTACCACTTGCCAGGTAATCTGGACTTGATAGGGGCAGCTTAGTTATTGCTCCAAAATGACTCGGGAGCCACGATGAAGAAAATTCTGAAGCAAGGTGCACAGACTCACATTTTAAAGCGGTTACTGTGGGTTTGATCAATGGAATCTGCTTTTATGCCATGATTCTCCTGAAGGTTTGTATTGTGGATTCTTTTTCATGCAGGCATACATGCAAAATATGGGGATCTAAGGTAAAGTCCTTTTCTAAGGGATATTGGAAGAGACTGGCCTTGGTTAAGCAATATGTCAGTGAGAGACAGTGAAGCCATTATTACTGAGAGGAAGAACAGCCCTGCAGCAGAGGTGTGAGCCCTGGCAGATATTCACTAGAACCACCTTAGGCAGAAACAGTTAGAAGGTAGAGTGAAGGGATTAATCACTGGTGCAGTATTCTATGGACTTTGAGATCACTACACTATTCCAAATGGTCTCCCTTCAGTCAGAAGAGGCTTCCATCTCTTCCAAGAATTGCCTACTCATACTCTTCTACTCCCTTCCAAATCAGTTCACCCTCAATCACAAACCTCGGGCACATTCCCATATTCCCTCTGTCCCAGCAGCTCAGAGCTGCATTGCACAGTGCTTGCTGTGCTGCAGAGAGCACAAAGCAGGCTGGCCTGGTGCCCCTGAATATTTCTGCAAAGCACTCTGCATTTCACACCTTTGCTGTGGCTCCGTGCACAAGGCCAGGATTGCAGGCGCTTCCTCGCAGGGCTGTGTGAGGCACTGTCTCCTGCAGCTGTGACCTGACAAGCTGTCCCTGCCTCCCGCTGGCCTCGGTTCCCCTGGCACAAGTGCCGTGCCTGAAGGACGCTGCCCTGTGCTGGAGCCTGCGGAGCAGCCCGGCTCCCTGCCCCTGTGCCCAGAGTGCTGCACACACTGCTGACCTTGCCCAGGAGTTACAGGGCAGCCGGCCCAAGAGGGGCAATGCTCAGCCAGGGCACCAGCCCTGGGCTGCTCTTTGCCTTTCTCTCCTGCTGGCCACGCTCCAGGGGGCCAATGCCACCAGTCTGTGCTGTGCCCAGCACGGCTGCGCTTCCCCTGGGGCCCAGCCAGCTGCCAGCTTGGCTCTGAGAGCAGAGGATTCGCCCGGTGCCAGGAGGAGGCACCCAGGGCCGGGCTGCTGCCTCTTGCAGCTCCAAGGGCCTCCTTCCAGCCTGCCTCTGCCCAGGCTCAGGCTGCTCCGGGCTCTGCCAGGGCTCTGCTGGGGCTCCACCCTGGGCAAGGCTGGGCTCACTCTCCCCTCACAGTTACTGACAGCTCTGCACCACATCCTGGAGACCTTTCAGAGCAGCCTCACTGATCTTTCTGCTTTCTCAGTTGAGCCAAACTCTCCTCCAGCCAAAGAGATTGCACTTAGGGATGCAAATCCAAGTGGCAGGAAAGCAAATGCTCTTGAGTCACAGCTGAAGGCTGTCACCGTTGAGATTTAAAAGATACGACACTCCATAGTTCACACAGCAACAGCCAATATTACCGAGTGCAGTTCCTCTTTAGAAGATGTTAAAAACCCTCCGTGGCTGGTCTCCTAATTGGCTGAATTTGGTTACCACCCAGCTCATTGGCCAGTAGCTCCCTGTGTCCATGCTTGCCAGGGATTGCTGGCATTGTTTGAATTTAAATGTCCCAGCTTTCAAATGCCTTCCTCCTGGGGATGTTGACCTCTTTTCCCTAATGGCATAGACTGGTGGAATTCTAATTAGGGTATCTATGACTGTGAAGCCTCCAGGCCAGATTTTAGCCATCATAGAAGGTCTGCATCTGCATAGGATGGCTTGGCTGCCCCCTCCTCCTTTGGTTTTGCCTGCAAATGCCATTGCCTTTCTGCCTCAAATAGAAGCACCGTGGCTGGGCAAAAACAAGCCAGTGGGCCATATTCCAAAGGCAGTGTGATCTGGAGAGGATAAACGAAGAAGAGCCTTCCCTACTCAGAAACCATGTCAAAGAAGCCATAAGTGTGACTTAGCAGCATTAAAAAACAGCTGGCAATCCAGAAGGAAATGTTGTCTTTTCTGAAAGACTCAGAAGGAGGGGAATCTTCCAAATGAGTTGCACTTTGAGAAACTTTATTTATTTATTAACCTATTCTGTAATCCGACTCTGTAATCATAATCTAAAATTCTACTCAGCAATCCTATTCAATGTTGGTTGCAAGGTATTGTTTCAATGTGATTTTTAAATTCTTGTCTCCTTCTTCTTCTTTCTCTTCATTGAAATGATGAGTGGTGCCAGGGTTGACACTGGCTTGGCTGATGTTACAAATGGATGCTGTCCACAGGGAAAAAAAAAACCAAAACAAACAATGAATCATGACTTTCAAGGCTCAATGCTTCACAGGCTCAGTCAGGATTGCTCTGGTTCACAGAAAGATGCAGAAAGAGAACCAACAGGGCCATCTGCACCTCAACCTTCATGTGCAGGACCTTGCCATCACAGACAAACCTGGCCCAGAATCCCACTTATCTCTTTATTCTGGTGTCTTCATCTTGCTGGGGACTTTGCCCTGCCAGGGCTCTGGAAATGGTGCTTTTCTGTCCTTGGGGTTTTTTCCTTTCAGGAAACTCCAAAGACTCACATGGGTGCCTCTCTTTGAAAGACAGGCATCACGCTAATTTCCACAGGGGGACACAGCAGTGTCTACCTTTCCACGCCCTGCCCCTCCTGTGCTGGATGGCACCTTCCTTCCTTCCTTGCCAGCAGGGACAGCCGAGTGGCACTGGGTCCTGCAGTTCCCTCTCTGCCACACAAGCTGGCAGTAACCCTGGGGCAGGTCCTGTCTGCTTGACCATGCCAGGCAGCAGATGGGGCTGGGACAAGTCCCTCTCAGCTATCCCTGTTTGCGTGGCAGAAACCTCTAAGAGTGGGGTGGGGGCACAAACCAGGGCCCCTCAGAGGCTCACAGTGAGCCTGCCACAGCCCCTCCTTCCCACAGCCAAATCTCTGAGTGCTCAGCCAGGACTGGCTTCCTCGGGTTCTTCTATCAACATTTCACTCCTCTGGATCCAGCATTGCTCTACTTCAATTCTTGTGCCATTAGATAAAACTGTCCACACCACCAAATTACAAAACAGGGCGACAGAAACCGTCAGAGAACAGACAGAGCACTTCTCCTCTGAGGACAGACAGGGAGACCTGGAGTGATTTAGCTTGGCGAAAAATAGCTCCCAGGGAGACTTTATTGACACTTGCCAGAACTTCAGTGGGGGCTTCTGAGGGAGTATGGGACACCTTTTTAATTATGTCCAGTTGCAGTAGCAAGTGGGCTAACATTTTTAACCAAACAGAGCATTGAGTCAGAGTAGCTCTAAGAAAGAACTTATTTACTAGGAGCACGGTGCAACAGTGGCACAAGTTGCCTTGAGAGCTGGTAGTTGCCCGTGCCTGGAACCATCCCAGATCAGGTGGGACAGGGCTCTGAGCAACCTGATCTCCTTCAAGATGTCCCTGCTCATTGCAGGCCACTTGGGCCAGATGACCTTTGCACCTCCCTACCAGCCCAGCCCAGTCTAGGATTCCTCACCATTTTCATTTGAAAAGCACAAGATTGGAGGTGAGGAGGAGGGGGCTGATCTGATGCCTTGGCCTCCAGTGGAGGAGGAGCCCATTCCACGGACACTCTTTCACCTGCAGCCCCTTTGCATTTTACCTGCAGGAGCTCCTTGGCAGACCAGCGCCGAGCCTCGTCTGTCTGCAGGCAGCAGCTCAGGAAGTCCCGCAGCAAAGGCGAGAAGAGGTTGGGCTGCCGCAGCTTTGGTCTCCCTCCTGTGGCTGTCGGGAGTTGAGGCTGGAGAAAAAGGAAACACGAGGCTCAGCCTGCTCCTTTCACATCTGTCACTGCTCTCCCAGATGCCATTGTTTAACCTGCACTCTGCACTGGCAGTTTCTGCCCTGGCAGAGAGGCTGAGATGACTTTGCTGTACCAACAAATCACCCAAACCCCAAAGCAGCCACAGCTTTTCCAACATGCAGGGGATCTCACCTTGGCAGCTGATCTCATTGACTGACCTAGGTAGTGAGAACTACATCAGCAAAAACATGTTTGCTTCTTTGAGGATTTGCACCAGCTTGACAGGCTATTTGGAAGAGGGACTTTGCTATATTAACTAACTCTTATTTCCAAGAATTATTACATGAAAGGCATCTCTGGAATGCTTGCTGGTCCCTTATGCAAAGCTGCCATAATCCAGAACTCATCAAGCTTTTTGTCCCGTTCTTGAAAAGAATGGTAATTGGAAGAAAAGAAAGGAAATCCATCAGGTATTCCTCAGGTAAGAAAACAAATATTTGGAATTTCATATTCAACACAGACACATAAAGATGCATGCACCAAGTATTGGGATGAAAATGCCTGTTTGGGCACACAAAGAGGAAACGCCTGCAGCTCTGTTTCTCAGCAGTCTGCAAGTTTCAGCTTCTTTATGTGGCAAAAGGAAACCTTTTCATGGGTGTGATGGGTTGACTTGGGAAGCACAAACTCAGAAGTTCTCTCTGAGGGAGCTTCCTCTGTGGGGGTTGGGACACCTTCAACAGCCCATGGGAGAAAGTTAGTTCGCTCCTTGAAAACACATTTCAAAGGAGGTAATCCGGAACTTGTTTTTTTGTCTTTCCTGTAGCTGAGCAGGTGACACCAACCCGAGCTTCCCCCCGCCCCCCATGCCGGGGGGAGGCTCGGGAGGCCGCTTGGGCCCCGTTTGCAAACGAGGGGAGCCGATGGCCGGGAGGAGGAGAGGCTCCTTGATGAGACCTTCACGGCTTCCTCCTCCACGGGCCCGCGGCTCTGAGGGGGGCCCGGCTCCTGCTGCTGGCTCGGAGCAGTTTCTGAAGGGCCAGGCCTGCCCAGCCCCCGCACGGCCTGGGGGAGGCAGCCGGGCCTGTCTGGGAGCAGGGGTGGCCATGGGCAGGGTGGGGCTGCAGCCCAGCCCCAGAAAGGCTGAGTGACACCTCAGCCACCCTCACCCAGCACGGCCTGGGCCTGGCCCAACTCTTGGAGTTGTGTGAAACTTTAACTCTTTACTGCTCAGATAAGATTTGCAAAACCTCCGGCCTTCCTTTGAATATGAAAGGGAATAAGAAGATTTCTGAAGTCAGTGAAGCAAGAGCTAAGGTTTTTTAGATAGAAGGAGAATGAGGAGATGCTGTCAAGATGGCTGAAAATCCTTTTGTAAGATTATAACGATGAACTGATGTACTGAATATTCCTATAAACCATGGAGAAAGACATGGGGGGATGGAGATGTTCCATTTGATAGATGATTTGACCAAAAAGTACCTGTGTTAAGAATCTTTTGCCTCGAGGAAAGAAGGGGATCTCGGTTTTCTGAGGATGAAGCATGAACAGAAAAAAAAGAAATGAAGAGAACCTTTGCTGTGGAACATTTCATTCTTAAAAGTAATACCTCCATGAAATAAACATGGCCCACATCTACAGCTTTGGGAAGGCTGTGGAGTTGGGAGGAGCGTCACGATTGCAGGTCAGGGCGGATGCAAATCGTGAAAATGAAACCACGAGAGGACTGTTTTCTTCCTTCTTGTGGAAAAATCCCTACAGCTTCAACAAGAGGAGGCTTCTCTCTCCGGAAGTGAACTGAAAAAGACTAAATTGGGAACTGACTGAAGTAGTTGTTGTTTGTTTGTTTTGTTGTTATGAAGGTTGGGAGAGGGAAGGAAGGAGTGGTCTGGGAAAAAAAATCTTATTCTGAATTTGTTTTTTTCCCCCCTTTGTTTGTGTAGTTAATGAATTTCTTTTTTTTTTTTTTTTTTTAATACTGTCTTAAATTTTAGGCCTGCCTTGCTTTTTTGCTCCTGGTTCTGTCTCACAACAGGAAAATGAGAATATTTAAATTGGCAAATCAAAACAAATCAAAACTAAGACAATGGGCAAATCAGAAGAAGGAGAAGTGCTATCCCTATGGTAACCCTCTGCTCATTTGGATACTCTAGTCAATGCATCAATGGTGTGCCATTGCAGAAAGTGCCAGGCAAGAATGGGAGGTTCTGGCAGGCTCTCCATGACACCAGCCCCTGGCCTGGTCTCCATAAAAATGTCCAGCACAATACTAACAGCTCGGTGCTGGTGGCACTGAAATAGATGGTGACCAAAGAGACTTTGTTATTATCCTCTTCAACCCAGAGGAAAACTTCCAAACCTAAAACAGCAAATGCACTCTCCTTGAGTAAAAATAATGATGGCAGCTTTCTTTCATTTTCCCACACCACCAGAGGTGACAAAAGGGGTTTTATCCTGTCCCCCTGCAGCTGAGCTCAGCCACTGGACATGATGGGGAGCTGATGTCCTCACTGTCATTAGAACTGTGCAGCCCAGGGATGGCCCTGCTCCTGCAGTAAAGGAACACAGCACCGGCATCAACCAAACAACCAAACACCTTGGATCCCAGCCACAGGCACCTGACTGCAGCTCATCAACTTGTTAAAGTACCAAGAAACAGCCAAGGGTTTGGTGTGCAATTCTAATTGCAGCCAGAGAAAAACACATCCTGAACTTAGCCAGGCCATCCAGAGACATGACAGAACAATGTACAGGTTTTTTGAAAGCCTGAAAGTTTCAAAGACACGCAGGATTTGGAAAATATGCTACAGTATGCAGGGAAATTGATGTGCTGTGTTTAAAAAAGGAAAAAGCAAGCAGAACTGCTTGGGCACTGCTTTGGTGGTTGTTTTTTATCTATTTTTCTTTTTCTTTTTTCTTAATTTTTCTATAAAATTGAACCTCAGAAGATTCGACCTCCATTTTGATGGGTATTTATCACATATCTAACCATTTCATGAAAAACTTGGTTTCCTTCAGGAACGGAGCTCCAACAGTGTTCAAAAAGCAAATGAGAAATGTCAGGCATGGCTGGAGGTAAAAATGGCACGTTGCTGAAATGGTTACCTGCCACTTCCCTTCTGAGACAACCAAAAGTACAGCAGATACTGATGAGCTGCAGGGATATTTTTAGAAAGGACCTTGATGGAAGTGGTGCCAGAAGATGGCAATGGGATTTTGTCCAGTGGCACACAGAACAGGGGACAGGTGAGAAAGACAGTGGGATCAGTAAGTATTTGCACCTTACCCAGACAGGAGTTGAGCTCTGGCAAGGAACTTCTCGTTCCACCATTTCAATTCCCACAATTCCAAAAGACCAAATATCCACTTTGGGGCCATATGGTTGACCTGTCTTGATTTCAGGTGCCATCCACCCAGAAGCGCTGGCCACTGAGTTCTGTCTACTCTGCTCAGGGGTGAGCTGAGCAAAGAGGCCAAAATCAGCTGTGGAGAAAACAACACACCATGAAAGCCAGCTCTAATTAGGAAACCAAGCCAAAGAATTCCCCACTCTCACTCTAAGAATGAGCTGTTGATGAATCTCCTGGAGAACTGGCCATGCTCAGTTTCCTGGGGGCTTTAGACAAGGAGTAGGGAATTGGCCACTTCCAAAAAAACCCAGGATTTTAAACGCTGCTCAGAACAGTGGCCTTTATTCCCCTGAAGGTTTACATTGTATCTCCCTCCCTCTGGAAGGGACACACACAGACCAATGCCACCCTTGACTGCTTGTGCTTCCCTATCATACCTCTGTGCATGTTGTAGCTGTGCCTTCAGCTCAAAGCAGGGGCCCCTGCACTCCCACCAGCACCATTTTTGGGGAGCTGGCAGTCACTCAAAGCAGCCCCACACCCCACATCCCTAGAACACTGCCCCTGACCAAGAATATACTGACCCAGCTTGACAGAGCCATCAGCTCTGAAAAGGATATTGCAGCTCTTCACATTTTGATGGATGATGCCGTTAAGGTGAAGAAAATCCAGTCCTTGAAGGCACTGGGAAGGAAAACAGAAACAGGAGGGCAAACATTAGTGACGTGAGTTCATCACACAAGAAAGGAAACAACTCTAAATTATTCCCCTTCCAGGGGAATTGGGACTAATGGCAGACCACAGTGCCAGTGAGAGGAAGAGCTTGCTGCTCCAACACCAGCAGAGCAGGACCTTTCTAAGGAAAGGCATGTCAGCTTTTGGAAGAGCAGCAGCAACTGCTGTTGTAGACTGTGCCCTGCAAACCAGCCAGAATGACTGCTGCTGCAGTGGATGTGCTCTCCATGCAGGGGACAAACAAGAGTTTGCCAGGAAAGGAAACTTCCCTCCCTTTGGTGTGAAGTGGGTTACTTGGGGTGGCAAGCTGCATGACAAAGGTTTATTGTTGGCCTCAGCACAAATTTGGAAGCATCACATCAGTCACATTTCAGAAGCAAACAGCATTTTGGGTGCACTACTATCCTTTTTGAGACCTGTGAGAAATGAGTCTCTCTTTTTTCTTTGCTATTCATTTCAAATCCTGCCATCAGCACCTTACTTTTACAGACAAGGAATGCAGCGCAGACAGGCTCGAGGTAAACATTTAGAGAGGCAGGGTGGAGAACAGCAAATACAAATACAAGAGACATAGAATACAACAGCAGGAGATCAGAGTACAGGAATAGAGTACAGTGATTTCTGGGGCACTGGCACACAGTTCACTTAAGATGCTTTTACTTCCCCATAGCATACCAGCAACACAGAAACAAAGCTTGGCACATGAAATCTCTGCAGTTCTGAGCCCCAGTTTCCCAAACAATCCTGCCCAAGCCCTTGGAAGCACAGGTGGGATCCCTGACCTCCCGACTGACAGCTGCCATCTCATGTTCAAACAGGTACATCTTGCTGATGACATCTCTCAGAGTGCCTCCATCCATGTATTCCATCACCAGCCAGAATTGCTTATCCACAAGGTAGCTGAAAGAAGGAAACAAGGCTGTGGATATGAACGTGCATGGCTGTGTTGCTGTTTGGAAAAGACAAGCGTCATTGTTGTTCCCAGGTCTCATTGTGATGAGGACACAATGAAAGGAATAGACATTCCCTCTAGGCTGTGCAGTGTTTCCAATCTGTGCAGACTCAAGGAGAAAGGTACCGGTGTAAAAAATAGATGTGTTAGATGGCCAGCAAGTGAAAAGTGCAGTTTAGTAACAGATAAAAAACCTGTCACACTGAGTTTCTGGATAAAAATCACCTAGTATCCCTGGCATGCACAGCAATGGAAAAGAGGGGACACAATCCAAGGGAAATCTGAGTTATTTTATGCACATGTAAGAAGACACTTGGAAAAAATCAAGCCCCAAAACGACAGGGTGGCAGTGAACTTAGAGGCTATTGATTTAGTAAGATGCGGTTGATTCAGGGTTTTGAACAATTTTCAAGCTACACGTGCCAGGGAAGACTCATGCAGACAAGATGCCCTCTCTTCCCATCCATTGATAATGAGCAGAACAATAATAATGTACTAATAATTAACATCTCAATTTTCTGCCAGTGACCAAAGTGGCTTTTTACCTTGCATGTTTGCAGTATGTAAACAGTCATGGGACAAAAGCACAACAACTCACCTGTCTAAATAGTTGACCAGGTTGGGATTCCTATTCTTCTTCATGACCATGAGTTCCTTGACCTTTAGTTCCTTCTTCCTCAGTCCGTGGAGATTTATTTTTTTTATGGCCACCTAAAATGACATTGAAAATCAGTAACTTCAGAAGCTGGTGGCACGAAACCACAGCACACATAGAGTGAGTGATTTTGCAATGACACAGCTGAGCTGAGCCAAAGTGCCTTGTGATTAGTCATTGGAGTAATTAGGAACTGACATTCCAACAGCCCATTTCTCTGCTCCCTTGGGGGCCAGTTACAGGACACATGGCCATTGCTGTTTTGCCTTGTCCACTTGATAACAAAGATGTCTTTACTGTCACCCACAAAGCTCTGCCCACACTCTCTGCTGCTCTGTCTGGGATTCAGAAGTCATCTGTGCCTTGGTACTCTCTGGATACATCCTGGGCTCTAAGCAGGGCTTGGGGCTTTTAGGGACTCCTTGCACATCTCTCTCAATGTGCAGTTCCCAAGTGCAGCACTGCAGGGGGCTAAGGAGCTACCAGGAACATTCAGATGCATTTGCTGGCAGCCAGAAATGAGAATACAGCTCTGAAGCTGTAGCCCCAAAGAGCAGGGAGATGCTCTAAGGCACCACCTTTGTTTTAGCAATTGAGAGCGAGTGAGCGCGTCCTTCTCTGAAAGGAACCGCTGCCCTCCTCGCCTTCCTTCTGGCAGCTGAGAAGGACAAAGACTGTCCCAAAGGCAATTTCCAGGCTGGCACCAGTCTGTGCTTCTTGTGCCTTTGCTACACAGCTCTACCCAAAGCTCCAGCCAGAGCTCACACCAGAGGGGAAAGCCCTCAAGAGCTGCAGCAGAGTCTGCAGGGGCTGTTGACATTTACCTCTTCTCCTGTGGCCTTGTTGAGTGCCCTACAAACCTCTCCAAAAGTCCTAGAAACAAAACAAAGCAAAGAAAGGAGAAGCCATTTAGAATTTGGAGTGAAAGCAAGGCCAGACAGGAGATCTGTCCTGTCAGTGCCTAAAACCTGCAGGATGCAGGAGAGGTTTGCCAGAAGGCAGCTCTTGCATTTCCCTCTCCAGTGCATGAGCACTGGGTCTGTTCCTGGAGTGTTGGGTTTTACTGCCTCAGCTCAAAAGAGAGATTATTCTTTCATGTCAAGTTTCAGTTTCTAAACGGTGCGGTTCTTATGCTGACCACAGAGTATTTCCTTCAGCAAACTCTTGGAAAGGAATGATCCTGAGAACTGTTTTCTCACAGCTTTCATAGGGGGTAGGTTGCTCTTTCAGGCAAGCAAGATCCTTCTCCTTTCATTAGTGTGGCTCTAGGATTTGGAGGTATTCAGAAATACTAAGGAAATTAGCACAGAGCTGTCCCACACTTGAGAGACAAGGAGATCTTCCAGGTCCTGTTCCTTGTTGCTGGCAAGACCTTGCCAGCATGGAGATGTCTTTGGCATTGCCTTCTGACCACGTTCACAAAGTCTGACCAGTAATGAGAGATGGGACAATCTAACTCCAGTGTCTGAATATGTTTGCAGCTTGCTTGACTTCACACTTGATAGACATTCTACCAGCAAATCACCTGGCCCATGTTTATGTAAAAGTAACTGTGGTTGGACTCACCCGCTGCCAATATTTTCCAGTTCAGTGTATTTTGTCACAGGATTTTCCATCGTCAGTGTTTTCCCTGAGGGAAACAAAATGCAAGATGCTCACTTGAAAGCAGAGATCCCAACTTCCAGAAGATCAAAAAGGCAGCCCCACTGTCTGGGTCTCTGAACCCTTTGTGCTTGGCTGGGTAACAAAAACAACAACCAGACAGACAGCTCTGCAGCACAGATGGCCAGCACAGAGAGCGATTTTTCCACATCAGTTCCTATAAGGATTCCTAAATGTCCCTGTGACACCAGGCTCAGGAGGAATATTTGGTACAGCTATGCTGACACATGCCCACAACGCACTGTCCCTCAAATACACAGGACGTACTCAGTAGCTGCAGGTACTTCTCCTCAGTCTCCTGTCGCTGAGCAGCAGCTGTGTCAGTGCTGGAGATGAACAGTCTGCCCAGGCTCCACTTCTCAGGCTGGGGAACAAAGGCTCCTTTAGACAACGCTGCTGCTGCAGCAGGTTCAGTCACAGAGCCTGTGTAGATCTGAGACAAGTAATGAGTTTGTGTCAGAACAGTGGCTGGCAGAGATTACTTCGAGATCCCTTTTCAAACGCAAGCCCTCAGGAAGATGTTTTCAGCCACATGCATGGCTCTTAAAATGGATTATTTGCATGTCCACTTCTCCAACTGGATGGGTCAAAACCAAAGGCTGGTTTTACTCGAGTACACGGCCAGATTCATGTTCCATTTTCATGTTTTCTGAAGGATAACTGCCACAATGATCATTCCACTTCCTCCCTATGGATTCCTTTCCCCCTCCAAGGGCTGCAGACACACTTCTTCAAATGTTCTACCTCCTTCCACTGAGATCTCTTTTCCTCCACCATCTTTGGGACGTGCCCAACCTGCAGCATCTCCGGCTGGGACAGCTCCTGTGCCTCACACCGACCACGGGGCTTTTTGTTTCCAGTCCTTTGCTGGAAGTCTTTGCAGGCTGGCAGGTGAGATGTCAACACTTCCACCTCAAGTTAAACAGAACAAAGCAGTCAGAGACTACAGCTTGTCCCTGTCAGCCAAGAGTCATCAACTGTGAGGAAAGGGAGAGAACAGGGCTACAGACAGCTTGTTTCAATCCTCCATCTGGGTCACCATGTCCCACTGTAAAAATACCTCAAGAACAAGGAACACAGTAACCCTACAGCAGGATTGCACCCAGAGGCATCACCCCATCCCCTGCTACTCTACAGTGGAAAGGCAAGAAGGGCAGAAACCACCTGTTTGGTGACTGCACTGGCTATTGCTGTTTCACTCACTTGATTTTGTACAGCCTGACGAAGAGGATTATGTTTCTCTTTGATAACTTTTATTTCTTCCTCCAGCCACTTCTCCTTTGCCTTCATGCTAGCTTCAGTTTTCTGCAGCTCTGCGTACATCTGATCCTTGAGGTTCCGTAAAAAACAAGAGAAATATTTCTTGAATGGAGGGTCTGCCACTCTTGCACTCTCTGGATTTTGTTGATCGCCTCTCTGCTGATGGAGATTCATCTCCTCCTGGATGCTTCTCTTGTCCTCCTTGTTCCTCCTCTTCACTGCCATGGTGGCAATCTGAGCTTCAGGCAGCTCTCCTTGTGGCTCTATCTTGATGTTCTGTACACACAAATGCAGAGCAAATCACAGGGAGCTGCCACCAGGCTCAGCTTTTTCCTCTTTCAGCCTCAAAATCAAATTCATTCCGCCACTTCTTTCTGTTTTCATACCCACCTCTGCTTCCATTGTAACCCTCCCATCCCTGATCTCTGCAGATTACAAGGCTCTGTGCTTCCAGTGCCTGTGGCACTCCTGGCCTCCTCAGTCCCAAGAGCTCTGTTTTATGTCCCTGTTCCTGCCCTTCACTCTGTCACCTGCTTGAGCCAGACTTACCTGGACATTCTCCTCTAGCTCTTCCACCTGCTCCCTGAGCTGCTCTTCCTGCTCTCGGGCTGGGCACAGCTCTCCCTGAGTCTGCCATGGCACCTCTGATAAAGCAATCTGCTCATGCTCTTGCTCCAGAAGGGCCTGCACAGAAAGCAAGAGGAGATGGGTTTCAACTTCCCATACAACATTTGTGGGCCAAGTCTCTGAGACTGACGGGCTCACACGTTCCCAAAGCACTGTGCTGCTGCTCCCCTGGCTCATTCTCTGCCCATGGGGAGGCACAGATTCCAAAGTGACTCTGGCAGTACAGTCAGGGTCCATCTGGGACTGAAGCTCCAACAGCCTCTCAGGCAGCTGACAGGGAAGGTGTGGCATTTCTCAAGGCTCTGCTGAGGGCCTCCCTCCACTTCTGCTCTGTCCCCTTTGTCTTTCCATGGTGACTGACACCCAGCCCCGTCCCACAGTTCCATCCTGGCTCTGCAGGTGGTTTCCAGTGTGGGCTCACTCCTTGTGACAGACACTTCTGGAGTTCATGTTCTCTTCAGGCCTGCACCACCATTCCTGCCTTTCTGACATCTACTCTCTTGTTAGAAATCCTGCTCAATCAGGAGAGAAGAACGCATGCACAGATCCTCTGATGGAGGTCAGAGAGCTTCCACAGCCACCTCAGTATATGGAGGAGGATCAAGGTGTTTATTCTTCCTCTCTTGTCAACTGAGAATTCAGACCAGTAGTAAAGGAGACCCTCATAAGGCCCCATCAACAAATGAACTTAGACACCCTTAGGGATGTCATTGAAGAAAATCATGTGTCATGTAATGCATGTATGACCAGAGTCGCCAAACACTCCCAAAAACATGGAAATATTCCATGTCACTAGGACAGGGAGAATTTAAAGAATAAACTGGGGGATTGCAGGGCAGAAGAGGCTGGAGAAGGAAAACATCACTGAGGAGAAAAAAACAACCATTTCTGGAAGGGAAACATCTCTGCCTGCTCGGAATCAGTTGACACAACATGTCTGTCCTCTTCTCCTGAAGGGATGCCTTTAGGTGAGATTTGCACCTCCAGCTGCCTCTGACCAGAGCCAGGAAGAATCAATTATGGAAATGTTAGATAGATAGATAGATAGATAGATAGATAGACAGACAGACAGACAGACAGACAGATAGATAGATAGATAGATAGATAGATAGATAGATAGATAGATAGAAAAAGAAAGAAAGAAAGAGAGAGAAAGAAAAGAAAGAAAGAAAAGAAATAAAATATCTCATATCTATAATTTCTCTTACTATACTTTCTGTTACTGCACCCATCTACAATTGGAAGCCAAAGCCCCAGTCAGCAGCAATCCTGAACTTGGTCTCCTGTTGCATCAATAAAATCCAACCTTGCAGAATCTTGAACATGTAGGGACTTAGGGAATGAGATCAGTCCCAGAGCACTGCACTGGGAAGTGCACTGTTTGTGCATCTGTGCTGAGGCAAGTTCTTCTCTTGCTCACAAGCACATGGACAGTGCTAAAGTGCTTGCAATCGGAAATTAAGCCCAACCACTCCCAGCTCCTCTGATCTCTGAGGACAACGTGGAAGGCAAGTGTGTGGATTTCCTAAATACAATCTCAATATATTTTTCAACAATTACTGATTCCCAACGTTGCAACATGGAAAGGTCCATATTAAAATGGAAGTGATGTAAAAGACGCTATTTGCATATCTGGCATTAGAAAAGATCGTACACCACCAACATAACCCCCCAAAACACATCATCTTATGACGGAAAACCATGAGCAGAAACATCATGGATTCGTAGAGGAAAAAAATAAAAGTCCATTTTCTTCGTAAAATCCAACAACTCATCAAACCAAACAATCAAAGGGTCACCTGCTCGAGAGTCTAAAGAATCAAAATGCAGGAGAGGAATTCTTATAGAAGAAACGGCCCTTATGGAGAGCACTGTCACCTAGGCAGTCATGGAAGTGTGCCTAGAAGGTCCCTCATGAGTCTCCCTTTCCCCAGGCTATAGCCCCCTCAGCACCTCCTCACTGGCCTTGTGCTCCCACCCCTCCCCAGCTCCCGTGCCCTTCTGCGCACACGCTCCAGCCCCTCAAGCTCTTTCTGCTTCACAGCTGCCCACATGTGGACACAGCACTCCAGCTGCCGCTGCAGCCCTGCCCAGCACAGGCCACACCTCACTGCCCTGCTCCTGCTGCCCCACGATTGCTGACACAGGCCAGCACGGCCTTGGCCTTCTTGGCCACCTGGGCACACGCTGCCGCATCTTCAGCTGCTCTTGACAGGCACTCGTGGCTCCTTTTGTCCACCTTCCACATTTGACTTCAGATGCAGCATCCGGAATTCCAAGATACCTCTCCTCTTCTTAGCAACACAGGACACTAGTCCAAGTCTTTCAACTCTTCCCCTTCTGCAGGCACCAATGGCATTTTCATATGCAGTGATCAAGAATAGAATAGACCACAAAATAGAAAGTATCAACAGACGCATGTAGCCTCTGGTTTTTGCCTCAGCAATGGGTTCACAACTCTGCAGTTTTTGTCTTTTGCCACATGGGAAATGTGCAGGCCCATAAGGATCCATGGACAACACAATCATCTCTTTGCAGCTTCTCTAAAATAAGCCAGCTCACACTGCACACTGCTACTGACCACTCTGCCTGAAGAGGCAAAAGAGCAACCTGGCAATAAAGGCACCAAATCTCTGACTGCCACCTGCCACTCCACAATGTGTCTCTCAAATACCGCCACATAAGCGCACCCAAGAAGCTCGTGGCGACAAAGCGCCCCAAAGAGCCTGTGAGGTCAGATCAAGCATTTCTGTGCCTCTTGCTCCTCGGCCACCCTGTGGAGTGGCACAGGTCTCTCCAGACCGCCGTGTCCCCTACGTATCCAACGTGGCTGAGCTCAGTGCCTTGGACATGCTCCCTCCTCTGGGGCTGGGGAGCCTTCATGCTTCACGCTGGCCCCTAGCAGAATCCCAGCAAGCTGGGGCCTAAAGACGACACAGCAAAGCCCATTCTCCAGCTCTCACAGCTTTGCAGGGCAATTCCTAACTCCTGACAGGACTGCAGCACTCAGCAACCTGAGCCACCAACAGCAGATCCTGGCTGGACAGAAACTTGCAGCTCTGTCTTGCACTAAGGACAGCAGCAGCCACAACTGGCACTTACCGGCTCGCAATATTCAGCTTCCGCTGTGACCACACTTGCAGGTTTGTGGCCGTTCTGCTCCTCTTTGGCCTCGTCTCCAGTGGCTGAGAGAGTCAGAGGAGCGTCTTCTCTTGGCTCAGGGCTCTGTGCAGAGAGAGAAGCATGAGGGACGGGTCATTGCCAGTCCTTTCTAACCTTCTTTCTAGTCAGCTCTACAACCTGCTCTACTAAGGCCAAATCATCAACTGTCAGAGCAATGGCATTCCAACTCCCTCCGACTACATTAACATGAGCAGATCCAACACAACTGCATATGGCTCTGAATCCAAGATTCCACAAGGCCTACTATCAGCAAGCAACGCTCTCTCTGAAAACTGACCTTGCACGTGCTTAAAGCTGTGAAAGAGGAAATTAGGAAGAAGCCACCTGTTGCTGCTGCATTCCTTCACAACTCAAACACTCAGGACTCCAGCACTCAGCATTCTCAGCCACCAACAGCAAGTGCTGCCTGGTCAGAAACTTGCAGCTCTGTCTTGCACTAAAGACAGCAGCAGCCACAACGGGCACTTACCGGCTCGGAATATTTAGGCTTTGTCGGGAACATTTTGGGTGTCGTGTAGTCATTGAGCTCCTCTTTGTCCTCGTGTCCGGGAGCTGAGAGAGTCAGTGGAGAGTCTGCGTTTGTTTTCAGACTCTGTGGAGAGAGAGATGCATGAGGGATGGGCCATTACCTGTCATTTCCAACATCATATCTCTTAGGGTCTGCAATCTGCTCTACGCTAAGGCGAAAATATCAACCGTTAGAGCAATGGGATTCTAAGGAATTACGCCTAAGTGAAATTTGCCTGATTCAAGGGAACTGCATATGGCTCTCAGTTCAATATTCCACGATGGCTATTACCAGCAAGCAACGTAGACTGAAAAATGAGTTTTGCCTTCTTTAAAACTCTGACATTTAAATTAGGAAATATCCCGCTGTGGCTGCTGAAGACATGAAAAGCTAAAGCACTATCAGCACCTCATCCAGGGCTGCAAAAGGTCAGGAAATCTTGAGCAGAAGCACCCCTGCTTGCTGCAGAAAGAGAAAATCAGCAGGCCTTCTCCTCCTGGCAAAACAACAACTCAACAAACCAAACAAGCAAAGGCTCACCTACTCCAGTGTCTAAAGCATCCGGATGGATGCACTGAGGGGATTCTTCTCATGAAAACAGCCCGCGTGGGAAGCGCTGTCACCTAGGCAGTCATGGAAGTGTGCCTAGAAGGTCTCTCACGAGCCTCCCTTTCCCCAGGCTGTAGCTCCCTCAGCACCTCCTCACTGGCCTTGTGCTCCCACCCCTCCCCAGCTCCCGTGCCCTTCTGCGCACACGCTCCAGCCCCTCAAGCTCTTTCTGCTTCACAGCTGCCCACATGTGGACACAGCACTCCAGCTGCCGCTGCAGCCCTGCCCAGCACAGGCCACACCTCACTGCCCTGCTCCTGCTGCCCCACGATTGCTGACACAGGCCAGCACGGCCTTGGCCTTCCTGGCCACCTGGGCACACGCTGCCGCATCTTCAGCTGCTCTTGACAGGCACTCGTGGCTCCTTTTGTCCACCTTCCACATTTGACTTCAGATGCAGCATCCGGAATTCCAAGATACCTCTCCTCTTCTTAGCAACACAGGACACTAGTCCAAGTCTTTCAACTCTTCCCCCTCTGCAGGCACCAATGGCATTTTCATATGCAGTTATCAAGAATAGAATAGACCACAAAATAGAAAGCATCAACAGACGCATGTAGCCTCTGGTTTTTGCCTCAGCAATGGGTTCACAACTCTGCAGTTTTTGTCTTTTGCCACACGGGACATGTGCAGGCCCATAAGGATCCATGGACAACACAATCATCTCTTTGCAGCTTCTCTAAAATAAGCCAGCTCACACAGCACTCTGCTACTGACCACTCTGCCTGAAGAGGCAAAAGAGCAACCTGGCAATAAAGGCACCAAATCTCTGACTGCCACCTGCCACTCCACAATGTGTCTCTCAAATACCGCCACATAAGCGCACCCAAGAAGCTCGTGGCGACAAAGCGCCCCAAAGAGCCTGTGAGGTCAGATCAAGCATTTCTGTGCCTCTTGCTCCTCGGCCACCCTGTGGAGTGGCACAGGTCTCTCCAGACCGCCGTGTCCCCTACGTATCCAACGTGGCTGAGCTCAGTGCCTTGGACATGCTCCCTCCTCTGGGGCTGGGGAGCCTTCATGCTTCACGCTGGCCCCTAGCAGAATCCCAGCAAGCTGGGGCCTAAAGACGACACAGCAAAGCCCATTCTCCAGCTCTCACGGCTTTGCAGGGCAATTCCTAACTCCTGACAGGACTGCAGCACTCAGCAACCTGAGCCACCAACAGCAAGTGCTGCCTGGTCAGAAACTTGCAGCTCTGTCTTGCACTAAAGACAGCAGCAGCCACAACGGGCACTTACCGGCTCGGAATATTTAGGCTTTGTCGGGAACATTTTGGGTGTCGTGTAGTCATTGAGCTCCTCTTTGTCCTCGTGTCCGGGAGCTGAGAGAGTCAGTGGAGAGTCTGCGTTTGTTTTCAGACTCTGTGGAGAGAGAGATGCATGAGGGATGGGCCATTACCTGTCATTTCCAACATCATATCTCTTAGGGTCTGCAATCTGCTCTACGCTAAGGCGAAAATATCAACCGTTAGAGCAATGGGATTCTAAGGAATTACGCCTAAGTGAAATTTGCCTGATTCAAGGGAACTGCATATGGCTCTCAGTTCAATATTCCACGATGGCTATTACCAGCAAGCAACGTAGACTGAAAAATGAGTTTTGCCTTCTTTAAAACTCTGACATTTAAATTAGGAAATATCCCGCTGTGGCTGCTGAAGACATGAAAAGCTAAAGCACTATCAGCGCCTCATCCAGGGCTGCAAAAGGTCAGGAAATCTTGAGCAGAAGCACCCCTGCTTGCTGCAGAAAGAGAAAATCAGCAGGCCTTCTCCTCCTGGCAAAACAACAACTCAACAAACCAAACAATCAAAGGCTCACCTACTCCAGTGTCTAAAGCATCCGGATGGATGCACTGAGGGGATTCTTCTCATGAAAACAGCCCACGTGGGAAGCGCTGTCACCTAGGCAGTCATGGAAGTGTGCCTAGAAGGTCTCTCACGAGCCTCCCTTTCCCCAGGCTGTAGCTCCCTCAGCACCTCCTCACTGGCCTTGTGCTCCCACCCCTCCCCAGCTCCCGTGCCCTTCTGCACACACGCTCCAGCCCCTCAAGCTCTTTCTGCTTCACAGCTGCCCACATGTGGACACAGCACTCCAGCTGCCGCTGCAGCCCTGCCCAGCACAGGCCACACCTCACTGCCCTGCTCCTGCTGCCCCACGATTGCTGACACAGGCCAGCACGGCCTTGGCCTTCCTGGCCACCTGGGCACACGCTGCCGCATCTTCAGCTGCTCTTGACAGGCACTCGTGGCTCCTTTTGTCCACCTTCCACATTTGACTTCAGATGCAGCATCCGGAATTCCAAGATACCTCTCCTCTTCTTAGCAACACAGGACACTAGTCCAAGTCTTTCAACTCTTCCCCCTCTGCAGGCACCAATGGCATTTTCATATGCAGTTATCAAGAATAGAATAGACCACAAAATAGAAAGTATCAACAGACGCATGTAGCCTCTGGTTTTTGCCTCAGCAATGGGTTCACAACTCTGCAGTTTTTGTCTTTTGCCACACGGGACATGTGCAGGCCCATAAGGATCCATGGACAACACAATCATCTCTTTGCAGCTTCTCTAAAATAAGCCAGCTCACACAGCACTCTGCTACTGACCACTCTGCCTGAAGAGGCAAAAGAGCAACCTGGCAATAAAGGCACCAAATCTCTGACTGCCACCTGCCACTCCACAATGTGTCTCTCAAATACCGCCACATAAGCGCACCCAAGAAGCTCGTGGCGACAAAGCGCCCCAAAGAGCCTGTGAGGTCAGATCAAGCATTTCTGTGCCTCTTGCTCCTCGGCCACCCTGTGGAGTGGCACAGGTCTCTCCAGACCGCCGTGTCCCCTACGTATCCAACGTGGCTGAGCTCAGTGCCTTGGACATGCTCCCTCCTCTGGGGCTGGGGAGCCTTCATGCTTCACGCTGGCCCCTAGCAGAATCCCAGCAAGCTGGGGCCTAAAGACGACACAGCAAAGCCCATTCTCCAGCTCTCACGGCTTTGCAGGGCAATTCCTAACTCCTGACAGGACTGCAGCACTCAGCAACCTGAGCCACCAACAGCAGATCCTGGCTGGACAGAAACTTGCAGCTCTGTCTTGCACTAAGGACAGCAGCAGCCACAACTGGCACTTACCGGCTCGCAATATTCAGCTTCCGCTGTGACCACACTTGCAGGTTTGTGGCCGTTCTGCTCCTCTTTGGCCTCGTCTCCAGTGGCTGAGAGAGTCAGAGGAGCGTCTTCTCTTGGCTCAGGGCTCTGTGCAGAGAGAGAAGCATGAGGGACGCGTCATAGCCAGTCCTTTCTAACCTTCTTTCTAGTCAGCTCTACAACCTGCTCTACTAAGGCCAAATCATCAACTGTCAGAGCAATGGCATTCCAACTCCCTCCGACTACATTAACATGAGCAGATCCAACACAACTGCATATGGCTCTGAATCCAAGATTCCACAAGGTCTACTATCAGCAAGCAACGCTCTCTCTGAAAACTGACCTCGCACGTGCTTAAAGCTGTGAAAGAGGAAATTAGGAAGAAGCCACCTGTTGCTGCTGCATTCCTTCACAACTCAAACACTCAGGACTCCAGCACTCAGCATTCTCAGCCACCAACAGCAAGTGCTGCCTGGTCAGAAACTTGCAGCTCTGTCTTGCACTAAAGACAGCAGCAGCCACAACGGGCACTTACCGGCTCGGAATATTTAGGCTTTGTCGGGAACATTTTGGGTGTCGTGTAGTCATTGAGCTCCTCTTTGTCCTCGTGTCCGGGAGCTGAGAGAGTCAGTGGAGAGTCTGCGTTTGTTTTCAGACTCTGTGGAGAGAGAGATGCATGAGGGATGGGCCATTACCTGTCATTTCCAACATCATATCTCTTAGGGTCTGCAATCTGCTCTACGCTAAGGCGAAAATATCAACCGTTAGAGCAATGGGATTCTAAGGAATTACGCCTAAGTGAAATTTGCCTGATTCAAGGGAACTGCATATGGCTCTCAGTTCAATATTCCACGATGGCTACTACCAGCAAGCAACGTAGACTGAAAAATGAGTTTTGCCTTCTTTAAAACTCTGACATTTAAATTAGGAAATATCCCGCTGTGGCTGCTGAAGACATGAAAAGCTAAAGCACTATCAGCGCCTCATCCAGGGCTGCAAAAGGTCAGGAAATCTTGAGCAGAAGCATCCCTGCTTGCTGCAGAAAGAGAAAATCAGCAGGCCTTCTCCTCCTGGCAAAACAACAACTCAACAAACCAAACAATCAAAGGCTCACCTACTCCAGTGTCTAAAGCATCCGGATGGATGCACTGAGGGGATTCTTCTCATGAAAACAGCCCACGTGGGAAGCGCTGTCACCTAGGCAGTCATGGAAGTGTGCCTAGAAGGTCTCTCACGAGCCTCCCTTTCCCCAGGCTATAGCTCCCTCAGCACCTCCTCACTGGCCTTGTGCTCCCACCCCTCCCCAGCTCCCGTGCCCTTCTGCACACACGCTCCAGCCCCTCAAGCTCTTTCTGCTTCACAGCTGCCCACATGTGGACACAGCACTCCAGCTGCCGCTGCAGCCCTGCCCAGCACAGGCCACACCTCACTGCCCTGCTCCTGCTGCCCCACGATTGCTGACACAGGCCAGCACGGCCTTGGCCTTCCTGGCCACCTGGGCACACGCTGCCGCATCTTCAGCTGCTCTTGACAGGCACTCGTGGCTCCTTTTGTCCACCTTCCACATTTGACTTCAGATGCAGCATCCGGAATTCCAAGATACCTCTCCTCTTCTTAGCAACACAGGACACTAGTCCAAGTCTTTCAACTCTTCCCCCTCTGCAGGCACCAATGGCATTTTCATATGCAGTTATCAAGAATAGAATAGACCACAAAATAGAAAGTATCAACAGACGCATGTAGCCTCTGGTTTTTGCCTCAGCAATGGGTTCACAACTCTGCAGTTTTTGTCTTTTGCCACACGGGACATGTGCAGGCCCATAAGGATCCATGGACAACACAATCATCTCTTTGCAGCTTCTCTAAAATAAGCCAGCTCACACAGCACTCTGCTACTGACCACTCTGCCTGAAGAGGCAAAAGAGCAACCTGGCAATAAAGGCACCAAATCTCTGACTGCCACCTGCCACTCCACAATGTGTCTCTCAAATACCGCCACATAAGCGCACCCAAGAAGCTCGTGGCGACAAAGCGCCCCAAAGAGCCTGTGAGGTCAGATCAAGCATTTCTGTGCCTCTTGCTCCTCGGCCACCCTGTGGAGTGGCACAGGTCTCTCCAGACCGCCGTGTCCCCTACGTATCCAACGTGGCTGAGCTCAGTGCCTTGGACATGCTCCCTCCTCTGGGGCTGGGGAGCCTTCATGCTTCACGCTGGCCCCTAGCAGAATCCCAGCAAGCTGGGGCCTAAAGACGACACAGCAAAGCCCATTCTCCAGCTCTCACGGCTTTGCAGGGCCATTCCTAACTCCTGACAGGACTGCAGCACTCAGCAACCTGAGCCACCAACAGCAGATCCTGGCTGGACAGAAACTTGCAGCTCTGTCTTGCACTAAAGACAGCAGCAGCCACAACTGGCACTTACCGGCTCGCAATATTCAGCTTCCGCTGTGACCACACTTGCAGGTTTGTGGCCGTTCTGCTCCTCTTTGGCCTCGTCTCCAGTGGCTGAGAGAGTCAGAGGAGCGTCTTCTCTTGGCTCAGGGCTCTGTGCAGAGAGAGAAGCATGAGGGACGCGTCATAGCCAGTCCTTTCTAACCTTCTTTCTAGTCAGCTCTACAACCTGCTCTACTAAGGCCAAATCATCAACTGTCAGAGCAATGGCATTCCAACTCCCTCCGACTACATTAACATGAGCAGATCCAACACAACTGCATATGGCTCTGAATCCAAGATTCCACAAGGCCTACTATCAGCAAGCAACGCTCTCTCTGAAAACTGACCTCGCACGTGCTTAAAGCTGTGAAAGAGGAAATTAGGAAGAAGCCACCTGTTGCTGCTGCATTCCTTCACAACTCAAACACTCAGGACTCCAGCACTCAGCATTCTCAGCCACCAACAGCAAGTGCTGCCTGGTCAGAAACTTGCAGCTCTGTCTTGCACTAAAGACAGCAGCAGCCACAACGGGCACTTACCGGCTCAGAATATTTAGGCTTTGTCGGGAACATTTTGGGTGTCGTGTAGTCATTGAGCTCCTCTTTGTCCTCGTGTCCGGGAGCTGAGAGAGTCAGTGGAGAGTCTGCGTTTGTTTTCAGACTCTGTGGAGAGAGAGATGCATGAGGGATGGGCCATTACCTGTCATTTCCAACATCATATCTCTTAGGGTCTGCAATCTGCTCTACGCTAAGGCGAAAATATCAACCGTTAGAGCAATGGGATTCTAAGGAATTACGCCTAAGTGAAATTTGCCTGATTCAAGGGAACTGCATATGGCTCTCAGTTCAATATTCCACGATGGCTATTACCAGCAAGCAACGTAGACTGAAAAATGAGTTTTGCCTTCTTTAAAACTCTGACATTTAAATTAGGAAATATCCCGCTGTGGCTGCTGAAGACATGAAAAGCTAAAGCACTATCAGCACCTCATCCAGGGCTGCAAAAGGTCAGGAAATCTTGAGCAGAAGCACCCCTGCTTGCTGCAGAAAGAGAAAATCAGCAGGCCTTCTCCTCCTGGCAAAACAACAACTCAACAAACCAAACAATCAAAGGCTCACCTACTCCAGTGTCTAAAGCATCCGGATGGATGCACTGAGGGGATTCTTCTCATGAAAACAGCCTGCGTGGGAAGCGCTGTCACCTAGGCAGTCATGGAAGTGTGCCTAGAAGGTCTCTCACGAGCCTCCCTTTCCCCAGGCTGTAGCTCCCTCAGCACCTCCTCACTGGCCTTGTGCTCCCACCCCTCCCCAGCTCCCGTGCCCTTCTGCGCACACGCTCCAGCCCCTCAAGCTCTTTCTGCTTCACAGCTGCCCACATGTGGACACAGCACTCCAGCTGCCGCTGCAGCCCTGCCCAGCACAGGCCACACCTCACTGCCCTGCTCCTGCTGCCCCACGATTGCTGACACAGGCCAGCACGGCCTTGGCCTTCCTGGCCACCTGGGCACACGCTGCCGCATCTTCAGCTGCTCTTGACAGGCACTCGTGGCTCCTTTTGTCCACCTTCCACATTTGACTTCAGATGCAGCATCCGGAATTCCAAGATACCTCTCCTCTTCTTAGCAACACAGGACACTAGTCCAAGTCTTTCAACTCTTCCCCCTCTGCAGGCACCAATGGCATTTTCATATGCAGTTATCAAGAATAGAATAGACCACAAAATAGAAAGTATCAACAGATGCATGTAGCCTCTGGTTTTTGCCTCAGCAATGGGTTCACAACTCTGCAGTTTTTGTCTTTTGCCACACGGGACATATGCAGGCCCATAAGGATCCATGGACAACACAATCATCTCTTTGCAGCTTCTCTAAAATAAGCCAGCTCACACAGCACTCTGCTACTGACCACTCTGCCTGAAGAGGCAAAAGAGCAACCTGGCAATAAAGGCACCAAATCTCTGACTGCCACCTGCCACTCCACAATGTGTCTCTCAAATACCGCCACATAAGCGCAGCCAAGAAGCTCGTGGCGACAAAGCGCCCCAAAGAGCCTGTGAGGTCAGATCAAGCATTTCTGTGCCTCTTGCTCCTCGGCCACCCTGTGGAGTGGCACAGGTCTCTCCAGACCGCCGTGTCCCCTACGTATCCAACGTGGCTGAGCTCAGTGCCTTGGACATGCTCCCTCCTCTGGGGCTGGGGAGCCTTCATGCTTCACGCTGGCCCCTAGCAGAATCCCAGCAAGCTGGGGCCTAAAGACGACACAGCAAAGCCCATTCTCCAGCTCTCACGGCTTTGCAGGGCCATTCCTAACTCCTGACAGGACTGCAGCACTCAGCAACCTGAGCCACCAACAGCAGATCCTGGCTGGACAGAAACTTGCAGCTCTGTCTTGCACTAAAGACAGCAGCAGCCACAACTGGCACTTACCGGCTCGCAATATTCAGCTTCCGCTGTGACCACACTTGCAGGTTTGTGGCCGTTCTGCTCCTCTTTGGCCTCGTCTCCAGTGGCTGAGAGAGTCAGAGGAGCGTCTTCTCTTGGCTCAGGGCTCTGTGCAGAGAGAGAAGCATGAGGGACGCGTCATAGCCAGTCCTTTCTAACCTTCTTTCTAGTCAGCTCTACAACCTGCTCTACTAAGGCCAAATCATCAACTGTCAGAGCAATGGCATTCCAACTCCCTCCGACTACATTAACATGAGCAGATCCAACACAACTGCATATGGCTCTGAATCCAAGATTCCACAAGGCCTACTATCAGCAAGCAACGCTCTCTCTGAAAACTGACCTCGCACGTGCTTAAAGCTGTGAAAGAGGAAATTAGGAAGAAGCCACCTGTTGCTGCTGCATTCCTTCACAACTCAAACACTCAGGACTCCAGCACTCAGCATTCTCAGCCACCAACAGCAAGTGCTGCCTGGTCAGAAACTTGCAGCTCTGTCTTGCACTAAAGACAGCAGCAGCCACAACGGGCACTTACCGGCTCGGAATATTTAGGCTTTGTCGGGAACATTTTGGGTGTCGTGTAGTCATTGAGCTCCTCTTTGTCCTCGTGTCCGGGAGCTGAGAGAGTCAGTGGAGAGTCTGCGTTTGTTTTCAGACTCTGTGGAGAGAGAGATGCATGAGGGATGGGCCATTACCTGTCATTTCCAACATCATATCTCTTAGGGTCTGCAATCTGCTCTACGCTAAGGCGAAAATATCAACCGTTAGAGCAATGGGATTCTAAGGAATTACGCCTAAGTGAAATTTGCCTGATTCAAGGGAACTGCATATGGCTCTCAGTTCAATATTCCACGATGGCTATTACCAGCAAGCAACGTAGACTGAAAAATGAGTTTTGCCTTCTTTAAAACTCTGACATTTAAATTAGGAAATATCCCGCTGTGGCTGCTGAAGACATGAAAAGCTAAAGCACTATCAGCACCTCATCCAGGGCTGCAAAAGGTCAGGAAATCTTGAGCAGAAGCACCCCTGCTTGCTGCAGAAAGAGAAAATCAGCAGGCCTTCTCCTCCTGGCAAAACAACAACTCAACAAACCAAACAATCAAAGGCTCACCTACTCCAGTGTCTAAAGCATCCGGATGGATGCACTGAGGGGATTCTTCTCATGAAAACAGCCTGCGTGGGAAGCGCTGTCACCTAGGCAGTCATGGAAGTGTGCCTAGAAGGTCTCTCACGAGCCTCCCTTTCCCCAGGCTGTAGCTCCCTCAGCACCTCCTCACTGGCCTTGTGCTCCCACCCCTCCCCAGCTCCCGTGCCCTTCTGCGCACACGCTCCAGCCCCTCAAGCTCTTTCTGCTTCACAGCTGCCCACATGTGGACACAGCACTCCAGCTGCCGCTGCAGCCCTGCCCAGCACAGGCCACACCTCACTGCCCTGCTCCTGCTGCCCCACGATTGCTGACACAGGCCAGCACGGCCTTGGCCTTCCTGGCCACCTGGGCACACGCTGCCGCATCTTCAGCTGCTCTTGACAGGCACTCGTGGCTCCTTTTGTCCACCTTCCACATTTGACTTCAGATGCAGCATCCGGAATTCCAAGATACCTCTCCTCTTCTTAGCAACACAGGACACTAGTCCAAGTCTTTCAACTCTTCCCCCTCTGCAGGCACCAATGGCATTTTCATATGCAGTTATCAAGAATAGAATAGACCACAAAATAGAAAGTATCAACAGACGCATGTAGCCTCTGGTTTTTGCCTCAGCAATGGGTTCACAACTCTGCAGTTTTTGTCTTTTGCCACACGGGACATGTGCAGGCCCATAAGGATCCATGGACAACACAATCATCTCTTTGCAGCTTCTCTAAAATAAGCCAGCTCACACAGCACTCTGCTACTGACCACTCTGCCTGAAGAGGCAAAAGAGCAACCTGGCAATAAAGGCACCAAATCTCTGACTGCCACCTGCCACTCCACAATGTGTCTCTCAAATACCGCCACATAAGCGCAGCCAAGAAGCTCGTGGCGACAAAGCGCCCCAAAGAGCCTGTGAGGTCAGATCAAGCATTTCTGTGCCTCTTGCTCCTCGGCCACCCTGTGGAGTGGCACAGGTCTCTCCAGACCGCCGTGTCCCCTACGTATCCAACGTGGCTGAGCTCAGTGCCTTGGACATGCTCCCTCCTCTGGGGCTGGGGAGCCTTCATGCTTCACGCTGGCCCCTAGCAGAATCCCAGCAAGCTGGGGCCTAAAGACGACACAGCAAAGCCCATTCTCCAGCTCTCACGGCTTTGCAGGGCCATTCCTAACTCCTGACAGGACTGCAGCACTCAGCAACCTGAGCCACCAACAGCAGATCCTGGCTGGACAGAAACTTGCAGCTCTGTCTTGCACTAAAGACAGCAGCAGCCACAACTGGCACTTACCGGCTCGCAATATTCAGCTTCCGCTGTGACCACACTTGCAGGTTTGTGGCCGTTCTGCTCCTCTTTGGCCTCGTCTCCAGTGGCTGAGAGAGTCAGAGGAGCGTCTTCTCTTGGCTCAGGGCTCTGTGCAGAGAGAGAAGCATGAGGGACGCGTCATTGCCAGTCCTTTCTAACCTTCTTTCTAGTCAGCTCTACAACCTGCTCTACTAAGGCCAAATCATCAACTGTCAGAGCAATGGCATTCCAACTCCCTCCGACTACATTAACATGAGCAGACCCAACACAACTGCATATGGCTCTGAATCCAAGATTCCACAAGGCCTACTATCAGCAAGCAACGCTCTCTCTGAAAACTGACCTCGCACGTGCTTAAAGCTGTGAAAGAGGAAATTAGGAAGAAGCCACCTGTTGCTGCTGCATTCCTTCACAACTCAAACACTCAGGACTCCAGCACTCAGCATTCTCAGCCACCAACAGCAAGTGCTGCCTGGTCAGAAACTTGCAGCTCTGTCTTGCACTAAAGACAGCAGCAGCCACAATGGGCACTTACCGGCTCGGAATATTTAGGCTTTGTCGGGAACATTTTGGGTGTCGTGTAGTCATTGAGCTCCTCTTTGTCCTCGTGTCCGGGAGCTGAGAGAGTCAGTGGAGAGTCTGCGTTTGTTTTCAGACTCTGTGGAGAGAGAGATGCATGAGGGATGGGCCATTACCTGTCATTTCCAACATCATATCTCTTAGGGTCTGCAATCTGCTCTACGCTAAGGCGAAAATATCAACCGTTAGAGCAATGGGATTCTAAGGAATTACGCCTAAGTGAAATTTGCCTGATTCAAGGGAACTGCATATGGCTCTCAGTTCAATATTCCACGATGGCTATTACCAGCAAGCAACGTAGACTGAAAAATGAGTTTTGCCTTCTTTAAAACTCTGACATTTAAATTAGGAAATATCCCGCTGTGGCTGCTGAAGACATGAAAAGCTAAAGCACTATCAGCACCTCATCCAGGGCTGCAAAAGGTCAGGAAATCTTGAGCAGAAGCACCCCTGCTTGCTGCAGAAAGAGAAAATCAGCAGGCCTTCTCCTCCTGGCAAAACAACAACTCAACAAACCAAACAATCAAAGGCTCACCTACTCCAGTGTCTAAAGCATCCGGATGGATGCACTGAGGGGATTCTTCTCATGAAAACAGCCTGCGTGGGAAGCGCTGTCACCTAGGCAGTCATGGAAGTGTGCCTAGAAGGTCTCTCACGAGCCTCCCTTTCCCCAGGCTGTAGCTCCCTCAGCACCTCCTCACTGGCCTTGTGCTCCCACCCCTCCCCAGCTCCCGTGCCCTTCTGCGCACACGCTCCAGCCCCTCAAGCTCTTTCTGCTTCACAGCTGCCCACATGTGGACACAGCACTCCAGCTGCCGCTGCAGCCCTGCCCAGCACAGGCCACACCTCACTGCCCTGCTCCTGCTGCCCCACGATTGCTGACACAGGCCAGCACGGCCTTGGCCTTCCTGGCCACCTGGGCACACGCTGCCGCATCTTCAGCTGCTCTTGACAGGCACTCGTGGCTCCTTTTGTCCACCTTCCACATTTGACTTCAGATGCAGCATCCGGAATTCCAAGATACCTCTCCTCTTCTTAGCAACACAGGACACTAGTCCAAGTCTTTCAACTCTTCCCCCTCTGCAGGCACCAATGGCATTTTCATATGCAGTTATCAAGAATAGAATAGACCACAAAATAGAAAGTATCAACAGACGCATGTAGCCTCTGGTTTTTGCCTCAGCAATGGGTTCACAACTCTGCAGTTTTTGTCTTTTGCCACACGGGACATGTGCAGGCCCATAAGGATCCATGGACAACACAATCATCTCTTTGCAGCTTCTCTAAAATAAGCCAGCTCACACAGCACTCTGCTACTGACCACTCTGCCTGAAGAGGCAAAAGAGCAACCTGGCAATAAAGGCACCAAATCTCTGACTGCCACCTGCCACTCCACAATGTGTCTCTCAAATACCGCCACATAAGCGCAGCCAAGAAGCTCGTGGCGACAAAGCGCCCCAAAGAGCCTGTGAGGTCAGATCAAGCATTTCTGTGCCTCTTGCTCCTCGGCCACCCTGTGGAGTGGCACAGGTCTCTCCAGACCGCCGTGTCCCCTACGTATCCAACGTGGCTGAGCTCAGTGCCTTGGACATGCTCCCTCCTCTGGGGCTGGGGAGCCTTCATGCTTCACGCTGGCCCCTAGCAGAATCCCAGCAAGCTGGGGCCTAAAGACGACACAGCAAAGCCCATTCTCCAGCTCTCACGGCTTTGCAGGGCCATTCCTAACTCCTGACAGGACTGCAGCACTCAGCAACCTGAGCCACCAACAGCAGATCCTGGCTGGACAGAAACTTGCAGCTCTGTCTTGCACTAAAGACAGCAGCAGCCACAACTGGCACTTACCGGCTCGCAATATTCAGCTTCCGCTGTGACCACACTTGCAGGTTTGTGGCCGTTCTGCTCCTCTTTGGCCTCGTCTCCAGTGGCTGAGAGAGTCAGAGGAGCGTCTTCTCTTGGCTCAGGGCTCTGTGCAGAGAGAGAAGCATGAGGGACGCGTCATTGCCAGTCCTTTCTAACCTTCTTTCTAGTCAGCTCTACAACCTGCTCTACTAAGGCCAAATCATCAACTGTCAGAGCAATGGCATTCCAACTCCCTCCGACTACATTAACATGAGCAGACCCAACACAACTGCATATGGCTCTGAATCCAAGATTCCACAAGGCCTACTATCAGCAAGCAACGCTCTCTCTGAAAACTGACCTCGCACGTGCTTAAAGCTGTGAAAGAGGAAATTAGGAAGAAGCCACCTGTTGCTGCTGCATTCCTTCACAACTCAAACACTCAGGACTCCAGCACTCAGCATTCTCAGCCACCAACAGCAAGTGCTGCCTGGTCAGAAACTTGCAGCTCTGTCTTGCACTAAAGACAGCAGCAGCCACAATGGGCACTTACCGGCTCGGAATATTTAGGCTTTGTCGGGAACATTTTGGGTGTCGTGTAGTCATTGAGCTCCTCTTTGTCCTCGTGTCCGGGAGCTGAGAGAGTCAGTGGAGAGTCTGCGTTTGTTTTCAGACTCTGTGGAGAGAGAGATGCATGAGGGATGGGCCATTACCTGTCATTTCCAACATCATATCTCTTAGGGTCTGCAATCTGCTCTACGCTAAGGCGAAAATATCAACCGTTAGAGCAATGGGATTCTAAGGAATTACGCCTAAGTGAAATTTGCCTGATTCAAGGGAACTGCATATGGCTCTCAGTTCAATATTCCACGATGGCTATTACCAGCAAGCAACGTAGACTGAAAAATGAGTTTTGCCTTCTTTAAAACTCTGACATTTAAATTAGGAAATATCCCGCTGTGGCTGCTGAAGACATGAAAAGCTAAAGCACTATCAGCACCTCATCCAGGGCTGCAAAAGGTCAGGAAATCTTGAGCAGAAGCACCCCTGCTTGCTGCAGAAAGAGAAAATCAGCAGGCCTTCTCCTCCTGGCAAAACAACAACTCAACAAACCAAACAATCAAAGGCTCACCTACTCCAGTGTCTAAAGCATCCGGATGGATGCACTGAGGGGATTCTTCTCATGAAAACAGCCCGCGTGGGAGGCGCTGTCACCTAGGCAGTCATGGAAGTGTGCCTAGAAGGTCTCTCACGAGCCTCCCTTTCCCCAGGCTGTAGCTCCCTCAGCACCTCCTCACTGGCCTTGTGCTCCCACCCCTCCCCAGCTCCCGTGCCCTTCTGCGCACACGCTCCAGCCCCTCAAGCTCTTTCTGCTTCACAGCTGCCCACATGTGGACACAGCACTCCAGCTGCCGCTGCAGCCCTGCCCAGCACAGGCCACACCTCACTGCCCTGCTCCTGCTGCCCCACGATTGCTGACACAGGCCAGCACGGCCTTGGCCTTCCTGGCCACCTGGGCACACGCTGCCGCATCTTCAGCTGCTCTTGACAGGCACTCGTGGCTCCTTTTGTCCACCTTCCACATTTGACTTCAGATGCAGCATCCGGAATTCCAAGATACCTCTCCTCTTCTTAGCAACACAGGACACTAGTCCAAGTCTTTCAACTCTTCCCCCTCTGCAGGCACCAATGGCATTTTCATATGCAGTTATCAAGAATAGAATAGACCACAAAATAGAAAGTATCAACAGACGCATGTAGCCTCTGGTTTTTGCCTCAGCAATGGGTTCACAACTCTGCAGTTTTTGTCTTTTGCCACACGGGACATGTGCAGGCCCATAAGGATCCATGGACAACACAATCATCTCTTTGCAGCTTCTCTAAAATAAGCCAGCTCACACAGCACTCTGCTACTGACCACTCTGCCTGAAGAGGCAAAAGAGCAACCTGGCAATAAAGGCACCAAATCTCTGACTGCCACCTGCCACTCCACAATGTGTCTCTCAAATACCGCCACATAAGCGCAGCCAAGAAGCTCGTGGCGACAAAGCGCCCCAAAGAGCCTGTGAGGTCAGATCAAGCATTTCTGTGCCTCTTGCTCCTCGGCCACCCTGTGGAGTGGCACAGGTCTCTCCAGACCGCCGTGTCCCCTACGTATCCAACGTGGCTGAGCTCAGTGCCTTGGACATGCTCCCTCCTCTGGGGCTGGGGAGCCTTCATGCTTCACGCTGGCCCCTAGCAGAATCCCAGCAAGCTGGGGCCTAAAGACGACACAGCAAAGCCCATTCTCCAGCTCTCACGGCTTTGCAGGGCCATTCCTAACTCCTGACAGGACTGCAGCACTCAGCAACCTGAGCCACCAACAGCAGATCCTGGCTGGACAGAAACTTGCAGCTCTGTCTTGCACTAAAGACAGCAGCAGCCACAACTGGCACTTACCGGCTCGCAATATTCAGCTTCCGCTGTGACCACACTTGCAGGTTTGTGGCCGTTCTGCTCCTCTTTGGCCTCGTCTCCAGTGGCTGAGAGAGTCAGAGGAGCGTCTTCTCTTGGCTCAGGGCTCTGTGCAGAGAGAGAAGCATGAGGGACGCGTCATTGCCAGTCCTTTCTAACCTTCTTTCTAGTCAGCTCTACAACCTGCTCTACTAAGGCCAAATCATCAACTGTCAGAGCAATGGCATTCCAACTCCCTCCGACTACATTAACATGAGCAGACCCAACACAACTGCATATGGCTCTGAATCCAAGATTCCACAAGGCCTACTATCAGCAAGCAACGCTCTCTCTGAAAACTGACCTCGCACGTGCTTAAAGCTGTGAAAGAGGAAATTAGGAAGAAGCCACCTGTTGCTGCTGCATTCCTTCACAACTCAAACACTCAGGACTCCAGCACTCAGCATTCTCAGCCACCAACAGCAAGTGCTGCCTGGTCAGAAACTTGCAGCTCTGTCTTGCACTAAAGACAGCAGCAGCCACAATGGGCACTTACCGGCTCGGAATATTTAGGCTTTGTCGGGAACATTTTGGGTGTCGTGTAGTCATTGAGCTCCTCTTTGTCCTCGTGTCCGGGAGCTGAGAGAGTCAGTGGAGAGTCTGCGTTTGTTTTCAGACTCTGTGGAGAGAGAGATGCATGAGGGATGGGCCATTACCTGTCATTTCCAACATCATATCTCTTAGGGTCTGCAATCTGCTCTACGCTAAGGCGAAAATATCAACCGTTAGAGCAATGGGATTCTAAGGAATTACGCCTAAGTGAAATTTGCCTGATTCAAGGGAACTGCATATGGCTCTCAGTTCAATATTCCACGATGGCTATTACCAGCAAGCAACGTAGACTGAAAAATGAGTTTTGCCTTCTTTAAAACTCTGACATTTAAATTAGGAAATATCCCGCTGTGGCTGCTGAAGACATGAAAAGCTAAAGCACTATCAGCACCTCATCCAGGGCTGCAAAAGGTCAGGAAATCTTGAGCAGAAGCACCCCTGCTTGCTGCAGAAAGAGAAAATCAGCAGGCCTTCTCCTCCTGGCAAAACAACAACTCAACAAACCAAACAATCAAAGGCTCACCTACTCCAGTGTCTAAAGCATCCGGATGGATGCACTGAGGGGATTCTTCTCATGAAAACAGCCCGCGTGGGAGGCGCTGTCACCTAGGCAGTCATGGAAGTGTGCCTAGAAGGTCTCTCACGAGCCTCCCTTTCCCCAGGCTGTAGCTCCCTCAGCACCTCCTCACTGGCCTTGTGCTCCCACCCCTCCCCAGCTCCCGTGCCCTTCTGCGCACACGCTCCAGCCCCTCAAGCTCTTTCTGCTTCACAGCTGCCCACATGTGGACACAGCACTCCAGCTGCCGCTGCAGCCCTGCCCAGCACAGGCCACACCTCACTGCCCTGCTCCTGCTGCCCCACGATTGCTGACACAGGCCAGCACGGCCTTGGCCTTCCTGGCCACCTGGGCACACGCTGCCGCATCTTCAGCTGCTCTTGACAGGCACTCGTGGCTCCTTTTGTCCACCTTCCACATTTGACTTCAGATGCAGCATCCGGAATTCCAAGATACCTCTCCTCTTCTTAGCAACACAGGACACTAGTCCAAGTCTTTCAACTCTTCCCCCTCTGCAGGCACCAATGGCATTTTCATATGCAGTTATCAAGAATAGAATAGACCACAAAATAGAAAGTATCAACAGACGCATGTAGCCTCTGGTTTTTGCCTCAGCAATGGGTTCACAACTCTGCAGTTTTTGTCTTTTGCCACACGGGACATGTGCAGGCCCATAAGGATCCATGGACAACACAATCATCTCTTTGCAGCTTCTCTAAAATAAGCCAGCTCACACAGCACTCTGCTACTGACCACTCTGCCTGAAGAGGCAAAAGAGCAACCTGGCAATAAAGGCACCAAATCTCTGACTGCCACCTGCCACTCCACAATGTGTCTCTCAAATACCGCCACATAAGCGCACCCAAGAAGCTCGTGGCGACAAAGCGCCCCAAAGAGCCTGTGAGGTCAGATCAAGCATTTCTGTGCCTCTTGCTCCTCGGCCACCCTGTGGAGTGGCACAGGTCTCTCCAGACCGCCGTGTCCCCTACGTATCCAACGTGGCTGAGCTCAGTGCCTTGGACATGCTCCCTCCTCTGGGGCTGGGGAGCCTTCATGCTTCACGCTGGCCCCTAGCAGAATCCCAGCAAGCTGGGGCCTAAAGACGACACAGCAAAGCCCATTCTCCAGCTCTCACGGCTTTGCAGGGCCATTCCTAACTCCTGACAGGACTGCAGCACTCAGCAACCTGAGCCACCAACAGCAGATCCTGGCTGGACAGAAACTTGCAGCTCTGTCTTGCACTAAAGACAGCAGCAGCCACAACTGGCACTTACCGGCTCGCAATATTCAGCTTCCGCTGTGACCACACTTGCAGGTTTGTGGCCGTTCTGCTCCTCTTTGGCCTCGTCTCCAGTGGCTGAGAGAGTCAGAGGAGCGTCTTCTCTTGGCTCAGGGCTCTGTGCAGAGAGAGAAGCATGAGGGACGCGTCATTGCCAGTCCTTTCTAACCTTCTTTCTAGTCAGCTCTACAACCTGCTCTACTAAGGCCAAATCATCAACTGTCAGAGCAATGGCATTCCAACTCCCTCCGACTACATTAACATGAGCAGACCCAACACAACTGCATATGGCTCTGAATCCAAGATTCCACAAGGCCTACTATCAGCAAGCAACGCTCTCTCTGAAAACTGACCTCGCACGTGCTTAAAGCTGTGAAAGAGGAAATTAGGAAGAAGCCACCTGTTGCTGCTGCATTCCTTCACAACTCAAACACTCAGGACTCCAGCACTCAGCATTCTCAGCCACCAACAGCAAGTGCTGCCTGGTCAGAAACTTGCAGCTCTGTCTTGCACTAAAGACAGCAGCAGCCACAATGGGCACTTACCGGCTCGGAATATTTAGGCTTTGTCGGGAACATTTTGGGTGTCGTGTAGTCATTGAGCTCCTCTTTGTCCTCGTGTCCGGGAGCTGAGAGAGTCAGTGGAGAGTCTGCGTTTGTTTTCAGACTCTGTGGAGAGAGAGATGCATGAGGGATGGGCCATTACCTGTCATTTCCAACATCATATCTCTTAGGGTCTGCAATCTGCTCTACGCTAAGGCGAAAATATCAACCGTTAGAGCAATGGGATTCTAAGGAATTACGCCTAAGTGAAATTTGCCTGATTCAAGGGAACTGCATATGGCTCTCAGTTCAATATTCCACGATGGCTATTACCAGCAAGCAACGTAGACTGAAAAATGAGTTTTGCCTTCTTTAAAACTCTGACATTTAAATTAGGAAATATCCCGCTGTGGCTGCTGAAGACATGAAAAGCTAAAGCACTATCAGCACCTCATCCAGGGCTGCAAAAGGTCAGGAAATCTTGAGCAGAAGCACCCCTGCTTGCTGCAGAAAGAGAAAATCAGCAGGCCTTCTCCTCCTGGCAAAACAACAACTCAACAAACCAAACAATCAAAGGCTCACCTACTCCAGTGTCTAAAGCATCCGGATGGATGCACTGAGGGGATTCTTCTCATGAAAACAGCCCGCGTGGGAGGCGCTGTCACCTAGGCAGTCATGGAAGTGTGCCTAGAAGGTCTCTCACGAGCCTCCCTTTCCCCAGGCTGTAGCTCCCTCAGCACCTCCTCACTGGCCTTGTGCTCCCACCCCTCCCCAGCTCCCGTGCCCTTCTGCGCACACGCTCCAGCCCCTCAAGCTCTTTCTGCTTCACAGCTGCCCACATGTGGACACAGCACTCCAGCTGCCGCTGCAGCCCTGCCCAGCACAGGCCACACCTCACTGCCCTGCTCCTGCTGCCCCACGATTGCTGACACAGGCCAGCACGGCCTTGGCCTTCCTGGCCACCTGGGCACACGCTGCCGCATCTTCAGCTGCTCTTGACAGGCACTCGTGGCTCCTTTTGTCCACCTTCCACATTTGACTTCAGATGCAGCATCCGGAATTCCAAGATACCTCTCCTCTTCTTAGCAACACAGGACACTAGTCCAAGTCTTTCAACTCTTCCCCCTCTGCAGGCACCAATGGCATTTTCATATGCAGTTATCAAGAATAGAATAGACCACAAAATAGAAAGTATCAACAGACGCATGTAGCCTCTGGTTTTTGCCTCAGCAATGGGTTCACAACTCTGCAGTTTTTGTCTTTTGCCACACGGGACATGTGCAGGCCCATAAGGATCCATGGACAACACAATCATCTCTTTGCAGCTTCTCTAAAATAAGCCAGCTCACACAGCACTCTGCTACTGACCACTCTGCCTGAAGAGGCAAAAGAGCAACCTGGCAATAAAGGCACCAAATCTCTGACTGCCACCTGCCACTCCACAATGTGTCTCTCAAATACCGCCACATAAGCGCACCCAAGAAGCTCGTGGCGACAAAGCGCCCCAAAGAGCCTGTGAGGTCAGATCAAGCATTTCTGTGCCTCTTGCTCCTCGGCCACCCTGTGGAGTGGCACAGGTCTCTCCAGACCGCCGTGTCCCCTACGTATCCAACGTGGCTGAGCTCAGTGCCTTGGACATGCTCCCTCCTCTGGGGCTGGGGAGCCTTCATGCTTCACGCTGGCCCCTAGCAGAATCCCAGCAAGCTGGGGCCTAAAGACGACACAGCAAAGCCCATTCTCCAGCTCTCACGGCTTTGCAGGGCCATTCCTAACTCCTGACAGGACTGCAGCACTCAGCAACCTGAGCCACCAACAGCAGATCCTGGCTGGACAGAAACTTGCAGCTCTGTCTTGCACTAAAGACAGCAGCAGCCACAACTGGCACTTACCGGCTCGCAATATTCAGCTTCCGCTGTGACCACACTTGCAGGTTTGTGGCCGTTCTGCTCCTCTTTGGCCTCGTCTCCAGTGGCTGAGAGAGTCAGAGGAGCGTCTTCTCTTGGCTCAGGGCTCTGTGCAGAGAGAGAAGCATGAGGGACGCGTCATAGCCAGTCCTTTCTAACCTTCTTTCTAACCTGCTCTACTAAGGCCAAGTCATCAACTGTCAGAGCAATGGCATTCCAACTCCCTCCGACTACATTAACATGAGCAGATCCAACACAACTGCATATGGCTCTGAATCCAAGATTCCACAAGGCCTACTATCAGCAAGCAACGCTCTCTCTGAAAACTGACCTCGCACGTGCTTAAAGCTGTGAAAGAGGAAATTAGGAAGAAGCCACCTGTTGCTGCTGCATTCCTTCACAACTCAAACACTCAGGACTCCAGCACTCAGCATTCTCAGCCACCAACAGCAAGTGCTGCCTGGTCAGAAACTTGCAGCTCTGTCTTGCACTAAAGACAGCAGCAGCCACAACGGGCACTTACCGGCTCGGAATATTTAGGCTTTGTCGGGAACATTTTGGGTGTCGTGTAGTCATTGAGCTCCTCTTTGTCCTCGTGTCCGGGAGCTGAGAGAGTCAGTGGAGAGTCTGCGTTTGTTTTCAGACTCTGTGGAGAGAGAGATGCATGAGGGATGGGCCATTACCTGTCATTTCCAACATCATATCTCTTAGGGTCTGCAATCTGCTCTACGCTAAGGCGAAAATATCAACCGTTAGAGCAATGGGATTCTAAGGAATTACGCCTAAGTGAAATTTGCCTGATTCAAGGGAACTGCATATGGCTCTCAGTTCAATATTCCACGATGGCTATTACCAGCAAGCAACGTAGACTGAAAAATGAGTTTTGCCTTCTTTAAAACTCTGACATTTAAATTAGGAAATATCCCGCTGTGGCTGCTGAAGACATGAAAAGCTAAAGCACTATCAGCACCTCATCCAGGGCTGCAAAAGGTCAGGAAATCTTGAGCAGAAGCACCCCTGCTTGCTGCAGAAAGAGAAAATCAGCAGGCCTTCTCCTCCTGGCAAAACAACAACTCAACAAACCAAACAATCAAAGGCTCACCTACTCCAGTGTCTAAAGCATCCGGATGGATGCACTGAGGGGATTCTTCTCATGAAAACAGCCTGCGTGGGAAGCGCTGTCACCTAGGCAGTCATGGAAGTGTGCCTAGAAGGTCTCTCACGAGCCTCCCTTTCCCCAGGCTGTAGCTCCCTCAGCACCTCCTCACTGGCCTTGTGCTCCCACCCCTCCCCAGCTCCCGTGCCCTTCTGCGCACACGCTCCAGCCCCTCAAGCTCTTTCTGCTTCACAGCTGCCCACATGTGGACACAGCACTCCAGCTGCCGCTGCAGCCCTGCCCAGCACAGGCCACACCTCACTGCCCTGCTCCTGCTGCCCCACGATTGCTGACACAGGCCAGCACGGCCTTGGCCTTCCTGGCCACCTGGGCACACGCTGCCGCATCTTCAGCTGCTCTTGACAGGCACTCGTGGCTCCTTTTGTCCACCTTCCACATTTGACTTCAGATGCAGCATCCGGAATTCCAAGATACCTCTCCTCTTCTTAGCAACACAGGACACTAGTCCAAGTCTTTCAACTCTTCCCCCTCTGCAGGCACCAATGGCATTTTCATATGCAGTTATCAAGAATAGAATAGACCACAAAATAGAAAGTATCAACAGACGCATGTAGCCTCTGGTTTTTGCCTCAGCAATGGGTTCACAACTCTGCAGTTTTTGTCTTTTGCCACACGGGACATGTGCAGGCCCATAAGGATCCATGGACAACACAATCATCTCTTTGCAGCTTCTCTAAAATAAGCCAGCTCACACAGCACTCTGCTACTGACCACTCTGCCTGAAGAGGCAAAAGAGCAACCTGGCAATAAAGGCACCAAATCTCTGACTGCCACCTGCCACTCCACAATGTGTCTCTCAAATACCGCCACATAAGCGCACCCAAGAAGCTCGTGGCGACAAAGCGCCCCAAAGAGCCTGTGAGGTCAGATCAAGCATTTCTGTGCCTCTTGCTCCTCGGCCACCCTGTGGAGTGGCACAGGTCTCTCCAGACCGCCGTGTCCCCTACGTATCCAACGTGGCTGAGCTCAGTGCCTTGGACATGCTCCCTCCTCTGGGGCTGGGGAGCCTTCATGCTTCACGCTGGCCCCTAGCAGAATCCCAGCAAGCTGGGGCCTAAAGACGACACAGCAAAGCCCATTCTCCAGCTCTCACGGCTTTGCAGGGCCATTCCTAACTCCTGACAGGACTGCAGCACTCAGCAACCTGAGCCACCAACAGCAGATCCTGGCTGGACAGAAACTTGCAGCTCTGTCTTGCACTAAAGACAGCAGCAGCCACAACTGGCACTTACCGGCTCGCAATATTCAGCTTCCGCTGTGACCACACTTGCAGGTTTGTGGCCGTTCTGCTCCTCTTTGGCCTCGTCTCCAGTGGCTGAGAGAGTCAGAGGAGCGTCTTCTCTTGGCTCAGGGCTCTGTGCAGAGAGAGAAGCATGAGGGACGCGTCATTGCCAGTCCTTTCTAACCTTCTTTCTAGTCAGCTCTACAACCTGCTCTACTAAGGCCAAATCATCAACTGTCAGAGCAATGGCATTCCAACTCCCTCCGACTACATTAACATGAGCAGACCCAACACAACTGCATATGGCTCTGAATCCAAGATTCCACAAGGCCTACTATCAGCAAGCAACGCTCTCTCTGAAAACTGACCTCGCACGTGCTTAAAGCTGTGAAAGAGGAAATTAGGAAGAAGCCACCTGTTGCTGCTGCATTCCTTCACAACTCAAACACTCAGGACTCCAGCACTCAGCATTCTCAGCCACCAACAGCAAGTGCTGCCTGGTCAGAAACTTGCAGCTCTGTCTTGCACTAAAGACAGCAGCAGCCACAATGGGCACTTACCGGCTCGGAATATTTAGGCTTTGTCGGGAACATTTTGGGTGTCGTGTAGTCATTGAGCTCCTCTTTGTCCTCGTGTCCGGGAGCTGAGAGAGTCAGTGGAGAGTCTGCGTTTGTTTTCAGACTCTGTGGAGAGAGAGATGCATGAGGGATGGGCCATTACCTGTCATTTCCAACATCATATCTCTTAGGGTCTGCAATCTGCTCTACGCTAAGGCGAAAATATCAACCGTTAGAGCAATGGGATTCTAAGGAATTACGCCTAAGTGAAATTTGCCTGATTCAAGGGAACTGCATATGGCTCTCAGTTCAATATTCCACGATGGCTATTACCAGCAAGCAACGTAGACTGAAAAATGAGTTTTGCCTTCTTTAAAACTCTGACATTTAAATTAGGAAATATCCCGCTGTGGCTGCTGAAGACATGAAAAGCTAAAGCACTATCAGCACCTCATCCAGGGCTGCAAAAGGTCAGGAAATCTTGAGCAGAAGCACCCCTGCTTGCTGCAGAAAGAGAAAATCAGCAGGCCTTCTCCTCCTGGCAAAACAACAACTCAACAAACCAAACAATCAAAGGCTCACCTACTCCAGTGTCTAAAGCATCCGGATGGATGCACTGAGGGGATTCTTCTCATGAAAACAGCCCGCGTGGGAGGCGCTGTCACCTAGGCAGTCATGGAAGTGTGCCTAGAAGGTCTCTCACGAGCCTCCCTTTCCCCAGGCTGTAGCTCCCTCAGCACCTCCTCACTGGCCTTGTGCTCCCACCCCTCCCCAGCTCCCGTGCCCTTCTGCGCACACGCTCCAGCCCCTCAAGCTCTTTCTGCTTCACAGCTGCCCACATGTGGACACAGCACTCCAGCTGCCGCTGCAGCCCTGCCCAGCACAGGCCACACCTCACTGCCCTGCTCCTGCTGCCCCACGATTGCTGACACAGGCCAGCACGGCCTTGGCCTTCCTGGCCACCTGGGCACATGCTGCCGCATCTTCAGCTGCTCTTGACAGGCACTCGTGGCTCCTTTTCTCCACCTTCCACATTTGACTTCAGATGCAGCATCCGGAATTCCAAGATACCTCTCCTCTTCTTAGCAACACAGGACACTAGTCCAAGTCTTTCAACTCTTCCCCCTCTGCAGGCACCAATGGCATTTTCATATGCAGTTATCAAGAATAGAATAGACCACAAAATAGAAAGTATCAACAGACGCATGTAGCCTCTGGTTTTTGCCTCAGCAATGGGTTCACAACTCTGCAGTTTTTGTCTTTTGCCACACGGGACATGTGCAGGCCCATAAGGATCCATGGACAACACAATCATCTCTTTGCAGCTTCTCTAAAATAAGCCAGCTCACACAGCACTCTGCTACTGACCACTCTGCCTGAAGAGGCAAAAGAGCAACCTGGCAATAAAGGCACCAAATCTCTGACTGCCACCTGCCACTCCACAATGTGTCTCTCAAATACCGCCACATAAGCGCACCCAAGAAGCTCGTGGCGACAAAGCGCCCCAAAGAGCCTGTGAGGTCAGATCAAGCATTTCTGTGCCTCTTGCTCCTCGGCCACCCTGTGGAGTGGCACAGGTCTCTCCAGACCGCCGTGTCCCCTACGTATCCAACGTGGCTGAGCTCAGTGCCTTGGACATGCTCCCTCCTCTGGGGCTGGGGAGCCTTCATGCTTCACGCTGGCCCCTAGCAGAATCCCAGCAAGCTGGGGCCTAAAGACGACACAGCAAAGCCCATTCTCCAGCTCTCACGGCTTTGCAGGGCCATTCCTAACTCCTGACAGGACTGCAGCACTCAGCAACCTGAGCCACCAACAGCAGATCCTGGCTGGACAGAAACTTGCAGCTCTGTCTTGCACTAAAGACAGCAGCAGCCACAACTGGCACTTACCGGCTCGCAATATTCAGCTTCCGCTGTGACCACACTTGCAGGTTTGTGGCCGTTCTGCTCCTCTTTGGCCTCGTCTCCAGTGGCTGAGAGAGTCAGAGGAGCGTCTTCTCTTGGCTCAGGGCTCTGTGCAGAGAGAGAAGCATGAGGGACGCGTCATAGCCAGTCCTTTCTAACCTTCTTTCTAACCTGCTCTACTAAGGCCAAGTCATCAACTGTCAGAGCAATGGCATTCCAACTCCCTCCGACTACATTAACATGAGCAGATCCAACACAACTGCATATGGCTCTGAATCCAAGATTCCACAAGGCCTACTATCAGCAAGCAACGCTCTCTCTGAAAACTGACCTCGCACGTGCTTAAAGCTGTGAAAGAGGAAATTAGGAAGAAGCCACCTGTTGCTGCTGCATTCCTTCACAACTCAAACACTCAGGACTCCAGCACTCAGCATTCTCAGCCACCAACAGCAAGTGCTGCCTGGTCAGAAACTTGCAGCTCTGTCTTGCACTAAAGACAGCAGCAGCCACAACGGGCACTTACCGGCTCGGAATATTTAGGCTTTGTCGGGAACATTTTGGGTGTCGTGTAGTCATTGAGCTCCTCTTTGTCCTCGTGTCCGGGAGCTGAGAGAGTCAGTGGAGAGTCTGCGTTTGTTTTCAGACTCTGTGGAGAGAGAGATGCATGAGGGATGGGCCATTACCTGTCATTTCCAACATCATATCTCTTAGGGTCTGCAATCTGCTCTACGCTAAGGCGAAAATATCAACCGTTAGAGCAATGGGATTCTAAGGAATTACGCCTAAGTGAAATTTGCCTGATTCAAGGGAACTGCATATGGCTCTCAGTTCAATATTCCACGATGGCTATTACCAGCAAGCAACGTAGACTGAAAAATGAGTTTTGCCTTCTTTAAAACTCTGACATTTAAATTAGGAAATATCCCGCTGTGGCTGCTGAAGACATGAAAAGCTAAAGCACTATCAGCACCTCATCCAGGGCTGCAAAAGGTCAGGAAATCTTGAGCAGAAGCACCCCTGCTTGCTGCAGAAAGAGAAAATCAGCAGGCCTTCTCCTCCTGGCAAAACAACAACTCAACAAACCAAACAATCAAAGGCTCACCTACTCCAGTGTCTAAAGCATCCGGATGGATGCACTGAGGGGATTCTTCTCATGAAAACAGCCTGCGTGGGAAGCGCTGTCACCTAGGCAGTCATGGAAGTGTGCCTAGAAGGTCTCTCACGAGCCTCCCTTTCCCCAGGCTGTAGCTCCCTCAGCACCTCCTCACTGGCCTTGTGCTCCCACCCCTCCCCAGCTCCCGTGCCCTTCTGCGCACACGCTCCAGCCCCTCAAGCTCTTTCTGCTTCACAGCTGCCCACATGTGGACACAGCACTCCAGCTGCCGCTGCAGCCCTGCCCAGCACAGGCCACAGCTCACTGCCCTGCTCCTGCTGCCCCACGATTGCTGACACAGGCCAGCACGGCCTTGGCCTTCCTGGCCACCTGGGCACACGCTGCCGCATCTTCAGCTGCTCTTGACAGGCACTCGTGGCTCCTTTTGTCCACCTTCCACATTTGACTTCAGATGCAGCATCCGGAATTCCAAGATACCTCTCCTCTTCTTAGCAACACAGGACACTAGTCCAAGTCTTTCAACTCTTCCCCCTCTGCAGGCACCAATGGCATTTTCATATGCAGTTATCAAGAATAGAATAGACCACAAAATAGAAAGTATCAACAGACGCATGTAGCCTCTGGTTTTTGCCTCAGCAATGGGTTCACAACTCTGCAGTTTTTGTCTTTTGCCACACGGGACATGTGCAGGCCCATAAGGATCCATGGACAACACAATCATCTCTTTGCAGCTTCTCTAAAATAAGCCAGCTCACACAGCACTCTGCTACTGACCACTCTGCCTGAAGAGGCAAAAGAGCAACCTGGCAATAAAGGCACCAAATCTCTGACTGCCACCTGCCACTCCACAATGTGTCTCTCAAATACCGCCACATAAGCGCACCCAAGAAGCTCGTGGCGACAAAGCGCCCCAAAGAGCCTGTGAGGTCAGATCAAGCATTTCTGTGCCTCTTGCTCCTCGGCCACCCTGTGGAGTGGCACAGGTCTCTCCAGACCGCCGTGTCCCCTACGTATCCAACGTGGCTGAGCTCAGTGCCTTGGACATGCTCCCTCCTCTGGGGCTGGGGAGCCTTCATGCTTCACGCTGGCCCCTAGCAGAATCCCAGCAAGCTGGGGCCTAAAGACGACACAGCAAAGCCCATTCTCCAGCTCTCACGGCTTTGCAGGGCCATTCCTAACTCCTGACAGGACTGCAGCACTCAGCAACCTGAGCCACCAACAGCAGATCCTGGCTGGACAGAAACTTGCAGCTCTGTCTTGCACTAAAGACAGCAGCAGCCACAACTGGCACTTACCGGCTCGCAATATTCAGCTTCCGCTGTGACCACACTTGCAGGTTTGTGGCCGTTCTGCTCCTCTTTGGCCTCGTCTCCAGTGGCTGAGAGAGTCAGAGGAGCGTCTTCTCTTGGCTCAGGGCTCTGTGCAGAGAGAGAAGCATGAGGGACGCGTCATTGCCAGTCCTTTCTAACCTTCTTTCTAGTCAGCTCTACAACCTGCTCTACTAAGGCCAAATCATCAACTGTCAGAGCAATGGCATTCCAACTCCCTCCGACTACATTAACATGAGCAGACCCAACACAACTGCATATGGCTCTGAATCCAAGATTCCACAAGGCCTACTATCAGCAAGCAACGCTCTCTCTGAAAACTGACCTCGCACGTGCTTAAAGCTGTGAAAGAGGAAATTAGGAAGAAGCCACCTGTTGCTGCTGCATTCCTTCACAACTCAAACACTCAGGACTCCAGCACTCAGCATTCTCAGCCACCAACAGCAAGTGCTGCCTGGTCAGAAACTTGCAGCTCTGTCTTGCACTAAAGACAGCAGCAGCCACAACGGGCACTTACCGGCTCGCAATATTTAGGCTTTGTCGGGAACATTTTGGGTGTCGTGTAGTCATTGAGCTCCTCTTTGTCCTCGTGTCCGGGAGCTGAGAGAGTCAGTGGAGAGTCTGCGTTTGTTTTCAGACTCTGTGGAGAGAGAGATGCATGAGGGATGGGCCATTACCTGTCATTTCCAACATCATATCTCTTAGGGTCTGCAATCTGCTCTACGCTAAGGCGAAAATATCAACCGTTAGAGCAATGGGATTCTAAGGAATTACGCCTAAGTGAAATTTGCCTGATTCAAGGGAACTGCATATGGCTCTCAGTTCAATATTCCACGATGGCTATTACCAGCAAGCAACGTAGACTGAAAAATGAGTTTTGCCTTCTTTAAAACTCTGACATTTAAATTAGGAAATATCCCGCTGTGGCTGCTGAAGACATGAAAAGCTAAAGCACTATCAGCACCTCATCCAGGGCTGCAAAAGGTCAGGAAATCTTGAGCAGAAGCACCCCTGCTTGCTGCAGAAAGAGAAAATCAGCAGGCCTTCTCCTCCTGGCAAAACAACAACTCAACAAACCAAACAATCAAAGGCTCACCTACTCAAGTGTCTAAAGCATCCGGATGGATGCACTGAGGGGATTCTTCTCATGAAAACAGCCCGCGTGGGAAGCGCTGTCACCTAGGCAGTCATGGAAGTGTGCCTAGAAGGTCTCTCACGAGCCTCCCTTTCCCCAGGCTGTAGCTCCCTCAGCACCTCCTCACTGGCCTTGTGCTCCCACCCCTCCCCAGCTCCCATGCCCTTCTGCGCACACGCTCCAGCCCCTCAAGCTCTTTCTGCTTCACAGCTGCCCACATGTGGACACAGCACTCCAGCTGCCGCTGCAGCCCTGCCCAGCACAGGCCACACCTCACTGCCCTGCTCCTGCTGCCCCACGATTGCTGACACAGGCCAGCACGGCCTTGGCCTTCCTGGCCACCTGGGCACACGCTGCCGCATCTTCAGCTGCTCTTGACAGGCACTCGTGGCTCCTTTTGTCCACCTTCCACATTTGACTTCAGATGCAGCATCCGGAATTCCAAGATACCTCTCCTCTTCTTAGCAACACAGGACACTAGTCCAAGTCTTTCAACTCTTCCCCCTCTGCAGGCACCAATGGCATTTTCATATGCAGTTATCAAGAATAGAATAGACCACAAAATAGAAAGTATCAACAGACGCATGTAGCCTCTGGTTTTTGCCTCAGCAATGGGTCCACAACTCTGCAGTTTTTGTCTTTTGCCACACGGGACATGTGCAGGCCCATAAGGATCCATGGACAACACAATCATCTCTTTGCAGCTTCTCTAAAATAAGCCAGCTCACACTGCACTCTGCTACTGACCACTCTGCCTGAAGAGGCAAAAGAGCAACCTGGCAATAAAGGCACCAAATCTCTGACTGCCACCTGCCACTCCACAATGTGTCTCTCAAATACCGCCACATAAGCGCACCCAAGAAGCTCGTGGCGACAAAGCGCCCCAAAGAGCCTGTGAGGTCAGATCAAGCATTTCTGTGCCTCTTGCTCCTCGGCCACCCTGTGGAGTGGCACAGGTCTCTCCAGACCGCCGTGTCCCCTACGTATCCAACGTGGCTGAGCTCAGTGCCTTGGACATGCTCCCTCCTCTGGGGCTGGGGAGCCTTCATGCTTCACGCTGGCCCCTAGCAGAATCCCAGCAAGCTGGGGCCTAAAGACGACACAGCAAAGCCCATTCTCCAGCTCTCACGGCTTTGCAGGGCCATTCCTAACTCCTGACAGGACTGCAGCACTCAGCAACCTGAGCCACCAACAGCAGATCCTGGCTGGACAGAAACTTGCAGCTCTGTCTTGCACTAAAGACAGCAGCAGCCACAACTGGCACTTACCGGCTCGCAATATTCAGCTTCCGCTGTGACCACACTTGCAGGTTTGTGGCCGTTCTGCTCCTCTTTGGCCTCGTCTCCAGTGGCTGAGAGAGTCAGAGGAGCGTCTTCTCTTGGCTCAGGGCTCTGTGCAGAGAGAGAAGCATGAGGGACGCGTCATAGCCAGTCCTTTCTAACCTTCTTTCTAGTCAGCTCTACAACCTGCTCTACTAAGGCCAAATCATCAACTGTCAGAGCAATGGCATTCCAACTCCCTCCGACTACATTAACATGAGCAGACCCAACACAACTGCATATGGCTCTGAATCCAAGATTCCACAAGGCCTACTATCAGCAAGCAACGCTCTCTCTGAAAACTGACCTCGCACGTGCTTAAAGCTGTGAAAGAGGAAATTAGGAAGAAGCCACCTGTTGCTGCTGCATTCCTTCACAACTCAAACACTCAGGACTCCAGCACTCAGCATTCTCAGCCACCAACAGCAAGTGCTGCCTGGTCAGAAACTTGCAGCTCTGTCTTGCACTAAAGACAGCAGCAGCCACAACGGGCACTTACCGGCTCGCAATATTTAGGCTTTGTCGGGAACATTTTGGGTGTCGTGTAGTCATTGAGCTCCTCTTTGTCCTCGTGTCCGGGAGCTGAGAGAGTCAGTGGAGAGTCTGCGTTTGTTTTCAGACTCTGTGGAGAGAGAGATGCATGAGGGATGGGCCATTACCTGTCATTTCCAACATCATATCTCTTAGGGTCTGCAATCTGCTCTACGCTAAGGCGAAAATATCAACCGTTAGAGCAATGGGATTCTAAGGAATTACGCCTAAGTGAAATTTGCCTGATTCAAGGGAACTGCATATGGCTCTCAGTTCAATATTCCACGATGGCTATTACCAGCAAGCAACGTAGACTGAAAAATGAGTTTTGCCTTCTTTAAAACTCTGACATTTAAATTAGGAAATATCCCGCTGTGGCTGCTGAAGACATGAAAAGCTAAAGCACTATCAGCACCTCATCCAGGGCTGCAAAAGGTCAGGAAATCTTGAGCAGAAGCACCCCTGCTTGCTGCAGAAAGAGAAAATCAGCAGGCCTTCTCCTCCTGGCAAAACAACAACTCAACAAACCAAACAATCAAAGGCTCACCTACTCCAGTGTCTAAAGCATCCGGATGGATGCACTGAGGGGATTCTTCTCATGAAAACAGCCCGCGTGGGAGGCGCTGTCACCTAGGCAGTCATGGAAGTGTGCCTAGAAGGTCTCTCACGAGCCTCCCTTTCCCCAGGCTGTAGCTCCCTCAGCACCTCCTCACTGGCCTTGTGCTCCCACCCCTCCCCAGCTCCCGTGCCTTCTGCACACACGCTCCAGCCCCTCAAGCTCTTTCTGCTTCACAGCTGCCCACATGTGGACACAGCACTCCAGCTGCCGCTGCAGCCCTGCCCAGCACAGGCCACACCTCACTGCCCTGCTCCTGCTGCCCCACGATTGCTGACACAGGCCAGCACGGCCTTGGCCTTCCTGGCCACCTGGGCACACGCTGCCGCATCTTCAGATGCTCTTGACAGGCACTCGTGGCTCCTTTTGTCCACCTTCCACATTTGACTTCAGATGCAGCATCCGGAATTCCAAGATACCTCTCCTCTTCTTAGCAACACAGGACACTAGTCCAAGTCTTTCAACTCTTCCCCCTCTGCAGGCACCAATGGCATTTTCATATGCAGTTATCAAGAACAGAATAGACCACAAAATAGAAAGCATCAACAGACGCATGTAGCCTCTGGCTTTTGCCCCAGCAATGGGTTCACAACTCTGCAGTTTTTGTCTTTTGCCACACGGGACATGTGCAGGCCCATAAGGATCCATGGACAACACAATCATCTCTTTGCAGCTTCTCTAAAATAAGCCAGCTCACACTGCACTCTGCTACTGACCACTCTGCCTGAAGAGGCAAAAGAGCAACCTGGCAATAAAGGCACCAAATCTCTGACTGCCACCTGCCACTCCACAATGTGTCTCTCAAATACCGCCACATAAGCGCACCCAAGAAGCTCGTGGCGACAAAGCGCCCCAAAGAGCCTGTGAGGTCAGATCAAGCATTTCTGTGCCTCTTGCTCCTCGGCCACCCTGTGGAGTGGCACAGGTCTCTCCAGACCGCCGTGTCCCCTACGTATCCAACGTGGCTGAGCTCAGTGCCTTGGACATGCTCCCTCCTCTGGGGCTGGGGAGCCTTCATGCTTCACGCTGGCCCCTAGCAGAATCCCAGCAAGCTGGGGCCTAAAGACGACACAGCAAAGCCCATTCTCCAGCTCTCACGGCTTTGCAGGGCCATTCCTAACTCCTGACAGGACTGCAGCACTCAGCAACCTGAGCCACCAACAGCAGATCCTGGCTGGACAGAAACTTGCAGCTCTGTCTTGCACTAAAGACAGCAGCAGCCACAACTGGCACTTACCGGCTCGCAATATTCAGCTTCCGCTGTGACCACACTTGCAGGTTTGTGGCCGTTCTGCTCCTCTTTGGCCTCGTCTCCAGTGGCTGAGAGAGTCAGAGGAGCGTCTTCTCTTGGCTCAGGGCTCTGTGCAGAGAGAGAAGCATGAGGGACGCGTCATAGCCAGTCCTTTCTAACCTTCTTTCTAGTCAGCTCTACAACCTGCTCTACTAAGGCCAAATCATCAACTGTCAGAGCAATGGCATTCCAACTCCCTCCGACTACATTAACATGAGCAGATCCAACACAACTGCATATGGCTCTGAATCCAAGATTCCACAAGGCCTACTATCAGCAAGCAACGCTCTCTCTGAAAACTGACCTCGCACGTGCTTAAAGCTGTGAAAGAGGAAATTAGGAAGAAGCCACCTGTTGCTGCTGCATTCCTTCACAACTCAAACACTCAGGACTCCAGCACTCAGCATTCTCAGCCACCAACAGCAAGTGCTGCCTGGTCAGAAACTTGCAGCTCTGTCTTGCACTAAAGACAGCAGCAGCCACAACGGGCACTTACCGGCTCGCAATATTTAGGCTTTGTCGGGAACATTTTGGGTGTCGTGTAGTCATTGAGCTCCTCTTTGTCCTCGTGTCCGGGAGCTGAGAGAGTCAGTGGAGAGTCTGCGTTTGTTTTCAGACTCTGTGGAGAGAGAGATGCATGAGGGATGGGCCATTACCTGTCATTTCCAACATCATATCTCTTAGGGTCTGCAATCTGCTCTACGCTAAGGCGAAAATATCAACCGTTAGAGCAATGGGATTCTAAGGAATTACGCCTAAGTGAAATTTGCCTGATTCAAGGGAACTGCATATGGCTCTCAGTTCAATATTCCACGATGGCTATTACCAGCAAGCAACGTAGACTGAAAAATGAGTTTTGCCTTCTTTAAAACTCTGACATTTAAATTAGGAAATATCCCGCTGTGGCTGCTGAAGACATGAAAAGCTAAAGCACTATCAGCACCTCATCCAGGGCTGCAAAAGGTCAGGAAATCTTGAGCAGAAGCACCCCTGCTTGCTGCAGAAAGAGAAAATCAGCAGGCCTTCTCCTCCTGGCAAAACAACAACTCAACAAACCAAACAATCAAAGGCTCACCTACTCAAGTGTCTAAAGCATCCGGATGGATGCACTGAGGGGATTCTTCTCATGAAAACAGCCCGCGTGGGAAGCGCTGTCACCTAGGCAGTCATGGAAGTGTGCCTAGAAGGTCTCTCACGAGCCTCCCTTTCCCCAGGCTGTAGCTCCCTCAGCACCTCCTCACTGGCCTTGTGCTCCCACCCCTCCCCAGCTCCCATGCCCTTCTGCGCACACGCTCCAGCCCCTCAAGCTCTTTCTGCTTCACAGCTGCCCACATGTGGACACAGCACTCCAGCTGCCGCTGCAGCCCTGCCCAGCACAGGCCACAGCTCACTGCCCTGCTCCTGCTGCCCCTCTAGTGCTGACACAGGCCAGCACGGCCTTGGCCTTCCTGGCCACCTGGGCACACGCTGCCGCATCTTCAGCTGCTCTTGACAGGCACTCGTGGCTCCTTTTGTCCACCTTCCACATTTGACTTCAGATGCAGCATCCGGAATTCCAAGATACCTCTCCTCTTCTTAGCAACACAGGACACTAGTCCAAGTCTTTCAACTCTTCCCCCTCTGCAGGCACCAATGGCATTTTCATATGCAGTTATCAAGAATAGAATAGACCACAAAATAGAAAGTATCAACAGACGCATGTAGCCTCTGGTTTTTGCCTCAGCAATGGGTCCACAACTCTGCAGTTTTTGTCTTTTGCCACACGGGACATGTGCAGGCCCATAAGGATCCATGGACAACACAATCATCTCTTTGCAGCTTCTCTAAAATAAGCCAGCTCACACTGCACTCTGCTACTGACCACTCTGCCTGAAGAGGCAAAAGAGCAACCTGGCAATAAAGGCACCAAATCTCTGACTGCCACCTGCCACTCCACAATGTGTCTCTCAAATACCGCCACATAAGCGCACCCAAGAAGCTCGTGGCGACAAAGCGCCCCAAAGAGCCTGTGAGGTCAGATCAAGCATTTCTGTGCCTCTTGCTCCTCGGCCACCCTGTGGAGTGGCACAGGTCTCTCCAGACCGCCGTGTCCCCTACGTATCCAACGTGGCTGAGCTCAGTGCCTTGGACATGCTCCCTCCTCTGGGGCTGGGGAGCCTTCATGCTTCACGCTGGCCCCTAGCAGAATCCCAGCAAGCTGGGGCCTAAAGACGACACAGCAAAGCCCATTCTCCAGCTCTCACGGCTTTGCAGGGCCATTCCTAACTCCTGACAGGACTGCAGCACTCAGCAACCTGAGCCACCAACAGCAGATCCTGGCTGGACAGAAACTTGCAGCTCTGTCTTGCACTAAAGACAGCAGCAGCCACAACTGGCACTTACCGGCTCGCAATATTCAGCTTCCGCTGTGACCACACTTGCAGGTTTGTGGCCGTTCTGCTCCTCTTTGGCCTCGTCTCCAGTGGCTGAGAGAGTCAGAGGAGCGTCTTCTCTTGGCTCAGGGCTCTGTGCAGAGAGAGAAGCATGAGGACGGGTCATTGCCAGTCCTTTCTAACCTTCTTTCTAGTCAGCTCTACAACCTGCTCTACTAAGGCCAAATCATCAACTGTCAGAGCAATGGCATTCCAACTCCCTCCGACTACATTAACATGAGCAGACCCAACACAACTGCATATGGCTCTGAATCCAAGATTCCACAAGGCCTACTATCAGCAAGCAACGCTCTCTCTGAAAACTGACCTCGCACGTGCTTAAAGCTGTGAAAGAGGAAATTAGGAAGAAGCCACCTGTTGCTGCTGCATTCCTTCACAACTCAAACACTCAGGACTCCAGCACTCAGCATTCTCAGCCACCAACAGCAAGTGCTGCCTGGTCAGAAACTTGCAGCTCTGTCTTGCACTAAAGACAGCAGCAGCCACAACGGGCACTTACCGGCTCGCAATATTTAGGCTTTGTCGGGAACATTTTGGGTGTCGTGTAGTCATTGAGCTCCTCTTTGTCCTCGTGTCCGGGAGCTGAGAGAGTCAGTGGAGAGTCTGCGTTTGTTTTCAGACTCTGTGGAGAGAGAGATGCATGAGGGATGGGCCATTACCTGTCATTTCCAACATCATATCTCTTAGGGTCTGCAATCTGCTCTACGCTAAGGCGAAAATATCAACCGTTAGAGCAATGGGATTCTAAGGAATTACGCCTAAGTGAAATTTGCCTGATTCAAGGGAACTGCATATGGCTCTCAGTTCAATATTCCACGATGGCTATTACCAGCAAGCAACGTAGACTGAAAAATGAGTTTTGCCTTCTTTAAAACTCTGACATTTAAATTAGGAAATATCCCGCTGTGGCTGCTGAAGACATGAAAAGCTAAAGCACTATCAGCACCTCATCCAGGGCTGCAAAAGGTCAGGAAATCTTGAGCAGAAGCACCCCTGCTTGCTGCAGAAAGAGAAAATCAGCAGGCCTTCTCCTCCTGGCAAAACAACAACTCAACAAACCAAACAATCAAAGGCTCACCTACTCCAGTGTCTAAAGCATCCGGATGGATGCACTGAGGGGATTCTTCTCATGAAAACAGCCCGCGTGGGAAGCGCTGTCACCTAGGCAGTCATGGAAGTGTGCCTAGAAGGTCTCTCACGAGCCTCCCTTTCCCCAGGCTGTAGCTCCCTCAGCACCTCCTCACTGGCCTTGTGCTCCCACCCCTCCCCAGCTCCCGTGCCCTTCTGCGCACACGCTCCAGCCCCTCAAGCTCTTTCTGCTTCACAGCTGCCCACATGTGGACACAGCACTCCAGCTGCCGCTGCAGCCCTGCCCAGCACAGGCCACAGCTCACTGCCCTGCTCCTGCTGCCCCACGATTGCTGACACAGGCCAGCACGGCCTTGGCCTTCCTGGCCACCTGGGCACACGCTGCCGCATCTTCAGCTGCTCTTGACAGGCACTCGTGGCTCCTTTTGTCCACCTTCCACATTTGACTTCAGATGCAGCATCCGGAATTCCAAGATACCTCTCCTCTTCTTAGCAACACAGGACACTAGTCCAAGTCTTTCAACTCTTCCCCCTCTGCAGGCACCAATGGCATTTTCATATGCAGTTATCAAGAATAGAATACACCACAAAATAGAAAGTATCAACAGACGCATGTAGCCTCTGGTTTTTGCCTCAGCAATGGGTCCACAACTCTGCAGTTTTTGTCTTTTGCCACACGGGACATGTGCAGGCCCATAAGGATCCATGGACAACACAATCATCTCTTTGCAGCTTCTCTAAAATAAGCCAGCTCACACTGCACTCTGCTACTGACCACTCTGCCTGAAGAGGCAAAAGAGCAACCTGGCAATAAAGGCACCAAATCTCTGACTGCCACCTGCCACTCCACAATGTGTCTCTCAAATACCGCCACATAAGCGCACCCAAGAAGCTCGTGGCGACAAAGCGCCCCAAAGAGCCTGTGAGGTCAGATCAAGCATTTCTGTGCCTCTTGCTCCTCGGCCACCCTGTGGAGTGGCACAGGTCTCTCCAGACCGCCGTGTCCCCTACGTATCCAACGTGGCTGAGCTCAGTGCCTTGGACATGCTCCCTCCTCTGGGGCTGGGGAGCCTTCATGCTTCACGCTGGCCCCTAGCAGAATCCCAGCAAGCTGGGGCCTAAAGACGACACAGCAAAGCCCATTCTCCAGCTCTCACGGCTTTGCAGGGCCATTCCTAACTCCTGACAGGACTGCAGCACTCAGCAACCTGAGCCACCAACAGCAGATCCTGGCTGGACAGAAACTTGCAGCTCTGTCTTGCACTAAAGACAGCAGCAGCCACAACTGGCACTTACCGGCTCGCAATATTCAGCTTCCGCTGTGACCACACTTGCAGGTTTGTGGCCGTTCTGCTCCTCTTTGGCCTCGTCTCCAGTGGCTGAGAGAGTCAGAGGAGCGTCTTCTCTTGGCTCAGGGCTCTGTGCAGAGAGAGAAGCATGAGGGACGCGTCATAGCCAGTCCTTTCTAACCTTCTTTCTAGTCAGCTCTACAACCTGCTCTACTAAGGCCAAATCATCAACTGTCAGAGCAATGGCATTCCAACTCCCTCCGACTACATTAACATGAGCAGACCCAACACAACTGCATATGGCTCTGAATCCAAGATTCCACAAGGCCTACTATCAGCAAGCAACGCTCTCTCTGAAAACTGACCTCGCACGTGCTTAAAGCTGTGAAAGAGGAAATTAGGAAGAAGCCACCTGTTGCTGCTGCATTCCTTCACAACTCAAACACTCAGGACTCCAGCACTCAGCATTCTCAGCCACCAACAGCAAGTGCTGCCTGGTCAGAAACTTGCAGCTCTGTCTTGCACTAAAGACAGCAGCAGCCACAACGGGCACTTACCGGCTCGCAATATTTAGGCTTTGTCGGGAACATTTTGGGTGTCGTGTAGTCATTGAGCTCCTCTTTGTCCTCGTGTCCGGGAGCTGAGAGAGTCAGTGGAGAGTCTGCGTTTGTTTTCAGACTCTGTGGAGAGAGAGATGCATGAGGGATGGGCCATTACCTGTCATTTCCAACATCATATCTCTTAGGGTCTGCAATCTGCTCTACGCTAAGGCGAAAATATCAACCGTTAGAGCAATGGGATTCTAAGGAATTACGCCTAAGTGAAATTTGCCTGATTCAAGGGAACTGCATATGGCTCTCAGTTCAATATTCCACGATGGCTATTACCAGCAAGCAACGTAGACTGAAAAATGAGTTTTGCCTTCTTTAAAACTCTGACATTTAAATTAGGAAATATCCCGCTGTGGCTGCTGAAGACATGAAAAGCTAAAGCACTATCAGCACCTCATCCAGGGCTGCAAAAGGTCAGGAAATCTTGAGCAGAAGCACCCCTGCTTGCTGCAGAAAGAGAAAATCAGCAGGCCTTCTCCTCCTGGCAAAACAACAACTCAACAAACCAAACAATCAAAGGCTCACCTACTCCAGTGTCTAAAGCATCCGGATGGATGCACTGAGGGGATTCTTCTCATGAAAACAGCCCGCGTGGGAGGCGCTGTCACCTAGGCAGTCATGGAAGTGTGCCTAGAAGGTCTCTCACGAGCCTCCCTTTCCCCAGGCTGTAGCTCCCTCAGCACCTCCTCACTGGCCTTGTGCTCCCACCCCTCCCCAGCTCCCGTGCCTTCTGCACACACGCTCCAGCCCCTCAAGCTCTTTCTGCTTCACAGCTGCCCACATGTGGACACAGCACTCCAGCTGCCGCTGCAGCCCTGCCCAGCACAGGCCACACCTCACTGCCCTGCTCCTGCTGCCCCACGATTGCTGACACAGGCCAGCACGGCCTTGGCCTTCCTGGCCACCTGGGCACACGCTGCCGCATCTTCAGCTGCTCTTGACAGGCACTCGTGGCTCCTTTTGTCCACCTTCCACATTTGACTTCAGATGCAGCATCCGGAATTCCAAGATACCTCTCCTCTTCTTAGCAACACAGGACACTAGTCCAAGTCTTTCAACTCTTCCCCCTCTGCAGGCACCAATGGCATTTTCATATGCAGTTATCAAGAACAGAATAGACCACAAAATAGAAAGCATCAACAGACGCATGTAGCCTCTGGCTTTTGCCCCAGTAATGGGTTCACAACTCTGCAGTTTTTGTCTTTTGCCACACGGGACATGTGCAGGCCCATAAGGATCCATGGACAACACAATCATCTCTTTGCAGCTTCTCTAAAATAAGCCAGCTCACACTGCACTCTGCTACTGACCACTCTGCCTGAAGAGGCAAAAGAGCAACCTGGCAATAAAGGCACCAAATCTCTGACTGCCACCTGCCACTCCACAATGTGTCTCTCAAATACCGCCACATAAGCGCACCCAAGAAGCTCGTGGCGACAAAGCGCCCCAAAGAGCCTGTGAGGTCAGATCAAGCATTTCTGTGCCTCTTGCTCCTCGGCCACCCTGTGGAGTGGCACAGGTCTCTCCAGACCGCCGTGTCCCCTACGTATCCAACGTGGCTGAGCTCAGTGCCTTGGACATGCTCCCTCCTCTGGGGCTGGGGAGCCTTCATGCTTCACGCTGGCCCCTAGCAGAATCCCAGCAAGCTGGGGCCTAAAGACGACACAGCAAAGCCCATTCTCCAGCTCTCACGGCTTTGCAGGGCCATTCCTAACTCCTGACAGGACTGCAGCACTCAGCAACCTGAGCCACCAACAGCAGATCCTGGCTGGACAGAAACTTGCAGCTCTGTCTTGCACTAAAGACAGCAGCAGCCACAACTGGCACTTACCGGCTCGCAATATTCAGCTTCCGCTGTGACCACACTTGCAGGTTTGTGGCCGTTCTGCTCCTCTTTGGCCTCGTCTCCAGTGGCTGAGAGAGTCAGAGGAGCGTCTTCTCTTGGCTCAGGGCTCTGTGCAGAGAGAGAAGCATGAGGACGGGTCATTGCCAGTCCTTTCTAACCTTCTTTCTAGTCAGCTCTACAACCTGCTCTACTAAGGCCAAATCATCAACTGTCAGAGCAATGGCATTCCAACTCCCTCCGACTACATTAACATGAGCAGACCCAACACAACTGCATATGGCTCTGAATCCAAGATTCCACAAGGCCTACTATCAGCAAGCAACGCTCTCTCTGAAAACTGACCTCGCACGTGCTTAAAGCTGTGAAAGAGGAAATTAGGAAGAAGCCACCTGTTGCTGCTGCATTCCTTCACAACTCAAACACTCAGGACTCCAGCACTCAGCATTCTCAGCCACCAACAGCAAGTGCTGCCTGGTCAGAAACTTGCAGCTCTGTCTTGCACTAAAGACAGCAGCAGCCACAACGGGCACTTACCGGCTCGCAATATTTAGGCTTTGTCGGGAACATTTTGGGTGTCGTGTAGTCATTGAGCTCCTCTTTGTCCTCGTGTCCGGGAGCTGAGAGAGTCAGTGGAGAGTCTGCGTTTGTTTTCAGACTCTGTGGAGAGAGAGATGCATGAGGGATGGGCCATTACCTGTCATTTCCAACATCATATCTCTTAGGGTCTGCAATCTGCTCTACGCTAAGGCGAAAATATCAACCGTTAGAGCAATGGGATTCTAAGGAATTACGCCTAAGTGAAATTTGCCTGATTCAAGGGAACTGCATATGGCTCTCAGTTCAATATTCCACGATGGCTATTACCAGCAAGCAACGTAGACTGAAAAATGAGTTTTGCCTTCTTTAAAACTCTGACATTTAAATTAGGAAATATCCCGCTGTGGCTGCTGAAGACATGAAAAGCTAAAGCACTATCAGCACCTCATCCAGGGCTGCAAAAGGTCAGGAAATCTTGAGCAGAAGCACCCCTGCTTGCTGCAGAAAGAGAAAATCAGCAGGCCTTCTCCTCCTGGCAAAACAACAACTCAACAAACCAAACAATCAAAGGCTCACCTACTCCAGTGTCTAAAGCATCCGGATGGATGCACTGAGGGGATTCTTCTCATGAAAACAGCCCGCGTGGGAAGCGCTGTCACCTAGGCAGTCATGGAAGTGTGCCTAGAAGGTCTCTCACGAGCCTCCCTTTCCCCAGGCTGTAGCTCCCTCAGCACCTCCTCACTGGCCTTGTGCTCCCACCCCTCCCCAGCTCCCGTGCCCTTCTGCGCACACGCTCCAGCCCCTCAAGCTCTTTCTGCTTCACAGCTGCCCACATGTGGACACAGCACTCCAGCTGCCGCTGCAGCCCTGCCCAGCACAGGCCACAGCTCACTGCCCTGCTCCTGCTGCCCCACGATTGCTGACACAGGCCAGCACGGCCTTGGCCTTCCTGGCCACCTGGGCACACGCTGCCGCATCTTCAGCTGCTCTTGACAGGCACTCGTGGCTCCTTTTGTCCACCTTCCACATTTGACTTCAGATGCAGCATCCGGAATTCCAAGATACCTCTCCTCTTCTTAGCAACACAGGACACTAGTCCAAGTCTTTCAACTCTTCCCCCTCTGCAGGCACCAATGGCATTTTCATATGCAGTTATCAAGAATAGAATACACCACACAGTAGAAAGCATCAACAGACGCATGTAGCCTCTGGTTTTTGCCTCAGCAATGGGTCCACAACTCTGCAGTTTTTGTCTTTTGCCACACGGGACATGTGCAGGCCCATAAGGATCCATGGACAACACAATCATCTCTTTGCAGCTTCTCTAAAATAAGCCAGCTCACACTGCACTCTGCTACTGACCACTCTGCCTGAAGAGGCAAAAGAGCAACCTGGCAATAAAGGCACCAAATCTCTGACTGCCACCTGCCACTCCACAATGTGTCTCTCAAATACCGCCACATAAGCGCACCCAAGAAGCTCGTGGCGACAAAGCGCCCCAAAGAGCCTGTGAGGTCAGATCAAGCATTTCTGTGCCTCTTGCTCCTCGGCCACCCTGTGGAGTGGCACAGCTCTCTCCAGACCGCCGTGTCCCCTACGTATCCAACGTGGCTGAGCTCAGTGCCTTGGACATGCTCCCTCCTCTGGGGCTGGGGAGCCTTCATGCTTCACACTGGCCCCTAGCAGAATCCCAGCAAGCTGGGGCCTAAAGACGACACAGCAAAGCCCATTCTCCAGCTCTCACGGCTTTGCAGGGCAATTCCTAACTCCTGACAGGACTGCAGCACTCAGCAACCTGAGCCACCAACAGCAGGTCCTGGCTGGACAGAAACTTGCAGCTCTGTCTTGCACTAAAGACAGCAGCAGCCACAACTGGCACTTACCGGCTCGCAATATTCAGCTTCCGCTGTGACCACACTTGCAGGTTTGTGGCCATTCTGCTCCTCTTTGGCCTCGTCTCCAGTGGCTGAGAGAGTCAGAGGAGCGTCTTCTCTTGGCTCAGGGCTCTGTGCAGAGAGAGAAGCATGAGGGACGCGTCATAGCCAGTCCTTTCTAACCTTCTTTCTAGTCAGCTCTACAACCTGCTCTACTAAGGCCAAATCATCAACTGTCAGAGCAATGGCATTCCAGCTCCCTCCGACTACATTAAAATGAGCAGATCCAACACAACTGCATATGGCTCTGAATCCAAGATTCCACAAGGCCTACTATCAGCAAGCAACGCTCTCTCTGAAAACTGACCTCGCACGTGCTTAAAGCTGTGAAAGAGGAAATTAGGAAGAAGCCACCTGTTGCTGCTGCATTCCTTCACAACTCAAACACTCAGGACTCCAGCACTCAGCATTCTCAGCCACCAACAGCAAGTGCTGCCTGGTCAGAAACTTGCAGCTCTGTCTTGCACTAAAGACAGCAGCAGCCACAACGGGCACTTACCGGCTCGCAATATTTAGGCTTTGTCGGGAACATTTTGGGTGTCGTGTAGTCATTGAGCTCCTCTTTGTCCTCGTGTCCGGGAGCTGAGAGAGTCAGTGGAGAGTCTGCGTTTGTTTTCAGACTCTGTGGAGAGAGAGATGCATGAGGGATGGGCCATTACCTGTCATTTCCAACATCATATCTCTTAGGGTCTGCAATCTGCTCTACGCTAAGGCGAAAATATCAACCGTTAGAGCAATGGGATTCTAAGGAATTACGCCTAAGTGAAATTTGCCTGATTCAAGGGAACTGCATATGGCTCTCAGTTCAATATTCCACGATGGCTATTACCAGCAAGCAACGTAGACTGAAAAATGAGTTTTGCCTTCTTTAAAACTCTGACATTTAAATTAGGAAATATCCCGCTGTGGCTGCTGAAGACATGAAAAGCTAAAGCACTATCAGCACCTCATCCAGGGCTGCAAAAGGTCAGGAAATCTTGAGCAGAAGCATCCCTGCTTGCTGCAGAAAGAGAAAATCAGCAGGCCTTCTCCTCCTGGCAAAACAACAACTCAACAAACCAAACAATCAAAGGCTCACCTACTCCAGTGTCTAAAGCATCCGGATGGATGCACTGAGGGGATTCTTCTCATGAAAACAGCCCGCGTGGGAGGCGCTGTCACCTAGGCAGTCATGGAAGTGTGCCTAGAAGGTCTCTCACGAGCCTCCCTTTCCCCAGGCTGTAGCTCCCTCAGCACCTCCTCACTGGCCTTGTGCTCCCACCCCTCCCCAGCTCCCGTGCCCTTCTGCGCACACGCTCCAGCCCCTCAAGCTCTTTCTGCTTCACAGCTGCCCACATGTGGACACAGCACTCCAGCTGCCGCTGCAGCCCTGCCCAGCACAGGCCACAGCTCACTGCCCTGCTCCTGCTGCCCCACGATTGCTGACACAGGCCAGCACGGCCTTGGCCTTCCTGGCCACCTGGGCACACGCTGCCGCATCTTCAGCTGCTCTTGACAGGCACTCGTGGCTCCTTTTGTCCACCTTCCACATTTGACTTCAGATGCAGCATCCGGAATTCCAAGATACCTCTCCTCTTCTTAGCAACACAGGACACTAGTCCAAGTCTTTCAACTCTTCCCCCTCTGCAGGCACCAATGGCATTTTCATATGCAGTTATCAAGAATAGAATACACCACACAGTAGAAAGCATCAACAGACGCATGTAGCCTCTGGTTTTTGCCTCAGCAATGGGTCCACAACTCTGCAGTTTTTGTCTTTTGCCACACGGGACATGTGCAGGCCCATAAGGATCCATGGACAACACAATCATCTCTTTGCAGCTTCTCTAAAATAAGCCAGCTCACACTGCACTCTGCTACTGACCACTCTGCCTGAAGAGGCAAAAGAGCAACCTGGCAATAAAGGCACCAAATCTCTGACTGCCACCTGCCACTCCACAATGTGTCTCTCAAATACCGCCACATAAGCGCACCCAAGAAGCTCGTGGCGACAAAGCGCCCCAAAGAGCCTGTGAGGTCAGATCAAGCATTTCTGTGCCTCTTGCTCCTCGGCCACCCTGTGGAGTGGCACAGGTCTCTCCAGACCGCCGTGTCCCCTACGTATCCAACGTGGCTGAGCTCAGTGCCTTGGACATGCTCCCTCCTCTGGGGCTGGGGAGCCTTCATGCTTCACGCTGGCCCCTAGCAGAATCCCAGCAAGCTGGGGCCTAAAGACGACACAGCAAAGCCCATTCTCCAGCTCTCACGGCTTTGCAGGGCAATTCCTAACTCCCCACAGGACTGCAGCACTCAGCAACCTGAGCCACCAACAGCAGATCCTGGCTGGACAGAAACTTGCAGCTCTGTCTTGCACTAAAGACAGCAGCAGCCACAACTGGCACTTACCGGCTCGCAATATTCAGCTTCCACTGTGACCACACTTGCAGGTTTGTGGCCGTTCTGCTCCTCTTTGGCCTCGTCTCCAGTGGCTGAGAGAGTCAGAGGAGCGTCTTCTCTTGGCTCAGGGCTCTGTGCAGAGAGAGAAGCATGAGGGACGCGTCATAGCCAGTCCTTTCTAACCTTCTTTCTAGTCAGCTCTACAACCTGCTCTACTAAGGCCAAATCATCAACTGTCAGAGCAATGGCATTCCAGCTCCCTCCGACTACATTAAAATGAGCAGATCCAACACAACTGCATATGGCTCTGAATCCAAGATTCCACAAGGCCTACTATCAGCAAGCAACGCTCTCTCTGAAAACTGACCTCGCACGTGCTTAAAGCTGTGAAAGAGGAAATTAGGAAGAAGCCACCTGTTGCTGCTGCATTCCTTCACAACTCAAACACTCAGGACTCCAGCACTCAGCATTCTCAGCCACCAACAGCAAGTGCTGCCTGGTCAGAAACTTGCAGCTCTGTCTTGCACTAAAGACAGCAGCAGCCACAACGGGCACTTACCGGCTCGCAATATTTAGGCTTTGTCGGGAACATTTTGGGTGTCGTGTAGTCATTGAGCTCCTCTTTGTCCTCGTGTCCGGGAGCTGAGAGAGTCAGTGGAGAGTCTGCGTTTGTTTTCAGACTCTGTGGAGAGAGAGATGCATGAGGGATGGGCCATTACCTGTCATTTCCAACATCATATCTCTTAGGGTCTGCAATCTGCTCTACGCTAAGGCGAAAATATCAACCGTTAGAGCAATGGGATTCTAAGGAATTACGCCTAAGTGAAATTTGCCTGATTCAAGGGAACTGCATATGGCTCTCAGTTCAATATTCCACGATGGCTATTACCAGCAAGCAACGTAGACTGAAAAATGAGTTTTGCCTTCTTTAAAACTCTGACATTTAAATTAGGAAATATCCCGCTGTGGCTGCTGAAGACATGAAAAGCTAAAGCACTATCAGCACCTCATCCAGGGCTGCAAAAGGTCAGGAAATCTTGAGCAGAAGCACCCCTGCTTGCTGCAGAAAGAGAAAATCAGCAGGCCTTCTCCTCCTGGCAAAACAACAACTCAACAAACCAAACAATCAAAGGCTCACCTACTCCAGTGTCTAAAGCATCCGGATGGATGCACTGAGGGGATTCTTCTCATGAAAACAGCCCGCGTGGGAAGCGCTGTCACCTAGGCAGTCATGGAAGTGTGCCTAGAAGGTCTCTCACGAGCCTCCCTTTCCCCAGGCTGTAGCTCCCTCAGCACCTCCTCACTGGCCTTGTGCTCCCACCCCTCCCCAGCTCCCGTGCCCTTCTGCGCACACGCTCCAGCCCCTCAAGCTCTTTCTGCTTCACAGCTGCCCACATGTGGACACAGCACTCCAGCTGCCGCTGCAGCCCTGCCCAGCACAGGCCACAGCTCACTGCCCTGCTCCTGCTGCCCCACGATTGCTGACACAGGCCAGCACGGCCTTGGCCTTCCTGGCCACCTGGGCACACGCTGCCGCATCTTCAGCTGCTCTTGACAGGCACTCGTGGCTCCTTTTGTCCACCTTCCACATTTGACTTCAGATGCAGCATCCGGAATTCCAAGATACCTCTCCTCTTCTTAGCAACACAGGACACTAGTCCAAGTCTTTCAACTCTTCCCCCTCTGCAGGCACCAATGGCATTTTCATATGCAGTTATCAAGAATAGAATACACCACACAGTAGAAAGCATCAACAGACGCATGTAGCCTCTGGTTTTTGCCTCAGCAATGGGTCCACAACTCTGCAGTTTTTGTCTTTTGCCACACGGGACATGTGCAGGCCCATAAGGATCCATGGACAACACAATCATCTCTTTGCAGCTTCTCTAAAATAAGCCAGCTCACACTGCACTCTGCTACTGACCACTCTGCCTGAAGAGGCAAAAGAGCAACCTGGCAATAAAGGCACCAAATCTCTGACTGCCACCTGCCACTCCACAATGTGTCTCTCAAATACTGCCACATAAGCGCACCCAAGAAGCTCGTGGCGACAAAGCGCCCCAAAGAGCCTGTGAGGTCAGATCAAGCATTTCTGTGCCTCTTGCTCCTCGGCCACCCTGTGGAGTGGCACAGGTCTCTCCAGACCGCCGTGTCCCCTACGTATCCAACGTGGCTGAGCTCAGTGCCTTGGACATGCTCCCTCCTCTGGGGCTGGGGAGCCTTCATGCTTCACGCTGGCCCCTAGCAGAATCCCAGCAAGCTGGGGCCTAAAGACGACACAGCAAAGCCCATTCTCCAGCTCTCACGGCTTTGCAGGGCCATTCCTAACTCCTGACAGGACTGCAGCACTCAGCAACCTGAGCCACCAACAGCAGATCCTGGCTGGACAGAAACTTGCAGCTCTGTCTTGCACTAAAGACAGCAGCAGCCACAACTGGCACTTACCGGCTCGCAATATTCAGCTTCCGCTGTGACCACACTTGCAGGTTTGTGGCCGTTCTGCTCCTCTTTGGCCTCGTCTCCAGTGGCTGAGAGAGTCAGAGGAGCGTCTTCTCTTGGCTCAGGGCTCTGTGCAGAGAGAGAAGCATGAGGGACGCGTCATAGCCAGTCCTTTCTAACCTTCTTTCTAGTCAGCTCTACAACCTGCTCTACTAAGGCCAAATCATCAACTGTCAGAGCAATGGCATTCCAACTCCCTCCGACTACATTAACATGAGCAGATCCAACACAACTGCATATGGCTCTGAATCCAAGATTCCACAAGGCCTACTATCAGCAAGCAACGCTCTCTCTGAAAACTGACCTCGCACGTGCTTAAAGCTGTGAAAGAGGAAATTAGGAAGAAGCCACCTGTTGCTGCTGCATTCCTTCACAACTCAAACACTCAGGACTCCAGCACTCAGCATTCTCAGCCACCAACAGCAAGTGCTGCCTGGTCAGAAACTTGCAGCTCTGTCTTGCACTAAAGACAGCAGCAGCCACAACGGGCACTTACCGGCTCGCAATATTTAGGCTTTGTCGGGAACATTTTGGGTGTCGTGTAGTCATTGAGCTCCTCTTTGTCCTCGTGTCCGGGAGCTGAGAGAGTCAGTGGAGAGTCTGCGTTTGTTTTCAGACTCTGTGGAGAGAGAGATGCATGAGGGATGGGCCATTACCTGTCATTTCCAACATCATATCTCTTAGGGTCTGCAATCTGCTCTACGCTAAGGCGAAAATATCAACCGTTAGAGCAATGGGATTCTAAGGAATTACGCCTAAGTGAAATTTGCCTGATTCAAGGGAACTGCATATGGCTCTCAGTTCAATATTCCACGATGGCTATTACCAGCAAGCAACGTAGACTGAAAAATGAGTTTTGCCTTCTTTAAAACTCTGACATTTAAATTAGGAAATATCCCGCTGTGGCTGCTGAAGACATGAAAAGCTAAAGCACTATCAGCACCTCATCCAGGGCTGCAAAAGGTCAGGAAATCTTGAGCAGAAGCACCCCTGCTTGCTGCAGAAAGAGAAAATCAGCAGGCCTTCTCCTCCTGGCAAAACAACAACTCAACAAACCAAACAATCAAAGGCTCACCTACTCCAGTGTCTAAAGCATCCGGATGGATGCACTGAGGGGATTCTTCTCATGAAAACAGCCCGCGTGGGAAGCGCTGTCACCTAGGCAGTCATGGAAGTGTGCCTAGAAGGTCTCTCACGAGCCTCCCTTTCCCCAGGCTGTAGCTCCCTCAGCACCTCCTCACTGGCCTTGTGCTCCCACCCCTCCCCAGCTCCCATGCCCTTCTGCGCACACGCTCCAGCCCCTCAAGCTCTTTCTGCTTCACAGCTGCCCACATGTGGACACAGCACTCCAGCTGCCGCTGCAGCCCTGCCCAGCACAGGCCACACCTCACTGCCCTGCTCCTGCTGCCCCACGATTGCTGACACAGGCCAGCACGGCCTTGGCCTTCCTGGCCACCTGGGCACACGCTGCCGCATCTTCAGCTGCTCTTGACAGGCACTCGTGGCTCCTTTTGTCCACCTTCCACATTTGACTTCAGATGCAGCATCCGGAATTCCAAGATACCTCTCCTCTTCTTAGCAACACAGGACACTAGTCCAAGTCTTTCAACTCTTCCCCCTCTGCAGGCACCAATGGCATTTTCATATGCAGTTATCAAGAATAGAATAGACCACAAAATAGAAAGTATCAACAGACGCATGTAGCCTCTGGTTTTTGCCTCAGCAATGGGTCCACAACTCTGCAGTTTTTGTCTTTTGCCACACGGGACATGTGCAGGCCCATAAGGATCCATGGACAACACAATCATCTCTTTGCAGCTTCTCTAAAATAAGCCAGCTCACACTGCACTCTGCTACTGACCACTCTGCCTGAAGAGGCAAAAGAGCAACCTGGCAATAAAGGCACCAAATCTCTGACTGCCACCTGCCACTCCACAATGTGTCTCTCAAATACCGCCACATAAGCGCACCCAAGAAGCTCGTGGCGACAAAGCGCCCCAAAGAGCCTGTGAGGTCAGATCAAGCATTTCTGTGCCTCTTGCTCCTCGGCCACCCTGTGGAGTGGCACAGGTCTCTCCAGACCGCCGTGTCCCCTACGTATCCAACGTGGCTGAGCTCAGTGCCTTGGACATGCTCCCTCCTCTGGGGCTGGGGAGCCTTCATGCTTCACGCTGGCCCCTAGCAGAATCCCAGCAAGCTGGGGCCTAAAGACGACACAGCAAAGCCCATTCTCCAGCTCTCACGGCTTTGCAGGGCCATTCCTAACTCCTGACAGGACTGCAGCACTCAGCAACCTGAGCCACCAACAGCAGATCCTGGCTGGACAGAAACTTGCAGCTCTGTCTTGCACTAAAGACAGCAGCAGCCACAACTGGCACTTACCGGCTCGCAATATTCAGCTTCCGCTGTGACCACACTTGCAGGTTTGTGGCCGTTCTGCTCCTCTTTGGCCTCGTCTCCAGTGGCTGAGAGAGTCAGAGGAGCGTCTTCTCTTGGCTCAGGGCTCTGTGCAGAGAGAGAAGCATGAGGGACGCGTCATAGCCAGTCCTTTCTAACCTTCTTTCTAGTCAGCTCTACAACCTGCTCTACTAAGGCCAAATCATCAACTGTCAGAGCAATGGCATTCCAACTCCCTCCGACTACATTAACATGAGCAGACCCAACACAACTGCATATGGCTCTGAATCCAAGATTCCACAAGGCCTACTATCAGCAAGCAACGCTCTCTCTGAAAACTGACCTCGCACGTGCTTAAAGCTGTGAAAGAGGAAATTAGGAAGAAGCCACCTGTTGCTGCTGCATTCCTTCACAACTCAAACACTCAGGACTCCAGCACTCAGCATTCTCAGCCACCAACAGCAAGTGCTGCCTGGTCAGAAACTTGCAGCTCTGTCTTGCACTAAAGACAGCAGCAGCCACAACGGGCACTTACCGGCTCGGAATATTTAGGCTTTGTCGGGAACATTTTGGGTGTCGTGTAGTCATTGAGCTCCTCTTTGTCCTCGTGTCCGGGAGCTGAGAGAGTCAGTGGAGAGTCTGCGTTTGTTTTCAGACTCTGTGGAGAGAGAGATGCATGAGGGATGGGCCATTACCTGTCATTTCCAACATCATATCTCTTAGGGTCTGCAATCTGCTCTACGCTAAGGCGAAAATATCAACCGTTAGAGCAATGGGATTCTAAGGAATTACGCCTAAGTGAAATTTGCCTGATTCAAGGGAACTGCATATGGCTCTCAGTTCAATATTCCACGATGGCTATTACCAGCAAGCAACGTAGACTGAAAAATGAGTTTTGCCTTCTTTAAAACTCTGACATTTAAATTAGGAAATATCCCGCTGTGGCTGCTGAAGACATGAAAAGCTAAAGCACTATCAGCACCTCATCCAGGGCTGCAAAAGGTCAGGAAATCTTGAGCAGAAGCACCCCTGCTTGCTGCAGAAAGAGAAAATCAGCAGGCCTTCTCCTCCTGGCAAAACAACAACTCAACAAACCAAACAATCAAAGGCTCACCTACTCCAGTGTCTAAAGCATCCGGATGGATGCACTGAGGGGATTCTTCTCATGAAAACAGCCCGCGTGGGAGGCGCTGTCACCTAGGCAGTCATGGAAGTGTGCCTAGAAGGTCTCTCACGAGCCTCCCTTTCCCCAGGCTGTAGCTCCCTCAGCACCTCCTCACTGGCCTTGTGCTCCCACCCCTCCCCAGCTCCCGTGCCTTCTGCACACACGCTCCAGCCCCTCAAGCTCTTTCTGCTTCACAGCTGCCCACATGTGGACACAGCACTCCAGCTGCCGCTGCAGCCCTGCCCAGCACAGGCCACACCTCACTGCCCTGCTCCTGCTGCCCCACGATTGCTGACACAGGCCAGCACGGCCTTGGCCTTCCTGGCCACCTGGGCACACGCTGCCGCATCTTCAGATGCTCTTGACAGGCACTCGTGGCTCCTTTTGTCCACCTTCCACATTTGACTTCAGATGCAGCATCCGGAATTCCAAGATACCTCTCCTCTTCTTAGCAACACAGGACACTAGTCCAAGTCTTTCAACTCTTCCCCCTCTGCAGGCACCAATGGCATTTTCATATGCAGTTATCAAGAACAGAATAGACCACAAAATAGAAAGCATCAACAGACGCATGTAGCCTCTGGTTTTTGCCCCAGCAATGGGTTCACAACTCTGCAGTTTTTGTCTTTTGCCACACGGGACATGTGCAGGCCCATAAGGATCCATGGACAACACAATCATCTCTTTGCAGCTTCTCTAAAATAAGCCAGCTCACACTGCACTCTGCTACTGACCACTCTGCCTGAAGAGGCAAAAGAGCAACCTGGCAATAAAGGCACCAAATCTCTGACTGCCACCTGCCACTCCACAATGTGTCTCTCAAATACCGCCACATAAGCGCACCCAAGAAGCTCGTGGCGACAAAGCGCCCCAAAGAGCCTGTGAGGTCAGATCAAGCATTTCTGTGCCTCTTGCTCCTCGGCCACCCTGTGGAGTGGCACAGGTCTCTCCAGACCGCCGTGTCCCCTACGTATCCAACGTGGCTGAGCTCAGTGCCTTGGACATGCTCCCTCCTCTGGGGCTGGGGAGCCTTCATGCTTCACGCTGGCCCCTAGCAGAATCCCAGCAAGCTGGGGCCTAAAGACGACACAGCAAAGCCCATTCTCCAGCTCTCACGGCTTTGCAGGGCCATTCCTAACTCCTGACAGGACTGCAGCACTCAGCAACCTGAGCCACCAACAGCAGATCCTGGCTGGACAGAAACTTGCAGCTCTGTCTTGCACTAAAGACAGCAGCAGCCACAACTGGCACTTACCGGCTCGCAATATTCAGCTTCCGCTGTGACCACACTTGCAGGTTTGTGGCCGTTCTGCTCCTCTTTGGCCTCGTCTCCAGTGGCTGAGAGAGTCAGAGGAGCGTCTTCTCTTGGCTCAGGGCTCTGTGCAGAGAGAGAAGCATGAGGACGGGTCATTGCCAGTCCTTTCTAACCTTCTTTCTAGTCAGCTCTACAACCTGCTCTACTAAGGCCAAATCATCAACTGTCAGAGCAATGGCATTCCAACTCCCTCCGACTACATTAACATGAGCAGACCCAACACAACTGCATATGGCTCTGAATCCAAGATTCCACAAGGCCTACTATCAGCAAGCAACGCTCTCTCTGAAAACTGACCTCGCACGTGCTTAAAGCTGTGAAAGAGGAAATTAGGAAGAAGCCACCTGTTGCTGCTGCATTCCTTCACAACTCAAACACTCAGGACTCCAGCACTCAGCATTCTCAGCCACCAACAGCAAGTGCTGCCTGGTCAGAAACTTGCAGCTCTGTCTTGCACTAAAGACAGCAGCAGCCACAACGGGCACTTACCGGCTCGCAATATTTAGGCTTTGTCGGGAACATTTTGGGTGTCGTGTAGTCATTGAGCTCCTCTTTGTCCTCGTGTCCGGGAGCTGAGAGAGTCAGTGGAGAGTCTGCGTTTGTTTTCAGACTCTGTGGAGAGAGAGATGCATGAGGGATGGGCCATTACCTGTCATTTCCAACATCATATCTCTTAGGGTCTGCAATCTGCTCTACGCTAAGGCGAAAATATCAACCGTTAGAGCAATGGGATTCTAAGGAATTACGCCTAAGTGAAATTTGCCTGATTCAAGGGAACTGCATATGGCTCTCAGTTCAATATTCCACGATGGCTATTACCAGCAAGCAACGTAGACTGAAAAATGAGTTTTGCCTTCTTTAAAACTCTGACATTTAAATTAGGAAATATCCCGCTGTGGCTGCTGAAGACATGAAAAGCTAAAGCACTATCAGCACCTCATCCAGGGCTGCAAAAGGTCAGGAAATCTTGAGCAGAAGCACCCCTGCTTGCTGCAGAAAGAGAAAATCAGCAGGCCTTCTCCTCCTGGCAAAACAACAACTCAACAAACCAAACAATCAAAGGCTCACCTACTCCAGTGTCTAAAGCATCCGGATGGATGCACTGAGGGGATTCTTCTCATGAAAACAGCCCGCGTGGGAAGCGCTGTCACCTAGGCAGTCATGGAAGTGTGCCTAGAAGGTCTCTCACGAGCCTCCCTTTCCCCAGGCTGTAGCTCCCTCAGCACCTCCTCACTGGCCTTGTGCTCCCACCCCTCCCCAGCTCCCGTGCCCTTCTGCGCACACGCTCCAGCCCCTCAAGCTCTTTCTGCTTCACAGCTGCCCACATGTGGACACAGCACTCCAGCTGCCGCTGCAGCCCTGCCCAGCACAGGCCACAGCTCACTGCCCTGCTCCTGCTGCCCCACGATTGCTGACACAGGCCAGCACGGCCTTGGCCTTCCTGGCCACCTGGGCACACGCTGCCGCATCTTCAGCTGCTCTTGACAGGCACTCGTGGCTCCTTTTGTCCACCTTCCACATTTGACTTCAGATGCAGCATCCGGAATTCCAAGATACCTCTCCTCTTCTTAGCAACACAGGACACTAGTCCAAGTCTTTCAACTCTTCCCCCTCTGCAGGCACCAATGGCATTTTCATATGCAGTTATCAAGAATAGAATACACCACACAGTAGAAAGCATCAACAGACGCATGTAGCCTCTGGTTTTTGCCTCAGCAATGGGTCCACAACTCTGCAGTTTTTGTCTTTTGCCACACGGGACATGTGCAGGCCCATAAGGATCCATGGACAACACAATCATCTCTTTGCAGCTTCTCTAAAATAAGCCAGCTCACACTGCACTCTGCTACTGACCACTCTGCCTGAAGAGGCAAAAGAGCAACCTGGCAATAAAGGCACCAAATCTCTCACTGCCACCTGCCACTCCACAATGTGTCTCTCAAATACCGCCACATAAGCGCACCCAAGAAGCTCGTGGCGACAAAGCGCCCCAAAGAGCCTGTGAGGTCAGATCAAGCATTTCTGTGCCTCTTGCTCCTCGGCCACCCTGTGGAGTGGCACAGGTCTCTCCAGACCGCCGTGTCCCCTACGTATCCAACGTGGCTGAGCTCAGTGCCTTGGACATGCTCCCTCCTCTGGGGCTGGGGAGCCTTCATGCTTCACGCTGGCCCCTAGCAGAATCCCAGCAAGCTGGGGCCTAAAGACGACACAGCAAAGCCCATTCTCCAGCTCTCACGGCTTTGCAGGGCAATTCCTAACTCCCCACAGGACTGCAGCACTCAGCAACCTGAGCCACCAACAGCAGATCCTGGCTGGACAGAAACTTGCAGCTCTGTCTTGCACTAAAGACAGCAGCAGCCACAACTGGCACTTACCGGCTCGCAATATTCAGCTTCCGCTGTGACCACACTTGCAGGTTTGTGGCCGTTCTGCTCCTCTTTGGCCTCGTCTCCAGTGGCTGAGAGAGTCAGAGGAGCGTCTTCTCTTGGCTCAGGGCTCTGTGCAGAGAGAGAAGCATGAGGGACGCGTCATAGCCAGTCCTTTCTAACCTTCTTTCTAGTCAGCTCTACAACCTGCTCTACTAAGGCCAAATCATCAACTGTCAGAGCAATGGCATTCCAGCTCCCTCCGACTACATTAAAATGAGCAGATCCAACACAACTGCATATGGCTCTGAATCCAAGATTCCACAAGGCCTACTATCAGCAAGCAACGCTCTCTCTGAAAACTGACCTCGCACGTGCTTAAAGCTGTGAAAGAGGAAATTAGGAAGAAGCCACCTGTTGCTGCTGCATTCCTTCACAACTCAAACACTCAGGACTCCAGCACTCAGCATTCTCAGCCACCAACAGCAAGTGCTGCCTGGTCAGAAACTTGCAGCTCTGTCTTGCACTAAAGACAGCAGCAGCCACAACGGGCACTTACCGGCTCGCAATATTTAGGCTTTGTCGGGAACATTTTGGGTGTCGTGTAGTCATTGAGCTCCTCTTTGTCCTCGTGTCCGGGAGCTGAGAGAGTCAGTGGAGAGTCTGCGTTTGTTTTCAGACTCTGTGGAGAGAGAGATGCATGAGGGATGGGCCATTACCTGTCATTTCCAACATCATATCTCTTAGGGTCTGCAATCTGCTCTACGCTAAGGCGAAAATATCAACCGTTAGAGCAATGGGATTCTAAGGAATTACGCCTAAGTGAAATTTGCCTGATTCAAGGGAACTGCATATGGCTCTCAGTTCAATATTCCACGATGGCTATTACCAGCAAGCAACGTAGACTGAAAAATGAGTTTTGCCTTCTTTAAAACTCTGACATTTAAATTAGGAAATATCCCGCTGTGGCTGCTGAAGACATGAAAAGCTAAAGCACTATCAGCACCTCATCCAGGGCTGCAAAAGGTCAGGAAATCTTGAGCAGAAGCACCCCTGCTTGCTGCAGAAAGAGAAAATCAGCAGGCCTTCTCCTCCTGGCAAAACAACAACTCAACAAACCAAACAATCAAAGGCTCACCTACTCCAGTGTCTAAAGCATCCGGATGGATGCACTGAGGGGATTCTTCTCATGAAAACAGCCCGCGTGGGAAGCGCTGTCACCTAGGCAGTCATGGAAGTGTGCCTAGAAGGTCTCTCACGAGCCTCCCTTTCCCCAGGCTGTAGCTCCCTCAGCACCTCCTCACTGGCCTTGTGCTCCCACCCCTCCCCAGCTCCCGTGCCCTTCTGCGCACACGCTCCAGCCCCTCAAGCTCTTTCTGCTTCACAGCTGCCCACATGTGGACACAGCACTCCAGCTGCCGCTGCAGCCCTGCCCAGCACAGGCCACAGCTCACTGCCCTGCTCCTGCTGCCCCACGATTGCTGACACAGGCCAGCACGGCCTTGGCCTTCCTGGCCACCTGGGCACACGCTGCCGCATCTTCAGCTGCTCTTGACAGGCACTCGTGGCTCCTTTTGTCCACCTTCCACATTTGACTTCAGATGCAGCATCCGGAATTCCAAGATACCTCTCCTCTTCTTAGCAACACAGGACACTAGTCCAAGTCTTTCAACTCTTCCCCCTCTGCAGGCACCAATGGCATTTTCATATGCAGTTATCAAGAATAGAATACACCACACAGTAGAAAGCATCAACAGACGCATGTAGCCTCTGGTTTTTGCCTCAGCAATGGGTCCACAACTCTGCAGTTTTTGTCTTTTGCCACACGGGACATGTGCAGGCCCATAAGGATCCATGGACAACACAATCATCTCTTTGCAGCTTCTCTAAAATAAGCCAGCTCACACTGCACTCTGCTACTGACCACTCTGCCTGAAGAGGCAAAAGAGCAACCTGGCAATAAAGGCACCAAATCTCTCACTGCCACCTGCCACTCCACAATGTGTCTCTCAAATACCGCCACATAAGCGCACCCAAGAAGCTCGTGGCGACAAAGCGCCCCAAAGAGCCTGTGAGGTCAGATCAAGCATTTCTGTGCCTCTTGCTCCTCGGCCACCCTGTGGAGTGGCACAGGTCTCTCCAGACCGCCGTGTCCCCTACGTATCCAACGTGGCTGAGCTCAGTGCCTTGGACATGCTCCCTCCTCTGGGGCTGGGGAGCCTTCATGCTTCACGCTGGCCCCTAGCAGAATCCCAGCAAGCTGGGGCCTAAAGACGACACAGCAAAGCCCATTCTCCAGCTCTCACGGCTTTGCAGGGCAATTCCTAACTCCCCACAGGACTGCAGCACTCAGCAACCTGAGCCACCAACAGCAGATCCTGGCTGGACAGAAACTTGCAGCTCTGTCTTGCACTAAAGACAGCAGCAGCCACAACTGGCACTTACCGGCTCGCAATATTCAGCTTCCACTGTGACCACACTTGCAGGTTTGTGGCCGTTCTGCTCCTCTTTGGCCTCGTCTCCAGTGGCTGAGAGAGTCAGAGGAGCGTCTTCTCTTGGCTCAGGGCTCTGTGCAGAGAGAGAAGCATGAGGGACGCGTCATTGCCAGTCCTTTCTAACCTTCTTTCTAGTCAGCTCTACAACCTGCTCTACTAAGGCCAAATCATCAACTGTCAGAGCAATGGCATTCCAGCTCCCTCCGACTACATTAAAATGAGCAGATCCAACACAACTGCATATGGCTCTGAATCCAAGATTCCACAAGGCCTACTATCAGCAAGCAACGCTCTCTCTGAAAACTGACCTCGCACGTGCTTAAAGCTGTGAAAGAGGAAATTAGGAAGAAGCCACCTGTTGCTGCTGCATTCCTTCACAACTCAAACACTCAGGACTCCAGCACTCAGCATTCTCAGCCACCAACAGCAAGTGCTGCCTGGTCAGAAACTTGCAGCTCTGTCTTGCACTAAAGACAGCAGCAGCCACAACGGGCACTTACCGGCTCGCAATATTTAGGCTTTGTCGGGAACATTTTGGGTGTCGTGTAGTCATTGAGCTCCTCTTTGTCCTCGTGTCCGGGAGCTGAGAGAGTCAGTGGAGAGTCTGCGTTTGTTTTCAGACTCTGTGGAGAGAGAGATGCATGAGGGATGGGCCATTACCTGTCATTTCCAACATCATATCTCTTAGGGTCTGCAATCTGCTCTACGCTAAGGCGAAAATATCAACCGTTAGAGCAATGGGATTCTAAGGAATTACGCCTAAGTGAAATTTGCCTGATTCAAGGGAACTGCATATGGCTCTCAGTTCAATATTCCACGATGGCTATTACCAGCAAGCAACGTAGACTGAAAAATGAGTTTTGCCTTCTTTAAAACTCTGACATTTAAATTAGGAAATATCCCGCTGTGGCTGCTGAAGACATGAAAAGCTAAAGCACTATCAGCACCTCATCCAGGGCTGCAAAAGGTCAGGAAATCTTGAGCAGAAGCACCCCTGCTTGCTGCAGAAAGAGAAAATCAGCAGGCCTTCTCCTCCTGGCAAAACAACAACTCAACAAACCAAACAATCAAAGGCTCACCTACTCCAGTGTCTAAAGCATCCGGATGGATGCACTGAGGGGATTCTTCTCATGAAAACAGCCCGCGTGGGAAGCGCTGTCACCTAGGCAGTCATGGAAGTGTGCCTAGAAGGTCTCTCACGAGCCTCCCTTTCCCCAGGCTGTAGCTCCCTCAGCACCTCCTCACTGGCCTTGTGCTCCCACCCCTCCCCAGCTCCCGTGCCCTTCTGCGCACACGCTCCAGCCCCTCAAGCTCTTTCTGCTTCACAGCTGCCCACATGTGGACACAGCACTCCAGCTGCCGCTGCAGCCCTGCCCAGCACAGGCCACAGCTCACTGCCCTGCTCCTGCTGCCCCACGATTGCTGACACAGGCCAGCACGGCCTTGGCCTTCCTGGCCACCTGGGCACACGCTGCCGCATCTTCAGCTGCTCTTGACAGGCACTCGTGGCTCCTTTTGTCCACCTTCCACATTTGACTTCAGATGCAGCATCCGGAATTCCAAGATACCTCTCCTCTTCTTAGCAACACAGGACACTAGTCCAAGTCTTTCAACTCTTCCCCCTCTGCAGGCACCAATGGCATTTTCATATGCAGTTATCAAGAATAGAATAGACCACAAAATAGAAAGTATCAACAGACGCATGTAGCCTCTGGTTTTTGCCTCAGCAATGGGTTCACAACTCTGCAGTTTTTGTCTTTTGCCACACGGGACATGTGCAGGCCCATAAGGATCCATGGACAACACAATCATCTCTTTGCAGCTTCTCTAAAATAAGCCAGCTCACACTGCACTCTGCTACTGACCACTCTGCCTGAAGAGGCAAAAGAGCAACCTGGCAATAAAGGCACCAAATCTCTGACTGCCACCTGCCACTCCACAATGTGTCTCTCAAATACCGCCACATAAGCGCACCCAAGAAGCTCGTGGCGACAAAGCGCCCCAAAGAGCCTGTGAGGTCAGATCAAGCATTTCTGTGCCTCTTGCTCCTCGGCCACCCTGTGGAGTGGCACAGGTCTCTCCAGACCGCCGTGTCCCCTACGTATCCAACGTGGCTGAGCTCAGTGCCTTGGACATGCTCCCTCCTCTGGGGCTGGGGAGCCTTCATGCTTCACGCTGGCCCCTAGCAGAATCCCAGCAAGCTGGGGCCTAAAGACGACACAGCAAAGCCCATTCTCCAGCTCTCACGGCTTTGCAGGGCAATTCCTAACTCCCCACAGGACTGCAGCACTCAGCAACCTGAGCCACCAACAGCAGGTTCTGGCTGGACAGAAACTTGCAGCTCTGTCTTGCACTAAAGACAGCAGCAGCCACAACTGGCACTTACCGGCTCGCAATATTCAGCTTCCGCTGTGACCACACTTGCAGGTTTGTGGCCGTTCTGCTCCTCTTTGGCCTCGTCTCCAGTGGCTGAGAGAGTCAGAGGAGCGTCTTCTCTTGGCTCAGGGCTCTGTGCAGAGAGAGAAGCATGAGGGACGCGTCATAGCCAGTCCTTTCTAACCTTCTTTCTAGTCAGCTCTACAACCTGCTCTACTAAGGCCAAATCATCAACTGTCAGAGCAATGGCATTCCAACTCCCTCCGACTACATTAACATGAGCAGATCCAACACAACTGCATATGGCTCTGAATCCAAGATTCCACAAGGCCTACTATCAGCAAGCAACGCTCTCTCTGAAAACTGACCTCGCACGTGCTTAAAGCTGTGAAAGAGGAAATTAGGAAGAAGCCACCTGTTGCTGCTGCATTCCTTCACAACTCAAACACTCAGGACTCCAGCACTCAGCATTCTCAGCCACCAACAGCAAGTGCTGCCTGGTCAGAAACTTGCAGCTCTGTCTTGCACTAAAGACAGCAGCAGCCACAACGGGCACTTACCGGCTCGCAATATTTAGGCTTTGTCGGGAACATTTTGGGTGTCGTGTAGTCATTGAGCTCCTCTTTGTCCTCGTGTCCGGGAGCTGAGAGAGTCAGTGGAGAGTCTGCGTTTGTTTTCAGACTCTGTGGAGAGAGAGATGCATGAGGGATGGGCCATTACCTGTCATTTCCAACATCATATCTCTTAGGGTCTGCAATCTGCTCTACGCTAAGGCGAAAATATCAACCGTTAGAGCAATGGGATTCTAAGGAATTACGCCTAAGTGAAATTTGCCTGATTCAAGGGAACTGCATATGGCTCTCAGTTCAATATTCCACGATGGCTATTACCAGCAAGCAACGTAGACTGAAAAATGAGTTTTGCCTTCTTTAAAACTCTGACATTTAAATTAGGAAATATCCCGCTGTGGCTGCTGAAGACATGAAAAGCTAAAGCACTATCAGCACCTCATCCAGGGCTGCAAAAGGTCAGGAAATCTTGAGCAGAAGCATCCCTGCTTGCTGCAGAAAGAGAAAATCAGCAGGCCTTCTCCTCCTGGCAAAACAACAACTCAACAAACCAAACAATCAAAGGCTCACCTACTCCAGTGTCTAAAGCATCCGGATGGATGCACTGAGGGGATTCTTCTCATGAAAACAGCCCGCGTGGGAAGCGCTGTCACCTAGGCAGTCATGGAAGTGTGCCTAGAAGGTCTCTCACGAGCCTCCCTTTCCCCAGGCTATAGCTCCCTCAGCACCTCCTCACTGGCCTTGTGCTCCCACCCCTCCCCAGCTCCCGTGCCCTTCTGCGCACACGCTCCAGCCCCTCAAGCTCTTTCTGCTTCACAGCTGCCCACATGTGGACACAGCACTCCAGCTGCCGCTGCAGCCCTGCCCAGCACAGGCCACAGCTCACTGCCCTGCTCCTGCTGCCCCACGATTGCTGACACAGGCCAGCACGGCCTTGGCCTTCCTGGCCACCTGGGCACACGCTGCCGCATCTTCAGCTGCTCTTGACAGGCACTCGTGGCTCCTTTTGTCCACCTTCCACATTTGACTTCAGATGCAGCATCCGGAATTCCAAGATACCTCTCCTCTTCTTAGCAACACAGGACACTAGTCCAAGTCTTTCAGCTCTTCCCCTTCTGCAGGCACCAATGGCATTTTCATATGCAGTTATCAAGAATAGAATAGACCACAAAATAGAAAGTATCAACAGACGCATGTAGCCTCTGGTTTTTGCCTCAGCAATGGGTTCACAACTCTGCAGTTTTTGTCTTTTGCCACACGGGACATGTGCAGGCCCATAAGGATCCATGGACAACACAATCATCTCTTTGCAGCTTCTCTAAAATAAGCCAGCTCACACAGCACTCTGCTACTGACCACTCTGCCTGAAGAGGCAAAAGAGCAACCTGGCAATAAAGGCACCAAATCTCTGACTGCCACCTGCCACTCCACAATGTGTCTCTCAAATACCGCCACATAAGCGCACCCAAGAAGCTCGTGGCGACAAAGCGCCCCAAAGAGCCTGTGAGGTCAGATCAAGCATTTCTGTGCCTCTTGCTCCTCGGCCACCCTGTGGAGTGGCACAGGTCTCTCCAGACCGCCGTGTCCCCTACGTATCCAACGTGGCTGAGCTCAGTGCCTTGGACATGCTCCCTCCTCTGGGGCTGGGGAGCCTTCATGCTTCACGCTGGCCCCTAGCAGAATCCCAGCAAGCTGGGGCCTAAAGACGACACAGCAAAGCCCATTCTCCAGCTCTCACGGCTTTGCAGGGCAATTCCTAACTCCTGACAGGACTGCAGCACTCAGCAACCTGAGCCACCAACAGCAGATCCTGGCTGGACAGAAACTTGCAGCTCTGTCTTGCACTAAAGACAGCAGCAGCCACAACTGGCACTTACCGGCTCGCAATATTCAGCTTCCGCTGTGACCACACTTGCAGGTTTGTGGCCGTTCTGCTCCTCTTTGGCCTCGTCTCCAGTGGCTGAGAGAGTCAGAGGAGCGTCTTCTCTTGGCTCAGGGCTCTGTGCAGAGAGAGAAGCATGAGGGACGCGTCATAGCCAGTCCTTTCTAACCTTCTTTCTAGTCAGCTCTACAACCTGCTCTACTAAGGCCAAATCATCAACTGTCAGAGCAATGGCATTCCAACTCCCTCCGACTACATTAACATGAGCAGATCCAACACAACTGCATATGGCTCTGAATCCAAGATTCCACAAGGCCTACTATCAGCAAGCAACGCTCTCTCTGAAAACTGACCTCGCACGTGCTTAAAGCTGTGAAAGAGGAAATTAGGAAGAAGCCACCTGTTGCTGCTGCATTCCTTCACAACTCAAACACTCAGGACTCCAGCACTCAGCATTCTCAGCCACCAACAGCAAGTGCTGCCTGGTCAGAAACTTGCAGCTCTGTCTTGCACTAAAGACAGCAGCAGCCACAACGGGCACTTACCGGCTCGCAATATTTAGGCTTTGTCGGGAACATTTTGGGTGTCGTGTAGTCATTGAGCTCCTCTTTGTCCTCGTGTCCGGGAGCTGAGAGAGTCAGTGGAGAGTCTGCGTTTGTTTTCAGACTCTGTGGAGAGAGAGATGCATGAGGGATGGGCCATTACCTGTCATTTCCAACATCATATCTCTTAGGGTCTGCAATCTGCTCTACGCTAAGGCGAAAATATCAACCGTTAGAGCAATGGGATTCTAAGGAATTACGCCTAAGTGAAATTTGCCTGATTCAAGGGAACTGCATATGGCTCTCAGTTCAATATTCCACGATGGCTATTACCAGCAAGCAACGTAGACTGAAAAATGAGTTTTGCCTTCTTTAAAACTCTGACATTTAAATTAGGAAATATCCCGCTGTGGCTGCTGAAGACATGAAAAGCTAAAGCACTATCAGCACCTCATCCAGGGCTGCAAAAGGTCAGGAAATCTTGAGCAGAAGCACCCCTGCTTGCTGCAGAAAGAGAAAATCAGCAGGCCTTCTCCTCCTGGCAAAACAACAACTCAACAAACCAAACAATCAAAGGCTCACCTACTCCAGTGTCTAAAGCATCCGGATGGATGCACTGAGGGGATTCTTCTCATGAAAACAGCCCGCGTGGGAAGCGCTGTCACCTAGGCAGTCATGGAAGTGTGCCTAGAAGGTCTCTCACGAGCCTCCCTTTCCCCAGGCTGTAGCTCCCTCAGCACCTCCTCACTGGCCTTGTGCTCCCACCCCTCCCCAGCTCCCGTGCCCTTCTGCGCACACGCTCCAGCCCCTCAAGCTCTTTCTGCTTCACAGCTGCCCACATGTGGACACAGCACTCCAGCTGCCGCTGCAGCCCTGCCCAGCACAGGCCACACCTCACTGCCCTGCTCCTGCTGCCCCACGATTGCTGACACAGGCCAGCACGGCCTTGGCCTTCCTGGCCACCTGGGCACACGCTGCCGCATCTTCAGCTGCTCTTGACAGGCACTCGTGGCTCCTTTTGTCCACCTTCCACATTTGACTTCAGATGCAGCATCCGGAATTCCAAGATACCTCTCCTCTTCTTAGCAACACAGGACACTAGTCCAAGTCTTTCAACTCTTCCCCCTCTGCAGGCACCAATGGCATTTTCATATGCAGTTATCAAGAATAGAATAGACCACAAAATAGAAAGTATCAACAGACGCATGTAGCCTCTGGTTTTTGCCTCAGCAATGGGTTCACAACTCTGCAGTTTTTGTCTTTTGCCACACGGGACATGTGCAGGCCCATAAGGATCCACGGACAACACAATCATCTCTTTGCAGCTTCTCTAAAATAAGCCAGCTCACACTGCACTCTGCTACTGACCACTCTGCCTGAAGAGGCAAAAGAGCAACCTGGCAATAAAGGCACCAAATCTCTGACTGCCACCTGCCACTCCACAATGTGTCTCTCAAATACCGCCACATAAGCGCACCCAAGAAGCTCGTGGCGACAAAGCGCCCCAAAGAGCCTGTGAGGTCAGATCAAGCATTTCTGTGCCTCTTGCTCCTCGGCCACCCTGTGGCGTATCCAACGTGGCTGAGCTCAGTGCCTTGGACATGCTCCCTCCTCTGGGGCTGGGGAGCCTTCATGCTTCACGCTGGCCCCTAGCAGAATCCCAGCAAGCTGGGGCCTAAAGACGACACAGCAAAGCCCATTCTCCAGCTCTCACGGCTTTGCAGGGCAATTCCTAACTCCTGACAGGACTGCAGCACTCAGCAACCTGAGCCACCAACAGCAGATCCTGGCTGGACAGAAACTTGCAGCTTTGTCTTGCACTAAGGACAGCAGCAGCCACAACTGGCACTTACCGGCTCGCAATATTCAGCTTCCGCTGTGACCACACTTGCAGGTTTGTGGCCGTTCTGCTCCTCTTTGGCCTCGTCTCCAGTGGCTGAGAGAGTCAGAGGAGCGTCTTCTCTTGGCTCAGGGCTCTGTGCAGAGAGAGAAGCATGAGGGACGCGTCATAGCCAGTCCTTTCTAACCTTCTTTCTAGTCAGCTCTACAACCTGCTCTACTAAGGCCAAATCATCAACTGTCAGAGCAATGGCATTCCAACTCCCTCCGACTACATTAACATGAGCAGATCCAACACAACTGCATATGGCTCTGAATCCAAGATTCCACAAGGCCTACTATCAGCAAGCAACGCTCTTTCTGAAAACTGACCTTGCACGTGCTTAAAGCTGTGAAAGAGGAAATTAGGAAGAAGCCACCTGTTGCTGCTGCATTCCTTCACAACTCAAACACTCAGGACTCCAGCACTCAGCATTCTCAGCCACCAACAGCAAGTGCTGCCTGGTCAGAAACTTGCAGCTCTGTCTTGCACTAAAGACAGCAGCAGCCACAACGGGCACTTACCGGCTCGGAATATTTAGGCTTTGTCGGGAACATTTTGGGTGTCGTGTAGTCATTGAGCTCCTCTTTGTCCTCGTGTCCGGGAGCTGAGAGAGTCAGTGGAGAGTCTGCGTTTGTTTTCAGACTCTGTGGAGAGAGAGATGCATGAGGGATGGGCCATTACCTGTCATTTCCAACATCATATCTCTTAGGGTCTGCAATCTGCTCTACGCTAAGGCGAAAATATCAACCGTTAGAGCAATGGGATTCTAAGGAATTACGCCTAAGTGAAATTTGCCTGATTCAAGGGAACTGCATATGGCTCTCAGTTCAATATTCCACGATGGCTATTACCAGCAAGCAACGTAGACTGAAAAATGAGTTTTGCCTTCTTTAAAACTCTGACATTTAAATTAGGAAATATCCCGCTGTGGCTGCTGAAGACATGAAAAGCTAAAGCACTATCAGCGCCTCATCCAGGGCTGCAAAAGGTCAGGAAATCTTGAGCAGAAGCACCCCTGCTTGCTGCAGAAAGAGAAAATCAGCAGGCCTTCTCCTCCTGGCAAAACAACAACTCAACAAACCAAACAATCAAAGGCTCACCTACTCCAGTGTCTAAAGCATCCGGATGGATGCACTGAGGGGATTCTTCTCATGAAAACAGCCCGCGTGGGAAGCGCTGTCACCTAGGCAGTCATGGAAGTGTGCCTAGAAGGTCTCTCACGAGCCTCCCTTTCCCCAGGCTGTAGCTCCCTCAGCACCTCCTCACTGGCCTTGTGCTCCCACCCCTCCCCAGCTCCCGTGCCCTTCTGCGCACACGCTCCAGCCCCTCGAGCTCTTTCTGCTTCACAGCTGCCCACATGTGGACACAGCACTCCAGCTGCCGCTGCAGCCCTGCCCAGCACAGGCCACAGCTCACTGCCCTGCTCCTGCTGCCCCTCTAGTGCTGACACAGGCCAGCACGGCCTTGGCCTTCCTGGCCACCTGGGCACACGCTGCCGCATCTTCAGCTGCTCTTGACAGGCACTCGTGGCTCCTTTTGTCCACCTTCCACATTTGACTTCAGATGCAGCATCCGGAATTCCAAGATACCGCTCCTCTTCTTAAATACACAGGACACTAGTCCAAGTCTTTCAACTCTTCCCCCTCTGCAGGCACCAATGGCATTTTCATATGCAGTTATCAAGAATAGAATAGACCACACAGTAGAAAGTATCAACAGACACATGTAGCCTCTGGTTTTTGCCTCAGCAATGGGTCCACAACTCTGCAGTTTTTGTCTTTTGTCACACGGGACATGTGCAGGCCCGTAAGGATCCACGGACAACACAATCATCTCTTTGCAGCTTCTCTAAAATAAGCCAGCTCACACTGCACTCTGCTACTGACCACTCTGCCTGAAGAGGCAAAAGAGCAACCTGGCAATAAAGGCACCAAATCTCTGACTGCCACCTGCCACTCCACAATGTGTCTCTCAAATACCGCCACATAAGCGCACCCAAGAAGCTCGTGGCGACAAAGCGCCCCAAAGAGCCTGTGAGGTCAGATCAAGCATTTCTGTGCCTCTTGCTCCTCGGCCACCCTGTGGCGTATCCAACGTGGCTGAGCTCAGTGCCTTGGACATGATCCCTCCTCTGGGGCTGGGGAGCCTTCATGCTTCACGCTGGCCCCTAGCAGAATCCCAGCAAGCTGGGGCCTAAAGACGACACAGCAAAGCCCATTCTCCAGCTCTCACGGCTTTGCAGGGCAATTCCTAACTCCCCACAGGACTGCAGCACTCAGCAACCTGAGCCACCAACAGCAGATCCTGGCTGGACAGAAACTTGCAGCTCTGTCTTGCACTAAAGACAGCAGCAGCCACAACTGGCACTTACCGGCTCGCAATATTCAGCTTCCGCTGTGACCACACTTGCAGGTTTGTGGCCGTTCTGCTCCTCTTTGGCCTCGTCTCCAGTGGCTGAGAGAGTCAGAGGAGCGTCTTCTCTTGGCTCAGGGCTCTGTGCAGAGAGAGAAGCATGAGGGACGCGTCATAGCCAGTCCTTTCTAACCTTCTTTCTAGTCAGCTCTACAACCTGCTCTACTAAGGCCAAATCATCAACTGTCAGAGCAATGGCATTCCAACTCCCTCCGACTACATTAAAATGAGCAGATCCAACACAACTGCATATGGCTCTGAATCCAAGATTCCACAAGGCCTACTATCAGCAAGCAACGCTCTCTCTGAAAACTGACCTTGCACGTGCTTAAAGCTGTGAAAGAGGAAATTAGGAAGAAGCCACCTGTTGCTGCTGCATTCCTTCACAACTCAAACACTCAGGACTCCAGCACTCAGCATTCTCAGCCACCAACAGCAAGTGCTGCCTGGTCAGAAACTTGCAGCTCTGTCTTGCACTAAAGACAGCAGCAGCCACAACGGGCACTTACCGGCTCGGAATATTTAGGCTTTGTCGGGAACATTTTGGGTGTCGTGTAGTCATTGAGCTCCTCTTTGTCCTCGTGTCCGGGAGCTGAGAGAGTCAGTGGAGAGTCTGCGTTTGTTTTCAGACTCTGTGGAGAGAGAGATGCATGAGGGATGGGCCATTACCTGTCATTTCCAACATCATATCTCTTAGGGTCTGCAATCTGCTCTACGCTAAGGCGAAAATATCAACCGTTAGAGCAATGGGATTCTAAGGAATTACGCCTAAGTGAAATTTGCCTGATTCAAGGGAACTGCATATGGCTCTCAGTTCAATATTCCACGATGGCTATTACCAGCAAGCAACGTAGACTGAAAAATGAGTTTTGCCTTCTTTAAAACTCTGACATTTAAATTAGGAAATATCCCACTGTGGCTGCTGAAGACATGAAAAGCTAAAGCACTATCAGCGCCTCATCCAGGGCTGCAAAAGGTCAGGAAATCTTGAGCAGAAGCACCCCTGCTTGCTGCAGAAAGAGAAAATCAGCAGGCCTTCTCCTCCTGGCAAAACAACAACTCAACAAACCAAACAATCAAAGGCTCACCTACTCCAGTGTCTAAAGCATCCGGATGGATGCACTGAGGGGATTCTTCTCATGAAAACAGCCCGCGTGGGAAGCGCTGTCACCTAGGCAGTCATGGAAGTGTGCCTAGAAGGTCTCTCACGAGCCTCCCTTTCCCCAGGCTGTAGCTCCCTCAGCACCTCCTCACTGGCCTTGTGCTCCCACCCCTCCCCAGCTCCCGTGCCCTTCTGCGCACACGCTCCAGCCCCTCAAGCTCTTTCTGCTTCACAGCTGCCCACATGTGGACACAGCACTCCAGCTGCCGCTGCAGCCCTGCCCAGCACAGGCCACAGCTCACTGCCCTGCTCCTGCTGCCCCACGATTGCTGACACAGGCCAGCACGGCCTTGGCCTTCCTGGCCACCTGGGCACACGCTGCCGCATCTTCAGCTGCTCTTGACAGGCACTCGTGGCTCCTTTTGTCCACCTTCCACATTTGACTTCAGATGCAGCATCCGGAATTCCAAGATACCTCTCCTCTTCTTAGCAACACAGGACACTAGTCCAAGTCTTTCAACTCTTCCCCCTCTGCAGGCACCAATGGCATTTTCATATGCAGTTATCAAGAATAGAATAGACCACAAAATAGAAAGTATCAACAGACGCATGTAGCCTCTGGTTTTTGCCTCAGCAATGGGTCCACAACTATGCAGTTTTTGTCTTTTGCCACATGGGAAATGTGCAGGCCCAGAAGGATCCATGGACAACACAATCATCTCTTTGCAGCTTCTCTAAAATAAGCCAGCTCACACTGCACTCTGCTACTGACCACTCTGCCTGAAGAGGCAAAAGAGCAACCTGGCAATAAAGGCACCAAATCTCTGACTGCCACCTGCCACTCCACAATGTGTCTCTCAAATACCGCCACATAAGCGCACCCAAGAAGCTCGTGGCGACAAAGCGCCCCAAAGAGCCTGTGAGGTCAGATCAAGCATTTCTGTGCCTCTTGCTCCTCGGCCACCCTGTGGAGTGGCACAGGTCTCTCCAGACCGCTGTGTCCCCTACGTATCCAACGTGGCTGAGCTCAGTGCCTTGGACATGCTCCCTCCTCTGGGGCTAGGGAGCCTTCATGCTTCACGCAGGCCCCTAGCAGAATCCTAATAATTTGGGCCTGAAACACGACTGATCTAAGGACATTTTACAGGTCTCACTCTCTGGCGAGGGAATTGCTAACGTGTTACTGGACTCCAGCCCTCAGCATTCTAAGGTGCCTTGAGCAAATTCTGTCTGGTCTAAAATCTTCTTCTCTGTCTTGCACCTTGACAGCAGCAGCCACGACAGGCACTTACCTTTTTGAAATGTTCAAGTTTTGCTGTGACAACTTTTCGAGCCTTCAAGTAATTTTGCTCCTTTTTGACCATCTCTCTCTGAGCTGAGACACTCCGTGTAGAGCCGACTTTTGATTTCTGTCTCTGTGGAGAGACAAACGCATGAGGGATGGACCATTACCTGTCATTTTTAACATCATGGTTATTCCACTCTACAATGTACTCTACACAAAGGAGAAATCATAAACTGTCCGAGCAATGGGATTCTAAGTCATTCTCACTAAATTAATGTGGCGTGATTAAACAGAACTGCATGTGGTGCTGAATTCAATATTCCACATGGGCTATTATCAGCTAGCAAAGAACACAGCAGAAAACGAACTTTGCCTTCTTAAAGGCTCAGAAATAGAAAATTAGGAAATACAGAGTTGTTGCTGCTGAAGATATGAAAAGCTAAAGCACGATCAGCCTCTCATCCAGCGGTGCAAAATGGCAGGATACCTTGAGCAGAAGCACCTTTGCTTGCTGCAGAAAGAGAAAATCAGCAGGCCTTCTCCTCCTGGCAAAACAACAACACCAACAAACCAAACCATCAAAGGCTCACCTACTCCAGTGTCTAAAGCATCCGGATGGATGCACTGAGGGGATTCTTCTCATGAAAACAGCCCGCGTGGGAAGCGCTGTCACCTAGGCAGTCATGGAAGTGTGCCTAGAAGGTCTCTCACGAGCCTCCCTTTCCCCAGGCTATAGCTCCCTCAGCACCTCCTCACTGGCCTTGTGCTCCCACCCCTCCCCAGCTCCCGTGCCCTTCTGCACACACGCTCCAGCCCCTCAAGCTCTTTCTACTTCACAGCTGCCCACATGTGGACACAGCACTCCAGCTGCCGCTGCAGCCCTGCCCAGCACAGGCCACACCTCACTGCCCTGCTCCTGCTGCCCCACGATTGCTGACACAGGCCAGCACGGCCTTGGCCTTCCTGGCCACCTGGGCACACCCTGCCTCATCTTCAGCTGCTCCTGACAGGCACTTCAGTCTCCTTTGGTGCCAGGCAGCTCTCCAAGCACAAAAATTTCAATTCTGACTTAAGATATGTCGTCTGGAACTTCAGGATGTCATTCCTGTTCTGAGCAATACAAGATAGTCGTCCAAGTGTTTAAACTATTCCCCCTCTCCCGACTCCAATGTCATTTTTAAAAGGAGTTATCAAGGCAGACCACAAAATGGAAATTGCCAACAGACACATGTATCCTCTTGGTTTTGCCTCAGCAATGGGTCCACAACTCTGCAGATTTTGTCTTTTGCCACACGGGACATAAATATGCCCAAAAGGATTCATGGAGAACACAGTCATCTCTTTGCAACTTATCAGAATCAGGTGCATCCACAGTGGGCTCTGCTACTGACCACTCTGTCTGAAGATGCAAAAGAACAACCTGGCAATAAAGGCACCAAATCTGTGATTTCAGACTGCAACACCACAATGGGCCTCAGAAATACTCCCCGATAAGCTCACCCAAGAAGTTCGAGGAGACAATGCACTCCAATGTGCCTGTGTGATCAGATCAATTTTACTTTGCCTCTTGCTCCTCGGCCACCCTGTGGAGTGGCACAGGTCTCTCCAGACCGCCGTGTCCCCTACGTATCCAACGTGGCTGAGCTCAGTGCCTTGGACATGCTCCCTCCTCTGGGGCTAGGGAGCCTTTGTGCTTCACGCTGGCCCCTAGCAGAATCCCAGCAAGATGGGGCCTAAAGACGACACAGCAAAGCCCATTCTCCAGCTCTCACGGCTTTGCAGGGCAATTCCAAACTCCTGACAGGACTGCAGCACTCAGCAACCTGAGCCACCAAAGGCAGATCCTGGCTGGACAGAAACATGCAGCTCTGTCTTGCACTAAAACAGCAGCAGCAGAATTGGCACTTACCTGCTGGAAATATTCAAGTTGTGCTGTGACAACTTTTAGAGCCTTCACGTAATTTTGCTCCTTTTTAGCCTCGTCTCCCGCATCTGATATAGGCAATGGAGAGGCTGCTTCTGTTTTCAGGCTCTGTAGAAAGAGGTGCATGAGGAATTGGTCATTACCTATCATTAGTACAGCTATTCAGGTGTGCAACCTGATGTCTCAAAGCGAAATCATAAAATGTTAGAGTAATTACTTTCTAACTCACTCCGACTATATTAAAATGAGCAGATTTAACAGAACTGCATATGGCTCTGAATTAAATATTCCCCAATGTCTCCTATTAGCAGGCAACATTCTCTCTGAAAAATGAGCCTTGCCTTCTTTAAAGCTCTGAAATAGAAAATTTGGAAATGGACACGTGGTGCTGCTGCAGACATAGAAAACTAAAACAATATCAGATTCTCACACAGAGATGCAAAGGGTCAGGAAACCATGAGGAAAAGCACCATGCTGGCTGCATAAACAGAAAACCAGCAGGGCTTCTCCTCCTGGCAAAATAACAACACCAACAAACAAAACAATCAAAGAGTCATCTACACCAGTGTCTAAAGCATCCGGATGGATGCACTGAGGGGATTCTTCTCATGAAAACAGCCCGCGTGGGAAGCGCTGTCACCTAGGCAGTCATGGAAGTGTGCCTAGAAGGTCTCTCACGAGCCTCCCTTTCCCCAGGCTATAGCTCCCTCAGCACCTCCTCACTGGCCTTGTGCTCCCACCCCTCCCCAGCTCCCGTGCCCTTCTGCGCACACGCTCCAGCCCCTCAAGCTCTTTCTGCTTCACAGCTGCCCACATGTGGACACAGCACTCCAGCTGCCGCTGCAGCCCTGCCCAGCACAGGCCACAGCTCACTGCCCTGCTCCTGCTGCCCCACGATTGCTGACACAGGCCAGTACGGCCTTGGCCTTCCTGGCCACCTGGGCACACGCTGCCGCATCTTCAGCTGCTCTTGACAGGCACTCGTGGCTCCTTTTGTCCACCTTCCACATTTGACTTCAGATGCAGCATCCGGAATTCCAAGATACCTCTCCTCTTCTTAGCAACACAGGACACTAGTCCAAGTCTTTCAACTCTTCCCCCTCTGCAGGCACCAATGGCATTTTCATATGCAGTTATCAAGAATAGAATAGACCGCAAAATAGAAAGTATCAACAGACGCATGTAGCCTCTGGTTTTTGCCCCAGCAATGGGTCCACAACTCTGCAGTTTTTGTCTTTTGCCACACGGGACATGTGCAGGCCCATAAGGATCCATGGACAACACAATCATCTCTTTGCAGCTTCTCTAAAATAAGCCAGCTCACACTGCACTCTGCTACTGACCACTCTGCCTGAAGAGGCAAAAGAGCAACCTGGCAATAAAGGCACCAAATCTCTGACTGCCACCTGCCACTCCACAATGTGTCTCTCAAATACCGCCACATAAGCGCACCCAAGAAGCTCGTGGCGACAAAGCGCCCCAAAGAGCCTGTGAGGTCAGATCAAGCATTTCTGTGCCTCTTGCTCCTCGGCCACCCTGTGGCGTATCCAACGTGGCTGAGCTCAGTGCCTTGGACATGCTCCCTCCTCTGGGGCTGGGGAGCCTTCATGCTTCACGCTGGCCCCTAGCAGAATCCCAGCAAGCTGGGGCCTAAAGACGACACAGCAAAGCCCATTCTCCAGCTCTCACGGCTTTGCAGGGCAATTCCTAACTCCCCACAGGACTGCAGCACTCAGCAACCTGAGCCACCAACAGCAGGTCCTGGCTGGACAGAAACTTGCAGCTCTGTCTTGCACTAAAACAGCAGCAGCAGAATTGGCACTTACCTGCTGGAAATATTCAAGTTGTGCTGTGACAACTTTTAGAGCCTTCACGTAATTTTGCTCCTTTTTAGCCTCGTCTCCCGCATCTGATATAGGCAATGGAGAGGCTGCTTCTGTTTTCAGGCTCTGTAGAAAGAGGTGCATGAGTGATGGGCCATTACCTACTATTTGTAACACTGCAGCTATTCAGGTGTGCAACCTGATATCTCAAAGCAAAATCATAAAATGTTAGAGTAATTACTTTCTAACACACTCTGACTACATTAAAATGAGCAGATTTAACAGAACTGCATATGGCTCTGAATTAAATATTCCCCAATGTCTCCTATTAGCAGGCAACATTCTCTCTGAAAAATGAGCCTTGCCTTCTTTAAAGCTCTGAAATAGAAAATTTGGAAATGGACACGTGGTGCTGCTGCAGACATAAGAATCTAAAACAATATCAGAATCTCACACAGAGATGCAAAGGGTCAGGAAATCTTGAGCAGAAGCACCTTTGCTTGCTGCAGAAAGAGAAAATCCGCAGGCCTTCTCCTCCTGGCAAAACAACAACTCAACAAACCAAACAATCAAAGGCTCACCTACTCCAGTGTCTAAAGCATCCGGATGGATGCACTGAGGGGATTCTTCTCATGAAAACAGCCCGCGTGGGAAGCGCTGTCACCTAGGCAGTCATGGAAGTGTGCCTAGAAGGTCCCTCATGAGTCTCCCTTTCCCCAGGCTGTAGCTCCCTCAGCACCTCCTCACTGGCCTTGTGCTCCCACCCCTCCCCAGCTCCCGTGCCCTTCTGCGCACACGCTCCAGCCCCTCAAGCTCTTTCTGCTTCACAGCTGCCCACATGTGGACACAGCACTCCAGCTGCCGCTGCAGCCCTGCCCAGCACAGGCCACAGCTCACTGCCCTGCTCCTGCTGCCCCACGATTGCTGACACAGGCCAGCACGGCCTTGGCCTTCCTGGCCACCTGGGCACACGCTGCCGCATCTTCAGCTGCTCTTGACAGGCATTCGTGGCTCCTTTTGTCTCAGGCAACTCTCCAAGCCCAAAATTTCAATTTTGACTTCAGATACGACATTAAGAATTTCAGGATGTCATTCCTGTTCTGAGCATCACAAGGCCAAGTCTTTCATTTTTCCCCATCTCCCATCGTCAATGGCATTTTCAAACAGAGTTATCAGAGCAGACCACACAGTAGAAAGTATCAACAGACACATGTAGCCTCTGGGTAAGGCCTCAGAAATGTGACCAAAATTATGCAGTTTTTTGTCTTTTGCCACACGCATCATGCGTAGAACCACAAGTATTCATGGACAACACAATCATTTTTTTTTTCAGCTTATCAAAAATAGGGGCACTCACACTGGAGTCTGCTACTGGCCAGTCTGCCTGAAGATGCAAAAGAACAATCTGGCAATAAAGGCACCAAATCTCTGACTGCCACCTGCCACTCCACAATGTGTCTCTGAAATACCGCCACATAAGCGCACCCAAGAAGCTCATGGGAGAAAGCACCCCAAAGAGCCTGTGTGGTCATATCAACCATTTTTATGTCTGTAGCTCCTTGGCCACCCTGTGGAGTGGCAGAGGTCACCCCAGATCACAATATCCTCTATGTATCCAACGTGGCTGAGCCCAGAACCTTGGACATGCTCCCTCCTCTGGGGCTGGGGAGCCTTCATGCTTCATGTTGGCTCCTAGCAGAATTCCAGCAAGCTGCGGCCTAAGCATGACACAGCAAAGCCCATTCTCCAGCTCTCACTAGCTGGCGAGGAAATTGTTAGTTCCTGGGAGACTTCCAGCACTCAGCATCCTCAACAACCAACAGCAAGTGCTGGCTGGACAGAAACTTGCAGCTCTGTCTTGCACTAAAGACAGCAGCAGCCACAACTGGCACTTACCGGCTCGCAATATTCAGCTTCTGCTGTGACCTCAGTTGGAGGATTGTGGCCATTTTGCTCCTCTTTGGCCTCGTCTCCAGTGGCTGAGAGAGTCAGAGGAGCGTCTTCTCTTGGCTCAGGGCTCTGTGCAGAGAGAGAAGCATGAGGGACGCGTCATTGCCAGTCCTTTCTAACCTTCTTTCTAGTCAGCTCTACAACCTGCTCTACTAAGGCCAAATCATCAACTGTCAGAGCAATGGCATTCCAACTCCCTCCGACTACATTAAAATGAGCAGATCCAACACAACTGCATATGGCTCTGAATCCAAGATTCCACAAGGCCTACTATCAGCAAGCAACGCTCTCTCTGAAAACTGACCTCGCACGTGCTTAACGCTCTGAAATAGGAAATTAGGAAAAGGCCACCTGTTGCTGGTGCATACATGGAAAAGTAGAATACTCTCAGAATATTATCCAGTGCTGCAATAGGGCAGGAAATCTCGAGCAGAAGCACCTTTGCTTGCTGCAGAAAGAGAAAATCCGCATGCCTTCTCCTCCTGGCAAAACAACAACTCAACAAACCAAACAATCAAAGGCTCACCTACTCCAGTGTCTAAAGCATCCGGATGGATGCACTGAGGGGATTCTTCTCATGAAAACAGCCCACGTGGGAAGCGCTGTCACCTAGGCAGTCATGGAAGTGTGCCTAGAAGGTCTCTCACGAGCCTCCCTTTCCCCAGGCTATAGCTCCCTCAGCACCTCCTCACTGGCCTTGTGCTCCCACCCCTCCCCAGCTCCCGTGCCCTTCTGCGCACACGCTCCAGCCCCTCGAGCTCTTTCTGCTTCACAGCTGCCCACATGTGGACACAGCACTCCAGCTGCCGCTGCAGCCCTGCCCAGCACAGGCCACAGCTCACTGCCCTGCTCCTGCTGCCCCACGATTGCTGACACAGGCCAGCACGGCCTTGGCCTTCCTGGCCACCTGGGCACACGCTGCCGCATCTTCAGCTGCTCTTGACAGGCATTCGTGGCTCCTTTTGTCTCAGGCAACTCTCCAAGCCCAAAATTTCAATTTTGACTTAAGATACGACATTAAGAATTTCAGGATGTCATTCCTGTTCTGAGCAACACAAGGCCAAGTCTTTCAACTTTGCCCCCTCTCCCGGCTTCAAAGGCATTTTCAAACGGAATTATCAAGACGGACCACACAAGAGAAAGTATCAACAGACACATGTAGCCTCTGGGTTTGGCCTCAGAAATGTGACCAAAATTATGCAGTTTTTTGTCTTTTGCCACACGCATCATGCGTAGAACCACAAGTATTCATGGACAACACAATCATTATTTTTTTTCAGCTTATCAAAAATAGGGGCACTCACACTGGAATCTGCTACTGGCCAGTCTGCCTGAAGATGCAAAAGAACAATCTGGCAATAAAGGCACCAAATCTCTGACTGCCACCTGCCACTCCACAATGCGTCTCTGAAATACCGCCACATAAGCGCACCCAAGAAGCTCATGGGAGAAAGCACCCCAAAGAGCCTGTGTGGTCATATCAACCATTTTTATGTCTGTAGCTCCTTGGCCACCCTGTGGAGTGGCACAGGTCTCCCCAGATCACAATATCCTCTATGTATCCAACGTGGCTGAGCCCAGAACCTTGGACATGCTCCCTCCTCTGGGGCTGGGGAGCCTTCATGCTTCACGCTGGCTCCTAGCAGAATCCCAGCAAGCTGGGGCCTAAGCATGACACAGCAAAGCCCATTCTCCAGCTCTCACTGGCTGGCGAGGGATTTGTTAGTTCCTGGGAGACTTCCAGCACTCAGCATCCTCAGCTACCAACAGCAAGTGCTGGCTGGACAGAAACTTGCAGCTCTGTCTTGCACTAAAGACAGCAGCAGCCACAACTGGCACTTACCAGCTCGCAATATTCAGCTTCTGCTGTGACCACACTTGCAGGCTTGAGGCCATTTTGCTCCTCTTTGGCCTCGTCTCCAGTGGCTGAGAGAGTCAGAGGAGCGTCTTCTCTTGGCTCAGGGATCTGTGCAGAGAGAGAAGCATGAGGGAAGGGTCATTGCCAGTCCTTTCTAATCTTCTTTCTATTCAGCTCTACAACCTGCTCTACACTAATCTACGTAATCATAAATTATCAGAGCAATGGCATTCCAAGTTAGTCCTACTAAAACAATGTGGGCTGATCCAACACAACTGCATATGGCTCTGAATCCATTACTCCCCAATGTATACTATCAGCAAGCAACATTCTCTCTGAAAAATTAGTATTACCTTCTTTAAAGGTCTGAAATAGAAAAACAGGAAATAGGGAATTGTTGCTGCTGCAGAGAGAATTAAAGTACTATCAGCATCTCACTCAGTGCTGAAAAATGGCAGGAAATCTTGAGCAAAATCACCTTTGAATGCTGGAGAAACCAAAATGAGCAGTGCTTCTCCTCCTGGCAAAACAACAACTCAACAAACCAAACAATCAAAGAGTCATCTACACCAGTGTCTAAAGCATCCGGATGGATGCACTGAGGGGATTCTTCTCATGAAAACAGCCCGCGTGGGAAGCGCTGTCACCTAGGCAGTCATGGAAGTGTGCCTAGAAGGTCTCTCACGAGCCTCCCTTTCCCCAGGCTGTAGCTCCCTCAGCACCTCCTCACTGGCCTTGTGCTCCCACCCCTCCCCAGCTCCCGTGCCCTTCTGCGCACACGCTCCAGCCCCTCAAGCTCTTTCTGCTTCACAGCTGCCCACATGTGGACACAGCCCTCCAGCTGCCGCTGCAGCCCTGCCCAGCACAGGCCACACCTCACTGCCCTGCTCCTGCTGCCCCACGATTGCTGACACAGGCCAGCACGGCCTTGGCCTTCCTGGCCACCTGGGCACACGCTGCCGCATCTTCAGCTGCTCTTGACAGGCATTCGTGGCTCCTTTTGTCTCAGGCAACTCTCCAAGCCCAAAATTTCAATTTTGACTTCAGATACGACATTAAGAATTTCAGGATGTCATTCCTGTTCTGAGCATCACAAGGCCAAGTCTTTCATTTTTCCCCATCTCCCATCGTCAATGGCATTTTCAAACGGAGTTATCAAAGCAGACCACACAGTAGAAAGTATCAACAGACACATGTAGCCTCTGGGTTTGGCCTCAGAAATGTGACCAAAATTATGCAGTTTTTTGTCTTTTGCCACACGCGTCATGCGTAGAACCACAAGTATTCATGGACAACACAATCATTTTTTTTTTCAGCTTATCAAAAATAGGGGCACTCACACTGGAATCTGCTACTGGCCAGTCTGCCTGAAGATGCAAAAGAACAATCTGGCAATAAAGGCACCAAATCTCTGACTGCCACCTGCCACTCCACAATGCGTCTCTGAAATACCGCCACATAAGCGCACCCAAGAAGCTCATGGGAGAAAGCACCCCAAAGAGCCTGTGTGGTCATATCAACCATTTTTATGTCTGTAGCTCCTTGGCCACCCTGTGGAGTGGCACAGGTCTCCCCAGATCACAATATCCTCTATGTATCCAACGTGGCTGAGCCCAGAACCTTGGACATGCTCCCTCCTCTGGGGCTGGGGAGCCTTCATGCTTCACGTTGGCTCCTAGCAGAATCCCAGCAAGCTGGGGCCTAAGCATGACACAGCAAAGCCCATTCTCCAGCTCTCACTGGCTGGCGAGGAAATTGTTAGTTCCTGGGAGACTTCCAGCATTCAGCATCCTCAGCAACCAACAGCAAGTGCTGGCTGGACAGAAACTTGCAGCTCTGTCTTGCACTAAAGACAGCAGTAGCCACAACTGGCACTTACCGGCTCGCAATATTCAGCTTCTGCTGTGACCACACTTGCAGGCTTGAGGCCATTTTGCTCCTCTTTGGCCTCGTCTCCAGTGGCTGAGAGAGTCAGAGGAGCGTCTTCTCTTGGCTCAGGGATCTGTGCAGAGAGAGAAGCATGAGGGAAGGGTCATTGCCAGTCCTTTCTAATCTTCTTTCTATTCAGCTCTACAACCTGCTCTACACTAATCTACGTAATCATAAATTATCAGAGCAATGGCATTCCAAGTTAGTCTTACTAAAACAATGTGGGCTGATCCAACACAACTGCATATGGCTCTGAATCCATTACTCCCCAATGTATACTATCAGCAAGCAACATTCTCTCTGAAAAATTAGTATTACCTTCTTTAAAGGTCTGAAATAGAAAAACAGGAAATAGGGAGTGGTTGCTGCTGCAGAGAAAATTAAAGTACTATCAGCATCTCACTCAGTGCTGAAAAATGGCAGGAAATCTTGAGCAAAATCACCCTTGAATGCTGGAGAATCCAAAATGAGCAGTGCTTCTCCTCCTGGCAAAACAGCAACTCAACAAACCAAACAATCAAAGGCTCACCTACTCCAGTGTCTAAAGCATCCGGATGGATGCACTGAGGGGATTCTTCTCATGAAAACAGCCCGCGTGGGAAGCGCTGTCACCTAGGCAGTCATGGAAGTGTGCCTAGAAGGTCTCTCACGAGCCTCCCTTTCCCCAGGCTGTAGCTCCCTCAGCACCTCCTCACTGGCCTTGTGCTCCCACCCCTCCCCAGCTCCCGTGCCCTTCTGCACACACGCTCCAGCCCCTCAAGCTCTTTCTGCTTCACAGCTGCCCACATGTGGACACAGCACTCCAGCTGCCGCTGCAGCCCTGCCCAGCACAGGCCACAGCTCACTGCCCTGCTCCTGCTGCCCCACGATTGCTGACACAGGCCAGCACGGCCTTGGCCTTCTTGGCCACCTGGGCACACGCTGCCGCATCTTCAGCTGCTCTTGACAGGCACTCGTGGCTCCTTTTGTCTCAGGCAACTCTCCAAGCCCAAAATTTCAATTTTGACTTAAGATACGACATTAAGAATTTCAGGATGTCATTCCTGTTCTGAGCAACACAAGGCCAAGTCTTTCAACTTTGCCCCCTCTCCCGGCTTCAAAGGCATTTTCAAACGGAATTATCAAGACGGACCACACAAGAGAAAGTATCAACAGACACATGTAGCCTCTGGGTTTGGCCTCAGAAATGTGACCAAAATTATGCAGTTTTTTGTCTTTTGCCACACGCGTCATGCGTAGAACCACAAGTATTCATGGACAACACAATCATTATTTTTTTTCAGCTTATCAAAAATAGGGGCACTCACACTGGAATCTGCTACTGGCCAGTCTGCCTGAAGATGCAAAAGAACAATCTGGCAATAAAGGCACCAAATCTCTGACTGCCACCTGCCACTCCACAATGTGTCTCTGAAATACCGCCACATAAGCGCACCCAAGAAGCTCATGGGAGAAAGCACCCCAAAGAGCCTGTGTGGTCATATCAACCATTTTTATGTCTGTAGCTCCTTGGCCACCCTGTGGAGTGGCACAGGTCTCCCCAGATCACAATATCCTCTATGTATCCAACGTGGCTGAGCCCAGAACCTTGGACATGCTCCCTCCTCTGGGGCTGGGGAGCCTTCATGCTTCACACTGGCCCCTAGCAGAATTCCAGCAAGCTGGGGCCTAAAGACAACACAGCAAAGCCCATTCTCCAGCTCTCACTGGCTGGCGAGGGAATTGTTAGCTCCTGGGAGACTTCCAGCACTCAGCATCCTCAACAACCAACAGCAAGTGCTGGCTGGACAGAAACTTGCAGCTCTGTCTTGCACTAAAGATAGCAGCAGCCACAACTGGCACTTACTGTCTCAGGATATTCAGCTTCTGCTGTGACCTCAGTTGGAGGATTGTGGCCATTTTGCTCCTCTTTGGCCTCGTCTCCAGTGGCTGAGGGAGTCTGTGTAGAGCCTGCTCTTCTCTCAGGGCTCTGTGCAGAGAGAGAAGCATGAGCGACATTGCTAATCCTTTCTAACCTTCTTTCTAGTCAGCTCTACAACCTGCTCTACACTAATCTACATAATCATAAACTATCCGAGCAATGGCATTCCAAGTTAGTCCTACTAAAATAATGTGAGCTGATTCAGCAGAACTCTATCTGGCTCTTAATTTCATACTCCACAATAGTTACTAGCAGAAAACAATATTTTCTCTTAAAACTGAGCTTTGCTTTTTTAAAGCTCTGCAATTAATAATTAGGAAATAACCAGGTTTTCCTTTGCTTTTGCTGTTTCTAATAGGGATGTGGATTTTCTTTTAGGCCACCCAGCTGGCCCTCCACCCTCTACTTCCACAGAGAAGCTCACTGCTTTCTCCACATTTCTTACGCAGCAGGAACATCAAATGGTCTTTTCTCATTCACCTTAGGATTGGGAACTCCGAATGCTTCTCTCAGGTGACCTGTAGTGGGCAAGGAAAATGAAGCAGATTCCTTGAGACAACTGCCTGGGCTGATCAATCCCACAAAACAAGGCAACCCTAATACAGAGCATTTTCTGTTTCTCAGCAGGTGTCCAGGAGACATAGCTGTTTGACACTGCCAGCAAGAGAATAGGGTGATATTTCTGGCTGTGTCTATACTTTGCCCTGTTTTTCCAGTAAATTAATACAAATTGGATCACCATAATGCAAACAGTTCTTTAACGCTCAATGTTTCTTGTCTGCCCTTCACATAAAGCACCTTTTTTTATCCTCTCCTTCTGGTACTGTTTTTTGTTTAAGATTAATTTCATGCACTAATTCTCATTTACTTGCTGGAAAGAGTTGCCTAGAAAAGGTTCCCCAAAATCACTCTGAGCTGTGGAAGTTCCAGTGGCAGTGAAACAGCACAGCAGCAGCTCCAGGGGTCAGGAGCAAACACTCACTGCTTTGCAATTTGCACTTCATTGAAAAGGGAATCACTATTTTAGCACTTAGGAAAGGGTCAAGTTAGGCAGGCAAATCTTTTCATGACCAAATTTAGAAAAAGGAAACTTTCTCTGAATTCTTGGAAGAACTGCAGAAATTTTAGAAGGCCTTCTTTTTTGCATTTTCAAAGTTGTCCTGCTTGACCCAGCAAACTGAGGAAACATCAGACTCTGCTGTCACAGACTCTCTCGCAACTCTCTCTGCAGGTTCCCTTCCAAATGCTGCCCACAGACCCCTGGCTACAGACACCCTGTTTTTAGCTGAACGTGTTGACAGGAGCTTTCCCAAAGCAGTGGCATCCCAATGCTCTTTCTGTTTCAAACTCAACCCAATCACTAAGAAAGAGCAGGAAGACATGAAAAATCCAGGTTTGGTTACACCCAAGGAAAATCTCTACTTACATGCCAGGTGTGTCAGGTAATATCCAGAATAAGTAAGTCCATAAACTGTGCAAACTATCTCGATCAGATCCTCAATCATTGTAGCACTGCTGTGCAAGTTTGGAACGCAAGAGAAAACAAGTCTCTTGTCATTGCGCAGTTGCCCTCAGATGAACAGGAGGATGCTCCTGCGCTGAGCACACCCAAGGGCGGCTCTGACACTGAGGCCTTCCGTGCCCCAAGGCAACCTTCTGATGTCACCACAACAACGTGGCAACCATGCCCTGACATCACAAAGCAAACGTTCTGCATTAGTCTGTGAATGTATGCAAAGCAGCCCAACATTCCTTACAGCAAACACAAAATAGCCGGGGAAGTTCTCCTCTGTCACAAAGTAGCACAAACTCCCCTGGTGGGCCAAACCCTGTTGTTCAAGGGATCCAAGAGTAACTCCAAGAGTGCCCCAAGCACCTACAGCCTGTACCCCAACTCAGCACTCAGGTGGGACCAAAGCAAAGGAAAGCAGACCAAGAAAATGGCCCTAAGCACTGCACAGAACTAGGAGAGAAGGCACTGTTGGCATAACAACTGAAATAAATCCTAACAAATGTCTCCACATATTTGCACATTTATTGGACATGCCCAGGGCTCCTGCGTATATACATCTCTGCCTTTATTCCAGTTTGGAAGCAGTCAGACTGGCAGGATCTGCCAGGTAGGCAGTGTACTTTCAGGACATATTCTGGATCAAACTGATGTGTATCTCATCCTCCTCACCCCTCCACCCCTGAACCAGGCCTTCTATCTCCTGCTCAGGACTGGAATTTTCCCAGCAGCAGCAGCAGCTCACACACAGCCATCACATGGGATGAGGCCTCGATGGCTCATGATACTGACTCCATGCCAACAATGGCTCCATCATGCATTGCTCCTTTTTCAAAGGTGAACTGCTCACTGATTCACCAATACATTGTTTCTCTTTCAAGGGTCAAGTTCCCACCTCTTAAACAATACAGTTTTTTCATTATCTTGTTGACCTGCTCAAACATGGATCAAATATAGCAGGGCCCCAGACATGACTCTGGCCCCTGACACAATCTTTTGGGGAACATCCCATTCCTCAAATTCTCCTTTGGTGGTCAAGAGCCCCCTAAAACCACTTTGAATGCATTCCAGCTACCTTCTTAACAGGACCGCTCTATTCTCAAGGCAAAGACAGCCACTTGCACACTTTAATCACTGCAATGGGGGAATACAGGATTAAGCACTGTCTGTTAAAGCTTAAGGAATGCACAAGTTGTTGCAGTCAAACATTTTTCCAACATTTTCCACTGCACTCTATTGCCAGCAGACATCCCCACCCTGTTCTATTCCCCTTGCAGAACCCTGTACCTACTATCCATGGGCACCAGGCAAGGAGCAGCAGTTGTAGAGGAGATGCACCTGCTGTGCTGGGCAGGAACCAAAACGCTCTCGAGTCACAGCTGCAGACCTGTATCTGCACAGGATGCTCTGGCTGCCCCACTCCTCATGGGCTTTTGACATTTGGAAATGCAATTGCACTTTCTGCCTCATGTAGAAGTACCACAGTTGTGCAAAAACTGGACAATGGAACGTATTCCAAAGGCACTGCAGTGTGGAGGAAGAGATGCTCTAATGACTGAGAAACCAAACAACACACTTTCAAGACAATATTAATATAGGAGGTAATATCAATGCTGGTCTCTAACTGGAGGCCTCCAGTGGCAGATATGGAAAAATGACCACCCCACATAGGGTGAATGTGGTTTTATAAGTTTGGAAAATTAGCATAATTTACAAGAATTCCCAATTAGAAGCACAATAATGAGGAAATTTTCCCCTTTTCATTCCACCTCTTCTGGAGCTCCTCTTTCTCTCTCCTAGCTGTACTGGCTGTACAGGCTATACCTACTTTATGAGAAAGTGTCTTGAGAATGTGTTTTAACCTTGGTTCCCAGAGGACCTAAGATAGGCTAGGAGACTTAGGAATGTGTTTTTTCTTTCTGCCTATCAAGGGAGGAAAAGTACTGAAGTTACCTAGGACCTATGTAACCATGCAACAATAGTCTATGCATCTATGAATATATATGAAGGAAATAAAAAAAGTAAAAATAATTTTGGCATCAGAAGGAGACCCTTCTCCAATTCTCAACCATACCAAAACCACCATAAATGAGACTTTCCATCTTGAAAAAAACACGACAATTCAGAAAGTTAATGTAGAGCTTATTCACAGGATGACAAGGAAGGCAACCTTCCAATGGAGTTGAGGTTTGATAGTTTTTATTCTGAGTCCCACTCACGATTTGAACTGGAGAGAGCCATCCTGAAATGGTCATCACTACCTCCTGAACTCCCTCCATTGATTCACTGCAATGAGCAGAGATGCCAGTCTGGAGAGAGGCTCAGCTGGCTTCAAATAGGGATGCTGCCCAAAGGGAAGACAACAACAGCAGAGGAACCATTACTTTGCAAACTCAGTGCCTCACAAGTTCAAGAGAGATTCCTTGGTTTCCAGAAATATGCAGAAATAGGACTGACAGGACCATCGGCACCTCTGCCTTCATGACCTTGCTATCACAGGCCAATATGGCCCATAATCCCACTAGTCCATTCATCAAGGTGTCTTCAGCAGCAGTGCAGCTCAAGTTCCCATTCCCTGTGTGGGCATGGCTGTGGGGCCAGGACTGCCAGGGCCAGGGCAGGTGGAGAGCACGGGCAGCATTGATCCCGACGAGCCACTGCTCTGGCACTGCCAGCGGGACCCCACAGAGACGAGGGTCAGGAGGTGCCACTGAGCATGGAGATGGTTTTTGCAGTGCAGCAGGGCAGCTCAGGTGCCTACCTGAGCCTTGACTAGGCAGCAGTCAGCTCTGCCAGCAGCACCATATGGCCAGAGAGCTGCTGTGTTTCAGACTCACAGCAAAGGTCACCCAGCAGGACAATTTCCATGTCAGAGCTGCAGAGAGCTTTCCTCTTACCTTGGTGGATCTCAGGGAAAAATTCTGGACGCCTTGAAAGAGAATCTGCTCATCCAAGAGACTGATGACTCCACTCAAAAGGAGCTCAGCACAACCAAAGCTTGAGCGATCCCTGTGGCACCAGCTGAGGATTCCATTGCAGCTGAGGGGACGGGATCACTGCCTGTAAAAGGACAATTCCAGTGAAGTACTAAAGCCTGAACACCAAGCCCTAAGCCAAAGCTGACCTCCAGATGAACCTTCCAACCAAGCATTATATTTATATTCACTCATTAAAAAAATAGGCACAATCATTACTAGTATATATATGAATCCACCTGTTAGTGAAACAGACGTTTACCTTTCCACATCTAGAAGCCACAAAAAGAGCCACAGAATCAGATATCCCTATCTGGTTTTGTTGAAAGTTATATGGTCAAAGTAAACCCCCTTGGTTCCTCCCTGAGCCCTGGCCAAGAGGAGGATGAAACCAGATGTTCCCGCACTAGAAGTTATGGCGCCTTGTTTATTCAACAGTATAAAATCTGGGCCCTCTCACAGCAAAGTTGGCGGCCTCACCCGTGGGTGGGCAAACTGCATAGGAATTCCCAGTTACTGGGAGTGACTCTCTGTTGTAACTCACTAGATGTATTGGAAATGGTAGATTCTGTGACCCCTGCAATGTCCTGTGGCCTGGTCCCTCTCCCCTCTGGCCATGCCTAGTTGGCCAAGATCCAATTTCTTCCCGGCCCCTCACAGATCCTAGAAAAGACCTATGCCCTCTGACCTCGCTCTTTTTTCGTCCTGGAGGACCACAGGAAATAAACCTCAGATTCTCCCCAGGGGGAAAGAGCCTCTTTTGTTATCTTTTATTCACGTCCATGTGGCAGATCCCTGAGGCTTCATCCTAACATCTGAGCTAGTCGGGAACAAGGGTGAAAGTCTTAGCAGGTCAAGCCACAACTCTCCAATCCTTTGCTGTGACAGGGGCTCCCCAGGTGATGTGTATGTCAGGACAATGGTCAAGTATTAGGGTAAGTGGTGATGTATCTTTCTTAGTCCCTACAGGTAATCTTTAGTAGCAATAATCCAGTGCACTGCTTAGCTTATCCTTTTATATTTCTTTGCTGCTTTGCACTTCAGTAAATGACACTTATTTGATAAGTTGGTGGTGATGTCTTGGTGCTGACCCTACCTGCTGGCAAAAGAGCAACACATTCCCTTCAGAGTTGGACTTGCTGACGGCACAAGATTGTGGTCAGGGCCGAGGCAGCCACACAAGATGGCGGCCAGAGCTGAAGTAGCCACACACAAGATGGCGGCTGGGGCTGAGGCAGCCACACACAAGATGGCGGCCAGAGCTGAAGTAGCCACACACAAGATGGCGGCCAGAGCTGAGGCAGCCACACAAGATGGCGGCCGGGGCTGAGGCAGCCACACACAAGATGGTGGCCGGGGCTGAGGCTGTGCCTCCCGGCGTGCTCTCCAGCCCCTGCCGGCCCGGCCCCGGCCCCTGAGCAGCGCGGGGCCGGCAGAGCTCCCCCTTTCAGTCCTCTCCTTAAATGGACATTAACAGACACCCGGGGGACAGACACAGTGTGGCACCTTTGGTCTGTGCACACAAACATACATCAGCAAGATTGTAATGTCAGATGGTAGTATTTTGAGGTCAAGGCAATTCAAATAGGTGAAAATAGGAAGAAACTCAAGAGTTTAAATGTTTTTAATTTTTTATTTTTTCCCCCAAGAGAGGACCAAAAGCATTTCCTGTGCAGATGGGCTTCATTTAGCATAAAGAGGCGTCACAGCCTGTTTTCTCCATGCTGGAGTCACAGTGACTGTGAGGTGATGAAGACGGAGATGGGATCTACTTGAAGCAGACTGTGCAGAGGGTGCTCACCTGGAATGTGTATCCCTCAGGGTACCGATTAATTTAGAACTCTGTGAAGACTATGTAGAATTGAAATACAAACCAAAACTGCAGCAGGAAGTCCACTGTGGTTTAGGTTGTTCTTAATGGATTCTTCAGGTTGAGCACAGACTTTCTGTTCAGCAGACGCACAGGCAGCGGCTTCTTGGACCACTGCTCTGGCACCCATTATTTTGAGTAGGGGATTTCAGGAATAAAAGAAGTCCATCCACTACTGAAGAGAAACAGTCACTGACAGGAACCAATGAGTGAAGAAATGTGAGGGGGGGGGAAAGGCAGAAAATGTGAAGTGACAAGTGTGAGAAATGTGAGTGGAAGTAGGAGAGAAGTGTGAGAGAAAAAAGAGTAGGAAACGTGAGTGGAAAAGGGTGAGAAACATAGGGGGAAAATTGAGAGAAATGTGAGAATGAGAAACTTTACTGGCAAAGAGAGAGAAACAGGCAGAAAATGTGAGGGAAACATTGTGAGAATCCCGAGGGGGAAAGAGTGATAAACTGAGAACAGAAAAAGGCAGAAAACCTGGGTGAAAAAAGGACACAAAATGTGAGAGAAACTGTAAGGAACATGAGAGGAAAGCATGATAAATGTGAAGGGGAAAGTATGAGAAATGTGAGAGGAAAAGGGTGGGAAACATGAGGAGGAAAGTGAGAAATGTGAGGAGAAAATTTTGAGAAACATGAGAAAAGGAGAGAAACATGAAGGCACAAAAGGGCAGGGTATGTGAGAGGAAAATTGTGAGAAACATGAGGGGAGAAAAACAACAGGAAATGAGTGGGATGGTGTGGAAATGTGAGACAAAAAGTGTGAGGAGAGTGACCTAAAAAGGGTGGAGGAAATAAGTAAAATTTGGGAGGGAAACATGACTGGAAAACTGTGAGAACTGAGTGGGAACAGGTGAAAACGTGAGAGGGAAAAGGAAAAGAAATGTGAAGAGAGAAAAGGGCAGGAGAGCAGGCAGTATTGGCATAACAGCTGTAATAATTCCTAACACATTCCCCCATACATTCGCCTATTTGGACAAGCCCAGGGCTTCTCTCTATCTGTGTCTCTGCCTCTGCCTTTATTCCTATTTGGAAGCAGTCGAACAGGCAGGATTTGCCTGCCTGCAGGAGCTGCTCCAAGCTGGGCATGTGGCTGGCGGTGCTGATTTCCAGAGGCTTGTGTCTCCCCGGTGAAGCCAAGGCGGGAGCGGGTTGAAAGGTGCTGGCGCTGCTGCTGCTCTGTGCCAGAGAGCCCCGGCTGGGCAGGGCACGGCGCCCACTGCGCTGCGGGCTCTTTCACCTGCCACAGCTGGGCACACCTGGGAACACGTTATGACGACTTGGGGGAAAACCCAGGGCTTTGTGGGGACTGCATTGCTCTGCACACACGCAGGCCACCTGTGGCACAGAGCTTTGGCCCCTAAAAAAGGGAAACCAGAGGGAACGGCTGGGAAAGGTTTAATTTTCACCTTTCAGTAGAAGTGACTACAATGGAAGTTACCCAGCAGGGCCCCATCCCCAGTGCAGCTCAGGGTGAGAAAGGAGGCATGACTTTATTTCAGTGCTGGGTGCGTGGGGGATCACTTTTCTAACATGTGCTCCCTCAGAAATCTCACCTACTAGTTTGCAAACATGGAACTAAGTAACACTGTGCTGAAACTCACAGGCTAAACATTCTCTCAAATTACTTGGCATATTTAAATCACTTCTCAGAAGTTACTGACAGGAGAGTAGGGGTTTCTTGAGGGTCTCTGGTGGTCATTTGGGGAACATCCCATTCTTCAAATTCTCCTCTGATGGTCAAGAGCCTCCTCAAGCCACTTTCTTCCCCTTGAATGCATTCTAGCTACTTTCTTAGGAGGACCACGCTCTTTATTCTCAAGGCTAAGATAGCCACTTGCACACATTAGTCACTGCACTGAAGGAATAGAGGGCTCAACACTGTCTGTTAAAAGAATTCATCATTAAACATCTTCAAAACACCTTCCTTCTCTGGGAATTGAACACGAGCATTTTGTCAAGGCACCTTGAAAATGCTTCTACAGACTAAAACCATTTTGCTTACTTCCTTCAGAAATTAATAATGAAAATACAAATTCAACCCTTCTGCAACCCTTCTGCTCCATTCCAAATCACTTCACTACTCAAGCACAAGCCTCAGACTCATTCCCAATTCCCTCTGTGAGATATGAGGTAATATTTTGCTGCAGCTGAAAGGTTGTTAGAAAAAAGAATGAGAACCGTTGGTTCTAGGTGTTGTTATTTCTGGTTTGGATTTGTTCTAGTTAATTTCTTGGGTGTTGCTGTGAGCTGAGAGTGGGGCGGGGTTGAACACCAAACCAAAAAGAAAGTAGGATAAGAGGGCAGGGGACAGACAGAAAAGTAGGTGGTCAGGAGAGAATGTAAGTTCCCTGGTGTGCAGCCAATGGGAAAGGGGACAGTGACCGCCCCCAGCCGGGAACGGCAATAAAAAGCAGCATTTTGTAGGAGTGTGTGTGTGTGTGTTCGGCTTTTGGGGGAGGGACACACACACTCAGCTCAGCTGAATCCATACTAAGAAACAGTTCTCTTTTGCTTTGATGAGTTTGTCCCATTTAATTGTATCTAAGAGTTGGTTCATTTCTAACTTGTCTGTCCCAGCAGCTCAGAGCTGCATTGCACAGTGCTTGCTGTGCTGCAGAGAGCACAAAGCAGGCTGGCCTGGTGCCCCTGAATATTTCTGCAAAGCACTCTGCATTTCACACCTTTGCTGTGGCTCCGTGCACAAGTCCAGGATTGCAGGCGCTTCCTCGCAGGGCTGTGTGAGGCACTGTCTCCTGCAGCTGTGACCTGACAAGCTGTCCCTGCCTCCCGCTGGCCTCGGTTCCCCTGGCACAAGTGCCGTGCCTGAAGGACGCTGCCCTGTGCTGGAGCCTGCGGAGCAGCCCGGCTCCCTGCCCCTGTGCCCAGAGTGCTGCACACACTGCTGACCTTGCCCAGGAGTTACAGGGCAGCCGGCCCAAGAGGGGCAATGCTCAGCCAGGGCACCAGCCCTGGGCTGCTCTTTGCCTTTCTCTCCTGATGGCCACACTCCAGGGGGCCAATGCCACCAGTCTGTGCTGTGCCCAGCACGGCTGCGCTTCCCCTGGGGCCCAGCCAGCTGCCAGCTTGGCTCTGAGAGCACAGGATTCGCCCGGTGCCAGGAGGAGGCACCCAGGGCCGGGCTGCTGCCTCTTGCAGCTCCAAGGGCCTCCTTCCAGCCTGCCTCTGCCCACTCACGACTGAAGGCCTGCACCTGCACAGGGTGATTTGGCTGCACCACTCCTTTGGTTTTGCCTGCAAGTTCCATTTCCCCTTCTGTCTCAAAAAGAAGCACCAGGGCTGGGCAAAACCTGGCCATTAGGCCATATTCCAAAGGCACTGTGGTCCGGAGAGGATGAATAAAGAAGAGCCTTCCCCACTTTTGAAGCACACCAAGGAAGCCAGAAATGTCACTTTGCAGCATGAAGAAACAACTGATAATTCAGAAAGAAATGTTGAACTTTCTCACAGGCTCAGAAGAAGGGGTATCTTCCAAATGAGTTGAGGTTTCAGAAACTTTATTTCTTTTCAATCCTACTCTATATTCCTACTCTACTATCCTTTTCAACAATCCTACTCTAAGGTGGTTTTGTATTAAATGATCCTGATATGATTATCACAGTCCTCTCTCTTCCTGTCTCTTCTTCACTGAAATTATGAGTGGCACCAGGATGGAAGTAGGCTTAGATCATGTTACAGTTGTTCGATCACAAAACTCCCCAAGATTTCTTCAACATTTTTGATGTGGAGACAATTGAGGAAGTTCTAAGATACTCTCCAAGGATGAAAGGCGCATTCACAGTCCCTTTGAATGTTCCCAAATATTGTCCTCCCTCAGTCACTTTCATATCCTTCCCCAAAAGACAGTTATGGCAGTGGTGGCCACACCTCTACCCTGTCAGCTGAATAAATAAATGGAAGGAAACTTAGAAAAAGCATTGGACATCAGACTTCATAGACCCCACAGGTATGTGTAGGGATCAACATCTACGTCACTCTGCAAAGACTGATTGGAACAGATTATTTTTGAGAAAACTACAAAACTTCCAGTGTTTCCATATGGACACATTCAAACAATTTCTCTTTCAAATCTGCTGAAGTACCTTGCCTCCCACACTTCTTCCTAAGTTTTATGAAACTCTTGCAAATATGTAGATATTCCTTGGCTCACTGAGAAAGTGAAACCAAGATCTACAAGCAGTCCTGGGAGGTGCTTCAGCTGACATCTTGGAGCAGCCCACATACATTATTCTGTTACCCTCCAAAACAAGGGGATTTGTGAAGACATTTTCCAAACTTCTAGTCCTTGGATAGCATAAGGCAAAGAGTTTAAACTAAAAATAAATTTTGAAAAACACCCCAATTCTTATCATAAAGTATTTCAATTTCCCACAATATTTTCTTAAAACGTGCACAGCTTCATAGTAGAGGTACTGGGCTTCCACCCTATACTGATAAAGTTTATTTCAGTGGACAAATCTAAGGCTTGAAGAAAAGACTTGACCAGAAGAAAGACCCTCCAAATATGATATAAGCCCCAGAGACAGAAGGAGTTATCAACAGTGAAATTTCTTTATTTTTAAAGTTCAATACTAACTTCTTTAAGTTTCTTAAATTTACTAATCTTCTTTAATCTAATCCTATATTTTTAACAAATAATCTACTGCTCAGTTCTAGCATAACCTACCGTTCAATACTAACTTGCATACGGAAAAACCTAATCTCAAATTTGAACTAAAAATCCAAAGTTCAGAGATTGTATCAGGGCGAAGCCTAAGTCTGGTGCCACGACTCTACTTTCTGCTTGTCAAATTCAGATATTTGGCTCTGAATGTGGAAAAGCTTTTTGTTGAGCTACTGGCCCCTGCTCTTCATTTCAGAGTAGCTGGGACTACCCTGTCAAGAAGAAAGCAAAAGAAAATTCTGGCATGCAAACATTTAGAGTTTGGAATCTGATGTCCTTTGCTTTAAAAAAGCCTGGAGCCAGACTCAGCAGTAATCATGGCCCTGCAGGTCTGGTGTCACACATACCTGTTGTAATTGCTGATAATCTGCTAGGATTTCATGAAGTAGCATCTTCAAGAAAAAAGTAGATGAGGAATGTTTCACTACCATCATAAAGTACAAACCTAGGTAAAACATTAAAAATACCCTCAGTTTGACTCTCGAGATTTTCTTCTCTGTGAGCTACCAATCTTCTGGGAGGTTTGCAACAAACCAAATTCCCAGCTCCCAGCATCATCCCAAGATCTGCAATTAAGCCTCTCATAGGGAACAGAAGGAGCACATGCTCTAAGACCCTGCTTGGGACACATCTCACCTTACTGTTCGTTCATAGACACCTCAAACAGGGTGACATTTGTAATACAGCCACACAAACAAACTCTATACAGGTCTGAAACTACAACTGCAAAAACCTAAAGTAGAGCAGCTCCTAAAGAGGGCAAAACTCATTCATGCTCAAAGCCACTGATGAGAGAAAAAATTTCTCAATTCCCTTCTCCCTCAAATAGATACAAGTGAGGTTTACCAAGCTCCTGATACAAATCTAAGATGAAATGGCAATGAGAATAATAGACACCACTTCCCAACACTACCACACCAATGTTTCTGCTTATCCAGACCTGAACATTTGGTTCTTTTGGATGACAAAAACTCCCTCCACATGGCAATGAATCTTTCAAAGCATCCTGAGATTAATTACTGCAAGCAGTAAATCTTTAACAAGTTGAAATTCAGCACCAAGACAGACAACAACTTGTGCCAGGGATGCATCCCAGGCCAGACGTACCTGACTGGTGTGCTGGTGTGCTCTGAAAAGAAAACTACAGATGTCTTTCAACATTCTGGGAGGTGCCAGAGAAGAAATAGCCTGGACTAGTGGCTTGTGCCCAGTGGCATTTCCTAGCAAGAACCCCAGCACAGGCCTCACTCAGCTGCTGCCCTGCAGGGCCAGACTTGCCCTCAGCCTTGCCACGGAGCATCCCTGGCTGTATCCAATGTGAGCCAGGGCCCTGCCGCGCCTGCTCCAAAGGCCACAGCTGCCCCAGAGCCCAAGGGCTGCAGGAGGCCTGACTGCCCTTGCCAACATCACTGCTCTGACAGGAGCTGGCACCAATTCCCAGCCTTTGATACCACACACACACACACACACACACACACACACACACACACACACACACACACACACACTTCTCTGTCCCCTCCTGCCCTGCAAAGACGAGGGGGGGATGCAACAGCAGTGCTGCAGCTGCCCCTGTGCAACTGCACTGCAGGAAGGGAGGGCCCGTCTGGGCCCAACCCACCTCGGGGCTCATTTCAGCTCTTCCCCTCACTCCGCCCATCTCCTCCTATTTCTTTCTATCTCCCCAGTTCCCATTTACTGTTAAATAACATCTGTACTATTGACTCTAGAATATGGGCTTGCTTGCACCTTAATTCAGGCACAAGCTACTCTTAATAATCAAATCATTACACCATGGTTATTCACACAGGACCTAAGAAACACAGTTCAATAATTCCTTCATCAACATCCAACTACTGCTTCAGCCTCTCCAGTCCTTTTTACATCTTCATGGACTTTTGGGTCTACTTCTGCACCATGGCAGGTGCTGGGATTCTAGAACTCCAAAATTTGTCTTCCAAGGAAGCAGCTGCTGGATGGACTTGACTGGGCTGCTGGTCAATCCTCTGCTTCTTGCTGTCCTGGTTTAGGGCAAATTTGGAGGAAACCTCTGAATGGGGTCCCTCTAGGAAACAGACTCCAGCAGCCCCTTCCCCAACTAGTTTGGGAAAAGTGAAAAAAAGCTTTTTATTTAATAGGCAAAGCACTCCCCAGCAAAAAAATGAACAATACGAAACAACAGAACCTCTCACTGCTCTGACGAGATGACAAATTCAGAAGAGTCCCTTCCGTGGGTTGCAGCTCGGCTCACTCAGGCTGTTCTCAGTCCCTCCATCCCTGGGAAATGCCACGGCCCAGGCCAGGCCTGGTGTGACACAGGTGCCAACTCTCACTGCTCCTCTGGGTTTTCATTCCAGAGAAGGTTCAAAAAATTCCAAGAAAAAGGAAAAGAAAAACCACAGTCCATGGAATTACTCTCCCTCAGCTAGTCAAAAGCTAAGTAAGAGCAAAGGACACCTCTCTCCTGCTCTCCACTGCAGACAGCACAGTCTGTATGAAGGAATGTGGGGAAGCAAGTGCAGTCTCTGATAACAAACTCTGCACCTCTTCTCTCCCCCTCCAGTCTTGGAACCAGTCTTAAAGCTGCAGAACTCAATATCCAACCCAAACAGAACAAACAATTGGGGATACAAGCATCATAAAGTCAGCCCAGGACACTTGCTCATCACTGGGCTCATCAAGTCTGAATCCAGAGGCCCAAAGTTTGGAGGAGTTTCTGCACTCTTGTCAGAAGGAAAGCCAATTCCATTCTATAGGGGTTACTGGCACCAAGGCTCCAATAACCTGCACACAAAGCTGAGTGATCCTCACTCAAATGACAAGAGCTCTGCACTTGTGAATTGTTCTTTGGCTCTTTTTCAAAGCCATTTGGGAAACTCTGCACACATCAACTCAAAGCCATCTTTTCAAAGAAATCTTGAAGAATTATGATAATAAAAACAGCTGACATTACTGAAAAATCAGCTGAAACAGGAAGGAACATGGAGAATCTTGGGAATGGCTCTCTGCTTTCCATCTGGGGTTTTGTGGCAAGTTTAAAAACGACAGGATCCTTTATAGTCTTCGTTAGCTTACATTGCCACTGTGTACACACAATTCAGAAGATCAGCAGGTGGAGATTGTCATTTCATGGCAGAGCTCCTTGTCTGGGCACATCCAGGGCTGGGCAGGAAGCAGCCAGGCACGAGGTTCCTGAGATCAGAAGGTATTATATTTAATTTTCATTTGGCTTGATTTATGAAAAATTTTCATAGAATGAAATCCTCAAATATTTCTTCCCTTTTCCCTAGTAGTTTAGGATTTTTCAAGTTGTTTTAGAATTCTGAAAAGCTTAGAACATTTTTACACCTCTAGAATAAGAAATAAAATTGCACTTAATTGGTACTCTTTAGCAAGAACGAAGACACCCCAAGATACCCAGCCTGTTACAGTTGTTACATCAGCGGCCTGGGGGGAAGGGGGATGCCAGGTCCCAGACAAAGGCACCAGCACTCCTGATTCTTGTAACAAGACTTAAACACTTTCTTCTTTGGGAGCATGCCTGGAATAGGGTGACTGAGGTTTCCCAGGCACACACAGGTAATTGGTTACAATTTCAGTCACTCATTTCCTCAATCAGGGAAAAATCAGCATTCAGGGTCCAACAGATGAGCTAGGATTTTCATCGTAAATGCCTACTGAAAGGCTGGCTGGGTTTCAAATAACATCTTTTAGAAAAGCTGCAATATTCAGTGCATACTGCAGAGGCTCTTTTCCCATGGGAGACTTGTACCTAGTCATAAAGAAATCATGTAAAACCTTTTCCCAGCTATTTTCAGGGATTTCTGACAAGTTCGTCTCTTTGTCTTCAGAGGCAAACTTTGAGCACACTGGGAATCTCTTGAAGCCACTGTCTTTGCTTCTAAAAGAACTCCCTCAGTTCGAGAGCAGGGCATTCTCTCAGCTTCCTGCCACCCCCGGGCTCTCCTCCCGTCCTTCTGGGCTTTGTTGGGTGGCTCAGCCTGTGCCAAGGGGTGCCGAGGTGTCCCAGGCCCCAGCTCTGAGGGAAACAGGGAACGTCCTGGCCATATCCACAAGCTGCCAGCACAGCAGTAGAGCACAGAAAGGGCTTACACTCCCCATTGCTCCCACAGATGAAGCTGGCACCTCAACACGTGTTCCTGATTCCCAGAAGGGCATTGGAAAGGTTTTCTGTCTGGGAACATGCTGCTGGCAAGAGTTAATGGCAGGCCTGGCTTTTCTATGGCACACAGGTGATGGGGGACCCTGGCTGGCAGATGAATGGGGTCCATCATGAGGCTCACGGGAGGGGAGTGGAATTTTACAGTAAGACATGCAGTGTCTGGGTTCTTTGTCAGTGGTACATGTGGCTGGGGTTCCTCATGAGATTCTTAGGGCATTTGGGATCCCTTCTATGGCATACATGTGACTGGAGACCTCTGTAAGGCTGGCAGGGGACTTGAGTTCCTCATGATTTACGTGGTGGTTTAGTGGTTGCCATCAAGGCCTTGTTATAAATGAGAGCAAACGTCTCAATATTCAGCGAAATTTAGATTGCTTTATTTGATATAGAAAGAGTGAGCAGCACGCTGGGGAACATGAGGGGTCACCGCCCACTCCACGCTCCACCGAACCTTGGTTTGCAGCCTCTTCTTATACTGTGGCTTCTCATTGTAATCAACAATTTTTGGTTTTTTGTTGTCATAAGCAGTGGTGGTTGAATAAACATCCTTACACAAATTCACAAAGCCTTCGGGTGATAATCAGTCACAGATAGCCATCGGATCCTTGTAGATAACCACCAGAGAAGTTCTGGAAGTCTGGTCCTTGAGATAAGCAGTATTGATCAGACAAAGGCAGGAAGGGCTTTTGGGAAGTCTGATTTTGCAAGCTGGTAGCCGATACAACTTATTTGGAAAACAGAACATAATATAATATAATGTAACATAATACTACATAATCTAACATAACAAGGTGATTTTAAACAGAATGATTTTCTCATATAATTTTCTTTATCTAGTGTCCATGCTTCACTTCAGAGCTTAGTATTCTAGTTTATACAAACCCCAGTGCTTTTGTGATTAACACTAATCTTTTATCAATTATCACAGCCTGGAGATGAGCGGAGTCCTTCCTGAGGTGGCCAGGGCTGGATTCTTTTGAGGGGCACACAGGGATATTTTGGGCTCTCTGCTAAGGTGGGCAGGGATCCCGCATGAGGTGTGCAGCAGGGTTAAACTAGACGTGTTTTTTCAGGCTTCTCAGCACAGCAAAGGGACACTCTGGGTCGAGGTTGTGCAAAGTTTGCTGGAAGCCTCCTGCAAAGCCTTGGGCCCGGCCTGCGGGCCCAGCGGGCGGGCAGAGCCCATCCCTTGGGGCCGGGCGGGGCCTCTGGAGCTGCCGCGCCCTGGTCGGGCCGGGTCCCGCGGCCGGGCCGGGCCGGGTCAGGGCCCCGGCAGGGAAGAGCCGCGGCCCCGGGCTCTGATGGCGCTGCCGAGCAGTGCCGGAGGCACAACAAGGGCCTCGCTATGCCCTGGCCCTGTGCTGCAGCCAAAGACACATTTACAGCCACGGCTGTTCCTGGGCCACAGCAGGCACCTGGGGTTACAACTGAGGCGGTGGCTTCTCACACTGAGGACTTCCCTGCAGTTGCCTCAAGCAGATGGGGAATCCAGCACAGCATGAAAACGGTTCTGATGGGTTCTGGTCTGTGATCCCGTCTAGATCAAGAGATGGATTGACTGGAAGTCCTGGCTGGTCACAGTTTGAAGATCATAGTGCATGCTGGAGGCAATTTCTGAATGTCCCTTTCCTGACAGAAGAATCCCTGATTATGAACCCTGCCCAAGAGTAGCCCCAGGAGCAGTGGGCAGAGGCAAAGCAAGGTGGGGAGGAGAAAGAGCAGGGTCTAGATTGCCTTTGAAAGGCATATGAGCTCTGGGGCCTGCTCGTGGCCAGGGACCCTGCCCAGAGCCATCCCCTGCTGGCCGGGGCCTTGAGGGGCAGCTGTCCAGCTGGGCCAAGGTGTGCCAGCAGCTCCAGCCGTGCTGGGGAGCCTTGCCAGCTCTGGGCCCAGCTGTGCAGGAGCGTCCCTGTCCACCACCAGCAGCTGGGGCCTCAGACACTCCTCTCTCCACAGGAGCGCCCCTGCAGCTTCACGAGAGCAGCAAACGACTTCAGTCTGGACGAACTGGATCTGTCATCTTGCATCTCCATGCACGTGTCCGTTTTCCCTCCCCCAAATGCATGACCAGGTAATTCCTGTGCATATGCTGCCACCAGGATGCAGAAAAGGACCCCCTGTCCCCAAAGGGACTGTCCTTCCTCTCCAGCCAGGACAAGAGTTGGGGCCCTCTGGCCAAGGCAGAGCCTGAGTCCAGAAAAACCTTTGGGCTTCAACTCTGGTGTCTGGGTGGTGTCACCAGCACTGGCAGAGCTCCTTGTCTGGGCACAGCCAGGGCTGGGCAGGCAGCGGCCAGCTGCTCCTGAGATCAGCAGCTGCTATGTTTATTTTTCAGTTGGCTAGATTTAGGAAAAATTTCCACCGAAACAAATCCTCAAATATTTCTTCCCTTTTCCCCTAGTAGTTTAGGATTTTTCAAGTAGTTTTAGAATTCTGAAAAGCTTAGAACATTTTTACACTTGTAGAATAAAAAAGAAAACTTCATTTAGTTGGTACTCTTTACTCTAGCACGAACTAAAACAGCCCAAGACACCCAGCCTGTCAGAGTCGTTCCATCAGCTGCCAGGGGCGGAGGGGGGCGGGTCCCAGACAAAGGCACCAGCACTCCTGCTTCTTGTAACAACACCTAAGCCTCGCCCTGCTCTTTGGGGCTACAGCTTCAGAGCTGTATTCTCATTTCTGGCTGTCAGCGAATACATCAGAATGTTACTGGTAGTTCCTTAGCCACCTGCAGTGCTGCACTTGGGAACTGCACATTGGGAGAGATGTGCAAGGAGTCCCTAAAAGCCCCAAGCCCTGCTTAGAGCCCAGGATGTATCCAGAGAGTACCAAGGCACAGATGACTTCTGAATCCCAGACAGAGCAGCAGAGAGTGTGGGCAGAGCTTTGTGGGTGACAGTAAAGACATCTTTGTTATCAAGTGGACAGGGCAAAACAGCAATGGCCATGTGTCCTGTAACTGGCCCCCAAGGGAGCAGAGAAATGGGCTGTTGGAATGTCAGTTCCTAATTACTCCAATGTCTAATCACAAGGCATTTTGGCTCAGCTCAGCTGTGTCATTGTATCACTCACTCCATGTGCTCTGTGGTTTTGTGCCACCAACTTCTCAAGTTACTGATTTTCAATGTCATTTTAGGTGGCCATAAAGAAAATAAATCTTCAAGGAATGACAAGTAAAGAAATAATCATCAATGAACTCATGCTCATGGAGAAGAATCGGAATCCCAACCTGGTCAACTATTTAGACAGGTGAGTTGTTGTGCTTTTGTCCCATGACTGTTTGTTTACATACTGCAAACACGCAAGGTAAAAAGCCACACTCGTCACTGGCAGAAAATTGAGCTGTTAATTATTAGTACATTATTATTGTTTTGCTCATCATCAATGGATGGGAAGAGAGTGCATCTTGTCTGCATGAGTCTTCCCTGGCACGTGTAGTTTGCAAATTGTTCAAAACCCTGGATCAACCATATCTTAGTAAATCAATAGCTTGTATGTTCACCTCCTTCATGTTGTTTTGGGGCTTCCTTTATTTCAAATGTCTTCTTACATGCAGATAAACTACCAAGGATTTCCCTTAGATTGTGTCCACTCTTTTCCATTGATGTGCATGCCACGGGCACTAGATGCTTTTTTTCAAGAAACACACAGTGTGACAGGTTTTTTAATCTCTTACTAAAGCAGATTTTTTGCTTGATGGCCACCTAACACATCTATTTATTGCAGATGTGTCATTAGCGTTGAGTCCCCACAGATTGGAAACACTGCACAGCCTAGAGGGAATGTCTATTCCTTTCATTGTGTCCTCATCACAGAGAGACCCGGGAACAACAATGACGCTGGTCTTTTCCAAACAGCAACACAGCCATGCACGTTCATATCCACAGCCTTGTTTCCTTCTTTCAGCTACCTTGTGGATAAGCAATTCTGGCTGGTGATGGAGTACAAGGATGGAGAGATGCCATCAGCAAGATGTACCTGTCTGAGGATGAGATGGCAGCTGTCAGTCGGGAGGTCAGGGATTCCACCTGTGCTTCCAAGGGCTTGGGCAGGATTGTTTGGGAAACTGGGGCTCAGAACTGCAGAGATTTCATGTGCCAAGCTTTGTTTCTGTGTTGCTGGTATGCTATGGGGAAGTAACAGTATCTCAAGTGAACTGTGTGCCAGTGCCCCAGAACTCACTGTCCTCTATTCCTGTACTCTTCTCTCCTGCTGTTTTATTCTCACTCTGTCTCTTGTATTTGTATTGCTGTTCTCCACCCTGCCTCTCTAAATGTTTACCTCGAGCCTGACTGCACTGCTTTCCTTGTCTGTAAAAACAAAGGTGCTGGTGGCAGGACTTGAAATGAATAACAAAGAAAAACGAGAGACTCATATCTCACAGGTCTCAAAAAGGATAGTAGTGCACCCAAAATGCTGTTTGCTTCTGAAATGTGACTGATGTGATGCTTCCAAGTCTGTGCTGAGGCCAACAATAAACCTTTGTCATGCAGCTTGACACCCAAAGTAATCCACTTCACACCAAGGGGAGGGACCTTTACTTTCTTGGCAAAATCGTTTGTCCCCTGCACAGAGAGCACATCCACTGCAGCAGCAGTCATTCTGGCTGGTTTGCAGGGCACAGTCTACAAGAGCAGTTGCTGCTGCTCTTCCAAAAGCTGACATGCCTTTCCTTAGAAAGGTCCTGCTCTGCTGGTGTTGGAGCAGCAAGCTCTTCCTCTCACTGGCACTGTGTTCTGCCATTAGTCCCCATTCCCCTGGAAAGGGAACCATTTAGAGTTGTTTGCTTTCTTGTGTGATGACCTCACATCACTAATGTTTGCCCTCCTGTTTCTGTTTTCCTTCCCAGTGCCTTCAAGGACTGGATTTTCTTCATGTAAATGACGTGATCCATCAAAATGTGAAGAGCAGCAATATCCTTTTCAGAGCTGATGGCTCTGTCAAGCTGGGTCAGTATATTCTTGGTCAGGGGCAGAGTTCTAGGGATGTGGGGTGTGGGGCTGCTTTGAGTGACTGCCAGCTCCCCAAAAATGCTGCTGGTGGGAGTGCAGGGGCCCCTGCTTTGAGCTGAAGGCACAGCTGCAACATGCACAGAGGTATGATAGGGAAGCACAAGCAGTCAAGAGTGGCATTGGTCTGTGTGTGTCCCTTCCAGAGGGAGGGAGATAGAATGTAAACCTTCAGGGGAATAAAGTCCACTGCTCTGAGCAGCGTTTAAAATCCTGGGTTTTCTTGGAAGTGGCCAATTCCCTACTCCTTGTCTAAAGCCCCCAGGAAACTGAGCATGGGCAGTTCTCCAGGAGATTAATCAACAGCTCATTCTTAGAGTGAGAGTGGGGAATTCTTTGGCTTGGTTTCCTAATTAGAGCTGGCTTTCATGGTGTGTTGTTTTGTCCACAGCTGATTTTGGCCTCTTTGCTCAGCTCACCCCTGAGCAGAGTAGATGGAGCTCAGTGGCTGGCGCTTCTGGGTGGATGGCACCTGAAATCAAGACAGGTCAACCATATGGCCCCAAAGTGGATATTTGGTCTTTTGGAATCGTGGGCATTGAAATGGTGGAACGAGAAGTTCCTTGCCAGAGCCCAACTCCTGTCTGGGTAAGGTGCAAATACTTAGTGATCCCACTGTCTTTCTCACCTGTCCCATGTTCTGTGTGCCACTGGACAAAATCCCATTGCCATCTGCTGGCACCACTTCCACCCAGGTCCTTTTCTAAAAATATCCCTGCAGCTCATCAGTATCTCTGTACTTTTGGTTGTCTCAGAAGGGAAGTGGCAGGTAACCAGTTCAGCAACGTGCCATTTTGGCCTCCAGCCATGCCTGACATTTCTCATTTGCTTTTTGAACACTGTTGGAGCTCCGTTCCTGAAGGAAACCAAGTTTTTCGTGAAATGGTTAGATATGTGATAAATACCCATCAAAATGGAGGTTGAATCTTCTGAGGTTCAGTTTTATAGAAAAATTAAGAAAAAAATAGATAAAAACAAAGCACCAATGCAGTGCCCAAGCAGTTCTGCTTGCCTTTTCCTTTTTTAACCACAGCACATCAATTTCCCTGCATACTGTAGCATATTTTCCAAATCCTGTGTGTCTTTGAAACTTTCAGGCTTTCAAAAAAGCTGTACATTGTTCTGTCATGTCTCTGGATGGCCTGGCTAAGTTCAGGATGTGTTTTTCTCTGGCTGCAGTTAGAATTGCACACCAAACCCTTGGCTGTTTCTTGGTACTTTAACAAGTTGATGAGCTGCAGTCAGGTGCCTGTGGCTGGGATCCAAGGTGTTTGGTTGTTTGGTTGATGCCGATGCTGTGTTCCTTTACTGCAGGAGCAGGGCCATCCCTGGTTTGCACAGTTCTAATGACAGTGAGGACATCAGCTCCCCATCATGCCCAGTGGCTGGGCTCAGCTGCAGGGGGACAGGATAAAACCCCTTTTGTCACCTCTGGTGGTGTGGGAAAATGAAAGAAAGCTGCCATCATTATTTTTACTCAAGGAGAGTGCATTTGCTGTTTTAGGTTTGGAAGTTTTCCTCTGGGTTGAAGAGGATAATAACAAAGTCTCTATGGTCACCATCTATTTCAGTGCCACCAGCACCGAGCTGTTAGTATTGTGCTGGACATTTTTATGGAGACCAGGCCAGGGGCTGGTGTCATGGAGAGCCTGCCAGAACCTCCCATTCTTGCCTGGCACTTTCTGCAATGGCACACCATTAATGCATTGACTAGAGTATCCAAATGAGCAGAGGGTTACCATAGGGAAAGCACTTCTCCTTCTTCTGATTTGCCCATGAAAAGGTTTCCTTTTGCCACATAAAGAAGCTGAAACTTGCAGACTGCTGAGAAACAGAGCTGCAGGCGTTTCCTCTTTGTGTGCCCAAACAGGCATTTTCATCCCAATACATTTGTGCATGCATCTTTATGTGTCTGTGTTGAATATGAAATTCCAAATGTTTGTTTTCTTACCTGAGGAATACCTGGTGGATTTCCTTTCTTCCAATTACCATTGTTTTCTAGAACAGGAGAAAAAGATGGATGAATTTTGGTTTATGGCAGGTGTGCTTAAGGGACTAACAAGCACTGCAGAGGTGCCTTTCATGTAATAATTCTTGGAAACAGAATTAGTTAATGTAGCAAAGTCCCTCTACCAAATAGCCTGTCAAGCTGGTGGAATCCTCAAGGAAGCAAACGTTTTTGCTGATGTAGTTTTCACTACCTAGGTCAGTCAATGAGATCAGCTGCCAAGGTGAGATCCCCTGCATGTTGGAAAAGCTGTGGCTGCTTTGGGCTTTCAGTGTTTTGTTGGTACAGCAAAGTCATCTCAGCCTCTCTGCCAGGGCAGAAACTGCCAGTGCAGAGTGCAGGTTAAACAATGGCATCTGGGAGAGCAGTGACAGATGTGAAAGGAGCAGGCTGAGCCTCGTGTTTCCTTTTTCTCCAGCCTCAACTCCTGACAGCCACAGGAGGGAGACCAAAGCTGGGGCAGCCCAACCTCTTCTCGCCTTTGCTGCGGGACTTCCTGAGCTGCTGCCTGCAGACAGACGAGGCTCGGCGCTGGTCTGCCAAGGAGCTCCTGCAGGTAAAATGCAAAGGGGCTGCAGGTGAAAGAGTGTCCATGGGATGGGCTCCTCCTCCACTGGAGGCCAAGGCATCAGCCCCCCTTTCCTCCTCACCTCCAATCTTGTGCTTTTCAAATGAAAATGGTGAGGAATCCTAGACTGGGCTGGGCTGGCAGGGAGGTGCAAAGGTCATCTGGTCCAAGTGGCCTGCAATGAGCAGGGACATCTTGAAGGAGATCAGGTTGCTCAGAGCCCATTCCCATCAGAACTGGAATGGTTCCTTGGATGGAGCACCTATCAGGTTGTGGGGTAACCTGTACCAGTGTTGCATCATGGTCCTTAGAAATACTCAGACTCAATCCCCTTTTCACTTAAAAATATTACCCCTACCTTTAAAACACCAGGTTTGGGAAGTCATGGTTCATTGCTCTTTTGTTTTTTTCTCCTTTTGTGCAGCATCAATTTGTAACATCGGCCAAGCCTGCATCCAGCCTGGTGCCACTGAGCCTGTCACTGAAGCAGTGGAAGGAGGAGGAGAGTGGCAATCCATTCAGGACCATTTTCTGCAATACCAGCCTAGAGCAGGATTATAGAGTAGGATTGTAGAATAGGATTGTAGAGTAGGATTTTACAGGAGGATAGTAGAGTAGGAATATAGAGTAGGATTGAAAAGAAATAAAGTTTCTGAAACCTCAACTCATTTGGAAGATACCCCTTCTTCTGAGCCTGTGAGAAAGTTCAACATTTCTTTCTGAATTATCAGTTGTTTCCTCATGCTGCAAAGTGACATTTCTGGCTTCCTTGGTGTGCTTCAAAAGTGGGGAAGGCTCTTCTTTATTCATCCTCTCCGGACCACAGTGCCTTTGGAATATGGCCTAATGGCCAGGTTTTGCCCAGCCCTGGTGCTTCTTTTTGAGACAGAAAGGGAAATGGAACTTGCAGGCAAAACCAAAGGAGTGGTGCAGCCAAATCACCCTGTGCAGGTGCAGGCCTTCAGTCGTGAGTGGGCAGAGGCAGGCTGGAAGGAGGCCCTTGGAGCTGCAAGAGGCAGCAGCCCAGCCCTGGGTGCCTCCTCCTGGCACCGGGCGAATCCTCTGCTCTCAGAGCCAAGCTGGCAGCTGGCTGGGCCCCAGGGGAAGCGCAGCCGTGCTGGGCACAGCACAGACTGGTGGCATTGGCCCCCTGGAGCGTGGCCATCAGGAGAGAAAGGCAAAGAGCAGCCCAGGGCTGGTGCCCTGGCTGAGCATTGCCCCTCTTGGGCCGGCTGTCCTGTAACTCCTGGGCAAGGTCAGCAGTGTGTGCAGCACTCTGGGCACAGGGGCAGGGAGCCGGGCTGCTCCGCAGGCTCCAGCACAGGGCAGCGTCCTTCAGGCACGGCACTTGTGCCAGGGGAACCGAGGCCAGCGGGAGGCAGGGACAGCTTGTCAGGTCACAGCTGCAGGAGACAGTGCCTCACACAGCCCTGCGAGGAAGCGCCTGCAATCCTGGACTTGTGCACGGAGCCACAGCAAAGGTGTGAAATGCAGAGTGCTTTGCAGAAATATTCAGGGGCACCAGGCCAGCCTGCTTTGTGCTCTCTGCAGCACAGCAAGCACTGTGCAATGCAGCTCTGAGCTGCTGGGAGAGAGGGAATATGGGGATGTGCCTGAGGGTTGGGCTTGAGTGGTGAAATGATTTGGAAGGGAGCAGAATAATTTCAGTAGTCAATCTGTGTGGACACACACATTTAGAGAGCTAGGAAATTACAGCTTGAAAATTCTTTCCCAGGCTTGGATTTTCCTGCCTCTCAGGTCCATTCCCAGACTGATAAGCTGGTTGTAGCTTCAGTTAGGGAGGAATTCTCCCAGGATGATAATTTGTCAAAACAGAATGGAATCTGGTGAAAAACCAAATGGAATTCATTAAAGATTAACACCTGGTGTTTTCCCCGTGGGACACATCCTGAAGTATGGTCTCATGGATGTTTTTCCCAATTATCCAATGAGCTACTGTCCTGTCTTAGCTCCTCATAATATGCTTTAAATACAGGCTGTCCGTTCAATATAGTTGGCTTTTTTTCCCTAAAGAGGTCCATGTGTGTTGCTGTTCTTGCTGTCTCTCTCTCTCTCCAGGGCAGTAACTACAAATCTGTGCTTTCTTTATTCCTTTTTGGAAGACAGATATAATGTAGCTTCATTCAGCAAAAGTCTTTTTTTTGTTTTATTTTAGAACGACTACTCAGGCAAGACCTTCAAAACAGCAACTGAAGCAATTCCCACCCGGTGAACAAAAAAGCCCAAACCCCCTACATCTTTCTACTGTAGATCTTGACTTTTTGGGCTAGTCCTGCAAAGGGCTTAGCTCCCTTTAAGGTGGGAAACACCTTCTTGTCTTGTCAGCCAGGACAAAGGATGCTTGGCCTCTTCTAGAATCAGGCCATGAGCTTGTTTGCTTTTGCTTTTTGTTTTGTTGCAGCCCCTCTGTGGCAAATGTTCATAACCTTGCAAGCTGACCAAGCTTTGCTCACTCTGTCCATCCCAGTGCTTCTGGCAGAGGCAACAGATGGAAGCCTCTTCGGCTGGGAAGGGAACCTATTTGGAATGATGTAGTGATCCCAAAGTCCAACAACACTGCACCAAAAGATTAGGCCCCTCACTCTTCAGTACATTCTAACTGGTCCTGCCTAAGATGGTTCTAGTGAATCTCTGCCAGGGCTCACACCTTTATTGCAGGGCTGTTCTTCCTCTCAGTAATAATGGCTCAGCTGTGTCTTGATGACAGGCTGCTAACCCAAGGCCAGTCTCATCCATATCCCTTAAAGAAGGACTTTACCTTAGATCCTGAAATGTTGCGTGCATGCGTGTAAAAAAGCCAACAGAAACCTTTAGGAAAATCAAGGTGCAAAAGAAGATTCCATTAATCAAACCCAGAGCAACTGCATAAAAAATGCAGGTCTATAAGCCTTTCTTCAGAATTGTCTTAATCGTGGCTCCAGAGTAATTTTTGAGAGATAACTAGGCTGCCCCTAACAAGTCTAGATTACTTATTGTCTTGGTTTGAAAGACAGGTATGGTCTAAGGAAAGGCAAGAGCCCCTTTTCTGCGATGCAGAGTGCAACCCCCCTCCCTTTTAATTATTTTAGGTCCAATTCAGACACCTTCAGGCAGGAGATATGGGGATAAGAATAACAGTTCTTTACTGGTATCTAACAAAGCAGAAAAACAACAACAGCTATAAAAAATTGGCAACAGAAACAGTCTAGCTCCGCTCCAGTCCCTTTTGGCCGCAGGCCGTCTCCCTGCGCTCAGTTCCCGGTGCTGGGGGCAGGGCAGGTCCCGCGCAGTTGAAGAGGGGCTGCAGTGATGGCGGCGGCCCAGGGCTGAGAGGGGATGGGGAAAGTGACTCCCCCCTCACGGTGTCGGTCGTGGTGCTCAGCAGAGTGTCCGGAGATAGTAGGGTGAGATGGGAGAGCAGCAGAGCGATGTCCAAAGGCAGGGAGCGTGGATCTCAGTGCTGGGATGGCAGGGGAAGATGCCAGAGCAGAGCCCAGGTTGTCTTCCCACTCCACGAGCCAAGCGAGAGAGAGAGCCCCGCTCCAGACCCCCCATCCCACCTTTCCTTTTCCGGTTCCCCCCCCTCCCCTCCAGCCACCCCCCTACGAGAGAACATTATCTGTCGTTTTAAGGTGTAGCCACAATTACTTAGCATAACAATGGGAGAAAATTCCACTGAAAGAAAAGGGCATAATTAACCTCCAACACTTATCAAGCAGTAATTAGTCATCCAGAAAGCTTTCCAGCTGTTGTGTGGCATTTTATGCAGATAACTGGTCCCTGGACATTGCAACCAGCTTCTGACTTATGTCTCTGCATTTCTTTTCCATGTTCTCAGCCCAGAGCATCCTAACACATTCCACAGTGACTCCTCACTCCGATCCCATGTATTCTCCCGTGGAAGATTCCTTGCTCTGTTTTCCTTGCCACCGATGGGGATCTGCAGTCCCTGCCCGGCACTGCTCCTTGTGGGTTCTCCAGCCAGAGGCGATGCTGTGGCGCACCTGGCGCAGGTGAGCCTTGGGCCCGAGGAGGGACCGACGCTCTGAGCTGCCGCGGATACGGCGGCGAACCCGAGCGGTGCCATCGCCTCGTTGGGAACCCGAGCGGTGCCCAGGGCGCTGCCTCCCCGGGCAGGGCTGTGCTCTCACGGCCGCCGGGGCTGCCGAGCAGTCGCTTTCCACGTGTCTCCGGCTCCGGGGCCGCCCCCGCAGCCGCGCTCTCCCAAAGGCGCTGACCCGCGCCCATTCCCGGCCCGGCTGCACGACTCCCTGTGTCTGTTAATCAGGCTTTTTCTACTGGCCCAGTTTCTGCTTTGTAACCACGACTATTCCAGAGATTTGTTTTGCTCTCAGCAAATCTGCTGACAGACAGCAAATCACACCTGTGTTCACTTGCGATGTTCAAGAGCTCCTGGGAATACCTTACAATGGCAATCTATGTCATTCACAGCACTCTCTGATACTTCAGTGACAAATCAAGTGATACTGGTTCAATACTGCGAGCTGTAGCAATGTGTTTATCTTTTGAATCTGTGGGTTGAGGCGAAAATAATCAGCATTAATTAGTCAGCAACATAAAAAAAGTGATGAGTTTCAATCACTAGAAATCTAATCCGTAGAAAACACATTTTAAGTATAACTAAGATGAGCTAGATAAGCTATCGTTATCAAATGATTTTTTCATCTTCAGGATCAGTGTCTCTTAGCTCCATCATTTATGAGATCTTCACGTTAACTGCTATACACAATATCCTACAGATACTTTGTGCAGCCCTTCTGTTAATGATGTCTGATGCTTACTACAGATGATGCATCGATTTTGTTTTTCTTCAGTGATAATTAAAATCGTTTTTTGTACAATCCTAAATCAAACTTCATCGAGTTTGTCAATATTCTAACCACTTAATTTTTGAAAGAACAGTAGCGTTTCTCTTGCTGATTTTACTTAGAAAGAACAAAACATGAGACTAGCAAAAAATGTCGATGAGAACTTGTTTATGTAGATCATTTATTCAGCTGATACTTCATACCTGTACAAATATACATTATTTTTAGATAATAGTGTATTTAACCAAGGGTTTACAAAGTGATGTAAAATAACTATCAGGTCACTGCTTTAAATGATTTGCTCTCTTCCCTTCGTTTATCCTTTCTGTTCCTGAGAACCGTGGGGAGTTGTAAATGACAAAGAAGTTCCAAGGTATCCATTAGTCCAGTGGATTACTGACATTAAAATCAAAATCAAAAGCACACACATGCCATGTTTACTAGGAAAAAGAGAACAAAAAATAAATCTAGATTTTTACTCCATTTTAATCGGATTTAATGGAAATATTGCACAGAATGAAACAGAATTTAGATTAAATTTTAAACCAGCCCTGCAATTCTCACCCTTAATCGTTTTAGCAAAGTGTCTTTTTACTATAGGTACCTTAGAAAATAATTTAAAATAAAGTTCTATGGAAACATGCTGTTGCAAAACAACTACCCTTTCTTAAATATACCCTTTCTTCAGGGAGATCAATGGATGTTCTATAAATCTGCTAAAGGAGAGAATGCATGGTTCTAAATGCTGAGCACTACCTTTTGAAACACAGAGGGTACTTAATGCAGAGACAGTCTAAGAGATCTAAAAACCAGTTTTAAGCAATGGGGCAACAAGTTCTGAAGTCTTATAATTGCTAATATTGATAATCAGGTCTCCTCTCTGCAGTGGGTTTGAGCTCCAAAAGCCAAGCAGAGGCTGCGGGACAGGGAGCTGAGCTGTAACTGCAGTACAGGAGGGGTCCCGTTGTTGGCTCAGGAACAGCTCCCCTGTCCATCAGCAATGTGCCCGCTCCTCCTGCCTACTGCCAGTGCTTCCCTGCAGTGCCAGCAGGAGCTGCTCCCTGCCGCCGCCCAGCTCCTCTGCCTGCCGTCCCTCCCAGTGCTGGCACTACAGCTCCCTCCTGCCTTGAGCCAAATGCCTGCTGCACCTTGTGCTGCCTGTGCCAGGTCTCTTTCTCCAAGCCTTTGACTGCCGGGCTTCTGCCCCAGCCCAGGGACATTGGTTATTTCCATCACCAGGGAGTTTTACACAATGAACCATTTTGGTTTTACCTAAGAGGTGAATCATTAAGGTTGTGGTGCTTTCTTGTACCCAATGTCCTGTTAAGACCAACAACGAGCTCTTCCTACAGCTTAGTTTGAGGCTATTCCTACACCATTTTATTCCACACTGCATGCCTAAAGAAAATATATCCTTTTCCTTACTAAGTTTGGGCTGCAGCTTAGTGCAAATATGTGTGAGAAGAGATTAAATGTCATAATCCCCTGACACTTTTCTCCTCCCCTCTCCAGCCAGGGTGCTGCCTGAGGGGGTTCTAGAGATGGACCACAACTCACAGACAAATAACCTCAGACAGTTTCTATTACCCACAGATGGACAGACTTGGGAGGAATTGGGTGCCACAGGCTGTCATACACTCACCAAAGCTTAAGGATCAGTTAAGAAATAGGGGCAAACATTGATGTGGTCACTCATCATAGAAACAAGAAGTGCTCCAAAGCCAATGCCAGTTTCAAAGGGAAATTTATTACAGATTGCTACAACTGCGATGCTTATATACGATGACCAATTTCAGTTCTGTTGGGCTTTGAATTTTCCCCTTTTCTTTCTGTGAAATTGCGGGCGATGGTGAGGGAAGGCATGCAGACAAGCAATATGATTGATAAAGCAAGCTCCGTTTATTCTCTGTTGCAATGGCTTTTTATACACTTAGCAAGCAACAAATACAGCTGTCACATTTTGATTGGTTGCATACAGATTCCTACCTTGCTGCTTCTTCTTGCCAGGGTTCTTCCTTGTTCTCATGACAAACTTCTCTAAAGTTGCATAGAACAAGATGACAAGATTAGAGTGCCCTTGTCACATTATTACATATTGCAATACTTGTGAAATGATGTACAGCCTGTCTTATTCTGATCCACAAGGGGATTGTTCGAACAATGCTTCCAAAGACCCATGACCCTGAGCAGCAAGCCATTCCTCAACATGAAATTTTTCCCATTGTTATGCCAAGTATTTGGAGCTACACCCAGAAGCTCAGATAGCTCAGTTAACAGTTTCTCTCAAAGGGGGAGGAGAGGGGCAATACTGGAAAAATGAAGAGGTGGGGTAGGGGCCTGCTCTCTGGGGCTCTGGCTCTCTCGCTCGTTTGGCTCGGAGAAGGACGGTTGCTACAAACTCCGCTCTGCCATCCTGACGCCGGGAGCTGCCTCCCTTGGCTGTGGGATCCTGCAACTTCCCTGCTCGGACGCTCTCTCTCTCCTGCATCTCCTGCCTACTTCAGCACATCCTCTTGGAGCATTGGGATCCGTGAGCATCGTCTCCCTTCCGCCCTTCCCATCTGGGACACAGACGCCATTCACCGCAGGGCCCCTCCAGACACGTGGGATCATCGCATCTCCTCCCTGCTCAGCGAGAGCTGGCAGGCAGCGCCAGAACGGAGACTGCACCGCAGAGGAAAGGTGTCCACAACCGAGAGAACTGTTCACTGCGTTTGCTGCTCTGTTGCTGTTGATCTCGCAGTTATTGTTGTTTCTCTTGTTACCTATACATATATATCAGTAAAGAACTGTTATTCTTTCCCCCATATGTTCGCCTGAGAGCCCTTTAATTTATATAAATCATAGTAAAGTGAAGGGAGGGGAGAGGTTATACTCTCCTTTTAAAAAGAAAAGAAAAAAAGAGGCCCCTGTCTCTTTTGGCAGATACCTGTATTTCCAACCAAGACAAGTTCAAAGATGGCTACAGAACGGTACAACTCTGCTGGCTCCATAGATAAAGATAGAAATATCCATTTCAGTTCCCACAATCAAGTATATTCCAGGTCACTAAGTACTGCCTACATATATATAGATACACACACACATACATATTTTATGTATGTATGTATATGTATGCATGTGTATAAAGAACCAAAGATCAATTGAGTGATCTGAAAATCCACAGAGCAGGAGTTCTACGCTCAGTGGAGTCCCAGAGTTTTTTCAGCAGGCTTTGCAGAGAATTCTTAGCAAACGTGTGGCTCTGCTGCCATCCCAAATCTGAGCTTTCCTCGCCCAACCTGAGTGCATGTGGGGCCTGTGCTGGGCATGGCTGGAGATTTCCATGGCCAAAATCCTCCAGCATCATCACCTGTACATCTGCTCATTGCTTTGGATAGCACAAACCACACAACACCCATCTCAGCTGACAAATGTAATTTTCTGCAGATTGCTACAGCCACACTGCTGATCGACAAATACACGAGACTCGATTTCAGTTGAAAAATGTCATTTATTACAAATTGCTACACCCGCCCTGACAATACAGAACTGTACAAATCTCAGTTAAGGTTCAAAAAAGGAATTTATTACATTAATAAAACAGTGATATGTATATATATATACAAATACCACCTTCTGTTAACAAAAACTTGATTTATTGCCAACCTCTACAACAACTCGGTTTACATAAAGATCATTTAGGTGTTTAACAAATTAATTTATTACATATTACTACAAGCGTACAGCCCATATACAAATACAAAAATACGTATTCTCTCTCTAAATAGACAGAAGTATACAGCTACACAACTCCATACACGTTTAAATAGAAGTAAAAAAATACATATATACACATATATAAATACATAAAAAACTATAACGAGATACAGATGTAAATATAGATTAAATATTACATATTATATACAATATAAACAGATCTATAAAACAAACCTATCTATAAATATAAAACTATCACTGTGCCAAGCTAAATATCCATATAACTTCATCAATACAAATACACAGCTATACAATTGGATACATATGTCAATAGAATGACATCTAGAAATAGATTAATATATAAGAGAACATATATACCTATGTAAATATGAATATACGTATTTAAAGAGCCATTTATCTATAATTGCATCAATAGAAGAAATAGATAGCAACACAACTGTATACATAGGAACTAGAACTAAAAACAGAACAACATACATGTATACTTAGATACATATATACATATATGTAATTACAAACATATATGTTTGTAATCCATAAATATAACAACAGACATATAAAAATATTGATATACAAAACAAAGCCCACATATGTAGATATCCATAGAATTATCCCTCTCCATGTGCAAGTCCATTTATCTTGAAAGGGAACGCTGAGCAGAGGGATTCCAGCAGCCCCATCTTCAAAGCCTCTCCCTCGGTCTCTTCCTCCCACGCAGAGCAGCTCTCCTGGACAGCGACAGCAGACGGGACATCTGGGAAGCAAAGGGAACACGGAGTCAGGATCAGGGCCTTTCCCTCGGCAGCACCTGCACTTCCATCAGGGAAGAGAAAATCTCAGCGCCTCCCCAGGAGGGCTGCAAAGGAAAAGCGGCCGAGCGGGCCAGGGTGTGGTGAGCGCAGCCGCGGCGGGACCGTCCCGCAGCCCCCGGCAGCCCGGCACAGCCGGCACAGCTCCCGGGCCCTGCCGGCACAGCTGCCTTGCCCAAGGACAGCCCCTGTGCCGGCCGGGGCAGCTGCGCTGAGCAGCCCCAGCACGGGCAGGGCCCGCTCCTGCCCCGCCGGGCAGTGCCCACGGCCACAGCCCACGGCACCCTCACCCCCAGCCGGCCTCACCGGCCCTGTGGCCTCACCCAGGCTCCCTGCTCACTGCTCTTGCTCTGGCCTTCAGCTCCTCCCTGCTGGCTCCTGTCAGTCCTCCTGCTGTCTTCAAGGTCTTCTCTGCAGCTGTGCCAAAAATGGACGCTCAGGAATTGGTTCCAAGGCCTGGCAGAGCTGCAGTCCCGCACCCCTCTGTGCTCCCTGCTGGCTCCCTCCATCCCCTCAGCCCCGCCATGCTCTCGGCAAACCCCGAGTCCCCTTCAGTTTCTTCAGAGTCCCGCAGTCCTCTCACCCCCCTCAGTCCCTTCTGACCCATCCCATCCCCTTAGACCCCGCCACCCCCCTCAGCCTGTGCCACTTCCCTGTCCCCTCAGTGCCACCATCGCCCTGTGCTGCCCCACACCCCCAGCCCCACCAGCACCTCAAGGTCACCGTCCCTTCAGTGTCACCACCTCCTCAGCCCCCTCAGTCTCACCGTCCCTCAGCAGCTCCTCAGGGGACAGTGCCTGGGGCCACCGGCAGCTCCCAGCGCTCCAGGGACACCCGGGGCTGGAACTGCTGCTCTGCTCCGGCCGCCAGCTCGGACACAGCACAGGGAGAGGGGACAGAGGGGGCACAGGGGGAAAACAAGCAGTGAAAAAGGCATCCGAGGGAGAAAAGAGGTTAAAAAAGGCCTGGATGTATACAGGTATCAATCTATGTAACTAAACTCACAGATAGAAATACAACTATGCCTATTTATAAACTTAACTATATAGATATATAAATCTAACTGTACATATCTATAAATACGACTTTAGCAGAGGGATTTTACCTGCCTGATGGTCACAAGCCCTCCCTCTATCTCTCCCTGCCACACAGGGCAGCCCTCTTGGAGAGGTCCATCAGAATGGATCTGGGAAGCAAAGGGAACACTGAGTCAATATTGGCCCTTGTGCGTGTTTCCCTTGGGCACCAATTGCCCTTCTATCAGGGACTGTTCAAGATGGTCTGAAAGGCAGACTCTCACTTGGAATTTGAAGCCTGCACTTTTGAGAAAAGGGATCCTTCCACATTTTCAAAACTGTGTAAAGCACTGCAGTACCTCGATAAAGTCTCAGCACTCACAGTGCAAATAGCACCCATGAGAGCTTGAAACATAGACAGTCCCAGCTCCCACAAAGAAGCCCAGCCTTGTTCTTTCTCTGTGCTGACAGAGAGACCTCAGTCCCCACTGAAATGGCTGAAGCTGAAGGGTGCTGTGAGCTGAGTTATGAAACCAAATTGGGACACCCGACTTGGTAACACAACTCCCACGAGGTCAGTTTATTCCCTGCTCTCTTGCCACAGCAGAGGACTCCATGTGAGAGCCTCTGGAGGGCAGGGCTCAGGGAGGTTGTGTCTGTGCAGGATTTGAACTAAAGGCACTGGGAAGCACCAACCCTGCAGACAAGAGCTCAACTCTACTCATCTCCCTTCCTGTGAGAGGCAGGCTCAGAGCAGCCATCTCACACCTCTCTAAACCAATGTGGGCTCTCTCCTTACCAGGCTCCTCAGGCTCTGGGGAACTGTTCCTGCAGCTCTCGGTGCCAGATGAAGCTTCCTCTGCTGCAGCCCTGTTCAGAGCTTCCTTCCCTGAGGACTCAGGGGCAACATTAACATTCCCCTTGAAAGAGAAACAGAAAGAAAGAAACCCAAAGATCACTCACTGTTTTCTTGGAATCACATCAGGGATACAGGAACTCTCCTTCTCCACTCCCAGAGGACATGGAGCAAAAGGGGCAACACTGCCCACACGTTTCCCATGACAAGCATTTTAAACTCAGGATTTGGGTGGCCAAGGTGAAACTGAAGCTCTTACAAAATGATCTTTGAGGCAAAACATGAACACAGAAAATGAGAAGACAACAAGCGAGGAGACGCGCCCTCACATCCTGACCCTGGCTCATCCCACGAGCTGTAAGAAATCAGCCAGCAGGAAGCCAGGGGCCCTCCTTGTTGACAACACGGCTGGCAGCAAGGGCAGAGCTCGCTCCCAGCACTGCCCAGGGCTGTGTGCTGCAAACACACACCAAAAGCACACATCTCATTTCTGGCTGCGAGTGTCACCGCCCCAACCCAACCACTCAGACAATCCATCACCAGGTGGTGCTTTTTGGAGCCCTTTGCTGCTGCCCCATATGGATGACATTTATGGACCAGGGTATTTCCAGGATCAAATTTTCCAGTGGCTAAAATCTGTAAATGTGGAGGGTAAAAAAACAAACCAACCCATCTCTTTTGAAATAGCTCATCCATCAAAATCCTAAAGATTCTAAAGAGGATTGAGAGCCTGTAATGTTTCCTGTTAGTATGGAATAAAATGCTTTTGAAAACTGCTATGTGTGAGTTTACAGAAGACAAAAGACATCCCACTTGACAATAAAATATTAGTAAATCCAAGATATCCCACTCCCCCCTCTGAGTCTGCCCTTCCTCAATCATACATGTACTGCAGCCAGTGGGGTCAGAACATCAATAGAAAGAGAGGCATTCTTTGGCCAACACATATAATAACTGCAGAAAGGCCTTGGCAACACTCCAGGCAAGTCTGGGAAGAGTTAAGAGAAATGGGATTCCTAATCCAAAGACTGAATCTGTCAAACAAAAGGACAGAAAGCTGCAGCTCCAGCCCATCCCCAAACACAGCTCTAGGAGCACCTACATGCATGGCAGGGCTCACACAGCAGCAGCAGCTGCAGCCCAGCCCTTGCTTTGCCTTGGCCTTCCAACACAAAAGAGGCAGAGCCCACATCTGCTGCTGGAACTGAGGCACCTCTCACATGCCCCTCCCTGTCAGGACACTTTGCCTTCAGTGGCATTTTCCAAACACTCTTCTTTCTCAAACATAGCCTGATAGAACCTACAAAGCATCACCACAAATGTCCCTGCACGAGGCATTCTTCCCAGGAAAAGGAGCAACCAAGCGTGGCCAACACAGGCTCACACCTCTCATCGTCACTAAGGTGGGGAGACTTTTTCATCCTCCTTCTTTTAGAAATCCTACTTTCCCAAGAATAATTAGATAACTATAGAATAATGAAACAAATTAACTTCAAGAAGCCTTTGCTTCTCAGCCACGTAACAAGGTTCCAAAGCTCTCAGTTCAGCCTCTTTTATTCCCATCCAATGGGGTTACCTGAGCAGAGGGTGACCTTTGAGGCAGGGATCTCCTGATCTCCCGAATCATTTTTTCTATTTCAAGGCCTAGATCTGCTGCTGGGGATTCATCTTCCACAGGTGCATTCCGTGCTGAGCTGGAGGCCGTCGATGCTGCACAACCAGCACTACCAGGTGGAGCACTGGGGGCTGAAGTGCCTGGTGTGGCTGCAGGAATCCAAACACATTAGTCAGGCTCCACAATGTGGCTTTGCGAAACAGACCTCTATTGCTGCCTGGGATCAAACATCCCAGGAAGCACAAGGGAAAACCAGGCAAAGGATCTTTTGGCCTTCTAGGTCCCCCTTCCTAATGGCTTGACAATTTCTGTCTCACAATGACAGAGCAGTGCGGAAAAATACTTTAAGAGGTCACTTCTCATGACCTTTTGGAAAAGCAAGGCTGGAATTCTTTTTCTACCTGGCAGGTGGGAGGCTGGGGGCTGCTGCTCCCTGTGGAGCTGCTGGAAGCGGCTGGGGGGCCCCTCCCGCCCGAGCTGCAGCGGCCGCTCCCCGTGGAGCCCGAGGAAGTGGCAGGGCGGCACCCGGAGCAGCTCCCGCTCGGCGGGCAGCGGCCGCTCCCCGTGGAGCTCCTGGAAGCGGCTCGGCCCCTCCCGCCGGGCCGGCAGCGGCCGCTCCCTGTGCAGCAGGTGGAAGCCGCTGGGCGGCCGCGCCCTGGGCAGCGGCTTGAAGCGACTGCGCCCGTCCGGCCCGTCCGGCCCGTCCGGCAGTGGCCGTGCCCTGGGGAGCTGCTGGGAGCCGCGGGGTGGGAGCCTGCGCCCCTCCCGCCCCGCCGCCAGCCGCTGCCTGTTGGCCGCGCTCCGGCGGCGCTGGATGCGGAGCAGGAGGTCGGGGCGGTCGCGGCGAAAACTGGGATTCGTGTAGTGGAGCCAGGCCCCGGCATCGCCCGGCACAGCTGAACCAAGCCAGCCCGGCACCTTGCGGAAGCCGTAGCGGTAGAGCTGGCGCACGAAGCTGCGGAACTGCGTGGCCCTGAAGGTGTGCGGGGCCGGAGCGTGGGCACTGCCCGGGCTGAGCAGCTCCCGCTCGAAGAGGGAGCGGTCGATGAGCAGCCCCTGGCCCCGGCTGTCCCAGCGCACGGAGCGGACGCGGGGGCTGTCCACCAGGCGCCAGAGCTTGGCGGGGAAGGTGCTGGCGTTGAGGCCGGCGGGCAGCGGCCGCTCCGCCATGGCGCCGATCGCCGAGTGTCGCCACAACGGCCGCGGCTGCGCCGGCGGCGCGCGGCCTGAGGGGGGCGCTGCGCTCGGCCCCGCTCGCGGCCCCGCGCGGGCCGGACTTGGCGGGGCCGAGCGCGGCAGAGCCGGGGCTGCGGGCCCAGCGCGGGCCGGGCGGCTCCCGGGGCCGGCCGGGCACCGCAGGGCACCGCGGCGCCAGCTGCAAACCCTTTCTCTCTGTCTTTCCCTGCCTGCAGCCATCCTTCTGCCTTCGCAAACCATCAAGACAAGCGCAGGATCTTTCAGAAATGGGTCCGAATTGAGGAATCCCGTGGGAAACTCTTCCTCTTTGTCCAGTGAAAGCAAAATCACTCTGTGTTCAGCATAGCTGAAGGGAGGAAAAAGATGTTAGATTGAGTGGTTTCATTATTTTGGTTGGGGTTGCAAAGAATTCCCAACTTGAAAGCAGACAAGGTCAAATGGGAGAAGGGGGAATTGTTGGGGGTTGAATTGTTCCCTTTTCTTTCTGTGGAATTTTTCCCATTGTTACGGTAAGCATTTGCAGCTACACCTTAGTAGCAATAGTTTTCTCTTGCAGAGGGGTGGGGGATAGGGGGACACCAGAAAAGGAAAGGTGGGACAGGGGTCTGGGGCGGGCTCTGGCTCTCTCGCTTGGCTCGTGGAGTGAGAGGAGGACGCCCTGTGCTCCGATCTGGCATCTTCCCCTCCATCCCAGCGCCGAGAGCCACGTTCCCTGCCCTCGAACACCGCTCTACTCCTCTCCCACCTCACCCTACTACCTCCAGGCACTCTGCCGAGCACCACGACCGACACCGTGAGGGGGGAGTCTCTCCCCCATCCCTCTCAGCCCTGGGCCGCCGCCATCACTGCAGCCCCTCTTCAACTGCGCGGGACCTGCCCTGCCCCCAGCACCGGGAACTGAGCGCAGGGAGACGGCCTGCGGCCAAAAGGGACTGGAGCTGAGCTAGACTGCTCTGTTCTGTTGTCAATTTTTATAGCTGTTGTTGTTTTCTGCCTTGTTAGATACCAGTAAAGAACTGTTATTCCTATCCCCATATCTCCTGCCTGAAGGCCTCTGATTTGAAACTATAATACTTAGAAGGGAGGGGGTTGCACTCTGCATCTCAGGAAAGGGGTTGTCGCCTTTCCTTAGCTAAAATACCTGTCTTTCAAACCCAGACAAAGAATTGGTGTGTAAGTGAGGAAACAAGGTCAAATGTTCACTGAAATAGAAATATAGTTTAAGTCATTACAAATAAATTACATGTCACTACCATTCATTCAGGCATTTGTGGATTAATAGTCAATTGGATTAGAAGCATTTCAGCATGAAAATTAAAATAATTTGCTTAGTCAAAGTGTTAGGATAATCTTCTTAGACCTTCATGTTACTACAACAGCTTTTTTTAATGAACTCTTATTCTCTTTGGACACTCTACAGCCAGCTGAGGAGGGGGAATTAAATTTTGGGGATTCAGGTTTAAAGAGCAGTGACAGTGCAGGGTGACATGTGAGGCTGTGTTGGCCATGGGGAGCATGGGGAGGCACAAACCCTTCCTGAAAATGAGGGACGTGCAGGGCTCCTGGTGCTGTGTCACAGCTGAGCCTCTCTGCTCTTGAGGCCTTGAGCAAGTGCCAGTCTTTATTCTAAACCTCAGCTCTGGCTCTCAGAGTGGGCAGAGGCTGGCTGAGCACACCCAGCCTGGGTGGCTGCAGCTGGAGGGGACAGCAGGACCCCTGAGGTGCAGTTTGTCCAGCAGCTGACCTCATGTGAAACTGCTCCATTTGGGTTCTTCTTCCAAAATGGGCAGGGTGTTGCTGCTGCTGGGCAAGCAGTGTGTGTTCCCTGAAGTGCCTCTTTCTTTAGGCTGACTCCAGATGGGTCAACATTATTAGCTACTTTATATTCTGTATGGTATTATTAAAGTATTAATTTTCTTGTTCTCACAGTCATCTCTTTGGAAAGATGATTCTTCATTTCAACTCCTTTTCTGGCTTCCCTGTCATACTCCTGTACCACTGGATGGGGTCAGCTGTGTCCTTGAATCTGTGTAGCCACTGGGAAAGGTAATACTTCCCTTTTGGAAGAATAAGTGACATAAATTCCAGTGTAATAATTTTGCTTCGCTTTACTTGGTGTGCTTCAAATTATTGAAGGCTTTTAGCTGAGTTTAAAAACAAGGGGAAAAAATCACTTTACTGCATGGGCAGGTGAGTTAATGGATAAGTAAAGAGATCATTTAACAGTGGGCTGTGTGATGGGTTGACTTAGGAAGAAGAAACTCAGAGAGAAGTTCTATCTAAGGCAATTTCCTCTGTGGGGCTTGGGACACCTGCAACAGCCAATGAGAGAAAGTTAGTTCTCTCTGTGAACACACATTTTGAAGGAGGTAATCCAGAACTGAGTCTCTTTGTCTTTCCTGTAGCTGAGCAGGTGACACCAACCCGAGCTTCCCCCTGCCCCATGCGGGGGGGGAGGCTCTGGGGGCCACTTGGGCCTCGTTTGCCAATGAGGGGGACCCGATGGCCAGGAGGAGAAAAAGTTGTGTGATGAGACCTTCACAGCTTCCTCCTCCACGGGCCTGTGGCTCTGGCATGGGGGGGAGGCGACTCTTGCTGCTGCCGGCCGGGCCGGGCCTGCCCGGGTGGCCATGGGCAGGGTGGGGCTGCAGCCCAGCCCCAGAAAGGCTGAGTGACACCTCAGCCACCCTCACCCAGCACGGCCTGGGCCTGGCCCAACTCTTGGAGTTGTGTTCAACTTTAACTCTTTACTGCTCAGATAAGATTTGCAAAACCTCCGGCCTTCCTTTGAATATGAAAGGGAATAAGAAGATTTCTGAAGTCAGTAACATAAGAGCTAAGTTTTTTTAGATGGAAGAAGAATGAGAAGATGCAGAAATGGCTGAAAATCTTTTTGTAAATTGTAGGGATGAACTGATGTACTGAATATTCCTATAAACCATGGAGAAAGACATGGGGGGATGGAGATGTTCCATTTGATAGATGATTTGACCAAAAAGTACCTGTGTTAAGAATCTTTTGCCCTGAGGAAAGAAGGGGATCTCGGTTTTCTGAGGATGAAGCATGAACAGAAAGAAAAGAAATGAAGAGAACCTTTGCTGTGGAACATTTCATTCTTAAAAGTAATACCCCATGAAATAAACATGGCCCACATCTACAGCTTTGGGAAGGCTGTGGAGTTGGGAGGAGCGTCACGATTGCAGGTCAGGGTGGATGCAAATCGTGAAAATGAAACCACGAGAGGACTGTTTTCTTCCTTCTTGTGGAAAAATCCCTACAGCTTTCATCAAAAAGAGGCTTCTCTCTCCGGAAGTGAATTGAAAAAGACTAAATTAGGGACTGACCAAAATATTTGCTATATGTTTGTTTTATTGTTATGAAGGTTGGGAAAGGGAAGGAATGAGTAGTCTGAAGAAATTTGGGGTTTTTTTCCTTCTCTTTGTTTGTGTAGTTAATAAATTTCTTTTTTATGCTCTCTTAAGTTTTAGGCCTGCCTTGCTCTTTTGCTCCTGGTTCCATCTCACAACAGAAAAATGAGTTTATTTAGATTAGCAAATCAAAACGAAGACACTGCTTTTTCAGATGAGCAAGACTCTCATCCAGGCAAACAGATTGCACTTAGTAATAAGTAATCATTTGGCAGGAACTCTGTTGATTTCTAGTAACAGCTGGAGGCCTTCATCACCACAGGATGTTTTGGCTTTCCCATACTTTATTGGATTTTGGCAGCAAATACCATTGCCCTTGCCATCTTATCTAGAAGTACCATGGCTGGGCAAAAACTGTCTAGTGGCCCATATTCCAAAGGCAATTTGGACTGGAGTTTGTGAATGAAGGAGACCCTTACCCAATTCCAAACCACATTAAAAAAATCATGAAAGAGAACTTCTCATATTTAACAAACAACTGACAATATGGAAGTGAATGTAGAGCTTATTCACACAGTGAAAAGGAAGGGAATCTTCCAATGGAGTTGTGGTTAATAGAGTTTTTATTCTGGCTCCCACTCATAGCTGGCACTGGAGAAAGCCATGTCCCTGGAAGTGTCAGTATCTTCTGTCTGCCATAAATTATTTTGCTGCAACAATCAGAGGCATCAGGCTACACAGAGGCTCAACTGATGTTAGGAACAGGAGCTGCTCCAAGGAGAAAAGAAGAAATGCACTTTTACTTCCCAAACCCATCTCCCCACAGACTCAAGCAGGATTCCTCTGAAATATGCAGAAATAGGGCTGAGAAGACCATCTGAACCTATGTGTTCATGGCCAGGACCATGCTGATGCCATTTAGGTTTTTCCTTTTTTTCTTTTATATGCTCTCTGTATTCTTCACACATGTATTTGTAGCTCTGGGGCCTATTGTATTAGTGACTAGTTTTCCCAGTACTTTCCCAAGGCATTTCCCTAAGCAGGAAGATAAAAAATTACAGAGCTCTAAAATCCAGGGGGTACAAGGCCCCAGTGCTATCTTGGTCCTTCCTGGGGACCAAGGTTGAGAAAATTCTTTGAGGAACCTTTTCCTCGACAAAGCCAGTGCTGAAAGGGGGGACTCCAGAGAAGGAACTTGACCTGGGGGGGAATTGCATAACCACTTGTCCTCCTAACAGGTGCTTTTTATCAATTATGCTAATTTCCTATAACCTATAATATGTACTCATCCCTGGAGGGAGTGGGCTTTAGTGGGCATCTTTATGTAACTGCTCATGAAAACTTTCAAATAAAAATCCACTTTTATATTACCTCCTTACTAATAGTATCTCAACTTTGGTTTTCACATTGGGAAAAAGAAACATAGCCATCACAGGCAAACGTGGCCCATAATGCCACTAACCCATTCGTCAAGGTGTCTTCAGTTTGCTGGGACTTCCACTCTGCTAGTTTTGTGGGAATGCTGCTGGCTGTCCAAGAGCTTTGTTCTTTTCAGGAAACTCTAGATACTTGCTTAGGTTCCTCTTTCCTGCAGACACAGCCTATTGTAGCTGTTGAAAAAGATGAGGGGCACAAACCATTCCTCAGGAAACGCCAACAAGTCTAAGAAATGCTGATTCCAGTAGGGCTTTGGCCCTTGTTCTGCCAATTGACAGGGCCCTTGGCGGGAGTGCTTTGCTCAGGGCCCAGCAATCAGTGCACACGCATCTCTCCTTGCCCTTCACCTTCCAGTTACCACAGTGCTGTTGCCTGAGCCTGTGAGGCAGAAACTGGCTCCACCTGCACATCCTCACGGAAGAGAGTGAAGTGTTGGGAAGGATGAATTAGGGAAACCTTATAAATAATGAAGCTGTTGGAGATTGCTTTTTTACACTTCAAGGACAGAAGTCTAGCCTATTAGGGACTACATGTAGTTATTCTGTGAGCTGTGGCTTTAATGGTTTTGTAAGGATGTAGTTCATAGTATATGAAAGTAGAACAGATAGATTTAACTCACTCTTCCATAGGAGAATAGGTAGTCCCAATTTTCATTATAAGACTTGTTTATTGGCATTTCTTCCAGAGGCCCTTTAGTGTTGTCAGTGTGTCACTTCTGAAGGCACCCTTAGTTTAGGGAATTGAAACACCCGACTGTAGCTGCTTGCATGCTTTTCAGTAATATTTGATTATCTGTGTTTGAAAAATTAATAAAAGGTGAAAAATTTCTCAAATTGCCTGAAATGTGTCATTCTTTGTATTTAACCCTCTGCATCTTAGAGGATGTCCTTCCTATACCCCTGCCTGAAATAATGACTTCTTGTCAGCAGAGATGCTGCATATATTAAGAATACTGTGTCTCAAGCATGCCCATAGAAATGCTTGAAGCTTCATGTGAAAATGCCCTAAAGTGCCTGAAATTTTGCAGCAGAGTACTCCTGAATTTTTTAGGAATCTTTGGAAAAGTTTTCTTTACATAGTCACTTTTATAGGCTCCTGGGGAACAATTCAGTCCTAAAAGATGAACAGACACGTCCCTAACTGCAAATCATGTGCTTTAATACACAGTCCTTTTTTGGCTCCTCATAACTAAGGTTTTGACACAAAATTGTGATAAGAGAAAGTCATGCTTTCTCTATTCCTGGTTATCTGTCTCCTTCTGGAGAGGCCCTGCTGTTCTAGGAATATTACCTTTTCCACCAGGCCTAATAATATTGTATAGCATTGAGAGCCACTTTGCATGCACAGCTTTGACCATGGTGAGATGCAGCTAAACAAAATAGAATTTACTTCTTGAAGGACACAGTAGAGACTGGTAGTAGTTTGGAAGTATTTATTCTCTTTGCCTTTGGACTAATACATCTGAGGTCAACTGGTCAATTTTAAAATCCAATATCTTAGGAACTGCATAAATTGCTGCAGTCATGCTATCAATGCTATTCTTTATCTCAGAAGTTTGGTTGAGAATTTCTAAAATGCTCACACAAATCTTCATGTGTATTCTCCAACATGAAAAAGGACTTGCTCCTACCTAAAGAAAAGTGATGCGGCCTCTGATCTTTGCTGTATATCAAAATTCTACAGCCTTTAATTTCAGAGTCCTTCAAAAGTATCATTAGGTTTTGGAAGTGTTTTGGAAGTGGTTGAGATTTTCCCTTTCTGCTAATTTATGTGTGGCTTGAAATTAAAAAAACTCTGTGACTAGTTGCAAAGGGAATTCTGAGTCTCCACCAAGTTGCTTCAACATTGATGCATTCTTACACCATGCTGGAGTTGAGTAATGGTCAGCACACATGTGACTTGATGCTAAGAATTCTAACTATGTTTTATACATGCAAATACGTATTATCAGAACAGAAGGACAGTTTTGCTTTTGAAGGCTTTTTGCTGTGGGTCTGCTGCTGGAGGTTTTTAAGGAAGCAGTTACACTGTTGTAAAACAAGTCCACTGAGATACTCTGCTAAATGAACAAAACCTGATCACTTTTCCAGCTTCTACCACTCAGCAGCAAAATATTAACTCAGAAGGGGAGTTAGCTGCATGCTTATTTAATCACCAGGCTGGAAAAAAACTAATTTTAATGAAAACAGCAAGCAGAGAGATTATAAAACTGGGTGCTCACCATGTACTCAGCAAAGACCATCCCTGTAACTAACTTTGTTACTGTGCCTTGTGAGAATGCTGGTTCTGTGTTAGCCGAGCTACAGGGATGCAGTGATTCAAATTGACAGCTTGCTCTAAGCTTGAAAATCATTGGGAAATGTGCTTTTCACAGTAAATTTTTCCAGTGTCATATCCTTGGTGATAGTAAATATGTGTCACTGTGATGGGAAGTTTCAGCGCATAAGATTGGATTGTGTTGTTTTATGGAGTGAGAACAATGATTCAATTGGCTGCAATTTAATCAATCCTCTGTTAATGTTTACTTGTGAAGTTGAATTAGGTCATGTCCCACTTATAATCTTATCAATGGTCATGCTCAGAGTCTTATTTCCAATCTGTTTTCAGCAATAAATGACTGACCAAACCTGATTCTTCACCACTTTGCAGCTTGTGTTATCATTTGCCTCAGCAAGGAGTATGCAGTGTTGTCATTTCAATCTGGAATGCTGTGGTGCATTATTTTATTGTTGTTAGATGGTTTGTTCCATTGTTTGTTGTCGGCAAGAAAGTAAGCCAGTTCATGAGACTCTGGGGAATTAAACACATCACAGGAGTACCACATTCACCCACAGGACAAGCCATAGTAGAGAGAGCCTGGTGCAGGAATGGCTAGAAGAAAGAGGCCATAGTCAAATAAATTTAGTCAGGCTAACAAAGCAGGCCTCAGCCTCAAGGGCACAGTAAAAGGGAAGGCACGTAGAATTGTGATAAGATGAACAAAGACAGACTGTAAAAGAAGAACTAGAAGAACTCTGTTAGCCATGAAATTGCAAAAGTGTAGCCACAAAGTTAGCCGATCAGCATAGTGACGCATATGGCAAGGCAACCAATGATGAGCTTAGCTTTTGCAATATGCATGAGTTAATTAAGCACTGTATTTAATCGCCACTCTGCTTATCAATAAACGAGACTTTGCAGATGACCGAATTGGTGTCCGTGTCTCCCTTCTCCGACAAATGGTGACCCCGACGCTGTCCCTCCGTCGCTGAAAAAGAAAACGGGGGAGAACGCGCCACGGTCGGTGAAGTTGAGCTTGGGGCCTGCTGCAACCGGGTCGGTGTCAAACGACGTAGGAAAGACACCCTCAGGAGCTACAGAGGTGGTCCTGGGCCATACGTGCTGCCGAAGCCGGAGAGTTGCAACGGCGCCGACGGTAAAAAATGGACAGGCAAGCAGCATATGATTTATTTATAGCACATATAGATAAGATAGGGCTAAAAGAGCTTAATCCCAGGAAGGACATACCGGGGTTGTTAGCCTGGGGTTATGCTAAAGGCTTATTCACTAACCCTCATAGTGTGCATGAGTTAAATGAGTGGCGTAAGTTAGGGGATGTACTGTGGGAGGCAGTATTAGAAGATGATAAGGCGGCAAAGAAGTTGGGAAAAATTTGGCAGGTAGTTCATAACGCACTCCTGAAGCAACAGGCAGAGAAAAGGGCGGCACAGCAGGCAGTAGAGGCATATAAAAGAAATGCTCAGTATGGCGATAATGAGCCCCTTGCACCAAGCACAAGAAGGGTTGAGATACCTATTCTTAGAGACACGGCAGGAATGGCCGATGGGGCTAGTTGCACTTGGCCCTCTGCACCCCCCTCAGAAGAACTGGGGAATAACGCTGCCAAAGCAGCGGAGGCAATTGCAGAGGGCAAAATATCCCAACCTTGCGGCGTAGAATCCCCTTGCCGGCCTGAACCTAGCATCCCTAAACCTGCCAGTGAGCCAAATCCTGTCCCTAGGGCGGAAAGCGACCTGCGGGGGGAAGTGGCAAGGCAGAGGAGGGAGGCGTGGAATATGCTAGCTAGACATGGCCTGGAGACTGGGGATGACGCCGCTGTGAGCGCAGTCAAAGTCTGGACCTTTCCTGTAACATACACACAGGGAGTAAACCAACAAGGACAAGCTGTACAAGTGGGAGAGTATGAACCACTTGATTGGAAGTTGCTAGCACAGTTACGACAGACAGTGAGTCAGTTCGGGTTTCGGAGCGAGCCAGCCAAGCAAATGCTAGACTATCTATTTGACACATATTTATTACTGCCAAATGATCTAAAAAGCATAGCAAAATTGATTTTCACACCACATCAGCAAATGCTATTTAATGCTCACTGGCAAGCTCTTGTTGCCGAGGCAGTTGCGGTACAAAGGGGTCAGGGTGATCCCTTAGCCGGGATCACAGCAGATGAGTTAATGGGAGTGGGCGCATTCCGCAGGTCGGAAACTCAGTTACTCCCGGGGGCCGACAGGGTTAGAGAAGCCATGCGTATCGTAAGAACTGCTATTGATCAGGTGAAAGATAGCTCAGGTATACCCATGTATATGGGAATAAAACAAGGAAGGGAGGAATCCTTTGGGGACTTTGTAGATAAGGCTACCGCTGCTATCGACAAGGCAGGAGTTCCAGAGTATATGAGAGGGGCGATGTTAAAGCAATGTGCGTTACAAAATAGCAATGAGGCAACAAAGAGGGTATTGTCAACTCTAGGAGCTAATTGGACGATAGAAGAGGCATTAGAAAGAATGGCGTTGCAGCCATCAGGGTCGCAGGTTTTCTTAGTTAATGCACTAAAAGAAATAGGCTTAGGGCTGCAAAAACAAGCTGAATCCACACAGTCGCAGGTGCTAGCTGCTCTTGCCCCGCTCCGTGCTTCCACAGCAGCACCGGCCGCAGCAAACAACCATCGACCTCCTTCGACGCGATGCTTTAGATGCGGAAACGGAGGCCACTTTCGACGAGACTGCCGAGCCCCAGGAGTGTGGTGCCAGAACTGCCAGAACAACACCCACAACACGTCAGCTTGTCGCCGCAAATCGGGAAACTCCAGGCGGAGCGCGCCCGGCAGCCGCGCCCAGACACAAGTAGCCGCCGTAGCATCAGCGCCATCTCCTGTCTGCAACCAGCCACAACAGGGAGCCTGGGACTCGACTTGGCAGCCGCAGTAAAAACATCATTGATAACAACACGCCCCGCTAAAGTCCCAACTGGAGTACAAAGCCCGGTAACTATTAAAGGACAAGCTTTTGGAGGACTAATAGTAGGACGTTCATCGAGTTCCATTTTAGGACTGTTTGTGCTACCAGGTGTCATCGATGCAGACTACACTGGGGAAATACAAATAATAGTCTATACTCCTTTTCCTCCTCTAACGATTGAGGCAAATCAACGTATTGCTCAATTTATTCCACTTCCACAGTTAAGCCGGGGTGTTCAACCACAAACACAAACCCCGCGCAAGGACCAAGGTTTTGGGTCCTCTGGTGTTGCTCTGCTCACAATGGATCTCAATACTAGACCCAAAAAGGAGGTGAGGTTCACCTATGCATGACGTACAATAAAAATGATGGGACTTTTAGACACTGGAGCAGATACCAGCATTGTTTCTCCAGAAAAATGGCCCTGTGATTGGCCATCATTACAAACCACGGATACCGTGACAGGCGTCGGAGGGTTCACCCTCGCAAAGAAAACGCCCCCAATAAGGGTTACTATAGATGGGCGGGACTTGGTAACTGTGTTATCAGTAGTTGCATTACCGCCCATGGTACATTGTCTAATTGGAAGGGACATTTTAGCTCAGCTTGGGGTCGTTCTATCTAACGAGCACCCTTTGGGGTAATTGCCATTGCTTGGACTTTCCCAATCCCAATCACCTGGACTACCAACGAACCGGTAATGGTTAAGCAATGGCCTCTAAAAAGGGAAAGTCTAATACAAGCACATCAACTCGTGAAAGAACAATTTCAACAAGGACATTTAAAACTTTCCACAAGCCCATGGAACACGCCAATTTTTGTGATTAAAAAGAAATCAGGGAAATATCGTCTTCTGCATGATTTAAGAGCAGTAAATGATCAAATGGAAGCAATGGGAGCATTACAACCGGGACTTCCCAATCCAGCCATGCTCCCACAACATTGGCCTCTTTTAATTATTGATTTAAAGGACTGCTTTTTTACTATAGCCTTACACCCCCAGGATACAAAAAGATTTGCATTTACCCTACCGGCAATTAACAGGGGGGAACCTGACAAAAGATATGAATGGACTGTTCTCCCACAAGGTATGAAAAACTCGCCTACTTTGTGCCAATTATATGTTGATGTGGCCTTGCAACCCCTAAGACTAAAATGGCCCGACACAATTATTTACCACTACATGGATGACATCCTATTCGCCCAGAAAATAGCATTTACAGATATTCAAATACAGGAAATTCAAAACACCTTAGCAAAAGCATCTCTCATGATAGCTCCAGAAAAGATACAGCAATCTACACCATGGAAGTACCTGGGATGGACTATTACAAATCAAATCGTACGGCCGCAAAAACTTCAAATTGCAACAAAAATCACCAATCTCAACGAAGCACAACACTTACTAGGAGATCTACAGTGGCTCAAACCAATTGTTGGAATACCCAACTCCTTACTAGAATCCCTCAGGCCACTACTCAAGGGGACCGATCCAACCACACCTGTAACCATGACACCACAACAAAAAGACGCTCTCAATGGCATTATTCGCTGCGTCAATGAAGGATTTGTCTCCCGCCGGGATGTATCATTACCTATAGACCTCACCATTTGGAATACTCCTAATCATCTACTTGGAGCACTTACGCAGACACAAAAGAAAACGGGGGAGATACAGGTACTAGAGTGGATAACTCCACCTTTACAAGCAAAAAGGACAATCAGTACAAAAATCGAACAAGTAGCTACCTTGATTCGTAAGGGTCGGGTAAGGATTCTGGAAATCACCGGAACAGGCCCGACCGCAATCCACCTACCCATGAAAAAGGAGGACTTAGATTGGTACCTCCTCAACTCTGAGGACTTACAAACGGCTTTGCTGGAAGCTGGAGCAGCAGTTAACACAGGATCACTGACACCACGTCACCTTCAGTGGTTAGGAAATTGGGACTGGGTATCAAAGCCAACACGATCGGAACAACCGATAGCAGGTGCCATCACAGCATTCACGGACGCCGGAAAGAAATCGAGGAGGGCAGCCATCACCTGGAAAGAAGGCCCTCGATGGAAAAAGCAGATAATGGACGCTGCTCCAGAGGACAGTTTACAAACATTGGAATTGCTTGCTGTTGTGTGGGCATTAAGTGAACTGCAAGGGCCTTTGAATGTGGTCACTGACTCGTTTTATGTTGCAGGAGTAGCACAGAGAATTGAGGACGCCTCTGTGAAAGAGGTGCAGAACAAAAGACTCTATGAACTCTTACTGCAGCTAAAGCGAGCAGTAGGGGCAAGGTTTAAGCCTTATTGTATCATACACATCAGAAGCCACAAGTGGGATGTAGGCTTGGGTGAGGGCAATGCCAGGGCAGATAGATTGGTCATGAATGTAGCAGATGATAGGGGGATTGAGGCGAGAGAGTCACACACACGATTTCACCAGAATGCTAAGGGATTGGTGCGTGAGTTCAAAATAGGCATACAAGAAGCTAAAGCAATAGTGAGAGCCTGTCCCACCTGCAGTCATCATAATAGCGGGGTGGGTCTTGGGTGTGGGGTAAATCCTCGGGGTCTAGAAAGTAATGAAATTTAGCAGATGGACGTTACACACGTAGCAGAATTTGGTAGGCTCAAATACGTACACGTCACAATAAACACCTACAGCAAGTACATTTGGGCTACCGCACAAACAGGAGAAAAGGCAATCCATGTAATAAGGCACCTAACAAGTTGCTTTGCAGTCATGGGAATGCCTAGGGAAATAAAGACCGACAATGGACCAGCCTATGTCGGCAAGAAAGTAAGCCAGTTCATGAGACTCTGGGGAATTAAACACATCACAGGAGTACCACATTCACCCACAGGACAAGCCATAGTAGAGAGAGCCTGGTGCAGGAATGGCTAGAAGAAAGAGGCCATAGTCAAATAAATTTAGTCAGGCTAACAAAGCAGGCCTCAGCCTCAAGGGCACAGTAAAAGGGAAGGCACGTAGAATTGTGATAAGATGAACAAAGACAGACTGTAAAAGAAGAACTAGAAGAACTCTGTTAGCCATGAAATTGCAAAAGTGTAGCCACAAAGTTAGCCGATCAGCATAGTGACGCATATGGCAAGGCAACCAATGATGAGCTTAGCTTTTGCAATATGCATGAGTTAATTAAGCACTGTATTTAATCGCCACTCTGCTTATCAATAAACGAGACTTTGCAGATGACCGAATTGGTGTCCGTGTCTCCCTTCTCCGACAGTTTGTACCCCCCCTTGTTATAGTTCAGTTGCCCTAATTCCTGCCTTTCCCTGATCAGTCAACCCTAGTCCCAACCCACCTTCCAGACTGTTCCCTGTCCTTCTCCCTAATCCCCTCCCAGGCCTATGCCAATCCCTCCTAGCCCCTCCTATCCTTCCAGTATTTTCTAGATCAGTCACCCCCTTCTTGGTTTATGATTTGATGTTACATATGTCTCCCTGCCTATGTTTCCCCCTATTGGTTGTATGTAGAATTAGTCCCACCCTAAGTTACACCCACGGTTTATTCGGATTGGCTGCTGTATTGTGCCCTCCCCTGGGGGAGGGCCCCCATTTAAGTTGCTGCAAACCCATTCTCCTTGCCTTTGGGTTCCCTTCCCTTGTGTTTAGTCACCTCCCTGCTCCCTCCCAATAAACCCTGTTCAGGAATCCAGAAACGTGTCCTCCTCATCCTTTCCCTTCTCTCCAACGCAGTGAGCGGCCAAAGGGGGCTGAGTGCCCTAGCTGTACTCTGAGTTCTGGGTATCTCACAGACAGCCCACTCTTGACAATGGCAGCTCGTGACTAGCTTGGAGAGTTTGCTTGTGGAAGAACTGATTTACGTGTTTAGTTTCTTTTCCTCAAAGTAATGACTACCCAGCAAGACTTAACTCTCTCTGGGCTCTATTCTATAAGTTGTTTGTATCTTCATCCAGAATTGTCTCTACAGAGTATTCACTATGCAGAATGTTACAGAATTTTGATTTTACAGCCCTTCAGCTTTTTTGCAGCTGCCATGGATTTACATAGCTTGGTTTTATTTCAAGAGAAAATCCATCAGTTACAGAAGTGGTTCTCTGTGAGGACTGCTGGCAGCTTCCTCCAGATCCAATGAAGGTCAGTGAAGAAGTCAAGTCCCAGATGGGAGGAGAATGAGGAGATGCCTTAGCCTTGGGCTGAAATTCTTTTGTAGGCCATTGTGATGGACTATGATACACTGTAATATCCCTGTAAAGCATTGAAAAGCATGAGAGATAGAGTATTCACATTGTAGACATGAGTGAAGGCATCCACGCTGAAGCAAGCAGATGTTGAAGTAGTTGTGACTCCATGAGAATTTTGTCCAGATAGCGTGATGAAGACTCTGCCCCCAGCAGAGAAGAAGACCTCTGTTCTCAGACATTAAGATAATCTCCTTCCTCCAGGAGATATCTCCTGTTAATGGGCCATTGAGTCACACTGCATGACTGATAAACTTACATCATCCCATTGGGAGCTGCTCCAGCCAGGGGGAGGAGCCAAGACTTTCCTACTGAGATCTGGAACACCAAGGCAGCGTTTTTCCACTGGATTCCAGAGGAAAAACCAGACCTTTCCACATCTCACTGGACCTTCAGAGGAAAACTAGTTTTTTTTCTTTCTTTTTTTTTCCTTTTTTTCACACAGAGGGTAGTTTTTCATGGAGAAGAGTTTCTCATGGGGAGTATATTCATTATGCCAACATGACATAGAGTTTACAACTCAATCTGGCTTTGTTCTTTGGAAACTGCAGTTGGGACTGTCATATGGGAATTTACCCACACCAATGAGCCTAAGATTCTGAGTTATGGAGTACATGTTTCACAAAGTCTTAATAAGACATTTTGATTCTCTGAAAGCTGCAATTCTATTGCATACCTTCCCTCAAACACCAATATGATGAATATCTAGTACATAGAATGAAACAAGAGAAGAAAGCTGGCCTTCTCTTCCTGCATCAAACAGGTGTTTCAAATCTGTATTTTCATCTAAATGCTTTTATCACCTCTTATTCTTTTAAAATAGCAAGGGAGCAATTGCTTTCTTCACAGGCCCCAGATTGAGTGTGTGAGTGTTTTGAGACATGCTAATCAGCTGATGTCCTTCAGTGCTGGTAGGGACACACCCTAACACCCTACTGCTGCTCCATGCACCACTAACAGAGCACTTTGGGGTGTCCGGTACCAGACGCTCCATGATGGAGAAGTGCTGAAGCACATGCACAGCATCTCTATCAGTACAGCCTGTGATCTCTCCATGAACAGGTTCTCCCTTTCCCTGATCCCCACTGGCCCCAGTTTGCTGCATTGTTCTGCCCCTGTTACTCTCTTGGTTTCCCCAGTCCTTTATCCTGCCTATGCACCACTTTCCCATTTCCATTGGTCTCTCATCCCATGCACTGCCACTGTTCTCCCATATTTAAACCCCTTCCTTGCTCCTGGTCTTTTGTCCCTGGACCCCTTCCATGTGTGGCTGCTAATAAACCCCATCAGAACTGCACACAGAAGACCCTCATATCCTTTCCTTGGTCGGCCTTCTCGTCATCGTAGCGAGCTTGTATGTGTGTGCTTGTGTCCCTGTGTGCCGGTTTGCCTGCTGGATCACCTCTGCTGGGGACGCTTTCAGGAAGGGAGCGGCAACTCAGCATCACTGCACGCCGCTACAGCCCTCGAATTGTCTTGTATTTACAGTTTCCAAGAGTTTGGGACATAGGATACCAATGTTTGTGTCTCTATTCTCATCACAAGTGACTTGATAGTAGACTGACTATTAGTCATAGAATTGAATTTTATTTATTTTAAACAATAAAAATCTGTGTAGGAAAATCTCCTGTGGATGTCTAATTTTTCTGAGCAAAAACTTAAGATACATTTGAAATCATGTTAACCTACCCAGCTCTGCCCTGGGAGGTTTTAAAATTATCATGATCAGGCTACATTTGTCAGAGTTCAAAAGAAAGTAACAAAGAAATCCTAACAGAACACAAAAAATGTCCTATGAGGAATGTTTGACTTCAGCTTCCTTATCTCCCGTTCTGTTGTCGTTTGTCGTATTTCCTCGTTACGGCCTTGTTTCCCCTTTTGCTAAAATGGTTTGTCCCAATGTTGTACCTCCCTGTTTGGTTTGTTCCAGGTTGCCCTTCTTCCCACCAAGACCCCGTCAATCACCCCTAAGCTCCTCTCCTTCTTCCAGACCCTTCCCTGCCCCTCACTTCAAACCCAACCCTCCAAGTTGCCAACCCCCCTGGCCACACCTGTTATTCTAGAAAGTTCATTGCCAGTTAACTGTAAGTTATATGTTATGTGATTGGACCTTGTATGTTGAACCCCTCCTACCTTCCCCCTCATTGGTTTGCTGTGATTGTAGTCCCTCCCTATGTCACTCCCCTAAGTTTCCTCAATTGGTTTCTGTACTGTACGCTCCCATGGGGGAGGGCCCTTATTTAAGTTCATGTACAGCTGTTCTCCTTGCCTTTCTTGGTATCCCTTTCCCGACTCTGGTTTTCCCCCTACCCGCTCCTCTAATAAACCTTGAGAGGAACCTTGAAAAGACTTTCTCTGACTCTTTGCCTTTCCCCGGACACTGACAACTGCTAGAAAGGCTCTGAGCCTTACCCTCATTCCGGGCTCTGAGAGACTCTGGAAGAGGGCCACTCTTGGCATCTCCCACACCTCAAGAGCTATCTGCGTGGGTTGAGACTGAGTGGACAGAGGCAGAGAGCATCACTGTTCCTAACACCGCTGTCACCTCAGCAGCAGTGGAATCATGGCCATGAGTCTGAGAGGTGGCAGCTCACTGGCCCACACAGTGCTGCAGGCAGAGCTGGCTGCTGCCTACTCAAGGCTCGTGTAGGCACCTGAGCTGCCCTGCTGCACGGCCAAAGCCAGCTCAATGCTGCAGTGCAGCCCAGAGGTGCCGCTCAGCTGCAGGACTTGCCGGAGGGCAGCGCTGTCAGCTGGAAGTGCCGCGATTGTGGCAGAAGCTGCCAAGCCAATGCCACCAACATCTGGACCCACTGGGTGACTTCCTTTGGATCCAAGCAGGAGCCTGTGCAGAGGGTGTCCAGCAGGTACCAGTTCTGATCCTGGGGCAGTTGGCCATCAGAGGTGTGGAGGAAGCACGTCTGCCCCAGCAGCTGCTCCCTGGAGCTCAGGCACTCCAGTGCCACACAGATGTGCCTGCCTGGCGGCCGCTCTGTGCTATCCAGGTGGAAGGAGTAGCCAGGGGGTGGCCGCAGGATGACCCGAGGGTGGTAGGCACTGCTGTTCTCCTGGATGCTGCAGCATTCAGAGCTGGTGTCACAGCAGCACCCAGCGGCTGGGTGCAACTCTGGCATGAAGTTCCTATGGGAAAGCACTCGATAGGCACTGAGGAGCACATCCACCAACTCCTTCAGCACCTTTCTGCTGAGCAGACCCTGCTGTAGAATCACAGAGCAGTTGGGCTTGGCAGTGACCTTGAAAGGTCGTCCAGTGAGAGCAATGAGCAGGGACATTCTCAACTAGATCAGGTTGCTGACAGCCCGCTCCAGCCTTATCCTAGATGTGCCCATTGGTGATGGTGTGGGCACAGACAAAGTGCTGCCACCCCTGTCCGCATCCTTGAGCTCCTCCTTGAGCTCACCGACCTTCTCCTCACTGCCAGTTTTCTCATTGCTGCTACACTTCCCCTTGCTGCCAACCTTCACTTGGCTTCCCCTGATCTTCCCCTTCTCCTTGCTATGGACCTTCTCATGGCCAAATTTCTCACTGCTCACCTTCTTGCTCCTGACAGCCTTCCTTCTCTTGGCTCCCTCCTGCTCCCTGCACCTGGCAGAGCCATGCGTCCTTCTCCTGCCCAGCCAGCAGCCCATAACAACCAGACCCAGAAGCAGGGCTGCTCCACTGGCCCAAAGCTGTGGAGGCAGAGAGCCCCACGGCAAAAGAGCCCGCCTCTCTCCCCTGCAGGGAAAGCCCTTAAGGCCCTCCTTCATTATGTGAAGCATCACTTTGCTCCCAGCATGCCTTTCTGTTATTGTTAATTTACTGTTCCCTGTTGGCCCTTCCCCTCTTGTACGCCCCTGAGCCCTCAGACCATTTGCTGTTGCTCTACCCTGGCCCTCTGGCTATCCTGTATCTACCCTGCTCACTCATACCCTGTGAGCCAGTTTGTCCCTGGACCCTTCAAGGAAGAAGAACAAACCCTTCGCCTTGGAACCCCATACGCAGCTCCTGTCTCTTCCCTTCTCATGCCGGCTGAAGTGGGATTCACTAAAAGAGCTGAAATCACTCCCCGCCCAGGAACGAACCGGAGGATGAGCCTGTGCCTCCGGAACATCCTCTAAGGGCACTTCTCCGGAAGGTCGTGGCACTCCACCATCGCCCTAGAGCTTGCTGTGACACAAAGCAGCCACTGCTGTTGCAGTGCTAAAGAGAGCAGGGCTTCCATGGTGCCACTGCTGCCCTCCATCTCCTTCAGTCATCTCCTGATGCAGATAGTCCTCGTGCTCCTGCATCCTCTGCACTTCATCCTTCTCAACATTTAGATTCACCTTCAGCCAAGCGTGAGTGGCTAACAGGGCCAGGATGAAGGGCAGTGTTGGAGACAAGGCCTGGTGGGAGAAAGGGGACTCAACATGTCGGGTCTGTCTGGGAAAGAAAAGGGGGCTGGGGACAGCTGGAATGTCCCCCAGAGTCTCTTAGGGCACCTGCCACTCTGAGAGCCCCCAGGCCGTCTTCCCCCAGCCCTGGGAGCTGTGCTGTGTGCCTTTCACACAGGCAGGGCAGGCACGCAGGGGTGCAGCCACTCTCCTGGTGGTGGGAGGTGTCTGCCTTGCTTTGCTATGCCTTTCTCATTTCCTTTCTCCTTTCTTTTCATTCGCTTTTTTTTTTCTTTTTGCAAATTGAAGCACCCATGAAGGGCAGAGTTATCCAACCAGCTCACTGCAGGGAATGTCTGAGCCTGGGTGAAGTACCAGAGAACAGTGCGAGCAGGTGAACAATGTGCTCTGTCTGGTAAGCACAGCTTAAGGAAGGAGTGAAAAAATAAAGGAGTATTAGGGAAAATGAAGGGGAAACAGACTGCTAGAGTTCCACCCTTTCATCCCTGAGAGAAGCCCAGCACAGTCAGAGGAGCTCCATGCCTGCTCTCAACATGGAGAAAAAGACCTATTGAAAGGGGGGTTGGTGGAAATCTAAACAAGAGAATACAGAATTCCCCCGAGCCCCATCACCTTCCCAGGGGTCACTTCAGGATAGAAGGAAGGAAGTCCTGGATCCAGGGCATCAGGCACCTGACACCAAAGGAAATAATCTGCTGACTGCCTTCTGAGGGGAACAGAGAGCCCTGGCTGTTGACCAAACCCATTCCATAACAGTAGGAACTAGCTGTAATAATTTATTTTTTCCCAGTTATTTAACTGTTCTTATTTCAGCCCATGGAGTTTCCTTTCCTCTTTTCCTCTTTACCTGCATGGAACTCAGTTGCCAGCTGGGGTTAAGCCATGAGGGCAAAAATAACATTTCGTGCATTTCCCATGCTATTTCAAGATCTCCCGTAGGCAAATGAAAAACTACTTCTGTGTTCTTCAGTCTGGATTTTAGAGTCTCAGTGCAAGAATTACTATTTGAACACATACTGAATAAAATTTTTGTTGTTAATATACTTGAAAAGCCAATGTATTTAGAGTATTTTCCTCCGTTTTGATTTTATCCTAACTTCACTTCAGTATGAACTTGCAGATTGTCTCAGCAGAAAGTATGAATACAACGAAATCTTCCCTCCTGAGATCTGCATGTCCATGTCCAATTATCTAAGTTCTGGGTAGATCAGGATGAGGACAAATTTGATGTGGAACACATTTGATTGTTGTGTTTAAAATCTTGGATACAGCAGAAACCCGTGAGATTTGTTACGCTTTTAAGTGGCCTGAATTAATAATGCCTACCGTATTTAAAGCCTGAAGTTCATACTGATTCCTCTGAAGTCAGCTATTAACTCGGCACAGCCTTCTATTAAAAATGTGACACGTTGCTAGGGGAGAGCTACCCGGCAGCGCTGAGGCCACACTTCGAGTGCTGCGACCACTTCTGGGCCCCTCAGGACAGGGAATTGAGGCCCAGAAAAGGGAAACGGAGCTCGGCAAGGCTCTCAAGCACCACGGGTAGCTGAGGGAGCTGGTCACAGGCTGCACTTCCATAGGCTGAGAGGCCTTTCCCAACCTAATTCACTCCCTGAATAGAAATCACTTCAACCGAGACGTACTTCAGATCTCCACAAATAGAGATCTACACAGGGTGCCCGAACGGCTTCTTAAGGCAGTCGTCTAAAAGCTGAGTTTTAAAGGCACGACGTAATTCAACCCCTCAGTCCCCAGAACCGCTACCCCACGCAGGCAACGTGGCACTTCTGGGAGCCCGCCTGCGCCGCCGCCTTTTATATATATACGGAGCGAACCAAGCTGAGGACGGGGGTGCAACTCCCCCCCCCGAAGGACCGTTGGACCCGGCTGTGAGAGACGTGGCATGGCGCGGCGGCGGCTCCGCGGAGGATGCTGGGAGTTGTAGTCCGAGGCGGCACCGGCCACGGCCTCCTTTCGTGTATCTCTGGGACGGGAAAGACCGGGAAGACACAGCACAGGACGAGGGCATCGGGCTCGGTGAGGGCGCTTTTGGCGGAGGAAGGAGGCGCCGCGTTGTGACCCGTCGTGCCCGGCGGCGGGGAGGAGCGGCCGGAGGGCTGGGCCGGGCGGTGCCGGGGCCCGGGCGGCTGCGGGACGTGCGCGGCTCGCTCCTCGTGTTCTGACCCGGCTCGTCCTTGCGGGGCTGCGGCGGCTCCTGCGCTCCGAGTGCTGCCAGCGCCCGGCTCTGAGGCTCGCTGTGAGCTGAGGCTCAGGGAGCAGAATTCCCGCTGCGATTTATCCCGGTGCTTCGCTTGGTTCCGTCCTGCTCCTGCCTCCGGCCGGGTTTCCTGCTGCGGGGAGAGCCCGGCTTGTTCGCAGCCTCGGGGCGCCGAATTCCAGCCCTGCCGCGACGAATTCGAGTGCTGGTCCTGGTAAAATGCCTGAGGTTTCAGCCTCACCTTCGGGAATCTGTTAATGCCAGATAAAAATGGTGCTTCAGGAGGTTTATTGCTTTGTTGTAGTGTCTCTGGAGGCATAATTTGCTCTTTGTTTGATTGATTTGGTTTTTCACCAAAAAAAAAACAAACAAACATTACTTCTTTGGGCGAACACCTCTGAAACCGCTGGAGCTGTTGCATCACATCCTGTGCTATCCATACCCTGGAAAAACGATGGGAGCAGGTCTTTGGGATGGGCCGGGTCTGGCTGTTTCTTTGGTGGGGTTATTCCATGGCATTGCTGGATGGTATTCCGCAGTTCTGGATCAGCAGTTCTCCTCCTGCGGCCATCACCTGCGTGTGGGGTTTCGGGAGGGTTTTGTGACACTGAAATACTTGATAGCAAAGCGGGGGGGAGTGGGGTGTGGTCTGCTGCAAATGCTGAGCGTTGGCAATGGCATGAAAGTGTGTGGAATGAAATAATTGGAATTCTGATGGTTCTGATAAGGTCAGGCAGTCTATGGGAAAACGGAGCTTGCTTGGTTTGTGGTGTCTGTGGGCTGTGTCTGCACTGGTGATAAGGGAAGGCCACCAGCCCTTGCTGTCATGCCTGATGTTTCATGTCCTGATCTGTGTTAGGTCTTTTGCACAGTAGTGAGAAGTTTTCTTTGGTGTTGCTTTTGGGTTTGTTTTTTTTTAAGGTGAAATGGTTATGCATGTGGTTAACGTAATTTATGCAATGAATCACAGAATGGTTTGGGTTGGAAGGGGCCTTAAAGATAATTTTATTCTCCCTCATGCCATGGGCAGGTACACCTTCCACTGTCCCAGGTTGCTCCAAGCTCCAATGTCCAGTCTGGCCTGGGACACTTCCAGGGATCCAGGGGCAGCCACAGCTGCTCTGGCCACCTTGTATCAGGGCATTCCCACCTTCACAGTCAAGAATTTTGTCCTAATATCTGCCCTGAACCGACTCCCTTTTAGTTTGAGTATTTTTCGCTATCTGCTGTTAATTCAGTACATCAGATTCTGCGTTAAGCTATACCACAAAACACATAAACTAGCGCATTGCACAGTTATTTCATCTGTGGATTTTCTAGCTCATGCCACATCTTTGAAGTGCCCATGTTACCTTGGAAGAAGCACAACTTAAAGAGAGCCCCAAAATAAAAAGTGCACAGTACTATTTACCCGTGCAGTCTGCTTCATTATGAATGGGAGGAAAGTTGACTTAGTTTCAGTTTCCTACTCTAAAGCCTTTATCACGAAAAGTTTACCTGCCAGCTCCAGTCAAGGGATAGCCTCACACACAGGTGTGTTGTTGGAGGTATGACATCAGTGAAGAGCCCAAAGTCTCAGAAAACAGGTATAGGAGAGTTCTGGGGCTTGGTTTGTTGCTGGCTTTTGTGTTGTTTTTTTTCCCCTCTTCTGTTGTTTTTTACCTCTCTTTAAGACTTTGGACTTTGGAACAAGTCATTCAACACCAGGTGATTAAACTGATGATCTCTCTGTGCACTTTCTTTGGCTTCATTGAGATTTCGTGTGTCCTTTGGGACCTGCCTGCGTTTTCCAGACCAGAGACTGAAGGAAGTTCTATCCCTTAGTGCTCTCACTTTCTAAAGTGGGGGAAAAAAACCATGAGAGGCTTTTCAGATGAAAGTTTTAAATCAATTCAGTTCTGGTTTGGTTTCATTTTTTGGAGTGTTGATATTTGCTTGGTGTTAGCTGCACCTTGTTTTGAACATTTGTCAGCGTGTGCTTAGCCACGAGCAGTGTCTGCAGCATGTCAAAACTTAATTAAAAGTTATGCCTCCTGTGATTAAAGTAGAAAAGTTTAGTGGCATTTCAGCTTAGTGTTCCAGAATAGTAGTTATGTTTCATTTTAGGCTCTATTTAGAGATCAGTTTCCCCGCTTAGTGTGCTTAAATATATTGTGGTTTCTTTTTGTGGGTTTCTGAGTTTTTTTTGGTTTTTGTTTGTTTGGGGTTTTTGCTTTTTTTTTTATTAGCAGGAGTACCTACTGAAATAGAAGAAGGGATCAATTAAAGATGATTGAATATACACCTTATTATAAACTCTGCAGTATAGCTGATGCTAGATAATGTTTTTTTTAACCACATGACATTTGGTAATCTGCATTTGTGGGTAATCTTATCATTAGCTGTGAATTTCTGTATTTTAGAGTAATAACCTGAGGAATGCTTTTGAAGTGTGGTTAAATCGTTAAGATTATTGCAAAATATTAGCACAAATGTAATTACTTTATATTAAACTGAAGTGAGAAGATAAATAATGTGCAAGGTAAACCTTCTAGTCTCTAAATCAAATTATTCACTTCCTGCTTTAGCTTGTGCTTTTAGCACAAGGCCTGTTAAAAATTTCAGTCAGAGTTTTAGCTGGTTTTCTGTTCAGTGTACACAGCCTAATTCCCTGGTTTGGGAATTAGGTTAATGGCTGAGATTTGGTGTCAGGTTAACGGATGAGGTTCAGCTGCTGATAATCAGTAGAAATAGTTCTACAGACAGACTTTGTGGGTGTACTGCCTTTTCTTCGTGTAATATGAGGATTTAGCATCATCCCTTTAGTGTCTTCATTGTACTGAAACTGAGTTTTTGTTAACAAAATAATTGATCAAAGAAAATTCACGTTTCTTCTTCCTAAAGGATTTATTTTAAAGGATGACTGATCACTGGAAATACATTTGTTCTGTATTTCTCTTTTCCATAGCCTTTCTTTTTTATTTCCGTGTAGAAAACAAACCATGATTTTCTCCTAGCAAGACGTGGCACTATCAAATTTACCCGTTTCTTGTCACAAATCACTAGATGGCAGTACTGATTTTCACCTAATTCTGTGTGCTTCGCTTTCCCCGTCAGTTTAGTGAACCCAAATGTTCGAGTTTGCAAGAAGGCACAGAAGTCACTTACTTAAGAAGTTAGACTGAGCTTCCAGGTGCTCCCTTTTGCAAATTGGGATTTTGCGGCTTGGATTGTGAAGAGTCTTTGCTACAACTTTCGGGTTTTTTCTCAAATCACTGAAAAGACAGCTCAGTCATTGTAGGCTGATGCTACTGGGAAGCTTTTTCCCTGCATCTCCCCTAAGGGAAGCTGGGAACCCTCACTGGAATCTTTGCTGAGGACTGAACACTGCTAATGGGTCTTTTGGGTCCTTTTTTTCATGGATTTCTGCTTCCACCCCATTCCTCACATACAGCTGGTTTTGGGTAGGTTAGTTATGTTCATTAATATTCTGTAGGATCATTTGGATAATCTGTGGTGCTGGATTATTTCGACAATGTGAGCTATTAGCTTCAAGTTACACATTGTACTTTGTGCTTTCCTTTTCCTATTCCCATGTCTGGTCTTTACCCTTAGTTTTTTTTATTAAATCACTTTTTTCATAATGCAGTACCTGCAAAGCACAACTCGATCATGTTGAAAAATCAGTGTACAGAAAGCTGTTGTTTGTGCAGGCTCCATATTAGTTAAGACATCGTTTAAGTCAGTTCCATATGGGATTTTTTATCGTATTTCAGCAACTGACATGATTTTTTGCACATTTGGGATTACTATTTCTGTTTTTAATCTTTCTTATTGCTAAGTTAATAGCAAAAAGCAGCTACAGAGTTATTTCTGTTTCGACTAATTCCTGACTTTCCAGGTGTCAGGTGGCTTTTTGGGGGGTTGTCCCTTCTCCCTCCCCCCAGCACCACCACTGTAACACATTCCTTAAACTTCCAAAGGTTTTGGAGGGCTGCTGTGTGGAACTTTACCTGTCATTCTGCACGGCCACAGAATTTATTTTAAGCAGCAAGCACCTCTCAGCAGCTTTTAATCATGGCATTAGGTGAAATCAAGCAGCAGATTGGAAGAGCCTCGAAAAAATGTTTCTAGGTTTTGGTCAGTGATCACTTTAATTGCACGATGGAAAATTCTTTTATGCTTTGCCGTGTATAAGTGGAAGAAGAATAACTTGGGAAATATCTCTGTGCAGAGGAATGTAAACTCCTGTAGAGTGATTAAAAGACAAAAATCTTAAATTGCAAATTCCTGGCCTTAGTAAAGTTTAATGGAAGTGTCTGCATTTCTTTTTTGTGGGATGATGAGATGTCCTTTGCAAGGACAGTCTGTTCCCTACTAGGCAATTAGTGGCCCTTTCATCCCATCTGAAGAGAAGCCTTTAAGTGAATTAGAGATGCTCAGAACCCAAAATTCATCTGTCATAAGAATTTTTTGAAGAGTGCTGAACTTAAGCCATATTTACTTGCTTTCCATGGCTGGGCTGAAGCATTTAATCCTGAATCACTTAATGCAAATCATGCTAATTTATCAGAGGGTCTATGGCTTCTCCTGTGTGATTTTGATGCTTTCATTTGTTTTTGAAACTCTTTAGTGCACTTGTCAAGACTGATACTGATGTCCTGCTGTCTGGATTTTTCAGTTTGATATTCATAGTAATTTTTCCTTTACATTAAACTGTGAGTTTAATATATATATACCTTTGAAACAACAATGAGAGAATGAGGAATTTTTACTTTTGTTTTTTAAGCAGGGAAAAGTCCCTGTATTTTTGTAAGTGGAGCTCTTTTTTAAATACATGTGAGTATTTTTATTCAACATATTGACTAAGCCTTTTCCTCTCTGAATTCTGAAAGGGAATAAGCTGGCAGTCCTCAGTACCCAATGATGTAATGGATGTAGTGGAAAATGTTTTGAGCCCATCTATTTTATATATATATATATATATATAATTATTTTCTACAAGAGTTTTATTTCAGTAAAAGTTCCTTAAGGACTGCTATCTCAGGGAGTGGTACAGGCAGTTTACCAGACTTGTGAGGAAGCAGGACTTTGTAAGCTGCTGCTGCACTGAAGCATGAAGATCCCTCGTGTTCAGGAAAATCTTGATTTTTCCACTTTTCTCCTTCTCAGACCTTTTACATTAATTCAATATTGTTAAATAAGCTTACAAGGGGAATTTTTTTAGAAGTAGTACATTTTAAAGGTTTATTCAAATATGTCAAAGTATTCTTCTGGCCTTCAAAATAAAAACCAAAGCCTTCAATTACTTGGACTTCTGTTAGCATCACCAAAGAAGTGTGGTGTATGGGTTTTACAGGGATTGGCTATACTGGAAAACCTGGTGTAAATTTATTTCATTATAGTTTTGATCACGCTGGAAGTACCAGATCCTGGTTTGCATTACTGCAGCTCAACAATGCAGCAGAACTGTACCCTGTAGTTAAGTTTTTCTTGCAGTGGGATATGGGCTTTATGATGTGTAATTCCTCTTCTATTATTACTCTTCTAAGTACCACCAGTATATTTTAGAAGCAGTAGCTGGGCAGGCACAGTAAGGTTTTTAGAGTCTTGGAGTTTGAGGCATTATCACAGTGCTAAAAATAAAGGGAAGGTACAGTAGAAGGGGGACACACTGGATAATTTTGTACTTATTTTGAGATGTCAGTGGTTTTCTCTTCCCCCCCCCCCCAGTCGACATTTGAATTATCTGCTTTGTTCAGGAATGTAAATGACTGTTGTGGCCTTTGCATTCTAATTTAAAATCTTTTCCCTTGTTTCTCAAGATGCACCTTATAGATATATATTTTTTTTTCCTCACAGTTTTTTATAGCTGAAGGAAGATGATGGAAGAGAGTGGCATAGAGACAACTCCCCCTGGCACACCCCCTCCAAGCACAGCAGGGGAGGCTGCTGCTGCTACACCCATCACATTAGGTACAGAAACCTTTATTCATGTCTTTTGAAGCCCTACAAAACCAGTTGCAATCAGCATAATTGCATTTCTCTTCTCAGGGCTAATTGGAAGGATTTAAATTGTTTCTTAATCGTGGAAGTGGGCTCCTTATCTGTGATCCATCTGATACCACACAGATTTTTAAAGCTTCTTTTATCCTTGAAACTGTTTTAGGAAGTGATGTAGACGCACTTGTATTTTTTAAAGATGCAGGGCTGGGGAAATAATAACCTTCCACTGCGGTCCACAGTTAGATGAGCAGCACAGAAGGGAGTTAAAACAGATTTACAGTCCTCTAGGGGATAGTGGTAAGCCTGAATAATCACTTGTGGTTTTGATACTGATAGAATTCCAGAATTCTACCATTATTATACTGTATTATTGGAAATGTGACCTGTAATGGAGCAGTTGCTTTAATCTGGAGTAGGCTTGCAGAGATGTTATGAAATGTGCATGAAATGGACTCACTGCCTCATTCATATGCAAGCAAAGAAACCAGAGCCAGAAGTGCACCAAGTACTACAGGATGTCTTCAATAAACATTCTTAATTTTATAAGAATGGTCTTTTAAAAGTACACTTTTTGGCAGTATTTTCTACTTAGATAGGGAGTGATCATGAAAGATTTTATTTTTTTTTTTATGGCACAGAGGTTTGCTGGCCACTAGTGGCAAGGTCTGTTAAAAGAGTTGTTGAAATTAACGTGGACATGAACTTTTGTAGCAAAAAGTCCCAGATTTCATGATGCTTTCTGTGCTGACAAGAGGCTGTCAGCAGTGCACTACTTAGCTGATATTTAAAAAACAAAAAATGTAGTCATAATTTGTCCCATCCAGGTAAAGGTGACATTTCAACAAGGAGTGATACAGGAAGTACTTTTGTAAGAAAGTCATGTTTTTGAGAAACCATTTCCAAAACTGATATTTGGAAACAACTTCCATCATTATTCATTCCTGCAGCCAAAACCAATGCAAGTGTTGCACAAAAACTGTCAGATCTGTAGACATCCACTTGAAAAGAGAATTTTGGCCTATATAAACATCTTCCAAACAGTTTCTGTGGGATTTGAATACACTCACTAAAAATACAAAAAATGCAGCACGTTCCTCTTGCAAGGGCAATTGATGGACATCAGGGAAGATGAAAATTTGCCAGCTAAATTTCAAGGGAAACTTTTGCATAGTTTTATGAGTGGGAATGGAAAATTAATAGGATGGTACAGCAGGCACAGCCAACGAGACAATTCCTCCATGTGGATCTCTGTGAGATGTTTTTTTCAGACCTTAAACCCAAGCATCAGGATAGTCTGAATGTAGAATCAGACCTTTAAATTCCTGCATCTTGGAATACATAATTTTAAAAAATTACGTGTTAAAACCAAGATGTAAAAATTACTGAGGTTTCTTCAGTTGCACAGTTCACCCTAAAAAGTTATTATCAGTGATTGTATTATACAGTATGTTAACCATTATGAATGAACTGTATTATTATATTGATAGGGTTTTATCAAGAAAATTTCTAGTATAAACAGAAGATATTTTGTACTCTTAAGAAGTATTTTTTTCATGTGTCTTTATCTCGTAATTTTAAAATTTTTGTTGTGTATGTTTTGCAGTATACATAACATACTGGTACAGTGGTGCATGTAAACAAAACATAAATAAATTTGATATGGGGGAATGGATGCTCAATTTTTTTTTACTGATGGGTGTGTGTGACCAAGTTTAGGGACCATGGCATTTGTGTGATTTGCGTATAATTTGACTGTGGTGTTTAGGCTGAGGCCAGTGAGATGCTTAAGCTGGTTTAGCATGTTACTGCCATCAGAAATAGCAATTTCTGTTTTTCTGACCTAATTTGGTTATAGACAGGAAAATTGGCTTATCCAAGAACCAGCTGAAACAGGGAAAGCAGAGAAGTTAGGGAGATGAGTGCCAGAGAAGCGAGGGCTGCCTTAGGTTCAGTCCATTTTACAGTGCCACACCTCTGAAACAACTGAAAAAACTCCCAGGTACTGGGAGTGTGTGTTTTATTCCTAAAGTGTGCTTTTTTCCTGAGACAAGCACTTCCTGCAGCATCAGCTGATGCAGCAGTCACTCAGGAATAGCAGAGCTGGGTAGACATTTCAGAGTTTACAGGTTTCAGCTGCTGTAAACTCAGGAGTCAAATATTGACTTGTCTTTTTAAGCAAATGACTGTTAGGGTCATGCAAGAAGAGATGTGTCTTACAGGATGCTGTCACCAAGGACTAAGTGCCATTGGTGCTGTGTGAAAAGCAGAAATTTCAAATTCACTTTGAATGGGAAAAAACCCTGACTGGTTCAAAAATTACTTGTGAAATGTCTGAACGATTATATAACTGAATCTCTGAGATTAAAACTTCCAAAAATTTTTTTTTCTCTCTTTTTCCCCCCCCTCTTATTTTTGTAGCTTTGTCCAGCCCCCTTGCCACACCAAGCATGCCATCTTCTCCTGCCTACTCGCCACCCTTGCCAGCTGGAGTGTCCCCAGTTCCTCCTCCCATGGTGACCTCGGCCTCTCTTCCACTTGTGCCTTCTGCAACCGTTTCTGCGATTGCACCACCCCAAAGCCCTGTCCCACCTCCTGCTGCCACTGCAGCTTTCAGCAGCCCCGTGTCCCAGTTCTCTGCTCCCCCTCCTCCACTGAGCTCTGCTGCTGGCCCTGGTCTTCCTGCACCTCCCACCGGCCCCCCCATTTCAGGGTTTTCCATGTCTTCCACCTATGATATCACCAGAGGTCACGCTGGCCGAGCACCTCAGAGCCCACTGATGCCTTCATTTTCTGCACCTCCAGTCACAGGTAATTCTTTGTTTATTTGCTTTCCTGTTCGTGGGACAGGATGGAGGCTCTCCTGGGTGGCTTATTATTCTTCTGGTTATACTTAATTTATGAGTTGTACTCAGAATAAGGGATAATACACTTCATGTAGTTCTACTTAGAAGAAAGGATAATAGCCTTTGGAATACACTCATGGTTCAGGACAGAGTCCACTTAAAGTTCTGGTGGCATTCAGGTTCACAGGAAAATCTTTGTTTCAGAATTTTTATTTTTGTTACCTTACACATCAAAGCCCAGCTGGACAGCTTTCCTTTAGCTCAGAGAGCCACCTTCAACCATTATATTTCTCCAGAATGCCAATCACAGGCTGTAAACTAAAAATTTTAGTGTTTCATTCTGAAAATCTCTTAACAAGCTGTCTGTCACATGATACCAGCTTCTGTTTTCTTGTTTCCAGCCACAAAATTGTATTGGGATATCTAAAAGTACATACCTTCCATGCAGGCAGTTGCTGTGGTTGCTGAGCTGATGTCATTTTCAGCTTTTGGGTTGGAAACTTGGCTCTTCAGCTGCCGCTGGACCAAGCTTTTATTATTCCTGGTGATACCTCTTTTAAGTAGTCTGTATTAGGAAATTGTCTTGAAAGAGTTATCAGTTATCCAGCCTAAAATAAAAATAAACCTCAGTTAAAGCTAGTGTTGGAAAATCTGTAAAAGTAAGCTTGAGTAATGGGGCAAAGGGTCTGACTTTATTTTTCTACTGTTTTAGGGTTTTTTTGTTTTCGTTTAAAATATGTCAAATACTGATTTCCAGCACCTAGTGTTAGAAAATTTACTTTTCCTATTATATGAGAGCATTCCTGTATTCGTGTTCAGAGACTTACCCTTCTCTTTAGTTTTTTATTATGAAAGTTTAAATACCATAAAAAGAGCAGCTTTTAAATTAGTGTGATAAGAAAAAGAATAATTGTTTAACTTTGTACATAATGTGCAGGCAGTCTCAGTTCTGTTAGCAGATATGGTTACATTCCTTAGATCTGCTAGCCCTTAACAAACAGAATTGTTCTTGGGCCTTCAAGAAGTGAGGTGAATTAGCCTGGAATTGTTCTATTCTTCCTGCTATTTTCTTGTAAAATAATTGCATGTTGTTTTAATATAGCAAATTAAACACCTGTGTTTTATCTTTCCCTCTTACAGGTGTTTTGGCAGATCCCATTACTCAACAAGCAACTTTCTCATCATCTTTGTCTCCTGGGACTGGTTCTGCAATCACTTTTCCTGAGGAGCATGAAGATCCCAGAGTATCTACAGCCCAGAGTGGAGCACCTGCTGGAGGACTCTGGGGATTTATAAAGGTATGGGGTTTGTGTGCTACCTTCATGAGGAATTACCACTTGGTAGTGACTGTAGGAAGACATAATTTATTTTTTACAGTCTCATGTGCAAAGCTGGCTGTTTTTAATAGTGGCGTTTGCCGAAACTGTGCTTCTGCTTTTGATCTGCATAGAAGAGAATAGACTGTACAAATGTAGCAGTTCTAGGCTAATTTTTATTCCTGTGACAGGAGCTTGTGGTAGAACCTGTTACATTTGGGTATCTTCTTAAGCCAGGTTAAATTCTAGAACCCTCTAAGACCTGAAAGAAATTTTTTACTTCACAAAGACAGTATGCAGAAAAAGATAAGTCTGTTTTACCTTTTGTTTTGCGTATCTCATTTATAACTTCCTAAATAACTGAGTTTGCTTCCTGTGGGATGCAAGTCATGCTTTTTCTATACCGATCAAGTTATATTTTGTCTTTTTTCAAGGACAGACAAACATCATGTTTTTTCAATCACAAAGAAAGGGTATTTTGTTAAGATTAGTCTGCTACAAGGTATTGAATATATAGTACAGAACAAATCCTCCTTGTCATGCCATCTTATCAGACAGAGGAAATCAGCAGCAACATCAACGAGTAGAATTTCATTAACCTGCCACCTTTCTGTAAGAGATGCTGCATTTAAGTAGCATCATGAAGATTGTGGCAAAAGGATCTGAGGGCTGTACATCAGCAGTGAGCTGTCTTCAAGGGCAGCACCACATTCTGTCCCATCTCACACTGAATGTGAAGGAAGAATTAAGAAGATTATTGTGCTAGTGCACTTGAAGAATTTTGGTTTCCAATCCCTTTTAAGCATGAAAACCTGGCAGAAAAAAGTTGTGTGTGACATGGAAGACTGAGCTCTCCATTGCTCCAGTGATACAGTCTTAAAGTGGAAGATTAATTCTCCATCAATACAGTGAGAGCAGAGTGGTTGTGCTGCCATTTGTGGGGAGAAATGTCTTCTCTTGATCATAAAACCACATTTTCCTTCTTCATTTAAGTAACAATGTTTTCCTTTCAGTCCTTGTATTCCTCCTAATATTTGCAGTAGGTGGCAGTGTTCTAGAAGGAACATTTTACTTGTAACTTGATTCTGTAGCCTTCTTAGAGTACCAGAGCTTTCAATTGCAAATTAATTGAAAAGCCAGTCTCATCCACATTTTAGTGCTGCCACTAGGATCCAGAAGGTGTCCTGTTTCTGTTTATGGACCAGGTCTGTATTACTGACTCCAGGAATAAAGATTTTGGTTGAGGCATCAAGCATTCCATGTGCTCTGTGTATTCACTAACCACTCCTTGAGAATTTCTTCAGTGAAAGAAAGAGGAATCATTAATTATACTGAAGCCATCAAGTTTGTGATATATGTAAGCCCAAATCAGAGTCTCTGCTTTTTAAAGATAAGCCAGTATCTGGGACATGTGATGGGAATTTTTACAGAAATGCATCCTGAATTTCCTGTTGAAGAGCTCATGCAGTAGCTGCCACAGTTACCTTTGTCTCTCTCGTTGAAGTAATTTTATACCCTTTCTCCTCTGGTGTTGTTAAGAAATCACACATCTTGCTTCCAGATTTCCTTCAAGCTCAGTGAGATGGGAAACTACGACAATCCAAAATTGACAAATTAGTGGTCTGGAATCGAATGGGACTGTTTCTGTTTCCTCAATCATTCAAAGATGCCTGAGCAGTCCCATTGCGGTTCCAAGACTGATTTCCACATAATTGTTGCAGTCATTTCATGTTTTGGATTGGTATAAAAATGTGGATTATTTCACCCTATTTGTGCTAGGCAGATGAGCACATAAAGGCATCTTCCACAGGTAGAAGCAGTCTCAGTGTTCAGGAGCCATCTGTATAGTGATTTTTATGTTAGTTAGGCAGCCAGGATGCTAAATGGAGAAGCACTGCCTGGCTTTGCAAGACGATGGGGCTGTTTCTGTGTTAATGAGGAGGGTAATATTTAAACTTGAGGCTGTAATAGAAAAGCCATGCACTGATAGTCATATCCTGAAGTGTTTGTGCTGAGTAATACACAGCAGATGTTACAGAGCAGCTTAATTTTTATGTTATTTTTTTTAACATTTTTTAACTTCTTGAGGAGGAAAAATTAAAACAGAAGATAATATGGAAATGTATTTGCTTAAATCTAGGGTGTAGCTGAGAATCCCACAGTGAAGTCTGTTCTTGATAAAACCAGACATTCAGTGGAGACCATGATCACAACGCTGGATCCTGGCATGGTTCCATATATCAGTAAGTGTTTGTGATAAACCATCAGGTATTGCCTGTAAATGCTAGAGAAGCTATTGCAATAGCACACTGCTTCTACACTTGAAGTGTAAAAGCGTTTCAGTCACAGCTTGAAAATTAATAGGAAAGAAAAGCTTTGTGCTACTCACCATTTTTATTTTATTGGAGGACACTACATGTTATATGTTAATGTTGACCTGAGAGTAAAATAAGGAAGCAAAAGGCACCATTTGTCCAGAGTGGTGGTTTAGTTTTGGCTTTTTTGGCATGTTTTTCTTTTTTTTTCTAGTAGTCTGATAAGCAGCTCTCCATCTTAGGTGTGCCAGTACTGACCTTGTTCTGTCTGTGAAAAAAGCTGGTCAGGAAACAGCTAAGACTGAGGAGAACCCATTAAAATGATTTTTTTACTATTTTGTTTTCCTGAGATGGTTATTTTTCAGCTGAACGTAATAGGTGACCCCGCTAACTACTGCTGCACTTTTGTACTAGTGCAGAGAACAGGGGAAGATGACATAATTATTGAGTAGTATTAATTGTCTTACATTTAAGGGAACATTTCCCAGCAGCTGTCTAGTTAGGAGATATTGGGAATAAAACCAGTGAGGCCAGCCAGCAATGCATTCTAAAGGTATTTGAGAAGAGTAACAGGATGCAGTGCAAAGCTACAGCAAATGTTGATTTATGCACAATTTGGCAAAGTGTGTTTAAGGTTTCTATTGCCATCATGACTGAATAGTAATTCTGTTTTTAGAAACAGGATCTGTTGTATCCTGGATAGTTTGACCCAGTGTTTATTGACAGAACAACTTTATCTGGAGGAGGAAGTAATTCTAATAAAATGCTTTGTTTGCAGGATTTAGTTAAGTAAACTAAGTCAATGGTTACCTCAAAGCTCTCTAAATTCCTGTTGGAAGGGGAAGCATCTGTATACATCTTGGCCGTTTATGTACTGCATTGGTTTTGTAGTTGCAGGTTGTGAAAATGGGTCAGAGGTTTGTAAACTTAGCCTGTACTTCCTTGTAGAAATGCATTCTACAAAAACCGTGTCCTCAGCAATAGCCCCACTTCTCCCTGCTCTCCCTCCATTTACTGCAATGCCAAAGAAATTTCTTGTTCCTCGTGCCAGAACCTGAAATCACCAAAAGTTCTGGATGAGGTGGTTGAAATATTTTTGTTTTTCCTCATCTGAGCAATATTTCTGTAATCTCTTTCTTCATTGGCACATTGTGAAAATGTCATCTGAGCTGCCCTCCTGGAACAGACAATTTCTATCTAGACAGGAAACAGTCACCTCATAAGCATAAACAAAAGTGCTTTTACAACAAAACAGGGAATCTTAAATTAAATATGGAACTGTCATTTCAGTTTATAATGCACAAGATACGTTGAAATTTCACATTCGGGTGTCAGAGCTTAACTTGATAAAACAGTTCTGCCCCTGAATTTACCAGGGTGCATCTAGCTCTGACATTTTCGGTTTCTATTTGACTTGATTTTGTCACAAATGGTTTCTTTTAACCCATGTAATATCTTGGTTTCAGTTCTGTCGTATCTCTGATGAAAAAAGATAGGCTTTTGATATTTGATCTGTAATACAAAACAAAATGCAAACAAACATGAGGCACAGTTGCCGTTCTTAGAATTGTTAGGCAGTAATTTACCAGATATGTTATGGATTAGCTTTTATCTTCATTAAAAGCTCTTCAACAGTATTTCTATTCCTGAGCAGTCAGGCAAGGCTAACTTCAGTAAAAGCCTGCAGTCAATTTTAAGCACTTGTTTAAATCTGTTAAATTGATTTCTATTAAGAAGGAATCAATGAAAAAAGATACTGTCAATTATTTTTAGTCCAGTAGTTGCATTGCACAGCATTTAAAACAATTGCTCCAAGTTCAGTAATCTGTACATATAATTTCATTCAGCAAAGCAATTGATAAATAAAACGATAAAAAATTACCCTAAACCCCCCAAATAATAGGTTTTACTACTGTTCTAGCCTATCTGGTGATTAGTCATAAAAATGAGATGATTTCTGTAACGAGGTCTGCTGAGTAATATGAGCCAGAAAGTTACTTGGTCTTTTCATTAAATTTAAGCTTTGGGTTTGCCCTTAGCAGTGGGGGAACTTTTCCTGAATCAGGATAAATACTGCAAACTCTGTAAGCTCCTGTGGTAGATGCAGTTTATTTAGCAGCTTTCTCTGTCATATTCCACTTTTGAAAAAAGATTCAGCAGCTCTTGAGAAAGCTTCTCACAGCAGGGATGGGTTTTATGATGTGTTTCTGCACAATAAAAGTGATCCAGCTGTGACAGACAGATGTGAGGTGTGATTGAGTCTTCTTTAGTAGTTTTAGATTTAATTAATGAATTGTTTTGTTTCATTCTGAAAAAGTTTAGTGAAAGCTCCTGCTTCTTCTTGGAGATATAACCCTATGAAAAATGCTTAGAACTGTGTACAAGCTTTTTGGTTCCATAGATACTTAATATCTAAAAAGAGCAGTAAAATTACACTGAACTTCACATTCTAAGGAGAACTAAAAAGTAATGAGAGACTGTCTTTTAAATCTTGTAATTTGGCAGCTGTTCACTGGATTTTATGTCCTGCATCAGTGTTTTTGATCCCATTTGTAAGAGTTTGCAATATTCCTTGCTGCTACACAGAACACCAAAACATCCTTGGAAATAGAAGTTTTGAGTTATTTTCCTAAATCTCTGTGAATTGTCATGTTGAATGAGTGGTATGGGGGTTTTTTTTGGGTGCTAAACCTAAAAATAGGTCAGTTCCTGCTGCTTGTCTTTTATCCTTGTATGCCTTAGTTATTAGTCTGAATTTAAATTCCTAACTTAGATGACTTCTGCTTCATGGAAGAACTATTGTCCGGTGCATGAGAAAGAAAAAAGCAGCTGAAGAAGGTGTAGAACTGTGTTTGAACTATCCATGAGTGGGAAGGGGGAATATTCCATGCGTGGATGTTATTTTTTTACAGATCACTTGACGAAATTATTTTGCAGGAACCGGGGGAGAGCTGGACATAGTGGTTACTTCTAATAAAGAGGTGAAAGTTGCAGCAATTCGGGATGCCTTTCAAGAAGTGTTTGGGATGGCTGTTGTGACTGGAGAGGCTGCACAGTCCAACATTGCACCACAGCCTGTGGGCTATGCTGCAGGCTTAAAAGTAAGTTGATACATAGAGCAAAGAGGTGGTCACCCAGAAGGATCTCATTTTCTGTAAAGTGAAGTTTCTAGGATAGGTAAATGTTTTCTGTGGTGGTGGTTTGTTTTTTTTTTTGAGTTTTTTGTTTTATTTTGTTTTTTCTTTTTTGTTTGTTTGTTGGGTTGTGGTTTTTTGGTTTTTTTTGGGGGGGGGTTTTGTTGCTTTTTGTTGTTGTTGGTTTTGTTATTTTGGGGGTTAAGGGGTCTGGGGTTTTTTGTCTTTTTTTCCTCAGTTTGGATCACTGCATCAGTTTAAAGCTCTCTGTTTGAAATATTTTTGAAGTTTTCTGCAAACACATTCTCAGTGAGTGAAAAGTATTTATGTCAGTGTATGATGCCATTTATGTCAATTTCCTCATGCTGTCACTGATTGCCATCACATCTTGCAGACATTGTGCTCTCATTGTGGTTTCAAAGTCTATTAGGCATTTTCTTGAATAGTCTGTTACCAGCACATCATGTTGGAAATGTTAGAAATTAAAAGAGATTCTCCAAGACAAGTTCTCCCCACTGATTCTGTAGATCAAAGACAGTTTGATCAACACTTGGTCTTCCTGAATAGATTTGTGTTCTCTTTGAAAAACAAGAATTCACTGTGCAGCTTTGCACAGTGCTGTGCCACCCCAGAGGAAGGGTTTGCAAATGTTGTTTCAGCAGTTCTGGCCAATAACTGAAAATCCTGAAAACAGCTGTTTCATATTCTGTTTACTACATGTAAGCAAAATTCATGGGAAGCCTTTACCCCTAACTGTTGTGGCAGTGTTTGCAGAGGAGCAAAGCCTGTCCTCACAGCAGTGTATTATCTGATGCAATTTTATACTGACATAAAGCAATAATGTGCATGTTCCTTTACTTGTTTAACTCCTGCAGTGTATTGTGTATTTCTGTTACAACTTCAGAGTGATAGCAGTTTTCAGGAGAATAATTCATATGTGTTAGTTGGATATGTACCACAAAAACAGGATTCTTTCCCTTGCTTTTACAAAGTTGGTCCTAAAGCTCTTAAAGACTCTAAACACAAGAAGTCTTAAGTTGTGAAAATGTCAAAGTAACACAAATACACACTGATGCTCAGGTTAGGAATTCTTGTCACAGGTTAGGAATTCTTTGCATGCTACCCTCGGTTTTTTTCTTGGAATGTCAGAAACCCAAAAATATTTAATTAGCTTTATCATGGATGTTGTTACTATTTGGGATTTCCGGCCATTTGTTTGTTTGGGTTGTTGGTTTTTTTTCCTATTGAGTCATTTCGAAAAGCGTGTTCTTGAGTTCTTTTGGGACTGATGTGCAAGCCTTGCACTAAGCTGTGGTTCAGAGTTTTACCTGACAGCTTGTGTTGCCACTCAGGGAGCCCAGGAGAGGATAGATAGCCTGCGCCGGACAGGGGTCATCCACGAGAAGCAGCCTGCTGTGTCCGTGGAAAACTTCATTGAGGAGCTGCTTCCTGACAAGTGAGAGCCTTGAATTTATTCCAGGGGGCTGGGGACACGTTGGGAATATTCCTTGTTGACTCAGAGTCCGTAAGGAGCAGGAGAGGAGAGGATTAAGCAGAGGAGAGGATTTGTCTGAAGTATTTTGGCAGGCTTGGTGATATTGTTCAGCTTTTTGTCCAGGCATCTTGAGTATCAAAACATCCTTGGCAGGTTTTTGTAGATTCACAATGTAAAAACACAGTGAAGTGACTTGAACTGAAAAAGTTAAGGAGCCGTAAAATTTGGGATTTGGCTAATAGTATGTGCACTGCTGTGTGCATCCTCCTTTCACTCTCCGAAATTGTATCAGAAGAGATATTGGGAGATATTCTGGCAGTTAGAATAATATGATTTTATCAAACAATGTGAGGGTTTTTTGCGTTTCACTGAGAATGTACTTACTGCATCTAGCTTGCACTGCACAGGCATAAAAATGGTGTTTCAGAATGCATTGCAACTTGATTTTGTAACGTGTTGTTTGACAGGCAATTCTTGAAGCAGCTGTATAATTAAATTCCAAGACATTAGGGACAATGCTGGGTTTTTCTTAATGCAAATTTCAGTTGTTTTCTTCTACTGTTTACCATGCTTGTGCCTGTCCAAAGGAGAGGAATTTCTAGTAATCACCCACCACTAGCAATAATGTATGTCATAGTTACTCCTCTGTGAAAAGACAATAAAACATCTAAATCAGACTAGATGGAAATAAATACTAAGCAAAAATTAAAATTCTCCCTACTTCTATTTACTTCAGAAAATTCCTCATTCATAGTGCACTAAAAATACTAAACATAAAAACAGAGCAAAAGGAGAGTGTGTGTCAAAAATAAAAGCACATCACATGCATAAAAATGCAAACATTAGAAGACAAGAAAATATCAGTAACTTCATTATTAACTGGAAGCAAGTTATATTTAACCATGAGGCTTTCTCAGCAGTGTTTAATAGTTGCCAGTCAAAGCATTCCAGTGCTCTGTTCCCTGCCTCAAAGATGATGGAAGTGCTTCTTCCTTCCTGTCTGGCTCCACTAAACTCTTAACACAAAGCTTATGTGGCCCAGACAGGCAGAAATGTTTCTGTGAATAAATCATTTAAATGATTGCTACAGCATTAGACTTCCCAAATAAATCTTCTGAATGTAGAACATGGATGATAAATAGACAGTTTTCTTTAAAATTGTTAGGGAAGGTTATTTTAATAAGAAATGTTCTTTGAAAGATGGAATGAAAACTATGGCAGAATAACTGTGGCCAAGGGATTGTCTGCCCACACACCCACCCCTCCAGTTTTCTTTTTTCCTTTGATTTGTAAGCTTCATGTACTTTGTATTTCCATGTATTTTATGTATTTTACATACATACCCATGCAGTGTTATTAGATAGATAGACAGCTAGAAGAAAAGTGACACATGCAAATTTCACTTGTAAAGTACCACAATGCTTTGATGAGTTTCAATAATACGTTATTACTACAGCTGTAATAGAGCTTGTAAAATGTTCATAATTCAGCTTTTAGCATGTTGGTCTTCAACAGAGTGATGCTCAATACTCAGAAGTAAAACAATTTGTACATCACTGCAGGTGGTTTGACATTGGATGTCTGATTATTGAGGATCCAATTCATGGAATTCACCTGGAAGCATTCACCCAAGCAACGCCAGTGCCTTTACAATATGTTCAGCAGGTGAGTTTTCAGTTTTCTCACCAATTAACAGCTGAGACATAAGAGTGAAGTTTTCATTTTAGTAGTGATGTCAGTTCTTACTGGAAGTTACTAGTCTTAAATGTTTTCTTTTATGAAATGAGGATACAAATATCTTTGCATCATGTTTATGAATTAATCTTTAGACATTTATAGTAAAGCTTTTCTTAGTCAAGAGTCTTACTCTGCAATACCTGTCACTTTGGAGCACAAGTTTTACTCTCCTATTTAAGAAGAAGAAATTCTAACCAAGCAGGCAGCATGCTGTACTCTCTGAAAACTCGTTCCTAAAAACAAGATTCCCATTTTCCATATTAATGCTGGGACTTAAGTCCCCTATGAACACACAGAGAACACACCAAAAAGACAATGCTGATTTCAAGTGTGCTATTCTGACACGGATGTAACATTCTGAAATCTAAAGATTTCAATCTTGGAAATACCATGGTTTGTTCAGCTGGAAATAAGAGGATGAACTGCACTAGTGTACAGTTCTGAAATACCACCAAAAGTAGTTTTTCATGAGGTGGTTTATTTTTGTTTGGGCACAGACTGGGAATTACTCCAGTCACTGCATGTTGCTTGACAGCCAATATGAGTCATGCTTTAGTTAACTCTGGCCTGAAAATTCTTTTAAAATACATGTTTCCCTGAAGAATTTATAACAAAACAGTTTGGGATTTGATCCTCAGATGTTGGTTTGGGGGAGCAAATAGTAACTTCGGGGCTTTTTTCAGTAGCACCAGTTTCTGTAAAGTGAACATTTGTGGGATTGGTTTTAGTTCTTATTTTCCTGAGTTCTTGCAGCTTTGAAAAGTTGATGATGAGTGGCAAAAGGAGAAATATGGCTCTGGAGAAAGACAGGAAAAAATGCTTAAAGGCCTCTTGCCAACCCAAACTATTCTGCAGAATCTAAAAAACTTATATATGTTGTTATTGTTGCAAGACAGTAGTTTTAGGAAGGCTGGAACACACTGATGAACTTGATCTGCTGTTCATGCACGGGACATAGACTAACCCAAGTTAAAATCTGTATGAGGAAGGATGCCCAGGATGAGCATCATGCCAGAGCAATGCTGTGATACTTCCCCCAGTATTCCCCTTCTGGTTTCAGTTGCAGACCAGGGGAAGGGCTACAGATGTCATTTATCTTGACTTCTATAAAGTCTTGGACATGGTCCCCCAGTCTGAATGGGAGATGGAGTCGATGAGTGGACTGTTCACTGGATAAGGAATTGCTGGGGTGATCGTGGTCAACAGCTCAGTGTCCTGATGGACATCAGTGAGCAGTGGTGTCCCTCAGGGGGACCATGTTTGGACCAGTGTGGTTTAATATCTTCATTAATGACACAGATTATTAATGAGGGATCGAGGTACCCTCAGCAGGTTTTCAGGTGACACGGAGCTGAGAGTGCAGTGACATCCCCAACGGGTGGGGCCATCCAGAAGGACATGGACAAGATTGAGAAATGGATACATGGGAATATCATGGGGTTTAACAAGGCCAGGTGCTGGTGCTGCCCCTGGATCAGAGCAGCCGCAGGATCAATCCAGGCTGGGGATGAATGGATATTGTATAAATACGTATTTTTATTGATTGCATCTGTTGGCTGTTTTTTAGAAAACAGCACTGTTTCCTGGTAATGGCTGTATGTCTTCACTGTGTTAAGTATCCTGTTTTAATTTATACTCTTCAGATGTTGCTTGGATCCTGACACATAGAAATCCAAAAAAATGGCTAGGCACATTACAGGGCAGGCTGAAATTTGATTCTCACACCCATAGGTGCCACATAGGTCTGTCGATACAAGAATGATTCCTTGCAAAAGTTGGTCAAAGCAGAAGACAGAGGCAAATCTACTAATTACAAACCCTTTCAGTAATCACCTCTCAAACTTTTACACGCAGGCTAAGAGCCTCACCCCTCAGGACTACAGCCTGAGGTGGTCAGGCCTGCTGGTGACGGTGGGCGAGGTGCTGGAGAAGAGCATGCTGAACGTGAGCAGGACGGACTGGCACGCCGTGTTCACGGGCATGTCCCGCCGGCAGATGATCTACAGCGCGGCCAAGGCCCTGGCAGGGATGTACAAACAGCAGCTGCCACCCAGGACCGTGTGACAGCAGCGACACCCTCCCTCCAGGAATGCTGGCTTTCATTCTAGGATCGAAGTGAAAGCCGTGTGTTCCCATTCTCAGCAGCACAGATTTGTAATTTCAACTCTAAACCGCTTCTACTTCTTGAGAAGTGAAGGTGATTTCCAGGAGTGGAAGTGAGCAATTGCAGTTTTTAGTTAATGTGTGATTTCCAGTAGGATTCATAAAACAAACATGTGTTTATGACTGGTACAGGCAGCACTGCAGTTTTTTAAGTGGAATGTGCTGTGGTGTAACACCTTACCAGGCATTTGCTGAGATAATTAGTATTCTTTCTAAAGGGGATATTTGTGTAGCTATTTCTATTATATTAGTAATATAAACATATTGACAGCATAACATGTATGTTCTATATGCATTTCAATCCAGAGAGACTACGGTTCTGAATTACATGTGTTTTTTGGGGCATGTGTTTAGGGGATACTTAACACCTCCTTGGGCTGGTGTCTGTATGAGTTCTCAGGAGCGATGCCAAGTAGTCTCTACAGCACATAACAGTGAGCTGCTGAAGAAGAGCACAAATCCATGCCCTGTTAGGTGAAGTCGTTGCTAAATAATTCTGAATTCTCATTTTCTATGCTGCATATTTCTGCTTTTTATGGAACAGTAATTGAATTCGTGGCCAGCTGAAGAACCACAGAAAAAATTTTAAGTCGCTTCAGTGGGTCTTAGATCAGGTACTGCACTCCCCACATGAAATCATCTCAGCAGTTTCAATAACATAATTTACTCCAGTGCTTCCAGACTTCATCTGTTATATGTAATGATGTAATTTTTTCTGTGTAGTTACAGTTGTCAGTAATCTGATTATGGAAAACGGTGATGTGTGTATCACTTGCTTTGCTATTCTGAGTTTTCTAAACACTTTTAAGTCTAAAAGATTTCGTGATGTCATGAGCTTACTGTTTCTCATATAAGTTTTCAGTGATGTCTGATTTTTTTTATCCTCCATCCATGTTCACACAATCTTCAAACTTTACTTAGAAATATGGTAGTAATTGTGAAGAAAATATTTTGGTAATAATACTTTTTTAAGAAACAAAGAATAAACCAATACTTTTTGTTTGCCTTAAAGAAGCAGTTTTTCAGCTTATATTGCTCAGCCTTTACCTTTCTCAGATGCTTTCAAAGAACATTTTGTATACAATATAGTGTTAAGCCAGCTCATATTTGTACCCAGTGAAAGCCTGTCTATTTCCAAGTAATATATTTGGCCTTAATTGGCTTACTCTGTAAAACAGTTGAATAAATGTTTTCCCTAGAGATCTGCATTTATTTTAAAGGCTTGGTTTTTATTACAGATGGTGAACATCTTTATTGAAGTTGTATTTGCACGGTTAGTTTGCAGATTTGTCACATCCTAAACAAGCCAACAGTCCAGCTCCCAGTCTTGAGGTCCCTCATTGTGACTGTTTCTTTCTGCATTAAACCAACAGGGGTGGTACAGGGAGTTCTCTTTGACACTGCAGTAAAGGCATCTCTGCATTTATTGTAATTCCAGTTTGCAATGTATACTAAGTTGAATGCTGCTGTTTTATCCCCTGCTTTACAGCATCCTTGATGCAAAAGAGGAGGACGTGAAGTCATCAGTAGGTTTTGGTGCCCTGGCATGACTTAAAATTTAAACTGAAGAGGAGCGACCCTTTTCTTTCTCCCTTTCCTGGCCCTGGCCTTCATTTTTTAAGAGGTGGGAGAAGTATAGGAAGACAATGTGGTCTAGTGAAAAGGTTTTTCTCTGGCTCAGTGAAGGTCTTGTGATATATTTTTGACAGCTCCTAGAAGAATTAAAATGGGGTAGCTTTGCAGCTGCCAATTACTTCCTTCCCTCTGAGGAGCATTATTTGCTTGTATTGAAAAATAACATCCTCAGATGAACATCACGAGCTCAGCTTCTTCCCTGAGAGGCCAAGGAAAAGAAAAATGTCTGGACTGTGATCTGGGAGACTAGAAATTCAGAAATTACTTCCTGAATGGAGGCCTTGCTCAGGGTCTGAGTTACGTGGATGGATTCTGAACCCTGCTATGGTGGCAGTTCAGCTTTCTACCACCCCTAGGGTTGTGTTGGGGCAATAAGAGAGCAAGCTCAGCGAGGGCGTTAAATTTACATACAGATCAATACAGAAAAGCAGAGAGACTTTGGACATGTAACTTTTACAACTCTCAACTGCCACATCACGGCAGGGGGTGACTTGTAGGTGCAGCTGCAGAAGCCATTTCTGCTAAATTTGCTCCAATTTGAGTGTCAGAAGAAGTCAAGGAAGTCACTACCTGTATTACTACTATACTACCATTTTTCAACTGTATTTCCGATAAAAAACAGCCAAACTCTTTGAGTTTGCATTCCATTAAGAAGATCTGTGAGGTCTTTAAAGTGGGATTCTTTAAAATGCTGGAAAAAGCTGTGCACTTTTTCCTGCTTTTGTTCAGAAGTTACTGCTCTTCCTGGCCTCAGTTTTTCATCACAGCACTGCTCAGAACAGCATGGCTCTGTTAGAAAAAACGTGGATATAAAATTCCCCGCTCATTTCTGTTGAAATTAGTCTGGTAGCTTTCACCCAGCTGCCCTTCTCAAGATTGGCCCTAAATGTCTGTGAAGGGGTGGGGTGTGTGGGGTCTGATGGAACAGCAATTACAGCTTCGTGGAACATCTTGGTCCAAAATCAGGAACAAAACAGCCTCAATAACTGCTCATACACTTTCCAGAGTGTTGTCCTGTAACAAAAGGCTTTTGGAAATAATACTAGTCACCATTTTTAGACCCCCTGCTCAATTTGGGCAAGATAGTGAGGAGTGGCAGAAGAAAGCAAAGGAAAGAAAGAGTGTGGAAGAAGAAGAGTGCCAAAAAATTAGGAATGTCTGGTGAGTCTTGAATGCAGGATGTGGTAGAGGGTAGTTCAGAAATCAGGAATATGGAATAACTCGTATATGATATTCATGTCAATTTTGGCCAGCTTTAGAAGAGTACAAGCACATGTGAAATCTTTCAGCAGAGACATTTAGCACAGGTGTGATTCTGTATCTCTGTCTAATGAAGTGCATAAGTTGCTTTTGATGTTTACCCCTCTGTGCAGCATAGGGGAGGTTCTTCAGTGGATGTTTTTCAAGTGGGAGATTTTTGAAGGACTTGTGTAAGTATAAACCTGTGAAAATGAGAATTTTGGAACAATTCTTAGGGATATTTGTAAAAGTATCCCCTTTATTTTTCACAATAGTAAACTTTGCAAATGAAAGTAAGGCATTAGCACTGAACAGTGTTCACTCTGTAACATAGAACTCTGTGTGTTCAGTCTGCAATTATATTTAATAATTCTGACCGACCAAATTCTAAAAAATTTTAAAAAAACCTTTTCTTTATTTCCTACTGTTAGCAGACACAGGAACAAGTAGTAAATTAGAACATTCTGTATCCCGTGAAAAATTGTTAACAGACTTAAAAACAAGAGTAAAATAGCTTCAAACTTGATTCATTTTCCAAAGTGGATTTTAACTTCAACACTTCTATCTGTAACCCGTCAAGAACTATTTTGACACCCTGAATCTTGGAGCCATTTGACTTTGACTTTGTGGCTTTCTTCCATCCATAGTTAAATAATTCAGGACAAACTACTCCTATAAAACGAATAGTGAATAGACCTAGAGTGTATAAAAGAAAAAGGGGCCAATTGGTTTGATTTATCATTTCATTGCACAGAATTTTGTCAAAGCTTTTGATATTCCAGCCAGCTGATTCTGCAAAGTGGCCAGACTATGGCCTGTCAGTTAAATTGGGAATACACAGTGCTGCAGACGAGTAACAGGTCCAAAAATACTCAACTGCTTCTGAGCTAACACAGTGATTTCTCATGTACTGGAATATAAGGAGATGTAGCTTTAAGATTACAGGAAAAAACCGAAATATTTCATATTGAGGAAGCAATTTCCAACTGTCTTTGCATTCTACGTGTGAGCAAATGTAGCTGTGGCCTGTGTAAAACAGGGAAGTACCTCATAGAAGTAAAGGAGAAAGCAGGTAAGTTGGTTTTCCAAGATTATGTTGACTATTTAAATACAAAGTTACATGGATTTCTGTATTATACCCGGGAATTTTTGGTGTTGACAAAAACATGCTTCCTGTTACAAGATGCTCCATGACATAAATGAATGTGATTTTTATTTTTCTTTAAATAAAAAACCTGGTCTTGGAAATTAGGCATCGAAACTTCCATAATTATTTTAATCTTTGTTGTCAGGTCGGAGCAAACAGACTGTATTTGATACACATAAAAATTAGTTACTGCTGTAGTTTTGTTGTGAATAATGCATTGAACCACTTAGTCGAGTACTTCTCTCAGCCTAGTTTTGTATTCCATCAAGAGTTCTCTGAGTTATTAAAGTTTTCACTTGCCTTAGCTTGAATATTTGTGTATTCATGCCTTGCAGTTGAGTTCACCGCTGTGAGAAGAACTCTTAATTTATTTTTTTCCTCAAGTATCATCTGTTTTCTCTGCTTTTACAATAGCACATTGAATGCACAATACCCAGGGGTCATTTTCATTACGTAATCCTTGTATTTGCAGGAGCAACCTTTGCAAAGTAAGTGCTGAATGTTCTGCAGGTTCTTGGAAAAGTGCAGTTTTGTGTAAGTGTTTTGACCAGTCAAGGGATTCTGAATAGCTCTGCCATCCAACAAGAGGTGACAAACAGTATCCAGCACAGCAGCAGGCTTAGAAAGAGTTCCCAGGCAGACCAGTTATGTCATAGCAATAATAATATCATATATAATTGTTACCAATATTATTAATTACCCTATTAATAGTGGTGGACTTGAGATGTTGCTCTTGGATAGCAGTTACACACATGTGAGCTACATACATGAAATTAGTTATTTTGAGAAAATGCTTTAAAACTAAAAATCAACAAACCTGTGTCTGAAAAGGAAAGGGCGGGAGAATATTTTTAACATCATTTGAGTTACTGTGATCAATACTTTGTCTGTTAACTGGTTCTTTTTGTCCGTTGTTCTCAGAGTGTTTGCATAAGTGAACATCCCAATATTTAGAAGGTTGTAATTGTGGTAAAATAAGCATTTTAAGATTTGTCCCATTTATCAGATGTACATGATGCAAAGTCCACACATCAGTTGCATAAAGTCATGGGTTTGAATGCACACTTTTAGCCAAAGGAAGCAGAAGTGCTGCCTTTTCTTAGATCCATTTCTAGTAGTGAAGTTTCTCCTGCTATGAAAGAGAAAGTTATACTTTTGTCCACAAGAGACCTCTGTTAAATTTTTTAATTACCTGTTTTATTTATTCTGCTAATCTTAGTTTCCTCTCACTGCAGGCTGTTTATATTTCCTATACACAATTTGCTGTTTTCTTCATAAGGAAGCCCACCTCTCACTTTTTTGTTGAATGAAACATGACTGGTTTTAGTCAAAGTCTCAGTCCTTTGCTAGTTTAAATCAGCATTGTTTTATTAACATAAGTGGATAAAGAAATTCATATGGGGTGATAAGGTAGCTCCATGTTTTCATTATTTTTTTTTCATTTAAAGACAGCAGGTCATGAGAGATTTTTTCCCAGATCTGCAGAACTGTCTAACACCAAAGCATTGCTCCCATACACTTAATTGAATAGAAAAAAAAAGTGTTTTCTTCAGTTCGTTTTGACTTTTGAGTCATGGCAAAACAAACAAACTGGGTTTGAATCCACATCTAAAAATGTTTAATAAAATCCGCAGAAACCTAAGATTGCAGATTTCTCTTAGTTTTTGAGAACTAAGAGTTCAGATGCTGCCCAGAATTTCCCCAGAAATTAATCTGTCTGCTCTTTGGCTGTGATCAAACCCCCCCTTCTTCTTGGTGCTGGATGAGCTCATCTGGAAGTGAAAGAAGAGCTGAATAAATCAGTATTCTGTGAGAGCAGATCTTCCAGTCAGTGTTGACACACGTTTTCAGGATGGACTTGAGCAGAACGTCCTGCCTCTGCCACATCCTTCCCACTGTGGAGTTGCCTAATAACCTTTAAATGTAGTTTTTAAATGAAAAGGCGTATTGTTGCTAAGAGTATTTTGAAATCATTCAAAGTACCTACTCAGAAAATTCCTGCTTGTACGGGGAAATTCTAATGAATTTTAATCCGGTGTGAATAAAACAGATAAAATAATAATGTTTCAGTGCATATCTTTTTCTGAAATTTGTACAGTAGGAGGGAAATGTTTCTTGGTAAAGGATGTAACTGTGACTTCTACATATCTTCCTTCTGTGCTTGCACTTAGCACTCTTCAGTTTTTGTGCTGTAATTCTGTATTAATTTTATGGGTTGCATATGCCATGTATTGGGCCAAAAGCATTTCGGCATTTTTTACATTCTGGATGCTTAATTCCTTGGGGGTGTATTTTCCTCTGTGTACTTCTCTGAAAGGCAGATGAGCTACCCTGAAAGCCGTCCTGTAATTTCCCACTTGAGAGGCCAAAAAACAAGAAAGGGAAATCACAAGAGGAGCCAGACTTGTGTGTGAGGGGTTGCAGGTCGAACAGCTGGGTGTATCTGGTGTGTCCCTCTCCTGAGAACAAACACTGCATAAATTTGCTGTGTCCTGCTTCAGCCGAAGCCAAGGGCAGTTCTTTTGCCATTGCACGAGCAGAACTGTTGGTAACTTAAAAATAAAAAAGCACGAGGTGTGTGATACGTGTAGATACGAGGTGAATGTAGTCTTGGTGGCTTAAAACTTCTTTGCACTGGGGGTGGTGGATCCAAGACTTCTCAGGGCATCCTGTTCCAATGCCTGACAACTTTTTGGGTGAATAAATTTTCATTAATATCCAATCTAACCCTCCCCTGGCCCAGCCTGAGGCCATTCCCTCTCCTCCTGTCCCTGTCTCCTGGAGCAGATCCCAAATCCCCCCGGCTGTCCCCTCCTGTCAGGGAGTTGTGCAGAGCCACAAGGGCCCCCCTGAGCCTCCTTTTCTCCAGGCTGAGCCCCTTCCCAGCTCCCTCAGCCCCTCCTGGGGCTCCAGACCCTTCCCAGCTCCATTCCCTTCTCTGGACACGCTCCAGCCCCTCAATTCCTGTCCTGAGGGGCCCAGAAGTGGGCACAGCACTCGAGCTGTGGCCTCAGCGGGGCCAGCACAGGGACGGTCCCTGCCCTGTGGCTGGGATAGCCCAGGGGCCATTGGCCTTCTTGGCCACCTGGGCACCCCTGGGCTCGTGTCCAGCTGCTGTCACAGCACCCCCAGGGCCTGTCCCAGCTTTCCAGACACTTTTCCTGGAGCTGCAGGGGGTTGTTGTGACCTGAGGACCCAGCACCTCACGCTGTTTTGTTGTCCCTCACGCCACTGGCCTGTGCTTCCCCAGATCCTTCTTTTGGGCCTCTTGCGGGTGAGTGTCACATTTGGCAACTTCCAGTCACCCGGAGCCTTCCTGGCTTGCCGGGACTGCTGCTAAAGGGATGGAAGTGGCTCAGGGAGGCCTTCCACCAGCTCCTTCAGTATCCTGCCCCACAGATCTGTGCTTGTCACAAGTTAAACACAGCACATTACTGTCCCCTTCTCCTTGGATCACAGGGGTTTCATCCTTTTTTCCATTTCATGAGGGTGGGTACCCCACCGCAGCCTTTTTCTACTCCTGTGTCACTGCATTTTTTCCCCCTGCATCTAATCGAGATTCTCCTTGGCCATCCTTTGGATGCTGAGGTATTGGTAAAAATATTTTTGTTGTCTGTTAGAGCAGTAGCCAGATTAATTTCTGGTTTCGGCCTTGGCCCCTCTGAATCATGAGGCAAAGCACAGGATGGCATAAACCACTGACACCTCTGAGCATGCTATGCTTGAGCCTTTTGCTCAGTTCTGCTTTTTTACTGATATAAGTTCTGCCTAGAGACTAGTTTACTGATGCTTCTTTGACAAAGAAACCTACTGGTTTATTCACCATGGACACAATCCTGAGGACCTGGTAATTACGGGCCTGGTTTGCCCTGGCCCTGTTTAAACTGGACCACCAAATGGAGAGGCTGCAGTTGCCCTACCTATAGAAGCTTAGGCAAAACAGGCCAGAAATTTCATTCTCATCAAAAAGCCTGGCTGTTTCTGTTTCTTTGATCACACACATACACATATCTGACCTTATGCATACACACTTATTAAATTTTTTAATGTATTTTCTATAATATATTAAAAAGTATATGGATAAAGAATGCAAATCAGCCTCCACATTTGAATGCTTTGCCTTTTTTTCCCCCTCCTAACTATAAGAGCCGTGTATAATAGACTGTATTGCAAGAACATTTCTAAGCTGTAAGACACAGCCATTCATGATGCCTTTGGCTTCAAGAAGAGAAGTTTCTGCAAAAGGGGAGGAAAGCTGTCTTTGCTGTGCTTTTCTTCTGCTAATCCATATTAGTAAAAAGTTTTTTGGCAAAGCAAAAAAGTGTCACAGTGGTTTGATCAGGATTTTGCTATAGGGGGTGATAACCTCTTTGCTTCAGACATGAGAGATGCTGCCAATGCTTCCGTGTCTGAGGCAGAGTAGGACAAATGTAGAATTCCTGCTTCTCTGCATGTTTCTGTGCACGTTCTGTGCATCATGGTTGTATGCGTTTGGGGGAGCATTTCAGAATTTAATTTCAGATTTAATTTCTCCCAACATACAGACCTGATTCGAGTTAATTGCCTGTTTAATTAAAAGATCTCCTGCAAAAGTCATATAGCAAATTGTGGTTACTTCCTGGGTTCTTAATGCTTGGTGAAACATGACTACTTGTTTTCTTCAGTTTACATCTCCACGTTGGATGTTTGGGCTGTGGCAGTGAGACAGTCCACAAAGTATCATTTTCAATAAAGGTAATGTGCTGTTGCTATCCTCAGTAATGGATCCTGATAAGCAGTGTGGACCCGCTTTAAGGAAACACTGATACCCTGTTTGTTTGGAGGTCATTTTGACCTCCCTAGAAAACTTGCTGTGCCAAAGCTAAATGTGTTTGTTCTCTGGCAGGGTAAAAGGAGTCAATGCATTGCAGCACTTGACATTTGCTAATAGAACATTCACCTGTCACATGTATTTTCTGTCCAGATGTAGAGCGTCTGACAATTGGGAAGTGAGCACAAACTGTTTTTTATTTCTGCTTCTTCACATGGATTTGCCTTCAGGCCACCATTCAGTCTGAGACCTACCAGGGTGGAACTCCCCTCTCAGGGCAATAAAAATGTCTGGTGACCACAAGAAAACCTTAATTTCCCCCATATTCTATCTCAAGGTTAAATATTTTGGGGGTTTTGTGTATGTGTGCATACGAATATATGTGTGTGTGCATGTGTATGTGTGTATTTGTATATGAATGAAAGATAAAACTGATTTCTTTTTTTCCTGTCAAGGAAGGAATCTGCTGCTTTGCCTTTGAGGAAAGACAGTGAAAATTTTAGTACCAAATAAACTCCAGTGGATGATGCTTCCACACCATTTTAGAAGATTAGAGCAAAAGAGATTCTGTCTGTGTTTGGGAAAGGTTCTTTTATTTTAACATGGGGAGAAGTCATGGCAGCTACTAGTAAAGATCTGAGGCATTAAGGAGCTTCTCAATAGCCAAGGAAACTTTAACTGCCAAGCACCTTATTAATGTGATTTTTTTTCCCAAAAAAATTGGTTTCATTATTGCAAATATAAGATTTTAAGTGAATGCAGTTGTTTGTCCCTAGAAAAATCTCCTCTCGGGCATCCAGAGAGTAACAATTTGTGTCTCCACATGGTGGCACTGGATGTCAGGAGACTACAGAGTCCAGCCCTGTGAGGAAAAAATGACTTTAATTAGCCAGCAGTAGGGAGATAATTTGCCTGCCATGTGATACATAAATGCTAGGCATGGTTTGAAAACCTGAGCTCTCCTGGCAGTCATGAATCTGAATGGAAGAGCGCAGTAATTGTAATTTTAAAAAGTACATTTAGCTGCTTTCAGTATTAGCAGTGCAGTAACTTCTGCCTAAAAGATTTTGGTGTGTTCCAAAAATTGTTTCCCACTGGAAGTGTTGCCCTTAAGACAATACCTCAGAGATAACTCAGCTGTCTGCTTTCTGTACTTTGGTCAACTTCTTGTAAAAAGTACTCTTGCAGTTTGATGGGACTGTAGTAAAATACTACTGAATGTTTCTCTTAAATTGATAGGAAATATTCAAAAAGTAAGTTTTGATCAAAAGAGATGTGAAAATACTGAAAGTATTTGGACAGATAATTTAAATCTGACTATGAAGGTATCATAAGTAAAACTGGCTTTTTTGCTTTTATAAAGCAAAAAAAGTAAGTTTAGCTTCATAACTAAACAAATCAAAAAACTCTGATTAAAAAAAATCAAAAGAATCATTACCCTGAGATGATGCACCTTCCATATGCAGGAAATCTCTCAATCTCTTATCCCTCCTCTTGTTTCTGAAATATTTCTTTAATTGAAATACTAATTTCAAGGCCTCAGAAATATCTTGCTCTGTTTTTTGGTTTTTTTCTTGGATTCTTTTTCTTCTTGGGTGGATTTTTTAGCATGTCGCTTCAAAGAAAGGAAAACTCACTAGGTCAACAGTGGTAGAAAAGTATTTTTAAACTGAAGAAATTAATTAAAACCAGCTATTTTTAACAGTCCTCTGTGTTTCACATTTAACCCACTCCTTGGAGATCCTTAGATAGTTTAAATGCATATAAAAATTGGGGAAGCATAATTAATTCCAGCAGTACTTAGCAATTGTTTCAGGCTTCTGGACAAAATGCTGGAAATAATGCTTGTTTAATAAAAGGTCTTCACTAGAAGCTGTGGCAGATAAAATTAATGCCCATAACTTCCACTAGCCCATATTTTTCAGTATCATCTCTCTCTGTTCCAACTGTGACTCCAAACTATGTCAGGCTTGCTACAATGATAGTGCTTCTTCTCCTGAAAGTTAAATAATTTGCAGAACTCTTCTCCATCTTATGCAGCAGAGACCTCCTTTTCTTGGATTGGATGGAAAATAACATTTTCCACCATTTTTTAATAAGAAATGCACACGGGAAGAGACAAGCCTGTTAAGTATCTCGATGTTGTGGATCTTTGCAAAGACATTTATGTAATGGTGTGCATTGGGCCTGAATGTTTCACTTGATTAGATGTAGGTGGTGATGTTTGAGAGCTCAGTCATCAGCCCTGGCTAGTATTTCTCTGCTAATGAAAAAGCAAATGTCAGGTTTCTTTCTGTCCCTTTTAACCCCATGTGCATGTCTGGATACAAAACCTCCACTTCCCCCAGAGTGGGCAGGAACTCCTGGGAAACACCACCAGGGGAAGTAAAAAATAAATAATAATAGTAGTAAGAAGAAGAAGATGAAGAAGAAGAAAGAGAGAAAGAAAGAGAGAAAAAGAAAGAAAGAAAGAAAGAAAGAAAGAAAGAAAGAAAGAAAGAAAGAAAGAAAGAAAGAAAGAAAGAAAGAAAGAAAGAAAGAAAGAAAGAAAGAAAGAAAGAAAGAAAGAAAGAAAGAAAGAAAGAAAGAAAGAAAGAAAGAAAGAAAGAAAGAAAGAAAGAAAGAAAGAAAGAAAGAAAGAAAGAAAGAAAGAAAGAAAGAAAGAAAGAAAGAAAGAAAGAAAGAAAGAAAGAAAGAAAGAAAGAAAGAAAGTATTTCAGACACTCTTCATGCCATTTACTCACATCCTGTCACTGCTGTGGAAATACAATTTATGGCTCACAAACAGCCACAGTGCAGCCACTGAAACAAGAGGAAGCACCTGGGTTCCAGCACAGCCAGCAAGGAAACTGTGCCTCATGTCCACTCCAGTGAATGCTGAGAGGCTGCCTGACCTCAAGTTGAGGAAACCCTATTCCTACCACCATCCTTATGGCAAAAATGTCAGTGATCACCCATTTGGGAACAAATTTCCCCCAGGGGAGCACCCATGCCCACCAATCCAGCATGTTCACAGTGCCAGATTTTCATCTCTCCTTCACTGAATGTTGTAAGGAGTTATAAAATTAGAATAATGAACTGTCCTGCATCCTAAATTTTATGTTGTCTTACTTTTTACATGTCACTATAAAACAATATGAATTTCAACCAATTTCGTAGGTAAAAGCTAGGAAAACCAGACTATAGTTTATTAAGCAGAGGCACCTAGGATAGACTGTGGGAGCTAGAGAGGATGATTCTCTTCTAATGCTAAAGTTGTGCTTGCACTTCTTTATTAAATTAGAGCCATGTAGAGCCATGTTTACACTCGGTCATCTTGTGTTTTCCCAGGGCTGCATGGACATTCTGCAGCAGTAGCAAATAATGAAAAATCAGTGTAGCATCTGACAAGACTTAGTAGTGCACAGCTTTTTCTGTTTACTTGTTTAACATCTTTTTCGCCACAGAAATTAGTAAGGATTTAATTGGTTAGTGTTATTGTTCACATAAATATCTGAACTATCTTTTGATGCTGGGCCCACCCATGACCAACAAGGGCTTTTGAGACTCAGAGTTTTCCTCTGTGGTCTCTAGAGATGGATAGCCATGTGAAGGCACATCTAATTAATCTAATTTAAGTGCTCCAAGTCATTATCTGGAGTACTTTAACTCATCTCATGGTCAGATGCATACTTTCAGATCTTTCCCTTTACTTTTTAGTCAATTCTCAGCTTGAAACAGAAGTTTTCCATTTGACCCTGTGTGCATAGCAGGGGTCTCTATTCTAAAATGAAATCAAGTTTCAGTTATTTGTGTCCTCAAGTTTACTCACTTATTTTATAACAATGTGTTCTCTCTTCACAAACATCTTAGTGTTTACCTCTCCTATTTTATTTTGTAAGTCTATTCAGACTTTTATGTCCTCACTGTTTCTCTTCTATATACGGACTGCAGAAAAAACTATCAGCATGCTCAAGTTATTCCTAGGGCTAATGTCCAGATTTATTCTTTGCCAAACACTACGACAGCAAAAAGCCACTGTACTTGCACTTGTCTTTAGTAAGGACATAAGCTGAAAACAGAAAGTAATTTTAGACTTTTTCCTGGGTTCTTCTACCAGACCTTTCAACTAAGTTTAGGAGACTCAGGTAGTCCATCCATTAAGAAGGTAAAGCTTACCACCAGCCATATACTTCTGCTCTTTTTCCTCCAGGGAGAAAATTCCTTCCCTTGGAGATAATCTTCTTTGTCAGTCCTCCACAACACACTTAGGCTTGGCACATTCTTCTGTAGCACTAGGGCTTTAAAGTCCTTTTTGTTAAAAAATGGCCATTTTTTGTTGTGGTCTCTCCTAAACATTTTCCTGATAGGTTCCTCCAAGTCCTAATCTCTGTTTTGTCAAAATCAGAGGATCATAGAGTCGAAGGATCATGAAATGGTTTGGTTTGGGAGGGACCTTAAAGCCCATCTCATTCCACCTCCTGCCATGGCAGGAACATCTTCCACTGTCCCAGGCTGCTCCAAGCCCATCTTGGCTTGCAAAGCAGGAGGTAAGCAAAAGTATGTCTTTTATCACCACCTGTTAAACCAGCTGGGGCAGTGTCCTTTATCTTTTCCACACCCCATCCTTCCTCCAGAGAGGCATCTTCTGTTAATGGGCCATTGTGTCCCACTGCATGACTGATAAAATTCCATCATCCCATGGGGAGATGCTCCAGCCAGGGGGAGGAGCCAAGAATTTAAGCATTTCCTACTCAGGTCAAATCTGAGATTTGGAACACCAAAGCAGCCTTTTTCCACTGGATTCCCAGACGAAAACCAGACCCTTCTACATCATCACTGGACCTTCAGAGGAGAGCTGCACCCTTCCACAGGACCACTGCTCCTACAGAGCCACATCTGTCACTCCAGGAGGATGCAGCCACCAATTAATGGGACTGCTACCAACACCCTGACTGACAGGCTGTCAGGTTGTATTCTGGCTCTGTAGGTGTTTTGATTCCCTTTTTTTCTTTTGTATTACTGTACATTTATTTTAATTTTCCTAGTAAAGAACTGTTATTCCTATTACCACATCTTTGCCTGAGAGCCCCTTGATTTCAAAATTACAATAATTTGGAGGGAGGGGGTTTACATTTTCCATTTCAAGAGAGGCTTCTGTCTTTCTTAGCAGACACCTGTCTTTCAAACCAAGACAAAGCCCCAGTGTCCAACCTGGCCTTGGATACTTCCAGGGATCCAGGGACAGCCACAGCTTCTCTGGGCACCCTGTGCCAGGGACTCACCTCCCTCACAGGGAACAATTCTTTCCTAATATTCCATCCATCCCTGCCCTCTGGCACTGGGAAACACTTCCACCTTGAGCTGTTACTACATCTTCTTATAAAGAAGTCTGTCTCCAGCTCTCCTGGAATCTCTTTAGGCCCTGGAAAGGGCTCTGAGCCTTCTCATCTCCAGCTGAACACCCCCAGCTCTCCCAGCCTGGCTCCAGCCCCCAGAGCATCTTTGTGGCCTTCCCTGGACCCACTCCAGCAGCTCCACATCTTCCCTGCTGCATCCAAACCTGGATGCAGTTGAGTCTCATCATTTTCTCCATCACATCTTCAAGCCCATATCTCATTTGCTACTGTCTCCAGTTCTATTTGTGATCACATCTGAGCCTCTGATAGTATTTTAGCTTATTCAATATGATTATGTGGAAAATCAGCTTTATCAGGTACCTGATGAAGGTTAGCATATATCATAACATATATCCTGCTGGATCCCATCAACCTCTTTGTCTTGTGCTGCCCAGTCCTTACTGTGTTTTTTTTCCTAATTCCCAAGAACCTATGGCATTTTCTTTAAGGATGATACATTTTAAAAATAATATTTTCTTTTATAATTGTTACTTTTGCTCATGAGGACACTGGGAGAACAGAGAACCTATCCACAAATGTCTGACAGATATTTTAGGAGGGAAGACACAGCCTTTTTCATCATAGCATTACAACTGCACCTTAAAGTCAGTCAGCCAGTTAGTGATTTGTGGTCATTTGTGCACAGTTCTTGTTCGTTTCTGTGAAGTATTTATTAGTACTATGAGGGGTATTTGACGTAGAGTTCAAAGTATATCCAAACAAACCTGTGTCAGAAGAAAGTCCCACAACATGGAGTCCGTTTTTCTTGGTGGCTAAGGACAGAAATGACAGTGATTTATGACACTGCTCTTCTGAAAACCAGCTGAGCCCCAGGACTGCCAAGTTAGAATAATGTGCACAGAGAAGCTCTCAAAACAATGTCGTGTGTTTTCCCTCTGTGTGGGTCAGAGCTCCACTTGAGAGCCTCCAGCTACTCAAAAACTCGCCTGCTTTTCTTTCTCAGCAAGTTCAGGCGGTGCTGCCAGCTCCAGAAATTCAATTATGGTTGTTTGATGTTTTACTTAAAAGCCAGCTCCTTACTGGCTTGTGACCACGTGAGAACTTCAGTTTCCATTTGGAGAAAAATGAAGATTCTGGCCATCAAAAGGCAGGATTTAAGGGCAAACTTGGACCTAAACACACACAGCCATCTCACAAAATGAAGAAGGAGGGCAAGGAGAAGGAGAAAGAGAAACATTCTTTGTTGGATGTCAGACAAACATCTATCAGAGTAACTCTGATGTAATTGGTTTTGCCCTGGGAAAAACTCATGTTGGCTTCAAATAGTTCACTGAAAAAACATCGATTTCAAGTTTTGTTTGTAATGACAAGAATAGGATGTGAATGGGACAATGAGATTTTCATCCCTATTTTTATGTTTTAAAGAAGACGTCACTTTGGTATTTTTAGTCGTTTAATATGAAACTTTTTTGAGAATTTTCAGAGAAATGTCTTTCATTGGAAAATGGAGTATCTGCAGAATCAAAATCCTCTGCAGGGGACTACATTTTTCTGAAGTGAAAGCAAACTCAGAGAATTTTTTGCACCATTAAGAGCTTATTATAAATATCTATCAAAAGAGAGTGTATTTTCTTTATTGGTGAACAACCCCACTATGCTTATTATGGCAAGATGTGCAGAAAAATGAAATCGTTCAAGTGTACCAGCACAGCAGGTTCTTCTGAACTGGAACCGGAAAAAATCAAAGAGAATGTGATAATATGCACCCTCAATTGTGATGAAGAACCAGGTGAACGCTGAAGACAGTAAATTTAAGCCAAAATATGCATGTGAGCATTTAGAATTCTCTGAAATGAAACACACTTAGGCAAGAGGCATAGCAGGATGAATGGGAGAAATGTCTGATTTTGCAGCTGTTCCTAATATTATTGCAGCAGTGACAAGGCAAGGCTGTGTCTTGTGGTGTAAGGGCATTGCCTCGCTGAAAATCCAGCACCTTTGCATTCCAGGCACCCTCGGTGCCTCGCAGGTGTGGACGCAGCGCTGGCAAGCACGGGACTGATCAATTGTTCCAGATAGGTTTGGATGCTCTCTATTAAGCCAGGGTGATTTGAAGAAGTGACTCAAGTGCAGCTCTTTGGCACAGGTCCTTGGTAGATGCCCAGATAAGAGAATGCTGAGGTGTCTCTGCTGACAGCAGGTGCAATTGCAAGTGTTGAAAGCCTGCAGAGGGTGATGGCTTCTGACAGGACCTATGCCAGGCGGGGCGTCTGAGGTGGCAGGAGAGGTGGGACAGCAGGGTTAGACAGGGAGGGCTGTGCATCCAGATTTCCAGAATGGCTGGGCATGAAGAGAAAGAAGAAAGCAAGGTATGTGTGTTGTTTTGAATAAGCCATTGCCAAATCCTTGGAGGGCTTTGACAGAGCAGGTCAACTGAGCAGGGGGGGAAGCTCTGTCCCTTCATGTGCTGGGAGCACAGGAGAAGAGGCTGTGACAAATCACCAGGCACTGCTAGGCTGTGAGTTTTTATTGGTCACCCCTTCAAAAGGAAGTATTTCAAATGCTGTCTGTCAGTAGGAAAAAGGTAAACTAGATTTGTTAAATAAACTCTCTGACCAGGGGTAACAGCAGTATTGGCTTTCTGTGTGTTGCTCTGCAGAATATACCCCAATTAATATTTTATTTTAAATTTAAAAGCCTGAGGTCTCTATTTGAAGTCAAATGAAGATTTGAACAATATCTCTTTTGTCTTATATTTGACTAGCAAGAAAGGAGTGAATTAGAGTTAAGGAATCAATATTAGCTCCCATCAAACCAGAGCAAAGTTACCTAGGCAGACAACAGGGGAAAGACCTGTCATACCAGTGAAAAGCCTGAGAAACAAAAATGAGGAGTGTCCAGTTCTTATAAGCCATCTTCTCTCTAAAATTTAACAAATGTTTCAATATTATTTTATATCTTAGTTTTACATGCATTTCATGAAAAGTGTGAAATGTCGTTTCATAATGTAGAAAGTCTTAAGGGCTACTAAGATCTAACACCATCAGAAAGGTTGATTGATAAATAACACTGTGCTCATGAAAGCAATGAAAACCTAATTTGGTAACATTTTCAGTGTTCATTGCTGCAATCTTCAGTTAGAAATCACCCCAGTACCTTTCCTGAACCAAGATATTGGAAGGAGGTTGAAAACCGGTAGTTGAGATTAATTAGAACAATTCAAGAGAAATTAAAACATTTTTTCATCTCTATGTTTAACAAGATCTCCCAGAACAATGCTTATGGTTCCTCTGTGTTTTTTCCTCTTTTTAAATTATTACTGATCATATATATCAAATGAGTCATAGAATCACAGGATAGCCCAGGTTGGAAGATCCCTTTTGTGGGAAAGCAGCATCAAGGAGATTATCCAGCACATTGATTCCAATCCCATCTTGAAAACGCCCAGAGATGGAGACCCCACCATGTATGCAGGGATTTGGTTCAAGAGTTCAATTGTTCTCTCAGTGAAAAAATTAGGTCTTATTTCAGAATAAAATGGCTGCCATTTCTTACTAAAATAACTTAAGAAGGACAGAGAGCACGAGGAAGACCTGTAGATATTCCTTTTATTTTCTTTAAGTGCTTAAACCATTAAAGTGGCTAACCATTTAAAGCTTTAGCTTTATCCCATTAAATTTAAAAACACTACAATCACGGTTTTCAACCTGCAAGTATGTGATAGATAAACTACCCCCCAGAATTCTGGCCCTGAAGTTTTCCCCTTGTTTTATCTCATGGTCTCACAGTGAGAACATAAGAAAGGTGACTACTGGTGGTGTCAGGGGGTGTACAAAGAGTGTAGAGAAGTGTGGGTATGGATGGCTGAGGTTCTTGCAGTTTGTCATTAGTAATCTGCTCCTTTACCAGAGATGCCTTTGGTTCATGGCATGATTACAATCTTAACACCTTAAATTGTGTCTCCAAGTATGCACATATCCTCTGAGCTGGTGTTTTCTTGTGGCTTCTTCCCAGGAAACTTCTGCCCCTCCCTTCCAGTCATTACACTTTTCTCTTGCTCTCATGTGCACTTAAATAAAACCATGGTTTTGCAATTCTCTGTCCCCGAAGTCTTCTCTGCCTTCAGCCTTTTCTCCTACAGCTTCTCCCTATCCCCACCCACAGCTGCTTTTCCCCTCTCTCCACGCCCACAGACTGTTGAAATCACTGTGTCCCTCTGCTCCTTTGTACCCCGGGTCTGCTCCTGTCCTGCTGCAGGTGTGGTACCCACAGCTCTGCCACACCCATGGGTCCTCCCCTCTCTTCTAACCTCTTCGTTTCTAAGAAGAGGTGACTTAGTTTCAAAGAAGAGATTTTTTAAGAAGAAATGACCATTTTCCTCCCCAGCCTCTGCACCAAGGCTTAGGATGCACTTTCAATCTGCAGCCTAAAGCCAATTGAATAATCAGCTGCTGCAGGAAGAGGCAGCCCTGCTCCTCTGTCTTCAGTTTCCCTCCTCTGTGCCCATCTCTCGAGATGCTAACTGGTCTGATGGTAATGTCTTTGTTTTGCTTCATTTTTAATTCCTCTGGTGAATTTTCCACACCTGATTTATGCTGCAGTTGCACAACAGCTGTGTCTAATGCAAAGGGAGTGGTGGCAGCCTTTGGAGCTGCAAGGTGGGGTGGGAGTGAGTTCACCCCTTTTTGTTCCACATACTGACTTTGTTGGACTGTGAAAAGCCTCTCTCAGAGCAAGAAGCAGGGAGATGGATGGCTGCAGATTTTTCCAGCAGAAAAGGTCCTGGGTTCCTTGGTGGAAGTACCAAGATTTGGACAACCTGGAGGAAGTTGGAGTACGGAATGGCAAGGCAACAGAACTTCTCATTGCTGCCTGTCTAAAAGCATTGTACAGTAGCTTAGGTTCTGTTTACTGGTTCGGTGGTTTTGCATTAATGTTTCAAAGCAAAGGGAAATGGCAGAACAAATTGTGTAATTTGAGATAATTGTTGATTTTTGAAATATCAGGCTAAAGAAAGTGAGGGCTGTATTAACCAATTGCTTTTCAAAATAGGAATGTAGATGGACCTTATTGACCGATTAGCAGTTGTAATATGATTCAAGTTAATAGTTACAAGTTTTTAGTGTGTTTCTATTAGTAAAGAAAAGATCTTTTAACATGGAAAAATGTAGTAGCATACAGTGAAGCCTTGTTGGTTTTGAAATATCTTTTTTCAATGTACCATACTTTCCCCTTCTTTGTCACAGTTCAAGAGCATGGTCCCTTTAGTACAGAATCCTTCAGATTTTTCTTAATTAGTGTGTTGTGGACCTTCCAAAGAAAAGCCATTACATTTGTTACTACCTTTTAAAACAGAATTAAATCAGTTTCCCCAGTCATGGAAAATGTGAGCTTATCTTGAATGTAAATTAGCTGCTGTAGTAAATAGCTTTGACTGTGTGTGTTTCCTTATGTGGGCTCACATGGTTTTAGCTTTAATTAAGGACACTAATTTTACTTTTGGAGAATTATAAATTCCGTGAGTCAGGACATTAAGCGATTAGCATTAAGATATGCTAGTTACTATTCTATTAGAAGAGAATTGCATAAATGATCTTTTGTCACGTTAAATCTTTATGCTCCCAGTTGAAATGTTCACAGCCTTTGTTCAGGTAGTGTTCTTTACACCTAATAACTGCTTTTATGAGCATTTTCCTAAATTACCTTATATTGTATTCAGTTATTTTCTGCTCCAAATACAGCGTATGACATTAGATCAGTGACAACAGCTAACTGTGGGGGGAAAAGTCCGAATTTGGCTGTGTCAGTGTGAGCTGTTGCATTCCTGGGTGTGTAAAACATTCATCGTGGAATTTCCGTGGGTTTCTCTGAGAAAGCACTGCCACATTTGGCATCTCTGGGTTAGCCAGCAGGATGACATTCATTTCTTTAAGGACTCAGTTTAATCAAAACAGTGGATAAGAATCACTTGGGCGTTATCAGCTTTCTCGTCTGGCATTCTGCAGCACATTGTACAGAAATGTTAGCTGTGTGGGTTTATTTAAGGGAGCTACCTCTTCCTTTCATGACACACTCTCAAAGGATGACATCATTGTGAGAAGGGGCAGTTTTCTGTAAAGGAAGCAGGACTCTTGAAAGGGAAAAACATACTCATCATTCCAACCTGCCCCGAAGGTCAGTGATTGTGTCACTGCCACAGCCAACCTTTCTGCTGAGACCATCCTGTCTCACTGCTCAGCAGCAGCTCTCAGCTCTGCAAAGTTATTGAAAATCAGGGCAAAATCAAACTGCAGGAAAGCCAGCAGCCTGCTCATTAAGCTTTCACGTTTCTCTTCATCCTCATTAGTCCAAAGGCCTTTGTGTTATTTCAAGATGACTTTTAAGGCAAGCTAACTAATGTGAGTTACGTAGTGGCTATAATTTCTTACTAAAATCTGTTCAGTGATGTTATTCTTGGGTTATTTTAATGAGAGTTGGACATAAAAGGTGTCTTGGCTGACATTACTGAACTACATCACGCCAAATCACAATTCCTGTATAATGCCCTTTGGAAGACATCCTCCTTCAGTCTGTAGAAATATAGCAATAAAATTGCACATTCCTTGTTTAATTACCAGTAAGCCTATGGATTAAAGATAGATCAATCTGCACACTCTTATTCTGCTGTGTCCAGGCAAAGTGTATGTTTAAATCAGTGTTTTCCTGGAGCTGCCAGCCAACAGATACCTAGTAATCTCTTACTTGCACACACCACCCAAATTTTACCCAGCTGCCTGCATAAACCAGCTGAAGGAAGAGAAGCAGAACCTGTTACAAACCTTTATATTTTTGGCAGCAGAATTGCTGTGATGTTATGCTATGTTTCATATTCAGGCTGTATTGAGGCAAAATTGGGAAGTAGAGGGAAATGTGGAGAAGGCAAATTAACTTAGAAATCTTAGCTTTTATGATGAGTTACATAAATGATGTTAAGGATGTTTTTGGTATCGTCACAGTGCACACTAAAGAGTACAAACAAAGGAAAAATAAATCAGTATGAGTGCCAGATAATTTGCAAAGGCTACTTCTGCACCCAATGCCACCTCTGTGTTAAAATGATTTAAAGCTGCCTGTATCATACTGATGGTTTAGATCCCTCCAGAGATGTTGTCACCCCACAACTTATCCTTATTTGTTTTTCTCCCTTCCTTCTGCAGACAGACAAAACAGCCTTCTCTGGCCCAACATTTGCTGTTTTCACCTTGTTCTTAGCCAGATTTTAGGAGTCTCCTTAGGCTGAGATTGTATAAGCACATGTCAGCGTTGACCATCAGATTATGAATTATATTTACACTGAGTGCAAAACAAAATCTCCTTCTGTGGCCAAGTCAGGATTCCAGGCTCTCTGCTTTGTGCACAGGCTGAGGCAAAGTTACAGCAGTGGATGCAAAAGTGACATAATCACTTATGTTAGGTCAGGAGAGAAGGGAAGCTACAGCCTCCAAAGTAAACCATATTTATGGTACGACTGTTCCTTCAGATTTCTGAACAAGATTTCTAAATTTCATTTTTAACCTCCCCAATATTATCTCCTTCTCACTTTGCCTTGGCAGAGGTACATATTTCCTGTCCTGGCTGACCCATCCTTTAGAAATGCTCTATTTTTTTTACATGGTCCCACAAAAAAATAAAAATAAAAAAAAAATATTAAGCTGGCAAACTGAACATATGAAGGAGTGCTGAAGCAATTGTTGTGGAACATGCTGGCTGATATCTGGATCACAGGGATGAAATTCCAGTGTAGAAGTGTGCTGAATAGACAAGGCAGGGAAACAGGTTGTGCCATGTCAAGGATTTCTTCTGAGGTTACCACAGGGGAGCCAGGTGTGCTCCAGATAGTTCTAGAAATGAGAAGTTAGGAGTCCTACTGCTTGCTTACTACCCTCAGATAATGTCCAAATTGCATTTTGAAAGGTTCATGTTAAGGGAGATATTTCATGCACCTCCACCACCCTGCCAAAGGAAACATTCCCAAAAGAGGAAACGTATCAGTGAGAGGAAATTTTGCAGGAAAAAAATAAACAGGTTTGCATGGTCCTTTACCCTCTGAGTGAGTGAGGTGTCAGAGGGACATCTGGTACAGAGTGTGTGGGGCACACTGCTGCGTGTTCTGCTTGTGTAAATGTAAGTCACAGATTCTGTGGGCAGACAAAAATAGGAGCACACTAACAATCTGGCAGGAGCATCTCTTGAGTCGCAGTAAATTTCTCAGTATTGCAGTTATGGCTTTTAATCAAAATTAGTTGGTTTTTGGTTGGATTTTTTTCCCCCTGAAAGGCTGCCTTTATTTACACTATTTGAAATGGATGTAGAATTTAGAACTGAAGCACATCTAAATGTTAAACATAATTATCTTCAAGTCTCCATTTTCAACAAGGTTAAGACACAGCTTTATGGCTGTGTCAAGGCTATGGAAAATATTTTAATGACATTGGCTCAGAAAAAAGCTTTCTTTGAAGGGCACTAAAGGAACTTTTCTGTTGAATGCCTGGAGATGAAAACTCACCCCATTACCGGTGCTGTAGGAAATTACCTGAAATTCCAATGTTTTATGGTATTTATTGAATAATTTAACATTATTTTCATTCAGAGGCATCTGTGAAGCATAATATTTTCAAATCAATAAGTGTCTTGGAGTTTGCCATCTCTGGGGGTGGAAGCCAGGATATGATGCACTTACTGCCAACCCTACTAGAACTGATCCTATAGCACCTGTGAAACCCAAAAGTCACATCCAAAAATTTTAGATGCCCAAAGCAACGTTAAGGGGACCATATGAACATAACCCTGAAGTTCCAAACCCTCCTTGGCTAATGACTGCTGGAACTCACAAGACTGTTTTTCTGACTCCCCTCTCTGACAGCTTGGTCAGAGGCACCTCAGGGATTTTTCTTCTTATTTCCTGGCTCCTGCTTTAACCTTACTGGCACCAGGTCCTAGAAGAAGCACTGCCTCCTCTGAGGTCCAGCTCATGGTGTGGCAGCAGCATTCAGCTTTTATATGTTCATAAAATGGCTCCTGGGATTATTTCTGGCTCATTTGAAAAAAAATATCCAATAGTTACTTAATATAAAATGCATATAAAGTGATACAAACAAACCTCCCCTTCATTGGAAGTTCCTTCATTTATAGGATTAATGGATTTTTAGATTCTCACTGTTACATGACAGTTTTCCTCTAAGAGATTAATCATTCCTTAGTTTTTTGCACACTTGGGTTTCTTAGAGCTGAGTGGATAGCAATATTTTTCACAATGAGGATTGTTTAAAGGGAAGTGTGTGATGACAAGTTTCTTCCTGACAAAAAGGTACTCCCAGGAAGAACACCAGCTTGCCTGGATCACAGAGCAGCAGTGCTGCAGAAATGTGTTACTGAGTCTATAACACCTTGTGTGATCTGAGAATACTTAAAAGGCAAAACATAAAGCTTCTGTCCAATATTATGAAACTTCCCTGCCAGAAATTTTCTGGGAATGCAGTTCAGCATCTTTTGTTAAGTCTTGTCATGAATCTTCCAGACAAGGAGGGGTTTCTAAACCTTGTGAATTATCCTTCCAGAAGCTGCTTCAAGCTCACCTAGAGCAACAGATCCTGAGGACGGAGAACAAGGAGCTGAAAAATCCTTCCTGAAACATTTTCCTGCAGAGGCACACCATAGTGTGAGATTGATGGATTCATAAAGCAGACGGCCTTGTGATTTTACTGAGGTGTGTTCTCGTGTAAATGCTCTGCAAAGAGACAGAGGCTGCAGGCAGCTGAAATAATGGTCACATTCACCCAGAGTGTGCCAGGCCTATGTCCCTGGGTAGCTCTGGCTGCCTGCAAAGGACAAGGTTCTGAGGGAGGTGTGGATGGAGGTTGCTATGTGACAGCAGGAGGAGGTGCTTTCCTCCTTGTTTATATTTGTGTATGGATGCCTTGGAGTGGCTACCTAGAACAGAGGCTAGGCAGAGTTAAGAGAATAAAGTGGGTATTTATTAAAGGACTTCAATAGATACACCTTGGTCAGTCAAAAGCCTCCCAGGGGCTACACCCAAGGTGGACAGTGGTCACAAGTTTTTCAGACAGATATAAGTTTGGTCTATTTGCATATGGGGGTTAATTCTCCAATTACAGCTTCAGGTAATGAAGTCATATACCTCCAGTTTGCTCCTTTTTGATTCCATTTTGTTTATTTTTTTTAGGGCCTGAGGCAGAGGGTGTCCTTGGTTCTCAGGCCCAGAAGGATGGTTATGTCTGACCCTAATGCAAAGAGAGCTTACTAACACCTTACATGGAGTTCACAGTTACACACTAATGCAGTACAGGATTTGAAAAATATAAAAGCTACAATCTTAAGGCATCATGTAAAGCACGAGAAGCCAGGTGGTGAATGCTGCCAAGCCAGACCACCCATAAAGTGTCCACGGGTGTCCACAGCATGACCATCTCTGCCCTGTGGTGACCTGGGTGGCAGCTCTGCATCATCTCTGCAAGCACAGTTTGTCCTGTTACGTGCACAGAACCGCGGTCCCACGCTCCGCAAGGTTGACCCTGACAACCACAGTGCAGCTGACAGAGTTAATGTTTAAAAATAAAAGATGCCTCCACGGGAAAATCCTCATGGGTCAGAAAAAGGAAGATAGTTTTGGTAAGCTTCAAACCTATTGTCCACAGGAGAAATCTGAAAGAAATATGTGAAAACAATAATATCCCATATTCTTTCTCTGGTCCGTGAAAATCTGGAATATATGAAAACTGAACTTCCCTGTAAGACAAAATAAATGACCAGCCTAAAATTGTTTGGGGTCTCTGCGTTAGAATATACCTATTTGTCTGCTTTTAAGTAGTTTAAAAAAACAAACAAAAACCCCTTATATTTTTTAATCAGTCTATGTGACTGACATTCTAAAACTGACTTCATTTTTCTCATGGGAAAGGAAAACAGGGAACTTTTTGCTTTAGTAATGTAATTTCCCTTCAAAATAAAAAGCAGCTAGATCAAGGGCAGTTTTAGGACATGGAAACAAGTAAAGATCCCAGGGCAAAAACACCTGAGAGAAATTCAGAGGTTATGCAGCAAATTTTACTGACTATGCCTCTCTCATTGCATGGTCAGATTATTTTCTGAATAAAGTACACCACTGGCATCCATATCATCCACTCTATTTTTAGGTAAGGGGTTGGGGAATTAGTCTGAAGACCATAAATTTTCATCAGTATTCAGAATGACTGATAGAAGTTGTGTTAATTGCAGTTAAACAGACAAATTACTGGCAACAATCAATAGAGTAGAAGAGAGAAGCAAATTTTTTGCTCTGATTTTGCAGAGGTATGAGAATAGTCCGTGGATTTTTTCATTTTTTTCTTTGTTGGTAGGTTTTGAGGATTTTTTGGTACACCTTTGAATATTAACACTCTGCTGAAGAGTGTTTCAGGCAGTCTGCAGGGTGGCTGCTGTACTCAGCCAGGCAGCATCCACTGCAAAGCTGCAGGGCTGAAATTATAGCCTTGCTTTAACATAACGACAGCACTGTGAGTTAATTGCTTCTTACACACAAATAGCATTTTCAGTTGTGTTTGCGGGGCTTTCTTTGTGCAAAATTCTAAGCCTTAAAAATGCAGATTTTTAAGTTGTGTATTCACCATTCCTATGACAGTCCTTGATCATTTATGTTTAGAAATACAAGTGCAGAAGAATGGACACAAAAGATTATTGTAACTACCTCTAGCTGCTGTGTGAAATGGTTCCTTCACAACTAGATGAAGGTATCTGTTTCACAGAAGTTGTCTAATTTTCGTCATTTATTTAATAAAGCTAGAACTGTCTATTATGTCCCATAATAAATACTGACATCAATCTTAAAAATAGCAATAATTAAATTAATGTGTACTGACTATCTTGTTGTGTATTCCCTGCTTATCTTATGGGAAGTATATTACAGTTCATCTTTCACTGATACCAAAAAGCATAGTATAAAACCCATTTATTGAAATTTTCAGCTACAAATATTGTTTTGTTGTGGATTTATGGCTGGTAAGATAACAAGTTTTCAACTTGCTGATTAATCTGGATGTCAGCCATGTTGGTGCCTCTAGAAGATGTAGCATTTTTGGTTATGTTATTATGAGTACACATTTAAGGTACTTGCTGTGGAGAAGGGTTGCAGCGCTGGTGTCTGTTGTATCTGCACACCCTGTTTTGAAAAGAAGAGTACACAGAGGAAGAAAACCAGCCTGTGGGGTGCACATTTCTAACAATTGCACAGATTCCAGTGCTGCAAATATATTGAATTTTCACAGGTTCTCCTATCCAGATCTTGGCAGGAGGTATTTCAGAAAGGTGGCAACCTCTTTAGCAAATGAGTTTTTGAGTAATTCAAGCGTTTAGGAAAACTTTGACTCTTTTTATATATAAATCTACTCACACACCTTATTTAGATGAATCCAAAATATTTTGTGTGCACATTTACACACTAAAGGGGAGTTTCCATTTTAAACATTCCACAGTGCATTAAGTCAAATGGTATTGAGGAGTGTCTGCCAAAAAAAGAACAGATCCATTTCTAGCACTGTTTTATTGTTGAAATTAAAGCCATCAACTTCCTTTAACAAGAGGCTCTTTTTGCACACAGAGATCTGCCTTTAAAAACTGTTCAAAGAAGGGGAATATGCGCCTGCAGGAGGAGGGCAATTTCAGCCTGATATCAAATTTTCAAGAAGAAAAGGATGAAGCATAGGTGAAAAGGGCAGTGCTGGTGTATCCATTTAGACTGTGCAGCAAACTACAGTACAGGAAACATTATGGAGGGATGTAATTCAATTTGTTAGTCTGATGTTTTCTGTAATCAAGTTCTGTTTGGTTAAAGTAGGTTTAAATGTCAGTCACAGCAACTGAGGTGTGAGTGAATGGAAACATCTTTGCCCAAATAGTTTGTGTACAGATGTTTGAGCCTGAAGAAACTTGCCATGTGTTTTTGTAGCTAAGGAAGTGAGTAATCAGTGAAACTAGTATGGGTGGTATAGGAAAATCATGCACATGGTCTTGGCACAGCTGTGTGCTTGCTACATTCCATGAGATATTTCATAATGGAAAACCAATTGCTCCACTCATATAGGATACCTGCATATCAGGATTGTGTTGTGGAGCACCCAGCCATGTCATGGGACTGGACAGATCCCTCCAGTCCATCTCAGCTGAAAGAGAAGGGCAAAAGAAGTCCCCTCGAGTTAACATAAAAGAGAGAGAACATCCTCTTGGATGTGTTTATTGTGTAATTGTAATTTTTAGCCACCAGATTGTGAAATGCCAAAAAGTGTAAGTGGTTGTAATATCTGAAGAACTATATAAATACCTGCAGTAGCAGGATATTTGAGTCTACTTAGCAAGACTGCAGGACCCTGCACCTCAAATGGTTTCCTGCTGATCACATTCCTCCTTCGTACTTGCTTCTTCCAGAAATTTCTTGCATATAATTTACACAAGAACATTGTGCAGTGAATGCCCTGTCTTAAGAAACAGCAATAAATAGGTGCTGCCACTCCATTGTTAATGTTTCTAGTTAAAATATTTGCTTTGAATTCATGCACACAACATCGTGTGTGTCACATTTCGGCCTGGATGCCTTCCACAGTTTCTTGTGTTACCAAAATCTCACCATTGCTTAACTGTGTGCACCTCTGATTATACTGAGGCAATTTATGGCAACTGAAGGTCAGCTCCAGAGCTTCTGTGCCTCAGAGAAATGTGTGGTGTATTGCAGCAACATGGGTGGAGTGATACACAAGCATGAATAGGTATTATCCCCCTTAGGTGTTCAGCCTGATCTCAAAAGGAAAATAACGGACTGCATGTGCTTATCACTGAGTCATTAACTACTTTTATCTTTTTAAAATCAGGCTTCTTCAAAACTGGAAAGGTACTGTGTATAAAACATTGTCTATTCTAAGTTTTGCCGTTTAAAACCAGTGTATCAAAAACTGATCTTTCCTGGCACTCACACATTTTCCATGCGCTGCGTTTTTCTCCCATGGTTGTTAACTGCATTCAGATAATGCCTAGAAAAAAAAGGCCAGGAAAACCTTTTCTGAAACAGCTTAGTCTGTGAAAGCAAGCACAGAAACTGTCTTGTGTGATTGCAGCTTTAGGAAAGACTTTTAATTGTGTATGATGTGTGTATAATGTTTAAATAACATTAAAGGCTATGACATAATGTGTGTGCTGAAAAGCTTCCTGTAGCCAGAACACAAGAGTATTTTAGAATTGGCCATCACCAGCTTTGGCCACAGTTGTACACTGTCTCAGCTTATATCTTTCTTCTTTTTTATTAGCTATGTTATTTATCACCAGAATTCTGTATTTCTTTCACCAGGTGACCAACTCCTCAGGATAATAAAACAAAGCAAAAAAACCCCAAAAAACCAAAACAAACAAAACAAACAAACAAAAAGTTTCATTAAACTGGTTATTCCTAAAGTTATATCTCCTTCTATTAGTCAGTCCTCCGTTATTTCATCAGTTGGTGGCTGAGACATTTTTGTTGCTGAGGTTTATAAATCTTTCCTGACCTCGTTCCCATGGAAGAGTGGTTGTAATCCTGTGAATGTTTCACCTGTCCAAGCTTCATGCTGCTTTGTGTTCTATTTCTTTTCCTTCCACCCACCACTAACACAATGTTCAGCTGACACAGCGCTGTTCTCTGACCACTTTTGAGGCATTTCTTTTCCTGGGAATACCTTGCAGGTAATTTCAGGGGTGCCAGTGGCCAGGCCCTAGACTGTCTGTGGCATCCAGCAGTGCCTCCTTCCCTCCTTTCTTTGGAAGGAAGATCCAATGTGCAAGGGAGGAGAAAGTAAAGGTGGGCAGACACCCAGGCAGACATTTTAGGGAGCAGACATGCCAGGCAGGCAGTAGCACAGCATATGCTCTGCTGTCTAGAAACAGCCGAGTTGAAGCCCAAATCCTGGCAATTCTCTTGATGTGGCAGATCTGATGATATAAAAAATATTTTCTTGCTAACCGTGTCTGTAAGCCTGACTCTCGTTTTAAGTTAGAAGAGGAAATGTTTGACCTTGAACTAAACTACTACTGGACTTACTTCAGGCTTCCTTCCAAAATCTTTTCTCATTTCAAACACAAGTTATTTATGCCTCTGGAAAAATGCTGCAGTGCTACAGGCACTGAGTGGCTGCTGCCTTCCATCGTGGGGGGCCCATGAATTTTGTCAGCCTGAAGCAGATCCTGGTCCATCCCACATCCAAACATTTTTTGGTCATTGTGAATGAAACCACAGCTACATTTGCTTTTCAAGCCTCTCCCCCCATGCTTAGAGGAAGATCAGCTGCAGTTCATCCATCCTGCAGCAGTGCTTTTGCTTAAGGACTAAAATTATGGAGGTTTATTTAGCACCCTGAGAAAGAAATATCCCAGGATGTCTCATTATTTTGTTTCTGTTTCACATTTTTCCAAATATTGCAGGAGTTGCAATGTACAAATACGCACAAAATTATTTCAACTACATAAAAAAACCAAAATAAGTTCTTGAAAGTAGATTGGAGAATATTCTCACTGTGAAAAGCATAAAGTTTGTGTTAGCAGAACTCTTCAGAATGCATTGGAACAATATGTACTGTGTGTGATCTCTTACAAAAAGCTAAGAGACACTAGAGCACATAATCTCTTGCACAGCATTTTTATACTAACAAAAGTCTGTAGAGAAAGGTATAATCCAGCTTTTCAAGCTCCACAAGGCTCTTCTTACTCTATATCCAAATACAAGTGAGGAAGTGTCCCATTCCATAAGATCGAAATATCTAAAAAACTTCCAGAAAAAAGTCCTCCATTTTCCTACATATTCAATAAGATGCTATTTCTTAGCATTAAGCAGTGACTAATATTAGCAAATCACTGTAATCTTTGTTGCAAATAAAATATGCAATTATTTTGGCCCATCTTTGTCTTTTTCTGCCCAAACTGATTACTACTAAGGTATTTTTTGCTTTGTTCTTGCAACAGCACATGCAAATGAATTTCAGCCTTGCACGTGTTTCATACCCTGCGTTTCCAGCATTCACTCAGCCTGTTTATTTGGTTTATATGGCTGAAACATTGGTGCTAAGAATCCACAAATAAATGTCCTTGAAAGCATTTGTACAAGGAAGATCCATTCTTGGGAGTCAATATAAACAAAAACCTGTCTGCAGAACCAATCAGGGAAAGAAATGTTTTAAAGATTGCTTAAAATTTAGTGGACCTACTTGTAGTCCAAGTGGATATTTGCAAGTGTTGTAGAGCAGCATTGGAACACTGTAGCAGTAAGAGCATCTGTTGTCCTGCCAGGAGGGAAAAGGCCACACTCCTGCACACAGATGGGTCTTGAAAAAGTTCCCAGTGATGCCAGGCTTCTTAAACACCATGGAGTGGGGAGGGAAGGAACATGCTGCCTGTTTTCAGGCAAAGTTTTGGATGTAGCCGTTTCGCTTGTGCTCTAATAATGCCCAGCAGTTGGGAGGTTCTCCTTTGTGCTTTGGCTGGCAGCCCTCAAGGGAAGAAACAAAGCCAGCCGTGTAGCTGGTACAGCTGGGGCTGTGCTGACTCACCCGAGATGAGGCTCTGGCTCTAGCTGTGACACTTGGAGTTATTTATTTCCCTTTCCCATCCATCGGGTAAAGGTTGCCGCTATTTGTAGCAGAGGCAGTGAAAGGAGGGGTGGCTCTGAACGATGGCTATCACAGCTCACAGCAGGGCAACCAGAGCCCCAAACAGAGCTCCCTGATGAGCTCGCATAAAGGACTGCTGGGCTGTGACTTGTCACCATTGAAATCCGAGCACAGCTCGCTGTACGGGTGATAACATTTGGCAGGAGGTCACCTGGGCAGGAGGGGACAAGAGCACAGCCACCTTCTCCAGAAGCCATAACCTCATGCTGCATATCTATCTGTGCCGGGGCATAGCAAACTAAAGCTTTCAGATAATTTCACAAAGGTAGTGACAGTGTGGTGTACAAGAAATGTTCCTGTTGGCATACTAAATGCCGCCTAAAGCCATGTGTTGACAATATTTATGAAGGAGCAGTAACAGCATTTCTCCTACTCGCCTGGGATTTCTCTCCTGTGTCAGGTTCTGTTTATTTGAAGGCTCCATAAATCTTATTTTCTTGTAAAAGAGAAAGACGTTTCCTTATAATTGCACCCCACAGGGGGAGGTGATGACTCTGATCAAGGAAATGCGGAACAGTGTTCAAGTGAAGCAATTTGATTCTTGTGTGGAGTTTGGAAGTTGCTAACTGAGGACTATTTTGGAGAACTTGGCTGGCCAGCATCTCTGGTATGTTTGGAAGCATCCTAAGGAGATATTTTTGTAAACCACTGGGATAAGGCAGTCTATTAAAGGTAATTCAATACTGCCAGGCAGTCACTTTAAGTCAGCGTGTCTGTGCATATTGCTAAATTGTCTGTAGCAAAGATAGGAAATTCCCACCAGTTCCCCCAATGCAGCAGAGAATTTTTCCATCACACTCCCAAAGTCTAGCAGAAGCTTTCTGGAAACATGATGGTGATTCAGTCTTGTGACACCTCACTTTCTCTTTTCTCCTCTTGAGAAACCAGACCAGATTTTGAATTGAAAGATTATTATTCCAGCCCTCAGAAGAGTCTCTAGCACATCATTATGTCCCACAAGGATATGTATTTGCTCTGGAAAGACTGAAATATTAATGAGATTGGAAAAGGAGGGCTTATGTGCTAATGCAGTTGTGCTCAGGCAGTTGTGCATCACTCTGCTATGGGCTTTTGTTTATTCTATCAGTTTCTGTAGAAAATCCTGAGCAACCTTTAAAAATTATTTTTGGAATTAAAATTTCTTGATGTAATTAAAGCAAACGTACTAAATGTGCTGTAGAATTGGAGGGAATGTGTGCCATTTTTTTATGAAAATATTTTTTAAAAAATATGTTAGTTTTTTCTGAGTCAGTACAAGGAGTTTAAGTGAAAGGGTTACTCTCACAGTGGAGAGATAAGGCCAAATAAGGACAGGCTAAAACTCTTTATTGGAAGACACCAGGGAGCAAAGCTCTTTTACTCCAGTGAGGATTTCAAGAGTTTTATATCTCAGGCATGACCTTTAAATGAAAGTGCTGGACTAACAGCAGGGAGCTGAGATGGGATTCTGCTCTCAGTGATGTCTAGGGGGTGGGTGTGAGAACAGCCCTGATGCTGCTTCTGTACTTCTGTACTGTCAGTGTTGTCCCAAATACGGGCTGTACCCAGAGTGCAAGAAGATAAGTACATACACAGATGGATAGATAGATAGATAGATAGATAGATAGATAGATAGATAGATAGATAATACATAGATGAAGAATAAATATTTCCTTACTCCCTGCACAGAGATGGGTGCTGAGGTAAATCCACAGAGCAGCACCCTCTCTGCATGCCAGCTCCCCACTTTTACACCCTTCAAATAGTGACAGATCAACATCTCCCCTGCAGAAAACAATATTAAACTACATCCATTAGCTAAATATTTTCTCACCTTCATTTAAATACCACTGGTTTTACCCCTCCTGCTCTGTGGGGAAGGGGATTATGTGACTAAGGAGCATCTAGAGCCAATGGGTGTGAACTTTGCTGTGCCAATGTCTATAGGTTAGCACAAAAGTTCAACTCAAATCCTTGTTTAGCCTTATCAGCTGCTTGTTCCTGCTTTATCTCCTTGTTTGGTGGATTTATGATGCCATCCTCCTCCGCTTCTCACTTTTTTGGTAGTTTTGTGGTATTGTCTTGTTCTCAGGTCTCCTCACTAGAACCTTGACCTGTGGTGCCAGATTTCTCTCCTGCGGAGAGAGCAATTTGATTCATCTCAGTCTTACACATACAACGAGAGGTTTGGGTGCAACTTGTATGGACACGAGCTGACTCTAAAGCAGCTCACGTGTCGTGAATGACACACAGAAATCCACAGCTCCCGGCCAGAACCACGCAGGGATTACTGATGGGTATGTGTTGGACCTTCAGGGAAATGCACCCACCCTTCCCACACAACTGGCAGGATCTGAGCTCTCTTTGAAAGGAAGGATCCATCAGTAACAGCTGACTGGGAGAGAAAAATAACCCATCGGCAGAACTCATGCAGCTGTCAGCAAGGCAAACTGCTTCGCCAGAAACCAGAGATAGGGTTTGTGAGGATGAATGGACTTTAAAGAATGTTTCCAAAAAGAGGATTTTGTCTGAATTAAAGGAAATATTAATTGAAAAATTGTCTTGTTTGTATTTTTTGTTCTATCTGCTGTGAGCTCTGAGACAATGTGTAATGCTTAATTTTGACAAAGTGGTCCCCGAAGCATGAATTAATGATATTTTACCACATAGAGCCCCCAAAGGAGGCCTGGAGGTACCTGATGTGTGGTTGCCTGATCTTTGAGCCTGTTGGGATGGGTACACAAGTTTTTTTGAGATTTAGAGTCCTACACAGAGGTATTACACCTATCCACATGAGTTGTGATCCCATGGGATAACTTCAAGGAGTCTAGCTAAGAAATTGTAACTTCTTCTCTGATCTGGAAATTCTTTGGTAGGAATTTGTATTAAATTTGGCTCAAAAATCAACAAACTTTCCCATGTCAAATGACCACAGAAAAGCAGCCCACAGACCCCCACAAACTGCATGGAAGCAGACAAAAACCTTTGATCTACAGCAAGACTGGGATTGTGGTAGTGACATGAATTTTCTTTGACACAGAATCTAATTTTTTTTCCGGCCTTGTTTATTTAAATGTGCTTAGTCATATGTCTGTGCTTATGGCAAATGTTCTATTCACACTGATGTCATCTGCATTAAAATAAAGCTATTGGTTTCCCACCTTGCATATCCAGTGCTTCTGGAGTTCTGGTGCAGAGTTTTGGATTCTTTTAATAGATAGGTTTGGTGAAGTTTCAGCAGCATTAACATATGAAGCTGCCGTGGCTCCTCTCCTTTTGTCAGCATCATTCTAAAAGGAGCTGACACCAAAGCAATTTCTTTATTTTTCACTCTTGGCACACCAGTGAACAATCCCCATCATGCCCTTAAAAATCTGCATCATTTTCAAGGAGCAGTAAGGAGTGGAATGTCTTTCTCAAGGCAGCAGAGACAAAGAAGGCTTATAATCAGTTCTAAAGCAGAATCTGTCTTTTCCATGTTGAAGTGATCTAGTGCTACTTTACAGCAGAAAATGCATCCTCCACTTCTAATAAAATTGCGAAACACAGTGAGTCCTATCCCACTCCTTTCTGTTTGGTGTGAATTCTGGTTTTTACTGTGGGAGAACCAGTGGTGCAGCCACCTGCATGTCCAGCCTCTCATCCACCAGCACCCCACAAGCCCTTCTCCTCAGGGCTGCTCTCCATCCCTTCTCCACCCAGCCTGTGTTTGTTGCCCCAGCCTATGTGCAGGATCCAGCACTTGGCCTTGTGGAACTTCATGAGGTTTGAGTGGTCCCACTGATTCTTAATATATGTACGGCAAATATATATATATTTTTTTTTATTTTTATTTTTTTTAGGAACAACGGCTCTGGTTGTTAAGCTCTAACAGTTGCTATAAATGCCACAGTGTTGCCATGGTGACAGTATGCTTCCACAAGGTTTCAGATATAGCAGAACATATCTTTATTCATGATGTTTGGCTGCTACTTTAGTCTCATAAAGCAGGCATTAAATTTACCATTGATAACACCACTTCTGTATTCTATCACTATTTTTGGTTAGGCTTTGCAACAGAATGAAGTGTTTGGGTTTTTTGCTTTGCTTTTTCATTTATTCTTGCTTTGGACAGGTTTTTTTTACAACCTGAAAATTGTCCTTTTTTTCTATAGAATCTTCATTTGAGGTTTTCAAAACATTTTTTATTAATGTCTTCTAATCAATTTGGACAGATTAAAAAAATCTCACTTGTGCAAAGCTTAACCACCTGCTAAAAAAAAAAAACAACCTGCTGGTATTTTCTGTGTTTTGTCTTTGACAGTGAAAATCAAAATTAGATAACCAGAAAGGTAATGAGAAATGTTAATAAAACATTACTGTGCATGGGGCAGTTGTGTAAAAATGAGATACCTTTTCTGTTTACCATCTGGATTTCCTGGTGCCAGAAGGCTGCACTGCACATTGCTGCTTTTCTTTCTTAAACATGATTGGCACAAGTCCTTCTGCCTTGTCATTTCACAGTGTTATGTATAGGTAGAGTTGTATGCCTTAGGACTTTTTTTTTTGCCTGTAGTTTTTTTTCTGTTTAGGATTCAAAGTTCTATCTGCCGGTTGCCAAAGCTTTTTTTCTCCCAGGAAGGGTCATTGTCAGATGTAATCAAGCAAGAAGGCATGCTGCAGTGGCCCATGTAACAAAACATGAAATCCGAGCTTTAAATCTGTTAAGGAGTTGTGATTTTCATTTCATCTTTCCCCAAGACTAGTTTACAGGCTGTCTGGTCAAGATTATTACTTTTACTTACTGTAAACATAGAGCAATCACTTCCTTTATGTGAAATCACATCCATTAACCCATCCTGAGTGGGTTGTGCACAAAAATGCAGCTTATTTCCCTGAGGTACTCTGGTATGTTTGCCTTACATATCTCACTAGCAATTATTTTAGTACAGTGTAAATTTACCATATGATGCAATGCTCCCAGCTTTTCTGAGCTTCTCTCTGGACCATGTAGAAAATGGGTGTTATTAAAGTTGCATAATGCTTGTGTACAGATTAATTAAAATGAAAGATTTGAGTTGAACACAATATAAAGTTCTGTGGAATTTCTTTGGTCGGTCTGTGTTGCTGGTTACACAGCAGCAGGCACCCAAATAATAAACAAAACCACAATTTGCTAAATATATCCTCAAGATTGACACAGATGGAGAAACTTCTTGCCTGAAATAAAAGGATAATGCAGAAATGCCATATACAGCAGTATATCAAGACTAGAAAGTCTCCAATGTGTTTAGAAAATAATTATTTATAACTAAAATGTGGAGTAACAAGATTTCTAGTAGCCCAGGTACAGCATGTTTTGTCTCAGCACTGAACACTGATTCAGCAGTCCTTGCTAGGCTCCTTGTCAGGCTCTTGGTACTGATATCCAAGACAGAGAGTTCACAGTTGAATGGTGTAAACTTCACAAAAATCCCCACGTAGCACTTGCCACAGCCCATGTAACTCTCAGAGTAAAAAGTCCTTGTTCTTAATTCTCTTGGGAGGTATCTAGGAAGTATGAGTTAAAATAACGTTAAAAGGGTGCATCAACATTAGAGGTTAAGAAAGGAACATTTTTAAAACTTTGTCTGCATATTAGTGTCAGCATTAGTAGAGGTTGTTGATAAACACATTGAGTCACAGACTCAAAGAACTGAGCAGAAAATTTTCAGTGCCCTGGACCTGCAAGAGAGCCCAGGATGTGCTTGGCTGCCTTCACCACAAGGGCACACTGCTGGCTTTAGGTTGTTTTATTCACAGCAAGGCTCTTCAGTCATTCCAAGTGCATTTTCTTGCAGTCACAATGGAAGAAGATCAGCTGAAGTCTGCTCTCATGGAGGTTAATTTCTGGGAGGTTTCTTTCACACGGGCTGATTAAAATAGTAGGGGGATTTTCTCTTTGAAATTTTCATCTGGAAGTTTTCAAATTAAAAATCAGAGAGCTGATTGCAGGCAATATAATTTTCTTGTTCTTCTCTTTGTGGAGACGTATAAGAAGAATAATTTGAGGATTGAGTAATGGAAGATAGGAAAATAGGAAAACAATATATTCCCTTTTATTTAAAGCCCCTTTCAAATCCTCCTTGCAGTTTTTACCTGTCCCAAGCCCCATCCCTGGCAAAAATTAAAAAAAAAAAAAAATTTAAAAATATTCAAAAAGACATACAAGAACAGAATAAAAAGCCCTTTTCTGCAATCAATTTCAATGGCTCCTTGGGCATGCAAGAATAGTTATTTTGTTAATACTGGAAGGAGTACTGATCTGCAATTCACTTCCCTGTCATAATGCCATTTGGTAAATCCTTTCAAATTATCTGAATGCCTAACTATTTTTCTCATTCTAGTATAGCTCATTGCTTCTCCCTATACTCTGCCTGATGTGCTTAGACCATTTTGTCACCAACAACATTAAAGCTATGTAGTGCCAAGGTTTTATGTAGCAACTCATGGCAGAGCTGACCTTTTCCACAGCAGAACAGCACAGTCTCCCATGTCGTGGTTTGATGAGTGCTGCCTACACACCTTTTCATTTTAGGAGCCAGCTTTTGAGAGCAAGGATTAATGACAAATCATTGTGGCTGCTGAAATGCAAACCCACCTAAAAGTAACCATGAAGCTGTTTCCCTCACCCTGTCCAACATCTATTTCAAATACTGAGTATACTAAAGATTTTTGGACAGGTTTCCTGTTTTTATTTATCTTGGTGTAGGGTTTCAGCACCTCCACTCTTCTTAGATTGTATGGATGCAGGGAAAGTGCCTTTCTGTTTTAGGTGAAGAATTATAGCTACCATCCATAGTTTGAATAACAGCTCTTCTAAAAAGAAAGATCTCTGTTGGTTGAGGCTAGGTCCACATACATCAGTTGTAAGAAAACTAATTTTTTTCTTTTGCTTGTACAGATCCCCAGTTTTCTTTTCACTTTTTTGGGTTTTTGTTTTGTTGTTTTGTTTTTTTTTTTCCCAGAGAACATAAGAACATACAGAAATATTTTTTTTAAAGCTGTAATTTTCTGCTATACTTCTTCCAGAAATTTGGAATAGGATGGGAAAAGAAAGAGGTGCCTATTTCTCAGATCCTTCCCAAATCTGGGAACAGGGTCAATGGAAATTTTCTCAGTTAGGACTCACCTTTAGTCTCATTACCTGTGAAAAATGTGATTATTTCTCTGGGAAAGTTATTTTGAAATCTATAAGCCCTCCACAGAAAAGAAAATCTCATCTCAGTAGAATCATGATACAGGAAGTTCAATTGCCAAATAAATACACTACAAAGTAGAAGTTAACAAAAGAGGGTGGTCTGCTCATGACCTGTGGGCTATTGGTGTAATTCAATTAAGTTTATTTTGTTAATTGCTTTTTATTGCTCCAGAACACTTTCATAGCTTTCAAGTTCCAAAATCAAGGCAAGCATGTAGGATCTGTATTTTGACTTTGCTTCTTCCAGGCCCACATCTGATTTTCACTGAGAGTACATTCACCTAAGGTCAGCTCTGTGCAGCTGAGTCTGAGTGTCCTCAGCTTCAGGCTCTATCACACTGAATGCAAAATATATTTTTAGCCATTGCAATCCCATCGGGGGTGGGGGGTGTGAAGGGGAGAGCACATAAGGGACTTTTCACAGAGTGGTTACTAGATGAAATGCACCTGCAGCCGGCTGAAGCCCTGCTTGCTGTAGATTCAGGAGCAGAACTGGACGTGCTGGCCATTACAAACCCGAAAATGCATGTACAAAACCTAAGAGGGAACCTATGAAAGCACCACTTTTTTTCAAATAGGATTGCCTGCCTTGTCAAAAAGGTCAAGAGTTGCTCTTTGTAGTGGCAAAATGTTTATCATGGAAGGCTTTTGTGTGGTGAGGCTACCAGTGTGTTTTCTGTTGGGGTTATCTTATCGTAGAGGTGCGATCACTGACACTGTTCTTTTTGTCCACGCATCTGTTCCTTTGAATTGTGCACAATAAAACAAAATTAGACTCTGTGCCCAATGATAGAATCCGAGGACAGTACAAACTGATGGCTTAAAACAATGGGTACTTGATAATTAAAACTATGGATTTGTGTAACTTGGAAGCAGTTGAGCACTATTGTTAGGACAAAAGATCCTTTCTTCCAGCTTTCAATACCAGATCAAGCAAGCTCTTTTGCACCTTGATAAATGTAAAGAAACAATTACTTGATTGTTTTTACTAGCTGTATATAAATAAACTGCAGTCATGTTCATAGATCTACCAGAGAGTGACACGCAGTACAAACTGCCAGCTGAAGGCAGAATGTATCAGAAGCAGCATGAATCAAAAAGAAAAATACCTTGGGAAAAAACCAAAAAACCTCTGACATGTGCATGCATGAACAATAAAAACAGAGGCTGAGGAAAATACTGACTCCTGTGCTCTGCACAGAGTGGACATTTACAGATGTGTGAAGGAGCAGGGAGCAGACATTCAATGTGAGATCCTAACCAGGAAAAATTGAACCATTTTGCTTTTAGCTGACCAAAGCCTGCAGGAACACAGACCTGCCTTTGATGCTTCATTGCAATGCTAAATTTAATGGAGCTTGGAAAAAAAAATAAAAAGCAGCTATTTCTATTTTATCTTTAATTAGTGGACTTATTCCTCATTCAGCAGAGTCCACTTCAGGCTATTCATCTTCATCTTTCAGTATGCCTGTAAAAGTAATACAGGGGAGAAAAGTTCATCATTTGTGGATATTGTTCCTGTTCTTGTCTAACATGCCAAGGGCTATTCAGTTCAGAGTACAGCTTGTTTTTCCTCTGACCCTCTTCTGAAGCATCACCCTTATTTACGGTATCTGGTTCAGATGTGCTGAAGCACAGTATAAAATTAATTTAAAGCTGAACAATTTCTACTGCAATAATTCTGTCTGGAAAGTGTGTGTGGGGCAGATGAAAAGCATTCTGTGGGATTTGCCATAATGAGGCACTTCAGGTGGATTAGATGGGATGGCCATGGCTTGAACATGAAGTGTTTTCATTTTTCTCTGGGATTTATGCTGATGGACTGGCCTGGCAGCAGGAGAGTCCCAGCTCCTTCACCATGAGATGACTCTCTTTGATGATACAATTTTCAGAAGACTTTGTAGAAGATCTGTCATAAAAATAAAGCCAAATTGGTCTAAGTCAGTTTGGGAGAGAAGGATGCCTTGGAGAGATGATGGAAAAAATTGACTTTTTTTCACTCTGTATAGGTAACCTTTAATAATGTTCCAAAAGCTGGTACCTCCACAATGTAAGCAAGAGAATAACTGTGACATACTTGTCACATAATTGTGAGTACTTGTATGAACATTGATTTGATTTCTGCATGTGAGGTTTTAAAAACTTAAAGTGCTTAGTTAGTGAAGTGCCTTTTCTCCTCCCCTCCCCCTAAAAATAGAATTAAATTTGTATATTGCAAGTAATCTGCAGACATACTGCAGTACTTGAAGTGCTTACTGTAATTTCCCTGTCAGTATTAAACTTTTCATACCCTCATTATTAGAAATATTCAGGGAGCTACTTTGAGTTATTTTGTATACCAAGTAATTGGCTTTTTTTCTTACTTTAAAAAGGTTATAAATAAAACAGATATTTTGACATTCATGATAACTTGGAAAACAAGATGTAAAAATTTCCAGTGTATCTGATCCATTTATCTGTTTCATCTGGTGCTGTTGTTTAATTCATGTGTTTCTCCTCCACATTATAATGATATTAAGTCATGTCTGCAACATATGAATGTTGTAGGTATACCCCTAATAATCAGATTATATAAAATTGAAACAAAAATTAACAAATATTCCCAGTGAGGGGATTTTTGTATTATTAACGTCTATCTTTAGAATATTGTATATGGATTGAAAAATATAAGCACAAGCCTATAAATTGTGTAAGTTGCACAACTTTCAGTCCTCACAGTGCTGGATTTAAAAACTGAGTGTTGCTTACAAATTAATCTGACTTTGGGGCTATATTTGGGATTGGGGCAGGCTTTGACAAAACTAAATACACAGTCCTAACATATGTGAGGTTGCTTCAACTAAATCCCAGCTGATTCCTGTGGAAGTGCTCACCTCACTTGGTGTAAAAGTCAATGGCTGATTCCCATTCTTCTTTACCAGGATATTTTAACAACTCAAGATTTATCCTTTAGAACCAGAAGTATTTAAAGACATATAATTGGATTGGTGCTGGCTTCTCTTTGCTTTTCTACCACAACATCTGGCTAAGGAGTTCCTAAGCCTGCTCTTTAGTGCTTACCACAGTTTGAACTGAAACCGAGGTGGATAACATCAGTTATTTGTTTTGCACCTTCCTAATAGTGTGACCCACCGGTGTCTCCTTTGGCGGACAGGCATGCAGCTAGACTGGCTCAATTTCTCCACAGCTCTCTTACAGCCCCGAGGAACAATTTTGTCTGTCAGTAGCTGACACAGCCTATGCAATACTGCGTCAGCTAAGCCTCAGTGCCAGGCACACACCTTCCTCTCGAGGCTATGGGGAAAGCGGTGAGAGCCTGCTTAATCCTCCTGAGCCCGGGAAGGGCCATGAATCAAACATGTCAGGCCTGGATCAGGCCCAGGAGGCTCAGAGTTGTTATCAGAGTCATGCTCCTCAGTGCCCATTGCTAGTGGAAGGATGAGCTTGAAAACATGGCCCAGAGAGTGGGAGGGAAGGGCCTGCAGGGACAGGTCGGGATTACTCAGGTGGGGACTGAGCAAAGGCCGACCAAGGGAAGTTCAACAATAAAAGGTTTGTGCCCCTGGGATGGGGCAGCCCTGGATGTAGGGCCAGAGTGGGCAGTGAGAGGCTGGAAAGCAGTGCCAGGGAAAGGCCTGGGGCCCCGGGCAGTGGCAGTGCCCTGCAGCCAGCACGGACATCCCTGTCCTGGGGCACCGGGCCCGGCATGGCCGGCCGGGCCGGGGAGGGATTGTCCCGCTCTGCTCCGGGCCCCACCTGCAATATTGTGTGCAGCTCTGGGCAGCACGGGGCAGAAATGACACTGAGCTGTCACGGAGTGTGCCCAGGAGGCCACGGGCACGGGGAAGGGCCCTGAGGGGCCATGGAGGAGCAGCGGAGGGCACTGGGGCCATGGAGATGGAGGAGACTGAGGGGAGCCCTCAGTGCAGCCCCGCAGCTTCCTCATGAGGGGAAGAGGAAGGGCAGCCCTGATCTCTGCTGCAGGGACAGGGACAGCACCCAGGGAATGGCCTGAAGGCGGGTCAGACAGGGTTAGGGTGGATATCAGGAAAAGGTTCTTCCCCCAGAGGGTGGCTGAGTACTGGAAAAATTTTCCCGGGGAAGTGGTCCCAGCACCAGACTGACAGAGTTCAAGAAGAATTTGGACAATGCCTTTGGGCACATAGTGTGATTCTTGGGGATGCAGGGTCAGGAGTTGGACTCGAGGATCCTTGTGGGTCTTCTCCAACCCAGCATATTCTGTGCTTCTGTGACAGAAGACCAGAGCACCCAGGAAAGAGCAGGCATGTCACTCCTGACCTCTGGAGGGAGGAGAACTGTGCCATGGAAAAAACTTCAGTGCTTTTATTTCAGCACTTTCTCTGAACACTCATTTCCTGTAATCTGAATTCATGCTGGGCTTTCTATTGTCTTTTTAAGCTTTATTGAGGATGACATAAAACAAAATTCTTGAAGGGGAACCTTGGCCTCAGAGACAAAGGCAGCAGGCATCTGCTGCCACAGGTGAGTACATTATCCAGTCTGGTGGCATTGTATATGTGCTATTAGTGGGAGATTTCTCCTCATTATCTCCCTGGTTTTCAACCTGTCCTTACACAGCGTAAAACAAACCATGGCACATCTGGACTGCAAGTTTGGGCTATTTAATGCTCCCATTTAGACAGGATTTCTTTGCCAGCTTTTGAAATTTACAAGACTAACTAAACTTCAGTCTTTCCTGAGCAGAAAATTCCATATTCAAGCCCAAATGATTACATCAGAATTGCAGCAATTTCGGTAAACCAAATAAATTTGGCTTTATTTACCATTCAGTTAAAGGTTTCAATGAAAAAAAAAAAAAAGATATACTGGTGTAAACTGGTGCAAACTGGTGCAGTTGCGTACTAGTGTAACTATGACCTAAATTACTCTTGGCAGTAGGCTAAACATGGAAGGGATGTAGGAAAAAGTCTTTGGCTCATGCAGATTGGTTTAATCACCCTTCCTGGCAGTCCTACTTATGTACTGATGATACAGGTGGCTTCATTCATCATTAATGAATGAATTAAAATATGATGATGATCATGTCAGTTACATTTCAGAAACATGCATTTCTGCCACAGAACGAAAAGCTGACCACTTAGGCTATGGAACAATTGGCAAGAGAGTGTGCAAAGCAAATTTGTGTGTGGTGGCAGCAAGCTGCTTGATTTGAAACCACACATTTTACTGGGTGCAAAATTTAAGGAGCAGTACATGATTGCCACGGGTCTCTCCCTGACTGGGTGGAGTGTACTGGATCTTCCTGGAGAGGCCCTCTGCTCAAAAATGCTTTTTGGAAAAGGGTTAATTCTCTGTTAATGAGAAAACAAATGCTTCAGAAAGACAGAGAGGCATAATCAAAATTAAAGAAAAGAGAAATAATCAATTTCACACATACTAAGGGAAGTCTGCAACAGTACCACACCAAAAACAAGGGTGTGGAGTAACAGAGAGAGCTCTGCACAAAGAAACCACCTGAAACTATGTGATTACACTCCATCAGTGCAAACAATTTACTTTTCATTATCAGAGATCTGCCAGTGCTTAAGCACCATTTTAGGCTTCACCTGCTCTTGTAGAATGGAAGTTCAGCATCAGTAGAAGTTCTGGTTATTTATGGACTTTTGCTTAAAAACTGCAGGGTGCTGAAGTGACAGAGGTCCTGCACTATTTTATGTAGAACAGGCTGTTTTAGAAAGAATAAAGGTTGCTTCCTATTTCTTTGGGTGTATCCTTTCACTGGAGGAGAGATTGTTCCCTGTTCTTTTTGTTACAGAAGAGCTTAAGCTAACCAAGCACTCTTTAGAGCATATACCAGCTTTAAAAATGAAAGCCTGTGAGGCTTTTAGATGTTTTTAAACCACAGACGGTTATTTGAATTACGTATTTTGAGGGTTTTCTCTGTGGTAGCAGTTTCTGGCATGCCCTGTCTGCAGTGGTGATGCTTCAGAACGCACAAGGTGCACAACACTGCCTGTGCTCTGATATCTGCTAAGCGGTTTAGTAAGAAAGGATGTTAAGCCTCTTACATTAAAGGTTTATCTTAAGGAAAAGTTCCTGCTTGGATTTCTCCACAAATGCCACTCAACATCTTTATGACATCAGCAAGGGTGTTTTCTTCCCTGCAAGCCTTTTATGTGAACATCTTGGAATTATGGACTTGTGGAATTGTCAAGATTGGAAAAGCATTAACACAGCATTACCATTTTCACCACTGAACTGTATCCCCAAATGTCCCATCCATGTGTTTTGAACACTTCCCGGGATGGTAATTCCACCACTTCACTATGCAGTTCCTTCCAACATGTCATCACCTTTCAACTGAATAAATTTTCATTAATATCCAATCTAATCCTCCCCTGGCCCAGCCTGAGGCCGTTCCCTCTCCTCCTGTCCCTGTTCCCTGGAGCAGATCCCAAATCCCCCCTGGCTGTCCCCTCCTGTCAGGGAGTTGTGCAGAGCCACAAGGGCCCCCCTGAGCCTCCTTTTCACCAGGCTGAGCCCCTTTCCCACCTCCCAGACCCTCGATCCCCTCATCCTGGTCCTCAATTAAGAAATTAAAGAGGACTGGCCCCAGCACAAGTCCCTGAGGAGCCCCAGGGGTGCCCAGTCCCAGCTGGATGTCACTCCACTCCCCACCACTCTCCAGCCCAGCCATCCAGATAGTTCTTCGCCCAGATAACACCTGACCTGTCCAGGCCATGAGCAGCCAATTTCTCCATGAGAATCCCGTGTGAAAGCATGTCAAAGACTTTAATAAAGGCTGCAGAGCCTTTCCCTCATCCCTTAGGTGGATCACCTTGTCATAGGAGGAGATTAGGTCAGTCAAGCAGGACCCGCCTTACCTAAATCCAAGCTCAACCCCTGGTCCCCATTCCCTGGTTGTCCTGCACATTAGCATTCAAGCTGATTTTAGCAGCTGCTAGTCAGAAAAGTGTTAAAAGCCATACCCAGCTGACACAAAGGGTTTCTAATTAAAAAAAAAACCAACATGTTCAAATGAAGTGTAAGATACACCATTATCCAGCTGGGAGGAAGGGAGTGCTGGAGATGTGTGGGTGGCAGGGAAACACTGACTGACTGACCCCACATGAGGTTCCCTAGAGCTGGAAGAGTTTCTATGTGATGGTGAGGGTTTGTTAGGAAACCTGAGAGAACGGTGCAAGAAGGAAATGTCCTCTAGTAAACTAGAGGATATGAGAGCTCACCACCTCTGCTACAATGGGCTCTGGCTGAACAAAGTCTCTGACTCACAGCCTTGTTGTTTTTAAGCTGGGACAACACCAGATGTCTCTGATTCTTAGCAGAACATCTTTAGTCCTTAAAGGACAGAGGGGAACATGGGTGGCATGGGCAGATATCTGCCTGTAAACTGAAATTTCTGGTGTTGTGGTTCTTGGTTCATGGGACTGCCCACTCAAAGTAGGCAGCTGAGGAGAAAAAAGTTGTTTCGGGATGCTCACTGCTTCTAAGAGGCAATTTTAAGAAATGCAGAAGTGGTTCACAATTGCTTGGTTTTGTGGGTGGTTTCGGTTTTTTATTTTGGTTCTTTTTTTCACAACATCAACAGAAGAGGCAGACTCTAGCAGAAATTACAGTCCCAAATTTGCTGCAGCTTAAGGGTGATGAAGGTCACAGAAAATGGTGCCTTGTGGTAGAGACTGGTTAAGGTCCAGCTCCTGGAAGAAAAAGGCTATGGGGTCTTGAGATCTGGTGGGGTTTGCATGATGTTAGGACACTGAATATATGAAGGAAGACATCAGACTGAATATAGAGATCCTGTGGGATACATTCCACTAAACAGAACCAGGCTTTGCCCATCTGGAGATGGAAAGTAGTGCCCATTACCTCACAAACGCTTACAAAAGATCTGTTGTGCTCTACCTACAGCTAGAGCTGATAGAGCTGGTCTGCTGACTGCCTCACTGGGACCTGTGTTTGGCTGTTCTTTTGCCTAATCATTTCAGGTTTGTTTGCCTCCTACTTCTGTGTGCTTCACACTTAATTTACAAGTGGCTAAAAGCCAGTTCCTGTGAGAACTTAGTCCCTTTGCAGACGTTCTCAATTATTTATGCCTTTCTTCAACAGTGAGTCTATTGTTCTTCTGCCCTGTCTGCAATGAATCCTTGTCTCCTCTGTGTGAAGAGTACTCTCTGTTATACAAGGATGCTCCTTTTTTTTTGCAATAGCTGGTCTCAAATTACCAAAAAGCTAGACAGTTTTTGTAGGTGATGATTTAAAGAGATCCTATTTGGAGCACATAACTATGATGCAGTGGGCAGAGTAAAAAACTTTTACAGGAAAGAACCTAAGTGGGGGAAAGGAGTGACTGATACCCCAGTAAGCTGCAAACATTTGCTAACCAGATTATTCATAGAAAATTAATGTAGTGGTGCAAATCCCAATTGCTTTAGGGATAGAAATGATGATTCTGTTTTCCTCTGCTTTTGCCTATATGCAGTATCTGTTTTCATTTATCCTCATAATATTCTCCACAAGTAACTAGGTCTCTTTCTTAATTGCTTTAATTAATATTTTTTCCTTCCCTTGTCTTGAAAATGTTGAGTTTTGTTCAGCACCAGGCCATTCTGCCCTTGCCTGTTAGCAGGCAAGTTTGTTATTGATCACACATGGTGCTTCTGCTGTGACTTTTTCTCAGAATTGTCTGTTGAGATTTTACATGATCCTGTTCAGAATTGATTTCTACACTGTGCTCCAGTTAAATGTAGAACATTCCTCTTAGCTATTGTATTACAACTTCTCCCATTTCATTCTTCTCCTTAAATAGTTTTTAAGTCTTACCCATCTCATTCAGTCTGGTCTCGTTGCTTATCTTCAGATAACTTCCTTCAGCTGCTTTTTAGCTTTTATTATAATTTCTATAAAATATCTTCTTTGTTATTAAAACATTTATGGATATTTTATACTATGTTCACATTGAATCCTTATCTAACCAAACCTTCCTTCCTTCCCCTGTCTTTCTCAGACTGAAAACTGAGGGAGAAAAAACTTAACAGGACATCCGTTATTCACAAAGGATTTTAAAATAAAAGGAAAAATCATATGCATGTTCCACTGGACAATGTTGAAAGTCATGCTAAGAGAGCTTTAGGCAAGGAATAGTGATACAGATGGCAGAAGGTACAACAGGATGGTAAATGAGCACAAATAGTATTTTAGGTCAAAGGTTATCTTTCCCTCTACATTCTTAATTTTATTTAGTGAACTATTAGTAGTTGTCTGCCCATTTCTAGCAGGGAACCTCCTATTGATGAATTCTGCATGTTGTTCAAGGTAATATGCTCTATATGGGTCTCTTGCTGGGTATGTCTTCTGTCTTTAAATCTCTAATAATAATAATGAGACCATCCTTTTTCTGCAGCTATTACCAAGTTAAGTGAGTCTTACATAGATAAAGTAGATGGGGAAAATAATTATTATTTTGTCCACAGTCATCAAAACCAGGTAGAATTCTTGGCACATATGTATACACATATGCTTAATAATAGGATTTGGGGGGAAGGGGGAAGTGAGGTGGGGGATGGTTCCTGCAGCTTTAGAAACCGATGAAATTGTCCAAGAAGCAAACTTGGTTCAATCTTAGTGTTGGCTAAAATGGAAATTCTGCATCATAGCACTCCCAGTTTGCTTATTTGGCCATGTAGAGAGATGAAACTGGTGAATTTGAGTGAGGATATATGGGTGTTAAGTAACCCTTGGCCTTCCTCTGCACCAAAGCACAAAATTAAAATGAAGAATTAAAGCATCTTGGAGTAAGGAACTAATGTTATTATGCTTCTCTTGGAGTTTTACTATTTATTTCTCCAGGTTGGGATACGGATGGACAAACAGTTAAAAATCTCTGCTCTGTTTGCAAACAACAGGTGAAAATTTTTAATTACAGTGTTCCTGTGTACAACCTGATGTAGCAGACCATGTAACTTTCCGAACCTTTCCATTTTTTTTTTAATTTTTTTTTACTTTCTAAAAGCATCCATGCTTGACTGCAATATAAATCCTTCTGGGACCTCTCCCTGTTGAAATTAGCAACAATTTTGGTGATTTCTTTTAACCTTCATGGAGGGTGGTTCTCTCACTGCCCATCTATGGGTCTATAATGTGTTGGTGCTTTGCAAAGGTGTGTTTACAGTTTTCATAAATACACTTTTTAGTGAAATGGAAGAGTAATGACTGCCTAGAGCTGTGTCTGAATAGAACTCTGTTCATAGGAAAAAACTTGCACAGTGAAATTACTGTGTCGAAAATGTTTTCAAAGGTTGAAAAGTCACTAATATCAATTCTGTAAAAGCACTGATACTAATGGATGGTATTTTCTTGCCCGCAGTAAATAAATTGTGAACTTGCTGTGGCAGGCTCAGTCTGCTTTGCAGCTGTAAACTGTTGTTTTTCAGCTGCTGAAAACCTCATGGAGAAAACACGATGGCATAAAAAAGAGGTAGGAGGTAAGCGTTGCTTTGTCCTAAGTAAGTGAAACAGAAAGTTTGTTTTCTGCATCACTAGATTTTAGTAGTTTTATTGCTTTATTTCTTTCTAGTCATTCAGGAAACTTGGCTATGAAAGCAAGGAATTAAAAGGCTGTGATATTTTTCCCTATAATCTGGGTAAAAGCACTGATCTCTTTTAAACTGAGACTATAGATTTGCTTCAAATGCAGTAAAAAGAAGACTGAATGCAAGGAACTTTGAAATATCTGTGTTTTATGAGGTCAAGAAGGCAAGCTGACCAAAAGAGCTTCTGCTTCAGACACTAGCTCTTCAGAAAATTATATAAATTGCCCAGCTTTCATGCATCTTCTGTTATATAAATATCTGTTTTGAAAATGAACTTCAGCCTGGTTGCCTTGAAGCTGGGGGAGAAACCATTAATTAGCAAGAATAATGTAGTAGTTTAACAGTGTAGAAGTCGATAAGGTATTAATTCATTGAAATCCAAACAAAACCCCTGTAAAGTCAACCAAAAAGGGGTGGAAAGGGGTGGGAAAATGTAGGAAACAAGGCAATGATTTATTCTTATAATTTGCTATGAAGACATGGAAAAATACCATGCCCAGCACATGCACTCAGCAGAAATCTCTTTAGACAGAGACACAGGGGAAAAAATGTTGTCTGTTGAGCTAACACATTGCTTAATCAAGATTTCATAAGCAGAATTCCTCCTTGCCACTTGGAGAGTGATTAAATTTTGGCTGAACACATCTGACTATTGTAGAAACCTAAGCTAAGAAACTAAGCTTCTCCAATTATGTGACCTGTCTCCCTCGATTATTAAGACATCTTAAACTTTCCATGGATTTCAAAATGGAGCCAAGAATCTTCTGGATAAGTTTCCACAGAGACAGAAGGTAGAAGAAAGAGAGGCTGCTAATTACGGTGTCCCATTTAACATCACATCAATTTGAGCTCTTTTCTATGTAGCCATCAGCAAGACTTAATCACAGGTATGTCGATCAGAGAGAGATGCAGATCATTTAGATCAATGCTCCCTTACTGTCTTTTCATCTGGGAATGGAACTCACTGAAAGAATCAAAAGAAAAAAAATAAAATAATCAAAAAATGCTGGTGGGCAATAGAGAGTCACAAGTTGGAATTCCTGGGGTGCATGTAAAAAGGAGAAGTAATGATTGCTCACTACGTTTTGCTGTCTCAAAGACACATCTATTACACTCAGTCTTCTGCATGTAAAAACAAATTATAGATGCTTTTGCAGGTTTTAAACTGCTAAAAGAACTTTAAGCCTAACTTTGGAGTCACTTTTGGCCTATTTAGACTCATTAAATTATGAACCACAGCCCATGTGCTCTCAGCTGGAGCCTCCAAACTCCTCAGTGAAAATAGGCAGTGCTGGGAAGATCAACCTTAGAAAATAGTGAGTTTCACTCATGAAAAAAATCCTAGCAATTGTCCTTTATCTTCTAGGTTCACAAAGAAAAGTTGCACACTCTTTCTGAATTATGTGGGAGGGAGAGCACTTTGAAATCTCAGTTTCTCATTGCTAACACCATAAGTAGCAACTAAAATCTGTTAGAATGTTGTTTAGTCCTTGTTCATATATCATCTGTAATAACATGACCTGAGTTTAGGTAAATTCCTGGATTCATTAATTAGAGAAACAGAATTCATCAGAAAATGAACTAAGGGCATACAGCCCTGAGAAACACATGTCAAGCAAAATTTGGCGAACACAAAATGGATGTATATAGCCATAATTTTTGAGAATAAAAGAGTCTGAGATGTAATAATTTCTTTAATGCTCTGGGCTTAGAACTGCAGAGATTCAGAATGGATTCCATAGCAGGTGAGCTGCTTTTCTAATATTTAAATATTAGAAAATACTATTACGTTACTATTACATTACTATTACTAATATTACTATTATATTATTTCTAATATATAATTTTATAAAATATTATTGCATATTCTAATACGTACAGCTTCCAGAGAAGTCAATGAAACTTTTTAGTTACTTCAGCCATATCTGTACTGTTCAAGAATTTTTTTTATTTCCTGTGTCATTTTTTACTTGGGAGGTCAAGATAAATTTTGCATGTATCTTAATGAAATCTTTGCATGTAATATAATAGAGATGTGTAAGCAAAATCTGAAAGTTTCCATTCTCTCTCATTTCTCTCTATGAAATACTCTGTGTTTAGGCAGAGCAAGAGAAAGAATCCAGAACTTACAATACTGCTGTACTTTTGTAGCAGTGTTCATTGTAAGAATTCAAACATTGCAAGGTATGAAATAAACATGTTTGTAAGCTAATATGTTTGTGATTAAATATGTTTGCAATGTAATAGGGCTAATAGAAACTTCAGAGATGCTAAAGAGACTTGATGGATGGTGCTTCTAGGCTGTAAATGCCATTTAGAATGCCAGGCTTGAGCTTACAGCTGACCTGCGTGTCTGGTGCAAGCCACAAATGGTGCCAGCATGTCACAGATAACCATCCTGTGTCAGAGCTGGGATCGTTATTGGCTCTTGTCAGGTGGTTTTCATCCCATGCCCCTGATAAGTGAAAGGCTTTATCAGTTTGCTGTTCTCATAGCGTTCTCTGGATAGAAATTGATCAAACACTGTGAATAGTGGATGCTGCCTCTGGCATTTGGGATCTATTTTGGAGCAGCATGATGATCAGCTCGGTGGCAGACCACTGAAATGTTTGTGAGAGAACATTCCTGAAGCAAAATTTCACTTCCTTTCCGTGGAAGTAGAGGTATAACTGTACTGGAAGAGTCTTTGGTGTGACATTAAAGATACACCAGAATCCCCCCGACAAGCTTGGAACAAGCATAAAAGGTGCCAGAGGAAAGCAGGGGTAATAAATATTGAAAGTTCTGACATCTGCAGCTCATTGTGTCCCATGAAAACAAGGCTAATCTCTTCACCAGAGAAGCCACAAAACCAGGATTGCTGCATGTTGAATTGATGGGAGATGTCATCACCACATTCAGTGGGGAGAACAAGCAATATTGCTGAGGGCTTGAAGTCTGTTAGAGTCCCTCTGTTTCTGTCCAAATGTGCTTGGTGGAGCTCAGGTGACACAGGCAGACGTGAGGAATATTCTGAGGGGCACATGAGCTTGCAGCCTCAAGTGGAAAAGTTAAGACTTTGTGGTCTCTGCCAGGATTTTGATAAGTGACTCACCCCAGGAGAGCCTGAGGGCACAATGAAGTCCTCTGTTGCAAGTTCATAGTTACATCTTGTTCAACATCAAAAATATCAGACACCAATTTTGCCTTATCTATGGATTTTTAGTGTTGCTACTGAATTCGTAATAAATTCATAAACCCACGTGAATTCTCTGTGGGTTTTGAATCAATTTTGTGCTGGATTAATAGAACCCTTTTATAGAACAGAGGCTCTGTGCCTTCATACTGCTGTATGTTGTTTGATTTCAAGGCTATGAATTTGTCAGCCTATTTGTTTATTAAATGTCAAAAAGCGCCTTGTCAAATAGTTTTTTAATATACTGTCACTTCAGATTCCTGACAGACATTATGAGACTGTGGGGGGAAGTCTATTATCTCACAATTCACCTTCGTTTGGCAATGTCAGTGTTGATCCACCACGGAGTATTTATTTTGAAACCCTGAGGTTTTTGAAAAGCATAATCAATTTCAAAATGCCGTGTACTCAGCAGTTTTCTACATTGTGATATTTTCCTTGATTTTTCAACAAGCTGCATTTCTACCTATGACTTATGAAATATGAAAATCAGTTTGATTTTCTGGCAATTTGGAAGACTGGGATACCCTCATGTAGAACTTTAAACACAGTCGATTCAGAATTGTAGACATTGATACCCCTTTGCAAGTGCAAAATTTGAATTTGGAGCCTGTGATCAAATCTAATTACACAGAGAGACACTCCTTTCCAAATTTGGTTTCCATATAGGCATTGTTCTGCTGGAAGTGGGCTGTGAATCTGCAGGGTCTCAGCAAACTCTGGCACTATGCCCTAGTCCTCCACTGCCACACTAATTATGAGTTATTCCTTTTAGCATTCGTGTCACATTTAACATAGGTGTGGCATCTGGGTCAGCAGAGCTGCCTTGCCCGAGCAGTTTACCCCTTTCCCAAGTCCCTGTGGCACTCTAATATATTTTTTCCTCAAAAACAACAAAATCTCTCTCCTTTTTTTTTTTTTTTTTTTTTTTTTTTTTTTTTTTTTAGGGTAAACTGGTTGCTTAAAATTTGTCTCAAAAATGGTGAAGTAAGCAACTTATCAGCAAGGTAAGATTTTGGGCTACAGTTTTCTCAGCCTGTAGCTACACAACTTTTAAAAATATGTTCAGGAAACAGAGGTTTGAATTACTTATGAATGTTAAGAAATATTTTTTTCAAACCAGAAATAATTAAGAAAAAAATACCACCCCACTCCCCAATCCTATACTAAGTTAACAGAGATCTGCAGTATTAGTTTGGAGGAGATAAAACAACAAGGTTGAGATGAAAAATTTTATATGTGGGTAAACATATACTGCCTTTTCATTCTGATCTGCTTTGAGAATTCTTAGGCTGCAGACCAGTGGCTGAATCAAATGGAAAGACACATGACTCTGATCAGCCAAAAAGGAGGCTGTACTCGTTAAATATTCAATTCCGAGCAGGCTCTCCCCAAAAGCAAAATAATATAATACTGGAGCTTAATGTGTTCACCAGCTTTGCCAGCTATGAGTGAGTGTGGGCTGAATCATGACAGTTCTCCTCATTGTTATGAAAACTCAAAACATTTCTAAAGAACTGTTTTCTGTCATGAAAATTGATGTTCCCTCAGTGTCTTCTGTTGCCAAACCATCACTTCTGGCGTATTCTTCCCATGGGTTAAATTTTAAATAAATCATGACACTTTGTCAGTTGGCATCAGCCTTGCTTTCAGAGTGCCTGTTTGGAGCTGCATTTCTCACTCCTCATACCTCTTCTCCCATGTTTTTACCTGCAGGATATCTCCACAGAGATAGGATGCCTTTTGTTTCTGCTCATCCTTCTGATTCATTCCCACCACCCTTGGTGGGAACTTGGGTTTTATTACCTGGCAAGAACAAAAATATCTTTTCAACTGGCCTAGCTGTTGTGATCTTGTCCTTAGCAATGCTTGGGAGATGGAGAGGAGCTGAGACATCTGTGAGGCTGAAAGCCACAGCCTGAACTGATTCCCTCCTGCTTGTGAACAGATGGGAGGTGATTTCTGAGCAGGCTCATGGAGCAAAGATTCACACAAATTGCCTAATATTAGAGAGCTTCTTTTAAAAATCACAGTTCTTTTAAAATCATAATTCTCATAAAATCATTACTCTTTCAAAATCATAATCACGTCTTCTTTTAAAATCATAATGACAACATAATTGTCTGCAATCCCATTGTGGACAATTTGCAGTGAATATAAAAATTGCACTATTTTGGGAGAAATAAAGCAGACTGTTCACCTTTAGGAGCCACTATGATCAGGAGAACAAGCGTTAGATATGGAAATAATATTTTAATTTTTTTGTGTAGGAAATACTGAGGCTAACAGAGTAGTGAAAGACAGTTTTCTTGCTAAATGTTTAATTATTAAGAGGCAGAGGCTTGTTTTGGCTGCATAACAGTTGCTTTCTCTTCTCAGAGGCTGTCAAGAGATAAGAAACTGCCACAAGACTCTAAAATGATGCTGGAAGAAAAGGTGGGTTGTTAACCAGACAGGTCTGGCAGTAGCTGCATGTGACAGCCATGGGAGCTGCAGTTCCAGAGTGGACAGGCTGAAGGTCCCTGTGGCACCCACATCAAAAGGAAAGGAGTTATAAAAATACTATTAAAAAGGATTATAAAATGGTTAAAGGGTAATGATGCAGTAATGATGCATCTACTCCAGTCACTTGGAGAATGTGGCACCCCTAGCAAGGCATTGTGCATGAAAGATGTTGCTGATCATATTATTAGATATGATTATTTTATATAAATAAATTTAAATATATATATATTCACATTTACATTCATGTTTATAATTTATATTTATATTAATGTATTAAAGCATATAGTTATATATAAATACATATATGTCATTATAATATAAAAGGGAGTAATTTTAAAGTGTTACAGAAGACCCAAGAGAGAAAGGATTATCCTAGACACCTCTGAAGTGCAGATAATGTGCTGTGCATGAAATCAGCCTGGGCTAAACAGTTGGGCTTTAATTCCATTGGGTATTGCCATGCTATGAGGATCTGAGCACTCACAAAATGATTTTTCAAAGCATCCAACTGTTTCACATAATCTAAAGTATCTTTCTAGTAAAATAGATATTTTCAATGCTTTTTTCACTCGTGGTTATGACAATGGAAAAGACCATTGATTTTATGAGATATCTTGGGTTTTTTGAAACAAGCTGTGAGACTGTCCAGCTAACTGAGTGCTTTACCCAAACCCATCCCACTGTGTGTAATATTTCTCATTTACTTCACTGGCAGAAGGCTTTTATGGCTATAACTCTACTATTCTGGGACACAAAAGTTTTATTTTTAGATGTGTATGAAAAAAAGAAAAACACTTTATAATTATCCCTTCAAAATCTGAAATTGCACTTTTGTCAGCCTTCACTTCTCTTTTACAGAAGACACAAAAGCAATCATTAAAACAATTTCCATGAGAAGATTACAAATCCTGTATTTGGTAAGTGAATTTCAGGTGAGAAAGGAAATTACTGCCATGGTGATAGCAAAATGTAGCTATAAAACAAAAAAAACCGACGTCCCTGAAATTTGGGTTAACAGAAGCAGAATTTTACCAGCCTCACAATCCTTGCTTTAGTAGAAAAGGGCATTTTATTTTAATTATTTTCTTGAGCTCTTTGTACCAGTGTAAATGAGAATTCAGTAGGAAAAGAACTTTTGGATCAAGACTATTCATTTACATTACAGGTTTTATGGAAAATGGGAATGTAACCATTTCATACACAATTTTATATCTATTTCTTTTTCGCTTTGTTTTGTTACTAATGTCCCTAGAACTGACATTCAGCAGGTTTTTTTTTGTGGGGGGAGAGGGGAGGGGGGAATTAGCTATAAATTAATTGCACACTAATTACACTGCATGTTTTATTTAAGAAACATATTTGAAGAGGTAAATTCTTGGTATTGCTAAGTTATAACTGCAGTTCTATGAACTTGTTTATTCAGAGATGAGAAAGTAACATGGTGAGGAAGTATAGAATGTCTTTATTGATTTCAATTTGTGATGAGAAATTAAATAAATAAACTTAAATTGAGTTTTCTCTGCCACCCTCCTCGTGCTTACACTGGGCACGACCAGTGCAATATGTATCTGAGTTCCTGTAGTATTATCTTAAGGTACAGTGTGGTTTTGGATTAATAAAATGTGTTTGGGTGCAAAACCAATGGAATGTGGCTGTATGTTTGCGCATAAATATATATTTATTCACACACATAAATTACACTTTGAAATATATAGCTCAGATTTAGGCACAAATCTTGCCTTCTCTGAATGCAATGGAGATTTTTGTGTTGATTTCAAGAGATGCAGAAGTGAGTCCATCTAAACTAATATATATCTTTACAATAGAATATGTGGGAGTCTGGAGGGATTCAGCAAGACAAAAAGGTTAACCAACTCGTAATGGTAAACAAGTATGATTTTAATTATCTGTTTGTTGAGGCTGTGGGTGGATATTTTGGTCTTGCATTCCGCCTTTTCTCTTCAGGCATTAGCCACATTTCAAAGAGGCTATTGTTTAAGTTTATTCGTGATGCAGTTGCTGACAAAAGGAACGCTGTATTTCACTATTTCTGTGCTTATTTACACTCTGTGTAAGCATATTTTTGTCCTAGCCATGGCATGCCAGGTCAGTTAAACAGGAATTTCAGAGTTGTCTGGAGGTGGAAAGCATAATGACCAATCATCATCCCATGTGCCTTCCACTTGCTCTGGCAGCTCAATTGCACACTGAGTGCTGTGCTGTCATTGGTAGCTGCAAAGACAAAACCTCCCCCTCTCCTAGGCAATTTTACTCCCTCAAAGTTTTTTAATTGTTTATTGCAATTAAAACCTTTGTCTGGAACTCCCAGTAAGGTCCAGGTTTTGCCCAGTTTCCTTGTACACCCTAATGTGGTGACCAAATGCCACATGCCTGTCTTGAAAAATCTCTTGTTCCAGAACGTAAACAGAAGGGTATATCTGTGCAAAAATTTAGTTCCACATTTGTGACTGACTCTTTTAGGAACTTTGGCTGGTGGGTCTTTATAGATATCCATATTTCATGGAAATTTCTTTAAGCTTGGTCTGAGGTGTAGGGCAAGATTCTCTAAGGCTCTGTAGCTCAGTCCCAGGTTTACCTTAAGTGCAATTCAGGCAGTCCAATTAAGAACAATTTAAGTACATATGTGTAGATTCTTGCAGCTTTTAAATGCAATTTAATTGTATTTAGCATAATGGAACATTGTATAATTTCACCTCTAACCCGAGGGCTGCTTGAAGGGAAGAGAATTACTTTGCAACTTCTGCCAAGTCTATTTGGGGAAAAGAACAGAGATCTGTGTGATGGCTCTAAATAGACCTTGGTGTTTACAAGCAACGAGAATCCTGCTCCTGTCTGTCCACCACCTCTGTGTGGAGTGAAACCCACCTAGAACAGCACAACACAACTTCTACTTCCATACCACTACTGCAGTATTTAAAGTAGCTTACAAGTAACTTCCTTAGTACCTTCTCTTGTAGGAGGTTTGCCACGACACATGGAGCACATTTGTGAGAGAGAAAAATATTTACCATGCACTGGTAATTAAGTTGAACATGAATTAAATGTCTGGAAGGTGTTGCCAAGATGCCACTGCTATTCTTGTTTCTGAAAGGGAAAGCTGAGGCTAAATTTGATCTGCTGCCTTCTTGCAAGATATGGATCAATCCAGTACTGGGAATTCATGTTTTGATTAGAAGTAAGAACATTCTGGTTATTGTAGAAGAGATTTTGAGGACTAGGTTTTTAATTGGACACATTTAACTTCTTCCTTGTTTACTGTTGTCTTCCATTTTTTTTTTTCTGAAAACATTATTTCATTTGAACATTTGTAAATTCCCCATTAATAAAGAAAATGGATTAATAACTTTGAAATGGTCTACACTGGACAACTGTGTTCAATATCATAAGAGTTTTAAGAAACAAAACCAAAACCAAGCAAAGACAAACTTAGGACAGAGGGAGGTGTGTTATGCATTGGTCACATACAAAAAGTTAAACTTTTAGCTTAAAATGATAAACTTATGTTGAGCACCTGAAAGGAAACTGTGACTTGTGCCTTAATGTGTAACACAAGGGAAAATCAGTTTCTAGTGTAGAATATTTGCAAACTACCTGGTCACCAATTAACTGCACCAATTCTATCTGAGAACGAGCTTGTCTCCTTTTAGCATTACTTTGATCAGGCTATAAATTTAGACAATGGCCTAAAATCAAGCAAATTCCCATGTCATATCCAGTTCCCTTGACTCACACCAGCACAAATATTCCTAAACTTCTAGGGATTTATTCAGAATGCTCAGAGAAATGTGGTGGCTTGAAACAAAGTGTGCCTCCAGCAAAAATGTCCCCTTAATTTCATTTTCTTAACTGAAGCTAAGAATAGTTTAGGTATAATCCTGCCTAGAGGCAGGGATGAAGAAAAAAAAATCTCTCTTCTATTTTTACCTGTGATTCTATTATTAAAATGTCCAGGCTTTCCTGGAATTCAGTATACATATTAAGATGCAAACAACCCAAAGCCTAAACGCTCATTTTACAGCAGCTCAGACTTTGAGGTGTTATTCAGTCAGGTCTCAGAGGAAATGGCATAAGGTGCTAAAGCTGTTCAAGTACATGTTGTGCAGATTCAAGGTTAATAGAGAACTATATTAATTTATTTTAAGAAAATATGAAAGAATAATATATTTAGATTTTCCTTTGACAGCATAAGAAAAATTCCACAAATATTTTTTTCCAGCTAAGGCATCATTCTTCCAGTAATTCTGGGGGGGGGAATAAGTGCAAGGGGTAATGTATCAGAGGAAAATTTCTGAGAAGGGTTGTGAAGTGTTCAAGAGATTTGTTAATGTCTTGTTTAAATTAGCACCACTGTAGTCACTACTAAAATAACACAAACAGAAACAGAAAGCTCCGTCCCAGGACCCTGCTGACTTTCTGAGAGCAGTGTCATGGTTTTGCTCCCTTCTGAACTGATGCAGCACTTAATTTTCTGCCACCAAATAAAACAAACCAAACAAAAAAAAATCCCCGAGTTAAGTAAGTCACAGGCAATCTGCAGCAGAGCTTTTGCAAGATTACAGTCTTCAAGAACTCTCAGTCAGAGAGTGCTTCGTAAGGTTAGAATAAATTAACACAGCCAGTATTTATGTAATGATTAGATTATAGATTGATAAGATTTGTGCTTGAGAGAGGAAGCGAGTCAGAGCATGCAAGTGCCTGCTGGAGCAGTAAATTTTTAGCAAACAGCAATGAGATGCAGTAATGTTCTGGTAAAGCCTTATGGTCCTTGAAGACCCAGTAGACCATGGGAAACAATATTTCAGTGGCAGTCATGCCAATGCCATTCTATTGTCCTCAGATTTTCCCACAGACCATCAGCAGAGCAAAAGTCCTAAAAGTTTCAAGATTTTTCTCTTTTTGTTCCCCCCACTAGCCCACTAGAGCAGTAAAATGATGTCCAAGGAAGGCCTCTAAACCTAAGCGAGGAAAAATCTTGGGAATAATTCTGAAATAACTCTCCAAAATGCACTGCCACTATGAAAGCTTCTGCTTTTCTGGTTCACTGGAAGCTGAACAGCTGTACTCTGAGGGATAATTAGGCCATGGAAACAAACTGTGGAGGCCTCTGTGCTCTCTGACCCTTTGATTCATTTGGGACATCTCAAGTCTTTATCTGAGCCTGAAATTTTAGATCTGAGTGTTTCATTTACTTAGTCCTTTCAGAGTGGTTACTGCTTTATGCATAGGCAAGACAGGTTTAGCTCATGTTCATGAATATGAAATATCACCTCATCGTGCCTTCACTCACCACCTTTTAATTTGGCATATGACCTTTCTAATAATTTATAATTAGGAAATAGTATCCTAGATACCTGAAGCGATCGGGCTACTCAACAATGGAAAAAAATTTGCTTGAGACTCTTTCTTTGAACTGTAAATGCTGCTTATCACATGACAACGAGTGTCCATACCCCTCATTTGATCTAAGTTGAGTCAAGGTTGATACAAGCTCGGAAAATCATTTTGGAGAAGCGATGGAGATGTGCTGTGGAAAGATTCATCCTAATCCACTGCTTGTAACAATTGGGTTTTTCAGGGCTGACAGGATTACTTCAGATTTTGAAAGTACATATTACATGAAGGTGAAATATTTTCATCCATTTCAAAAGGGCCAAGCCTGAATTTTCCTCTTGAATAGTCAATGGGCTATTGCATGTAGGCATGAAGGGTAGTCTTACATTTTTATGCTGGAAGCTTATTTGCTAAATCAAGGTTGGCAGTTACTGTACATTGGCAGAGGTAATATTTGAAATTTTATAAAGTCATTGAAACTTCAGAAAACAACATGAATAAATTCTGATGGTTACTACAAATTTGCAGCCAAAACTTTTTAAAAAAACACCTGATTGGATGGGCACGTGGAACTGACAGCTGTGAAAGCAGGGAGCTCATGGGATGGAGATTTGCTGCATTTTGGAGTCTTCTCTATTCACTTAGCTAAGAATGAAACTGGTATTCAGCTGCTAAAGGAAAGTCCCCTCACTTATAGCCATGTGCTACTGACTTTGTCCTGAAGAGTCATCCTGCCCTTCTCCAACACGGATAACAAGCCCAGGCCAGTGATCCTGCTGCAGCAGTCAGTGTGAAGGAGACAAAAATAACAGGACATATGCTCAGTGTATGGCATTTGAGACTTTGAAAAGTCACTTGTCTTACTTCACACTTCACAGCCTGTAACTTATTTAAGAAGTGCCTTCTGGCACCTCTTCTCTGCTTTCTCATCATTTGAAAATGAACACTCCCTTCTGAGGGGCAGTCCTGCTCACATCCTCTGTGTGCCTGGCTGAAATGCTGTCCTGCCTGGTAAACAATCTGCAAAAATGAATTGTTCTCATGGGAAAAAGCTGAACTGGACAGCTCTGTGACAGACTTCTGGAGGTTATGGGAAATCTAGCTTTTAATATGTTACTAAACTTTGCAGCTTGTCCCTTTGCTGCTGCAGAGCTGACATAGTTCTATTGACTCCTGGAGTACAGAACTGATTGACATAGCTGAAATTCCTATCTTTAATTTTCCTTACACTGTAATCCCCTGTTTTAATCAGCTTTAAGCCTATGGTATGTTTTTTAGACCAGTGAAAGAACTTCAGTTTTGCTGTTTTCAATGCACAGAATCCATATGTTTGGAAGACCAGCATTTTTCCATTTCTACTCATCATGACCCCTGTTGCTCCTTGAGGGAAATTTGCTCCTTACAGGAGGAGGAAAGAAATGTGGGAGCATAAAATAACCTGACTTTCATCAAGGCAGCTCTTTGCCTCCTGCATTTAAACAGCAAATACATTCAAGTGTCAGGCCAGCTTTCCTGCTATGGGCGCCTTATATAACCTAGACTGGGTTGCTGTAGAAATTTTGATTGCATTTTATTGTCTTGTGAAGTGGCTGGTTTTCAAGGGCTTTGTTTGTTTTACCAGTAGAGAGTCTACGAATCAGCTGTGCAACCCTACTTGTACAGTTTTTTCTAGGCTTTATTCTGTTGAATTTTAAATTTCTGTTCACTCGCTCTTTTCATTGTAACACTTGGGTTTGCTGTTTGGACCATAAAATTTACTCTGAAGCCTAAATCAAGAATTGAGAAAGATTGAACTCCTGGGGAAAAACAACCTCCAGAGAAATTCTACATAAAGTTCAGAGATCAGTGAATACACAGTGAATGTTGTGTTCATGTACCTCAGGGTGGCAGTTTGAAGGTGAGCAAAAAGTGAACACACATGAAAAAGAATGGAGAAGAATCTAAATCCCTTGGCAGGGAGAGTTACTTGTTTAAAAGTGGTACCAGAAATACAACAGAGTGCCAGTTCATTGCCCTACTTTTGTGAAACCTGAAGATACAAACCCCAATCACTACCCAGGATTAAAGTAGGCTGAGCTTTCTCTCAGGCCAACTGTCTCTCATCAGGGAAGCAAGGACTGGAAAGAAACTGTAAAAAAAATAATAATTAGAGTATGTGATTGTAAGTGTCAATTACTTTGATTTATCCCCCGTAATTTTCCCTTTTATTTTTTTTTGTCTTATATATACTTCTCTGGAAATTATTCTAGGTGATTTCTCTGGAAATTATTCTGGAAGTATTCACTGTGTTCTGATATCTTTAAGAGTTTTTTTTTAAGTTATGTTTTAAATTATGTCTTATTTCACACTATTCACTTACCTGAGGAACATTTCTATAGATATGAATTTCAAATGTAGCAGAATCTAACATGCAAAAAGAAGATGCCAAGTCAGGGTTTTATAGTGAAACCTTGAGTATATCAATATAGTATAAACACTTGTTCCATAAATGACAATAGAGTCATAGAATGAATAAGCTAAATACTCTTTCCACCGTGAAAATAATATATTAGAGGAGATCTGATCCTTGCTGAAATTAATTATGAAGCCCTACTATGACTAATTATAAAAATGCCATTGACTGTATTATTTCAGGCAACAGTGATAAATGTGCTTTAGGAATGAAAGTCTAGTAATAATCACATTAATACAATGGAAATCTAGCTAAATCTAGGATATCTAAGTAAAATAGTTTAGTGCCTATCTTAGCAAGGAATTATGACACCAGGAAGATAAAGTCCTCTTTAGTTTCAGATGCTAACCAAGCAAGGCAATAGAGAAAAAAACCCACGTCATTTGTCTAGGGGACCAACAGATTTCATTTAAAACTTGTGGAAGATAAATAAACAATTTCACTGAAGTTTATTGGCTTTGGGCAGTGGCTGTTGGAAATTAATCTTCTTTGTCACTCAATCTCAATACTACTCTTTTCTATATAGTACTTGAGAGCACAATATTTTTTATGGTTGTTCTAAATTCTCTGAGAAAAATTACTCAGGAATTCATTGTTAGCATAGCATGATGGATGCTGTAAAATTAATGGCTTTGTGGTTAAAACACACGGATTTCCAGAATTAAATTACTGTTCTGTCATGCTCAAATACATCACATGGTGGCAGGACCTGGAGACTGCAAAATCACTGTGGGTGCATCCTCCTGTTTGTTCTAGGAGGTAGTAAAGTCATTTCTTGTCTTGATCTGACACAGAGCAGCCTGTTCCTAGTCACTGGCTCAGCTTGAATTTTGGTGAACTGAGCTGGTGGGGTTACAGTACGAGAGTGCCAAACCAGGCAAAATGGGCAATTAGTCCATCCCAAAATCAATGGCTTTCAGCTGCTATATTTGTTCTGTACACAAGAGTGTGCAGACAGATTTTTGACATTTGATAGACATTTGCTTTGTTGGCATATGCAGAAGAAATGGATTTCAAAGGAACATCAGCTGTGCCTCTTTGCAGACGACACAGCTAAGTACTAGAGATAAAGTTTGAAATCTCCTTAATATGTTCTTCCAGTACTTCCAGATCAGGTCAAAATTCCTCCTTCACAGTTCATTCTGCTTATCAAAAAATAATCCTGTCATATGATTTCTAAAAGTTACAAGGAGTCATTAGTTTCCACAAAGCAGTGCTAACTTTTCAGCTTACTAGGTTCTGTGAAGTGTGTCATGTATAAGTGACAGATAGCTATGGAAAAAATGTGCAAGTGGAACAATAAGTAAGTATAGACCTTCTACAGCTCAAATTACATTAGCTGTTCACTTGCACTTGGATTTGCCAGGAACATTTTCTAAGAAAGTAAAGGCTCAATTTTTCAGTTCCAGCCAAACCCTTAATCATTTACGTATATAATAGCAGAGGGAAAAGGGATTTAACAAAGATGTTTGCATCAGCAAAGCATTTAAAACTTTTGCTTTCCTCCTGCTTTGGTTACTTTTCCCTTAGATGCTTGAAAGAGGTGGATATGCTCCAGAAATTAGATCCCTGTGCCCTTTACAAGACCAAAAGGCAAACACATGACAAAACATGTCCTTGTCCTGTACTCTTGGAAAACATTCCAGGTGCACTTTTGTGTGTGCTGACTGTGTCAGCAGTTGCTTGAATTTTGGTTATACAATGAGATGAATGGGAGGGCAGCAGGGCAGGGGAAGGGAGCAGCAGGGATTACTATGTCAGAAATGCTTCTGTGTCCTGATTGTGGCTGGCTGTGAGCATCTGAGTGACCTTTAGAAGAGAAAAAGGGGGGAGGAAGAAGACAGGGAACAGGTTCTGCCTGTCTGGAGGTAGGACAGTAGTTGGCCACTATCCATCTGTAAATTTTTTTTTTTCATTCTGCTTTTAAACATTTGCCAGTACCATAATATTTAGGATAACATATCTGGCCTACTATTTCATGCAGTCTAATATATCACTAATATGGTGTTTGTCTAAATCCAATTTATCTGATAAAAACATAACAATTTATGATGTGAGTTTAAAAGCATAGATTAAAAAAAAAAAAAAAAAGCTGGATGTTTGTGTGATTTTGAATGGAGATAGAGTAAAAATAGACAAGTTGAGGTAAAAGCAAGAGGAAAACATTACATAAAATTCTTGTCAGGAAATGTAAATAGCTAGATGAGACACTCCAGACTGTTACAGGCAAGTTGGGAAAGTCAGGGGGAGAGCACAGTAAACTGAAGTAGTACATTGTGTGAAGACAGGAATTATCTTGGGAATTACAAGCCAGTGAGCTTAGTTGTCCAGAAATACACTGGGAAGATATAAATCAGTGCACAAGGGTCTAGGGGATAATAAAAACATTAAAAATGGTCAACATACTTGTATGAAAGTGAAAAATCATACCCAGTGCTTTTCTTAGGCAGCATATTTGCTAAAGAAGACAGGAGAAAAATTGCCTGGATTTCAGTAAGACTTTTTAACTGTTCTCTGTGAAATATTCCTGATAAACTAGGGAGATAATTCTTCTTCAAACTACAATAAGGCAGAATTACATGGGATTGTAATGCAGCATTTAAGTCAATTCTTAATAATTTTCTGTCAGATTCTGTCTGCATCTCAGGCTTATGGAAGTATATGGAAGATTTGGGTACAGTCTCATCAGCTGGACGTCAAACTGGTCTGTTCCAGGTGTTGTTCACATGGTTGCTAAATGCTGTAATGACAAAGGAATGCATTTATGATGTATGAGCAGTTATGTAGAAAGTCAGAAATCAACAACAAATTGCTGTAAAATCAGGCAGATGAAACTCATATAAGCATGCGTAATAATAATAATAATAATAATACAATGAAACAAAATTTAAATAACTGCCTGTTTTACAAGTAGTAGTAAATAAAAAACAAAACCAGAAACAAAAGCAAAAACAAAACAAAACAAAACCAAACCAAAACAAAAATAACCCCACAACCAACAAAAAATAAGAAGAAAAGAAAAGTAAAAAAAAGTGTCAAAAGTGTTGGGTAAGGGCAGAAAACCTTCCCCATGTATTAATGTTGCTGCACAAAAGTCATGAAGGGTTACAGAAATTCTGGCAATGCCTTGGGTAAATGCAGTGTCCAGCTTAAAACATTAAATAAAGGGCTTGACATGGAGGAGATTTGGGTTTGGTGTCAGAAGTGATTTGGAACATGGATTTTTAAAAGAATTGAGTTTTCCTAGCCCAGACAGGAGAAAGCAGACTAAAAGAGTAGGTTTTTCTGTGACTCTGATGACTGGGGAACTGAGAAGTGCACTGCAGAGACAATAATTAGTTCTCCATTATCCAGGATAGGTAGGGACTGGCAGAGCAGAAGGATATGGATAATTATGTGATAGGCACAGAACACCCACGCTCAGATGTGCAAGCCCTGCTTTGTCACTTCAATGCAATTCCCAGATCTTTTTTTATCAGACTTGTAAATTAGAGCAGTGGGAAGCATAGAGGAGAGATTCTCCAATTTTCCAGGCTTCTGGCCTCGGGTGTTTCTTAATTAATTAGTATTATAATAGTTGTAATTAGTATGATGAGAGAAGTTCTATGTCTGAATTTCTTATTATCAGAGGACCCTTCTTAAAAATAAGCTGTACCCATATAAGCATGTTTGTACCACACTGCTCTTCTGCTGAGGGCATAATGGATTCAGCAGGATATAAAGCAGTTTATGTCCCTGGTCTCCAAATATAGAAATTTTCTATTTTACTGTAGGAAAAAACAGCTACATGACAGACACAGTCTATCAACAAAAAAAATTCTGGTTAATTGGTAAGAATCAAGCAGTCCCAAGACAATTTCTGTCTAAATCCTAACAGAAACATTCTCAATAGTAAATTGTTCATTAACAATGCAGTTATATTAATGTGGTATGTTCCATCTCTATATTATATAGGACTTGTTATATTATTAGACTGCTTTGTAATATTGGGTTGAATAGCTTCTCAAATTTAAAGTATCAGCATCAGGAGGTTGAAGCATCTGCTGTTAGCATTTTTATCAGCCAAACACCCAATTTGTCAAACAAACTTGGATTTATTTTCCCTTCTTTTTCTCTTCCTGTGGCAAGGAAAACAGCCTGTAATTGCACTGGTGATAATGTTTAGTAAGGTAGACAATATACATGTGTGTGGAAGCTTTTTTGGAGGGGAAGAACTGAGTGGGGAAAGAGTGAGAGGGACAAAAATGGAGAACTCCAAAGAAGAAGAATGAAGAATGATACAAAAGACTATCAGCATACTTGTTGAAGGAGTTACAGAGGTTAATGAAGGACATTTAAAGATCCCCACTCTCTGCTTGAAATGAGGCTTTTCATTCCCAGTGGAAGCCTTCTTTGTCACAGTACAGAGAAGTCTGTTCTATTTCTTCGTTTCTGTCTCATTCTTGGATTCTTTCTCTTCTTCTCTTCCCGGGTCATCATTTTTCCAAATATGTTGTGCCTTACAAATTAATACCTTCTAATTTTTCCTCCGTTTTAAAGTTTTCTTCATGTTTTCTAACCTAAATTTCCTTCACCACGCCGTACCTAGTACAAGGAATCTCAGGATTTGCAATTTTAGGCACACATGAAAATGAATATTTGCTCTTTGACAACATTGGTGTGTATTTCTCCATACATAGTTATTCAGCTTTGTGTAAAACATGACCTAAGAGGACAACAGTGTTGGGACAATATTATATGCAATAACTCAATTTTAACCACTTGGATGCTTTGATTTTTTCCATAATCCTGCAAAGACACTAAATTTAACTCCCTCTGGACATGATTTCTTTACAGAAACAGTTACCTGGTGTGTCCTTCAAATGCAACCAAATTCTTCCACCTCAGTTGACTCCCAGATTACCATAATTTCTTTGTTGTGAAGGCATCACTTCTTGCCTCCTTTTCCCCAACTGCTGATGTCAGGAGCATTCCCATTTCTATCAGATATAGTGGCATTGAAGACCAAGACTGAAAATCTAAAATTTTTCTTAAAAAGATACTACAAGCAGAGACGCACACAAAAGTACAAAACTGAGCTGGACTTATTTCTTAAACTACAATTGTGTTGCCTAGTGGAGTTTTCCACCTAAAAGATTCCCTTCAAAAATTGGGAGTTAGATGACAAGGTCTTGACAGGATGCCTGCAATGTGTGGGGTCAATCAGCACTTCTGTGTGGTTTCAGCATGAAATAAAACCTTATTATTCTCACACCCAAACTGAAATGTCAGATTTCATACTAAGAAATAATATTCTCCAAATTGCTCTACCTGAGGTCACTGAATAATCTGTAATTTTAGCACTCAGCTTTTCTTCCAATTATTGCTTCTTCTCATTATTACCTTTTATTATTTTTTTTTTTTTCTATGCAGGCAGGTTTTCAAAGCAGAAACTGAAAATGGAGTTCTGGTGGTTAAGAGTTACTTGGCAATTACCCAAAATAAGGTGTCATGTTGTTATGTTGCTCACAGGCTGCATTTTCTTGCCTGTGTTTCAGGCTCTGCTCTACTCACTGCTCTGTGAAACAGCATCAAGGAACATGAACTGCATAAAGCAGAACTTGGAAAAAGCTTAAATAAGGATGGATTTAAAATTTAATCAAACTCTCATAGTAATCACCCATTGCTGACAGATCTACAGCCAGTGAAAGGTCTGTTTTATCTTCCTGCTAATGCAGATTAGTCCTTTTTAAGCTCTTTCAAGGATTTTCATCAGCACCAAGCCCTGAGGCTTTCAGTCCATATCTTATTTTGCCACTATAGATTAAAACATTGCTGGATGTAAATTTGCTCCAGATTCATATATTCAGGAAACCTCCATATTTAATTTAATTTATTCTCTGTTCCAACAGTATGAATCATTATAAGTACTATGTTACTGACCCAAGTCTAATCTGATTCACCTTGAGAATCATAGAGGCTCTCTCTTTTTGGGATAAATGCTAAATTAAAATTATTAAAAGTACCATTTCACTGCTACAAATTTTGAGCTGGCCACTCTGCTCAGCACTGAATTAGAGATATAAGGTCTTCCACTTCAGATAGCACTCAGTTTGGGTAATGAAAATATTTTCAAATACATATTTGTTTGTTTGCTAGCTCTGGTGTATTTATTCTGCCAAGCACTGATGGAGAAGTATTTCCTATGTTTGCTGAATCTACCTTAAGAATGAGAGATCTGAACAACCCAGGGGCTGACCTGGACAGCTCAAACATTTGATGTTTCTAACTGAGAGGCAGTGTGCACACAGCTCTAGATACTTGATTAATTTAAACTTTGAGACGTTTATTCCCACATTTTATCAATATAGATGCTTAAAAACTGAGGCAATTGATTCATTTAAACTCAAAAACTTAGCTGTGAAAAAAATTCTTTCAATTTTTCTTAGTTTCAAAGAAAAATAAAGTAATGGATACCATGTACTCCTATTGAACACTTCTGTTAAAAAAAGGTGAGACAATTGCACTAATTCAGCCTGAAAAAGAAAAGGTCTCTGGGGAGACCTTATTGTGGCCTTTTGATATATAAAGAGGACTAAAGAAGAAGGCAGAGACTTTTTACCGGGATCTGAGGTGACAGGATAAGGGGAAGTGGTTTAAAATTGAAAGAGGGTACATTTAGATTGGAAATAAGGAAGGCATTTTTCATTATGAAACGCTGGAAAAAGTTTTCCAGAGAAATTGGGGATGACCTGGAAAATGTTCAAAGTCAGGTTGGATGAGTTGATCTGACCTAGAGAAAAATGCAGGAGGGGATGAGGAGCTGGAACAAATTATATCTGAGTGCCCCTTCCAACAAAACACCTTCCATACCTTCATGATTCTGTGGTTCTAACCCTGGTGACCTATGAAATTCACATTTCAAGTATCTACCACGTATTATTCAGTTATTTTTAAAGCGTAACCCTTGCATTTATCTGGATTTAAGAAAATCAGTATTTTCACAGTGAAGTTGGTTGTAAAGCAGCAAAGAATTGAACATAATTGTATGTATTCCCAGAAGATCATTCTCTAATATTTAATGGTGTGACTATTTAAAAAACTCACAGGTTTTTAATATTCTTTCAGAAATATAATATGGTAATTATTTCTGGGGAAGAGCTGTGAGCTCTTAGACAACATTTATATCCAGGAGGCATTTTTAAGATTTACAAAAAGCCCCAATATCTAAATCTTGAGTCCTGTTGAAGAAAGTAACTTCAGACAATGGAATTTGGAGGGTTTTCTGGATGTGCTGCTTTTGGTCATGTGAATCTCTCCATCCATGAGAAATTTGCTGGGTTGGACATGAATGCTTTACAGCAGCCTCAGACTGATAATGGTGGTGTTAGTTAACCTACACTTGCATGAGATTATGAATTTTAGACCATGAATGGATCTCATTTTGTTTGTTCTTAACCAGGGTGTAGCAGTTGGGGTCAACAGCACTGCTTTTTAACCAGGTGTCAGCAGAACTACCTGGCTTGTGGTGTTCTGAGCAGTGAAGTGACAGACATTGTGCACACCTGTAGTTCTGTGGAGGTGAAAAATCAGATTTTAAAAGGCTGTGATCACCAACACGTAAGTGATATAGCACTTTTTATCAAAAACTGGTATTTTCCTTACCTCCTACTTTTCTTCCTGTTTAGAAAGCAAGGCTCTCAGGGAAACAAAGTCTTCCTGGAGTAATATGCATGCTCTGTCTGCTCGACAGAGCATAACAGCACGTGGAATATTAGGCAGAAAATTTCACAACAATTTAGCAGTTTAGAAAGATTTGCCTCACTTATTAACACGTAATCAAAATGGTCAAAGCCACAGCTGATACCAAGTTTATGTGATTTTGCCCGGGGAAGGAGAGCAGGTAAAACCTAGATCTACTAATTTCCTGCGGGTCTGGTCGTTCAGTGATGACTTATTAATGAAAAATTTCAGTGAAGGGTTTCTAACAAACAACTGGACCTCCATTCCTGAAAATTCTCCAGAATTGAAAGACTGTCTTGGTTATCCATCAGCTACAAAAATACTCAATCATTCAAAAATAATCAATCAGATCTTTTAGAATACTGGGTTTATAAAAAAGAAAGTAAAATTGCAGTAGTGTGCTATTTCTTTTGCTAAAGGAATAACACACTATATTCTAAATTCTTGATGGTGCAGCTACTTGAGCAGCTGTCTGCTCCCCTCCTCCTCTTCTAGTAAGGCTCCATTTACAAAACGTGGGTATCAACTCCCAGGGCTCCATTATCTGTCTTGCTGGATGTCAGAGGATCAAAGCAGCTGCGTCTGACCCAGTGCTATGGGCTGTCATGTGTCCAGCTCTTCTTCCCTGCTCTTAGTCCTACAGGATGAATCCCGAGGCTGCACTGCACTGGTGTGCATTACTGGGAATGTTTTTCCCCCTGTTAGAATGGAGAAGTTTGCCCAAATCTTTACCCAGAATTTCAACAGTATACTTTTCTACATGTTATTACCGATGTCTGCAACCATGACAGAAAATAAAATTTAATATTTGCTACATTTGTTTCTGATCCTTTAAGTTACAGTTCTCAACCGAAGGCTGAACAGTTTTTCCTGGATTTCCATCAGTCTGAAGCTTTTAGCTCCAGGCTTTCTCATTTGTTTCAGATCTCAGGCTCATACTTACCCTGCAGCCCTGAGAAGCATGCACAGGCATGACAGGACCACCTTAGGTTTCAGAAATCTTGAGGCCTTTACAGCAGTTTTATAGGATATCCATATGTTAAAAACAAAGCAAAGCCTGTGAATGTGATGTGGCATTAGCTTTGAACTGTCCATCCAGATAAATTGCTTTAATTACCTCTGGTAATTGTGACCTGGGAGACTTAAGTCTTCATAATGATTCCTGCTGGAGATTCAGGAATTAGCAGGGGCTGTGTATCATTCCAAAGGTGGGCTTTGCTTGCAGTCCCTGCATTTTGGAGGCTAAAGGATTGAACAGTATGTAGAAACCTTCCCTTGCCAACTTGTTTTATCATGATATAACAACCCTGGCCACATATAAGCTACTTGTAGAGATGCAGCATTAATGTAATGGCCAGGAAGCCAAAAATTTAAAGAACAAGTACTTCTTGCAGTAAGAAACAGTAAGAAAAAAAAATGGGTAACATTCTAGAGAAATGTGGCTTGGGTGCAGCAGCTGAGACCAAAGAACAATCTGCTGCATTTTCCAAGTGACTAGCAAATACATACAATTTGGGTTGAATAATTAATAACCTGGAATATGAATTGGTTCCAAAGAGGGTTTTTATGAGACAGGAATCACGTTGTTACAAGAAGCTGCACCCTTTTTTTAAAACAGCTCTTTGCAAGATTGAAAAGTTTGAGGTAGAAAAAAAAAGCAGAAGTGGAAACTGCCATTCTGCTAGAATAAGTGAGAACATGTTCACCATTTATTTATTTATTTCAATAAGGTAAAAGATAAAAGATCTCCATTTGCTCTTAAACATTCATCTTACAATAATTTTTAACATTTCATTAGGACAGTGTTCCTCTAACTGCTGCAGAAATGGCAGAACAATTAACCAAGCAGTTACCTAAAGCACTTCACATGAAGTGATTTGGTTTTTCTTCAGTGAAATTAATTTGCTTTATTATTTCCTTTAAATCAACATTATAATTAGATTGTAATTATAAAGGCCAAATTTTACTTTATGAATTACAGTGTGTGAGTGTATGTATACTGTTTTATAATAGGTGTATAATGTCTGTTTATCATTTGTGTAGACTAGACTGCATATTATACAGGGTCATCCACTCGAAAAGTTAAGGCAAACGTCTTTCAGGAGAACTTGTTTTGCAAAGAAAAAGCACATCACCACTGGGTGCCACTGTGCTTCCTTCTAGCCTGCCTCATCTATCACTGCAGAATGATTTTAGCAGTGAAGGCCATGATCCAGAGCCCATTCAGACAGTGATAATGCTCACAAAGACTTCAGCAGGACGTGAGGAGAATCTAAAAGAAGGTGACCCTTCGACAGAAATGCTCCTGTTGCATAAGGATTATAAAATATGGTAGCTGCTTGTGCAAGAAAAACTCTCTGGAATTTTATTCCACTGTTGTGCATGGGTTTTTAATAGCAGCAGCTTCCAGGAGATGAGCTGCTAAGCTGCTCCTGAATTCCTGAGAAGGCAGGGATAAATGTCCTGCTCACTTCAGCAGAATCACAGGCAGGCCCCTCTCTTCAGATATCTAGCTCTTCACATCCAGAGAGGATGCCATCCACTTCAGAGCACCCATGAGAAGCTGAAATCCTGTTTTCCAGCCCTTCTAAGCTGCATAATTTGCTGTGCAATAGCACTAACACCTCCCCTCAAGGAGGACGCACTGTGGCTGCAATTTAGGGATGCTGGCATTATTCTTCTCTTGGCTTCACTCTCCAATGGTAATATTGTTGATTTATGAAAGATTCAGAGTACTTAGATAAGCTATTTCCTGGCTCTGTGCCTTCGCTTTCTCTGTCTCTGTAGAGCCCCAAGTTATGAAAGAGAAAGGGAGAGCACCGTCCTAAGCTTTTAGTCAGATTAATGATAAATGCCTTTGGTATTTGAGAGATCTTCTCTGAATCCATCCAAAATTATCAAAGACTACAACAAAGATAGAAAGACAATGCTCAGAAGCACCTTAAGTAACTAAGGGATGTAAGGCCAGACTTGTAAAGATTTTTGTATGTTTGATAATCAAACAACAGGAATTTTAAGTGCTCAAAGGTCAGTGGGGGGTAGATACATCCAGAACATCCTGGGCATTGGCAGATTCAGCATTGGGGGCTCCTGTGATTAAAGGAATTACCTGTCACAAGCTACATACATAAATATCCATGACAAACACAGGAAGGAATCTTCACTTTAGAATGGCATTCAGGAAAGCCAATAAACTGAGTGGAAGTTTACTTAAATTCATCTTTGGGAAATGCTGATAAAAGCTCTCAACCCCTAAAAGTGCATGCCTCAACCCACTGAAGTATAATTGTTCATATAAATCAAAGTGGTATTCTTATAGAACAAGAGTTTTTATTGCTGGGCTACATTTCAGCACCTAACTGTATTTGCTCTGATTTATAAAAGGAATATCAATTGAAAGAGACACTTTCTGAATCCTCTGTCCTATCTCCTTGAATCATAGACTTGTCAATGTTGGAAAACACCTCTAAGATCAACGAGACCAACCTTTAACACAGCACTGCCACATTCACCACTAACTCATATCCTCAGGTGCCACATCCATGGTGTTTGAACACTTCCAGGGATGGTAATTCCACCACTTCACCACGCAATTCCCTCCAACATGTCACCACCTTTCAACTGAATAAATTTTCATTAATATCCAATCTAACCCTCCCCTGGCCCAGCCCGAGGCCGTTCCCTCTCCTTCTGTCCCTGTTCCCTGGAGCAGATCCCAAATCCCCCCGGCTGTCCCCTCCTGTCAGGGAGTTGTGCAGAGCCACAAGGGCCCCCCTGAGCCTCCTTTTCTCCAGGCTGAGCCCCTTCCCAGTTCCCTCAGGAATTCTCCAGCCCCTTCCCAGCTCCCTCAGCCTCTCCTGGGGCTCCAGACCCTTCCCCAGCTCCATTCCCTTCTCTGGACATGCTCCAGTCCCTTAATGTCCCTTTTTTCACGAGGTCCCCTTTTGCTTACTGAGGTTTAGAGCAACAGTCTGGTGGCATTGGGTGTTTGGGGAAGTTTTGTACATTCTGGCCAGAGACACAAGGACACGAGACTTGAAATACAAGCGTAAGGGATTTCATAGTTTTCAGTGACATTGAACTGTAGGACACATATCCCATTCCATTCTTTTAAGATAGTTTTGAACCAAGCCCTTAGTATACAAAATATAGTTTAGTCTTTCAAGCATTAGACGCAAAAAAAATATTTTTATGTACGTCTCCTGTTAAAATGTGTCTCTGGGGAGCGATTGGAGACTATGTGTCTGATAAATTTTTGCAGATGGGAATATATTTTGACTATTCTGAAAATATCTTCCATGTATTTCTTTTCATGTTTCCCATAGCAGAAGATCCAGATCAAACACAATTCAGAGGTATTACAATGACTTCTTTTTCTTATTCTTAATTTGTCCCATCATGAAGTGTATGGGAGCCAGGTTACTCCTTGCACTGTAGCAGAAGCTGAAGGCTGAGCTGTAATTATTTCAAGCCTGATGTAATTAGCCTGATATAATTCATAAGAATCCTCATCTCTTCTCATGAACACAATAGTAGATGCACTTATGCAGAACTGATTCACATAAAATGTGGGGAGAAAGCAGCAATTGTAAGGCAAAAAGAAAAAAAAGAATGTTTTGTTCTAGACTGATAGAGGGGGGAAAAGGATGAAACTATACATATAAGGGTAACATAAGGTTAAATACTGCATAGGCTGTTAATTTTGTACTACTAAATTATACTAATGAGAAGGAGACAAAAATATATGTTTCAAACAGCAGAACAAAGCTCCATAAAGTTTAGAACTCTGTACTTAAAATTTCCAATGTCACAAGATCAATGCAGACTTTAAAAAAATGTTTTATAATAATAATCTGCAACCTGAATTTCAGATACTCAGATAATTCACTTAATTTTATTTTAATGTACTGTGCCTGGATCTTCCTTCCTTTGTTTAGGGCAAACTTTTAGTCAGGCAGAATTGTTTAGGTGGTTTGCATTAATAAAAAAAACCAAACCAAATCTGTGAGTTATTTAATCTGAGGGGATATTTGTTGAGTATTAATGTATTCAAATATACATTTGCAGTTGGAGTTGGATAGGACCGCCTGTCTTCGCCTTGCAATCCTTGGTGTCACTTGAGCTGCTCATGTGACAGAGCTCTAATATGAGAGGAGACAATAGGCATTGTTGGCCTCACATATTAATAAATAAGAGCCACAGTGTGTGCAAACAAAGGCTGCTTCCTGGAACACTGTGTCACATGATTCCCAGGGTCAATCCTGATGGCTTTGCTCTGCTGGGATCAATGGGCTCCATTCTCCTGGCATTAATTTTACACCACTGCAGAGACGTTGCTGGTGCACGGTCCCAAGTTCTGACCTCAGCTCTGTTGGTGTCACTCGGATCAGAAGTGACCTACTGATCTGAGAGCTGTGCTAGCCCCGGGCTCCCTGACCAGGCTCGTGTGGGCAGGGAAAACAGATCCACTGGGCATCTTGGCAGAGCTGTAATTAGACAGTAAAATCTGTGTGAATCACCACAAGAAGTGGTGAGAGAAGAGCTCTGGAGGGTTATAAGCAAGTGTCCCATTTTTCTGCTGAGCAGAGAATTAATGAAATGAATAAATACTGCAGGACTCTGTCTGTGGGGACTACCACCCCCATGCTTTTTCTCTAAACTTAGATTTAAGTTAGACTGAGGATGAGTGTTTTGCATTTTTGCTTATGTGTTTTTGAGTGTTCTTATTGCCAAAAGGGCTCCCTGGCTTTTTGGATTGCTAAGTAATAGATGGTAAAAGGCTATCACATAAAAAGAACACCATAAATAGGATGGTTTTCTTAGAAACAACAGGCAGCCTAAGGTTTGCACCCTTAGCTGATATTTGCCACTTTCTGAACATTTCTAATATTTGTTTTCTGGACTGCTAATGAACACACATGAGCATTACTCTTCAAAAAAAACCAAAACAAAACAAAAAACAAAACAACATCCTCTCCCAAAACACCCAACAAAACCGAAAACAAAAAAGCACAAACAAACAAAGAAACAGGGAAAAACCCAAACAAAGTTAAAAGGAAAGTCTTTGATAGCATACCTATTATGTAGGAAAACCTGCTATAAAGTGGTGAACTAGGTTTTGCTCTTTTGGGGGAGGTTGGAATAGATGATCTTTGAAGGTCCCTTCCAACCTAAATCATTCTGAAAATGGATATCTGTTTTTAGGAGGAGGATGAGTGTGTGTATGATTCTACACCAGAACCAGGTTTTTAAACTTTCAGCATTATTCTCATATCCAAATATCCTGTTTCCACACTACCCCACAACTTCCTCACATTATTTTCATATGAATCTAATACAGAGTGCAGCACTGTCCCACGAGACATTTCCCACTTAAAATCAATTTGGTGAGAAAAGTAGTCAGAGCCTCTAATCTTGATCGACAACCTGAGGAGAAAAACAAAGGGAATATTGCTTTGGGAAATTTTACCAGGAAGGAGGAAGCCTGGAATCCAAATCCTGGTCCTGAAATCCCCTGGGGTTCTGTATTTCTAAAACTCTGCCAAAATATATAGGACAGGCTGCAACTAAAATACACCATACTTCGTAGATGGCTGGTACTGAACTAACCAGTACATGTTAAAAAATTGATCTACAGTCTGCTCAATACTAATTAACATTAAACTTTATGAGAATGCCCAGACAGTCTAATTAAAAGTGGTGGGGTTCATTTTGTTTTTTTGTTTTGTTTTGTTCTTGTTTTTGAAATACATCACCAATAATTCAGCACCAGATAGGGCAAGAAAATAAAAAAATTAAGAGGAATGAGTTTGTACCAGGATTCTTATTTTTCTTCAGAATGCTAAATAACATGACTTTCCATCATCTGCTTTGTCTCCAGCTTCTGTCTCTAATGGGTCTGAGCAGACTGTTCAAGGTCCAAGAAATTCTGTTGCTCTTGAGAGCCTCAGAAAGTATATCCCAGAAGATTTGTTTCCTTTTGGTCTTTGACCAGTGTCAAACATACAAGATTAATGCTAAGAAGAGTTTGCAACACAATCTTCCTTATCTCTGATTTTGTGTGTCCATCAGGTTCCTGAAGACTCAAACAAGACCCTGGCACAGGGTAACAGGTACAAGTTGTTGTATATATATGTATATATACACACAAATATATGTAATTCATTAAAGGTTACCAACATGCCCATATATGTGTGTATTATCAGAATGAAAACCACAGTCCAGATTTATCTAGTTCTGCTTTTTTATTGTGTCTTTTTCAATATAACACCACATCCTTGGAAAACTTTCAATGTACTGCCTATACAAATATATACAACCCCAAAGTAAAGGAGAAAACTGCATATTCACTAGTAACATGAGAACTAACTGATTCGTGAGTTGTCCAGTTGATTTTTCCTCTGAGTTATATTGACTCCTCTCTCTGTGTTAGTACAAACAATTATGAAGATCAAGGTCAACTCCACATAAACATTTGAGTAGAACCACTCTTCCCTGCTCTTTTGCTCCTCTGAGTCGATGGCATAATTTCATTTCTTAAGCAAATAAAGACAACTCTAACAAGTTTACCTCCACATTTCAGGTGACTGTCTCTCCCAGACATCAGTAAATGTAGCAAAGCATTTCAGGTGATTACAGAATCCACGTAAATACAGACCAACCATATTTTTCATTCAATGCTGAAGGCCTAATATATTGTGCCATATTCCTGTCCCTCTGCACTGGCTCTGACTAGGAAGATTACTGAGAATACCTTGGATTCTTCATCAAATTGTGTAATGGCTCCAGAACACTTGATCTAAACAAAGATTAGTGCTTGGCTGTGGCAGCACCCTATTTAGGCCAGTGCCCATTTAGACTGTTTTCCCTCTATTTCTTTGTGAGTTCAGGTCTACAAAAGCAAAACAGTATTTCAGCTGGTGCATTTCTAGGGGATTATTGCTCTTGATGGGTGGTTAAACATCATTCAATGCATGCAATGATTGCCCAAATATGCACTGCCTATTGTGTTTTAGTGTTTAAATAGAGCACTGTGAGGATAAGTTTGTTTGAAGTAAGGTAGTCTTAGCAGCAGTGTTTATATGTGAAAGTGCATAAACACCATCATTTCTGTGGAGCCAGAAGTGGAATTCCTTCTCTAGAGCTCGTTCTGTCTGAACACGTGCTTAAGTTTTGTGTCATACCCAGCTGATCACAGAATCATGAAATTGTAATTATTAGTGACAGAGAAACCTATTAGGTAAGTCCCGTGGGGACCAGCAACAGAACCACTGACAGTAATCTCTCATAATAAATGTAGTTATACAGCTAATGTTAGTAATTGGAATTTTCTAACTTTCTATCCAGTTAATTCTGCCTGAATGCAGGCTTACATTTTGTATTATACTCAGATGATCAGAGAATCCCAAAATCGGAATTATTAGTGATAGAAAAACCCACTACGTAAGTCTCCCAGGGAGGGGCATGGCATCGACACAGTAATCTCTCATGATAAATGCAGTTATACAGCTAATTTTAGCAACTGGGTCTTTCTTCAAACAAATTTATTACTTCTGAGGCGATTTGTAGCTGATGTCACTACAAGAGAATTGTTCTGCAGCACGACTTCAGCTTTGTTAGTGAGGAAGGAACACGAACACTGGTACAGCAGTCCTGTATTTGGAGCAGAATATTGGCTTAAAGAGAATGGCAAAGATACAACAAATCAGCTTTTGTTCTTGTTTTTCCAGGCAGGATGTTTGCCTCTGCTAACTAATTACATAACCAATGGCTTTGCTTAGTCTTAAATGTCACGCTCTTGGTGGTGTGAATGGTGTACACAGCTACACTTGTGCCTTCAACACACAATATAGATTGTGTTGCTTCCTCTTTTCCTGTGGATTTTTAGGGTTGGGCAAAGCATTTATATCGTGTTCCACCTGAAACTTTCCAAGGAGATGTGTAGGCTGTATGTGCACTGGGAAACAATCACAGGTGAAATGATTGCCAGTCAGTGTGTGCGTGAGAAGTCCAACCTGCAGCAAGAGAACCACACATAAATCATTTTCTGGGTGCCATATACACACAGGGCTGTGCCTGGGTATGATCAGTACAACAAGCAGCTTATCTCAGGATTTCTCAACCTGGAAATCATTGTCTCGTTCCACACATTTCTGCAGAAAACAATGGGTTAGCCACCCTGCCAAGTCAAGAGACTAAAGAAACAAATAAATGCTGTAGAGCAGGATGACTCTGCTCATAACAACCAAAGGTGTCTGAACGCCTGATATGGAACTCCAGCTCCCCAGGGCACGGTTCAGTCCAGTCTGGAATCCCATAAGCAGCATGATTTTGCCTCTCTCAGGATGGCAGCAGGTAGAAACAGGAACAGCATTTTCCTACACCCCTGGCAGAAAAGTGGAGACAACAGAAAAAAAAAGCTAAAGCTGACCCTCAGGTTGTAGTTTGATTGAGTCCAGGCCCTGAAAATCTGTTGTGACCATTTTCTGTTAAATGCTGACAGTGGGGTTCCAAAGTTGTTCCCAAACAACTGAGAGCTGCCAAACTTCTAGGCAGCAATTATCTGATTGTGCCTCTGCTGTTAACAGGGCTGCATCTGCGTGGTCTTTTTGGTACTAACTGTAGAGGGGACCCCAGGGACACCTTTGGAGGTGTCCACGTTGACCAGATTACCAGGAAGAGGCAAACCTGCCTGGTGACACCTGATCTCTTACAGTTATCCTTGGCCTTTCCATCAGCTCTGTGCTTTGCCAGCTGGTTTGCTTGATCCTGTTACCAGTTCCTGCTGCTCCAACTCAGCTCTGTGCAGCAGAGTTTCCCTGTGGGAGATTAAAGTCCTCATACAAACCCAGCGAGGAACCTAGATTCTGATGCAATCTTCCTTCAGGTGTGAAAAAACAGATTAATCACTTTTTTTTCTATTGAGGCTGAAGGTGTGTGATCTGTTTTATTTAATACCAGACAGAGGAGTGAGAGTAGAGGAGCTGACAGCCTGGAGGAGCTTATGGAAGGGGTGGGAGGAAAATGAGGTGTCAGGTTTTGTGATTGTAGTGTCTGCATGTTCTCACTGTGATTATCTTTTGTTATCAGTGTTCAGAAAGAGTAATTTGAGGTGTGTCCTAGACCTCAGGGCATGGTGGCTAGGTTGATGCACATGATTTTAAGGTAAAAGGCTGTAGGAAAGGCAGAATACTAAAAACAGTAAATAGTAAAAATACCATCCTCATAACACCTGCAAGAATTATATGTCACTTTGCTGTGGACAGTCATCAAATCTGTATGCAAGCTACACAATAGCAACTGTAAATTGGATGATTTTAGTAGGTAAAATGAAGGGAGGAAACCAAGATTTACACATACAAATTTTACAGTCATGAAAAATGAGACCTTCAAATATGCACAAATAATAAAGACCCGTATTTCTAAAAGACAACCTAGAGCATAACATCTTAATGTTCAATTAATGGTGATTTAGCACTAGTTTCAGAATAATACCACTTTTTTTTTTCATTTGTGCTGTATGACTTCCATCCCACACAAGTTCTTCAAGGTTATTGCACCTCAGAGGCCTTAACATATAGACACAGACTATATATGGGCTAAAATGCAAGTCACAAACACCCACTTGATCCACATAGATGAGTTTTATCAAGTCAGCCTAACTAACTTTAAACCTACCCAAGAAACAAACAAAAAAATAAACAACCAGAAATCAAGCTGGTTATATAAAACAAGTTATATAAATTTAAAGAAAATAGGAAATATGAGTACTTCTAGTTTAAAAAAGTGCCTAGTTCACTGAGAAAATAATACAGTGTCACACAGCTTTAGATAGATATTAGAGTTCATGTTAGGCACCATCTCCAGCCAGCTGAAGGATACAGGAGCTAAAGGAGCTAAAGATATGCTCATCTAGTTCTGCTACCAGTGTCTAGGAACTGTCCTTGTTTTTTACAAACAGAGACAAAATCTGATGAATGGGAATAACCAGATGCACAGATTCCAAAACTAGGGTGATAGTAAAGAACAGACAATAATTAGATAAAGGACAAGGAGATCTAGTTGGTTTTTTTTAAGAGCTGCAAAATGAACGTATACAATATTTCAGGCAGATGATGCAGGCTCAAACAGTGGCAATATTAATATTTTTGACCACTGTCATCTTTTGGCATGGTGCAAATAAAGGAAAGGATGTGTTTAGTGCCTGAAGTAAGAGATGGCCTTGTTTCCACAGGGAGGAATTGGTGCACTTCAGGTAAATCTAACACAGAGATAGAGTATGCTTGAGGATCTAACACGAATTTGCCACATCCACCATTAAAAATAGTTTGCCAGAAGTCTTTGTCATAATGAGAAGCCTTTAGATACTTCAGTGCATAAAAGATCATACTTAAAACATAAAAATATACAATCATGGACAAAGAATATTTAGCAAAGAAGACAGGCCTGTGGGGTAATTAAATTGGAAAATTAGGATGGCAGTTAAAGCCTTTTATTAAATATCATATAAATAACATATCCTGTAACAACAACAACAAAAAATCCTTTTCTTTGAAAATAATCCTGCTGGAGAAGGCATAGAGAAAATCTTGTCTTAACTGCATTGGTTTCTAAATTTGTGTTTCCTGGTGCAGACAGTGATTAAAAGTTTTATTATGCCCCTCAGAGGTTTAACTTAGAGACTGGTAGCTACTCAAATTGTTTCCACAAATATTCTCTGTCATGTTCAGGCCCAAACGCAGCCATTTTTCAGCTATTCAGTGGAATTAATGGAAGCTGTGGCAGCACAGCAGCTTTTGGTGGTACTTTGTCCTTTTTGACTTTGAAGCACTGCAATGTAAAATCCCTAGGAAATTAAAAGCAGCTTTTTGAGGAAGGAAAATGGGGAGGAAGACATGGGGGAGGAGGGGAGACTTCTGTGCCTGGAAATACCTGTTCTGTGCGGGGGCTCAGAGAGTATTTTAAAAATTCTTTTATTAGTCACACTGTCAGCCCTGGATGAGATTTGTGAACTCTGTATGGTTTAGCTGAGACTTGTATTTGTCTCAGAAGTCACCCCCTCCCTCCCTATGGTGTAACATCTCCCAGACTTGCCTGGAGCTTTATCTTTATCTGATATTGAAAACAGTGCAGATTGCATCTTTGTCTGCTGACAAGTGAAGAAAATTATCAAAATTGCTTCATGAAATGGAAAGCAACATGATACACGATTATTCTTCTTTGTTCCTTAATGATTTGGTCATCCTTTCCTCAGCACTGGCATCTCCAGACTCCTACCATTGTGCAGATCACAGGGTCTATAAATATTTAACAGTTCATCACATTAAGCTGTAGTAACATCTCCAAAATAAAAGGAAAATTAGAAAATATATCCTGTCTGTTATTTCTGAGCAACTCTGTGTTTCATTAGTTAATTAATTTATCACTTTTCAGGTAAATTGTTTTTATTATTCTCAAATCAAACACTTTTTTGAACAGAAATTACATTGACATGTTTGTCCAACTGTAGCATTGAGATTTTTTTTTAAGCTTAAAGTTACATGGAAATTGAATCCAAAATGATGGCTGAACTTTCATGAATTAAAGCTCAATTTCTGAGGCCAGCACACTCTTTAATTCATAAGCTCCATTAAGTGCTGCTAAAATCCTCCTCCTATCTGGGGCAGCTTTCTTCCTAGCTTTTTAAGAGCACTGAAACAAATTCTGCTTGGTTTGTCCACTAACAGGCAAGTCAGAATTCCAGTAAAAGTCCCTTCTGAAGATTTTTTTTGCCCAGAAATGTTTTTTGTGGGGGGAGAGAAAAAAAAAACAAAAAACAACAACACCATCACAATTTAAAAGTTGAGAGGATTATTACAACTGATGACATCAAATGTGGGACATGAGTCAATGCATTCAAGAAGAGGGTTGCCAACTTGAGACACCTAAACAAGTGGAAGGAATAAACCAACAGGAACCTCATGAAATTCAAGAAAAACAAATGCACAGTCCTGATCTGGGATTGAATAACCTGGTCTGATCATGCCAGTGAGCTGCATATTGGATCAGGGACTTCTGAAGTTCCCTTTCAGTCTGAATTATCCCAATCTCTTATCACTTGGCCCTAAGATCAATTTTATTCTTTAAACATATTTGTAGTCTTAAGTAAACAAGTTTAAATATGTTTCTTTCATTAAATTGCTTTTTTTTTTTTTTAATATCTGACAATCCTTGTTGTAGAACATCCTAATTTTGAGTCACATGTGACCTAGTTTTCCTTGTTGATTATTCTTGATCTCTCTGTTCCTTTATCTGGAGTGACATATGAAAGTATCTTGGCACGGGCTGAGTGCAGACTGAGAAAGCCAAGGTCACACTCTTGTTTTCTCTCCCCATCTCTCCTCTGATGTGAAGGTTTTATTAACTGCCTGACCCGCTGCAGTTAGTTAATAGGCACCAAACCAGTTTTCACTGCAAGCCCCATGTAAAAGGAAAATCACGTTCACGGCAGCTTTCTCTGATTTATCAGTTAAACCCAAGCCAAGGTTTGAAGTGGTTGAAGGCCGCAGAGAAGTGCGGCCTTCTCTCTCCCTGCTGCGTCCAGTGACACTGGGCCGCCATTAACCGAGCCAGGCAGCCAGGCCAAACTCACAAACCTTGGGGAAAACCAGCTGACAACCATACCAGGAAACTGCTAAGAGACTTTGGGCAGCTGTGATTAAAGAGGTGGAGAATTTGGGGCAGAATTGGAGTGGTTGTGCAGGCCTGCACACCACCAGAGTGACAGGAGCAGCAGGGCCGGGGTGGCACCTCCCTCACTTCAGCATGGCTGCTGCCTCAGTGCTGCCTTTCCCACATGGAGATGGGAATGGGAAGGGCCATCTCTCTTTTGTTTTGCTTGGTGTCACCATCTATTGCTCAGAATCTGCTGTGCTCCTACCCAGGGTGCAGCTTGTCAGTAGAAGAGGCCTCAGGTTTGGCCTGTCCTTGCTGGGAAGGATGGACAGCCCATGATAGAGCAGGAGGCCGAGTTCTTCTCGGGGAAGAACCCCTGGAAAGTTTTTATTAATTAGTTTTTATTAATTAGTTTTTATTAATAGCTCTTTATTAAAGTGGTTTATTTTATAAAAGAGATGTCCAAGTATTGAACACTGAATCCCTGAGAGCAGGATGCATATCTCTAGCAGGCCACGTGTGCAGCGTGTTTCCATTTATATAAAGCAGCTCATTTTTAGGAATTGTGTGGAGCTGCCATTCCACGACAGTGGAAATTTGCATGAATACCCAAGACTCAATTTTGCAGAGTTTTACACCTTTGTGTAAGGAAGAGGAGAAGCAGCCTGCTGGTCCCCAACAGCAGCATCTCAAAGCCAAAATCTATATGGGGATGATATAAAAAAAAATTAACCGACACAAAGCCAAGCCTCAGGTTAAACTTTGAAAGCATCATATGGGAATCCTCAAAAAAGGAAGGCTTAGCATGGGTGGAATTATAAGGGTGACTGTTTTGCTCAGTAATGAATCCACAGACAACAGAGCACCAGAAACAGATCCTTCTGCAGCTGCACCATCTCCTTGGATGAGCGGGGGATCTGTGCCTGTGCCTCATCTGACAGAGAACTTTGTGGGGTAGTGCAGAGCTGCTTCTGCAGCCCACTAAATCCACAGAATAGAAAAACAATTGCTGCCATATTTAACTGCAAATAATGCCCAGTGACAGTCTGTGTGGGTGCAAGCAATTACCATGTTCTCTGCATGGTGTGAATTCCTCCTGTCTCCGACGGCTGCAAAGCTGAGTGTGAAGGAAAGATTACTTGGAAGCCAGGTTTTTATGGGATGCAGAGTAGAATTCATGGTGGAAAAAAAAAAAGACAACTCATATATTTATCCATTCAAATAAACCTTATTTTTAAATGAAGATCTATGTGGGTAAAAATTAATATTGTTAGTCCTAATATCAGTTCTTCATGCAATACAGCCTCATTTCCATTTTGATTTACTGTGACGTGATTTCAACAGATTTTAAAAGATGATAAATATTGTGGATGAGGTTTTTTCCTTTTAAAAATGCTTTACATAAAACCGAAATGTCAATTATAGTTTTAGATTGCTAGCTCTAATCAGACAGATGTATAAGACCAAGTGTCACAGGGAATATTTGGAAATAGCTGTCATTAAAGGAGAATCTTTGAAACAGTAATATATGCCAGAAATCAGGCATGTTCCAGAACAGCATAAAGGAGCCAAGATCTCAGGTCTTGAAAGCCCCAAGGACTGTGAATAAATCTCATCTATGGTAGCTACAGAAAAATAAATAAATTTGTGTCAAACCATTTTGCCTGAACTACATGTAGTCATTTAAGGACAGCATTGCAAAACCTAAATATTTGTCTTCCTTGAGACAAGTTAAGTGATATTTCCTGCAGAACATTTGCACAAAGAATCTAAAGATCCAGTATGAGCAGGAAAAAAGCTTGACATTAATCCAACACATGCAGCTCTTTTTTTACCCAGGAAAATTCTTCCAAAATGTTAAAGTAACATTTCATAGCTGCAGATACAACTATTTAGCCAAGTTCCAAGGAAGACTAAATTAAACATTGAAAAGAAAAAAAAACTGAAGAAACCTTGTTTTTAATCAGAGCTCTCAACCTGGGAAAGATCAGCAGGCTACATTTGAGAACAGATTAATTTATCCTTAGCTAATTACCCTGCAAGGTTCAGCTGAGCTGCCAGCACCACTAACAGTCAAGACATATCAACAATGGATTGTTCTGTCTGTTTGATAAACTCATTCACTGAACACATTGATTTCTGGCCGTGCATGTACAATAAAATCTAGGCACTCCACAGAGCTACTACTCATCTCATTCAGATCATTTTCTGCCTTTTTGTTATGCCTCATTATTTTCAACCCAGTTTTTGCATCATTCTTTCTAGTTTGGGGAGAATTCTGGCAGTCAAGACCAGTGTGTTCTAGTTCTTGCTCTGCTGCTCATTATCTCTGCAGTTTTAACAGCTCTGACTTCAGCTGCCCCGTCTGCAAAACTTGAATAATATTTTAAAGTCTCTGGGGGTCTTTTAAAGTATTAAGTAATTCTCACAGTGAAACACACATACATTGCACAGGGACACATTCATTTAGTTGTAATATCCCGTGGCAAGCACACATTTTGATTTTGCTTTGAAATATAAACAGAAAAAAAATTTCATCACTTACCAAGAAGTCAGTGCCTTTTTTTGTCTTTTCAGTACATAGAGACATCAAAAGAACTGAAAATTTCATGGAAAGAGTGTGACGATCACACAAGTTTCCTTTTCTTTTTAAGTTACTTAATAATATACATATAAATATGGGAAAATTTGAAGTAATTAAACCTAATGTAATTTTTTTTACTTAACAACGAATAAATTGTGCTCTCACTAAAACTACTGCTTTCTGCAAAATCAGAGACTGCTTTCACTATCAACCAGTCACTATGATGGACATTAACAAGAATCAAATCAGGTCCTTTCTATTGAAAGCTTAACAGTTTGCTGAATCTCAGTTGAAATATGGTGACAGCTTGCTTTGAATGAAAGTACACAGTGAAGTTTAATTTGGATATTATACCCTAAAAAGCCAGTCCTTAGATTCAGAGAAGCATTCTCATTTTAATTTCTGGTTTAGTTAAACAGTAAGACCTTAAAGAAAAGCTACTTCTTTAAAGCCTGAGGTAATATATGTCTTGCTACCTGCAGAATAGGAATGTACTTTCTCTTTTTAGAAGTATAACAAAACTAGAAAGCAAACATTCTTCCTACTGTGCAAAGAAAGAAGTATACTGTTCATTACACCAAGAAGGAAACTTCAAAAGTTAAAAAAAATACTATGTGTTTTAGACTGTACTCTGACTGCTACTCTATGGCAGAAGAATTATAATCCCAATAAATAATCTGTAAAACCTCCAAACTCTACCACGTGCTGATGTTGGGTGTGTCAGCAATATATCTGAGTTACTACTTGATTACTCCTGTTGCACGAAATTTCTTACTAATTGAGACACAGCAGAAATATCAGTGATTGTTTATAGTCCCTCTGGTGTTGTGGTAACATCAGTCTTAAGAACTACATAATTATTGGGATTAAAAGTCACTGGTTTGGTTCAAATTACGTTGAGAGTGTTTGGTGGCATTTTAGAACACAATGTGCAAAGTTCCTGCCTTTACATTGCTGGAGGCTAGAGTTGGCTGTTTTGATATATTCTTAAGAGCAGAGTAGCATGGCATTAAGGGACAATAACAGCCTTAAGCTGGCCTCTGGAACCACCACCCATTCTGTTGACATTATCTTTTGGCTGTCTGCAATTGATTTAAAACCAAACAATGGCGTTACATAATGTGCTCTTCATAAAATTACTGTCTCGTTATTAAAGTTCTCAGCTGACCTTGCCTGTGTATGCACTGTGTAGCTGGTCTGGAGAGAGCCCTCAGATGAAGTTTTCATCAAATTCTCGAGGGCTACATCTTCATTTTTGCATTAATTCAGCTGATCTGACACTGAGGTTGGGCATTTGTGGTCTGACACCTTGTAAAGCTCTAGGGAAGCTGCTGTGCCCTCAGTGGTACTGTCACCACGCCTTTAGGACAAAAAAATGTCTCCATTCTAAGTTAACACAGGTTTTTCCAGCCCAAGTGTCCTTGCTTTTGTCAAATCCAGAGGTATTTGGGAAAATTATAACAGCATATTGTAGTCTGTAGTCATAATTCTCCAATATTTACAAGCTGGCATGGGGAGTCAGCTCAGGAGTCTTTTGTTCAGATGTACCATTAAAAGGTGCTACATTTTCATTTAATAGTCCTTAGGAGAGATTTCCTGGCAATTTGTTTAATCTGTTTAAGACTAGGTTTTTGAGGATTTTTTTGGAGGGGCACTGGAGTTTGGTGCACAACATCCTGTGGCAATGAGTTTTTCAGCTTGACTTCATTTTGTGTGTAAAATCCACCTTCTTTTTCATTCCTTGCTTCATAAGTATAATTAATGCATATTCATTCTTGAATTGGGCAAGACAGTAAATAACCCTCTTCTATCTGCCTTTTTTTGTTTGCTTCATTCATGGCTTTTTAGTCTTAGCTGTGTCCTTCCTTAGCCATTGGTTTTCCAGGCTGAGATGTGTGAAGAGGGAAACTATCTTTGTCATTTTTTTGCCCATTTCTCCATAATCTTTGGTTCTACGATATCCTTTTAAGATGGGCAAGGTCATAAAATCACAAGAAATACACACGATATTCAGATTTATACAATATTCAATGTCATATGTAACAATATTGTGTTATATATGGTAAAACAGGGAGATTTTCTTTGTTCCTTTTCTGTTCACTTCTATTCTTTCTTTTATTGTTAGCAAGAATGGAGATAATGTTTTCCCAGAAAGCGATAAACTATCTTTAACTTAAAGTTCCCACCCTGGTAGTTATTACACAACTTGGAGTCACTTGCTGCACACGTACATTTAGTAATTTTTTTCTTTGTGCTTTTATCTACACTGCATTTTCTCAGTTATTTTATTGACCATCCTTTTTCTTTCTCTGCTTCCTTATAGCTTGTTTTTACTGACCTGAATGATTTCAATTTCAAGAGAAAACTGCCACTCTGATATCACTGTTTTTCTCCAATAATTTATTACCATGATGAACAGCCCTCCCATGTCATTAGGATATATTCCTTTTCTTCATAGGAGTGTGAACACCTGCAACCCCATTTTCACCTCTCAGCAGGGGAAGGCCCTGAAATTCTCTCAGCACTGAGCTATTCACACTGCAACAACTTTTTTCTTGGTTTTTACAAACCAAGCATTTACCAAACCCAGCTGAAGTTGCACATGGTCCAAAAATCCCATTATTTTCTGTCTGAAGTATGTAAAGGAAGGATCACAGGAGTTGAGGCCTTATCTAGCCACCACAATCTGTCATATTATCAGTCTAATGGCTCTGGGAATCACTCTGCCCATAAAACACTGGCATAATTCAAACAGTCTCAAGTGCTCAACTGTTTGATGCAAAACACACTTTGAAGTTTAATCGTGACCATAAACGCTTATTGCTTCCCCAACGGTGCACATGTTCAAAGATCACATATTCTGTGTGCAGTCCAATGTGTGAAAGGACTGGCATAGGAGGGTTTCCCTCATATTTTTATCTCATCTATGTCCTGCAGAGATTCCCTGCCCTAATAGGTCGTACTGATTTATTTTTTACTGTAGTACCCTTAGAAAAGTAGAATCCTGCTTTGTCGTCTCGAAAGCTTAGTGGTACTGGAAATTAAAAGCTTAAAAGGTGACTACAGTGCAGAGGGAAGGCAGGAGAATCAGGGAGGATGTGGTAATTTTACAATAGTAATTTAGACACTTTAAAAAACTTTAAAACTTATAATAGTCCAATATAATACATATAATTACACTGTAATTATATTGCAGTTACAATGTGTCTAATTACGTTGTAATTGCATAAATAAGGAATGTTTAGACCACTGAATAAGAATTTTAAACGTTTGTTTTTTCAAATTATTTAAACCCAACACAGGAATTGAAAAGAACTGCCTTCTCTCATACATCCCAATATATGTTATGAATTAGGAATCTTTCAAGATCATGAATACAGTGGAATTGCATTTTCAACTTGAACTAAGTATTCAAATTCTTTTTACTATTTTTTTAGCTATGGTGTGGTTACAAGCTGCTAACTAAAGCACGTAATCAGAAAATACCCACAAAAATTTTATTTTAAAAACTTAAATTCAAAAATGTAAGTTTTTAGTAAACGTTAAAAGTAGAAAATTATCTTCCTATTCACACCACCATGTATTTGTCTTTCTTTACAAAGAGGAAACCTGGCTCAGGGCTCAGATTTGCAAGGTGGGCAGTCAGGATGCCATCAGAATAATATGGAGCATATATAAAATTTGGGGGGCTTATGTTTTACTACAGAATGTAGAATTATGCATATCTGCAGTTATCAAATTATCATAATTGTTATTAATTCCTATTTATTGATGTTATATTTTTAATATACAGGAAGAAGTTAGAATTGGTAAAATTAATTCTCTTTTGTATTTGCAATCTACTGTTACAAATGTAAATGTAATACAAAATCAGAGTGCAAAGTGACTGCATGCCAGCTCAAAACAATGAATTTTTGTTTTCATTACATTCCCTTTTCTGAGGTTTCTTCTTCTATAGAGCTGTATATGCAGTCAATTCTTCTGTGTCATCAAGAATTTAATGAAATCACAAAACCCTTTTAGAAATTTTAAATTTAATGTGTGCTAAGCCAAAGCCAAAAAACAAGTTAGTATAATATGATGGTAGCACACACTTTTAAAATTCTATCACATAGAAACTCCTAAATGAAAAGCATCACAAGTGGATGGCAGGGTTTTTAATACAAATTATGCAGGTTGTCTCTGTTGTCCTCCTGAAAGGCATGTAATATGTAAGGTATTAATCCAGGAGATAACTGCAAGTGTGCCATTGTGAGCTAGAAAGGTGGGACTTTTCCACAGAAAACCTCAGAGGGAAAAGGATACTCTGGCTGGAAGGATGTCATCTGAAGGATGACATTTTGATGTACCCGTGGAGTGTACCTGCATGGCCTTCCTTCACACCTAAAATTCCTTCAAGGTCCTGAAGGCACATTCCTCTTCTGTCTGACAAGCAAATGAACTGCACATTTTTCACCGAGTGTTCAATAAGGAGAAGTGTAATGGGATCCCCAGAGCTGTGCAAGTCTGGAGCACAAGTGACAAAGTTTTCATGAGAATGGCATCAAGACTATCTTCTGAAAAATGCCCCCCCAGTGTGTTCTCTGTGTTCTCTTTTGCTCTCATGCTGCACTGCAGTGCATTTTTAGCTGAGCTATCTTTGTGTGCCACAGTATATGAGGGAAGAGACAGGTCAAGAACATCACCATAAGAGAGAAGAATATGAAAATATAGAATTTGAACTCCTTTCTGCCAGAAGCACATTAGGAGCTCCTGCAGAGACACAATGACGTCAAACTGGAACAAAGCACCTTCATTTCAGCAAACTTCCATATTAACAAATATTACTTTTATCAAAAAGTAATAAAAATGTCCCGAACTTCACTATTTGCTGCTGCTTCATCATCTCTATCCTCTCAAGTGGAAATCTTAGACTACCAGAAATTGCTTTTGGGGAAACGAGTCTTCTTTGCAACCAGAAGTCATTCTCACTTTTCTGTGAGATCTCTAGAGACCTGGATATTGTTTCAATGGCCTACAATAAAACCTGGTTTATTTGCATTGAATGTACTGCATTACATGCATTAAACATATTAGCAATGCATGTGAAAAATTATGGGCTAATGGCATTAAGATTTCAGGCTCCTAGCAACCTGCTTTTCTCAACTGCTCTTCTTTGAAGATTAAGTATCTCTGCAGCACTATTTTATATTTCTTGTGGATTTGTGGGAAGGAGAGCTTTTAGCCACTTTCAACCACTCCTTTAAGCATCAGTACATGAAGCTATGGCCATTCATTTTAGTGTCAAAAATGAAAAGCTGCTGCCAAATAGACCCTTTTGTTTCCTTCAGCACATTTATGCACAATAGGTTCTATATTTGCTTTCATACTCTAATGTCTTATATACATAGTGTTTATACTATGCCTTAGCTCTTTTTTACAGGGTGTGGCTGGTGCAAGTGCTCCAGTGCTAATCTTGTAACTTTGTGGAATGGGCAAAGTTATTTCCAAGCATTTTCCAAAGTCTGGAAGCCCCAGTGGACAGGACTGCCCATCTCATTCATATCCAAAGGGACAGACCCAGAATGTTGGGAAACATCCTGAAATTTGGGGCACTAATTTATAAACTGGATACAGCTGCAGCCAAAGAAAATCAGCCCAGTACGAAGTGAAAATTATGCATGAATTGCTTCAAAAAAGGGGAATGTTGCTTTTGGAACAGAGGGTCATTAAAACTGCGTCAATTAGAAGGCTGGCTTTTCCATTATTTTTCGTGTTTTAGTGAGTAACACCTTACGAGTTCAGAGGGGATTGAATGTAGGGTCATATGTAAATAATGCAAGTACAGGGCAGGATTTGGGGGGGTGTTGCCTTTTTTTTTCTGCCTTTTTTTTTCTTTTTTTTTTTTCTTTTTCCACATAATAACTATTTTAGGTTGGACCAGACACCCTGAAACCACTTTCTTGTCCATGCACGCAATCTGTAAATTTTCCCTCTCTAATTTATGTTGGTGAGTGATTTTGGTTCTGCTTTTGTGTAGTTCCATAGTCATAGTTAAACACTATGGTGTTAACATAGGACTAAGACTAAATAATAAGACTAAAATCCAGTGTGGGTCTTCAAGCTCCTTTAACTATCAGTCTTCTCTGATCAGGAACATTAAGGCAGAAGTCAGAGCTGTGCTGAACTCTGAAAAACCATTCTTGGCTTTTGTGACTTCACTTTAAGGACATTTTGAACATAAGGAAAGGAAACAAACTGCTTCCAAAACACGTAAAAATAGGGAGAGAATGGATCCTGCAATGGAGATTCTTTGTGGGGGGGTGGTATTCTTCCTTCTCACTATTTCCTGTTATGCATTAAACATCTATATTGCTTAGAGAGGAAAGAAAAAATGGAAAGACAAATATTGGTATATATCTTAGCAAAAGATCCAGGTAATTATCTTCCTTACTGAAAATCTCATCAATCTGCTTTTGTTTGAATTCCTTTGGCCTGCAAATACTTTCAAAATACACATGCTCATAGAGAAAGGAAAGCTTATGTATTGGATGAGTATGTTGTAAAATGAATTTTTTTCTCATGGCATAATTTACATGAATTACTAAAATCCACTAGAATTTTTCTGGAGATGCAGTATTGCCCACTTTTACCTTGCTGTAACTAGACAATTTCAGCTTTAGAAACAGAGTGTCTGCACTAAATGTTCAACTGGTCTGCCTGTGAATTTGGCACTTTTCCTGCCATAAGTCCCTCTTTGAGAGGAAAAAAAAGCTGATTTTAGCTTGTGATAAACTTACTGGAGAAAGAAGTGTGGAATATAATCCAGTGCTAGAGTTTCTCATTTTAGGCTTTGGATGTGTTCCTCATTCCTCACACACAGTGTTTTTAGCCCAGAGCTTGAACTAAAAATTCTGTTTGCTTTCAGAATGTGGGACTGAACCCCATGGCTTGGTAAATATAAAGAGCTGTGATGCTTCAGCAAGGAAATTCCAACGAGCCTGGCCTGGCTGCCAGGGTGTTGCCATGCCACTTCTGTGTTTCTTGAGGGTGCCATTGTAAAACACTCATATCACACAGGCTTCCAGCACTGCTGACATTTGATTTAGAACAACACTTGTGAGAGTTTGGAGGGGCTGAATGGTGCACACAGCTTTCCCCCAGCCCTTCATCATCTGTGTGTTTGAATGCTTCTCCAAGCAGTTGCTGCTTAGTTTTGCATAGCTGTAAATTACAGAAAAGCCATCTGAGTTATCAGATTATATCATTTCCTCTAATGCACTGCACTACAGTGCCTGCAACATGTGGTGCAGAGGTCCATGCTTTAGTAAGATTATTATTTTGTGATTCTTTTGCAAATACTGCTCAGAGATTTTTTTAAGAATAATTTTTGTGCTGCTGAAGAGGGAAATTGTGGGAAGGCACTGAAAATCTGCTGTTCTGAGGGATCTCTCCTGTATCTTTGCTGCACATTTGGCTGAGTAAAAGCAGATTCTTGCCACAGTATTGTGCAGCCAGTGAGACAAGTTAGCCCAGTTTGCAGTGCCACTTAACCTGGATATCAGGGTTTTATTTGATAGTGCAAAGACAAAAGGGCAGGATCTCTGACAGTATCACTGAAATGAGAAAAGTATTCTCACAGCCTCTCCTTGGACCACAGACTACAATTGCTCTATTTGATAACCTGCACACAGCTGAGCAAACAGTGAGCAAACTGAACAGTAGGAAATCTTTATCAAGCAGCAGCTTTAACCACAGCTTGGTTCTGCCAGTGCCAGGAAGGAAGATGATGGAAGAAAACAATTGGCCAGCTATGGCTGCAACAGGTTTTGACATAAAATTAATTGCTGTGCAGACACAGTAATGCCTAAGCCAATTTCTCTGGCACTGCATATAGCATATGTACTGGTTTATGTAAATGTGGGCACTTCACCTATGGCAGGGGCAAGCCCCATGTCACAGTGAAAAGCTAGAACTAAGCTGTGTTTGTGAAGGAGACTGCAGGAGAGCATGGTAAAGTACTTGTGAGCTTTACAAAGTGCAATGATAACTAAAAGATATTTTTGTCTGTAACACCAAACATAGGGAGATACTGAGTTTTTGAATTTAACTTTGTGGTGATTATTCTAAACTGCAAGTCAAGTCAGATCTAACATCTCATGTGAGTGAGTTAATATGCACAGGATATTATCCCATATTATCCCAATTGCATCCTTCATGGTGGCAAGGATGCTTTGATTCATCTCAGTCAGGTTCCTGCAGTGTTGCTGCAATATCTGACACTCTTTGTCCCTAAGCACTGCTTTTTCTGTGAGATTTCTCTTTGGCAAACAGCATTGACAGAAATCCTGAAACCCTTCAACAGCAACAAAATCATAGGAGGCAGCCTGGACTGATTGCGTGGTGTAACAGCACATGTGAGGGATTAAAAAGAAAATATAAAAAAAAACTTAAACTGTAAGATTTTAGGGAAAATCTTGATCCATTTGAAATCATTAAGGCTCTTCTGCAGATGTCACTTGGAAGTAATTTGTTACCAGGAAGAGATAATTAGAAGGGTTTTTTTTTAAAGTTATCCAACTGCTGAACCATGTGTCCCCTTTTATTCCCCCCTTTTTTCCTCTTGTGTTCCTTAATCCTTGTTCTCTAAGTCCTATTGTATAATTATTATATACTCAATCTTTGTCTATTGCCCTTTTTTCAGTAGAGGTGATAGCGATCACCATAACTTTGTGAATTATTTACTTAAAAATTCTATTTTCAAAACACAATGATTCAATATGCTTTGAACACAACTTTGAACCACTGTTAAAAGTGTATAAGGTATGTTTTAATAGTGTTATGTCAATACTACGTGGAGTGAAACCTTCTATTGCAAGCAAAAATATGTTTATTCAACTTAGAGATATCTTTTTATGTGAAGTTTATATTAAACACATCCATGACTTTTCCATGACTTTTGACTTTAGTGTGAGTGTGGCATCTTTGTTGTTTGAGACCATCAAAACTTCTCTCTTTCTGCCAGCATGACAAATAGCCAATATCTTCTCTACTCCAGCTTGTGCATTCATGTCATCCAAAGAATGCAAATTCCATCAAATCAAACTATTTACCTTCTTAAAGTGCTACATGTGCTAAAGTGCTTTACTGGTTCGTGTCTGTAATTACCTTTGATCCCTGCTAACTTAAAGGAAAAAAGCAAAGACTCTACTCCCATGCATTCCAGAAAAAATATCCAAAAAACTACCAGAGCCCTTCCATTTGAACCTCTTTCTGTTTGCTGCTGTTCCTTTTTTAGGTACAGGAATTTGTTTAGTCTGAAAGGAATCAGGAATAAATCAGATCAAAGCCCTTTTTTTCTTGTGACGTTAGACTAAAAGCCTGCCACTCACAAATTATAAAATGTCTTCATCAGTGCTTGTATGCAAAAGACTGCATTCAAACTTCTGGCAGTGTTCTACCAATTTATCTGCAATAAAATTGAGAGGGAAATGAGTAAAATTTTAGATTCTGTACAATTCTGTTCTGTACACCCTGGCTAAAGACAGACAGAGTTGTACCTTCATGAAAGGTTTGGGGAAGCTTTTCTACACTTACATGGTTAAGGGTTTTGTTATGTAACAGTAATAAAAATTTGTGTTTTCCTGCTAACCTAAGACCATTCTAAGATGGTTCTTTGTCATTGCAGAGCACTGCACTACTCTGTTTCACATGGTGCAATAAGACTGTTAGCCACATTAATAGTAAAATCTAGGTGTGACAAAGAAGCTGCCTTAGGTGTGACTTATCTGTCAGTCTGATGAGGAACTGGACTTTGAGTTTTTTGAGCCTTAAGAAATCTTTAAAATGTCATGTAGATGGGAAAGGGTTACAGAGTCAGTTGATATCCAACCCTTCTGCTCCTAAAAATTTAATCACTGTGAAGGAATTAGGTGAGGCTCGAAGAACTTGTTTGGCTGCAAAGTGTCATCAACACAGTCTGAATTGTTACTTTTTGTGCTGGACCCAGACAAGCAGAGGTAGATGAAATCTTTCATTAGAACAGGAATGCACATAATTTTGCAAAAGCTTCTGTCAGTGACCTGACCTTTTCAGGTTGGTTTCTGTCTTCAGCTCAAAAGGTACTAGATGTTTTCAACCTATACATTAATCCAGTTGTGCTATTTTATACTCATAGTGGGTCTTTATGCTGTTTGCCCTCTGGGTAATTAATGTGGTGTCCTGGCAGTGGTCTGTGGGCATGGGGCAATTTGAGTGAAAACCAGAATAAAAAAATAACCAGCTCTGGAGCTGGTCACAGTTTATTATGAACTGAAGAGATGATTTGATAGCCATTTCCTCTCCTTCCTACTAAAAAAATCAAACCAAAAAAAAAGAGGAAAAAATAGAACCGACCAACCAACCAATAACAACAACACAACAAAAAACCAAACCAACAACAAAAACCCCAAAAAACCCAATAAAAAACAAAACAAAACCAACCAAACAAATAACCCAACTAAAACCAAAAAAAAAAAAACAACTCATGAAACAAACCAACAAACCAAACCAACAAACACAAGAAAAGAAGGTGAACTGTAACAATGATTATTATATTATGGTATAGTATATATACAGTATATACTAAACCAATGTGAATTGGTTCTGGTTTCTTTCCCCCCAATTTATCATTCACTGAATTATTTCACAACGTTTTTTTTCAGTAAACAAATTCAATGCTTCTTTCTTGCCTAACTAAAAGAGATTCAGACCCTGAGATCCACAGGGGTTGTACTACCTCTTTCTATCTCAAGAGCTGAATTTTTTGGCACTACAGCCCCTCAAATGAGGTTTCAAATAACTTGACCCACATTCATATCCCTCAAATAGTACAAAAATGCTTCCCAAGAAAATATGAGTCTACTGGTGAAGGACTGTGTTTCTTGAAAAACAAACATCAACTCCCTCATCAGTGTAAGAAGGGTCAAAAGTCAAAATTGCAGGTGATGCCACAGTAATGGCCTGGGAGTAGTGATTTACATGTTAAATGCTTTAGGTAACACTCAAAATATTTTGCTAAGGGAAAAGAACTGTTCTGCCTGTAGGCTCTGTAAAAATCATGGGAGAAAAGATTCACCACCCTTAGTGCTAAAACTTTGGAAGCCTTGATTCTTCCTCACTGCCTTTTGGGAGATACACAATTCCACAATGAATTCAGTTGGAATTTCCTTTTTTAAGGAGTTGCAGAAGTGATTCAAATGTATTATTGCAGCACGGCAGACAAACTGCCAGAAGCAGAAGAAATATTAACTGTACTAGTATTTGCAAAGGTGCATTGGATAATTTCATATTACATCTTACCTTTTTTTTCACAGATCTTACTATCAACTGGATTTTTACCCAGTGTTGCTTTTGTTTCACCAATTTCTGTCATTTACACTGTCATTTAATCAACTAGTCTACTACATTTATTGCTTAATTACTATTTTGCTAGTGCTTAATGCTTGCCCAAAATGGTCTTGTTTCTTCACTGTAAAAGCTCTAAAATTGGTGCCAAGTTCAATTTGCTGCATGGTTCAACCTGTGTTTCATCTCCTTGTTCTCCTTCTCCCTTCATACACCTGTACACAAAAGCACCTGTCCAAAGGGATATTCCAGACGTGTGAATTCATGGTCAGCAATTTGGTTAATAAATTGTCAATTTTAAGATCTGGACGTACAAAAAAAAAGTTGAAGGACAACGTGGATTTCTACAATTTCAGTTGTAGATACAATTCACAGTTCCCTTTTGACAGGACGACAAGGGCCTAAATTGACAGATTTCTTGGTTATTTTTCTCCCAAGAAAAAGTGAGGCATCTTGCCATAGTGCCCCCAAAAGCATGTATCTTAGGTGCTGCGTTTTTATTTTATGGCATATCACATGCTGTTCAGTTTTCATGCCACAGGGCTGCGTTTGCTTCAGAAATATCACATTTTCCTTGCTTTTACTGAAAAGCTGGAATACCAGCAAGGTTTTGTTGGGCTGAAAGGGGAGCTGCATATTTGCTGAGGATCCTTTCACAGACTTCCTTCTACCTTTCTTAGGGTAATAAATTACATTTTTGATGATTCTGAAGCCTCCAAGCAGAGTCTTCAACTCCTGTTTCTACCACAGGAAGGCCTGGAAGCTGCCAGGTATTGGCATTTCAAATATCAATTGTTCTGCCCACAGAGTTCTTCTGGTGTAATTACTGTCCTGAATGGTGGTTCCTGCAGCAAGCTTCTGATTCCACACACAGGAAATTAAAGTCATGACTGCTGTGGAAGAGAAAATTTAATAGACTCCTGTCAGAAATGGATGATGGGAAAGAGTCTTTCAGAGTCTTAGTGTGCCATAAAAACTGCACGTGACATATATTTAAACAAATACTTAATATTTAAATATTTGAATATTTTTTTTAAAAAAAATCATTTTTTCATGGTGTTCCAGCTGTGCCTGGGAGAGAGGAAAATTAGTTTTCTTTCAGTGAGGTGAACTTATTCATAGTGCACATGGGATTGCTGCTCTTTGTGCCTTTGGCAGCCACCTGGCAAGCCAACATTCCTGTGTGTGTTTGCTCCCTTCATTTTTCTGTCCCATTTTTCTGTGATCCTGGAGGGTGAGTGACTCAGAAGGTGCCACAAACACAAAATAATTTTCAGGATGACAGAAGTGTCAAGGTTGGAAATGACCTCTAAGATCACCAAACAATTAACCCAGCGCTGCTGTGCTCACCAGTGATCCCTGTTCCCAGGTGCCACATCCACACTTATTTTTCCTGAAGGTTTCCAGGGATGGTGGTCCCAATGCTTCCCCAGGCAGCCTCTTCCAATGCCTCACCATCATTTCAGTGAAGAAATTTCTCCTGATGTCCAGTCCAAACCCCCCTGGCACAAGGCAAGGCCATTCTGGTTCCGCTCTCCTGTCAGGGAGTTGTAAAAAACCAAAAGTACCCCCCGAGCCTCCTTTTTAACTTGTCAGATAATTGGGTGGGGAGAAAAAAAAAGGGCTCAAGAATTGCCAGGAGTAATGCTGTCTTTTTGCACTCCCCAGAACAGATTAAAAACAGAGAATACCTTTCTTTGCCCTGGTTGTCAGAAGATCTTTTGCTTTTGCTACGTACACCTTCAGAAACCTCAGAAAATATTTTTCCCTAAGTGGAATGTTGACTTTGGAAAGAACCAGAGTGGGAGTATGCATTAAAAAGTCTTTGCAATTTAGAGCTATATTTATATTTCTAATTGTGCTAAATTCTTGGCTAATAAAATAATTATGAAAATACAGCATACTCAAACATACTCTTGAATTAAATTACATAAGTAAACACACATTCATTATTACCTAATTTTCTTGTTTATCCAGCCAAACTCATCAGATAGCTTACAAAGACAAGACAAATAGAAAGCAGAATACATGGTGTAGAGTTTTCATTTTGTTTTTATCTAAAAATGTTTATAAAATTACTTCTAAAATGATACTAAATATTTTACCAGTTGTCATTTTATATTAACAGCATGCATCTTGAATCTAAATTCATTTGAATAATTTTTAATTACTCTAAAGCTCTTAAAAATTAACAGAGAAAAAATTAAAGTAAAATAGCATCAAACTAGACATTTAAATGGATGGAAATTTCCCATACATGCAAGAAAATGTTTACTTGCAGTGTAAGACACAGATGACATGTCTAGCATGTATTGCAACACTCAGTGGAAAGGAAAACTTTTAATAAAGTAATTTAATGGTTTTTAATGTGATAATTTTAACAGCCATGACTTTTCTGCTTATGTAATTTCTTTTTCATCAGACACACTTACATAAAGGCTACCTCACCTAAATAACCTTCTAATTAATGTCCTACATTAATTAGATGGTAATTGAAATACTCATTCTGAGTCATATGTAGAATGTTAACAGCAATGGCTTTCCTTTTTTTTTTTTTTTAAATAGAAAATCCTTCAAGGTCAATATACAATTCTGGGGTTTTTCTCTCTCCTGCCATCATCTTCCCAGTGCATCAGTAAACAACTCTGCTGACACAGAAATTACAGTGAGGATAAGAGTAAATGAGATTTGGTTGGGAAATTTCTGGAATGTGACGGGGACAACTCCTATTAAAAAAAAAAAAATCTATAAGCAATTCTAGAGCATTTTTTCTTCACGGCAAATCAGTCTCAATGTAAAAAGAGCAGGGGAAGCCAGGAAAACTGGTAGGAGGAAGCAATGACCTCAGAATGGTTCTGCAGCTCTCAGTTCTTTCTCATGTGCACACTCCCACCAAGAAGCTCCTTATTAATCCTGATCTGACTTGATGCTGATTTACCACAGAACCTCCAGTCGGGCTTTGATGCACCCAGTTTGCAGTGAATTGCATCTTGACTTGGCTGACAGCTCACATTTCACTGAAACCCTGTACAGCTGAGCAACGTTCGCACTTTAAAATCGACTTTACATATTTTATCCCCATCATTTTCAAAATGGAGCAGTCTCACTCAAAGGTTTCTCGTACTGTAACTTTTAGCAAAAGAGGGGAAGTTTCCTTATCACTTGCTGCTCATCAGGGTAAGGATCTAAGAATTGGGGGTTTTGCCTCATTTTCTTGATTTTCATCCTTAAACAGTGCTGGTCCTTTCTAATAAAAAAAAATTTGTCAGAAATTTGCATATCTTTGAACATATAAGTGTGTGATAATTAGTTTTGCAGGTAAGATAAATAATACTTTCCTTAGCTGAGACCTCATTTTTTTTGGCATGTGTAATGAGATGTGGCAGGTCTTGATAGCTAAGTGAAATAATGTCTTTATAGTTAACACGAAAAAAAAAAAAGAATGAAAAAGGAGAATAACCTCTGTGTGTTTCTGTGAATGGAATTCAAGCTGGTATGGGAAAGGATTCTACAGTACTTGTGATGTTTGCTTTGGCTGCCATCACAGAAAATATTTCAGTGGTAAAACCAAAGGTTAAATGCAACCGGCAGGAAGTTATAAAGGTGAATTGCATAAGATGTTTCTGAATAACAGGAGTTTACAACTCCAGCTATTGCTTCTGTTCAGAGTGCTTGGAAGCTCTGTACAGCAGTAGTAGTAGTATATAAAATGCGAATTTTAGAGTTTAGGGTGATAAGTTTTTCTGGTTGATATGGTACAAATTTACAGGATTAAATTTCATTAATGTAATAAATGTTATATACTTATAACATTATAATTAATATATATTATATAATTATAATATAATAAAATCATTATAATTATAATATAAATACAAGATGCTTGCTCTTAATTTAAAATGACAAAGGGTAAAACATTTACTATTATTTAAGTCAGAGTAGTTTGATAAACATTCCTACGTAAAAACAAAATGAAAAGTCTACACCATATATTCTGCTTTCTATAATATAATTGTGATTATAATTAATATAAATTATGGTATTTCATCAGTTAGAGCAGTGAAGTATAATATGCTGCTTTTCCTTTTGCTAGACTTCCTTTTGAGTTCCTGCTGTTGAAGCAGTTTGGGAAGAAACTAAGGGAACTTTTATATGGTTATTACACTTGTTTGGAGCAGCAGAATGACATGGCAAAGTGAATTTATTGACACTATTCTACCTCTGCAGTTTCCATGGTGAACACACAGCAGTGCTGCTGCTTTGTAGCTTTCTGCCCAAACCATTCCAGAGTTCACCTGCCACTAATTCAACTTTTGAAATGTGAGCAGTGCTTTGAAAATACCCCGAATCTTTGCTTTTATTACATAAGGTGAGTACAGACAGGAGGATTTTCTTCCAACATGGGCAGCCCATAGGTAGAATACACATTGAGCTGAGGCTTTTGATATTTAATGTGCATCCTTGTTAAGGTTTTCCAAACTGGGTGTATTCCATGTGAGCACGTGGAGGGGATATTTCTGGAGGTGTCCAAGTTGATGAGCAGTGGAAAAGGATGAAAAGCCAAATCTCCGAGCCTCTGAGAGGTGTATTAAGCTTGCATGACAAGGTAATTTTGAAAATAAATGAGATCCGGGAGTCACGCTGGTTAAAAGGAATGCCTTTCAACACTGTGAAATGCAAAATTGCACATGGTGAGGTGTGTGACAGCTGTTCAACACCTTAGAGGAGTGAGAGAGTGTTTTCCCACTGAAACTGGCAGAGGGAATTCTATCAAGTAGATTCAGCTTATTTCCTGGCCATCTCTAAACAAACAAACAAACAAACAAACAAACAAACATAAATAAATAAATAAATAAATAATCACTACATGCAAGTCACTATAAAAGGCAGGGAAGTAATTTTAATTCTCTAATAATTTTTAAGATCTGGCTTAATTCTGACTATCATAGGCAGCTTTTCTCTGTTGTATTTAACATCTTTTCAATGCTAAGATTTTGCAGCTCTTCCAGCAAAAGAGTGAGAGAATCCTTCTTGGCATGACAGATCACACTGAAATTATACTGAGATTAACGAGGTGTAATCATGCAGATATCACATTTCCTATGGCATTTTTCTCTCACATACAAGGCCCACTGGCTTTTCTACTTTTCCCTGAGTCTAATAGAAACTTGGCAAATATTTTATGATGAAGAAGCACAGGAGAACTAAAAAAAATGCATGCAAAAACAATTGTAAATAGCTATAAAAAAATCTGTCAAGACTTGGTTGTCTCACAAATGTTGGTTTAAGTGCATTGTAATTTTAAATATCCTTTGATATATAAATTGATCCATAGATATAGATATATAAATTTCACGTGGGCTGAATGAAACTGAGATTCTTGCCAGTTCCAGTGAGGATACTGGCACAGCTGCACTGGCAGAAATTCCAATTTCAATCAGCAAGCTCAGATTCCAGAGAGGACCTTTTATTTAGAAATGACGTGCTGGACAGAATTGTGTTTAGAATGCCACGTTTGTCTCCTGATGGGATTGTTTCCTATTAATTCATTTAAAGGTTAAAAAAAGAAAGAGGTTCCTCCCCCAGAGGGTGCTGGGCACTGCCAGGGAATGGGCACAGCCCCAAGGCTCCAGAGCTCCAGGAATCTTTGGACAATGCTCTCAGGGATGCACAGGGTGGGATTTTTGGGGTGTTTGTGCAGGGACAGGAGATGGATCAATGATCCCTGTGAATCCCATCCAGCTCAGGACATTCTGTGACTCTGTGGCTCCAGATGAACTGCAGAAAGATCGCCCACAGCACCAGGCATTTTGCAATTAAAATGGCACATACAATGAAATAATTGCCAAGCTTAAGCCATTGGACATTTTTTTCTCTGCTAATTTTCATGTTCTTTATGTGCAAATCATTGGAATGAATTTGTTCAGCTTTGTTCAGAACTGGATTTGTCAACAGCCACTAACTAGAAGAGCTGGTTAATGAGTATTTGCCACAAATCACTTTGCTTACGTAGCAAAGTGTGGCATATGAAAATACAGTTTAACTAACCAAACAAAACTGGTATTTATCCTATCATGTATTTGGCATACAAATAATATCTAAAATGGTTTTATTGTCTATTATAATTATAAGGCGTTGTTCTTTACTGTGTGTTAGTCCATTATCAACTGACAACTGCCTTTTAGTTTTATATGAAATAATAGCTCATTTTACCATGAGAAGCTGTGAAAATGCACATTTTTTTCATTGAGCTCTGGAGGCATTGTAAGGGAGAATAGCTTTCAAGCTGTTCATTAAATAGTATCTGCCTATTACTACCTCTAATTTGGACCACAGCAGCACAGGGAATTAGTTTTAAGCAGCACCTAGCAACGTAATGTTTAGAACCACTCACTAAATTCCTCTTACATTAGCAGGAAGAGTACTTTTTACTACTGCTACCCGTGGAGAAGTGGTAATTATATTGCTGCATTTCAGTTCATCCATCATCTGGACATTCTGCAAATGGGTCTCTCTGAACCCCTGTGTAACATCACCAGCTCTGTGTTTGGGTTTTGCTTCTATTTTTTGGTTTTTGGTGTTTTTTAAAATTTGTTCAGTTGGTCCAATGTATTACAAAATCCAAACAGAATTACTTTTTCTGCAGGCCTTTTCAGCTTGGGAAATATCATTTTAATACTTAGATATTTACCCTGTTTCTTCGAAGCCAGGCTGTTGCAGAGCAGCTCTCTAACAGAGGCTCCCAAAATTGACAACACCAGGGATGTTCTCAGAGGAGCCCCACGGTTTCTGGAAATGAAACTGCATCTCTCTTCCTTAAATGTAACATCCACCCCGTTCATAGGATGATTTGGGGAAGTTAGGAGAGATTTTGCTTCTCTGGGAATCTCTTCCATAAGGTATTCCACCAGAAAAATGCACAGGACTTTTGTTTTGAGGACGTGTAATGGGTAAAGGATGATGGTGAAAGATTCTGAAATTCAAAGACTATGGTTTAAAATGGATGGAGGCAGCTGCATAAAAACCTTGGTGTTTGATAAGGCAAAGCAGAAATCATAAATCTCATGGAGGTGCTGGCCTGTGTGGAATTATTGCTTGTGCTTTGCTTGCCTGCTATCAGTGGGCCTGTTTGCAGTGAAAGGAATAAAAAAGAGATAAAGAATTGCCAGCCATGCAGGTCTGGGGCCTGAACCACCCCAAGCATAATACAAAATAATTCAAGACAGAGAATGAGCCAGAGGATTCAGGGGCAGGACAGGAAACAGCTGTGAAAATACAGGCCTCTAATGAAATTTTAGATAAAAATTAAGTATACAAAGTCTGCATGTGACTGAAGGAAACAGAAGGTGAATTAAAAGCAATTTTAAAAGAAACTGAAGAAGAAAGACCAGGAATTTAAACCTAGGTGAGCAAAACGAGACATGTCCAGTCCTTGACTGGAATTCAGCATTCCTCTCCAGGTGTAATATTTTCTGGTGTTGCTGCCTGAGGCTGTCTGACATGCAGTTTATAAAGCAGCTAGGAATTCTATCTCACAGCCATAGTAAATTCAAACTTAGCTGACAGCTAAGAGTCACCTGGCTGTTGTATTTCTGCCCTTTATTTAAATATTGCCAGTTTAAGTTGTTCTTTTAGGGTTCTTAAATGTTATTTTTTTATACTATATCGAGTCCTGTTAATAGCTCATACAGTTTTTATAGTAAAATTCACCTTCAATTTAGATGAAGTGAATTAGGATTTTGCATCTTCCAGCTATGGATTTAATGATTATCTGGTAATTTCAGATGCATAAGCAAAAGCAGAAATTTGGAGTATTTTTTGGGGGGAGGACATTGAGCTAGTCTGCTTTTCCAAATTTAGATTGTAGTTTTTTGGTGTTTGTGAGGAAAATATTTAAGAATAACATCGCTCCTTGCATTTTAAAGACATTTCACTGTCAGGCCTTGAAATCATTCCAAATTATTCCAATTTTATTCCAAGAGTTTCCTCACCTCTGAAGCTGTATTGAATCTTACCAGGTGCCCCAAAACCTATACCTGTGTTACCTGTGTACTTTACTATCTTGTCACCTGTGTGTTCACCTTAGGGGTTTTTTTTTTGGTGTGGCGTTTTTTTGTTTTGTTTTGCTTTTTGGCTTTTTTTTTCCGTTGGTTGGTTGGTTGGTTGGTTGGTTGGGGGGTTTTTTTCCTGATTTTTTTTTTCTTTTTAAAAGAAACTGCAATGTGCAAAAGAAAAAAAAAGAGAATATGACATCACTGGGACAACAGAGCAAGGAACTGACCTTGCCACCCTGTAGCCAAAGTTAAGGACTCTGATGGAAAGCAAACCCCTAGAGGTCACTATAATCATAAATATCCAGGGAGAAATGTAGATTTGAGTAATGTCATGATTAAAATAAGCCACCCACAGAAAGGAGCTTACTGTCAGATTTCTGGCCTGTCCTGAAGTGACCCCTCCAAAGCCAGGGTGAATGTCACTGGTGATGAATGCACCAAAATCCATCAGGGCACAGCATCAAATTGTCAGAAAATTACCAAAAAAATTGTCAGAGAATTTCCAGGGCAGAGCTGGAGCTCTGGGGGCTTGTCCTTGTGAGGGAAGCAGGGTGGTGTGGAGGGGAAGGCAGGAGGAAAACAGAAAATAAGTGAAAAAGGAGCTGTGCTTGTCACAGTGGCTTGGACACGATGCCAAAGTGTGCTAAACACAATGGGCCAGCAATCCACATTAAATGGGAGAAGGTTTTGTATTAGTAACAACTGCTTTGCCTGTGTATTGCAAACACTGTCTCAAAAGAGGTTTTCTCATACATTAAAAGGGAACAGATCACTTGGAACCTCATTCTGAAAATGTGGAATAAAAACTCCTAATACTCATAACAAATGCTACAGCAAGGGTGAAATAAATGCTTGATGGTCCACCCAAAACAGAAAAAAATTGATTTCATTGAATAAACTAAATTGTTTGGAGTCTCATTTAATTTATAAACAGTCCACACTACATATGGTTGGGAAGCAGTTTATGATGCTGTGCTCTAATCTTGAGCATGGTCATGGCAACAAAATCCTGTTGAAACCTGTATTAAGTGATTGTATTAAAAAACAGATTAGTTCACTGCCAACCAATTCACTATGACATGGAACAGAAGCAACTTTGCAAATGTCACAGGGGCTGTATCTAATTATGCAGCAGTTTATTTGGACTTCTGGCTTCTACCTGGTTCTCTAAGGCTCCACAAAATAGCTGCATTTGTCCCAAGGGGAATAAGGTAAAATCTGACAGCCAAGAGAAGAAAGTTTGTGGCATAAAGGTGCTGGGACTTCACTGTTTTCATGTCTATGCTTTGCAGACCATGTGAAATTCATACAGACCATTTTCCAGTATATTGAAGCATTTAAAGGGTGTGTCCTGTACCAACAAAGTGAAAAGCTGATTTTTTTTTCCCCAGTGATGACAAGTGATGGAATACACAGGCAGGTCTTGATTCAATTGGCAGAACAGAACTCTCCCATGTCATTTCAGGCACTGGAGAATTTGCAGAGTCCTGTCAGATATGATATCCCAAGAAAGCAAGGATTTCTGGATTTGCATATGAGCGCCATGTGAGAAATCCTAGGGTATCTCAAATGTGTTTGGGCATCCGAATCAGACTTTTACTGCTCAAACGTACCCTTAACACCGATGGTCACTGATGCAGCACATGAAATAAGTAATTTTTGTCCCCTTTGTTGGTGTGGACTTATCTCACTACCTCATTACAGTAGTTCTTTGTGTTAACTTCATTAAGTTTTCAACACGACTTCTGAAAACAATGAAAATTCCAAAACAAATTGTATAAGATCTTAGATAACAATGGCTTCAAAAGAGAGCATTAATCAAGACCTAGCCCCTGGTGCCTGAATAACATTCAAAAGGAAACAACAGTGTTTGTTTTGCTTTTTTTTTTCTCGGTTCAGACTATCCAAACTGAACTTAAGCCTGGGGCAAAATGAGCTGAAAGGGAAAAAAAAAAAAGAAAAAAAAAAGGAAAAGTTGAAACTGAGTTTCAAAATGAAAAAAAAAAGCAAGAAGGAAAGAAAAAGAATAGATCTGTAATACAATATCTCGTTCAAAAGAAGCAAGAAGGCCCACACCAGATCCCATCCCAGATTCCCAATGCTGCAATGACACTGACTTCTGGAGGATTGTGTTGATCCAATTGAGAGCAGAACTGGTCCAGTGCACGATTCTGGCAAAGCCACTGAATTTACTTCACAGATATTTTTTAAATATAAAATTTTAAAATACCTAATGTCTGGTTCTGGAAATATGTTGCTGACAATATACAGGGAAGGGAAACTTCCTGTCTTCTTTCCCATTTTTTGTGATTGAAATAAGTAATATTCTTGTTATGACATCACATTTGTTTTAGAAGCAACTCAATATGGTTTCTATAAGAGAGGCTCAACAAGTGAAGCAAGGGAATAAACAGCTAGAAAGAAGGCAATAAAACTGATTAAACTGAAATATTACTTGGTATGAGAAGAGGGCCCTTTCTATATACAGACATTTATGCAGGGAAACAGTGATTATTTTGGATCCTCTGGCAAGGCTGCCTGGTGAAATGGAATTAAAGACATTGATTAAAATCTTTAATTCTTCACTCAGAATTTGAGTTATCAAAGAGTCCAAGGAGTCCTTTTTAATCTCTTCCTGTAAACAGCTATTGTATGTTACTAGCTAATAAACTCCAGGGTGCTTTCTGATAATCATTATATACAAAATAAATATACATAATATTATTATAACAACATTATATATTTCAAAATAAACAGAATTTTTTCACTGATACATAAATCATGTACAGAGCTCCCCCTCTAGCAGAAACACACTTTTTTTTTTTTCTGAGAGCTAGCACTGTCTTGATTCTGCCTTGTTTTTCTTAATAGTTATTACTGTATATAACAATTTCTCTCTCTATATATAATTACCCCATTCCATTAGGAAAGGATTTAAAGTAAATCATGCAAATAAAATGGCAACAAAAACTGATTCCAACGAGCTACAAACTTCAGTTTGCAAATAAATCTACCAGGCAGAGGTAGAAGTCATCCTGCTCTTGATACATCATCACAACAAACTGTGTCCCAGGCAGCAGAGTTTGTATTTCTATTATTTAGGTCCTGGCTTTTCCCAGGTGATTTCCTCTTTACATGCAGCCCATCTTCTTTGCAAGTTTCTGCTTCCAACAATACTGAAATTTAGACAGACAATTCCCTAAGTCTACTTAGATCATCATTTTTCTCAAAATCTCCTACTTTATTTTATTAAAAAATCTTTTTTAAGGAAATAATTTGTCTTGACTATCTTTAACAATCTTACAGGGCTTTGAAAAATAATTGTTCTTGGAATTTATCAGGTAAATGTGCATGATCATATTCAGGTTGGATCTGATTGCACAGATAGGGAGAAGAAGCAGGAAAGCAAAGTCCTCTGTCACATTTCTTCATGGGCAGCTTGCAAACTCGCAGCTGAGACCCACTCCAGTTGTTTGGTGGCCTTTTTTAAATTTTTTTTTTTTTTTTTTTTTTAATTCACAGAGTTGCACCACCACAATTTTTCGTCGATTCCAGCAGAAATCCCTTTCTCCCGCGTGCATCTCCCTGGTGTCCTGCCTTTATAATTTCACAGGCCACCAAGAGAAGGGAACTGACTGAAAGCAGATGCAGGAAAGCTGAGTTTGCTGCTGCTCCTGAAGGTCAGTGGCAACCACAGTGCCTGGGAGAGTTTTATTCCCAGGACATGAGGAGTCGTTTCTTCTGCTCGCTCCGTTCCCACAGCTCATGGAATCACTGGGAATTCTGCACTTACCTCCCCCCGTGCCTTGGGTCAAGTGCTCCAAAGGGAGCCCTTGGTGGCTGGTGCAGGTTGTTTTGCCAGGGCAGGGAGAGGAGTTTTTGTTGATTCACACGGCATGATCCGGCCAGCATGTGACAGTGGCCAAGTGCCAGCAGGATTCCAGGGACACCGGCTGCTCCTGCCACTTCTCCCGAGCCTGTGACCTCTGCTGTGACAGGGAGACAGCTGAGTGCCCCTCTGACTTCACCCTGCTCCACTTCTTCTGCCTTCATCCCTGCTTGCCCTTAGTCAAATAATGTAAAAACTGTGGAGTCTTCATCGTGGAGAATCCGTATCCACTGCGGTTTTCCTGGAGTTTTTGTAGTAGTGCTGTAGCATCAGGGTTTGATTGGCCATTGGGTAGGCTGATATTTTGTTTTCATATTTGTCTATATCACCATGGAAGGCTGGCAAATCTGACAAGAACAGCATTGGTGATCCAAGGCATTTTTCTGCCTCATCTCAGTTCTGGCCAGACAGAAGCAGCAGAATTTGAAGAGTTCCCTGCTGAGGATTTGTCATGTCCCTTTGCTCCAGCCACAGGGTTGGAGGAAAAAAAAAAAAAAGAAGAAATCAAGACAGAAGAATTTGCTGATTACTCTCAAACAGAGATGTGTTTGCATTGACAGTTTGCACAAACCCCTTTCCACTTCTTTTGAAAGGAAAGATGGAGCTCTCCCCTGAGCACAAGTGAAACAATTGGTTCAAATAACATTTATTTAGTAGCAGAACTGTAGAGGCCCTGGCGCTGCAAAAATATGAGGCAGAAGAAAATTTGTCAGGTAGTATATTCCATTAGACAAACTAGCTAGTACATTTGGAAAAAGTCAACAAACTTGTGAGGACACAAGGCTTTCCCCAGAGTTGAGACTGCAGTCTTGAGTTCTTCCCTGTGCCCATGAACTGTCCTTTAGCCACACTTAACCAGGCCTTGAATTTCAGGATATTTGTATATCCCCCACCCATTCTGTTTAATTTGATGACTGGTTATGAAGAGCTGTATAGGTTTCCTCTCTGAAATACAGACTTTACTTTGTTATATAGTCAAAATAAAGCCCAGAAGCATCATTATACCTACTTGAAGATGCTTAGTCCAGGTTTTGGATTTTTGTTCTTTGCTTTATTGGGAAGATTTGGCTGGTTGGTTGGGTTTTGGTTTTCATGGGTTTGAGGGGGGTGGTCTTTCCCTTTCCTTTCCTTTCCTTTCCTTTCCTTTCCTTTCCTTTCCTTTCCTTTCCTTTCCTTTCCTTTCCTTTCCTTTCCTTTCCTTTCCTTTCCTTTCCTTTCCTTTCCTTTCCTTTCCTTTCCTTTCCTTTCCTTTCCTTTCCTTTCCTTTCCTTTCCTTTCCTTTCCTTTCCTTTCCTTTCCTTTCCTTTCCTTTCCTTTCCTTTCCTTTTTTTCTGATTTTTGGGACTTCTACAGAGTTGAATGATGTTATAAATGGCTTTCTCTTGGGTTCAGTGTTAATAGGTTCCGAGATAAAAATCTCATCTCTCAATTATTTAGGATATTGTCTAGATATTTAACTGGACAGAAAGTTGAGGCACATGGGAGCACAGACTGTTCAGCACTGAGTGTGGGGGCACTTTTAAAGATTAATAATTTGGACAAGCAGAATTCCCTCAGCCCCTAAACTGGACTGCTGGATGGTGCTTTGGTTGTTTTTTCCCCTCACAGTTTTCTTTTTTGCTGAGGGAATCTGCTTGTCTTATACCTGTTTTCAGGCAGAAGTTCTTCACACAGGCTCGAATTCCCTAAAGCAATAATTATGTTCTTACAATGACTGCAAACAGCTGTTGAAATAGGAGAGAGAACAGGTGAGGGTGGATGGCATATAAGATTCTTGAGCTTGCTATTCCTCAGATTCCCTCGGAGCAGAAGAAATGTAAGAGCCTTGCTTATTTTTTCTTGTTTTTCTTTTCTTTTCTTTTTTTTTTTTTTTTTTTTATTAGAAGCTGAATTGCCTGTTCTTGTTTGTCCAGTGTTTTTTGGGAACTCTCCCAGAGGAAAAGCGTGGGTTGTGTAAATCTCCATCTGCCCCAGCTGTGATAACCTTCCTGCAGTCCCTCCTAAGCACAGCACAAGAGCTGGGGACTGGGACCCCAGGGAAGGCATTTGAAATCCTGCCCACTCACCCAGTGGCCTCCTGCTCCTGATTTAAGCTGCAATCTTGTCAATCAGGGAGCTGGACAGCAAACCAGGATCCAGGGATGAAACTGATTAATCTGCTCTAGATTATTTGGTTTGCAATTCTTTCTGCTAACTTTATAGGGTTGCTTTTACATAGGAGCAAAAGGACTTAAAAAAAAACCCTTTTGAGTCATCTAACCTAATCATCCAAAAGAATAATTCTCAAGGCCTGAAGAAAAGTAAAAGCATTGAGCTCCAAAGTTTGGGTCTCAGTTTTCACCAGATGTTGGGATGAGTAGGAGGGAAAAGCTTTTTCCTTCACCTGGAAAGACAGAAATATTGGAGACAGAAGACACAAAACATTATTTTCTTTGAGGAGAAAAAACCCCAACAAACAATCAAACATACAACAAATAAAAGAAATCCACAAATAAACGCAAAACAAAAACAAAACAAAAAGAAACAACAAAAAACCCAAAAGCAAAACTCCAAAGGCAAACAACTCCAACCTACTTCATATTTACTACTGAAATACTTTTGTTTCAAAAATTCAGAAAGTGTCCAAGTGCCTATTACTCTAGAGTCTGGGGAAGTAAAGTGGAGGTTTAAATTACTCCTCTTCAGAAGTACAAAATTATTATGAACATCTATTGCTCTGTCTATTTTCTTGATGATGAAAAGGAAGCACAATGTGGCTGCTTCATGTAAGTCTCAAGTCCATAATTTGAGTAGGCAGGGCCAGGTTTGGAGTTTCAGTTGACAGATGCTCAAAAAATCTGAGATCTGAGTTAAAAATTTGACAAAGACAGAAGCTTGTTAAGATTTTTAGGGTTTTCTATCTTCATGTGAAGCAGGAAAGAAATTTTTTCATGTCTGTTCCCATTTTATCTGAAAAGAATAGGTCACCTTTCTCTTCTTTGAGCTTTAAATTAATATTCTGCCTTTTGAATAAAACCTTCTTCAGACTGGCTTTCATTTCAAAAGATATCCTATTCCTTTATAAATTCGACTGCAATCTTGAAAATATTCCAATCAATATAATAAGTAGATCAGATCAACATCTGAAACTGTTCTCTTTTTACAGAAGAAAAAGAAAGCAGCATGATAAAAATAATAATGCCTGCTTTTATTAGCTCTATGATATATTGAATATAATAAATTATTGCAAGGTAATGAAGCATTCCCTTGGGAAGGAAGGAGAAATTAGATGATTTGCCTGTAAAATTGGCACAAGAAAAAATTGATACAAGTCCTCAGTTCTGTCTACCACCTAAATAAATAATCACATTTTTTTCTGTTCAGACATTTTAGATCTAGAAGTGACATGTGAAAATTGAATTTTTTTTAATGGAAAAACTGTAGAGCTTTTGATGTAATTTAGGTGTTTGGCTATCTTCCCACTTACTTTGTTGAAGAAAGAACAGACAGACAGGTGTAGTGTTTCTGAGGTAAATGAGGTTGTAACTGAAGGAGGTGAAGTTGAACCACAACAATGTGGTTCTTGGCTTGTGGTAACCATAACAGATAATAAGCTTAAAGCTGATGGAATCATGTCTATTTACCTTTGCTGCCTGATAAATGCCAAGAACAATTATTTTTAAAACCCTATAAGATTGCTAGAGATAGACAGGACAAATTATTTTTTTATTCCATGAAAAAAAGGGGGGGAAAGAGAAGCTTTTGTAATAAAACAAAGTAGGAGATTTTGGGAAAAAATATGATCTAAGTAGACTTAGGGAATTGTCTGCCTACATCTCAATATCTCAGCACTAAAATACACAATTAAATAATTGTGGATTGCATGGGTTGGGTTTTTTTTTTACTAAAATAGGCATCTAGCTAAAAAAGTCTCAACCTTGTTTTGGTAGAGAAATGGGCTAAAAAGAATCACAGCACTACTTGCATAAACAGTGTCAGATTTAAACTTATATTTGAGGATGACAATTGAAAAATATGAACTCAGAAATCCTATATCCCAAGTCCTGGACTCACTGCAGGATTCAGGAACAGCTTGGATGGAGCTGTGAAGTGCAAGAACTAAAAGAGAGTGGTCATATTACCAATATTACAAATCTTCAGCTCATACCTGGCAATCAGGATTTATTCTGAGCTGGCAAAAGCTGGCCCTGAGTACCTGAACCCGTCACCAATTTTGAGGCTTTGGTCATGGTGGGAAAGGATTAAATGTGTTTTCCTGCCTGACAAAGACTGATGATGCCTCACCCAACCCAAATTCGAGAGAGAGAGATAAGCAAAGGGGTGAGAAGAAGAAAGTTGAGTGATTTGAGCAGCCCTGAGGCAAAGAGGCCTGGGGGCATTTAGGTCTGGCAAATATTAATTAGTTTTTGAACAAAGAAGAGCCCTAGGAAAGGGGCTTGGCAGTGTTGAGAGTCACTGTGGGTGTGACTTACAGAGACATGTCTCTATTTTCCACTTATCTTAATGGCATTTAAACAGATGGTTAAATGTTTTGTTTAATATTGGTAATTTCCTAAAGAAGAGGCTTTGGTTCCTTTACTTTAGGAACATTTGGGGAAGAAGGTAGCAAGTTCATTTTTGACAGAAAATTTGCCTCTGAGAAAAAAAAAAAAAAAAAAACACCCAGACTTCCTTCTGACATTGAGTGAAAGGCTTAAATAGCTCTTTCATGAATATTTGCTCCAGGAGTCCTGGGTTGCATTTTTTCTAAGCCTGCCTTGGCCTTTAAAAGCCAAATTCTTCAAAACCTGAGTTCTGAACACCTTGTCCCTAGAGGCAGCCAGTGGGGAAATTTAAAGAGCAAAGAGGAGTCTGGGGTGAGCAGGTGGAATGGGGACAGCTTTTGCATCAACAGGAAAAAAATACTTTTATCAAGAAAAACATTCTTTTCTGTTGAATTCTACGTTTAAGTTAGTTGGTCAAAAATCACAGAGTCATGGAATGGGTTGGGTGGGAAGGGAGCTGAAGTCCCATCTTGTCCCACACCTTCCACCAAACCAGGTTTACCCAAGCCCAGGCAAGGCTTAAAAAAACTTGAACAGGGGAAAGAAATAATTATTTCTGCTGTCAGAATGAAGAGTTGACAAGTTCTCAGAAAATTCCTGTGGCCTGGACCTCCTGAGTGAACTTGTGGGTACTGCAGATCCTGGAGGTATCCTGCTCAAGACTGAACTTGAGGAAAAATAACAGTTTTATCAAGCAAAACTACTTAAGGGTAAAAGTTCTCAAAGCAGAACAAATTAATGACTGTTTGTCCAAGCCCTCCTGGGAACTGCTTTTTATAAGTGAATGAAAAAAATCAGATGGCAGCAGATGACAGTAAACAAACAGAAATGCTCTCAAAACAGCCAGGGATTATATTTTTCCATATGATGATTGAAAGTGTACAAAGAGCACTACAGATGATACTAAAATAATGCCATTTTCTTTGATTTATTTTATTATTTATTTTATTATTTATTTTATTATTTATTTTATTAATTTATCTTATTATTGCTATTGTTCTTATTATTGTTTTTAATAAGTTACTATCCTTACTATTACTATTATAATTCTTATTACTATTATTATTATTATTAACTTTCAAATTACTACATTGCATTTTTTTATTAAATATTTCTCTACAGTTTTCAGGAGAATGGCATCAGGAAAAGATCTACACTGGTCAAAATAGCTAAAATAAATTTAATTAATTAGGCAAATTCTCATATTGATTGGATGAGACTTCAAGGAGAGCTCAATTAGAAAAGGTGACAGTGATTATAGAATTTTTTTACCTTAGGAGTTGTTGAGGAAGAAGGAGTAGGGCCCACTGACTAATGATTTATTACTGAATCAGTAAATAATATGTGGATTCTTTTGGAAAGGAAAGAGAGGGCTGGAAAAAGAGCCAAACATTAATAGTTAAAATTACATTTTAAGAATTTAAGGGAAAGCTTTTTCTTTGTATACATGCAAAATATTCTGTGTTGTTGTAGCTATTTACCAGTGATTTCCGATTCTGATTTTTTTTTGTATTTGGATAAAAAGATGACTTTATTTTGACGAGCCATATCCTAGAGTCTTTAGTTATTATTCCCTAGAAATAAATAGGCATTGAAGCGTTGGCACAGTAAAAAAAAAACCCGAAGTAATCAAAAATTTATTTTCCTATTTTTCTCAAGCATGTTTGATTTGTTTATGTTGACACACTCTGCTGGACTCCGACCTCCACCAACCTTCCCCTTGAATTTCTGATTTTCATCCTCTCCAAACTCATCACATTTGGCCCTGAGAGCCACAAATGCTGCGCCAGGTGCGGGACACGAGGCTGGGCACAACTTCTGTGTACATGAAAACCCCTTTATCTTGGCAAGGAAGGGCTGATAAGATTAAATGTCCTTCACAGAGGGCTAGGAAAGGTGTCTTTTCTGAGCTTTCCCAGCCTGCTCCAGCACCTGGCCCTTTCAGGTACTCAGTGAACTTTTCCCCTCGGCGTGCTGGATGTGCAAGTTCCAGACAACAACTGAACAAAAGTCTGCAATTGTTGTATTCTCTGGGAGGTTATGCGGGGAACCATCAATTTCAGAGTTCACAGGAAAGGTCTGAGGACATCACCACTAGCACACAATGACATCAGAGACAAATTTGACTCTTTCTTTCTTTTTTTTTTTTTTTTTTGTCCCCTGAATCACAGCAGCACGTGGGGTGTGTTGTATGTTGGTGCAGATCCTTAGTGGACCTGCCTTAAGAGGTATTTTTTTCAGAAAGCAATGGCTGTAAGAGGAAAGCAGTACCTTGTTTTGGAGCCAAAATGTGTAATTGTTGCTTTTTCAGATGTCTGGAGCACTGTGTGTTATAGCTGCTCTTGCCACACAGATGGGCTGTCCAATCCCTAGGCTGTAAATTTGCATCTTAAAAGCACTGGAAGCTATTTCTAAATGGAATTTTACATCAGGAAATGATTGTTCACACCAGCTGAACTGTTTTATTGTGTGAATGTGGTGGCAGGAGATCCTCTCAAGGGCTAATTCTTATCCTAAGCTTGCCAGCCACTGTATGGGTTATATGTATGTTTTATGTAAACATACAGAAGTAAACGTCCCTAAACACACGAGTATGTATATACACAAACATATATTCACTGAAAATGGGAACAGGGGAGTGTCTGAGTCATCATTCCTGGGAGTGCTCCAAAAACGTGCAGATCTGGCACTTGGGGATGTGGTTTAGGGGTGGACGTGGCAGTGCTGGGTTGGTGGCTGCACTCCATGAATCCAGAGGTCCTTCCCAGCCTAAACCATTCCATGATTCTCTGGAAAGCACACAATCACACAGGTGTACAATTAGTATATTGTACTTTGCATTTAAATTGGATAGATAATGTATATTTTAAAACAACACACACACACGTATATATGCAAGGCCTAATCCAATTGTCTTTATTTGAATAAAACCTGGCTTATTCCAAGCAGAAAAGGAATTTTTTCTACAGTGAAGACAAAGAATTTTTGAGTTTCGTGGATGATAAATATTCACCAAGTGTGAATGGGAAGATGAAGATACAACACTTAAAGCAGCCACAGTTGTAACATTCACTAGATGCTGCAAATGCAGGACCACAAATACAACTGGCAGGATGCATTCCTGAAAGGTGCCTATTTTAGAAATTCTTGCATAGGGAAAAGCCACCTGAGAAACTCTGACAAAGGTTTTAAGTGCTCTCATCCCCTTGTGCCTCTTTGGCAGGAACTGAACCCTCTCATGTCCACAGCTTCTCTCAAACCCAATAAACTTATTTTGGACAGTGTTGTAACCAACTGAAAATTTCCCTATTCCAGGTTCCTACAGGCTGACTACATTATTCACTTTATTCTTTAAAAATAATGCATAATTCATAACAACACTTTCGAATCTGCTTTAATCTGCATTTATGAGATGAAGTATGTGCAGCTGTGAACAGTCTTTCATTTAGCTTCAAAATGATCTGGCATTAAGCAATAGTTTGCAGGGGTTTATTAACAGAAGTTACAGATGATTTTGATCAATTTGTTTGTCTATTTATTACACAGTACTTTTTACTCCTCTAGTCTGTTATTTTCTTCTTTCTTTCTTCTGCGCCAGGTGCAGAATTAAATCAAATAGCACATACTATAAATAAATTAAAAAAAAAAAAAAAAAAAAAAAAAAAAGAAATCTGCTTGCCTTCCTTCATTGTTGCCTTCTTCCCAAGTCAGCACTGCCTTATTTAAACAAGTTTGGTCTGGTTAAATTCTTCCACTGTGAGCTTTGCAGCATGGACTGCCTGTAGTGCTTCTTCATGTCATGCTAGTGCAGTGTGAGAGTAATTAATGGCTGAACACTCTTGGTGCAACTTTACACCAGAATTCACAGGCCTTTTGTTTGTTGTGGTTTTGAACAGCAGTGGGGAGAGAACTCAACCAACATCTCACTGATTTATTCCTTGGTTCTGAAGAAATGACAAAACATCTGAGCTCTGGGCAGAACGAGATTAGATTTTTTATTTTTAAAGACACATTAATAGATGAAGAAGACTGCTAGTAATCAGTATGTTATGCTACAATCAAAGGTTTTCATCAGAAGAGAGGAAACCCTTAAAAGACTAAAATCAGTTACTAAGATGATTCTTCACTCTATTGAAAATTACATTATTTGATAACAAATTACAATATTCTTTCCCCAGATCTAAGTGCAAGTAAGAAGTGATGGGGTTAAGGCTTTATCTGTGGATATCCATGAAAATAATTTTTACCATTCCTGATGTACAGAAGACAGATCATGCGTTCTGGGCAAATAACTGATATTCTCCCCTCTCCTCCTAAACCCTTGCTGAGACTGAACCTCCTGTGCCGTGTTTCTAGTAAAAATAACCCAGGAAGATTTTCCTAGCCAAAACCATCGAATAACACCTTTGTCTTCATCACTGCAGCTTCATCTCTGCTGTGACTTTGAAAAGCGACATTCTCATTTAATTGGGCTGGTATTTGCACATACTGGGTGCTTTTTACCAGTAATGTTCTTTCCTATTATGACTGGATGAAAATCTTCCATTAATTTTCCACGGTTTCTCGGTGGAAAAAGGATTTCTGATTTGTATTTTTTTTTTCTTTTAAATCCTGCTGCTCATGAAAACATTCCAGTATCAAACTGCAGAAAAGTTCAAGGGGGGAAACTCTTGGCAAGTGCCTGATTTTTACCTTTAGTAACCATCTTGATCTCCCTGCTAAGCGGGGCTTCCCAACCTGACTTCACTCCTTGTGACACATCACAGCCTTGAGACCACCAGAACCTTTTCCCCAAGACCAAAGTGAAGATTTACAGGTGAAACCCAAGTTGTCTTGAGGGAAAGAAGTGGGGAAGTTCAGCCTCTGAGCTAAAAGTGCTGTGTGGAACTCTGGGAAAGACTGCTTTGGAGTTTTCCAGCCCAAAATGGAGATTTTCGGAGGAGAGAGGCACACCCTGTCCTGCTCCCACCTAATCATCTCACAGATCATTTAATCACATTTTATTTCCAGCAGCACTGCTAAACAAAGGCATTTCGGGGAGAATGAGTGAAAATTGCTTCATTTTGGCCCATCACCTCCAGACCAGTTTCATAAATCCTGTGCATATTGCAATCGTCAGTGTAAAAGTTAGTCCCATACCTTTGAGAAAACATGCCAATCCCAGTTCCATAGCTCAGCCTGTTTGAAGAGAAATATCTTTACCTGTCCTCTCAAGGGTCAGACAGGGGCAGGTGAAGGACACTGGAGAGGCAACTAAAAAAATTTCTCATTTATAAACCAAGCCTTTGTGAGGTTAAAGGGAAATAAGGCAGACAGTAATCCCAAGCCTGGCTTTTTTGGAGACTTTTCAAGGCAGAACACCAGTAGTGAATGCCAACAAGACATATCCTATGCTTCTGTGACCAGGAATCAATCATGGCATGGCAGCAATGTTAAATCTTTAATCTGTGTACACAGATGTGCCTGGTTGGAAGACCCACATGTGGTTCCTGCACTTCTCACACCTCATTGGGAAAGAGAAAGAAAATTTGAGTTATGCTTCCTTAAATCTCCCTCTTTGGGGACTTTCACAAGGACCAGGAGCCATTTGAGTTCTGAGCTGGAAATAACTGTGTCTTGGCCATTCTGTGGCTGAGTAAAGGGGATTTTGTCTCCTTTGCTCTGGCACTCAGGCATGACACAGCCTGCAGTGAGCTCCAAGCAGGCAGCAATCCTGGCCTGGGAGCAATTCTGGCTGCTCCACATTGCTCATCCCTGATTATTTTTGCTCTGCTCTGCTTTCCCCATCAGAGGGGTTTGTAATTCACATCAGCTGACTCAAGCAAACTCCACAGTCGTGTTCCCCACACTCACACACACTCCTGAAAAGATGCAGGGAAACAAAGTGGGGGAAGCTCAGGTACTGGTGCAGATCTAGATTACATCTAGGCATTTGTGTTTGGAACATTATTGCCTTCCTCAGCGTTTTAGGGAGTTTCATCATTGCTTCCTTCTGATGAACACGATATGATCAATTTGCAATCACAGAGCAGTGATTCCATCACAGTGTACCAGCATGACAAGGAATTAGAGCAAGGCTTATATTTCTCAAGTGCACATTTGTTTTTGTTTTTTTTTTTTCCTTTGTAATTTCTTCTAAAAAGTTTTCTCCCATCTCATAGTCTGTGTTTTATTGATTTTACTGATTTTTATCTGATTTTCCAGCCTTTGCTGCATGAGCAATAGTGAGTAAAGCATTGAATTTCTTTACTGCTCTGTCTGGACCACAGACAGTGATAATGATCTCTTTTTGTGAAGATATCTCTTGCAGGGCAGCTGCTCTCCTTCGCTGTGAAATCTGCCATGCACTCCTCCCCAGCTGCATCCACTGGGTGATTAATAACCTTTGGTGCCTGGCCATGGAACCTACACCTTGGACATATATCCCTCTCACCACCTTTTTTTCTCCTTCACACTCTTCGGACAGTACTCGAAAAAATGTTTTACAGCCTCTTGTGTCATTTACCACACACTCTTCGTTTTTCCTTCCTTGCTTTTAAAATAAAAATATTGTCCGTGTGCTTCTTGTCTCTGTTCCTTCTTTCTTTCTACCACCCCTCTGTTGGATTTGGGGTCAGGAATTTGGTTTGGAGCTTTCTGCCGTTCCCAGTCAGAACTTTGCATACAATAAATTATATTTTTACTTTTTTGCCACTGCATATTGTCGTTTCACACCATTCCTGATGGCTGTCAGCCCAGACAGTTTTCCTTTTTGGTGACTTTTCTATCAACAAGATGAATATGCAGTGGGAGCCAGGTACAGCCCCTATCACAGAGCTCCTGAGGGATTAAAACTTTACCTTCAGTGTTTTCACTAAAGCCCCCATTCTCTGGGGCTAAATGCCAAATGAAAATGGGAACTTTCATGTGCTGCATGTTCTCACTCAGGAAAGAGAAGCTTGGAGCGTGCAGGTTATTGTAAAGACTATGACTTTTGTTAAAACTTTGGGTTTGAGAGCTCTGCTTCTGAGGGCATCTGACAATGGCTTTGTCCTTGGCAGAGGTTTCTGGAGGTCACTTGGCAACCCAAGCACAGCAAATCCTTGTCTGTGACCGTTCCTGACACTGGTGCCTGAGCACCTCAAAGGAAAAAATATCAAGGTATGTAAATAAATCATAGGAGCCAAAGGTTTAGATTAAAAAAAAACATTGTGCACTATAATAAAGCCTTTCTCTTATGAGTGACGGGGCCCTTTCACACTTTATCCTCCTGAGCTCCTGGTGCACAGGGTGGCTGGGCCTCAGAAACATATCATGTACTTTCCTTCCCTTCCCTTGTTCTTTATTAACGAAAATATTTAGATAAAAAAGGGGTCCTTGTTTCCTAACAGTTCATCCGCCTCTCCTGTTTATTCTCTACCTGGTGTCACAGTCCTCTGAGCTTTGGCAGTGTAATAATTTCCATAGCAGTCCTGCTGGGATGTCACAAGCAGAGGATTAGGATTTCAGGTTCATAATAAGCAAAAAAAGAAAGATGAATACTTAAACAAAGACTCCGTCTTCAAGTAAATATCCTCAATAATGTACAATAAGGAAAGAAAAACAGGGGAAATGTATAAAACCTACGCAGAACTGTACTAGAACAGTTCAGCTTTTTTAAACTTTTCCACAAACTCCCAGATGGGCTTCAGGAATGCCATTGCCTTTTGTCTTCATCCTCTGTTAGAAAGCTGCCTCTGTATTTTTTTTGGGCAGGAGAAAGTGCTTGGCCAAGTATCAGACTGGACTGAATAAAATTTTAATGACCCCCTTTTTTTTTTTTTTTTTACACAGCTAAATGGCAGGATCCCACCTTAAATAAAGGCCTGGGTTCCCAAAATAAATAGAGAGAATTCCTGTCAGATGGAAGCAGAGCAAGGTGGGTGTGAAGTGAGCTGGGAGAACCAGGCTGCTGGTGGTGACATCGAGGGCTTGGGGCTGTGGAAAAAAAAAAATAAAAATCAGATGTGGTTCTGAGGAGACCCTCAGTAGATTTTTTAGGGTTATTGTCACCTGCATGGTGGATCACACCAAAACAGGCACGAGGGTTAGACAAACTGGGTGGGTCAGCCAAGCACACAAATAACTGAGCTTGTAAGATTTTAATCTGAAGCCTACATAGCAATTAGAGTTTGAAACCATGAGCACAAACCTCCAGGTGTAGCTCACCTACCTCAGGAGCAAGTTAAAATAATCACTAGGAGCCAGATTGTGCCATCAGGATTCCCACGAGGAAGTTGTTTATTCTCCAAGTAAATCTCCTTGAAACCCATCCTGTTTAGAACTGCAGAATCTGCTGTAAAATAGCTACCAGAAAATGGCCATGTGGCAAAAAAGGATCCTCTGAAAAATTATGCTTCCACATCTTAGTTGTCTAACAGAGTTACTAAAATAAAGCATTAAGTTATGTGTATTTTTACTGTTACCAGAATAATATTTCAGTCACAGCATTCCAAGTCTTCGTAGGATGGCACAGTCCTTGAAAAACCTTCCTTTTTATTTTTTTTTCTGAGACTAAATTTTACTGATATAAACCCCAAAATGTTAAGACATTCAAAAAATAATGTGCTGTTTTCCATGGAGCATGTTCCAGTGCAATTTTGCAGATACTTCAGGCAGATAATTTTATGCCTTGGTTAAAAGAAGCAGCAGAGACTGGTATTTTAAACATTCTATTTTGTTTCCCAACAATGATAACATCTTAGGTTAAACCCTTCTCCTCAAAGTGCTGGATTGCTTACCTAGCTGTCTCTGAGGAAGTCCTAAATTCCTGAAAATAAAGCCCAGAAATAAAAGGTGGCCCTTGAGCACACTGGATAAACAATCTGCTACTCTCTAGTTCCAACAGGTTTCCAGGGCTTCATCTGCTTTTCACGTGTGTGTTACATGGACCAATTAGTAATTACTCTGATGAGTTTTCTTTTAGGTGCCTGTAGCAAGGCATTGTGTAATTTGCTCAAACAGTGATTTCATTTGCAGTCATTGCAGCTACTTTTGCAAATGGAGCATGTATTCATGTACTGCAGGAGGAATAACCACAGACACTTCTTTCTTTTACTGTTCTGACTATATTTATATTTTCATGTTAACGTTTATCCAGTTTGCATAAGTCTTCCCTCTGGATGGGAGCAATTGCAAAGTACTTACCTCCCCCAGGAAATGTGTTTGCTGGTATTTTTACAGTTCCATCTCTGCACCATGCTGTAGAATATTGTGATGTCAAAAAACTCTCTCCACTACAAGTGCATTTCCTGATGGTTGGAGTGCAAAGCCCTCCAGGGCTGAGCTGTTCCCTCTGGCAGTTCACCTGTTGCAGCTCTGTCCAATCAACCACACATTTCCACAGCTTCTGGGCGAGATTTGCAATGGATTTTACTACAAGCTGAAAGCTACTCCCTTTTCCCTTACCCTAAAATAACCATTGCACATGCAAAGACAGCCAGGAAAATTAGGAAAAAAATGAAAATTTAATGGCACCAGGGGCATTTAGGGATTTGGATGGGTTTCTTTGGGTGGGGTGTTTTCTGGGTTGTGGTTTGGGTTGCTTTTTCGGGGTTTTTTTCCCCCCTTTCTTTTACAAGAAATTATGATAAATTAATTTCTTGCTGTGGGACGCTGTGTCAAAGGCAAGAGGAGAAATGGCAAGTGGGGTGAATAAGTAACTCCAAATCGTTTTTCCCTGCTGTGCCAGGGTGGAACAATCTGTTACCTGTAGATCAATTACACATTGGCAAGTGGTGGCAGGTTTCAGCTGCAGGTATTTGGCCTTAAATAATAATAAAAACACTCTGTGCAGGCACCCACCGTGGATGAATTGTGTGCCACTCCTGCACTGCCTGGATTTTCAGGTGCATGACCATCACTCATGCACAAAAACCAAACCACACCAAACCAAAGCACGCTGTGGGATCCCTGGTGTGAAAAATAAAAAAAAAACCAACAAAACTCCTTGGGGTTGTTTCACGAGGAGGGGGAGAAATTTGGTAAAAAGAACTCTAGGGGTTATTTTATTTGCCCACAATATCCAAAATCTGGCAGCAGTAAACACTTCAAAGCCCCCATCCCTTCCAGAATCAGGCTTGGGAAACAGGATATGGGACTTAGCATGCTGAGTAGCAAAAAAAACAAAAAAAAAAAAAACAAAAAATACTCCACTTTCATGTAGACAGCATTAAAATAACAGGAAAGCCAACCTCTCACAGAGCCCAGGATCCCAAAGGATTTTAAACAGGAATTGTCCTTCTGCAGAGGCAGAACTGCAGGTGCAGATGGAAACATCTCAGAGCAGGAGTCAAGGAGCAGGTTTTTCTCCACTGTGGGTGATGGAAAAACGTGTGTTTTGAAAGTAAGAGGAATTCCCATAGGATTTTAGGGTGTTCCTGTTTTAAACTGGATAACCTGCTACCACAAAATCCTGCCCAGCTCAGGATTCATGTAATTGCTCTTTCCTGAAAGACTGGGCTTCAGAACTACTGCTCGTGTCTGGGAAACACAAAATCAGTTTAAGACCCCTCTTTGTGGGTGTGTAAGGACCTGCAAAGGTGCTAGCAGGAAATGCAGCTGCTGCAAGGATAAAATTGCTACTCCTTTTTTGAAAAAAAAAATATGAAAAAATCCAGGATTTCTGCAGCCTTGTAATGCAATATGCACCCCAAGCTGAACTTTGCCTGCAGCTCCCTCTAAGGAGGCAGGCTGAGCAGTGTGCAGAGAGGGGCATTCAGAGAGCAGGAGTCTCTTTTTGGAAGGTAAAATGGAAAAAGTTCAGAAGTTCCTTATTTTCTGGCTGAAGAGTTAATCCTTGGATGGCCAAAGGAGCTGGATTTAGGCTAGGCCTTACAATAACAACCTCTCTGACAGCTCATTTTGGAGCATTGTCTATCTTATTTTGGTTTTGTTTTTTTTTTTTTTTAAGTTAACAAGGATTAGAGAGAGAAAAAAAACAAAACCAGGAACTGGGAGAAGAGCATTCATCTGGCGAGGGGACAGTGATGTTGTGGTTTCTGACACTGTTGTATTTTTTTCATCAGGCAGCTCCTTCTGCTCTCATCTCCATGAAGTCACAAACTGTGATTTCATTGGAAATACAGACCCCCTCTGTAATGGTTGGGTGGCTTTCATGTCTTCTCCCTTCTTCATTACTCATTTCTTCTGTGAATCATTACCATAATTTTGTTCTAGGCATATTTGGGGTTGAAAAAAAAAGTATTTGTGTCTAAAAATCAGAAGGCTGCGGAGCTTTGCAGTGTCAGGTTTGCTCTTTCATTTTAGGAGAAGAAACTTTTTTTTTTTTTAGTTTAGATGAATGGAAGATAATCAGGGTTCTGACATTCTTAGGACTCACTGAGGCCCTTTTGTGGACCACAAGTTAATTTCTAGGACACACAACTCTTTTTTTATTTTCAAGCTTTTATCAACTTATCAACCAATTTATTATCTTTACCATGGGAAATGAATGGCCCCTCATTTTCAGCCTCAAACTTTCCTGAAAAAGTATTGGATAAACTGTGCATCAACACAACACCATTCTAAGCCATTTAATGGAATATTTTCATGAAACAGATGTATGTGAGACAAACACTTTCACAAAAATATTTTCTGGTATTTCCCTTAGTGCAGATGATAAAATGTTTCAGCACTGTGCTGAAGAAGGAAAATTGGAAAAAAAAATCGTAATTTTCTGAGAATTGAAATTTTCTGTTTTCATTTATCAAGATGAAAGGAAAATCAAATCATATTTCTATCAAATAGAGAAAGAACTGCTCAACTTGTCATGTATATTTTCTTTTAAATTATCAGTTGTAGAAGATAAAGCTTTTTTAGGGCTTAGGGGATGGATCTGGATTCAAATCTCACCTGCTGAGCTCAGGGGTAATATTTAGTTTTGTAGGAACAGGATCTGTTGCTACTGAGAAGAGATATTGGGAGTTTAGAGCTGGTTGGGAGTTCTGTTGTGTACAGGCATTTCAGCTGATCTGAAATAACTAAGTAAATGCTGGAAAGATGCTAAAGATATTAAAAAATTTGTAGCTTGGGATTTTATTGGGGGTTTTTTGACTTGTGTGGTTGATAAGCCAAGTTGCTACTTTAATGTACTGTAATTCTTCAATTGTTCCTCTGCATTACTATGCAATAAAATGAAATTAAGGAATGTGGCCAACATTAAAAATCCTTGAAATATGAAGAGCAATTCATAGAATGCAACTTACCCTTACATAGAAGATTTTTAAAAAATTGAAAGGAAAAACATCCTCATGCACGTTCAATTATTCTTTTTTCCTGTAGAAAGTTTTATATGGATCTGTTCAGGCATTCTAAGGTATTATAAATTTTGCTTTCACAAGTAAACACAATTCATGTATTAAGAGTTAAGCTTATGATTAGAATGTCAGAGGACTTTGGTGAATTACCCATATATCCAAATACCATTCAATTAAAGGTTTCACAGTGTCATAAGAAAGAAAAATGCCATGCCTTTAGTAACAAAAAATGCTGCACTATGGGAATGAATTATTTTATCAAAAAGAAGCAGCAAGAACAGTCTCTAAAGACAGTCTTTTTTTTTAAAGGCAGAGTGTCTATCAGTAATTTGCTTCAGAGTCGCCTACAGCAAGGAATTTTCAAAGTGTTTATTAAATTTTAAATGTATTTTTAAATTCATTTAATATATTAAACATTTTAAGTGTTTATTAAATCTGGTGTGGAGGGACTGCTGAGGTTAGTAATGAATTAAGCTAGAGGAGGTGCAAGTGACCTCTGTGTGCTGATCAAGCTGTGATGGGGCTCCAAACACTTTTTTAACACTGCTAAATGAACCTAAATGGAGCACCACATATTGCTTTATCAGCAGCAGCAGACGTGCAAGAGTTTGTCACACACTGCTTTGCTTCCCCAGCACTGAGAAGCTGTGCCAGAAAGAGAATTACTTATATTGCCCTTTAATTTGGACTCCAACCTTTTCTTTTTCTTCATTTTTTCACTGTAACACCTTCACTGAAAACGTTTTTTGTTTTTTTTTTATCTTGGAACTCCCAGGTGCTCTAATAATGCAAATAACAATATAGTGAAGGAATATCCAGACCAGTAATTCTCTGATTTGTCTTAAAAGAAGGGGAAAGGGATCAAAGGCTGTAAAATAGCTTCAGCACACCAAACCACACAAGCAGAGTTTTTGCTGCCGGGTAAAAAGGTGTTTTGCAGCATCATGGTGCAGGAAGGTGCATTCTTTATTTAATGCATTGATTGTCTGAACCATGAGAAGGCTGAAACAATCACCCAGCAGAGTTTAACAACAGGAACACCGAGTGCATTTCCAACGTAAAACACCACCTGAGGTTTCCTTGCCTTCTAACAAAACTTATCACAGACCTCGAAATAAAATAAAACATTTGTTGACCTTTCCTTCCCCCGGCCCCACAGAATGCTGAATTGCCCAGGTGAAATAAAACATGTATTTGACTTTGGGATTGTACTGAAAAACGTGGTATTAATGCAATCTTCCTTTGCACTTGCTGCTGAGAGGGGAAATTGCACACAAAGAAGAAAAGTTTATTGCTACACAAACTCACCTCCATGTAAACAGGAAATGTTTGCCACATAGGGACAGGGGTATGTTTATATGTTTACTATAAAGGCTCAGTGCATATGGTGGGAAGGACACAGATCTGCAGCTTGGGGAAAGCCAGTTCCTGCTGGCAGGGCCTGGAGCTTTCTAGGAGGAGATTTTATAGCATTGACCTTTATTTATGGTTTGTTGCCCTGTATCCTGTGTGATGAAACGTCCAGCATTTCTTATCTAAAGCTCTGCTTCAACTATTATGTTACAAAGAAAACTTTACACAGACAGAAAAATTGCACAAGTAATTTTTATTAGGGTCTTTATTGAGTTTCCCACTGAAGCAAATTTAAAGTGTGGACATATGGAGTTTTTTTCAGGTGGTATTGAAAAAACAAAGCATTAGTGAACCGTGTTGCTAAATGGTGAACTGAAGTCCACCATAACTGATTTACAGAAATAATTGCATATAGAAATATAAGAGTAAAATATCTGTGGGAAACTGTACATCTGTAGAGTATCCTTGAAATATTGTCCTTTATTTCCATGTGACTACTGCAGCAGCCTGTGACTTCAAAAACGGGTAATAATCTGGATTATGTTTTCTTGTTCTTGTTCTTGTTCTTGTTCTTGTGGTTTTCTGGTTTTAAGCTCCCCCAAGCATTTCCATTCCTGCTCTAGGTGTGTGAAACCTGTGACTAGGTCAAGTAAACCAGCACAGCTGTGGATTATCCAGTCCTGTCCTGGCTAAAACAAACTGATCTCACATTGATGTGGCAGGTTCATGGGACACCCCAGTGTAGCCCCAACAAGTTCCACGAGATTCACAGCATTCTTGGGCTGCTCTGAGGAGCCTCCGAGTCAGAACTGGTTTCTTTACTTCATTTCTTTTTTTTTTTCCTTTTTTTTTTTCCTTTTTTTTTTTTTTTCAAGGCAACAAACTTGTTTTAAAAGAAGGAGGGAAGACAAAACTTTAGAAATCCCAGGCACCAAGTGATAAAGGAACTCACAAAGCCTGCTATGACAGGGATCATTCTTCAAGGTGATTCAGGTCGAGCTGGCAGCTAAAAAAATTGTGTTACCCTCACTGGTTTAGGTGTTTAAGTCCCTCTAAAAATCTGTCTGACACCCACATGTATTTTACTTAGACGTCAGAACACTGGCAGTGATTCTTTTACAACTTACATTTTGATTCTGAAGTTTTTTAGAATATATAATTTCTGTGTATACTGATCACATTTCATGTGCTTTCCTTCCTGCTGGGCTTCCCCTTTTTGTTCCACAACTTTCCTCTATGAGAAGAGTATGGAAAAGAAATTGGATACTGGATTTGAAGATCTTCACCTTTTCCATTGTTTAAGAAGCCAATAAATCATCAAATATTCAACCTCCATTCTATAGTAAACCTTAAAGTTTCAAGACCTGTTCCAAATTCTTCTCTCTCAGTGTCATCATAGCTGTCAGCTGTTTGCAGCAGTGATAACAATCTGTCTTCACATAACCAGTATCAAAATACACAGTGCTAAAAATTATGGATAAAAGATAATTAGAACTCTTCAGACACAGCTGCTGTAAGTTTTAACTTAAGTTTTCCAGCAGGAACCTACACTTGTCAGCTTCAGTTGCAGCTCTTTAACCTCGGTTGTTGGAGGGGTTTTTTTAACTTTTCTAGGAACACGAGTAGCAAAGTGACTAGAGAAAAAGGAAATTTCTCACTTATGCCAAGTGAAATGGAACAGGCCTTTTTTAAAAGTTTATTTTAAAGGAAAGCCTGCCAGAATAGGTCTGTGGAGATCTCAGGCTGGTCAGGGAGAGACATTGGGCTTTGTTTCCTTCTGCTGTCATCTACTCAGGTTTCACTGCAGCATTAGAAGATAAAGCAACTGGAACAAGCTTTGGAGCAAAGAAGATGCAGCAGCTGTAGCAGATTTATCCTCCCTGCCAAGTTCTCTTAGAAATATTTATCAGATGTACCAAATGGTAATAATGTCAGGATAAATCTCACCAAAACTTCTGGGAAATTGAGGTTCCTGTGAAAGTACCCAGTTTATAATCTGGTACCAAGCCAGGTAATGCCCACAGAGTTCTCAGAAGCAAAACATACAATAGCAATTGTTTATTTTACTGCATTCAGCAATAAACAGAATTTCTTCTGCTTAATTGGATCTTAATTGAGAAATAGCAAATGGGCAAATTTCAAAGCCAGATCAGGAGGCTGAGGCTTAATGATAAGTTTAATCATGCAATTAGCAAGGCATGGATAACCTTGGGTGAGGGAGCCATGGTATCAGTTAAACTGGGAGGAATTCAGACACCACACTCATTAGGGAAAGCACTGAAAAATAAACAAATTCTGGAGTTCAAAGTTACTAAGCAACTGCACTTAAAGGAAGAAATATTAGACTATGCATTTCTCTCTGTTTGTCCTACTTACTGTATTCGCTGCAAAATTATTGCTAAGCAATAAACTAACCTGGGAAATTTCTTAGATGTTATCTAAATTTGATTCCCAATGCCTTTTTATTTGCCTTGAATGCATTTCAATAACACTTTGTAAACCTTAATGACAATAAAAAATAAAAAAATATAAAAATTTAAACATAAAAAAATAAAAAATCTCGGCAAACTGTGGTGTGATAGTTCCAGTCAAGTGGGCACATTCCCTAAGGATGTGAAAGACTAAAAAACTGCATGAGGAAGCACAAGATCTGTGCTTCTCTCATGTCTGTAGCTGGCTAAAAAAAAGGAAATGGAAATTCCAATTAGTCTCCTACCTCGCTCAGACAGCATGGTGAGAGTAACACTTGGGGAGAGGGAAGGTTTTTTTAAAAGAGAAAATGTCAATAAATCCAGAGCCACGCTGTGTCTGACCCCTGTGCAGAATGCCACTGGGCTGAGCAAGAGCCACACGAATGTGATGGACTGGTCAGAGCTGCTGTCTAAGCACTTTCCTTCTTTCCCTTGGTGATTAAATGATGATTAAACCCACGGGATGCACAGAGGTATGGTCCTGACCACAGCTCAGGGTGGAAGAAAGGGGAGGGATGTTACTCCTCGAAAATTAAGTTGTTGGGTTTGGTTTTGGTTTTTTTTTTGGTGGGCTCAGGGAAGATTTCTTTCTTGTTTCTACCATTTCATGGCTGGGCATAAAACTTACTACAGCATGAAATCTCATTCATTCTCTGCAGTCCGTCAGGACAACTTTTATCTTCAGCAGAGCAATCCTTCCTCACAACAGCAGCAATCTTTCTGCTGTACAGATAATTCCCTCTCCCACAGCCCCCACAGTCTCTCCTAGAGACTGAATTCGTGCCTCCCAACTCCTACTTGTGATCATATTTAAATCTTTTTTACCGGTCTGCAAGTTTCTTAAGACTCATGACTTACTTCATGTGATGACACAGTTTGGTGAGGAAAATCTAGGTGTCATTTTAGGACACAGAAGTTCAGCTGTAAAGAAGGACACTGTGAGATATTAAAACACTGAATGGAGCCCATTCAAGTGACAGTTTAATTTTGTCACATGCCATGAATTGACATGTCCCATTGGCCCCCTCTGGACTTCAGGAGGCTGCTGATACTGTATAGCATCAAATTGAAGGTTGGTAGAAAAATGATGTAATTGATTTTCCACTAGAGAAAGCTGCTGTGACTGAAATTTCTTTGTTAAACAAATCATAGCACTTTCGATTTTTGGGGTTTTTTTTGGTAAAAATAAATACTGGAAGATGTTAAAAAGTATCCAAAGGTCCATTTTTATATTTTGAACGTATGTTTTATTGATAATTTCAAAATAATTATTTGCTTTTGGATTTTCTTACAGTGTTTCAATTTCAAATAAAATGTTTTGCATTCATTAAAGTAAAATACTTATGTTGATCCAGTTTTGTCTTTCCAGATATGTGAAAGTATTAATGAACTTGAAAATCAATTTTCTGACAAGGCATAACCACGATTACAGCAGAAAATATTAATTCGTATATAATAATGTAATGATTAGCAAGATTAATAACCTCGCATAAAGTGGTGAGTCACTTCAGTTAGTCAAAGAACAAATACCCTGTAGACATGTAAAAAATTTAGTAAATTCGCAGTAAAGCCAGTTCAAAGCAAATTGACTTTCACAAGAAAGTAAAAGCTATTTCAGAGTCAGTCCTTCTGGAGTGAAAAATCATCATTTTCAAAGCCACCGCCACCAGGTCGTTCTCAAATAGACAAAAGGCTGTAAAGTACAGCTTCTTTTGATGGGTCTTGTATTGACTTCACCTTGAGCCTGGGAAACCTGAGGCCCAAAGCAGGTGAAATGTGCAGCACAAAGAGAGCTTTAGGTTTCTGTGCACTTGAGCAAGCGTTAGGATTCCTGTGTGACAGGCACAAGAGGTGGTGGCTCCAGAGGGGTGACAGACAGGCAGTGGAAGCTGGGAACAGCTCTGGGAGGAGCTGCTCTGGTGTTCCCATCAGAAATGAGCCAGCTGTAGGAGAGAACAGCCTGCCTGGGTTTGGTACAGCAACCCCACAAAAAAAAAAAAAAAAAAAAAAAAAAAAAAAAAAAAAAAAAAAAAAAATTCCCAAAGCGCAATATTTAAAATTTATATAATGGATTATTGCTGCTTATCACCTAGGCTCTGACAAGCACAGAGTTTAAGCATCGTGTCTAATCCCTTTGACTTGAATGAGCTTTGAGTCAGTTGCTTTTTTGTATTCATACCCTTTATTGTAAGTGTTTTCTGATGCAAAGCAGAGTCTAAGTTGGTTGTATTGCCTACTTGCATACAAATGCTGTGGTTGTTGTTTCATATGGTTATTTACCAGATCCAGAGGCAAGGAACCCGTCCAAAAATTCCAAAGCAGCATCATATCACACTCCTCATTGGCCAGCATCCCCTGTACACAACATAATTTATGTGGAAATGTGATCCTGAGAGGAATTTGGTGCTCTAAAACATCCCTTACTCTTTGGAGCATCACTCTACCCTTTGGAATTTCTTTGGAGCAATTGCATGAAAGAAACACCCTATTTAAATAAATAAATAAATAAAGTTAGTTCTGCTTTTCCTGCTATTTAAAAAAAAAAAAACAAACAAAAACAAAAACAAAAAAAACAAAAAAAACAAAAAAAAAAAACAAAAAAAAAAAAAAAAAAAAAAAAAAAAAAAAAAAAAAAAAGATGTATGGGTTTGTGACTGTGACAGCTTCCTCAGCAGAGTCCAGTGTCAACATTTGCTTCATTGAGGAAAAATTCAGCAGGTTAAGCTAAATGTTTCTCCAAGTCAGATGGTTAAAAAACAACAAAACAAAAGCACACAAAACCACCCCTCCGTCTGTATAGTCTAGAAAGTATCTTCAAAAAGAATTCATAAGAAATATAAATGTTAAGTTGAGCATTTCTGCAGGTCTAACACTATTTTATGTCACAGTCACAACTAGCAGAACACAAGATATGAGGTTTTCTCTGTTTAGCATAAACAACTGCTCTGACTATACCCTACTCTTAATAATTTTTCACTCTTTGTTCAATGAGAAATGAGATCATCCCATACATACAGACATGCTAATGACTCATTTCAACACTTGAAGGAAAAAAAATCTCAAATGAAAGCATTGCACAAAGAGAAAAAACCTTGGCAGTAGGTCTCAACCACAGCAATGCAGCTATAAACATAGTTTTAGGGGAAATAAAAACCACTTTTCATCAATATTTGGCTTATGATTGGAATGTTTTTCTCATTTACTTCATTTCTACCTGTTTACAAGGCAGTGAGAGCAAAAGTGAGAATGATTGTGTTTTATCAGTAACCTTGGAAAATTAGACAACTCATGACCTTGACAACTATTTCTTTCTACTTAAACATGATGGAAAAATACCAATTCCCAAAGATGTAGCCAAATAAATGGTATGCAGGGGAGGTACATGGGAAAGGCAATTGAGATACACAAGCAAATGTAAATGACTTTGCAAAACTTAGAAAGTGCTGTCTGAGTTGAAAAATTAGTGTTGTCATTAATACTGAGGCCCTAAATAAGTTGCCAGATCAGTGTGAGAGCCACACAGAAAGTAAATGATTAAGCTTTTCCTGAGCCTTGAATAAAAGAATTGTTCATTTTTAAAGAATATGTCCCTGAAAGGATATGTTTGTGCAAGGGCACACAAAGCTTTACACTTTGCTTTGTTTTGTTTCCTCTGAAGAAAGTACATGCCAGTTGTGAGAAAACAGAACAAAAGCAGCACAGGAAGGAAGAAGAGACCCAAAAAATGGCTTTGATGTGTGTAAAAATTATCTGTTTGCATAAAAAAGCAAGAAAGTCTAGAGGAGGAGCACAAAGGGGATCAGAGAGCTGGGCCAGCTCTGCTCTGGGGACAGGCTGGGAGGGCTGGGGGTGTCCAGCCTGGAGAGGAGAAGGCTCCAGGGAAACCTCAGAGCCCCTTCCAGGGTCTAAAGGGGCTCCAGGAGAGCTGGAGAGGGACTGGGGACAAGGCAGGGAGGGACAGCACACAGGGAATGGCTTGGCATGGAAAGATGGCAAATTTAGATGGGATACTGGGGAGGAATTGTTCCCTGGGAGGGTGGAGAGGGGCTGGGGTGGGATTCCCAGAGCAGCTGGGATCCAGGCTGCCCCTGGATCCCTGGCAGTGTCCCAGGCCAGGTTGGACATTGGGTTTGGAGCAGCCTGGGGCAGTGGAAGGTGTCCCTGCCATGGCAGGGGTGGAACCACCCGAGTTTTAAGGCTTTTTCCAGCTCATCCATTGCATGATCCCGTGCAAACACCAGATCCATAGGGGTGGGTTTCTGCTGGGCACCAATGGCATTGACTGTTTTTATACATTATCTATACTGATGTACTTAAACTGAAGAAAATGGGGCCTGATCTTAGGAATTTTGGAAATTAAGCGAAGTTTTCCCTTCTTGTTTTGCATTCACTGGAATCTTCTCATGGAGAGTAGAAGAACAACTGTGGGGGAAAGCCTTGATTATGGGTTTTCTCCCAGACACTTTCCAACTTGTTTTGGAGTTTTGCAAGCTCTTCTGGAGGCAAGGCTTTGCAATAGCTTTCCATAAGTGTAGTTTCCTCCCTATTGTGTGTACAATCTTTATTTGCTGTTTTTCTTTCAAGGCTACTATAATCTAAGAATGTTGGAGTTTTGTTTTTAAGTCACTGAAATAACTCAAGATATGGAGAGAAATCTCAGTGTGACTTTTGAAAGCTGACATTTATCTTTAAATTAATTAGATGTGCAGGGGGGATTGCAAAAGGTGTATAATTTTAGTTAATTTTTATTTAACCTTAAAGCTTCTAAATACCAGAACCTTGATAAATACCAGTATTGGTTTTCAGGGACATCCTTCCAGGAAGTAATAAGCTCTTCTTGTAGAACAAAATTAATTTCCATCTGACATTTATTGCACATGCTTACTAGTTTAAACAAATGGGTCATTTCAGGCCACAAAGTGGGAAAAACAAAGAAATTTGTAGGATTGCTACCCCTTGCAGATTATGTAGAAAATAAAAACATATTTCAGAGGTGATTAAACATCTAAGCACTTAAGCCCTACTATCAAATGTAAATTATTGAAATATGTATACTGCCATTTGTCCAAATTAAAGCAATGTGGCAATGCATGGAGAATATACAGATTAATTTTATTTTTTAACTCTTGCAGGGATAAGGGCTCAGGCAGATTTTTTTGCCCCATGTAGGATGGAATACAAACTAAACAAATAGCTCCCATCAACTGAGAACTTTAGTCCTGCTTGCCATCTTCGTGGGTCTTGCAGCTCTCAGGACATCTTGTCTCTCTCTCTGTAAACCCCTCCTCACATGAAGTCCAGTGAGTTATGGGCTTTTTTACTGATTTCATGTTCTAAACACTCAAGCACCACAGCACCTGGAGCGAGGGATTGTTTCCTGCTTTACCTCCTACACCTGTGAGATTATTTTCATTTCAGCCAGCCACTGGTGTCATGCAGCTGTCAGTCAGTAAAGACACTTCCCTCTCTATTCCCCCTTGCACTGCAAGGCAATAAATCCTTCTCCCTTCTCTTCCTTCTCAGCCCAAGGCATGGGAATTTCACACAGCTCCCATCCTCCAGGGATCACCCACTCCCGATTGCTGACAACATTTGCTGGATGCTGTGCATTTCCCAAAGAGGAGCGAAGCCACATTCTTTGACCTTTCACGCAGCTCTCACAGCAGCTTTGTTCCACTGACAGTGCAGGGTCCTGGGTTCTGCAAGACCGGCTGTAAAACCAGTTTTAAGGGTGGATGTTTACAAGTGGCATTGCTTGCTCACGAATTTCTCAAACAGCCAGAATCCAGGAACTGAGTATCACAGTTATGAGTTTAAAAATAAACAATTGGGATTATTGCCCTGTTCCCCCCTGCCCTCCATCCCCTCTGCTTTCACCAAAAGCATCGAGGTGCCACAATGTGAAATCAGGAGCTGAGTCCCGAATGCTGCTTGCTGCTCTGAGTGCCTCAGATTGAAAACCAGCAGGATGAGAAAAGGCTCACACAGTCCAGATTAAGGACAATATGAGCAGGAGTGGCAGGGCAGTGGCAACAAGCACACTGAAACTCCTCAGCAGCAGACCATAAAAGTCATGGGAACATGCAGGTCGGCAAATTATTTGATTTTCTCTTCACGTACAAGAATAAGGAAACATCTTGCAACACACCTAATAGAACCACAGCCTTACAGGTTCTGCTAAAACAAAAAAGGAAATACTAAAATTTCCCAAAAGTGACCATAAAAACTTAATGGAAGAGCAATCCAGCAAGAGCTATTAAATATAGTGGAGAAGTCCTTGGAGTAGCAATTACTGGAGGTTGTGACTTTTCTGGGAAAGTACTTGTCCTTGGTTCTTATTTTAGGTACCCAGTGTTGAGGGCCATTTCCTTTATTTCTCCAGTTATTTTTGTGCTTTTCTGCAGATTTTGAAAAGACAACACTGGCACTCTTTATTGCTGTCATATATTTTTTCTTTTTTTTTTTTTAATTTCCACAAGCATCACTGCAACTACTGCAATGGTGATTGCTGCCCTGTCACTGCAGATACACTAAATATCACATTTTTTCCCAAGAAAAAGGGATGCCCAGCACTGCATGTTTAATTCAATCACCTGCTTTGGCAACAACCATCTTTAACCCTCAGAATAATTTGGAATACTTATTCTTACACATTTTGGGGACTATTAAGAACTCCATGCAAGCAGCCATTTCTTTGCACACCTTGCACAGCGTGTTTCCTCCTCTTTGCAGGTAGGGTGTAGCCAGAATTCATCCCCTGGACTCTTGGGCAGCCCCCACTCCCCACAGCCTGGAGAAAAGCAGGTGGAGAGGCTGCCGTGGAATCCACTCCAATACCAACTCTGTATTTATTGAGATCCTACTGATTTATTGTGCCAGGAAGGTCAAGTGAGAAGCTCTACACAAAGCTGTGTGACAGAGGAGCTGTCAGGAAAAAAAACCAACTTCCTGATGGTGGTGGGGACTTCTGAGTGGAGCCTTAGATCCAATGGAAAGAGGAAAACCGGAGAGCTGGATTAAGGAGAGTGGCAAAATAAACAAATTAGGTGGTAAAATAAGCAAGTTGGGTGTCTTACACAGCAGAGCCTTCAGCACCTCCTATACCCACACACCAAGAACTATTGACTGCAAAGCCAGAAAGGAGACCTGCAGATTTTTTTCTGAGCTTCCCTGAAAAAAAACTAAGGAAAGACTTCTGGAACTGTGTCTGAAGTGAGTAGAAAGGGTCTGGTTATTTCAGCACAGCATGTGCACTCCCTCCTCTGTACTAACCTGTGGTACGTGCAGTATTGGTGCCCAACAGATTGACCTTTCTTGCCTGAAGAGAAGTGCAGGAATAAATCCCTCATTTAATGTTATGTAAACTCATATTCAACTCCCCAGTAGCTATTCTCCCCTTTTAAAATATTTTTTTTCATCAGCTATGAACACGGAAATAAAGTTTTTCACATTGTATTTGTGCTTTTTGCATTCCCTAAGGATACAAGAAAAAATGCACCAGCTAACTGACTTAAAAGAGTGAGCCATTCACTTCACCTGACAGGGACAAAGACAGAAAAGCCACCTCACATTTCTTTTAGCTTTGAAAGAGATAAATTATTTGTGTGTTTTCCCATTCCTGTAAACTGAGAGTAGTAGCACTACCATATTTAATGAAATGGGCACAAACCAATATCCAAAAGTCAGACTGAGAACAAACTCCAGTTTTTGACTTTTGACTTGACAATCTTGCTCAAAATAACAGGAAACACTGAGAAACCTTCTCAATAACTTTTTTTTCCTTTGATAAACCCTCATATACATAAATACAGAAAAACTTCACCACCATCCATAGGTGCAGCTTTAGGACCCCAGGAGCAGCTGCACGTGGGGCAGGCACATTCCCTGGAGGACTGGAACAAAAATTCCTACAGGGTGATCACAAATTTTGTCAGAATAACCCCCTTTGCTGCAGAACTCTTTGTCTCAGCTTTGCTCCCTCGTTGAGACACCCAGTCATGGGAAACAGTGATTAAAACCCTCCTCCTAACACACTGTGGGAAGAGTCCTTTCAGCTGCTGCCATGGCTACAAGATATAAGCCAAGGTCATTGTTTGTTATGATTGTAGCTGTGTTGAGCCTGGTTTTTGTTGGATTTTTGTTTTGTTTTGTTTTGTTTTTTGGGGGTTTTTTTTTGTTTGTTTTTTGTTTTTTTTTTTTTTAATCGGCAGCTGTCACATATCAGGGAAATTAAATCATGTTTGAGGCAGACATAAAGTGTAGGATTTTTCTAATTCAGGTGAGTCATGCTGGTATTTCTGTCTTCTCTGTGGTGTAATGTCTGATCTCCTTTGCCACCACGCTTTAAACACAGAATAGCTTACCTTAATGTGCTGCACCACAAAAAAAAAAAAAGGTATCAGAATAAATAACTCTGCATCAATAGCTTGAAGTAAACTGGTAGCTACAGGAGTGAGTTAAGTCTGGATGCTTGCAAACTTTGACATTTTACAGACATGTTCTCTAAAACCAATGACATTGCTGGCAATCCGTGCTTGTGCTTCATTTAAGTCGCATTATCCTCTGAATTAATCAGATTTATCAGATTTATTCTGCGTGGATTTGGTATCAGTCACTCACAAGCAACTTCAAAAACAAGATCAACGAAGAGACACAGTGTGAAAAACAGTGTGAAAAACAGCGTGTGCTAACCCCTCTCTTTACATCTGCAAGGCTGAGTTGGTCATTTTTGTGGATATTTCTATTTAAAGAAGTTACTTTTAAGTACCTGGACTATAAGAAAATCTGTCACATACTTTAAATGAGACTTCTGTACATAGAACCACGTCTATGCACGGTGAAACCATACCACAGGATGCAAAAAGCTCGCCCAAAGCCCTCTTCTTGGGTTTTTTCCAGGCAAAAACAGAGGTAAACCCAATTGCCAACGTAATTTAAAGCAGATCCAGCATTGCTTTATTGTGTAGGAACTGGAATTATTCTCTCAAGAGACTAAATGCAGGGCAAAATTGCTGCAGCAGTGTAGCAGGGTTTTGATACAGAGCAGAAGCCAAAGCAGCAAACGTGATATGGTGTGATCCTGGATAAAAGACTAATTCTTCTGGGTAGCTTTTCCTTAGCAAAACACAGTGAGCTAAAGTACAAAAGGCACAACAGGTAATGTTTTGCATTTTATTTACTTTCCATTTTTGAAAGCCCCTTTTCAAGTGTAACCCTCTAAAATGGATAACAATGGTTATTCAGGTATTCATCACAAAAGTGAAATATTGCCAAGACCTGTATTTCCCTGCAGGAAACTTTCCATATTTCTGTATTTTCCTTTCAAAAATTGGTGTAGAACACAGCGCTTCGCATCTCTACATGAAATACGAGTGGTCTCCAAACATCCACTTCCTTCCAAAAAAAAGAAAAAATTATGTATATACTCTCATATAATCAAAACTGTGCTTATCTCCCATTTCATGTGGGCAGTCATGTAATACGTGTTCTTAAATGCATCCATGACCTCAGTTAAACCTTACAGAGCACGCTCTTATTTTCCATCATTTCCTTTCTGACAGAGTTGACACTAAGCCAAGGGAGCAGAGAGAATCCCTATCTTGATGTATAAAGAAATAATTAAGGGCATTGCTTTTCCAGGCCCAAATCATCCAGTTTCAGAAAAACATTTGGAATAAAACACTTCAGAAGGGATCTCAGAGCTAATTATCCCTTTGCTTTCAAGCCTTAACATATTGCAATATTTCCGAAAGTAAACAGACTGAAGGTTTGTTAATAGGGAGAATACTGGATGACAAATTCTTGGGTAAAATTATTTACAGGAAGATAGGAAATGAGTCAGGATTCTCAGGAAAAAATAGCTATCTTACAGGCGTCTGAAAAAATGTCCAAGGGGTTTTTTTAGATGGAGAAAGGAAGGGGAAATGTATCAATAGGAGTTACAAATCACAAATTCCTAGCTTCCTTCTTAGCTGCATACCAACTTTGTCTTAAGTTTTGTCTTAAACTTGTAGTGCTAGGCACCAATGAGCAAAAGAGAGAGATTGCTTGGCTTTATTCTGTATATTAATGACTCCTTGATGCAGGCACCAAATAGAACTTGAATAAGTCATTTTCTCCACTTCTGAAATTCTTTGGAAATATCAATAGCACCGCACAGAAAAGGTTTCTGAAAGCTGCTTTAGGAGCTTTTGATATGCAATGCAGAATACATTTTCATATGCTAAGCAGAATAACAGTATAATTAGTATGTGGTGTCTATAGTTTTGCATGCTCAGAAGAACCCAAAAGTGAAAAAATAAGGAAGGTATCAGAGCAAACAATCGCTAAGTGACATTATTTAAACTTTGGTATTAAAAAAAAAAAAAAAAGAAAAGACTTTCTGGTTGAGGAAAATAAGATTTCAATGGCGTCATGCAGTACATTTTTTGGGGATGACTTGCCATTAGCATGCAGCAGCACATGAGGTGGATGTCTTTCTGCATGCTCAACTCTCTTGCCTTGCCTTGCTACCAAAAAAATACTGAAGAGTCTCTGAGACTCTTTGTAGCCACGTTTCATTCTAGTCAGAAATTTGAGGCTGGAAGGCAGGGGAACACTGGGGATGCTTTTGTTTTGCTAAGCAATCGAGAAGAATCCTTCCTTGTAAAACGTGAGTTGAGTCACCATCCCTGCAGGGATTTGAAAATAAATGTGGCACCTGGGGACAGGTTTAGTGCTGGCCTTGACATTGCTGGGTCCCTGATTGCACTCAATGTTGTTAAAGGGTTTTTTTCCAGCCTAAAATGTTCCTCTGTTTCCAAGAACGTGAGCCCAGGGAGAAAGGGCTCGCTTCTTTCAGGTAGTCTAATTAAGTTTAAAAAAGCCACATTGTTCAGACAGGCAGGTTTTGCTGACATAGGGGCAGTAAAGTTGTTACTGGCCCAAGAAAAGTGAGTCAGGATCTCTGTGTAGAGGAGATTCCATGCTGCACAGAGCAGCTGCTTCCAAGATTTGGGAGGAAGAAGCTGGTGTGGGTATTTTTCAAAGAAACTGTTGTCATTTTTGAAAATAAATAAATAAATAAATAAATAAATAAATAAAAAATTAACCCTTTAAGATTGACCAGATCCAGTATTACATTTTTATTTCTGTTTTACAAGGTCAGCTTATAGCCCCACAACCCACAAAACCATTCCCTTAAATCAATTTGGGAACATCTCCTTCTCTCAGCCCCAGGAAAGCCCCATCTTCCACAACTCTAAATCACTGTTCTAAAGCTCTTTGAAAAGGTGGTGATTCCCTGGAAAATTAAGTACCTGACAATCAAATCTCACTGACTGAGGCCCTTTATTGCTGGACCCATAATTTAGCTCACTGCAATCCTCGGGTACACATATCTCAGCAGGAAAACAGCCAGGCTAAAAGGCTTTAAAGAACAATAAAATTCCATCTACTAAGAGAAAGAATATGCAGATGAATAATAAAGTTTGGTTGTTTTTTTGTTGGTGGTTTGTTTTCTTGTTTGGTTGTTGTTTTTGTTGTTTTTTAGCACAGGCCTGCTCAGGTTAAATTCTTATTATATTTGCTGCTGCTCCCCAAAGGGCATGTTTAAATTCAGGACTGCTCCTGTAAAAAAATACCTCCAGCTCTGACTGTGATAGACACATCTTCTGTTGTGTGATGGTCCCAGGTTATGATTTGGGAAAACAAGCAGAAAATTACATAATTGATTCTCTGTACTCTTCTTATGTTATTCCAGGTTTGGTTACTTCTTAGCTTAGTTCAGCTTAGGTTACTTCTTTCCAAAACTGCAGAAAAGTATTTTAGGTATGTAACCTGTACTTTAGGTTGTCTGTGTTCTTTTGTGTATATTATTAATAGAAAGGAAATATTTAGGGTATTTTTATAGAAAACAGCTCAATCTCTTCTTTAGCAGTTCCCAGAATGGATGGTTATCACAAAATGAATATTCAGCCACTAATATTAAGCAATCATTTTCATTATTTACTATCCATCATTGGTATTACATTGCATACACAGAAAGATTAATTTCCTCCTAGATTTTTTTCTAGTAGTCTTACGATTTTAGGACTTCTAATATGATTTCAATATGATTTTTATTATGATTTCATCACTCTCTAAGGTGCTCTGTCTGTTTGCTTTTGGAAGGTTTTAAAAAGCCTATTTCATTTCTGGGTAATTACTATCTTATTTCAAAATCCTGAAAATTATTTAAAATACATTTGTATTTATGTCTGGACACAAATACAAGTGTGTGGAGCCAAAGCCCTGGCCTCTGAAATATCTGTTTAATGCAAGTATTTTCATAAATTTTTCTCCTTGAATTAATGTCATGGATCATGCTGTTCTTTTCAGCCATGTAGGCTGAAACAACAATAGGTCTCATTAATTAATTAATGAGAAGGATAAGAAAGAAAAGAGCCAGCTTATCACAAATACATTCAACAGTTTAGTCATAATAAGGTGCTCTTATCGCCATGTGACCCTTCAGGATACAGGAGCAAAATAGGCACAGCTTTCTTTATAAAGGTCAGATGCTGCTGAAACTTCTCTTCCACGCAGAGCAGAATTCGTTTTGCCCTCCAGGTTCTCACAAGGTGAAACTTTCCAACCAAAATCAGTTCAAATATCTGATTCCAAGGTCCTGGAGTTCCAATATTTTTGCCTTTTTAGCTGAGAAAATCTACAAAGATTAGAATAATTTCTCTAAAGCTCCCCTGAAACGGAGTAATTTTCAGCTATAATGACATTCCAGCCCTAGTTCCTACAAGTGCCAGATTTCTCTTTTCACCTTTGAATTAAGAGCATGTTCTGTTTTTCCAGCTGGATTTAAAGGCCAGAAAGTTGTTTAAGGCTGCTGATCATTTCCAAAACCTGGATACAGCTTAAATATGGTGATGAGGAGAGAGAACGGTTCTAATGATATTGATAAAGTTTTTTTAATCATCTTGGCTTATACCAATATTCCAATATTATAGCAGCATTTCAGGACTTCAAGAAGAAGGACTGAGTTCTTATTCTGTTGCTGCAAACACGCTAAAAAACAGTCTGACCTCTGGTCTAACCTGAAACAACAGGAAAACCATAAAGAGAACATGGAAAGACACAAAAAAATGTGATATCTAGTTGCTATATAGCCACCTATTGACGACTTTAATGTGTTTATATACTTCATATTAGCGTTCTTGTTACTTATTTCCCTTTATATATGGTTATATATATTGTCCATCTATAATAAAAGTCTGAGCAGACTTTCCGAGTATAACAACCTGCACAGAACTGTCAAATAAACTAACCTGTTTTACAGATAACTAATTTAAAGATCCATATCCATATTTGTCACAAAGCCAACAAACAAAAAGAAAAAGAAAACCAAAACCAACCAAAGAAACAAACTGGGAACATTGAGGGTAGGTTTAGAACCTTGTCTTACTAAGAGTAGTACTGCATGATTTCTGTAACATTCATTATCAGTGAACTCTCACATTTCTGCAGCAGATTGACTGGAGCATGACAATTTCATTTCTCGTGTAAGATAAAACCTGTGCAGCTGGCAAAAACTACAAAAATTAGAAGATGCAAAAAGCCCTCAGGTTCATCTTGGCCTTCTGCCTCTTAAGGAGAAAGTGAGTCCAGCAACATAAATTTTCCACAAAATTAGGACTGCAAAATAAGGGAATCTATGAATCATGAAAGCTGTAGCTCTAATCTTTTATTATGCTTGCATTTTCCCTCAGGACTGCAAGGCATTGTGCTTCTGGAATTAGGATACTAGACTCAAAAAAGAAAATGAGATATTCTTCCTGACCTCCTGCTCAGGAAGTTACTAGAATGGTATTTATTTTCAGTGACTAAACCCGGGGTTAACCATGGCCCACATCAGCCGGGCAAATCACCTCTCCCTGCTCAAAGTGTTCTGCTTTACCCTGTAAATAACCAAGCACATTTTTCAACGCCCAAGAACCTTGAATTGCAGTAATTAATTCATGAGACGTTGCAGTTGAAGAAAACGTGTCCTGTTGATTAAATTCTTGGATGGGGATCAATGGTTTCATTGCTGGGACGTATCAGCTTCCTAAATATCATCACTGTGTGCTCCAATGCAGGGAGCACAGCGGGCTGCACGTGGCTGAGAGAGAGGAATTAACACTTGGAATTAACACACAGTGCTCCCTGAAATCAAGGATCACTGCAGGGAGGAAGAGGAGGGCACCTCTGAGGCCCCACACAGTCTGACCTCCCTTTCATGTAGAAATGGGGATGACAGGCTGGGTGCTCCTCTGGTTTTGTGCTGCTGTGACAAATTGACAGGCAAAGGTGATCCAACCCACCGGAGGGAACAGGGAGGTGTGGTTTAGGTAGTTTTTGAGGAATTGGGTGGTTTTACAAAAGCAGTTTTCACTGGCAAAAGGGAGGTTTTTGAAAACTGACTGGCAATGAATTGACAGATATATCTTCCTTCTCTCTTTTCTTTCTCTTCTCCCATCCCACTACTCTCTTCCTCCCGTTTAAGATAACATAGTAATTAGAACTTGTTTTTCCTGTTTCCATTTGAATCCTTTTCAAAGTAAGGGCAGATTGGTAAAAGACACAGATTACTTGTACTCTTTTCCTTCGATTTTCACATTTTTATAGCTTGGGAGTGACCTACTCTGCCACACTGAGCTGGGTATTCATTACATTTCCTGAATATATGCATATATGCAAATTATTTCAGTGGACTTACTTGAGTCCACTATATGAGTAGGGGTCTTTTGAGGGTCTTTGGTGATCATTTAGTAACATCCCATTCCCCAAATTTCAATTTTATGGTTCCAGATCTTCTAATGCACCTTCTCTCCTGGAGAATATCTCGGGTATGTGGGCAGGTCGAGACGTCCTTCTGTTATCATTCTTTGCTCTGACACATAATCTCAAAACTAAGTCTGCTAGTGCATTTTATTAATCACTGATATAGGGACCAAACGTTACTGTGCTAAAGTTAAAAGAATTTTCCAACATCTTCCCCCCCTTGCTGCATAGACTCCTTTTTAAAGAGCTTGTTGGGTAACACCATTGATGCTGTTTTTAATTAGTTCCTTGGTTTTGCATTTTTCCCCTTACTTTTTTATCTAAAAATAATTTGTCTCATGTTACTTTCCTGCTTTCAGTGATTTTCTTATGAATTTTTGTTCTGTAAGGGAAAAAAAAAAAAATCTAAACTTTTGAAACAAAGCTGAAATTGGTCGATATTTACCATTCAGGAAGTACGCCTGGCTCACTGCACACAGGTAGCACTTACTGAGGTCCCCATTTGGTATGAGGCTGGTGGCAGAAATGTTGTTTAGCTTATTCTGGAAATGGCTCCAAATGACCAAGCAGGAGTCTCCAGGCTCCTGAAGTGCTCTCCAGAATGTCCTCGCTTGGTCAAAGCACAGATTTTCTCATCAGATTTTCTTCCACCCCATGGTGGTACAAGCACGTGTATGAGCATTAGCAATTCCTTAAAAATCTGAACATAGTCTCCCCTGGGACAATCCACAATGTACCTTTTTTTAACTGTTTTTATGGCAAGATTAGAAGAGCAAAGAAAACATTCTATGTTTCCTAATGTTTTTTAAATTTCCCCTCCAAAACACTGCCATTTCTATGACATTCCACACAGATTTCCACTTCCAGGGCCAGAAATTGTTCTTTACTTGGCATAATTTGGCATTTTGAGTGGATGCATGGTTAAAAATCTTTTTCTCTCTAACAAAGGAGGAGCTGGAATCCTGATGTTCAGAATATGCCAGGGTGTTGAAAAGATAAATACTGCTGCTCCATTAACATCTTAATGAACTTACAGAAAAGCCCATCAGATGTCTCAAACTCGTGTTTCACACATGCTGAACAGTCTCATGTTTCTCTTACATTCCTTTGAAGTCCTTACATGCAGAAGATCGTCACAGGATTTTTTTTTTTTTTAACCTCAAATATTGAGAGCAGTTGCAGGTCTGACTCCAAGCGTGGTGCTGACTGCTGATATATGAGAGAAAAAAAAAAGAGAGAGAAAACAGAGTGCCAGGCCTTTGCCACCTGCCTCAGACACTGTCAGCCTTTCAAAGTTCTCATTTTGCTGCAAATAATAGCAATGAGAAGGAGGAAAGGGAGCTGGGGAAGGACAGAAAGATTTCAAGGCAAAAGCTCTAAAAACAAACTGCAGTTTCCTTCCAGCCCAGGGAGTACACCAGAAACGTCCCTGCCTGAAACAAAGCAGAGGGAGGAAGGGTGAGGTTGAATTTTGTGTTTTACAGTCTATTTCAATTCCACATGAGCATTTATTATAGATCTGGCCTGGAACATAGTTATTTCTGCATCGGCACAGAAGAGATCAACTTATTTTGGCATTTGCTTCACGAAATAGTTCTGCAGTTTCACAGGTACACTCGGGGATGGACCATTTCCAAGGTCCTTTAAAACTGTGAGACACATGACAACGATGAAGGAACATTCTTTTCAATCTAAACCCTGCTGGCAGTGATTTTCAAAATTCTGTAAAAGACTGAGTGGAAATTAGTATTTAACTCAAATGTTCAAAAATTCTTGCATTGTAATTTCAGGAATTGAATTTTGTAACCCCATCAGACACACCGTTTAATAAAGAGAGATGAAGACATTTAACTTTCCTTAGTTCAGGTGGGGCAATTATCTGTAGGGTGATGATAAAGAAATTGCTCCTCTGTGATGTCAGCATACCACAGCCTAGAAGGCTAAAAACATTTTATGGAAAGTTTATCTCCTTACAGTAAGTCATGGATCTTGGGAATATTAATACAGTGGATTGGTTTTGTTTGTTTGTTTGTTTTGGTTGGTTGGTTTTTTTTGTTTGTTTGTTTTGTTCTGTTTTTTGGGTCTTTTTTAACAGAACATGCCATGGGTCAGGGTTTAAAGACATGAACAATATTACTGCCCAGGGCAGACTGGGAGCTGCAGGAAGGGTTTTTCAGGGAGAACCTCCCATTGAGTCACCAGGTGTGGAAGGGACCCCCTGGATTTCTAAAGCCTTTCTCAGAGGAGGCTGGATGCAATCCCAACTCCAGACTCACCCAACAATTTATGTCTGAACAGTTGTATAGGTGTAATTGAACCTTTGGATCAAGGATGGCAAACCAGACATATTTACATGAAGGCAAGTTATTTATTTTACTTGCCAGATGAAGGATTGTTTGCACCTGGTGGGTAAATACAATGCTTATTCTCCAAAAATCACTGGCCTGTGGAACCACACAATGCTCATTTTGTAGGAAGAAGAAATGGAAAGCAACCAGCCCAGTTGTGCCAAGTTTTACCAGTCCACTGGGTGGTCAGGTGTGACTTTGGAGTCACAGACCAGGGACTACCAGGGACCACCACAGAGACCCCCAGGACAGAAGAATGCATGAGCAGAGGGGAGGGAACACCTCCATGCCAATGGTTTCAGGGAAATTATTATAATTTGCATGTTTTTCCTGGGAAAACCTATGAATATATATGTCAAATACAGTGTATAAACAGGAGGTTTTTCTGTACTCAGCAGGCTCAATATATCACAGGAGATTTCATGCATCTTGCTGAATAAAGAATACCTGCTTCTTAATTCTGTATTGGTGTTAAGGAGTTTTTTTTTTTAAATCTATTTTTGGTAATATTATGATAATCAGACTACAACATCTTAATCAGAATTCTTTACTCCACAGTACAGGTAGCTGCAACTACTGTGTAGCATGGTGCACTATTTTTGAAGGGGTATCGAAGCAATAGCATTAAAGCTAGAAAAATCAGTTTTTAAGTAGAGGTTGGTGTGGCTCATCCACTCCAAGACAGGGGTAAATCTCTCTCTTTAGCCTCAAGAGATAACCGGGAGAGAAATCCCCTTTCCAGGGAGGAATCTCCACACACACTCCAAGAAGGGGTGTGTGAGAATATTTTAAAAAGTGGACCTGGGCTTTTATAGTATCAGGTGATGGGCTGTCAGTCAGATGTGCCCAGGTCAGCTCAGCAGCCTCAGATAAGTTATCAGCATTATCTCTTGGCTCCTTTATCGGGTCCTGCACCACGCCTGCCACATCCTCACCTCACTCTCAGGATCTTTTGACTTTTGCCAGTGATGGGTTGGGCTGGGCTCAGCATTATTCAGTACTAAAAACACCAAGACACCCCCTTCCCCATTCACCACTGATGGGATGCTGTAAGAGTTGTTTTACCCCTACTCCAGGCACAGCATCCTACTGTAATTACTCCTTACACTCTTTTTTCCTGGATGGGGTTGGAATACTTCTCAGATGGTTTTTCCCTCTCATTCTGTTTATGTGGGTGGAGAAGTATTTACAGAGGAATTGTTTCTTTGTCGTTTGGGGCTTTTTTAAAAAAAAAAAAAAAGAAAGAAAATGTCTTTATGAGCTGAAAGCAGCATTTCCACCTTCAGAAAGCTCAACCAACTGGAGTGCTTGGATCCTGGGACAAGAAACAGTTCTGATTGAATTACTTACCATGCTGTTGTCAATGTGCAAACAAGCTTTCCAACTGAAGACTGTCATACCAGGATCAGGAAGCCGCCTGGCAGAATAAGAAATGGTATCTTAAGGACACTTGTGCTGCTTAAGGTAAAGCAAATGTTGTAAGGTACAATAGAGATTTTGAAAAGCAGCATTGGCTTGTTGTGATTGTAATTCATATGTATGTCACTTCAGTTGTCAAAGACTCAGAAAAGCCTTACAAACTTGAGTCATCCTGGATGACATCCAAACCTCCCACATACAACCTGTAAAAAAATGGTCCTTTATAAATATATATCATAAATACCCTACCCATTTTCTGGAGTGACTGTTTGACATTCTGTTGTCTTTGTGTTGTAAGAGCCTTATGCATGGCAAATAATATATCATTAGTTACTGTTTTTCTAGTAAGACTTTAAAATCCTTGAAACAGTAGGAGTCAGCTTCCCAATAACATACACACTACCGAGAAAACTAAGAAATTATTAGGAAGTTACTGCTATTCTGGTACATGGTGCATTACTCAGATGTCCTGTAGACTGGAATTCAACTTTTTATATGAGCACTGAGTGAATGTGAATGAAATATTCTCAAAGTACTTAAAGCATTCCAGATCTGCCATTGAGCCCTGGACCTCCTGGGCAATTTCCCATCAGTGACTCCACATGAAAAGTGGGAACCAGAAGCAAATCAAACCCTGAGAACCCTAAGAGCACTCAGCATTGACATTTTAACAGCTGTAGTAGATGTTGAAATACTAAAAAAGCACGATTTAGTTTTTTGAATCAAATCTGGAGGACTGTATGTTTTGCTATCTCTCTATGATTCTTGGGAACACTGCTTTACCAGATGTTTTTTATATCAGAAATAGAGGTTTCCCTGGTGCATACCATGGATGATAAACCTGTAACTTGAAATCTTTTGAGATCTGATCTGTACAGGACCTAACAGGGTGAGTTTTATATCCCTTTCTGCTCCCTCATCGGGTACCACTCACTGCCAGCCCAGCTTGCCACTAAAGGAATTTGGGTTGTTTAAACATCCTGAAGTTCGTGTTTGTTTTGTTGACATTCAGAGGGTGTTGTGTGCTCAAATGAAAAATGGGACCTTGGTAAAACTCTAACATCCAACCTTATCAGCCGTGTACCAATTTTCCCACGTTGTTTCTGGATCTTCGAACTCTGAGTAAAATGTGCTTTTATAGTGTCTAACACCCAACTGATCCTGACAGCAGCTTATCAACTACTGCATTCTTCTATAAATCATGCTGGCAAATACTTAAGGGGAGAAAGTGTCCTTTTAGAAACTTGTTTGCTCACCAACTACATTGCCACAATCTCCCCTTTAATTGCTGTGTATTTATTGGATTCTGACAAAGAGTTGCAAAACATGCCTCTGATGATTGCATACATTCGAACACATTTAGATAGCACTTGCCTTAAGCAATCGGTGCTGTGAAAGCAATCCTTATGTAAAAGGGGTGAAAAAACCCTGTAAACTGAAGGGGAGACAATGTTCTGTCATCCTTAGAAACACACAGTCAGTCAGACTAACACCAACCATGCTAAAACAGTGGAAAAACCCCAAGCACTGTACGTCAGCACTCCAGTATCTTCCACAAATGGTTCTTGCAGCTTCGTGACAAGAAGACACAAGGCATCAATCTTCTCCCTATCTGCAGCAATAAGATCCTATGCCACTTGGGACATGTAATTTATTTTTTCTGTCCCATGTGCGGGAAATGTTTTCCTATGCACTAAAATGCTCTGAAATACACGTTACAGTGCCAGTGAAAAATCTCATTGGTCTAGTATAATAATAGTGATAAGTGAGGAGTAAGGTATGCCGGGGTAGATTCCTCTGCTGTATTTAGACATCTGGAAAAATGATTTGCACAGAGTCATCTAAACAGTTGACTTGGTTGCCTTAATGGGTCATCATTCTTTTCTTTCTGCGAGGAGGTCACCAGCATTCACAGATCACCCTGATGGAACCATTACTATTGGCACCTGGTTCCCTCAGCAGAAGGCATGAAGGAACTTCCAGTTATGCCAAGAGAGAAAGAATGAGGGGAGGGAGTGCAACACAAATTATAACTCAGGGAAAAGGCGCCAGGAGTCACCGATGTGATTAAACAAAAGAATTCCTCAGCAAAAGAATGTTCAGGGACCTGTTTCTATCACAAGCATTTGTTAGGGCACTGGTGTGCCTCAAAGACTGATCACTTCCAGTGCACGGTGGGTTCTGCCCGAAAGACCCATTAAATAACAATATTAGAAAGTGTGTGAGTGGCTGCCCAGCAATTCGGACATGTGTCCTCCTCTCCGCGTGCCTGCACTGCCTCTTGCTTGAATTTAGCAATGAAGAAGATTAAAGCTGTCAGTTACATACAAGGGTTAAGAACTCCAAAAGGATTTATGATCTCTGTGCAGTCTCCAGGGAGAATAAGCAGACTGCTCCCTGCCAAAACACTCCTAAGCTGCCCTGCAGTGAGGAGCATTACAGGAAAAGTACCAGTTAGACAGAGGGAGGGGGAAGAGCTAAGGAATAGGGAAATGCAGCTGTCAGTATCTTACCTGCTGTGTGTATTCCCCATTCTTACTTCACTGTACTTCCTTTTTTCTTTCAAGAAATGTGTTTAAACTGACTCAAATTTAATGCAAGGTTTAATTAAATCAAGTTACTCAGTTCTAGTACGTTCTCTGCTGCATATAGAAACTTCCTTAGAATAATGAACTTAAGGAACTCAGAAATATTGAACTGCTAATAATGGTGAACTACTAATGAAGATGGCTCCTTTCTCAATTTGCTTATTCATTGCTTGAGCCAATATTAATAGTCTACAACTGATGGATGAGACAATTGTAATTGTTTTAGCACTCTCCTGGACAACAGTGTTTATCAAACTGCAATGAAATGTTACAGCATTTCAGTATCTGAGAATCTGGAAATATAATTTGCTTTCAGCTCCTCTCCTTCCTCGAGGTATTAATAAAAGAAAACCTTCTGGAATCGTCACAGGCCACTCTCTTGTCAAAACATAATCATATCATCTGCCCCTGCCTTTTGCACAAACCTACCAGTCAGCAGAGGTCTTTCAATCACTAATTTCTCAAAGTCATCGTGAAGGGGTTTTTGAGAGGACAGAAACCCCAGAGGAGAGGAAAAAAAAAAAAAAAAATCAGTGATTTGACAGCAGATCTGCAGCTGAGGCCAACTGCTCGTGAGCCGCAGCTGTGTGGAGCCTCCAGCTGGAAGATCCCGCATCTCTGTAAATATCAAAACCATCCCTCAGCCGTAGCTCACCCCGCTGAGCACTCCACATTTCCACAGCTGCATCAGACTGTGGCAAAGGTGATGATAAAGGTTTACAAGAGCTTAAGCTCACCCACACGCTTAATCACGCGATCCGCGTAATTTGGGCTGGCGTTTGTAAAAACTGCCCAGCTGGCACCGGGTCTGCTGCACAGGGGCACGGGCACTAAGGGGTCAACCCAACCTTGAACTGGGAGCTTTGGGGGGGTTTTGCTTTTCATTGCACAGCTTTTCCCCCGTTAGTGATGAAAAAGCAGAGTTTTGCCAGCCCCCAAAAGAGAGGAAAACAAGCCAAAGGGAGGGTTTCACTCTCTGGCACAGGGAAGGGCCATGATGACTGCAGCTGAGTAGCCTTTTCAAGCATAATGTTGCATGTCCTCACTTGTGTAGCAATTTATATCTCGTTTGCATAAGGTGTGTGAATGAGATGCATCTTTCCTGTGAAATGGGAGCATTTCTGAACAGTTATGTAATAAAGGTATTAGCGTGCCTGTCTGCAAGCATAATGCCAAAAAAAAGGGAGAATTGTGGATGAAAATTGAGGAAAAATTTTGAAGCTTCTCTATAGCTCCATATCAAATTTCTGTTCATATTTTGGTCATCTTTTGGGCTTTTCCACATCATAAAACACTGGCAATAGGGAATGCAGTGGGGTGCAAATTGTGCACAAACAACCTAACTGTGGCTCTGAGCCCCAAGTACTGCCAAAACTGGGTAAGGAGGGCAAGAATTTGATACCTGTGTATATCAGATTGAATGCAAAACGTACATTCTTAGTGTATCCTCAGCATGAAGTAATTTTCTTATAATTTAATTGGCTGTTTTAATCAAATGAGCATCCATGTGTAATAATTCCTGTGAGAAAAAAACAAAAACATCAGATCACTTAGAGATCCAGTTCTACCGGGACTGTGCACTTCAGCACAGTTTGGGTTAAATTGGCTGCCAGAATGACTCATTGAACCTGGATCATTACATTGGAAAAGAGCTCTTCTGGAAGGAAATTAATGATCTGAAGGTACAATCTAGCAAGACCCAGGATACCAGTACCAGTTCCAAGCAAATAGGCAGCTTCTTTATGGAACACGTGTATTTTTGGATAGCACTAAGACAGTGACATAAGGAACTGTAGGAGGAGAGCAGATTACAAGCCAGGATCTCAGAAAAAGTCAGAGGCAGGAAACAAGCAGAAGAAGCTGTGGGGAGCCTGTCTAGATCCAAAAGTCTCTTTGGAAAGACTGAAGTTAGAAACTGAGAAGATACAGAAAGAGAAAGTTAATATATCTTCCAATTATATAATGTTTCTATTGTTATCCTCATCCCTTCCATGCCACAGCTAACAACCTCTTTTTTTTTTTTTTTTTTTTTTTTTGGTCAGGAAATTAACTGAAGCAATGCTTCAGCTCCCTCTTTTTCCTTTTAGCTCCAGTGCTGAGCTCCTGTTTCAGTCTTGTCACCTCAACACCTGATTTGCTCCTTTTCCAGGCAATGCAGGACATTTTAGCCTTGTGTGAATCCCTTTACAGCATGGGTCCTCCTCCATGTGGCCCAGAAGTCCCAGGCAGATGGCTGACAGCAGTTCACAGCATTTTGTCTCTAGCCGCTCAATGAACATGTAAAAAATTCAAAACAAGAATAAATACAGTAAAGCGACAACAAAATTATCAGGAATACAGTTCCTTCCAGCACTCCACTGTTAGACACTAAAACCAGTGTAAAACAAGGAAAAAATCTTAATATTTCTTGTTTCCTCAAGTCTCAGGATTTGGTTTTTTGCTTAAATTCAGCAGTAGTCTCATAGTCAGTAGATAGTAATTCCCTGTAATCCTTGACAAATTCTTCTGAAGTTTTCCTGTTCTGGAATATGTAGTTTTCTGGGATTTCTCTCAACTAATTTTACCTGTTTGAAAGTTAGATGTCTTCCATAAAATCTAAGTGGTTTCTCCAGTGGAAAGACAGGCACTTCCCATCTATCTTACATTTTTATCTTCAGGTGGCTGAATCATCCACTGGAGATGCTTATCTCTCTCCATTAGTGCACTGTGAGAATAGGCAGGTAATTTAAAATTGATGTTTAAGTTTAAATGGTTAAAATTCAAGTAAGTCAGTCTGTTAGTGAATAGTTAAAAAAAAAACAAAAAAAAAACAAAAAAAAACCCACACATTGCGGACAAACACTCTTTATTAAAGGTGTTTATCATTAACTACATTAATGTCTACAATACTTCAGAGTGCACTGACTAGACCATTTTCTTTTAGCTGGTCAATATTAGGACCATTCTGCCCATGCTGGCAAGAGTAAGAAAGGGGAATGTAATAATTTTTAAATGAAAGCCCTGTTTATTGGTAGTGCTCCGTTTCAGATGCATGAGATTAATTTTCCTATGTGGAGTTCTGATACTACATTCCCATGGTCCTAGGTTTCTATCCTCGGATGCTGTGCTGAATTATGCTGAATTCTGATACTCTGCTGAAATGTACAGGAGCCTTGACCACCACAGGAATAACAGTTCTGAGATATCTTTACTTGGCTTTTCAGGATCATGGGATGCTTTTGAAATCCCTGGTATGAACAATAATTCGAGGTGACCTCCAAAGGCACCAGCAAACCTAGGAACAAAGCCTACTTATTCTCAACCTGCTGTTTAAAATATGGGAGACTCTTTCCTGTTTTCTAGGGTTAGCTTTCTACCATAAAATTGCAGAATTATAATCACAGAATACCAACATCTTGTGCCGCACGTATCTGGGAGCCCCGGATGCATGGATGAAATTCCCAGAGGCAGTCGCACATCAGTGTAATACTTGGTTAACTCCCATACTTCACACATTTTCCTTTTTTTTAATCTCTCTCTTTTTTTTTTTTTCCCTGTGAATTATTACCTGAAAGCATTATTTTCTAAGCAGTAACGAAATAAAAGCAAACATTATTCGATCATGACCTTGACTCACGACCTTGTCCAGGCGGCAAAGCGAAATCTTGGGGCTACATAACTAAAACTGGAGACTCAAGGAGCAGAAAACTTCCATGGCTTGATCCCTGCACAGAGAGAAGCACTGCCTGTCTTTCCCAGTTTTGCTTGTTTGTGTTATTTGGAGCTGTCTGCCATCCTGGTACTAAGTGACTTCATCTGAGAAACTTGCAACCCCTTATAGCCAAGTGTCAAAGAATGCAAACAGCAAGGCAGAGAGTGTGGAAGTTTAATATTTACTTAGTGTTTTAAAACAGAACATCCATTCCAACATATGTAGGGGTTTAGATGCTGGGGATAAAGCAGAGCTCTCATTTGAGAAGCAGTGTACCAGCTATTCTTATCCTGTAGCTTTCCCTCTTCTGCTTTTCGGCTTTAATGAGATTTCACAAGCAATTCTGTTTCCACATCAATTTACACATTGCCATATCCTTGTCAGAGTTATTTGTGTAATTTGTTTTTTGTCTGGAAAATTACTGAGAGGAGAGATAACTGGAGGATATGTGTAACTTCAAACACTTGCAGATTTGTATAAAGTTTGATAGTTTCTTATTTATGTTTCCCATGACTTACAGAATTGGGAGACTGGCCCAAATCAATAAGGTAAGTTTATGCACTGTGTAAATATGGCCACATCCCAAAGAGAAGCATTGAGTGGGAGGGGACTGGACACTAGGCAGGTTTTTGTTGATATTTTGCACACTGTACATCCTATAAAAAGGATAATTATGTATGTGGCACTCTCATGGCCTGTTTTTCAGAAACTAGAATACTAACATTTAGTAGGTTTTTAGTTGTAGTTTATCTGTTTAAGCACCAGTTTAGTCTTTTATTATTTAAGATCCTGGCAACAGATATTCAGATTCTACTTTCTAAATCCATCCCTTTATGTTCCAGGCTGTAGTTCAGTGTAACCCAAGCCCAAAGCACCATCTCAGGCACTGGCATTTTGATATTTCTCTTGGAGCTAAGGTTCCTACACAGTACTTGGGAAAGTTGTTTCTCAAAGGAATGGCCTTTCAGAAGATAAAGTGAACACAAGCTTGAAAGAAAAGCTTAGGAGAGGAGCTTATGACTAATCTGATTCAGCCAGCTGATAGGCATGTCTCTTTCTCAAGATAATCAGCCCTCAATCCTTTCCTGGTGGTAGTAATCATTCAAGAAGCTTAGTTTGGACCTGCTAAACCCCTGTACTTGTCATTCACTCGCACTGGCTTCCTCTTGTGTATTCCTTAAATTCCAAGTGTTTTCTGCACCAGTCCTCTGCTGTCTCTCACTATTATGGATCTGTCTTCCCTGATGATTGTTAAGTAATAGTTATCAGCCATGTTGTAAGAGAGCCAGCTATAAGGAAAGGCTGCCTGGGGCTCATGTTGTGAATATTTCAGCTGTGGCACCCACAACAGTCTACCTCACATGTGGCTAGACTGAAAACTCCTGGGCAGTCCTAATCCTAACCTCGGTAACAAGGTTATGGTGAGAGCCAGCCCCACAGTCAGCAGCATCCAGCTCAGCCAACATCCAGGCTAAATCCACTGGAAGCTCGTGTCATCTGCCTTTGACCCCACAGAGCTCCTTTCTTTTGGCCTCTCCATGTCTTTTCTGGGGTCCAGCCTTTGTGAATTCTTTGAGAGATGGTTTGTAACACCTGGAAGGTTGCTTTAAATAATTCTGCCTTTCCAGCCTAACTAAACAATCCACTCTGGGGGCCTTGGGAGATTTGAAGTTGGGTTTTCCATAATGTTTTAGTCCTGGTGAGGCACACTGGTTTCTAAAAATAAAAGGGTAGAAAGAAGAACGGTAGAGGAGAATCATCCAAGTAATTCTGAGGTTTGTGCTGGACCAAGATGGGAAAAAACATGAAATTGCTATCATAACTTGCACATTAGCTTCTCTTCATCTATTTATTAATGACTATAAAGTTAGCAGGAGCAGGTCCTTGCTTATCATTGTATAAAATTAAATATGTAGAAATAGATATTGTTGCTTTTTTCAGTGCTTTATATCTAAAGTATATTTGGAGGCTCTCCGAGGTACATGATGTCCTGCTTGCAGCCAGCCAGCCAGTAAGAAAATCAAGCAATCTATGCAAAACTGACATTCTGAGAACATTGCACCTCCTAAACATTAGCCTGAAAGCAATTTACCAGAGTACAAACCTGCATATCATCAAATAACAAAGATCTTACTTGTTAATGCGGAAGTAAAGTAATAGGAAGATTAGGACAAACTCTAAATTACCAGAATCATTCTGTTTAACAGAGATCAGCTTAATCCAAGTAAACTTAAACTCCAAGTTTAAAAGTGCTCTGCAGCAACTTGTGTGATGTGATGCCTCAGATCCACCTTGTTCATATCAGCACTTGAATGATCATCCTGGAGAAGGATCCCTGCAACAGGATTTAGAAACCTCCTTACTGCTGCTTAGGAAAATTTTCAGAATATCTGCTTCTACCTCTGCTTCTCCTATCATTTTGTGGGGCTGATGGAGACATTGAGGTGGCCCTGCCCATGTGCACGGGGCAAGAATGGACACGTGCTGCTTGCAAAGCAAAGACAGTGGCAGAGGCACAGAAAAGCTGATCCTGGCAAAAGTCTGCCAGGGAATCACCTGGGAGGGAGCAAGGCTCTAAGAACATTTTATTGTCATTATTGCTGTCAAAATATGAGTGTTGTTTCCAGCTCCCTGACTGCTGGGCATCTTCAGAATAGTTTAGTACCTTCAATATTGCTACACACACAGCTCTGTGAGCTCTCAGCCTAAGGGACATTCTTTTGTCTCTCTCTGTAAATATTTAATTACTGGCTACAAGCATAACATCCAGTTGACATAAGCATGCACACATCCTGGTGTCTACATTTCCATTACCCTACAGTCACACAATATTTGTGTGTATCATGCTCTGTTAGAAGTCATTTAAACATTATGCACCATTTAAAAATCACTGTACATCATAATGGGTATTTTTACAAAGATTCACACAATCATAAATTGATAATGCTTGGTAATTAAAATTCAATTTAATAATACTGTAAATGTATTGATAGACATAAGAAAAATACTTTTTAAAAAGCCCTCTTAAAATTCAGAGATCCATTTTATAGAAATTGGACTTACAGAAAAGATATTCCTGCATTTTGAAATATAACAATGCATGGAAACACACTCCATTGTAACTCTAAGCTCTGCTGTAATATGTAAGATTTTATGAAGACACGTCAAGTAAATTGTTCATATCTGGCAATACAGCAATAACCCAAGATTCAAAACACAACAGAATGCATATAAAATGTCAACAATTCTGCCTGTAAAGAAGTGGCTTGTTTAGATGTGGGATAGCTTGTTCCACTTTGAACATTTTCAGTAGAAAACAAATAAACTCAGCACTCAAAGGTGAAAAGAAATGTGAAAGCACTTATCATTTCACGACAGTGTGGAAAAGATGGCACCATATTTGGCTTTGCTGTTATAAAAATCACAGTTTCTGCAGAGAACCACTTAGCCTCCTGTGCAAAAAACTCCTTCAGCAAATGCCAGCATTTCAGCACCAACAAATTCTATTCCTGATCAACAAAGCATCTAGTCAATTTTGACAGAGTTTAAATTTGTATAAGAATTGTAAGTTTAAGTGTGTGGCTCAAACCGGCTGTTCTTCTGACAAAGAATTTCATGTCACATGAATGCAAATACCGTAAATTAAACAGAAGCTGATGTCTTTCACTTTTAATTTTAACCTTAGCCATGCAGCACTCAGTTTGAATTATTCTAATGAAATTAAGTTTTTGCTATTATAAGAGTTATACTTAAATTTTAACTTTAAAAAAATTCCAACCAACAGCATACTTGAATCCATTTCACAGGGAATGGTAGTTTTGTCTAAAGCAGATTTCCAGCTTTTAACAATATAGAGGATACCATTTAAATCTAAATTACACCAAAACTTAGTAAGCAGCATACTGCAAACAAAGGAAAATGTTGTATTCCTCAAAGTGCAAGTTGTCAAAGTACTTCATAGTTCTAATAATAGCTTTCTGGCATTAACAAGCTAGAACACAAATGACATCCGCTGAATATTTGTTAATTGTGTTTTTGAATTGCTTATGGCTACACCAGAGGATATATTCCAGGCTCTGATTTCTATTAATAGATGCCTGCTTTGGAAAGCATAAACCTCCCTCTGTCCTATCCAACCTCTCCATGCCTAAGACAGCAAGTCCCCATCTTTTAGACCACCTACTCTCAATAAAATACAATAAGCTGCTGCTCTCCCATAATATACAGGGAATATCTACATGGATGCACAATGTGCAGTTCTGTAGGTTCTCTGAAACCCTTTGTCAGCCCTTAAGAAATGCAGAAGTATAATTAATCTGAGCCAGCACTTGTATTTAATGCTTTCACAGTCTCCAGCATTCTGTAATCCTTCAGGAATAGGTGAGGTAAGGTTCAAAGGGATGTTTATCACAGTTATCTAAATGCATTGAGATTAGACTCGACTGCAAATAGAATAAAGTGAACTTTCTTACTAGGCATCTATTAATTTCTCTTTTGATCACTCGGAAACAATTCAAGCGCAATCAGAGCCCAAGCCAAAACCTGGAACTGTGGAGCTATGAAGTTTACACAATGTTTTGATAACAACTGTTGAATTTCAGAAAGCTCTGACAAAAACTCATGTCTGCATTTTGGCTCTTCAGCTTTACTGAACTGACTGAATCTAAACAAGGGCCAAAGGTATGTAAGTTTTCTCCCCAGTTTTGGGACGAAATCTAACTAGTAGTCTGTATTACAGGAGCACAAATAATCTGTCCCACCATCAGTGTTAAATCCCACCCATGAGGCAGAGGACACCTGCTTCCACATGAGTACTTCCAATAGAAAATACAAGTTTAGTTTTAAAAGTCAGAAGTTGAAAAGAGGGCAACATGATTTAATCCTGAAAATGCTGTGGGATGACATCCTCAGGAGATTGAATATGGCAGCAACAAAACCAAGTATTCTAAAATTTTCAGTATTTATTAATAAAATATTATAATTATGGTGTCAGTTACACTATTAAATTAATTGCTCTTTCTGTGTAACAAGGAGGTAGTCTTTTGAGAAATACTACTCTGTTTTTCCAAAAATGTCCCTGAAAAGTACATACTCACTGCAGACACAAACATTTACATGTTGCAGCTCGTGGTACAGATAAAAAAAAATTCCATGAAAACATATTACGTAGGTATTGACAAGTTGGATAAGAATGCAAAGACTGATCCAGGAACATGTATCTGCTACTTTTGGCATGGAATAAGCTTGACATTACACCTGCCCTGGCTAGGTGAAAGATTGCCTAGATATGAAAAGGCAGAACAAACACCAACAATGACGCTTTCATGCAAGAGGCTGGAGAACGTTGTGGTGTGAGGGTAGGGCAGATAGAAATGTCTGCTCAAAAGCTCTCCAAGGGCAGAGAATCAAAGCTACTTAAACACCAGATGAGAGAGAGGCAGTGGGAAATCTACAGTTGAAGGTTTTATTGGACAAACATATATCCTGAATGTCATTGGGGCAGTTGATTTATCTTATCCCAAAGCTACAGTTATGCACCTTCTGAAAAATCTGTTTTCCTTCCTCCTCACCCTTGCCCATTATTGTTCTCTCATGATCTGAGCCCACTGCACATTTTTCTTCGTCAAATCTGCCTCTCTGCATCACTTAGGGCTGTAATAACCCTACTGCTTCTTTTCAAGGTTGAGGGGGGTGGAAATAAAGAAGAAACATGCACATACTGCATCCAGAGGCAAAGGTTTTACTGTCCAGTGGGAGAATCCTGTGTGAAACAGCTCCCTTCTTACAGAGCAGGTGACAAAAACCTGCCCTCTCCCCTCCTTGCCTGACAGCGTCGGCAATCCTGAGTAACCTCTGTGGGTTGTGCACCAGCTGCCTCATTTTGCAAAGTTTAAGACCAAAGCTGGGCTATCTGCCCTCCACAGCCAGCAGCAGGAGTTAGGACCCTCTGGAGGGAGGGCTGGAACAGCGTTAGGGTGACTGCCTTCTAGAAGCTCTCCTCCACACCTTTCCAGGCTGGCTCTTGGGAAGATGAGGTACCTCAGCTCAACAGAATAATTCATTTCATGTGAACTGAGGCTTCTGTGCAGTAAAATAAATTATTTTCCTCAGAAAATAGGATTGCAAAACTGAAGGGCTCTTAGAGTTAACCTTTAACCGGAATGGCTAACCCAGTGCTTTGTCTACTGAGGGCAGGCAAGTTCCTAGTGTTCCCATCAGAAGAGGACAAGGTGATTTGGCACAGCCAGACTGTAGGATGCTGGCAGTGGGAGACAGTTCTCATGGGAGCTTCTGGAAGAGGGTGTTCTATTGCTGTCTTTGGGAAATTCCCATCCCAGCCAGTCCTGTAAAAGAGAAATGAGGAATAAAAGCAGCAATTTTATTTACAGAGAGTGGATTTTTGCTGGCTAAAAGTCCTGTTTATGGTGGTGGCTTTGTAAGGTGCAGAGCAAAAGAAAGACCTGTCTCTAAGTGACTGTGGGGAGGGAGAGAGAGAAAGCAGAGGAAGAAAAAGAACAGCCTTATCCTGGCAGGAAAAGAATGGTGAGAAGGAGAAGAAAGAATTTTCCCGGCATACTTTCCCAAGTAGGAACACCACTGAGGAAGCATCTGATTTAGTTGTCTGAAGGTTGTTTGTATCCTTGAGTCCTTGGCAGTAATTTGACATACAAAGTAGTTACTCCTATATTTACCAGCCAAGAAAAAAACCGAAGCACAGGATTTCTTTTGCAAAGTTAAGAACACAACAAATGATTGAGACCAAATTAGTCACATGGCTTATAACATTTTTGGAAAATATATATGTGTACATATGTAATTTTTTAATATTATACTACCTAAGTCAGATTGTCATCATTCATTTATATTTAACTAAAGAAGCCCTGCTTTGCTGTATAATAAACAAACAAACAAATAAACAATGGGGTTTTCAGTTTTCATTTCCAGCAAAGTTTTAGGGCAAGAGGGTAATGTTTTATCTTTCTTAGGTATTCATAGTTCCTGTGAATTACTGGGACGCATTTCAATCTGGTGCATTGTGATGATGAACCTCTAGAGTTTTTTTCTGAAAATTTACTATTTGAAGAAACGCCACTTCACATTTAGAAAATAAATGTTAGGAAAATACAACTGGCAGAAAAATATCAACTTACAGACTCAGAACAAGGTAAAGGGGTATCTATTACCAAACCTGAAAACAATTTGAATAGAGGTTACAATATTTCCCAGACAGGTAAGGACTAAAACAAGCAGATTGATAATGTATTTTGATCAGAGGGATGGTTTGGTGGTTTTGGGTTTTTCTGGCTTTGGTGGAGGTTTTTTTGGGGGGTGGGTTTTTTTTTAATAATTAGAGTAAATTAGCAATGCATTTAATTTAATTTACTCATTTTTTATCAATTAGATTTTAAAAAGCAGCACAACACAAATGTAAATTAAAGACAACCTCACTGCAGAACAGTGGTAAAACTATTCAGCAGAACCTAAGTTTTTCCTTAGTACTGTGTTTGTCCCTGTAATCTGCAGAATAACTCTACTGGGAAAAAATAGGTCTTGAATTTGACCCATGTCCAAGACAGAATGAAGGTGAAGAAATCAAGAATTACTTCAACTGTGTGTGTGAAATGTTTAGTGTTCAATCTGACATTAGCCAGATTAAAAACAAGGATTTTGGTACATCTGGATAGTACAGAAAGAGGGATGGCAACAGCTGCACAAATTTAAAACACACTGTGTATCATAACTTTTTGTCCTGGATTTCTAAACTTTCTGCCTTTAGCCCCGACCTTTCTTTCCTGTGCATACTGGATAAACAGAAAACAAAATTTTTGCTGTGCTCTCTCAGTGAATCGTATTTATGAGTCAGTTATCTTAAAGGAATACTCATTCATCCACTAAAATAGTATTTATCATAAGAGTAATTATTTTCCAGAACTGTAAGGACTACATCATGTGAAGTACTCATAGCTAACATAGCAGTTTTAATAGACATTTATTTTCTAATTTCATTGTTCTAGGTGGTAAAAGGATTACATCACATCATGTTTTAAAGTAATCCTTGTTTCTTTGAGAAAAGTCATTCCTTTTCTTTGGGAACAAACTGGTAGACTGTAGTTTTTCAATTGAAAAAAAAAGTTCATGAAATAGTATCAGAAATCTGATTGAAGAGAAGATGCAAACACATGAAAAATTATTAGATTATTAGAAAGTTGCAGTTTTCACAGAGCACTGCTAAGTATAAGTTTTCAGGTAATCTTATTAGGGAAGGCCTTTCTGCTGTCTTAAATTATATTTAATAATGTCTACACTTTAATATGAAGATAAATAGTAATATTTTGCAAATTGACAAGACAACTTTTTTGTAGCTAGTTGCCAAATGCTTGAGATGTCAACACTTCATCAACCTGTTGACAGAGAATTAAGGAATGAGTGGAGCAACAAGCCTTCCAAAATGCCAGTTTCAGCATTTATCTATTTCACTTGTTAAGAAAAGAGAACACCTGCTCTCCTGTTGGAACATGAAAATACATATGTCAATATTCTACCTAAATAGACATAATTGTCAGCTTAGCAAAGTAAAGGTGACATATATATTGTAATAAAAGTAGGAACTTAGAAAAAATACCCATATTTTTTCCATCTAATATTACATTTCTGAAGCGTATAATTCAGTTCCCATTAAACAAATTGCTGTGGGTTACTTCCTGCAAAAGTGTCCCCCAAACAGTACGCAGAATTCTTCCTTATATTTAATACAAAAACATGTTACAGTGCTATGGATGGATGACAGTGTATGCTCACCCAAGGAGCAGGAATTGTAGGGTCAAATGGAAAAACAAAATATGAACCATAAGAGAATCTTTTGTGGAGGTCACTGTGCCTCTCAACTAGGCTCAATTTGCTAGAAAACTAAATCCAGAGAAATTCAATGTAAATATCATTACTCTGTTCTATTCCCAAATTAATAAAAGTGACAATATTTAAATATGTCTGATGAGAAGGGAAGTGTTTCAATCTGGAATGCCAATCTCATTGTTAGTGTCTATACTTTTTACCTCTTTTTTCCCCCACACTCCAAACTGCAAAATGAGGGATTTCTTTCAGCAATTCACCTCTGTTTGGCATGTCTCTTAAACAAACTGCTCATGCTTAGTGGGCCTCAGCAAGTTTAATGATAAATTCATTCTTCAGAGCCTTGCTGAATAGCACAGGAGACAAACTCATGGTTACATAATTTGCTAAGTTGGATGTCTAGCTATGTATATAAAACAGCTATTCAAGTGAGTATTTGTTTCAATACAGTATAAGGTCATTAAGAACTTTTAAAATTCAGTGTACTGAAAAGTTTAATCTAGGATCAGATACCTTTCAACCTGCTAAAGCTCAAGTTCTATTGCTGAAAAAGGCCAAGAGGAAAGACAGAACAAAACCAGACAAGGAATATAAAACAGAATACTAGCAATAGCTTTAGGAGAAAAAAGCAGATAGGGATTCAAAATTTCACACAAAAATGAGAAAAGACAGTGGCAGAATGGAGGCACATCTTTGTCTAAGGTGTGTCTTTGCTGTGGAAGGTACCAGCTCACACAAGGAACAAGGTTTGTCTTTACAAGGCAAATAGAAACACTAATGGAATGAAGAATCAGTTATCATTTCCATTACAAAACAGAACAAAAATATTCTTTGTAGAGATCATACCATAAAGGGATAGGGAGGAAAAACTGATGCTTGCCGACAGAGTAAAGAGATAAAAAGGAGCACTGCCAAAAGACAAAATTAGTTATTTTTGCATTTTGACGTTCTAGTTGAGAAGGATAATCAGATTTCAAAATTATAGGATTTTCAAAAGTAAAGGATGTACAGAGACAGCTGCAGGACAGTATTTCTACTGCATTTTCTTCCAGTCCATCCTGAAGATTAAGGAGTGCCTAGGATATTAATTCCCTTTGACATAAATGGGTGATGACAATAGAATGCGATGTGTGGGGGTGATGTTTGCCATATGTTTTTTGGCACAGTTGAAGGAGTTATTTTTGAAACTGGATAAAACAGATTTTACAGTATGACACGTGGGACAGGAATGAGCTACAGTTACAGCAGAAGTTCTCCCTCTTGGTCTGAATGAGCTGCCTACAGGATGTTTTGAAAACATGAACCAGTTAATCGATCAAAGCAGCAGCATGTCAGTGTCTGTTTCAATGGTGCTTTAGGCACCTTTCATCAAGGGGAAAGCAAATGATAAAAGTAGATTCTCTTTTGAACATTTCTACCAGAATTTGCATCAGATTTTGTGCCGCCAGATTCCCAGTATTTATAAAGGTACCTGATGTCCACCTTCTCCACCAGATGCCCCTGAATAGGGGTGGTTTTTTTTAGGAGGTGAATCACTACATGAGGTAAGTTAATGCAAATATCACCTAGAAATCCAGCCCCTAAAGGGACCAGTGCCAGATGCAAGCATAAGGAAATTCAGATAGCAACTTATACAGGAATTCTGTCTGATCCTTGCTAAGAGTTCACATATACTTTGAGAGAAAAAGATTAATAGCTTTAATATTTTCCTCTGCTGGACAAGTGCTGATATTTTATTGGTCATTTGAAAGGCCTAGTCCTTTCTTCCCATCTACCTAAGTCTATGGTATCTGCATCACCAATCTTATTATGCTGCATGTCATAATTTTTAACTTAATTGATAGTTCTATTATAGTTGAAAGATTGACTGTAGCTCCCTGTTTTCCCTTTTCCAGTGCCTTACAGCATTTTGCATAGTAAGTTCCATACATATACTAAGCTCCTTCCTATTTGACCCCTCATAAGCCTTTTCAGTCTCTCCTTTTTCCACTTCTATGCACTTTTATTTCTATTTTCTAGAAAACTGGAAATTTTTGTCTATTATGCTTTTTTTTAAATGCAAACAAATCAAACTGTACGATTTCAAATGGAGATGAGTGGCTGACTGAATATTATTATAAGAATTTCATGGAATCATAAAATAATAGAATCATAGAATGGCTTCAGTGGAAAGGCACCTTTAGGATCATCTCATTCCAACACCTTGCCATGGCAGAACACTTTACACTATTCCAGGTTGCTCCAAGCTCTGTCCAACCTGGCCTTCCAGTGATGGGGCAGCCACAGCTTCTCTGGGCAACCTGTGCCAGGGCCTCCCCACCCTCACAGGTTTCATCTCTTTTCCAAATTTTTGCACCATGATGGGATTTTCATCATTTTTTTTCCTTTTAAACAATTATGTTTACTTGGAAGGGTCATATACCTATTAGGTACATGCTAGCTTTTTCAATGAATTTTCATAAACATTACATTTCCTTAGCACTCCCATAGACCATTCATTCAGGTCACTCTGAACTTATCCTAGGGTAAAAGTTAAAAAACATTTTTAATGATAAGAAGAAAAACGTTTGGATTCTAGCCCTTTACAAAGACATGAGGCTACCTTTTTTTTTTTTAATAAAACCTTGGTGTAATGATTTTCAGAGATTAGGGATAAAGTCTTTGGAAGGATGCAGGTGAGTCACTTTCTGAGCATTTAAAGACTTCAATAGCACATACAAAAATACCCCAAGAAAAAAGAACACTTGACCAAAATACTTAGCATTGTTCAGGAATACAATATACAGCAACTTACCCTGCCAACATATCTTTAAAAGTTACACAAAGGATCTACAGCTAGTATCTGTAATGCAATCTCTATTTCTTAGCCTGAAAGCAAGAGGAAAACAAGTGCATTGCTACAAAACTGCATTTTCAGCTTCCACTACTTACAAGATTAGAATGGATTTGACTGCCTTCAGTATTAGCAATTTCCCCAATGAATCTGTGGGTGGAACAAAAATGTGGAAATGAAAACTGAGAGGGTATTGTGTGTTCAAAATAATCCACCTCCACTCTCACACAGTAGATTCGATTCAGGCTGTCATCTTTCTATGCCTCAGTTTTCCCATCTGTGAAATAGTTCAAGTCAGAATATGTTCTTTTACCACTGTATCTTCTCACACCTTAGTTCCTTTGTGCTCCCACACTAATTTCCTGTTCTGGAGACGAAAGGAGAGAAGAGTTATTAAAGCTGCTTATGAACAAGCTTCCTTGATTCACTCCCAGTGGCTGCACTCCAAAGGCTGGATGCGTGCTGGGGCACAAGTGCCCTGTGCAGACATCCTCAGGGATGTGGTAAAGGTTCATCTTCCCTGCCTGACCTCCTAGGATCCCATCCTCTGATGCCAAATATGTACCATACACATCACAATCTTAAAACATACTTCCCCAAAGATTTGAATATGAATTAAGGTTAAAGAGTAAGAGATTACATTGGTGACATATGATAGAAGTCATACAATCCTCCTTTCCCATAATCTTAACTTGCTGAACATGTAAACTCTACAAACTCATACATTAACATGAAAAAAAAAATCTATAATGACTGGATTAGCAACACTTGGCATACCGGACACATTTTGTTTGTCTCATCAGAGGAGGGTATCAAGATTTCCGTTCAAAAATTGGACTTTTCTCTCCACCCTGAACCACTCAATTTTAAGTTGTTATAGGGCAGGACAAAAACCAGGAGTTTTCTAAACACTGAATTAAGTAGGCAAAGTGGGGGAAAAAACCAAAAAACCAAAAACAAAACCAAAAAACCCAAAAGGATGACTGCATAATAAATTACTGGTAACTTCCACTCAATTTTGATAATGACTGTTTATAGAACATGAAAAAATAAAAAATATTAATGGACTGACTGTCATAGTACAAGAAGAATTAAAAGAAAAGGACTGAAAATTAATTGTATGAGTAGAATGTGGTTGGCTGGCCTGAACTCCTGGAAATATAGATATCTGTGGACACTGGTGGGCTGCTGGCCAACCTGCCTCCTTTGGCTTCTTTACAAAACGGGTATTTGCTCCAAAGGACATGCATTTCAGGACATAATGAATGGGATACAAAGACATAGAAACTATTTTATCTTCCAGAAGCATAATTAAGTAACCAAAAAAAAAAAAACAACAACCAAAAAAACCCAACCAACCAACCAGACAACCAACCAAAAACCTCCAGCAACAAAACGACGAAAAACTTTGAAAAGGAAAACTGAGAAACACAAACCTTTTAGCTATACCCCTGAAGGGCAATGCAGTTCCTTATCCCCGAATTCTGGCTATCTCATGACTATAGGCTACAGTCTCCAGAAGAGTTATGTCTGAGGTAGCTTCTTGCCTGTAGTTCTAGAGAGCAAAGAGATGAACTGATGAAGGGACTGAAATATGCAAAATGGACTTTGTTCACACAAAAGTGTCAGAAAGAAACTATCAGAACAGGTTCCTAGCTCACAGAGAAATTAAACAGGAGGATCTCTGGTGAGATAGACGGTATGAGCTCTGTCCTGAGCAGCTCAGCTGCTCGGTTTGGAATCAAAATCAGTCCTTAGAAGTTAGTGAGTGTTCAGGCTGCCCACTTTACATTTCAGCAGCACCTCATTGATAGCCTGCAGCTTCATCTGTGATAAAATTCCTTAGAGACTTAGACATAGAAATTTATAAAACTTAACAACAAAAGAAATCAAACAAAACAAAACAAAATCACAAAGAATATAATTTTGTTTTGAAAATGTATTAGACTGCACAAAAGGCCTGTTTATTTCCAGAACTGTTGCAGTAAGTTCATCTATATTCTCAAATCATTCTTGATGCATCTGCCTATAGCCACAGTACTTTAAAATAATTAATTCCATCTCCCTTTGAATAATTTCTTCTTCTTAACGCATGTACGTACACACTGCAATTTTCAAATGTTGGGCAAAAAGAGGAGTGAGTCAGGCAATAAGTGCTCTGAATGATATGTGATAATTGAAGTTTGTAATTATAAGGTCTGTCTTTGCATTTAATCTCACTGTGTCACATGGACACCTTGGCAGTGGTTTCTAGAGCCTGTGGGGCTTTGCTGGTCTCAACCAGACTGATATGGGCACGGGATGAAAGGCAGTTTCTTGGGTACCAAGACAACCAGAACTTTAGAGATAAACCAGTACCCTAAAACTAGACATGGGAACTCACACTCAGGGCAGGGAGCAGGTGCTGAATGCCCTTCCTCCAACAGCCAAAACCACACAGCATCTTGCAAAAACTTACATTTCTGGATGCACATGAGATGTACCCTGCACCTCACTCCTAAGAAAAAGCACTGGTGACAGAGTATGAAAACTGGGGCCCCTTGAAGAAGCTGTCTAAAACGTATCCTGAGTGTCAGTCTTCAGAGAATGTTAGGAACATTAAAATTTTAGGACTAGCGTAATAATGGCAGTACCACCAGGTCCATAAAAACAAGGACAGTGAAATACTGAAGACACAGAGGGTCACATCTAAGGCATGATCAGAACAAGAAAGGTCCCCTGGAAGAGATTTTCCAGCACCACATCCGGCTGCCAGCAAATGGATTTCATTTCTAAGTGTCTTAATCATAGGATTTATCTGGCAGCCTTTCAAAAGTGTTGCTGCAATTACCTTTTTTTTTCTTGTAAGCTAGGATTAGTGTAATACAAATACAGGTAAGTTACCACATGACAATACTGTATTTGTTAGGACTTCATCCAGATTTCTTGGAAAAGAAAGTATTACTTAAACATTGATTTGGATGAACACCTGTAGTAATTATAAAGGACACAATAAACAGCACAGGAGGAGAATACAAATGTTAATTCTTGTCTCTATTTTCTAAGGAGCGGGAAGGAAAAATAGAAGGAAAGAAATCATATAAAGGAAGTGAAGAAAGAAAAGTGCAGAACAAAGAATCAGGCTGTGTGTGAGCTGGGGAAATGAGGGACAAGATGTACAAAGAACACTTTTAGATCTTAATGGTGATTGCAATAAGGGGCAACTAGGTAAATGACAATCCAAGAGGGCAAATAACCCTCATTATGGTTCAAGTAGTACATGCACAGAACTTGCTCTAAAATTTTAGCCCCCAAGAACTGCATATCAAAGACAAAGCTCGTGAGGAGACTAAAGGAGTAAAAGCAGTTAGGTTCTCACAGGTGCCAAGTGCTGAAAAAAAATTATGGAGAGATGAGAAATTTGTATCACCAAGCAAAAATGTCTTGAGTAAGGTTGAGAGGAAGTTGGCACAAACAAACAGCAGGAATAAGGCAAGTTACTAGAGAAAACCTTTCCCATGCAAAAGCTGAAGTGTTAAAATGTATTATAACTAAGTCAAAACAGATCATGAGCATGAGACGAATGCCTCAATACAGAAAAAAAAAGATTATGATGATGATGATGATGATGATGATGATACAAGGAGATGAAGACTTGGTTCATTTTCCTCTTGCTGTTGTTGCCAGCTTTTCATACAGTGGTAATTCCTCATCTCTTTGAGACTTGTAATGCTGAGAGGCTGGCATTTTCCTCATCAGTCTTTTTCTCGTGTCCTTCATTCCCTTGTCTTCTTGGAGGCTGTGGTAGCATCCTCAGCTTTTTGTTTTCTTCCAAGCCAGTATTCAGTGCTATCTCACATTCTTACAACCACAGAATCATGGAATGTTAAGAGCTGATGTCAGGCAGGCCAGAAGCCCTGCAGATGTAACCAACACACATTCACTCATCCATGAAGAGTGTCCTTTAAAATATCTAAATATTGCAATATCATCCCACCATCATCAACTGTATAACATCCATGGGATTTCACAAGCTGTTTTCCCTCCTCTGTTTTTACTTATTTATACAGGGAACTGACAGAAATTGCCATTTCCAAGTCTAAACTGCTTCCAAACACCTTATCATATGACATTCTATGCAGATGTTGATCAAGAACTGTTTATGTCTGCTTATGAAAAATGTACAGTGGATTTTCTTTGCAAATCATCTGTTGTTTAGGTGCTGTTTCACTTTCACTTCTGAACAAAAATGTTTTGTTTTGATTTGTTCCCTTCATCACCCAACATTTTTCAAGTCCTTGTACCCTGACAAAAGTAAAAACTTCACCATGACCTAATCTTTTATTTTCCAGTTTGCTCACAGATTTTATTTGCTTTACACTCTGAAAATTTGTCAAATGTTTCAAATATTTTATCTTTTTCCCTTTTTTAATTTGTGAGTCTATCAAAGAATGTCTCAAACTATTTTCAAGTATATGATTTTTACTGTTTTTCTAGAACAGTGTTTCAGCAAGGGAAGGATCACTGTATCCATCTTTTTAACCTACTGAGGCATCCTCAAGTTCTTTTAGGCATGTACACATCCCTAGAATTGAAATACTTCTTCCTCTAATTGTTATGGAAAAGCAAGCTTTGTTTTATAGTTCCAGTCATTTTCTGTGGGATGACGTCATCAGGTTTGTTGTTAATTAAAATAAAACAGTAGAGAAATGGTGAGCTAGAAAATGGATGTTTGCACTCAGAGTTTGCTAGGCAGAGGGGGAAAATACACAAAACTGCACATCAAGGGGAAAAAAAAGATTTGGAACCCAGAAGTACCACCCAAATGTCACTGAAATAAAGTGGTGGCATTGTTCAAGAGGCCTGACTGAAGCGAATGTTTGTTTGATGATTTTTAGCACCCTAAATAAGGTGAAACTGTTTTGGAGACATAGCCCACCTCTTGTAATACTCTGTGAGCTGCTACCTTCAAGTATAAAGACAACTAAAATATACAATGGAAAATCATTGGTGAGTCCCTGTTTAAATTCTGACTATGGAAGCTGAAGTATTTTACTCTCATCTGAGGTTTCTTTTCACAACCTCAGAGCCAACTTCATATGCTTTAATGGATTATACAGGCACTTATGTTCCAGTAAGAGCAAGGAGGCAGAACAACTTCACTTTTCAAGTTAAAAGAACCATGTATGCTTCTGGAGAAAGAATAAACTTTAAGCGAACAGGGACAAAAAGCTGCAGCAGAGGAGACAGAAAAAGGCATTACTGACATTAGATCTCTTACGCAAGTGGTTTTTACAGTGCGCTTGGCAGAGATCCAGAGGCTGGAAGGTAAAAAAGAGGGATCGGGGAAGGGGGGAGAGTGTGAAGGGGCCCAGAGGTGTGAGGGGTTCAGGGGGTGTGTGAGGAACCAGGGAATGTGTGAGCAGGTCCATGTGTGGGGCAGTGAGGATGATGGGGGCTCTGGAGCATCTCTCATGAGGACAGGTGAGGGAGCTGGGCCTGTTCAGCCTCAGGAAGAGGCAGCTGAGAAACAACCTCATCCTTGGTTATAAATATCCAGAGGGGGGTGCCTAGAAAATGGAGTGGGGCTTGGTTTGGTGATGGTCAATCACCAGGGCGAAAGAAACAGCAGGAACTGGGAAAGAAACACAGGAACATTCCACCTGAGCACGAAGAACTTCTTTCCTGTGCGGTGACCAAGCATGGGAACAGATAGTCCAGGGAAGGTGTGGAGTCTCTGGCTCTGGAGTCATTCCAGCGCCGTCGGGACACAATCTGGTGCCATGTGCTTTGGGATGGCCCTGCCTGAGCAGGGAGGTCAGGCCGGGTGACCCAGTGTGGTCCCTCCAGCCTGACCCAGTCCTGTCAGAATCCTGTGATTCTGTGGGGTGGCTGAGGAACCGGGGGTTTGTTAGGAGATCTGGGCGTGTATGTATGGGACCAGGGTGTGTGTGTGAGCTCTGGGGCTGTGTGTGAGGAACAGGAGGGATGTGAGGGGATCTAGAGGTGTAAGAGGGATCCGAGGGGCGGTGTGAGGAACTGGAGCATGAGAGAGCTCTGGGGGTGTGCATGAGGGGAACTGGGGGTGTTTATGAGGAGCCCAAGGGGTGTGTGAGAGCTCCGGGTGTGTGTGTGTTTATGAAGGATCGAGGAGTGTCTAGGGGTGCACATGAGAAGACTGGTGGTGTGTGTGAGGGACTGGGGGGTAAACTGAGGGGATCTAGGGATGTGTATGGGGGTTCTGGGGATGTGTGAGGGACCAGGGGTGTGTGAGGGGATCTGGGTGTGTGTGTGAGGGGATCTGTGGGGTGTACGGGAGGTCTGGGGGTGTATGAGGGGATCTGTGGGTGTGTGAGGGCGGCCCAGCGGTGTGTGAGAGATGTGGGTGTCTGAGGGGATCTGGGGGTGTCTACGGGAGATCTGGGAGTGTGTGAGATTCTGGGAGTGCGTGAGGGACCGAGGGTCTGTGAGAGGATCTGGGGGTGTCTGAGGAGATCTGGGGGTGTGTATGGGAGGTCCGGGGTGTATACGAGGATCTGGGGGTGTCTACCGGAGGTCTGGGGGTGTGTGAGGGGCCGGAGGTGTGTATGGAAGGTCCGGGATGTGTGGGGGGATCTGTGGGTGTGTGAGGGACCGGTGGTCTGTGAGAGGATCTGGGGGTGTCTGAGGGGATTTGGGGGTGTGTACGGGAGGTGCGGGGTGTCTGAGGGACCAGGGGTCTATGGGGGGATCTGGGGGTGTGTGAGGGACCGGGGGCTGCCGGAGGGGTCTCGGGGGCTCCCGGGGGGTCCGGGCTCTGTGAGGCACCGCGCGGCTCCGAGCGCCCCCGCTCTCCTCTCGCGAGACGTGGCGGCGGCCGGCGGGGCTGTGCCGGGCGGGATCGCGGCGCGGCCCCCCCGCCCCTCCCAGCGCCGCCGCGGGGCGGATGCGGCGGGGCCGCCATAGTGCGGGCGGGAGGAGCCGCCGCCGCCCGCCCGGGGACGCGCTCCCGCCGCCCCCTCCGCCGCAGCCGGGAGCGGGCGGAGCCTGCGCGGCGCCGCCGGTTTTTTCCCCGCCGCATCCCTCCAGCCGCACCAGCCGGGGAAGCGACCGTGCTCCTGCCTGGGCAGAGCGGGATCGGGCGGAGGGACCGGAGGCACCGTCACCTGGCGCTGCGGCGGGGGCGGGGCGCGGCGCTGTGTCTGCGGCAGCCCCGGGGCGCTGCTCGGCCGCTTAAAGCAGCGGAGCCGCCGGCCGGGAGGGGCGTTCGGAGCAGTGGCGGCCGCAGAGCGAGGGGAAGGCATGGAGGGCAAGGAGTCGGCGGCGGGGTCCGCGGGGGATGAGGGCTCCAAGGATGCGCTGGGCAAGCCCCTGGGTCCCACGCCGAGCCAGAGCCGCTTCCAGGTGGACCTGGTGGCCGAGGGGCCCCGCAAGTCGTGCGGGGACATCGGCGCGGCGAGTAAGGGAGGCGAAGAAGCCAAGGGCAGGTTTCGGGTGAACTTCGTGGACCCGTCGGCCGGCAGCGAGAGCCCCGGCGAGCCCGGGGGAGGCAGCTCGGAGGGCGGCAATGTGAGCGGCGTCCAGAACGGCGGCGACACGGTGATGAGCGAGGGCAGCCTGCACTCCGGCGGGCACCACCACTACTACTATGACACCCATACCAACACCTACTACCTGCGCACCTTCGGCCACAACACCATGGACGCCGTGCCCCGCATCGACCACTACCGGCACACGGCCGCTGACCTGGGCGAGAAGCTGCTCCGGCCCAGCCTGGCCGAGCTGCACGATGAGCTGGACAAGGTGAGAGCGGCCCCCGGGCTCCCCCGGCGCCGGGGGTGCCGGCGGCTCCTCGGAGCGTGTCGGCAGAAAAGCTTTAAGAAAAAAAAAAAAAAAAAAAAAAAAAAAAATCTGAAAGCTCGCCGAACCTCGAGGAGGCGCGGATGCATAGCTTGCGTCTCAGTTCTGGTTTTATTTTTTATCTTTTCGTGACGCAGTGGTATCCATCCACCCCCTCCCCACACACACACACGTGCTTTTGGGAGATAGTCCCCCAGTGCGAGAGGTATACAGAGCTGTAGGTTTGTTTTCCCCATCACCAAGCTGGGGTCTCTTATAGGTTTTCCACTTCCAAATCGCCTCCAGCACATAGGGTGTCGATTTGGGGTTTGCCATGGGAATTAGTCTGGGAAGGGGAGTGAGAACACTTGGTGGAGACGCTAGGGAGAAAAAAAAAATAAAAAAAGGTAAATAAATAAGGATGCTCTCGCTTTGGTCGCGGGCGGAGGTTTGTCTCCGCTGGACCCTATGGGATCTGGATGGGATGCTGCTGGATCTGCACAGGCACAGATCCTGAGCGAGCCTTCCCAGGGCTGCTCGGTGGCCCCTGAGCCGCGGTCAAGGCTAGAAACATTTTGGAGCTGTGCGTCCCAAGCTTCTTCTATTTTGGACTACGAGCCCGTGTGTTATTTGAGACGAGTTGACAGTGAGAGCCTTCTTTGCATTGCTGGCTGTCTTGGCTAGAAGACCAGCTTTAGCTGAACGTAGAATTAATTTCCTAGGCTTCCTTTTTTTTTTTTTTTTTAAGCTATCACCACTAAACTGACGCTAGATAAAGATCAAGCTCTTGCAGCTGTTTTCTAACAGTTTGAAAATTGGTGTGTGGCTGTGCTCAGGAGCCTGTGTTTTAAGTGATTAAGTGGGGTCTTTCTGCTGGGTTTAGAGAAATAGAGAAACGCATGGGCCACGTTCCAAGGAAGTGAAGAATATTTTGTTTCCAGAACTTTTTTTTTTACATCCTACCTTTCACTCCTTATAGGTGGAGTTTCTTGAGGAAATGTGTGTTTTTTCCAGATTTACCTGTTTCACACCATTATTAGGCTGCTCAGTGCATCAGCATTGATATGTGGGGTTTGAGGTTTTTTGAGGGGTTGGTGGTGACTTTTAAGTGTATTTTTTAACACTGACTGTGGAATTGTTCCAATAGAAATAACTGGTCGGTGTATTATAAAGATCCTTGTTTGTGACATCTAAGATTAGATGTCGAATTTTAATTACTAACCATAACTGCAAATTACTCCTGCCTTCCAAGTCCTCTTTTGATGGAGCTATATGATGATCTGTGGTCTAAGTTGGTATGAAATTGAAATCGGCAGTTGCTGCCATGTGTTTGGACTTGGGTAAACTATAGATAAAACACTTATATGTGTGCTCATAGTACATGTGAAACCACATTGGTTTTCTGTCCTGCTCCCCCAAATTTCTGACTCCTGGTCCATGATGGGCTGACCAGGTGTTGGATACTCAGCTTTGTAAGGAGAACATTTCTCAAATTTCTAAGGTGGGCAGATAGCTTTTTCAGTGTGTTGCAGCACTCTGGAAAGCTCTTTGACTCCATTAAGATATTACAGTGCAGAATATAGCATTCTGAAAGTCCTATTTCTAAAATTCTAATATCTTTATTAAGTAGAAATTCATGGCAAGGAACTTCTTTGTAGTGCGTGGCATAGAGGAGTGGTAGACAAGCTGATTACAGGATCATTATCAAAACAGTTTCATAGTGAGCATTAATTAAGTCAAATTATTAATTGCTTAAATGTCACTAATTTGTTCTACAGTGTGGATAGATGTACATATGAAGATAACTTCTTTCTTGTAAAGTCTTGTCCTGTCTGCTTGGGACAGGACCCTCCTCCCATAAAATAAATATTAGGGATGGAATATGGAATTTTGATTTACATTTCATATTAAGGATTCATTTTTAAAAAAGGTCATGGTTGTAAACTTCAGTATTTTAAGTTGAAATTCAGTGGGGTAACTCAAGTGTTCTGTCGCAGGATGTTTAATGTCCAAAGCAATTAAAGTGTTAGAAGCTACTTAGGCTTATATGAAGAAGGGAAGCCATTATTTTTGCTTCCAACGTAGCAAAACACTTTCCAAGATAAAGCTGTGAACACAAAAGCTTTCAATAAGGGTGTGCTGTGCATGCTAATAGCATCAGCTACCTACATTCCTGATCATCTCAGGAGTGTGAAGTACATCCCATCTCTGATTATGTACTTGGTTTGTGAGCACAGAGCCCTGATGACTTTTAAGATGGTGATGTCCTTTTACATGGAAGATGTTCTGAAAGCTGTTGTGCTTTTTTAACTGTTTCCAGGGGGCTTATTGTTTCCATTCTCAAAGTGACTTCAGTTCCTGCTGACTAGCAGGTCTCTACTGTTGAATAATCCTGTGCATTTGGGAAAGTGTCTTACTGACTTTTGGCAGCTTGGAGAATTAGCTTTGCTCTTCAGCTGTGGATTTTGTACCAATTTATCAGGTACAGCCTGTCTCTGCGAGGCAGCTGGTACATACATCCTGGTACCCTTACATAAAGTTTGCACTGTGTGAATACCTATTGTTGTGCCTCTGCTCTTGACCCAGTGCATCAAAAGTGTCAGATCATTCTTTGTATAAAGAGTGATCCAAAACTGTTTACCAGCAGTGTGGTTGACTGCTTTGAATGCAGCTATTTTATCCGACAGATAGAGATCGTGCTATTCTGTTTGCTCTTAATAGGTAGATAAATGTGAGGCATTGTTGGTGACAGTTATAGAACAGATTTCTTTTTTCCCCCTTTAGCTTTGTTTAGAACCTTCATCTGTCTAACACTTATGATTCTGTTCTCACAGAAAAGCGTGTTGGAAGAAGAGTGACTGTTTGAGGAAGACACACACACATGTACTGGAGGGGTCCCATTTCGCAAGGGTTTGTCCTGCAGTCCTGGTGGAATAGGTGTTTGTGTGGTCATTCCAGCATTGGTTTTCCCCTTAGGAGAGGGATCGTTCTTGAAACTGGCTGTGGAAACACAGCTGAGTGAGTGATGCTGCAGTACTCGGAGGTGGATGAATTGCATAACACTGATCTTGGTTTGTCATATTAAACTCCAGGTGAGGGGTCTTGTCTTAGTATGTCATTGGCTGCAGATGACTAAGGTGATCAATCTGTTCCTTACCCAGCTGGTAGGTGTTAATTTCTCTCTGCTTTAGAGAGGTGAGGGAGAGAATTTGGTGATGCTGTTGCAGTTGCTGTCTTGTAGATAAAGGGAATGTGTTGCAGGAGCTCTGGTCTCCAGAGGTGTTGAGGTGAGAGGATGTTTATGAGCAAAAAAGTGGGAGGGAAGTCAGCATACCATGACTGCAGGTTTTTGTTGCAGTGGTGTCCCCTGCCCTCTGGAGGGGATCTGTCTTCAGACCATGGGAAGATTAAAAGCGTTCTTGCTTTTCTTAATGTTTTTTTCTGTATTACAGCTGCTTTTCGTGGGTCAGCTGCAACTGTACATAAAGATACAGCCTGTAGAAGTACTGCACATGCCTTTTTATTCCTCAGTTTATCAGTTTCATGTCATAATATCACAGACCTTATTGCTCTGACAAGTGTGTACCCTTAAGTTTTCTGACCTGCACACTGTAATCCTCTGAAATAATTTAGGATTTTTCTGTGTAGCATTGAATTAGTTGGAGAGCTTATGTTTTTTCCTTAAGACTAGATCTGGTTCTGATTTGATCTTTGTGCAGTCCCTCGCAGCTGTGGTGAGTGGATGTGGTGTGAACCAAGCCCTCTGCTGGCAGCTCTGCTCTGCTGTTTGTTAAATACTCTCCGGGAGCACTGACAGGGTGAGGTACTGATCTCAGAGGAAGATCCTTACACCACCCCCACCCCGGATCAAATTATAAATCAAAACAGAAAGAAATCCCAAGGTATGTAAAAACACAAGTGTGCTTTGCTTCCTCCCACACAGCAATCTGTGCACCTGTCATCTGAATTTGAAGACAGGTGTAAGAAAAAAGGCAATTACTGGTAGTCGTGATACAAATGGAGGGATTTTTTTTTCTTGTTTGTTTCTACTCAAGTTGGACGACATAATTATTTTCAGTTGTTTTTCTGACTTCAAGTATTTTCTCAAAGAATGCAGCTTTTCCTCTTACCTGATGACTTCAAATGTTTAATATAAGCACAGTGAAAAGGTCTGTGTATGGCACTGCTTTCTGACAAAAATATATTCTGTCTTGAGAATGTTAGACCACTGCTGCACCTCTACTATTTGTAGAGGTTTATTTGGGTTTATTTTCTTTCAGTTCGTGGTTTAGAGTTGCTTAGCCTGTAACGAAAGCAGCACTGAGCTAAAGATGCATAAATGGCTAAAAGATGGTTGTAGGGTATCAAATTAGCTGACCCTGTTACATAGGGTCTGTCTTTAAAAGCTCCTTCCTTCCCTCTCACAGAAGATTGAGACCCTCTTGCAGATAGTTTTCATTGCACCACCTTGCTGAATCTTGTTTACAGTCTGTAGATCTTTCTTTCTTGAGTCCCTGTTATTTTTAATTTAAATTACATTTCCTTCTTGCTGTCCTTCGTATATGTGAGCAGAATTTAAATCTTCTTTCTGAAGTTCACTCTACTAGAATTAAACAAGAGAAGCTGTCTTGGTCTCGGTACTGTTGTATGTCCCAGAAGCCTATAATTGGTAACTGTTCTTTCATCACTTTTAAACAGCAGTGACCTTAATGCACCTGTACTCAGTGAGGCTTTACTTGCAGCATGCAGAGGAATGTTTTTATGCTTTTTCAGCCTGTGTTGAGAATCCTCACACTGCTCACCCTGATACCCCACTTAAGCACAACCACTTTTATCGAGGAAAAAATGAGTGTACTGCTCTGTTTGCAGTAGTAAGTAATATTAGTGTTCCAAGACCTTGTATCATTTCTATTTTTGTGTTGCTTGATGCTTGTACCTCTTGAATCTTTGAAAAGTCTTTAGTCCCTAACACCTGTGGAATGCTAAAAAGCGTGAACTATGTTAAGCAAACGGTTAATATTGTTCTTACTACTACTTTTTTAACATTACAAAAATAATATATTGTCACACTCCCAGTGGACTGTTCCAGAACTTATTAAAGAGGAAGGTGCCACAGAATTCATCTTCAGATAAACTTTTTTCCCGTTTGGTACTGTACTTGATTAGACCTCAAATGATTTTCATTCTTGAAGAACATTCTTGCAGGGGAGGAGCTTGGCAAGATCAGTATCTTGGAGTAATTTAAACCAGTGTACTACATCTTCTGTTGGATTCTTCAGATTTTTTCCTAAAGCCTCATATAATACCCATTCATGAGCAACCACAAACCCATTTTCCCCATTTTGGTATAGGTAGTAGTGGTGACACTATGGTCATTGGTTGCTACTAAGAATTGTTTTAATTAGTTGACTTCAAATTATTTGCCGTTCAGATTTTTGGAAGCAATCCAGTTTTTGCAGTTTAAGTGAATTAATGGTCTTTGATTTATTTCTGCACTTCACCATACTCATTATTCCTAACAAACTTACTGAAATTTCATTTATGTATAAAGAGTAACTTTGGATGTATTATCTGTGCCTTGTAAACTTGACTGATTTAAGGATCAAGTGATAAAAAGAGTAAAGAAACTCCGAAAAATTAAAGTTCCATTTTAATAAGAAGGTTTATCTCTTACATCTTCATTTTGTTAGTTAACTTCCCTTCTTTGAATCCACTGCTCCTACTTCGGATGATTCAGTTGTTTGGGTTTTTTTTTTTAAATTCAAATAAAATAGCTCTGTCTGTTTCAGCTGTGAAGGAACTGTGATACTAGTCAGCTTGGTCTGTCAGTCTGCATGGCAGAGACTCCTAAGACTATTCTGAGTAATACTGCTTTTGAACTGTAAGCAGTTTGGCAACTTTGGCTGAAATGTGGTGCAGTGGTGGTGCAAGGGAGTGCTTTTCTGTGTGAACATACCAGCCCTGCTCAGTGCTGGCTCAGGGTCTGTGCTGTAGCTGCATTCACCACTTCAGAACGTGACATTAAAAATTCAGATGGTACTTAAATGATTTTTTTAGGATCACTTCAATGGGCTTTTTAGTCTGTTTTAAGCCAGCAGGTAGAATGTAATTTTTCAGGAACTTGCTACATTGGAGCTACACTTTTTATAGAAATGGGATTTTTTATTAGAGTTTTACTGTTGCTGCATGGGGTCATTTGCTCCTGTCTCCTACTTCTTGAATAGAAAGTGCACCATGTTTTGCAGAAGTGAATGAAAACCAAAAGCTGTTAAGAGTAAGAAACACCTCAAATTGGCCTTCATTTTGGGCTGGAGAATAGGTGACTTGTGTACTGACTGTGTACTTGTGTACTGGCTGGGATAGAGTTAATTTCCTTCCCAGTCGCTGATGTGGGGTTCTGTTTTGGATCTGTGCTGGACAAGGTTGGTAATCTAAAAATATTCTGGTTTTGCTGAGCAGGATTTGCACAGAGCCAAGGGCTTTCCTGCTCCTCCTATGGCCAAGCTGGTGAGGAGGGTGGGAGGGGACACAACCAGGACAGGTGACCCAAATTGACCCAAGGGGTGCTCTAGACGATGTCACATCATTCTCAGTATAAAAAGTGTGGGGGGAAGGAGGAAGGGGGCATTGTGAGTGATCGTGTTTGTCTTCCCAAGTCACCATGACTGATGTGATGGGACCCTGCTCTCCTGGAGGTGGCTGAACACGCCTGCCTAACCATGGGAAGTAGGACATTAATTCCTTGTTTTGCTTTGTTTGTGTGTATGGCTTTTGCTTTCCCTGTTGAACTGTCTTCACCTCGGCCTACAAATTTTTACCCTTCAATTCTCTCCCCAGTCCCACTGGTGGAGGAAGGGGCGAGTGGCTGCTTGGGGCTGGGCTGCTGGGGTTGAACTGTGATGGCTTGGAAATCTGATGTGTCCAAAACAACTTCTTGACAAGACTGAAATGGAGTCTCCTTTGTATTTAATAGCAGAACATTGTATTTCTTGGACTACACTTGAGTATGCAAAACTTCTCTGCAGGAGGCTCGCTAATTGGATTTACTTCAGTCCTTATGCAATCAAGTGCTGCATCTGCTTCATTCTGGAGTGTATCAGGCTTATGTGTTTCAGATATTCTTGTGCAAATTAGCCGTGTTCAGAGGCTGGATCCACTTTCCTGTGAAGCGTGGTTTCTCCTTCCAGGGCAGTGGATATCCAAAGGAATATTGCACTCAATGCACAGTAAGGAGTAATTACTTCCGTGGATCATTCAGAGTGCAGTGGTGGTTCTGGAAGGGGTCAAATGCATCAGTGCAGAAATTAAGGTGTGTTCTTGAGGTGTGAGGTAGACTACTTGGATTTCTCCCCCTTAAACTGAAGGGGTTGGTTGCCCTTACACTTGTGCAGGAAGTCATGCCTCCCGCAACTTTCTATCAACCAGAACTGGAGAGACTGGAAAAGGAAGTTTGGGCTTGATTTGGGGAAGTTGGTCTTTTGGGGGTTTATGTTTTGTTTTGACAGTGGCAGACCATGTTGACTACTCCTTGACAGAAGGCCTTATTTTAGCTACAAAATTTCTGGAGTGCAGACCATAAGCATTGTGGGTCTTCCACACTACAAAGCCTTTTCTCATTTGTTTCTAATTTTCATTGTCATCTAGCCCAAAATTCTCATACTATCTTATGCTTATGGACGGTTGTATGAATCAAGATGTCAAGGTGTGGGGAAGTTTTCTTTATTTTGCAAAGTGCTCTAATTCTTTAATTAATGCTTTTGCTAGAGGGAAAGAGCAAATATTATTTATATTTCAGATAGGATATTGGTCTTGAATACCTGTAGATGTCAACAAAACTTTGCTACTTTATTACATGTCGAAATTGTTTCAGAGGGATGTAGCCTTCATGTAGTAAGCTTAGAGATTTGTCAAGAAAACTGTGTTTATGTATGACATTATAGTGCTAATCTTCATAAACAAATCTCCTATTTATCCTTTGTAAGTATATCATCTTGGAAGAAAGGATTTACTCCTAAGCTGAAATCAATTGCATGAGTATGTTTCCTGATTTAAGTGTTGCTAACTTAGTTAATACATCATACTGCATGTAAGAGTTGGAGGATGAGTGGATGATTATCCCTTTAAAAGAACTAAAGTAAAAGTGGCTTTTCAAATCATTTTATATACAATATATGTATATGCACACAGGCAAAAAAATAGATTTAATGTTTCTCTATTAAAAGCAGTGTGCAAGACAGAAATACAAGCTGATGGCAGAGACACACAGCTAATCCTTCAGTTGACATGTTAATTGCAACTATAAATTTCTTCTGTTTAAAATTGTTCTGCTGCAATCACAGTACAACAGTCTTTAATTTCAGCTTAAGATAACATTAATGTTCAGTGTTTGATGCAATCTCTTTTAAAATCTCTGGAAGTGGGTGCCAAAGGCATTTGCTACTGTGTTTTAAATATGTAATTGTAAAGAAAGTAATACAGTCAAAGCCCTTAAGTTTTGGTCTCTTGGCAGCAAACCTGCAAAGGATTTCCTTTGATTGAGGTGAGTAACCAATGATTGTAGCTGTTCATGTTTGATTCTAAGGAATCCCATGTTTTAAGAACTGACTGTGTTTTATCTGGACAATTTATCTCCTTCTGTTCTAGGTAACTTCTGGATGCCATTTAATAACTTAGTAGGCTTTTTTAAGTCATGAGTGTAAAGACTGTGGAGTGGGATTTATGGCAAATTTGCTGATAGAATTTATAATTCATTACTGTTTTATAACCAAGTAGTAAAGTACCTAATATGACTGCCGAAATTTCTGAACTGCTGTCTACCGCGATAACTAGTCATTGTTCCCTGGTAGTATTCATTTTTTGAATGAATTATTTAAAGAAAATGCTGAGAAGGTGTTAGGCAGACTTAGGTGTCTCGAACATTTCATTGTGCCATGTTTTCTTTTCTATGTGCTACCTGACTGGGTTTTTTTTCCCACTGTTAACCATGCTGATCAGTCAAGCTTCCCATTTATCTCCTGAAAAACCTGAGCACCTGAATCTGTTTTGTTAGCTTGGTAAACCATTTTTAACTAATAAATAATCAGAAATCTTTCAATTGCTCCTTATATTCTGTGGAAGAGACTGGCTTTCTGTGTAGCAATTTCTAAGTGAGGGGTAATCCTGTGTGAAATACCAAAGATTCAGATAGAATTACATCTATTTTAGAATTTACACTTTCATTGCTTCTCATGAGAATGAGGCCAGTTACAAAGCATTAGTTGAGAGTTGTGCATGCTTGTTCTTACTTTCCATACGTGTTACTATGCTTAGTCCAGCAGAGCAGGACCGTTTACAAAGTACTTTCCAGTCAGACTGTTCTTTAAGAGAATGTTACACAGAGTAGATATTTTAAAAGTCATTACCTGTGATACTTCCTCCCTTTGGAGTTATTTCCCTTACAGGAAAAAAAACCACTTGAGAACTGTCAGACTTGGCAGAGGTGTTTTCCAGGTTTAGTATTAAAAACTCAGCGTGATTTGTAGTTTACGAGCAAAGTTAGACATAGTATCCCTGCCTCTCTTGAGCAGAGGTTTTCTGCAAAAATGGTTACAAGCAGTAGTTAGTGTCTCCTGCCTGAATCAAAGACTGGTGAAAACTTGCATTTCCTCCTGTGTATTTAAGTATTGGAATACTCTGGACTCTCAGGCAACCTGACTCAAGGCTTTTCTTGATAAATGGTTTATCATAAGACTGTCTGGTGTCCCTGGACAACAATATGCTTAAAGCCATTCAGTGCAGATTTAGGTGTTTTGGAAAGGAAGCTCAGTCCTCTTGATCTGTCTGACAACTGTGTAGATAAAAGAATTAAAAGATAAAAACAGCTTATCAAACTGACCTGTAGACAAAAACTAGGAATTCTCTGACTGCAAATGTCAACATCCTGCAAAAGTAATGCTTAAAGAGCAGATATTTTGATACAGTTTGGTGTCCTTCAGACAGCATTTAATACCTAGCTTATTATTTATTCTTTATCAGACAGCATCACCCTTGTTCCAGTACAGATTGTTTTCAGAAGTTCTGTTATATCAGAGGTAAACACCATAGCAGCAGGATTATTCTGTGCAGTTATTCTATGCGTGAAATATATCTCTAGCACTTTTAAAATCTTCTATTCAGCTTCTTGGAAGCGTCACAGGTGGTGGGAGCTAGAGTCCAAATGTTCATTTGCTCTTTCAAGGAAAAGATCTTTGGTACTGTTTAAAAATTCTTTGAAATGTTGCCATCATTTGAGGCAAAATGTCTAGTAATTCTTATGTAACTTAGTAGCTTTCTTTATTGTCATTTATTCTGTATATGCTCTGGCTACAGTATCCTTCAATTAGAAAAGAAAAAACCCCAAACTAAATGTTTATAAGGTCTTTTTTCCTGTATGTTTTGAACTGTGTTAATTCTGGTTTTGTAGCCATAGTCTTAATAGTGTGCAGGTCTGGAGTTGGGATATTTGAGACTATAATCTCTCCAAATAATGAATCTTCCTCTGTTGAGACAGATGGCATGCTGCATTTGGATCAATACATTTTCCTGCTTGTTTCCTTCCACAAAATAAGGAGTCTTAAAATGGCAGTGCTTACAAAATCAACGTTTGGGAGATGAAAACAAGAAATTGTGATTGTAAGGGCTAGTGAACAGGTTGGCAGTAGTGCTGTGAGCCACAGTGAAGGACTGCAGAAGATGTGTGAAAGAGTGAGACTCTTGTTAAGAAGGATTCCTGCAAACATTCCCAGCCTCAGAGCTCCTGAGGCGTGAGTCGTGTGGGCACAGAATTGTTCTGTCAGTGCTCTTTGGGCAAAGATGTTTCTCAGGTAGCTTCCTTCAATTTTTTTTTTTTCTGTTCTCATTAAGTGCGAGAGAACTATGGTCAGTATCAGAACATAGGTAGGTAATCAAAATAAAGTATGTACCAGAATACAGTATCAGAATTTAGAATGTAGATACAAAGCAGTTTTAAGTGTAAGCAGCTTGATTAAATGTTGTGGAAGGCCATTTTTATATTTCTTTGCAGAAGCTGCAGCTTGAAAAGATTAGACTCTTGATTTTTAGCATTATGATAATACAAACCATTGAAACCAGCTTCAGCACTGTATCCTGCCAAGATGAGAAGCTGCTGTTGTGAAGCCTTTCTAGGGAGTTTGTGTGAGAAGAGCCTCATATTGCAAGGCATGTGCTAAACCTGCAGCTGGCCGAACTTGAGGAATGAGAAAAGCAGTTAAATCGCTGTAAGTCTGAGGTGTTTCTCTGCCCTCCTGTTTTTGCACAGGACTAACAGCAATGGGAGGGATTAGCTAAAGAAGTCAGTGATTACTTGGAGAACAACAAATCGGGCACAGCTCACAGTGACAGCAATCAGCAAATAGTCTTACATACAAACTTGCTGGTGGTCCTGCCCTTTACTTGTGGCTTCCAAGTTGTGATTCTTGAAAAGAAACAAGACTTCATGTGTGTTTATTCTGGTATTACCTCATACGGTTCAACATAACCCAAGTATATTGCCATTAAGATGGGATTTAGATAAGTTCACCACAAAAAAAATTTATTCTGCATGGCATACACCACTATCAAGAACTCCTAAATAAAGCAATTTTTACGGAACTTTTTGATGCACCAGTGTATTACAGGCTGTGTGTGAAAAATCTCAGATCTCCTCTATCAAAATACCAAGTATTTTCTCATTACTAATCTACTTCTAATAGATGTGGAGGCTATTCACAGTTGTCACAAATAACTTATTGTTATGATCCAGCACTGGAGATGAAATAGTAGATTATCTGTGTAGGAGCAGAAATTAACTGTTTCTTGTCTGAAGTCCTCTCAGTGCATGATAAAATAATCTATTTTTACAAGCTGAAAATTCTTCCTTTAACAGTGCAAATGAACACCATGACTGAGTATTTTTGGACTGATTATTTGGTTTTAAGAATTGTGTTAATAAGACTGTTTCTAATCTGAAATGTTAAACCTCCTTTTCTTACCCCTTTTGTTACACCCCCTCCAAATCCACAGTGTGTTAGTGTTTTTGACTGTTTATGAAGATCTTATCGTACATGTATTGGCTGTTCTAAAATAGTGCTAGGGCAGTTTTTTCCATTCAGTGTCTGACTTGAGTAGAAGCATTGTTTCCTCATGAACACGAGCATGAAAAATACTATGCCTGCTTGATTTACAGCTGAGACCACAGTGGTGCTTTCTTAATATTGCCTTAGAGGGCTGAACTTGGAGCCTTCTGGAGTGAAATTCTTTTGTGCCCACACTCTGTAATATCTGTTCTCAGTGGTGCTTTATTGGGCACCCACCAGCACTGATAACCAGGAATAACCTTTCAGTTATTACATTTTGCTCGTGCCTCAAAATATTTTCCTAAGAAATATTGCACGGTGTGGAGAGACGAGACATAGAGAACAAAACTTTGCTGTGCTCAGAGTGTGCAGTATCTTGGAGCTGATCTGGTAACTGATAACTCGGAATACCATTATTGTGAGCCATTCTCTCCTGCCCAGAACACAACGGGCTGAGCTGTGGGCTTGTTTTGAGCACTGCAGTAAAATGTGTGGCTGCCACAAGGGTGGCTGAGGTTTTGAAGTGACCTTTTGGGGTCACCTTGGTGATGTGTGCAGGTTTTACAAATACTTGGCCAGTCATGCTCATGTGATGATGTATGTGGTCCTTTCTTAGACTTGGTACAAAGGTATTTCTCCACTTTCTTACTCAACTTGAACTTGCAGCAAACAAACTCCACGCTTGTTAAAAAAACAAAACAAAAAGGCATTAGCCACTGTAGTTGCATTTTGCTATTTTAAGACATGAAGATACAGATTCCTCCTACTGTTCCTTGATCCTCCCTGACCAGTCTTCTCAGACAACAATTCTGTTATTACAGACATGATGCATGTTGTTGTAATAGCAGAAGATGTTATCTAATGTTGGCAAGTTTTTTTGGCCAAAAGCTTAAAAATTGTTTAGATAATTTGAATGCAACTCCCTTTATGTAATGGCTTAAAATAGAGTTTGTTTTAAGTATAATGTGATGGTTTTCTGTGAGGAATAAGAATGGGGTTTATATGAACAATTAATAATTATATAATAATTATACTGTCTCATGCTTAATTGGAGGTTTTGGCATGGTTGTGAACATGTTTATAATCTGCCCCTTGTTTTAATGCATCTTTTTTCTCTTTGTTTCCTCCCCACATCTGAAAGAAGTCATAAAGGGAGGCATTAATGCTTAGAAGAATATTTATGTTTTATTCTGCACTTCTAAGCTATTAGAGCAGGGTAGGTGGTCAGCTCATCCTCTTCTGGCATGAGCCTCAGGCTTGAGTGGGAGATCCTTTCCTAGTTCTGGTTCAGGCAGGTCAGCATTTCTGAACATTGTAATTCTCTTTTTTTTGTGCCACTACTTGATTTGGCTTGAGTGCCTGAATACAAATAATCAGCAATCAATAGATTCATGTGGTCAAAGGCTGTGCAGATCTCCAAGACTTAGAGCCATTAGTTCTGTCCAGGAAAGCTGCAGTTCAGCAAACTGGGTAACTCCTGGTTAGGTTTCTGTGTGTCCTCTGTTTACTGTATAGAACACATATACACACATACACGAAAGAATATATAACGCGTGTCTTTTTTTTTTTTAATTGTAATCCTTTGTGGAGATGATATAATGTACTCTTTAAAAGAATAAACTGTTAAAGGTAATGATCTGGAAACTGATCATGATTCTGCCTAACAGTGGAAGGCTTGTGCCTTACAGGATCACCAGGCGTGTTGCAGGTGTTTTTGTTTCTATGAGAATTTCATAATTCCACATCAGAGAAGCACTGATGTGAATCTGTGCTACTGACCTTTGAATAAGGTTGACATAATCTATGTTTTTAAAAATCTGGTTTGTATGTTTGCTGCTGATTATAAGAGCATATGGATGACACCATTCGTAACTGACAGGTTTAGAAATATTTCCTCTGGACTCTGTGCTGAGGCTGTATCTGGTGCTAATGTATCAAGAGTAGGAAGAATTTTGTGTCCACTCTATTTTGTGTCTTATTTAGTAAATGTGGGTTTTGCCCTTTACCTCATTGGGATTGACCTGTAATTGTTAAAATGTTTTCTAAGCCCTGGGGTGCATGCTGTTTCACAGTATGCTGCTTGAGCTATTTTGTTGAATGTTTTTCAGGGTCTTTCCAGTGTATCCATTCTTAATACTTGTTGCCTTGGATAAACTAACGTACTTAGCTTAGAGTGCTTCTTGCTTTCTTACAGCAATTGTGGGAAGTGTTTGAGTTTAAATGTTCTGGTGTTTGCCTGGCTTGGCAAAACAGAACTGTCTTTTAAGCAAGCATATATGTGTGTGTACACACATATATTTTCAATTTATATCTCAAGTTGAGATTTTGTGGTGTTGAAGTTGAGTGTTGAACTGTAAATAAAAGACATAAGTTGGCCTTTGTCCATGGGCTGATGTTTTCTCCATCTGTCATCCTTCCCATTTAAATGGGGAGCAGTGTTTGGGAAGAGACTTCTCTTCCCTCCTTTTTCCTGAAATGCCAATCTCCCATCCTTCTTTCTGGCAGCATCACCTTACAAAGAGTAGTAGAATAGTTTACAAGGAAATGAATAATTTATTTCCTGAAAAATTGATCGAATGACAGCTAAGTCTGAAGAGTACTACAGCAGAGACCAGTAACTTGTGGTAGAACAGTCTGTGCTTTCAGATTAAGAAGTAAAAGTTCATGTGCATTTGAAATCTTCCAGCTCTTTTTCTACAGACTAGATGTTTGACTTATTTAGGGATCTAGAGCTAATTCTTGAATATGCTTACCACACTAGCTGTTAACAGCTTACTCTTGTAAGTTTGTTTTACGTTCCTTCCTTGAAATCCAAGATGTGCATCATGCAAGGGATGTAAAGGTGCAACTCAAAACTTCTGTCATGTCATTCTTTTAATTTTTCTGTTTACACAAGTAAGATTTTTTCTTTTTTTTAACAACATACGTTTCACATGCCCACTCTGCTCTGTCAGTCACAGGAAATACAAAACTTTTCTTATGTTTTCCTAGGAGCCCTTTGAGGATGGCTATGCAAATGGTGAGGAAGGCACACCAGCTGGGGATGCAGCTGCTGCTTACACACCTGACAGCAAAGGGGTGGTCAAGTTTGGCTGGATAAAAGGTGTACTGGTAAGTTTGATATCTGGCTCTTCAGTTTCTTACAGGTGCTGATCTCTTCTTACAGATCTTTCCAACTACCTTCTTTTGTGGCAGGCATTGGGATAGTGTAGTTTAAAGATTATATGTATGAGAGGTGTGATAAATGCCATAATTTTTGGAAAGGTTGCTCTTATTTCAACTGAATTTTAAGGCAGTAAGTACTTCAGGGCTTCAAGTTCTTAAGGGTTTGTGGTTTCTTAGGACAGGTTGTAAGGGTTTTTACATTTACATGATTTCCAAGAAGGGAAAAGATACTGTAGTAGAAAAATGCATAGTGTACTTCTGTGGTTTGGAGAGGTCCTTATCTCCCTTTTTTGTAGGCTTGATATCTTACTCTTTAGGTAAGAAAGAGACCCAAGATCTGGTTTTAGTCTCCTATCTAAATTCTGTACAATGCAAACTCTTTTATTGAGATCTAAGAGTTGTAAATACAACGATGAAAAAGAATATCCATACCTTTCCATCCTGTTACTGTGCAGCTGTGTTGTAAGATACAGAAGTTACAGAAATGGAAATTTGCAGCAGTTTTTGTTATTTAAAAACAGTAAGTTAATTAGAAGAGTATTGCTTTGGTGGTTTTTTTGGGTTTTTTTTTTTTTTTTTTTGAGGGAGAGATTTGTGGGAGATGCCAACTGGGGTTGTAGACCTCATAGTCATCATAATTTCCATCTTATTTGATGTCATACATTCCATAGTGTGAATTTTGCATCCTAAAGTTTAGGTCTAAATTATTGTTGCTGTTTAAGGCATGCTACAAGCGTCAGATACTGAAATACTCCAAACTCTGTGTTTAAGGCAGTAATTTTTGATAATTTTTAAGTCCCTTCTTAAAAAATCAAACTTAGAATTGTATAATAATATCGTGTTCTTGTGAAATAATTTGAAAAATAGTGAGGAAATACAGCAAGATAATTTCAAGAACATTTAAAAACTGAAATGAAGAATTAGATTAGTTCTCGCATCTGCAGTCATTTTCACTATGTTAAATTTCTGTTTTATCCTAGGTACGATGTATGTTGAATATTTGGGGCGTGATGCTCTTCATCAGACTATCATGGATTGTAGGACAAGCTGGAATAGGTATGGGTACTAGTGCTACAATTTTATTTCAGTGACTTTCAGATGTGATCCACAAGAGGTGTTGATCCTGAGGTTTTACTTCAAACAGAAATAGGAAATTATCTTAATATTGCCAGTTTTTTCGGTAATTTAGCTTTTATCAAAAACTTCAACCAGTTACTTAGACTTTTTCATTTAGGTACAAGGGAAGTATTTTAAAATTGACATTTTAAAGTCTTAGTGAACTGTAGAGATAAACTCTTGATCTCTGGTTATTAAAACCTGCATATAGATTGTGTAGTAAATACAAGCAATTCTTTTCAATGGCTTATCTTAGTGTTGAAATGATCTGTAAAGGCCTGTGTTTCCTTGAATCTCTAGAATACAGCTCTTACCTTGCTGATTTAAGAGAATCTTTGCTCAGCTTTGTTTGTATCCTGAGAGGAAAAAGAGGAAGCCTTTTGCTTGAAAGTAAATTTGTGTTGTATTTGCAAGACTGAGTATTTAAATGAAATTAAGTTGAAGGTTTGTACTCTTTAAAACTGCCGGGCTTACAGTGTTTTTCACCTCTTTTTCCTAAAGGCCTCTCTGTCTTGGTTATTGGAATGGCCACTGTTGTGACAACTATTACAGGACTGTCTACATCAGCAATAGCCACGAATGGGTTTGTAAGAGGAGGTAATGCTATTTTCATGAAGTTTTTGAAGCTTTCCTCACTCTGGAGTGCACACTTTAATATTGCTGAGGAGCAAAGCCTTCCTGGTGTTCTGTATGTAATTAAACAGTCACATAATTAACAAAAAGTTAACAGGTAGCCTACTGATTAGATTTGAACTAGTACCTTGCTTTCCTGCTGTAAAATAAACTTCATTGGTCTAAATTTTTGTAGTAAAAACATTTTTAAGGATATATATCCAGGAATGAGCAGGGTCTTAAATATTCTCCTGAGCTGCACCAGTTAGTTTAGAGTGTGCTTGTATGTGTGTTCATTCCTGAAATAAACCTTCACACAAGTAACTCTCCAAACTGTTAGCTCCAGCTTTCCCAAGGGTGATGGTTTTCATTCTCTTCCATGGTTTATGTGGTGGTGTCAGCTATTTTTGGAAATAGTTGGTGCCTCTGATACAATCAAACTGCTTCATGACATTACAAGGCTGCTACTAGGATAAAAATGTGGTGTAATTTAAAGTAGGAACTTATAAAACTATCTTCACTAAGATTAAGAATGAAGACAAAAGCCTCACCATCACAGAGTAAACAGACCTAATGGGAAAGATCAGCTATGAGTGTTAGAATTATGTCAAGCTTAGTTTCTAAATGCTCTGTTTTCTAATTCTATTATGTATAGCAGGTTTTCCCATTCGTATAGGAGCTTTTTTTTTTTTTTTTTTAAGTCACTCTCGGAAGATACTTTTCATTAGAAAATTAGAAGTGCTGAATTGGAAGAACTGTATAATTCCATAGGAGCAGTTGTTCCTATGAAAATGTTAATGGTACATTAAGAAACACAGATTATGGCCTGGAAGTCTAATGCAGGAAAATTAAGCATTTTTTGTTGCAGATTTTTAACATGCACTCAGTTGCTTCAGACTGGAGCTGGAGGATTTTGTTGCTTCTAGAAAGCTTACTGTTAAGTTTGGGAAATATGCCTTTGTTACATTTTCTAAACTTTGCTTTCCTGTAATACTCCAGATACTCAGATTTTCATTTGTCATGTGGGATTTGAAATGTTGTTTTTGTCCAGCTCAAAAGTACAAAAAACAGGCTCTTGAGAGTCCCATTGGAGGGCAGAAAATTCCTTTAACAACAGAGCTTTTAGAAACTCGCCTTGGAAATTTGGAACTTTAGTGGGTTTGTTGCAGTCTGCTTTGCCAGTTTCTTGCTCTTAACTGCACAAGTGCTTTGAGTGGTTTGAAGTAAAAAACCCAGTTATACTGCAGCTTGTGTTTTACAGTTTAACCACTGAACTGGTTGCATACCTGAATAATATGATGTGGTGCATGAGTCATGATTATTTCCAACTGGTCTCTTCTCCTAAGAACTTGAAATATATTCCTGAAACTTCAGCATGTCCCTAAAATACTGAGTTAAGGGTTATTTTCTAATACATCAGGGAATAAAGAGTGAATAGATTCTGGTTCCTGTAAATGTTAAATTGCTGATGACTGTCTATTTTAGCCTCTATCATGTTGAGGGCCTTTTTGTCATTTATACTTTTTTTTTCTTTCAGGAGGAGCATATTACTTAATTTCCAGAAGTCTGGGGCCAGAGTTTGGTGGTGCCATAGGCCTGATTTTTGCATTTGCCAATGCTGTGGCAGTGGCAATGTATGTTGTTGGTTTTGCAGAGACAGTTGTTGAGCTACTCAAGGTACATAGATGACAGTGCTTATATTGATTATACTTTGTATATAAAGTTCTTCATATAGAATGTTTGAGTATGTGAAGTATATACTTTACATGTGAAGTTAAAGATTATACTTGGTTTTTGATTAATAATAAAACAGTGTGGTTTGGAAGAGACATTTCAAGGTCACCTAATCTATCCCCCATCCAGACAGAATCACAGAATGGTTTGGGTTGAAAGGGACCCTAAAGACCACTCAGTGCCACCCCCTGCCATGTGCAGGGACACCTTCCACTATCCCAGTGTCCAACCTGGCCTTGGACACTTCCAGGTGTCCAGGGGCAGCCACAGCTCCTCTGGGCACCCTATGCCAGGCCCCCACCACTCTCACTGTAAAATCCTTCTTTCTTACATCTAGTCTAAATCTGCCATCTTTTAGTTTAAAAACATTATTCCTTGTTCTGTCACCACAAGTCCTATCCAGAAGTCTGTTCCCATCTTTCTTGTAAGCCCCCTTTGAGTGATTGCAGTAAGGTCTCCCTGGAGCTCTTTTCTCCAGGCAGAAGAGCCCTTATTTCCATTTGGAAGATTCATTGGTTTAAAAACAAGGCAAAACCCAAATTTACAATCAGTAAATTTGTGGTGTGCAGGTTAACTATTAATAAGTTATAGTGAATAGAATGCTATTCTTTAGTAGGGAAGGTATTTACATGATGGAGTATATGACTATGTATTTTTTGTTTGTTTTGTTAGGAAAATGGAACATTGATGATCGATGAAATGAATGATATCAGAATCATAGGGGCTATCACAGTGGTTATACTGCTGGGCATTTCCATTGCAGGAATGGAGTGGGAAGCAAAAGTAAGGAACTCTCATCTTTTTTTTTTATTCTCTACTTCATAATTTTGATTCTGTTTTTTGTACCTTAGCTGTCTGATTTATTTTTACTGTATTCAGTGTATTTGGTGTTGCATGATGGTATGTTAGAAGTCAGTTGAATTTTATGCAGTAGCTCTTGGCCTGGCACTAGCACGTGCAGCTCTGAACAGCATTTCAGATCTTAAACCACTTCACTGGAAGCTTAAGCACCTATGAGAACCTAAACTCCAGCATAATCCACTCTTAAGGACATTGTCAAGTAGATTAATGGTATTTCCCTCTTCTGGGCAATTACAGCATAAGAGAAGGTAAGAACTTAAGCATGGGAATTTTCCCTTACTGTGAACCTCAGGCAAATTCTGAGGATGAAGAACACAGGGCTGGTACCAAAGCCAGTTTAGAGCTGTGTTGTTTCTGCTAGCTCAAACACAGTACCCTTGCCTTCTCTTCCATTATCTTCTCGTTTGTTTTTCATGTGGAAACAGTGGCATACATTCATTTGACCCAGCATGGAGAAAGATTTTGAACATTGGTGGTGATGAATGTGTAGGAGGGAAAACCTCCTTCCCTCATCTTGTGGCTGCACAGTCTTAGGCCAACTCTGACTGAAGAGATCTTAAAAGTACCTTAAGAGAGAAGCTGCCTTACCAGTCTTCTGCTTGGCATTGTGAGGCAGTGTACCTTGCTCTCTGTTTCCTGCACCTTGTAGGCTTTTTTTTCTGAAGGTCTGCCCATAATTTGCTCAAAAAAAAAAAATAGAAATAGAGGAGAGCCTCTCACTGGGGCTTCCTTCCCAACTTGTACTTATATCACAATAGTTCCTATTTTCTGCACTGAAAGGCAGCTGAAGGAACCTTATGTTGTAAGTTTCTTATGCTCCTTCATCAAGAAGGTGATGGTATTTATAATCAAAATGAGAGAAGGTATTTTAGCATTGTTGCTTCCAAGAAATAGGGATCCTAGAAGAAGTGAGTGAAGATCGATTGCATTTCTTTGATCTACTGGGAAGAAAACAAACTTACAACAGAAATTGTCTTTGGCAAGATCTTCTAAACTGAACTTCTGCAATAACTGTTTACCTTTCTCACGTAGCTCTTCACTGTCCATAACTTGAATTTTGGTGCTATCTTTATACGCCCAACTGCAAACAATGCTGACCTCCTTATTCTGAACTGTTTTGACAGAATTATTTGTTATTAATCCTCTGGCTGCTGCCACCTGAAGTCACAAGAAGTATCTTGATTTTGCTGTGTAGCAAGAGCAGTTACGTAGCAATAGTTTGCATGAAAATACCCCTTTTTAATGTTTCTACATCAAGCCTGAATTGTGAGTGGTTTTGCTGTAGTGTCATCCTTATTTTAGGAGTAGTTTCTAAAGTCCTGTCCTCAGTGTAAAAGTCAAGACCTGGTTTCTCTGTCATGGAAGGAGGCAGGTGGGAGCAATGATAGGCAACTGAACCTGTCAAACAAGCATTTCATGTGGGCTGACACACAACCCAGCATAGCAAAACACTAATGTCTTCATCTTGATCTGTGGTGTTCTCCTATGCCTAAGCCATGTCTTAGAGAATACCTTGGAAAATGGAGCAGGGGAATCTATAATAATGCCTTTAAAATAGATCTAAAAGTGAGGACAGACTGGGATTGGTTCCAGGGAAGTTTGCTTTAAAAAGTGGCTTTACAGAGTCTCAGCTCCTTGTGTAGAAACCCATTCTTTCAGACTTTGGAATTTAAGTAAGATATGCAGCAAACATCCCTAGCTTCAGGGAGAAGCCTAGATTAGTTACTGGAAAAATCCACTTGTGGCATTTGCTCTGTGATTACTTCACGTTTGTGTTTCTTACTGAAAACTTCTGTTAGCACCCAGCTGCATCCTTATACCTTTCACCTGTTCTTGAGGCTGAAGATTTAAATAAAGGACACAAACTCTTCTGGTGGACTTTTAAATCTGCTCTGGGCCCTTTTGCTCCGTTTATCACTGTTCCACCCTGTTTTCTTGAGAGGCTGTGTGAACTGTAAACTTTGTTTTGTAGGCATCAACAGTGCCATAGTGATGATTGCATATTAACTCCTGATCCTAGGCCTAAAGAAGGTCTATGAATAGCTTCCCCCAAGCTACTGGCACTCCTTTCTAAGGAATCAAATAACCCAAAAGATAACAGCAGTGTGATTGCTTATTTTGATTGCTTATTGAAATGGAAGACCTGAACCATCCCTACAATGCCTAGATTTGTCTTTGTTCACACTTTTGACATGTTGCATTGTTTAAAGTACTTCTTGTTCAACTTGTAGGGCTTATAATAATTCTGTAGAAAAGGGACTAAAAACTTAAGTCACAATAAAAGAAGTCTCAAAACTAGGAATTAACAAGTAATTGTAGTTTGCAATTTAATTTCCTAAGTAAGGGTTGAGAAAATGAGAATATAGCAAAATAACCTAGTTCCTTGCATAAAATAGGAAATAAAAGGTGTTTGATTTGGGATGTAAAAAAATTTTCAGAAAAAATCGCATACTAAAGTACAAGACAAAGTATGACCATGGCTAACAATGCACTAGTATTGTGTTGCATTTGGCTACATGTGATTTTCTTGAACCTCCTCAAACACATTCCTTCTGGAAGGCTTATATATAGAGAAATTGGTCCTTTTAAGCATTTTGTCTTCGGAACTATAATTTTGAGGCGTTTGGTAATAATAAACCTTTCCGATTACATGTAAAACCAGCAAATTACTCCGATTTCTTAATAGAAAATCCAAGTACAAGTTCTCTCCAGCTTTCCTCATTTTTTTTGCAGAGAACATGCTGAGCAGGTGAAGCTGAATTTGGAATCAAGTAAACATTTACATTTTATAGCACAGCACTTGATACTGTGAAAAGAACAAGTTCTCCTCTCTGACAGCAGTCATTGTGTTTCAGGCACAGATAGTCCTGCTGGTGATCCTCATACTTGCTATTGGAGACTTTGTCATAGGAACATTTATTCCTCTGGACAGCAAGAAGCCCAAAGGTTTCTTTGGTTATAATGGTATGTTGGAACAATTTATAATATGGTAAATAATACCTTTTTTTGCAAAACAAGCAGTTAAAATTAAATTAAACATCTAATGTATCTTATAGTCCTGCTTAACTATGGAGGCTTTTTTCCTGATTTCTTCAAACATCTGCAGTTGGGTCAAAACTTGGGTATTGCTTAATATTGAATATATATTAAATTTTTTAAAAGCTGGATTATACTGTAAGTATTTTTTCTACCTTTAAATCTGCTTAAGTTTACTGTGTTGACTTCTACTTTGAATTGATGAATTAGGACTTAAATGTTCCACGCTTAGTTTTAAGAAGATCCTGTGACTGTCAGCTTTTTTATTGGTCTGATAGTGGCTGGAATGGGTTAATTACTTCAGCTTCCAGGTGAATATTGACAGGCTTAAATCTTCTCCTGCAGCCGAAATATTCATGGAGAATTTTGGACCGGATTTCCGACAAGAGGAAACTTTCTTTTCTGTGTTTGCTATTTTCTTCCCTGCTGCAACTGGCATACTTGCTGGTGCAAATATCTCGGGGGACCTTGCGGTGAGTAGTGAATTGGAAACATTGTTCACGAGCACTCGAGTGTGCATTGACCTCTGTCATCACTGTCCACTGACATTTTTCTTTCAGGATCCTCAGTCAGCCATACCTAAAGGAACGCTGTTGGCCATCTTAATCACTACATTGGTTTACGTAGGAATTGCAGTATCTGTAGGTAAATAGAGAATGTTTTTAACTTTTTATCCTTTCATGTTCATTCTGAGGGTGTGTTTTGATACGGTTTTATGTAATTTGTTATGTAAAGTTATTGTGTAATTGACTTTCCTGCATGGGAAAGGAAGAGCCAAAGGTTTCTGGTTTTTACTGTTGGGAGATTCAGTTTTCAGCTGGTTTTATAATTCTGTGAAATGTCTGAGGCTGTTCTAAGAAAAGTGACTGCTTTAGACAAAGGATGACAAAAGACTTCTGTCAGTGTTTCCTCATTTGTTGCAGTTATTTACATTAAAGAATTTCCAGTTTAACAGTGGGATAATCCCTGGATTAGAAAAGCATGTTTTCAGGAAACATCCACTGAAAAAACACCTGTATTGTTTTGAGGATTATGGTAATCAGCCACCTACCTGCAGTGAACTGTGGGATGATCAGACAGCACTGTGGGGAGGATGCTTGAGCAATAATTACCCAGTTGAGGGAGGAGACCAAGAAAGGCCTTCAGTTCTCATCAGCCCACTTTTGGAGGTGTTATGCTCTTGTGTAAAGAGGAGAAATGATCACAAACTGATCTGAGTCTTCTCTTCCCAGTCTGTCCCACCCCACAGTTGTTTGAAATCCTCTGTAGAAGTCGCCCTGGGGTTGATACCAGTTTTACTGTAGAGCACCAGTGGTTAACTACGTTTTTCCCACACATAAAATAATTCTAGTAATCTAAAATAATTCTAGTAACCTTAAGATTACAGGATTGTACTTGAATCATGCACATTTCTTGCCTATGATTGGAAATGTTTTTTACACATGTCACATAAATTAGTTTCTGACAGCAATACTAAGTTTTCTTATATGCAAGACCTTGTTTTATAATAAGCTGTGGTGCCTTTTGAATGAAATTCTCATTTATAAGAGTGCCATTGATCTTACCACTAATGATACTTCCTTTCCAAATATACTAATCTTGCTAGTCTGCCTCTGTTGGCTAACGTGGGAGTGTAGCTCTGCCAAATAGTTGCTCTGTAGTGATTGTGCTTTATGCAGCATAATGAGCTACACTCATTTCCTAATTAGATTGACTGCGTGGACCTCTTGCTACCAGATTTGAATCCTTTGGAACCTCAACCCACACAAGACTAAAATGATTGTTAATACTTGCTTATTAATGGAATACTTTGATCAGCTTCCAAACATGAAAAATGCAATATAAAAATTGACAAAAGAAGCAGTTTGCAAAACCAACTGGACGTGAAATTGTTTGATTCATCAGAAATGTTCTGCCATGTACTGACTTATGCTTTGAATTCTGCTAGTTAGAAAAAGGCAGCAGGAGTTGGAGATTGAGTTAAATACAGCTCCTTTTTAGGCATTGGAATAGGAACATTAGACAAATACAAATACTTCTGTTCCTTCTCCACATGAGTGGTGACCAAGTCACTAAAGATTTGAAGGGGCTAGTAAATGTTGCAGAATAGTCATATCTGAAGAGGAGGATGTTCTGAACTTACTATTTGTATGCTCTGTAGTAAGTAAGAAGGCTAAACTGAGTAGAAAGGGTGAAAAAAGGAAAATTAATGATCCTGCTATTTCAAAAATACAGCTATTTCAAAAATAACTGTAGGTATGCAGTTTCATAATTTAGCAAAGGACTAATGCAGACATGCAGGTGGCACGAGGAGGCAGATTTCACAGGCCAGTTTGCATCAAAAATCTTAGAAGATACATTTCAAGGAACTGCATTTATCTCTTTATAAACAAGGGAAGCTCTAACAAAAAAAATAGCCAAAGTTCTGAGTAGCATTAAGACCTGCTTCCTGTAACTGCTTCCTGTAGTTATGAAAGTAAAACCAATTGACAAGAGCCAAACTGTAGCTGTTTACAGCACTAGTAAAATTAAACACTCTGAACTGCAGTCTGAAGGGCTTGTAGTACCTCTGGAATTCTTATATTAAGGAGAACTTGATGGAGATGGCTGTAAACTTTCTCATGCTTAAAGCGTGGCAAAGCTCTACTTGACTTTGGCAGGAACATGCTTATAAATGCCTGTGAAAAGGTGAAATTTTGTTTTCCAGGAGACTTTTAGGGAAAATGCTGCCAGAATCATATAAATAAATGAAACTTTTTTTTGTGAATGAGTGTCACAGAAAGTAACGCTTATTGTTACTTTTATGTAAGTGTCTTCTGCTGAGAAAAGAGCCTTCCTGCCTGGTTTCTGTTCTGCATCCTCTCACAGTAAGGCCCACATTAAGTTTGTCCCTACTGCCGTGTCTCTTTCTGCCACATCTTGATTCCATGTCTGAAAGTCCTGCCGAACCAGCCGAGTTTGAACTTTGACAAAATGAGGAAGAGGAGGGCTGTGATAGTGCACTGTAGGTGTTTAATGAGCTGTTCAGTATGATAGGCCTGCCACTGCAGTCTGTCACCAACAAAATGTTACTTACAAATAGTTCAGCTGAGAAGCGTGTTGTCAAATCCATTATATACTTCTTGAGTGGCTGGGGCAAATACTTGTGAAGAAGGAGAAACATTTTCCTCTTACAGAGCTTTTAATACTAGTTAAACACAAAAACAATAAATAAACCTCAGCTCCTCCACATACTCACAAGAAAAGCATGAGACAGGTGTTTAGTGTAGGAAAGTTTTACTGTAATTTAACCAATTAGGCATAATAAGTAACTAAAAAAAGAAGTGAGGAGTGGAAGGATTAATTAATGTCCACCTACTGGGACCAGGTGTTGCAGTGGGCTGTTAATTAAGTTCTGATAGCTCACAACAATTTAAATATGGTATAGCTAATTAGGAATTCATTTTCCCCATGGAAGAGAGACAACAGACAAAGATGCCTAGGAATATTACTGAATAAACTTGAACTTGCAGCAGATCTCTGCCTTCTTCCTTATTTTGCAAGTAATTAATTCAGGTCCTTAGTTGTCAGGGGGTTCTGTTGCATATGGCAGTTCTTGTCATTGAGGTTCCTAAAAGGTTAAAGTAAATTGTTATTGAGTCTTTAGACTTTTCCCCCCTCTGTTTAATTCCAGTCTCTGGAAGTATTTCCTGGTGTTCAAGCAGTTTGATTACCTCTACTATTAGGCCACAGAATGTTAAATAATACTTAGTCTGATCTACTTTTTGCCATATGAGTTGAAAATCCCTTGAAATAGAAGACTTAATGATCTTTTAGTACTGTTCAGTTTTCCGTAATACTTGCAGGCTGAAATGAGTTTTCTCCAGCATTTTCTTGACCAGCAAAATAAAAAGTAATCATAGATGAACTGAAGACAGTAGTTAAGGTGATGAGTATAAAAAAATGTGGAAAAAATGGTATTCTGTGTCTGGTTTTCACCAGCTAAAAAATACCGTGGTCACACAGGAGATGGCTTATTTAAACATTGGGAAATGGCTTGCAACAGGCTTTTGTGAAATTTATCTTTTTTAATGGATGAGTCACAACGACTGGAAAAAAAACAACTGCAGCAGAGTATATACCTGTCTGCAAACGTCTATATATACAAAACAAATCTGTGCTCCTTTAGAAAAATTGACCAGAAGAGAAAGTATAAAATCACAAAGCTATCAAATGGCTTGGGTTGGCAGGGACCTTTAAAGCCCCTTCATTCCCACCCCTTCCATGGCAGGGACACCTCCCACTGTCCCAGGCTGCTCCAACCCCAATGTCCAACCTGGCCTTGGGCATTCCAGGGATCCAGGGGCAGCCACAGCTGCTCTGGGCACCCTGTGCCTCTCCTGTCAAATCAAGTGGTGTTGTATAATACTGACTTCAATTCAGGAGCTATTTGAAAACCCACACTTCAGAGAAGTAGTATTTTAAGCTAAAATTGTGCTCTTAAACTTCTGCAAGTCTACTGACATGGTTTTCCTCTGTGCTAAAACTTTCTATTTCTTCCCACAGTCAGATATATTAAAAAAACTAAAGATGGTTGCAGCCAAGGGAGCAGTTGTTTTGTTTGTATTTGTTCTTCATAGTGAAGATAGGCTTAGTACTTTAGTGTGTTAAAAAACTAAATACTGTATTTTAATGTTTCTCTGTGAGATTATGGTTACATAACAAGGAATTAACACAGATCCTTAAATTCAGGTTCAGTTTGTTAATGCTTTTTTTATTGTTGTGTCAATTGCAGGTTCCTGTGTAGTTAGAGATGCCACAGGGAATGTTAATGACACCATTGTCAACGAGCTGACAAATTGCACTGCTGCAGCCTGCAAACTAAACTATGACTTCTCATCCTGTCACTCTCAGGCAGGGGCAGAGTGTCACTATGGGCTGATGAACAATTTTCAGGTATAAAACTTTCTCCTTAGTCTGTGTAATTGGGCTTTGTGTTAGTTTTTTTTTCTTTGGTTGGTTTAGTGTTTTGTTTGTTTGTTGATATTTTCTTTGTGGTTTTTTGTTGTTTGTTTTTTGGGTGGTTTTTTGTGGGGTTTGGGGGTCTTTTTGTTTGTTTTGTTTGTTGTGTGGTGTTTGTGGGGGCTGTGTGGGTTTTGGGATTTTGGGGGGTTTTTTGTTGTTTTTGGTTGTTTTAGTTGGAGGATTTTTTTGTTAGGTTTTTTTGGGTTGTTGTTGCTTGGGCATATTTTGTCTGGTTTTTCCTTGGATTTGTTGGCTTGGGTTTTTTAGTTTCTTATTAGGAAAAGTCAGAGGCTAAATATACTCACCTCCATAATTACAAGTTTTATCTGGATTAGGTCTGTAGTACACTAGCTGGTATGCAAAAGAATGTATACATGTTGAAAACTCTTAGGTGTTTATATGCAGGTGGTATAAATATTTACTCTTTTTCTGTGTAAATTGCTTAGATTTAGGTGGTGGTGCTGCAGCTTTCTTTAGGAACCTGAATGTCATCATTCACTGGTGAGGGTAGATGTACTCATTTTTCAGTAGTGGTGCTGAGTAATCATAGGTAGCCTGTGTCAGTAATTTGTTTGCTAAATTTTTAAGTTTTTAGAAAATACACAGGTTATTTGAGACTGTTTTACATTATTCATGACAGCATCTTCTTTAATGGTAGTAAGGTAATGAATTTTCATTAAACACGATGTTACAGTATTTAAAAGTCCTCTACAAATTAAGGGATTCATAGTCTTTCACCACAGCCAACTGAGTTGTTCATGAACTACTGGTAAGAATTTGAAAAAATCCAAGGAAAATGAACTTAACTGCTCTCTAATTCAGGCTTGGTCTGTGGTAGTCACATTTTTGCCCAAAGTTTTCCTAACAGGTGTACAAAAAATTGGCTAGAGATTGAGCTGAAATCCACTGATAAAATTGTTGTAATGGAATAATGCGAGTATGTTGTGTGGTGCTAACTTTGTTCTTCTTCAGAGAAAGTCAGAATTGCTCTTGTAGGATTGACAAAATTGCAAAATATGATGACTTCCATTGTTTGTTTTAAGCTCAAAAGAACCATCATAATTGTCAGGTGCACAGCTGTGAATAGCCTGTAATTGGTTTCCTCTGGTTGTGTCTTTTAAGTCATGTTAAGGTTGTTAAAGGTTACTTGTATACAGAGTATTTCTGCCTCCCAAATTGTTTTTGCTTCTCTCTGTGGAAAAAAGAGTTGGTGTCAATGAGAAAAAGTCACTTTTAAGGCCAGAGGCAGCACAGAGAATGCAGCACCCCTCACACCCCCTGCTTTGTTGTAGTTTTGAAAACCACCTCCGTGAAATTTCATTTTTCTAACACCCAGTGGGACTCTCCCTTGCTGTTCTTTTTCTCTCACCCTCCCAGCTTTTGCTGTACATCTCTGGGAAGAGTCTGATTCTGTCTTCTCAGAAGATATCAGAAGGAAAATGTTTGTGTGAGAGAGGCTGTTTATCTAACGAGAAACTTGTCCATTTTGTAACTGAACTGCTCACAGTTTTTTATCTCTGAATGTTAGGTGTATGGAGAGATAATTCTTTTCATATGAGAGCATGGCGTGTGTGAGAAGGGGTCTGTCCAAGCTTGTGCACTTTTCAGGCTCAAACTTACATCTCTTTTCTGTATGGTAAAAACTGAGAACAAATAGCTGCACATACTAAAATTAATCCTTAAGGTGAGGGAAGATTGTTCAGTTTCTCTTCCAGCTTGTAAACACTCAGGTTCTGGGGTAGAAATTGCCAGTTTGAGTTCTGTGTAATGACTTTATCACTTCAGGACACTTTGTGCTACACTCAGTTCTTCTGGCAAAGAACTGACCTGAAGTTCTGCTGGGGCAGCTCAGGGTTTGGGTGTGTTCAGGCAGCAGATGGATGGCTTGTAGTATGATTTACCTGTGGAAATATTGAGTGAGAAACTCTTAAGTGAGGACAGTAGGTGAGACAAGCTTAGTCAGATCTTCCTAGTAAGACCATCTTTAGTTTCTGTTACAGTCAGTGAATTACAGATCCTCACAGGATTCTGATATTTCTGTTCAGTGTCAGTGGTCATTCTGTGCCCAGGCTGTCACCTGGTAGAAGAGGATTTTCCAAAATTTGCTCTGGGCTCTATAGCCTCAGCCTAGAGCTTCCCAACAAAAAGTTACAGCTTTGGGCAATAAAATGCAGATTTTTTTTTTTCTTTTTTTTCAACTGTGTAAGAAAGTAGCATGAAACTCAGTTGTTTTACTACAGCAGTTTTGTTTTGCTCCAGGGTGTTGGAACAAGGAACGAAATAGTCAAAATACAGTATTTCATGATCCTAATTGTTTGAAATTTAGGAAACTGCCTTAACTGTAAATGCCAGGCAGACATAATGAGGCCCTTATCAGCAGGAACTGTATGTCCGTGTCAGCGCACCAGTGGTTACAGGGCCACTCTGCCTTATTTTGTATGATTTTGCAGGCATGAAAATTTCAGTGCCATGGGTACTTGCCTTTGTGGGCTCCTTGGTTCATGGTCAGGAGGTCTGGATTGTGTTGGGGAGGGAGGGAGAGGAGTTCAACACCACAGCACACTGATTCTGCTGGATCAGGTTCTCCCTGTACTCTCCTAGCTTAGAGAAGCTTCCTAAAGTCTCTTAACCTAAGGCATAACTTGCTAGCTTTTAAAATGCCAAATGTTAATTGCATAGGCTTTGCTGGGATATCTCTCAAATTTATAAAACCAGTGTAATAGTCAAAAATAGAGAGTGTCAATAACTGGAGGCATTGGACAGAACCTAGAAAGAGAATGTAAAATATGAGGCAGTGTAGTAAATTGAAGGTATCAAAATAAAAACGTTTTACATATGGGAAGAAAAGTTGTGGAGACTTCTACACAGATTCATTCTATAATGAGGGAAGATTGATTAAGCCATCCTTGCAGGGAAAAAAAATTTACATGTTGCTTCTATAAAAATTATTCTGCACTTGTAAATTATGCTGCTATAGCAAAATTTTCTTTCTACAATAGTAGTAAAGCGTTTTTACACCCTTAAGTTTTACTCTGTTACATAATGTATGGTTGTTAGAAATTGCCACTTGAAACTGTAACTTCTTCTGTTGCTTATAAAATTAAATTAACCCAGGGCAAAGTAGGCTTCAGGAAATTCTCTCCATTTGTTACATTACTCTGACAGATACTTAACTTTTTTGCAACCTCAATTTATTACATTTCTCTTTTCAAGCAAGGCATGCCTTGAACTGACCAGTGAAACGTGATGTAGTGCACAGATTCAGCTGATTTGAGAGGCCCAGCAGCTTTGTCAGTCTGGTCTGGAGAAATCCACTAAATTTTACCATGAATTTAGCCCTAGTGAACAAAACATCATCAGTCATCTATACATTATGTCTGAGAACATCTGACCTAGTCAGATTTATTTAGACAGCAAGATTTTACAATGTCAGGTGACAGTAACTTTAAAACAGGAGACTTCTGCATGTTCGTTCTTGCCTTCCTTCAGTCATTCTCCTGATAATTTAAATGAGATTGCCAGGGTGAAAAAGTCAAGTAAGCAGTGCAAATGATGCAGAACCACATTGTGCTTAAAAAACACCCTGCTGGGTTTGGTCTGTTGACTAAAGTTCTTCAACATTGGCTGTCTTAAAGCAACTTTAGCTTTTCTTCCATAAAGAAAGGTATTCTATTAAACCATTAATGTTTTTTAATTACACAGTTGTGTATCATAATTCACATGACAGATGCAAAGCTGGATGCAACTATGGTACAGAAATAATCAGTAGAGTAGTGGAGTCCTAGAGTAGTTTGTGTTGAAAGGGACCTTAAAAGATGATTTTCCAATCCACATGCCATAGACAGGGGTGGCACTCACATTTTATAAATTCCCTCTTTTTTAAGGGCCCTTGAGGTACTGGAAGGTACCAGCTCATTACTCATCCAGCTTACCAAGGATTGCATATTTGACTTCTGTCACTGAGATTACAGAGATGTGCTGGGATTTGATCCTGGGGAGATAGGAAACACGTTTGTCTTGACCTTGTAGTTTAGATTGGGGAGAAAAATCCTAACTTAGAATGGTGGAGATTCTGAGAAGAGACAATGAACTTTCCCAAGATATGTTCCCCAGTTTCACTTGTTTTATCACTTAGGTTTTCTGAGACCATGTTAGTCAGCAATAGATTAGTTGAAATAGGTAACACCTTCCAAAGTATTTTACTTCCATTACTTCCTTCTAATCTTCTTATGAGCCCTTGAAGACTTCTGCCCTTGACAATCTGAGCTTCGAATTACAGCTACATTGTGTGAAAAGCTACCATTTCTTGTCCTGAAATCAGGATGCATTTGTATTCCCTGATGTCTCTAGTTCATTCATTTATATGAATGCGTGATATTCAGACAGCTTTTAAGTGAAGAATGCATGGTATTCTTTTTCTGTTTGTGTTGTTAATGGTGCAATCCAATTGTGCTTTTTCATGTATTTTTAAAAAAATTATTTTATTTTTCAGGTCATGAGCATGGTATCAGGATTTGCACCACTGATTTCTGCAGGTATTTTCTCAGCCACCCTGTCATCTGCATTAGCATCTCTTGTGAGTGCCCCTAAGATCTTCCAGGTAAGTAAGGGGAGAAAATGGTAATATTTTGAAGAATAATTAATTTTGAGTCATGAATTTTGGAAGGGGGCTCTGACATACTGCCAGTCACAATCCATATCAGATGGCATCAGTAGATGGTTCTAATACTGGTTGTTTAGAATGGGAGAACAGCTTGTTGCTGTTTCTTGAGGTTCCTGAGTGTGTTTTGCTCTACCTTCTTTTCAACTATTGAATCTCTATCTCTCTCTGTCTTTAATTGGGTTAAAAAAAGTTCAGTGGGGTGTCAGTTCTAGTGATGCAGAGAACTAGTGTGTATATTGGGCAAACTTTCCACTTCCTGAGACAATACAGTCTGTAAATAAAAAAAAGGCCTTTTGTGATTGTAAGACCCTAGTGAAGGAAAATAGATAGTTACTTACAGAATAGCAAAGCTGCTTCTAGCAGGTGGACATTACTGAAGGATAGAATAGTAGAAATGCAAAATGTCAAGATGCAAAGACAGGTGAGAGTAAAATTAGTCCACGATGGCTATAAACTATCAGGAAGTGTTCAGAAAGACAGTGTGCAATGGAAGACAGCATGCGTGTTGACTCCTGATTAATTTTTTTTTTTCTCCCCCTTAGGCTTTGTGCAAGGACAGCATTTATCCAGGATTTCAGATGTTTGCTAAAGGCTATGGGAAGAACAATGAACCACTGAGAGGATATATTCTAACATTTTTAATTGCTCTTGGATTCATACTAATTGGTTAGTTTGAAATTTTAGTAAATCTCAATCCCTTTTTGTCATTTAGAGAAAGCATTCCGATGCATATTGATGACAGGTCCTAGAGATGTAGTGCACAGCTTAATTCTAAGCCAGCATTCTAAATCTGGTTATTTTGAGGCTTATTTTCTCCCATCTTCTAAATACAACTATCTCAAGAACTGCAGTAACTTTTAACTGCACTTCTCTTTTTAACCACAGATGTCTGTCTTCAGGTACTACCAGTCAATAGAAATACATCCTTTACTTGAGGCAGCGTTAACATCTTGCAAATATGAGAGTTTGTTTCGGATATTTAACAATGACAGCTTCAGTAAAATACAAACTTGAATGAGCAATATTATTTAAAATGTGCTTTTCTGTGAAGTTGCAAGTGGTGGAGCTACTGCTGACACTGGTGTTGCTAAAGGTTGTCTAGATACAATTAATTACATGTGTTCTCTGTAGGTGGCAAACTAATTGTGCTGTGTCTGTCTATGTGCCAGTGCTTTAAACTGCTTTTTCCAATTTGCTCTGTCCTCTTTTGTCCTCATCTTGTCCTCTGCTTGAGGCAGAGCTACCCATGTTGGCTGGAAGCTTGATTGCAACAAGAAACTTGCAGACTAGGATGGCACATTCTGCATTTTGATCACTTTTTTATTTTTAAATGATGGTGAGAGTACACATACAAGTGTTTTGTACCATGCTGCCTCGAGGAAAGAAAGCATCAGGATTTTCCCTCTCACTGGTGGGGGTGTAAGCATGCATCATTGTTGTGATGGTGCTTGTCTGTAATATTAAAATCTTCTGGCATTCTTCAGAACCCAGTGTATTAGTGCACTGTTTGATCCAAACCCTGCTAGGAATGAAATTTTGTCGATTAATGATCTTTAGAAAGTATGTAGTGCTTCCAGAGTGCATCTAGAACACTTGCTAGTGCTTAAATTTTTGAAACTGAAAGCTACATTTCCTAACTATTAAAAGATAACTTGGTTAATAGGAGGTCATTGGCATAAAGCTCTGTCAGCAAAAAGATAAGCTGCATTTCCTCAGAGTATAACAGAAAATAAGATTCCTTGTAGCAGAATTTTTACTCTGTAATCTGCAAAGTCATTGGATGATACCTTTGATAACAGCCTGCATTTTTTTTTTTCCCATTTTACAGCCGAACTGAATGTCATTGCTCCAATTATTTCTAATTTCTTCTTGGCCTCATATGCCTTGATTAACTTCTCTGTATTCCATGCTTCTCTTGCAAAGTCTCCAGGTAGGAACTACATTTTAGGGGTGGGAGTTTAGCCTTGCAATTCCTTTATGCATAAATGCAATTTAAAAGGCTTTAAGATAAATTAAGGTTTAATTTAATTATTAAATTCGTATTTGATTCTTATGACATTAAAAGCTTAACACGTTGTATTCATGGGTTTTCTGAAATTTTGAGAACTGGGTGATCCTGTAGGGTTTGAGGGTTACTGATTTTGTCATCTTTGCTGAGGGAGCACAAGATAATCCAGAATTTATTCAGAAACTCGGGAAGAAAGCTTCCTTGCTAATTCAATAGCTGGTGCTGGCTAACTACCCTTATGTTGTCTTCAGTTTGTTAATGTGTATCATCTTCCAGTCCTGAAGAAACAGGAATTGCTGGTGGTATTGCCACATTTTTATAGTCTTTAGTGGGAGTTTGGTTAAACTACAGGGATAGGCCAAAACCTGGTGCTTGCAGAGCAAATGTACATTATACCCAGTCCACGTGCAATATACTGGAATAACTCCCTTAAAAGCTTCTTAAGTTACTGAACTGGTGGGTTTATTTTTTTTTTATTTTTTTGTTTCTCAGAGGGTGGATATAAGTTTGCACAACAGTTCTAACTTTACTGATTGTACATTTAATACACTTGTTATCCTTGGATGTGTTTGTGAAGTTGTGCATGTGCATACCCGATTTTGGATAAACTTGTGGCAAATAACGTAAAACACTGGCAGTCCGGTACTTTGATGTACCCAAGTTCTGTTTGGACATACCTGTCCTTTTCTTTTTCATGTAGTAAGAATTTTCATGTGAAAACAGTAAAAATGCACAACTAAAAACAGTAGTATGTAAGAAACTGAGGTATGAGATGATGATTTATGCTTCACTACCTTTGAAAGAAAAAGCTATTGCCTAAAGTTCTTGGAGCTTGATTCAATAGACATACTGGCACAAGCATCCTCATAGGGGGCAAAATTAGGAGCATTTACATACCTGTGTGAGAATGATGCAAATTCATTTGAAAGGTGTTGGAAAATGGAAAGCATAAGTGTGCCAGTCTGCATTTTGTACATCACTGAAACTCAGATGTTCATTTGTAATGGATGCAGAATACCAGGGAAGGGGGAAAAGTACAGTGCCTTCCTTCTCTTGTAGTGTTGTTTAAATTAATTTTCCCCCTCTTTTTTCTACCCTCCAAAATTTTATTTTGACTAGGCTGGCGCCCTGCTTTCAAGTACTACAATATGTGGATTTCTCTCATTGGAGCTATTCTATGCTGCATTGTAATGTTTGTCATTAATTGGTGGGCAGCACTTCTAACCTATGTCATAGTCCTTGGGCTTTACATTTATGTCACTTACAAGAAGCCAGGTATGTATAGGGAAATATTTTGGTTCTGGAGTGGGGAAAGAAGGGAAAAAAGTGATGGCCTTGGCAGGGAAAACCCCCAGCAACTTCTTTCTGTTTGGACCACTAGATTAAATTTCTGTTTTAGGTTTTTTAGTTGTGATTAAATTGACATTTTCCTGCACAGTCACTGCTTCCCCCTCCTCCCAAATTATGAAGATGCCACTTGGGCATAAATGTCTAAATGAGAATTGGAGGGAAAAGTGCATATGAAAAATGGTAAATTCATTGTGGCTATCAAGTACTGGAACAAAAAGATGATAGTGGGATCTTCCTTTTCCTCATAAAAATAATAATCTGCTTAAAGGATCTGCTTAATCTAGCAGTTTTCCACTGCAGGTATCTGACTTTGTTTTGAGATTCAGTTTTTTTCTTTGCTGTAGTATAAAATAACCCAGCACAGTATTTTTTCCTCAAGTGGTGTTCTTTTGACTGTGAAGTTGCTGTGGTCTTTGAAATGTGGACATAAAGAAGTCAGTTACTCCCTTCTTTAACTTTTTTTGCTAAGACTTCTACAAAAATGTTATCTTTAAATATAATTGCCTGTTAAGCTGTAGGGTTGTTGACTGGCATTGTATAAAATGCAGCAAGGTGTAGCCTAAATCTCTGGGTTTAGTCAGTGTTCAGCATTCATGTTGTGATCACGTAGTTTTACAATGGACAACTGCAAATAACACACTGGAACCTCAAATCTTCCAACAGATGTGAACTGGGGATCCTCAACTCAAGCCTTGACGTACCTGAATGCACTGCAGCATTCCATTCGACTCTCAGGAGTGGAAGATCATGTGAAAAACTTCAGGTGACGCTTAAAAACAGGGAATTTTGTGTTCACTAGGCTGCTGTCATGCAGTTTTACTGTCAAGGTTTCCATTAGGTCCATGTGCCTCTCCTGTGATTTATCCAAGTAAATGGAATTACAGATGGAGTGGGGTTCTTAGTACAGGTGCCATCCTCAGAGGTTATGGATAGCCTGGCAGCAGCACTGTTTTCAACTAAGCATCCATGAAAATTAAATGGAGCAGCCAAGGAGATTGAGAGATTGCTTAGAGGATTTCGTATGATATTACGTATTAATTATGATGATTATGAAAAATTATCACCTGTAATGAGTTCTGAAGTTTGGACACTTCCTCTTTTAAAACTGACTTAAAAGTTGGTTTTGACTTACTTGCACGAGGTTGGCTCTGCCTTCTGAAGGAAAGTAACGTAAAAATGAGCATATGATTCCAGTTTTTCTGCTGGACACAGAAGAATCTAAGCTACAAAATGCAAGGGATGTGATTTACCAGTGGGGAAGAAAAACTTAATCCTTCTGCCTTAGTCTTGTCTAAAATCTGTTCTTGAACTTTTTAAATGTGTAGATTTTCAGATGTAATGGGATTACTAAATTTTCATGCAATTAGTCATACTCATAGATCTGCTGACAGTTAGGTAACAACTGATCTTTTCTTTATTTAACATAGTCTTATAAAACTGGATGAGTTTATTACATTTGCAGTGATGAATATGTTGTTATGGATAATATTTGGAAAAAAACTTTTTTCTGTTGATAAAAAAGCCCCAGAACTCCAGATTAATTCCAATTCCAATCTTCTTTTTTCCCCTCATAATTCTAGACCTCAGTGCTTAATTATGACAGGTGCTCCAAATGCACGTCCAGCTTTGCTTCACCTTGTCCATGCTTTCACCAAGAACGTGGGCTTGATGATCTGTGGCCATGTACATATGGTAAGTTTATTCTGTCTTTACTTTTTAAAGTTACTTTATTGGTGTTTTTCTTCTCTCTGCTTTGGGGTTTGGTTTTTTTAGCCTGTTTGACTTTGTTTCTGACTCATGTTTAAATTTTGGTTCGATTATTTGTTTGGTATTTTTTTAAGTGAAAGCATCATTAGACATAAAAAAAGTGCACGAAGAAATTTACTGGTAAGTTTTGCTAATGCATGGGTCATCATTATTCCAGTTAGGCATACTACAGGGGAAAATTTGTAAAATATCAGTACCTTTGATTATTTGATGCTTAAATGCTGAAGAACTCTTTACTTCTAATTGAAGTGAATATTGGGAAATTGATTCCCTTGTAGAGTTCTTAAGCAAATCAAGTTAATCCACACACAGATACTTTCTTAAGCAGCTTTTAATTTCTGTCTATATAAACTTAATATTTCAGTGAATATCAAAGGCCAAACTGAGGTAAGATATCCCAGATGTAATCACTGCCTTTTAAAAGTAGGGCTATACAGAAAAGAATAAGGTGGTGTCATCCTTCTCCTAGGAAAGCAACTGAAGATTTTTTGGGAGCATACCTTTTCCCTGTTTAAAATGCCTTTCTTACAGGAAGGGTGGCACTGCCTCATTCTTCAGTAGCTTTGACATTTGGTTAAGTCTGTGTCCTTCTACAAAAACTGGGCTTCTGTGTTCCTGATGACATCTCGTCCTGTATTCTGCATTTTGATGTCCAGAAGGAGCACAAAAGATTCACCCCAAGAGAAGTAACATAAAGGAGTTATTTAGAGGAGGTGACTTTGACTGCAGGATACAAATACTCTCATAAAGTGTAATATTAAGTCATCCTGCATCTGTGTATATTTCTTTGCAAAGCCCTTTCCTTTTAAAACTGTTAATGCTTTGAAGGAGAAGCGTATGCCACCCCCTGGGAAAGAGGGTTGTGCTCTGCAGGAACAAGATTGCTGAAGTTTGAGCAACCCTTTTCCTAAAAATGGTGAAAGTTTTTCAGTTTTTGGTGCTGATAGTGCCTGATGTTTTGTGGTTTGGGGTGGTTTTGATAGTATGCAAGCATGTTTTGAGGCTCTCTTGAGTTTGAACTAGTTTCCAGCAGTGGCACTAAAATATTGGGAGGGGTTGTTTTTTTTTTACTCCCATTACTTATATTCCAAATTCTTGTTCCCTCCCCTCTTACTATTTCCTTTTTTTGAAAGGGTCCTCGGAGGCAAGCCATGAAGGAGCTGTCAACTGATTTGGCTAAATATCAGAGATGGTTAATTAAAAACAAGATGAAAGCTTTCTATGCACCAGTGCATGCAGAGGACTTGAGGGATGGAGGACAATACTTAATGCAGGTATTTTTAAAATAAAAGTTAAAGTGCTCAAGATGCACATCAAAATGAGAAGGGGCTTATATTTTGAAAAATGTTCCTTTTGCAGAATTATCTTAAAAGCTTTGATGAAAAGTGCTTTATTATTCTCTTAAGCAGAAAATAGAACCTTTAGTTCAGTAACGTGTTATTTTATAAAATCGTTCTTCTTCTTCTTCTTAGGCTGCTGGTTTGGGTAGAATGAGACCTAACACCCTTGTTGTTGGATTTAAGAAAAACTGGAGACAAGGTGATATGAGAGATGTTGAAACCTATATCAATTTATTCCAGTAAGTAGAAAACACACAAAGTTTTGGCTGCTATGTTCCGTTTCAGTATGTTTGGTAGTAAGAAAGATCTTAGTTACATGAAGTCTCTTTCAAGTGGACCTGGATTTTTCCCTTCAGCAGTCTTCCTTGGGTATTTTCTGATACGGAATTAATAAGCAAGTCTGTACAGTTTAAGCAGATTAGAAATCTCCATAATAACTTTCTGTATCTAAAAAGAGTTGTGGCAGAGGTCTGAGGTTTGAGAGCTGCTGTCTGAAAAGGAGGAGAAATACTTTACTCACAGGATACACAGCACTGACACCCAGACTAGAACAGAAAGGAGAAGAGAAAGGAAATCCCAGAGTAACTTGACAGTACTGAAAGGCAGACCAGTTGTGGCTGAAAAATTTAATAGTAACTTGTGTTGCTGCCCAGACAAGGTAAAAACTTGTTTGGGTAGCACTTAAGGTTAATTTCTTTTTTTTTTTTTAATTTTGCATACAGAGAGGATTTTGTGTTCAGCTCAAGTGTTGGTTAACCCACTTCCTTTGTGCTTTATATTTCTCATTTTCTGTGCTTTTAAAGGAGAGAAGATGGGGCTTTAGGCTATAGATGCAGATATTAGAAAAGGACGTTAAAAAGTCATCTCACCCAGGTCTTTCAGAGAAAAGCAGGGGCACCAAATACAGTAGAAAAATAAGGAAACACATTGGTTAGTTTTTCTTTTTTTCCCATTTTATTTTGGGATGGCTTTTGCAGGAAGATCTGTCAAGGTCAACAAGTCATGTGGTTCTCCACATCCCTAAAGAAACCTCAGGAGGTAATAACTGCAGGTCAAATGTATTTCTGGAAAACTAAAAGTTTCTGAAGCACACAATAGAAACACATCTAATCTCTACAAATCTAACACATTAAACAATGAAATTAAAATGTTCACTAATAGACAAAACAAATCGACCTCAATTTTTCTTGCACTTATTACAGAATACATTGACACTTCAAACATTTCTAATCAAATCTCACTGCTTCTAAAGGGAAATGTTTAATTTGTGAAATCCTGAGAAATTTCTGTCTGTGGAAATGATATGGGAGGGAGTTCTCTGATTTATGGTTGTTTGTAATAAACGAGGTATTTATATGTAAAGGCTTGTGATTAATGACTAATGCAACCTGTATTATATGGTTAAGATCTTTTTCGTGTCTTATATTTTAGGTGGTGGGGTTGTTACTAACTTTACTCCACTTTTACTCAGCAATTTATGCAGGGATTTTGCCCTTTTCAAAGAAGAAGGGGAAGTTCTGCCTCTTTATTTTTGACTGGAGAGGGTTAGTGAGTTTCAACTTTATCAGATGTAATGGGAGTAGACACATCATAGCTAACTTACAGCTAATGTGATATTAAATTATATCATCTTAGGTGTTTTTAATACCCAAATGTTTTGGGAAGATGTCAGCAATCTTTAGTTCTCAGATCAAAAAGATCTATTCATATCCCTTTTTTGATGGATTGAGATAACACCAAGAAATACAGATTTTTATCTTACTATCTGTGCAGAACTTGAGTGACCTATTATTGCTGATTTTATTTACTCACTGTTTACACAGTGGAGAGAGGGAGGAGTAGGTATCCTTTCTAAATACTGGTTTTCCTAAAATGAAGTTCAGTTAATGTTTTGGAATTGAAATTGATGTTCTAAAGCAAATTTTTAATTTGGGACTTCCCAACAGCACTGCTTAATCACTGGAATTTGTTCAGGGAGGGTGCATTTTTCATTTGGGGGGAAAAAAAAAGTTGTAACATATTTTATTTTTGTCCCTTTTGTTTAGTGATGCCTTTGATGTTCAGTATGGTGTAGTTGTCATCCGTCTCAAGGAGGGCCTGGACATTTCTCACCTTCAGGGCCAAGGTATGACTTTACTTTGTTCCATCTGGTGAATTTGCTGTTCTAATTTCCTTCTAAAACTGCATTTTAAAAATACTAAAGCTCAGTAAAAAAAATCAACAAAATACCACTGCTGTGGTACACAAAAATTCAGTGAAATTAATAAGTCTGAACTGTAAGATAGTGACCTATGGTCAGCAGCAGAACTTGGGTTTTCTGTGTTTCACCTTTTTTGTGTTTGCAAATTGCATACAGCTGCTTCCAGAAGATCTGCTACTTTCCTGAAACTAATTTGTGATGCTGGCAAGTTGGCATCAAGTATTTGGGGCTCAAGCCCAGAAATGATGAAAATCATAACAAATATTGCACTCTGCAGGAACTCCACTGCATGGGTTGCCATCCCCTACACAGACTAGTTTAGAGACTGAGTAGTCTGCCTCAAATTTGGGAAGATTTTCTGTGCTTTCTGAGTAGTGTTCTTAAGTGGAATGGTGTAATTTTAGTAAAATTCCAAGGCTGCGAGCTTTGGTGCAGCTGTCCTGATTTGATAATGTGTAATTTGTTTGTGGCTTGCTCCATGAGGAGAAGTGGCACAAGAAGAGGCATCCCCCTGAAAGAGGAGGTTCCTTCACTGGAAAAGATGAATGTTTTAGTATTAGGAGAGAGTCAGGGAGTCTGTCACCATGTGCAGGGGGACAGAGGAGTGTGAGAAAAGGCAAGGAGTGAACCTGCAGTGGAAACAACACTGCTGAGAAAACTGGGAATGTAACACCAGGGTGTCAGAAGGATCTTGGTACCCACTGGGGACTGTGTGAGTTTGCATCAGCTCTGACAGCTGCTCCACAGAAGCCAAACCTGGAGAAAAATCTCACTTGGAAGTGATACAGACACACTTGTTCTGTGCCCTGCCTAAGGCTCATCTGCCTCTTGGTGTTAAAAGCAGAAGCAGGAAACATTTCACCAAGAGATTTTTTTTTGTCTTTTCATCTTCTAGCTGTAGTTCCACAGTGTTACCTAGCTCTGTTTTTAGACTCTGGGCATGCAATCAACAATCACAACGTGGAAAAATAACAGAAAATGACAGCTCTGCTCAGAGGAGGAGCCTCTTTGTGCTCTGTAGAAGTTCACGGAATACTTCTGTGTTGCTTTTTCTCCCTCCTGACCTCTTTGCTGTGGTGTAACAGTTGCAGCACCGTGTAATTAATTTCAAACCGACTCAGTATAGTGGCACACCTCTGTTGATACTATATGTAGCAATTCAGTGGTTTCTAATGGGTCTTTTGCTTTCACAAAGATTTGCTGTCATCCCAAGAGAAGTCTCCCTGCACCAAGGATGTGATAGTAAAAGTGGATTACAGCAAGAAGTCTGAGACAGACACTTCCATAGCTTTTGCTCCATCATCCAGTGAAAGAACTCCCACTCCACGCAAAGGTAACTGCTAGGCAGCAATGAGCCTTGAATTCTCACTCTTTTTCTCTCTGATTCCTCCTCAGTTCCTCTCTCTCTTTGCCCAGGGATTATTTAGGGGATTTTTTAATCTGTGGAATAGAAGTGTTACGCTTTTATAGATGCTGATGTCTGATCTCTTAAGTACTTGGTATGTAAAATAAGTATTTGTTTCTAGTCCCCTAAATAAACCAGGTGATAGGCAATGACTTAAACTCAGTTAAAAAAAATCATTTTGAGAGACAGTAAAAAATGCTTGAGAAATGTGCCCCACATCTGTATGTTACGAGTGCTTGGAAGGCTGCTAAATTTATGGAGGCTTGTTCATTTCGGACTAGAATATTATGTGCATATTAACAGATACAAATCATTCAAGATACTTTGACATGACAATAAACAACTTTACTCTTCTCTTACAAAGTAAAAGACTCAATAGTTAGTTGGGTAGTGGAGGTATATATAGTTTTTTTGAAGTACAAATGAATCTTAGGATTTGGTAGGCTGCATTTGTGTGCTTTTCTCTGTGCAAAAAAACACGCTTCATTTCATATCTTTGTTTTCCAATTTTTTTAAATTTGCATTTGTATTGTGTTCATTAACATCACAAAGGAAATTAACCTTTTTATTTTGTCTTTAAAAACCTTCCAGAGGAGGATGACGATGGAAAGACTCCAACACAACCACTGTTGAATAAAGGCAGGCATTTTCCATCTTTTTGTGTTAAATCATTCTTTCACATTGTTGATTTCAGTTTTCCTTTTGTAATTCTTTCTACACCTAAGTACCAGAGAGGAAAATACCGACCATGCAATGTTTATTTGTTTCTTCATATCTGCTTTAGAATGTGATTCACCCTTAGGGACTAGGCTGTGAATAAAAAAGCAGCATTGTGGAAATTCCCAAAAGTTGCTACTGAGAAAGGATTATGCATAAGTGTTGAAATTAAAAAAAAAAAAAAAATTAAAAGCTCTTCTCTTGAAGTAACATTTGAAATGTATTCAGGATCTTTCTGCCCTCTCAGTTTTGTATCTCAGGTGTCTGTCTGGGTCCTTGCTTGGTTCAGGAAATACCCTTTGATGGGATAGTGGAAATGCTTTCAGCTTACTGACTATATCTGCCAAAGTCACAGTTGTTGCTCTGTGATTTGGAAATAATTCAATATCCTGAAAATTAAGGCTGTAAGTACAGCTACTCAGTGAGGTGAACTTGTTGAAATAATGCAAAATAGTCCTTCAATTCAGCATTTTGAGAAGTTAACTGAGCAGTTTTCACTTCCTCGTTTATTCCAGACTTGTTCTGAGTTAATCAGGTATTTTTTGTCTTAATTGCAATTCATCTGAACTGTTTTGACATTTTCTTCTTAATTTCAGCAGCTAGAAGCTTTTGTGTTTTATAATGGAAAGTGAGATTATATCTTGAAGCACAAGATGGCAGTTTGGAAGAAGTCCCAGTATGCAATAAAGTAGTATATTAATGTAAATCAGTCACAGATGTGCTCTAAATTTTAAAAATTCCTAATAAAATAAGGACAGAGACGAATGTCAGACTCCTGGCTCTTGCTCGGACTGAGGTTTTAATTAAGAGAAAGAGCTTAGGGCTTCTTTCCTGCAGTTCAAAAAAGAATATCTGTATTATTCCAACTGAAAATGCTATTATTGTCTTGTTCTCAGTAAATCAAGTAACTTTGTTATGTAAAACAGTGCTTTTTGCGAAAGGGCCCAATATGAACAAATAGCTTTTAATTTCATCACGTGCTTAAAGAAAGCTGGATTTAAGGAAAGAATGGCTCAGGACATGACATTTACTTGTGAAATCAGTTACCTACATATTTTTAGGGAAATTCTGTCATTTGAAAGAGGTAGAGTACATGACCTAAAGCTGCAGCAAAGTTAAACTGTCCAGGCAAATATTTATGTGAAGATCTTAGTCATCCTTTATTTCTCAGATTCCTGATCAATTACTTCACTGCTGAAATTATGAGTCTCTAGACATCTTGAATACCAGTTCAGATACCCTAAATACCTATATACAGTTCAGCTTATATCCAGTGAATCAAAATTTGGAGTTGGGTTGGGAGGCATAAAGGAAAATTTTTGATTTTAAAAGTACGTATATTGCAAAATATTAAGACTTGCATTTGATGATTTTCAAAGTGATTAAGCAAAACACTTCATAACCAAAATTTCACCATGTATTTTTTACAGATTCAAAGAGCTCTCCCTTAAACTTGGCTGACCAAAGACTCCTTGATGCCAGTTCTCAGTTCCAGAAGAAACAAGGCAAGAGCAATATTGACGTCTGGTGGCTCTTTGATGATGGAGGTAATGTGCTTTATAGTTTAAAAACCTTTAGATGTTGATATTGGAACACTTCTGGATTAGTTGTTAATAGATGCCTGTCAGTCAGTTCATACAAAATCTGTACTATTTCACAAAGCACAATTTTCTTAAGCTGTCTCAAATTCTGTTCAAAACACAGGTTTGACACTGTTGATTCCTTACCTTATCACAACCAAGAAGAAGTGGAAGGACTGCAAGATCAGGGTGTTCATTGGTGGAAAAATAAACAGGATTGATCATGACAGAAGAGCGTAAGTTTGCCCTAAGAATTCCATTTCAAATGCTAATAGAGCATCTTACACGCTGGATTACTTTCTCTTCCTACTTGCCTTATTTCTGTTGTTCTTTGCTGGAGGTGTGATCATATCCTGTTGCCTTTCTCAAAAAAAGGTTTCGTTTCTCCCAGATTGTTTTTGGATGAGTTACTTCAGACTAATTTTTCTGCTATGTTATCTGGCACTGTTGTCAAATATTTTCTGAGATTATCTTCATGAGAGAGCTCTTCTCTTATTGAAAGCTGTAAAAGTGGTTGGGTTTTTTTTCCAAAGCATATTGTTGATTTACAGTCATATGCCAAGTCAGTTTGATTTTTGTCCTTATTCCATTTAAGATGGCATTTTCTACTTCTTAAACCAGTTTTTATTACCAAATATCTATCTGTTTAACCCATGAAATAGTTAAAACTGTGATCATGTATAAAGGCTTTTTTTTTTCTGATGCAGGATGGCTACTTTGCTCAGCAAATTTCGGATAGACTTCTCAGATATTATGGTCCTTGGGGATATTAATACTAAGCCAAAGAAAGAAAAGTAAGTCTCAAAACATATCTTGTTCATTGAATTTGTGATGTCTAAGTTAGAGCACTTCATTCTTTCCTACATAACTTATGGTACAGAAATTCCTGTGTTACTCAGTATTTCACAAAATGTGGGAAATTAACTAACAATAACTCCCATGTCCAGGAATACAGAAATCTGTATTTTTTGAATCTCTGGCCCTGAGGGTGTAATACTAAATTCAGAAGAATGAAGTTTAAAAGAGTACCTGAATTGTCTGGAGCAATCTTCTTTAAGAAGAGAGATGTTCACCGAAATTTATATGATCTGAATCTCATAAAGTCTTGGTTTACTGTAACAAAGTTTGGTCTTGAAATAGTCTGATTTGGGTGCTTTTTTTTTTTTTTTTTTTGCGTCTCCTTTTTTAACTTTCTTGGACTTCTAATGTACACAGGAATGCTCATATATATGATATTTCTTACTTTAAAGTTCCAAAAACCATTAATTGTAGGTGGCTTTCAGCACAAATTTGGAACAGAATGTGTGTGATCTAAAAATACCCTCTTTTGCCATTATCCTCTTTCCCTTCAGGCCTTCTTGAGTATGCTGAAGTTGTAAAAATATCTTTTATATGGGCTTGCATTTATCTGAAATCCTTGATATGCCACGGAATTTGGGCAGTGTTATTTTAGAACTTGGCTAAATGCTTAAGTTAATGAGTTCTTTTATACCCTTTTTAATATATTTTTTAAGTCTATAGAACATCTTGAGCAACTAAAACAAAGTAAAACAAAATATTTCTGGCATTCTGGTGGATATTCATCTTCCAGGAGCCTGCTGCTGTGAAAGGTGTAAACTCTGGAGTTTATTTATGCATCACAGCTGAGATCTGAGAATCATGTGGAATTATTTTTGTTTAATAGAAATGATCCATGAGTTGCTTCTTCTGAGAGCATTTTTCTTTCTGTCTCTATGGATACATCCCCACAATATATCCAAAATATTTCTAAATACCATTTAGGTATTTACAACAGCTGGAAACTAAGTGGAGGATTAATTTTTACCAGTTGCTGTGCTGTATAATAATGTTATTATTAGATCTCCTTTTTGCTCAGCCAAAGAATAGCAGATCACATTTGTTTTCTTTCTTTTGATTGAGGTGAAGTCATTGTACAGTAAAGACCACCAAGGGTAAATAAAAGATGTTTTGTTTGTAATGTGAGTGTTTCCTGGAGGAACTGTAGGTGAAAAAAGTATGGTTATGTGAATTCTTCTTTCTAGCAGAAATTAATTCCTCCTTGATCTTCAGAAGGTTTTATTCTGAAGTTCTTGCTCTAAAGTCCTGGTAAATTCCAAGTATTCATATTCTTACAAGTGCAGCAGGAAAACTGAGTTAGAGATCTGTGGTTTATTCATTTGAACGTGGCTCCTGGACTGTACTGGAAAGACATAAAAGAAGCAAAGTAAAAAGATGAAAGCCAGAATCCTAACAGTAATGGCATGAGACTTGATAGCTGGTTTTTACTGTAATATCAAAGTTAGTTCTGAAGAACCTGCTCCTAGTTATTGTCCCTTTTTTAAGGATAGTACTGTTCAACTTCTGAAATTCAAGGTAAATTTCTGAACTGAGTAAAACTTTAACTGTGTGGTGAATTGTTTGTTGAATCACAATGTCTGCAAGTGTAAAAAGCTGATTTGATATTCTAAGTAAAACAAGCAGGGGAAAAAACCCTTCAGTTTGTTTTTACGTAGCAATAAAACAATTCCTGATACCATGAAAATAACTTTTGACTCAATAAAAACTCACATCTTCTCTAATGTTTGTTCATTTAATCCTTCCAGTATTGCAGCTTTTGAGGAAATGATAGAGCCCTTCCGACTTCATGAGGATGATAAAGAACAAGAAGTTGCAGATAAGATGAAGGAGGATGAGCCATGGAGGATAACAGATAATGAGCTTGAGCTTTACAAAACAAAGGTTCTGTATTTTGTAGAGTGTTACTTCAGTTAAAACTTCCTTCTACTGCATTTGTGTTTGTGATAACAATGAGTTAATTCCTTTTATTCTCTCTCTTCCAAACCAGTTTTTATGAATAGCAGATAAAAAGTAACATCTAAAACCATTTAGATCGTTCACAAAAGCAAAAAAATTCTACATTTGAATATGAACAGGAGCCAGACTGCTTTCCTACAGTGTTTCAGCAGTTAGTTTAGAATCATTTAGTCTATAGCCAGATGTTTGTGACCATTTTTTTTTTTTTTTTTTAAACCAAGCTAATGTTTTTTGCTTCATTATTTTTTAAAATCTCCACTAAAACCAAATGATGCTTTGTGGTGCAGAGGAGCAGTTAAAGGCTTGACATCTTTCCCAAGCTGTTGTGCACCATAGAGACACAAAAGTATTTCTTCTCAGGTGTTTCTTTGTATGAGAAAATAAATTGCATCCTGTGATGGGATGATCCTGTAAGCACTTGGCTTACTTGCACATTCTGAGCTTGCTGCTTTCTTTTTTCCCAGCCTTACAACCACAGTTTTTTTGATAATGAGTTTCCACACTGAAGTGGAAGTGCCTGCTTGTTATTAATTACTCATTTCAGCTGGTCTTACTGCTTTTTCTTTGTTTTTATTTTTTCTTTAAGATTTTTTTTAATGGGATAGTTTTTAAATATAGTTTTTAAATAAAAGCTGTTCCTAACAAGTTTCATTTTATTCACAGACTTACCGACAGATTAGGTTAAACGAGTTGCTGAAGGAACATTCAAGTACGGCTAACATAATTGTCATGTAAGTAAATTATTTTGATTTGTGGTGTTACCTGAATTGATACGGAGCTGTAAATCGAAATATAAATGTAAATATAGATCAGGAACAGGACTTTGCCTTGGCATTGAAGTATGGAAATATTTGAGATTTCAGTGCTGACTGTATTTATTTATTTATTAGAAGTATTCTGCTGAAGAAACAAATATGTTTTTTAGTGTTTTGCTTTTGATTGTACTGCTTTAGTTGGTCACCTCCACATTTGTGGTGCATCTCAGGATTCTCACGTTCTTTTTACTCCTGTGTGCAGTTACTCCTCTCTTCTCAAGTCCTTCCTTTGATTTCATTTTCTAGAGGATCTCTCTAGATAAAATTAAGTCATTATCTTGCTCACAGATTTTTGGGGGATTGCTTTTGGTGTGAGCAAACAAGAGGCACATTGTAGGTTTCTTACTGCTCTATTTTAAAATGTCCTCAGCTGAGGAGGATTCTGCATGAAGCTGCCTGAGTATTAAATGGTGTCAACAGGCCAAAAGCGAGGGGAAATGGATGTAAATGCCTGTGATCTTTAAGATACAAACTCTCAACTCATGAATTCCGAGGGGGGCGAAAAAGTAAGATTTAAAAGATTAGGAAATCTGGCTTAAAATTTAGATCTTTCTCGAATCATCTGTGTTGTTTGTTGTGATGTGACTTGTACGTGGGCAGGTTTTTCAAAGCTGTTTCCCTTGTGGCTTGCAGGAGCTTGCCAGTGGCCCGGAAAGGGGCAGTTTCCAGTGCACTGTACATGGCCTGGCTGGAAGCTCTCTCTAAAGACCTGCCACCAATCCTCCTTGTTCGTGGGAATCACCAGAGTGTCCTCACCTTCTATTCCTAAGAGTGCTGCCCGTGGCTCAGCCGTGATGAAATGGTACTGCAGTGCCCAGGGGAGAGTGACTGCCGTGGTCTCTAGTTCATTAACATCACAAAGGCAAAAAGTGACTCTTCTTTCACTGTTTCACTGACTTGAAAGCACACAAGGAAAGTCACTGTATTTCTAAAGTTGTGACATCTTCAGTTTTATTCTATATTTTCTGTAATTTAATCTTGCTTAATGGGGGAGGATTCCTTGTTAGACTGAAGAACAAGACGAGATTTTTTTGTTTGCTATTTGAATAGCAGCAATAAAATGTTGTATTTTTGATCAATGAAAGGATTATAGATTTATAAAAGCCTTTTAGCCTTGAGGTGCCTTCTGAAATTAACCAAATCTCACCCATACATCCTATTTTGTAAATTTATATAGAATGTCAAAATCTGCCTTCAACTAAGAGTTTCGATCAGACTTCCTTTAGTTTTTAGTCTATTCCATATTACAATAAAAATGAATGCTGCTTTTCAGTCTTCCATTGAGCTATTAGTTCTTAGTACTGTATGTTTTCTATCATCAGAAAGTTTTTTGGTTTGTTGTTTTCTTTGTTTTTTTTTTTTTTTTTATTATTATATCTGTTAGATTTAAAGGTGAGAATTGGGGCAGGTCAGTTGAACTAAAGCAAATCCCTGATGTTGCTGTCACTAAGTTTTGTAACAGTTAAAATGAAACTAATTCTGCCTGTAGAGAGGGTTCTTTTCCTCAAACTTGATAGTGTGTACTACTTTGGTCGTCGTCTGAGACAGCTAATTTTATCTACCTTGGCAGAGGGTAGTGTCCTCTTAGTCTTAGCTCTGCTGTGAAATAAAGCTTATCTTGCTGGCTGAGGCTTTTTATCTTAATACAAATTGGAAGAAGATAAAAGACCTGTCCTAGTTCTTGGCCTCTTATATTTTAGTGTCACTTTCAACTTATTTTTGAAACAAAACTCGACTTAAGGCTTGAATGGGGATAATATAAGCAATGTGATGCTATCTAACAGAAAACAGTAAACACTATGTGGAGTTGTGCTATCCAGTATGAAATGTAAAAGCTGCAGTTCTCTCGCATTTTTCAACAAATGGTTAAATGGACCACTAAGTTCTTAGGGGAGATGTTTTTAGGTCAATTCATTCAGTTGTCAGAAAATAAATTTATGAGTCTTATTAAATAATACTCAGGTTTGATTGTCTAGCAATTTTGATCTATTCCACATCCTTCTTTATACATTTTCTATGTTCAATAAAGAAACTGCCAGTCTTGTGTGCCCTTTCATTGTATATTTTGGAAACTTCATAATTTAGTCTACTACAAGCACCTGCAAAAGAAATTTCACTTGAGCCTTTGTATAAAGGTTAGCAATGTGAACTGTTTTTTAAATTCCTAATATTTTTTTGATAGAAAGGATTGCCTAAAAACATTTCACAAGCTTTTGATATTAGCATTGGACATGCTACTGGATCAGTTTACCAGTGGGTGAGTGACTTTCATTTAAGGATGCACAGAAAAGGTTTTTGGGGTTTGGTTTTTTTTTGTTGGTGGTTTTTTGTGTTGGGTTTTTTTTTTTTGTTTTTTTTTTTTTTTTTTGGTTGGTTGGGTTTTTTTTGGTTGTTTTTTTTTGTTTTGGTTTTTTTTGTTGTTTGTTTGAGGGTTTTTTTTTTTCTTTTTTAAAATTTTTTTTGCTAAATACAGGATCAAATTGAAATGTAACTGTTCCTTTTGAGGGAGGAAGTATAATCATTGTGTGGCAAGGTAGAGCTTCAACTTCTCGTGATTAAAGACAAAAAAATACACTGTGCAGTGTACACTGTCAAGTTCTTGGTAAACTGCGAAAAATCCTTCTTTTTTTTTCCTCTTAGTTTGCTGTTTATGTCAATTGGATTTGAGACTGTGGAATCATTTCACTCTTGAAAAACTTCTAAGAAAAACAAAACATGCATGTCTTGCTGCTAAGTGTGAGATAACTGATGCCAGCATGAACCCAGCTTGTTATGATAAAACGTTGTAAGACGAGACAGACAGTGTGGGGTCAAAGCAATGTTTCCTTCCAGGTGAGGGGATGTGGATCAAACTTACCAACATAAACATCCCAGGTTTTACAGTGTTTTGTAGGGGATAAGGTTGTCACATTGTGCATATGGAATCATTGCCACATTTCTCCTTGTTTTGTGGGTAGCATTCTTTTGAGCAGATGGACAGTATGGCATGGACTTAGTGCTGCTATCTTTAAAAAAAAAAATACAAAAACAAAACATGCACAGGTACACTTACTTAAAAAAGGTTTATTTGCCCATTCAGGAAACCATTGCTTGTGATCTGTAACACAACACGGAAACCAAATGAAGTATATGTGTATACATGCATATATGTGTATAAAATTATATAAAGTATATCTAAATATGCATAATGGGGATAGTTAAGGTCATGTCTGTGAAATACCATAGGATGCTTTTCACATGCACTCTCAGGAGTCCACTAATGCTAGGCATGAGGGCAAGTTCCAAGATTGTTTGCTCACTTTAAATTTGAACAGTTAATGGTAATTGTCTGCAACAGATGTCAGTTAGTGGCAGTCACTCCAACTCCTGCTTTGATTTTGACGCCAAATTTACTTATGTTCCAATCATCATTAATTACGTGGAGAATTAAATCACTTACACATGGCAATTCATACCTTCTTATAGATTAGGTTCCTTTGTATGGATTTAGAAGGACAGTAATAGCTGGTGAAAATCAATTATTTATTTGTTCACTTGTATTTAGGTTTCCTTTTACATACATTCTTTTTATATGCTTTTTTTCTGACATTACATATTTAAAAAAATAACTAAAAATAATTTAAAAGATTTGAGCGTTAGTGGGTCGTGGCCCACTTGGTTTGAGGATGTAAGATTTGACACTGTACTGTAACTGTCCCACACAAATGCTTTTCTAATGTTTTAACGTAATTATTGCAGTTAATACTTTGTACCAGGGGGATGTCACTGCAATAAAAGAAATGAATTCAATACAACTCTCTTGTCTAACAAAGCCTTTTTTTTTTTTTCTTATTTTGGTGGTGGGAAGGGAATAATGTTCATAATTCAACAGGTTAATGCTGAATTTGGTTCCTGATATGGATACGCTTATTGCATCCATCTGATAATTACCTTTGTAGTGGGATTTGCAGAGGACCAGAGAAAGCAATTCATGTGTCTGACACAAGGCCAAAATCATGTTGTTTTTTGGGTAGTAATGTTTGCCTCTAGAACGTCTAGGAACAGCAGTCATTGCATAGGAAATTAACCGTGTAGAATTTGCTGTGGCAGCACAGACCCATCCTCAGCCCCTGGTGTGTCTCAGCTTCAGTGGTGGTATCTGAAAATCGGTTCCAATTCATTTTGTCCCTGAACACAGAGAAGGACTGTCTTAACTCCTCTTCCTCCCACTGAAATAGAATTCCACTGTGCCATGAAACGTGTTGGGAAAATATCTTCTCAGACTGTTGCACAGTTGCTTTGTAAGCGAGACATGTTTGTCCCTAAGTTCAGTACAATCCACTAGGAAGTACTGAAAATTTTAAGTTTAAAAGCATAAAGAAAGGGTGAGTTCTGTCATTAAAATCCTACAGAATACTGAAAAACTTAATAATCTGACCAGTTTGGGTATTTAATCCCTGCCACATCCAGAGCTCTTCTGCATATCCATTGTTAGTCGTGTTTAAGTGGAGGCCTTGGGAGAGAGGGGAAAGCTTGCTAAAAATGCCCTGCCAGCTCCCATGGCATTGGCTCGGCCCTGGTTTATTCTGTAGAGAGGCAGAGAAGGTTTGTAGCAGCTTTTTTTTTAAGTTCTCCAGCTTGCTTGGAGCAGTGTGGAGAAGTGGAGCTGAATAATGACATCACCTTGTGCAGAGTTCGTACATTAGTGACGCCAAGCAGGTGTTTGAAGGTAAAATATGAGGACTTGGTCAGTGTCAATACCATCACCTCACAAGAGAGTGAGGGCTCACACTGCAGAGAATGACTGCTGTGATTTTGTTTTACAACAGGGAAGCAGGACCCCATTGACCAGTCCAGGTACACTTCCCACATCACCCCTGTGGGCTCCTGTAAATCCCAAAACCTGGGTTGTGTTCAGCTGGGCTGGGAGCCAGGCTTCGTGTCAGTGCAACCACAGGGGCAGCAAAGTGGTGCATCATCAAATCCTGCCTGCTGCTCTGCTTTTGTGTGGTGCAGGAAAAAAAAAAAAAGGTTTCCAGAGTTAACTCTGGGTGAGATGGATGCTTGTGTTCAGGACAGAGAGATGCAAACTGGTCCAGAGCTCTGACTGTTAACATGGAAGGAGAGAATGGTGAGGAGTAGCAGGCACATTCTCCAGACAGCAGCAGGGAAGATGTTTTCCTGAATTACAGGATGCCCAGAGGTGCATCTGGTGCTGGCAGACTCTGCTCCCTCCCTCAGCCTCCTCTGGGCTTGCTGGCAGCACAAACAGAAGTTACCAAGGTGAGCCCTGCTGCCTTCCTACACCCCGTCCTTGCTGAGCTGAGAGCAGCAGAAGGAGCTGAGAGCAGTTCCTTTATCTCTCCCGTGACCTGCCTGCTGTCTCTTCCAGAAAACTTTGTCTTTGTGTCTCCAGGAGCCCTCTCTGCACCCTGCCTGCACCGCCAGCTTTAATTGCACCTCACCACACAACAGGGAGCAGGGAAAGGGAATCCCTCGGGATTTAAACTGTCAGGCCACGTTAAATTATTATTACAAACTTAGCAACACATCTTCCTCTAAAGATCTCTCAGTTGTGATACAATCTACAGAGAGCAACAGCAAAAGCTTGCAGGGAAATGTCAGCCTGCTCTGCCTGGCTAACAGTGATGTAAAAATAACAGTACAGCATCCTGTCTTGTGGCCCTCACAGCCCTCTCACCCCTGTTGGCAGCAAAATCTGATGGCAGCAGCCTCTGGCTCTGCCTCACAATCCCTCCCTGGGATCTGGGGAGAACTGACCCAAACAAACAAACTGAGGTTCCATATCCAGGTACATCCCCTGGATGTACCAACCATCCTCAGATCCATCCCCAGTGATGACAGAACTCCTGCTAAGGGAACATCAGTCAGGGAAATTCCCGTTCCTGTAGAGTTCCCAGGCGTTCCCACTAAAATCCCATCACCAGGTGGCACCACTGCCTTTCAGCATTTCGGGTGATGCCTGAAGCTGCACTGTCAAATGCATTCCTCCTGCACCTTTCCTTTGGTTCCATTCATTAAACGGCTTAGTGCTTTGAATGCACAACAAATATCAGCATAATAACATTGTTTTCCATATTTATATTTTTAATAATTTTGAATGGATTGGTGAAGAGTTTAATATTAATTCTGCCGGCCCCGTGGGAAAAAATACTGTGGTTTTGCTCCAAAGAAAGGCAGGAACCTTCAAGTAGAAGCTGCCAGAAGAATTCAAGGAGCCTTTTTACCACCAAGTAACCATTTCATAACTCACTGGGTGATTGTTGCTTTTCTCAGTGGCTCTTTCCAGTAAAGTTTGCCTTAGAGAGCAGAAGGAGAAATGCTGCAGGCAGAGAGAGAAGAGATGTTAGAACACGCTGGCATCTGGTTTCAGAGTGATCTGTGACATTCCAATAAGGCATTTTACTTCATAAGCAACAAACAAGACAACTGTCTGCCACTTCCACCTGCAAAGGTGGGAGCTGAACAAAAGAAAATGCTTTGTGTCATCCTGAAATATTCAGGTACTGGCTGCTTAAACTACGGAAGGAAACTGAATCCTGTAGCACTAGACAAGTTTTCATATTTAGCTTGAAAATAACTTTATTACACTGTTGAACAGTTAGTAGTAGTTCAGTAGTTTGCAACTACTAAAATCTTGGAACATCTCTGCAATTAAATTTGTCTATGCAAAACAGATGGTAACATGGAGTCAGTCACGAGCAAAGTATTTCCACAGGCTCTGGCTGAAAATTAAAGAGCTGGGATTAGCCTTGAAATATCCTCACTCCTGGCCCTGTGAGCTTATTCATTTTTTTCAGATCAAGCTATCTGGCTGGATGATTTAACCACAGCATTGCAAATTATAGGGACTCCTGAACAGTTCCATTCTACTGCTGTTACAGTACTGCATACAACAACATTTGGAGTAGTATTAAATAAAATTACACATCAGCTAAGGGGCAGGACACCTGTGCAAAAGAACGTGCCAGATAATCCAGTGTTAGCCCATGTGTTTTGTAAACCCTGGGGGCAATTTAATGCAAATCCTCTCTCATGGGTACCAGTTCTGAAGGAAAAAAATTGAATCAAAACCGTTTGATAAGGTGCAAAAATATCAGCACAAAGTCAGGGTTGTAGTTTAAGCACCTGTAAATCACGGCAGGTCAATGCACAGTCCCTGCCAAGAGGAGCAAACAGCACTGCAGGGTCAACCAAGGACAGCTGTTTGCAGAATTAACAGGTGAAATCAAGGCTAACCACACAGTAGTGTGGGCTCTCTGCAGGGTTTTGGCTAACCTCACACAGATTTCATTTTATGGAGCGTTGTTAAGAGTCTTTCTTCTCATTAAAATCTCTCTGTACCCTTCAAGCAGTAATAGTAGTAACTCAGGCATGGCAGGATTTATGAGTAAAGTTCAGCCTTTGCCAAACCTTGCTGAGCACTCTTCATTCATGACATTTCTCTTCTCATTGTACTCCAGGGCTTGGGGGCAGCTTTCATGCTCTTGCCATCTTTGTAAGGATCTAGAAAAATGAGGCTTGATTCTCAGATGAGACTTGGAAGTGCAAGGTTTCGATTTCCTCTGTAGCCTGAGCACAGATCCCACATTTTCCATCCTGTTGGCCAACCCTCAGACCCATCAGTCACTCCAGAAAACCCATTCTGCCCCGGACACAAAACATTCCAGCACTAATTTGTGGTTTGGAAATGCATCCATGTGCCATCACTCCAAATGTATCAGCCGAGAAATTTTCACTTTCCCAGGATTAAACAGGGTTAGTGATAAAACCCATCTTCCCCTGCTGTAGCTCTGGCTTTATGTAGTCAGTCCCTAAATACAGAAAAGAAAACTCTGAGCTGTAGTTTTGTCCTTGTTCTGATTGTAATTAATCCTATTCTGTGGCAGTTTTTATGCCAGGAAACCACTTATTGGTAGATTTGGAATTCAGATCAAATCCTTTCTGTGTGTGTGTTTTGCTGTGAATAATAGTAATAGTTTATCTTCCTTTTAATGGGAAACACCTAAAATCGATCTTTTTGTAACTTCTTTAAAATAACACTTTAAAATTAATCTTTGTAATCTACTTTAAAACATTCTTGTGGGACGATTATTAGTTTCTGATAAAGAAAAATCAAATATATAAACCAGATTGTTCCTTCAGTCCCAGAGCATAAGGAAAGATACTTCCCAAATCTAAACAAAAGCAGGAGAAGATGTGTAGTTTCATTGGTTTCACTGCAATGTATGTACAGACCTTTTAACCTGGCCTGTGGTGTGTGGGGCTTGAAGGAACAGCAATGTTCCTCCTGAGATTTTCAGAGTTTCATGGTGGTTTTAGTAAAAGTGAGGCTGGTGAGGTGACAGTGACAGGTTTTGGAAATTGGTGCCGTTTGTGCTCCAGGTGAGCCACTTTGGAGCACCTGCACTTTTCTGGGAGGTTGCTTGCTTGCTTGTTTGTTTGTTTGAAGAAACAGAAATATTCCTGTTTCTCACGAGATGTGGGAGAAACCTGTCCACTCTCCCACCTGGTGTTGTGACGTGTGGGAGCACACACATTTCAGGTGTGCTCGGAGGGATTTAAATGCTCCTGTCAGGACAGGAAGGAGCAGAAGGTCACCTGCAGGAATGCTGGAGGCATCTCACGTCTGGGCCTCGGAGCTGAGAGAATTTCAGTGCCTGCCACGAGAGGAGCTGGTGGAGTGAACTGGCAGAAGATGAATCCCTGTGGATGAGATCCTGTGGCTCTGAGTTCTGCTTTGGAGAGGACATCAAAAGTGGTGTAAGGAAACACACAGCAGGACAAGGAGGGTGTGTGAATGCCTTCTGTGCATACTCGATTTTTAAATTTTTTTTAAAAAGCACTTTGTACTATGGAAGGGCTTAAAGTGGTTTTTTTTTGTCTTTTTGTTTTTTTCAATATAAACCATTTAGTTACAGAATGCTTGATATTTGATCACTGAAAAATTTGGGGTTTTGACAGCTTGTGTGGGCCATATTCTAGATTCTGCTTCCTCTTGATTTTTAGCAAATCTTGGTTTTTCTCTGGGTCACTTCAGAGTATTTGTTCTTGGTTGTCCCCATAACCAGTTTGTTTGTTGCAGACTGCATTCTGTACCTGAATGCAGTTCTCTGTATGCTACTGCAAGGCTGAAAGTGAAAAATTAAGAAGTGGGTTTTTTCTTTAATTAAGTAACAATACTAAATAAAAGCAAATCTAAGGGGCTTTCTTAGGAAGGTGGTGGTTATTTCACAAAAAAAGTATTTATATGAAACGTAAATATTTCTAGTATTTAGTCTGGAGACAAAGAACTTGACAATTAATAGTGGTTTCTTCTCATGTATAGAAGAAATTTCTATTTCATTCATTTTGGAAAGTGTTGTCTGGACAATGGAGAAGGCAGACCTGGCACTGTGATTGTAACATTTTTGTATGTTCTGTGGAAAAAAAAAAAAGACCCCATTTCCTGTCTGTGTTCGTTTTGGAACTTCAGAAACATTAAAAAAAAACCACTGCATTCCACGGAGGACAGGTGTGTTGTTTGTGTTTGTCTGTTTGCTTTTATTGACCACGCCAAGTTATATCCATATTTTATGCCCTTTCCACGTTGTCTCTTGCTGGGTTTTTATTTTGCTCTTGTCAGCAGCAATGTTTTCATGGGTGTTGAACATAACTTAAAGGAAACAAGAGCTTTCCAAGCATTTTCTTTGCTGGTGCTCCACTCAGGGTTTGGTTGCTGTGGTTTGTTTTCCTTGGGCCCCTCCTCTGGACTCTGCTTTCCTTGGGAACACATGCCCTGAGGAAGGGCAGCTCAGTTTTCCCTCACTGGAGGAGTAACTCAGTTCATCCAGCAGGAAAAAAGACTCGTCTGTGATTAGCTCCATCTTCCACAAACTCTCGTATTTTGAAAAGTGTGTGTGTGTGTATTTATAAAATTTACATCTGTGTTCTCAGCAGCAGAGAAATTTAAAGAGTGAAAATAAAATAAATAGAGAAAAATAATTACAGAAAATAATATTTATTTTCAAACCATTATCTTCTGCTCCCATCCTGGCTTCAAAACTGGGTTCCCCCACAGCTGCTGCTTAGCCAAAAAAAAGCTGTTTTGGGACTGGATGGATATTGTTCTGTGGAGCACTCAGAAATAGCATTTCTTTGCATCATGTGATAAGAAAGAAGAGGAATTTCAATCTGTTCAATTAATGGCATGTCTGGTATATTTGGTATTTTCCATGGGGTGGTATTAATGGATGAGCTACACCAGGAGCCACCCCAGTGAATCCCTGTGCTTGCCAAAACTGTACACAATGTAAAGGATTTCACTGAGTTTTAGGCATCCTGAAATAAAAAAAAGCCTAAAATGCTGTACATGTCCAAGGATTCAATGGATGATTCAGAAAAGGGGTTTTTTTACAAAAATCAGAGCCCTGTGGATATTAATGGTTGGTGGTGGCTTTTTTTGTTTTGTTTTGCTTTGCTTTGTTATTGTTGTTGTCGTTGTTTTGTTTGGTTTTTGGTTTTTTGTTTGTTTGCTTGTTTTTACTTAGAGTTGGGATTGAAGTATGAGAGACAGGATTTTTGTGTTTGGACTTGGTTGCTTATTAATTCTCATCTATAGTACAACAAGAGCTGCAGCATTTTTACATAATAAGTTAAAAATTACAAAATGGGGCTGTATCCTGTTTGTTACAAGGTTTTTTGAGGCCTAACTATTTAATTAAAGCTAATATCTATATTATTTATACTTTTTGACACAATGACTAAACACTCGTGGCTGGCACTGTGGTACTTTTTATCCAACTAAAAACTATTACTTAAAACCATGAAGAAGGAACAGAAAGGAAGAGCCAAGGCCCAAGAACCTTTATCTTGTTTCATACTTATGACTATATTTTAAAACTTTAAATTCCAAACCCTTCACCATGTGATATTACACACTTCTATTCAAACTACACACCTCTGATTTTAACTTTATTGCTTAAATTTGGAAGCTTTCTCCAAGGCTTCAGGTGAATAGCTGTGTTCCCTTGGGGAACAGAAAGTTTAAAACTCTCAGGCTTTAGGGTTACAGCACCAGGAGAAACACCCAGAGCTGTGGCTGCTGCTGGCAGAACTTTACTGATCAAGAATTTTACTGATTTACAGAATTTTACTGATCAAGACTGAGGGACAGAGAGCTGAGGTATCCCAGCAGTGAATTTGGTCTTAAAAGTACTGTAGTTGGGGGGGCTTTGTTTTGTTTCAGGGGGGTTTTTTTCTTTTTTTTTTTTTTGTTTTGTTTTGTTTTGTTTGTTTGTTTGTTTTTTGTTTTGTTTTGTTTTTAGTTTAGTTTTGGTGGGGGTTTTTTGTTTGTTTGTTTTTGGTTTTTGTTTTTGTTTTTTTGTTTGGGTTTTCTTGTGGTTTTTTTTTCAATTTATCTTATCTAAGATAAGTTAAACCTGATAGATTTAACAACAGGCATTTCAAGCTGAATCTTGATTCTTAAAGAAGCGAATTGTTTGGATAATCTCTGAGTAATATTGATGAGGGGGGATATGAACTCTGTGATTATTAAATGGTGTGGGACTGCAGACTTCATTTCTAGACCTGAAGATTGTGGTTATCCCTAAAACTGGGCCTGGAAATGAGAGCAGCTCGGATGTGAAGGATGCAATAGCAGAGGCTGGAGCTGGCATTCTAATCCTAGTTTTAAGAAATTAGGCATAAAATATGAAGGCTACACATGTTTAAACCCCATTTGGAAGAGGGAGGAATCGTTGGGATTTTTGCCACGTTTTGTGTCAGAATTACCAGATCTGCTTCTTGACATTGCTCCTCTATGCCTGGGCACACACGGGTAAAAAATATAAAAATATGTGCACGAAATTATGAGCTAAGCTTCCCCCCCAGTTACAGCACACCAGATGAGCTGCATTTGTACCACACAGCTCCTCCCTGTTGATGTTAATTAACTGGTAATTAGCTGGTTTAGTGCAGGTTTTAGGACTTTTTGGGGACGTTTTTAGTGTGATTTTTAGGGGATTTTTGTGTTTCTTAGTGCAATTTTTTAGAGATTTATTTTTTATTTTTAAGAAGAGTTTTTTCCTTGTTTTTCCCGATGTTTTTGCCAGAAATTCTTGGAATTTCGGCAGATTTTGGGTGCCTCAGCGCAGATTTTAGGACTTTTTTTGGCCATTTTTTTGTGTGGGTTTTAGGGGATTTTTGTGTTTCTAAGTGCAAATTTTCAGGGATTTCTTTTAGGGTCTTTTAGGCTGTGTTTCTTCCAGATTTTTCCCAATGTTTTCCCCAGAAATGCTCATAATTTTGCCAGGTTTGGGGTGTTTAAGTGCAGACTTTAGGTAAATGTTTGCACCTGACTCAGGCCATTTGTGCCTGTCAGTGTTGTGTAGGATCAGTACTTCTCAAATGTCCTCCTCAAAACTGCTTTTATTTCTGATCTCTAAGAACTTGTGTCTTTCAGAAATGTAATATGGTTTGGGGAGAACTTTTCAGAACATTTAACCTTGGGGATGAACTGCTTGCCAGGGTTTCTATTGAGCTGATAAGTTTTTAGTCAGTTCCTTTCAACCTTCTGCTGGATGATTTTTCTGAGAGAAACACATAAAAGTGAAATTTGTGCCTTTGGGTGTTATGGTTGCTCGGTGTGTTGACCTTAAATCTAAAGTTTTTCCAAAAGAATTGGAATGTTCACCTGAATGTTATGGTCAGATGGTTATTTGATATTCCCCCTCCCCACATGAAGAACAGCAAGGCCTGGAGATATGAACATTATTTTACAGAACACAGAGAGGCCCTTTTATTTCCTCCACTTAGGTAGAATTAGCTAATACCTCATTAGGTAATGAATTCTTTTTGCTAAATAAGTAAACTGGGGGTCAGATCCTGTTTTCTTGAATGAATATTTATACTTTGGATTCAAAACCACAAGCCAGGCCTTGGGAACACAACTCATGTCCAGCTCTGAGTTTGGTGACCTGGCCCAAAACTCCAAGTATTTCCAGAATTCAGGTGTAGTGGTGACAGTGATTCTCCAGTTCTCATCACTGCACAGAAGAGGCAGTGTCTGTCCAGCCCATGTGCATTTTTGTGTTGTTTTGGTTTTGAATGCATTTTTTTTTTGCCAGCTTCTTAGTAATCTTGCCCAGAGGCAAATATCTTAGTGGCAATTGACAGGGGTTTTTGAGTCTACATTGGTCAGGAAATGATGGAGGTTGAAGCGTAGAAATACCAAATATTTCTACAAGTATCTGAGCTATATAGAATTTGACAGAACTGCAGAAAAACGTTGCATATTTATGTATAAACATGTATATTTATGTAAAAACATCCCTTGTCACAGGATTTTAAAATGTACCAAGAAATCCCTGCTTGTGTAACAAGTGCTTTTTGAGGCAACAAAGGGATGGCACACCAAAAGCTGCTCCTGCTGGCATTCTTTGTGTCTGGAGGTCTGGTTTTGTCCATGAGTAGAAATGGAAATGCTATTACTCTCCTAACTAATTTTTAATTAGTTGCTTTAATTAAATTGGAAGCAGAGACCACTTTTAGCCAGCACTAGATAGGTTTCCTTAGACTCTTATTGTTCCTTTGATCATTAAATACTTGAAAGCTTGATTTTGCTAAAAGTAACCTTGACAGGCTTCAATACACAAAGCCAAAGGGAGTTGAATATTGGACATCCAAGATTTGAGATCCTAAATCCATGGCACTTCAAGGTTGTTGGAGTAACCCGAAGATACAGAGGAGATGAAGGCCTGGAAAGTTGGTGACTCCCTGTCTGAGAAAAAGATGGTGGAGGAACTAGAAATGTGGGCCGAATGAGCATGAGGAGTGAAAAATCAATAATCAAGACAGGAAAGAACACAAATTAATAAAGAGAGTTACGTCGTTTGGAACCAACAGTAATTTCACTGCTTGCAAAAAATGTATAAATGAGTGGAAAAGCTTTGCATCAGCTTCAGTGTGGAGGCTGAAACTCTGACAACCACACTCACAAACCCTGGCCGAGAACTCCCTGACTTGCTAACACAAAAAAGACAGTGTTAGAGAGGGTCGTATTTTTCCTGACATTTTCACAGGGTTTGGGTAACAACCTCATTTTCAACCAGCCCAGGCAGGGAGGAGGCCTTGGGAGGTTTTAGCTGGTGCTAAAACCGTGCCCAAATGAGATCTCTCTGCGACCACCCATGCTGACGTGTGGTTGGCTTCCTGGAACATGTGAGAAACCACCCCCTCCACCAGTTCTGTAATTCTGCAGGAGAAAAGAACTTATTTCCTACCTCTGCTACAGCAATTCGGTGTGAAACATGAGCAACCACAACAGGGACTTTATCTTAGACGTGAAATGTAGCTCTCCCCTCTCACATTTTCTTTAAGAAGTGTGAATATTCACCTCCTCAGAGTGAAGTTCACAAACCCAGCCCTTTTCTTGGACTTCAGGCTGTTCTGCAGCTTCAGTTTAGTTTAGGTGTTAGTTTAATTTATTACACATGGGAAGAATTAAGAAACACACTCAGGGCAGTGAGATGTTGGCTGTTACTCAGTTTTGCAGTGTGTTGCCACTCCTGGGTTCCTCTGTGGGTTTTTCAGCAGACCTGTGGCTGCTGGTCCCAAGTCAGTACAACAAAATCCCACGTGAGAATCCCACAGCCCTTTCTGGAATGCTGCCTGCCCGTGCCTACCTATGCCAACAGTTCACGTATAAAGGATTGTATGGGTCTAACTGAGCCTTCTATACAACCTTGTGATATTAAAGATGGCAAACCAGACATATTTATGCCAGTAATATATATTTTTTAAATTTATGATGGTGATTAGACTAAAAGACGTTAATCAAACCTGTGTCTGTACTACACAGTTATAACTAAAGTCCCTGCTGCCTGGGCCTACCTTAGGTCTTACAATTAGTCCCTAAAATCTTGGTTTGAGCTGCCACGAGATACTGTAGGCTCTCTCAAATAGGAAGATCCTAATTTTACTTTTATCAAGAGACCTGGTGGTTCTGCAGCTTCCTGGGACACCAGTTGTTCATGTGCTTTCTCATTAAATGCTTCTCATTAAAAGACTAGAAGCTCTAAAAAGGTAGAACTTTGAGAAATGGGAATATAAATATATACTGTGAAAGGATGGATTGCAAAGAGGTTTTGGATTTCTTCCTTGGGATTATTTTTTCTTTAGAAAAATCATCTGGATTTGAAGCCGGGAGTGACTTTTTTCGGGGATGGTGCATAACCGTCTCATGCAATTTATGATGGTGAATTATAATGCTGCCTTGCTAGAAAAGAAATAAGCATTTTTTCATACCTTGTACTTACGGTGTAATTAGTTAATGCAGGTGTTACCTGATGATATTTCTTTTTTTTTAAAAAAAAGGTATAACAAACTAATAAGTGTGCAGAACACATGTAAATAATCTCTGCCAATAACATCCTCCATAATCTGCAGCCTCAGAGCAGCCATGGCTGAGTGCTGCTACTTCCTCTCCTGAGGGTTTGACAACAAAGGACACAATCTCTGCCGTGTGCAGTCTGATGGCTTTTCTGGCAGTGTTTCCTGGAAAGCTCCAATTCTGGAGTGAGAGCAGCCTCCTTCTAAACCAGCTATTACAGTTTTTAACCCTTAAAGTCAGTGCTGTGCTGCAGATGTTTATCAGACCCCGAGAGGTCTCTTTATTTCTGTAGATGTCAGTCACTTCACCCAGAACCAGCTTTGAATCCTAACCAAACTTGCACAATCATACCTGAAAGTAATGTCAAATAAATGTGGTTCCAGAGGCCACTATTGGCTACTGCTTTGAATCAGTCACCAGTTTAACTCTGAACGAAAAACAAAAGGACAAAAAATAACCCAAAATAAGCTTTATTGCAAGAAAAGTGTTGTCTTAATGATACAAATGTTCAAGAGAAAGCTTTTTTTCTTAAGACATCTCTTTTCAAAATCCCCAAACTCAACAAAAGAGAAGAAAAATCACTGAGTTTAACTTCGTATAGTCTTTGGTCAGCACCTACATGCAACTGCAGAATCCTGGATGTGCTTTGGCTATTTTCACATGTGAGATTCTGTTGCATGGCCAGTTACAGGCACCAGTTGTCACAGAAAGCACCATTGAGACATACACTTAACACATGACAGTACAAAACGTAAAAAGAAAAAAAAAAATAAATCACTAAGGTAAACTAAAACTCAAGTCATTGTACAATCATCTTTCTTACAGAACAAGCTATGATAAAATGAGGCGTGTACAACTACAGCATTAATGAGATTTCTAACAAATGAACTTCAAAAACATAACTTCCAAAATTAAGTTTGCAGGTGTGGCAGTCCTGACACAGCACTCAGGGCTCAGGAAATGCACCCTGGTTTCAGCCAGCACCAAACAGTGAAACGTTCCCTTCTGAGAGACATTTCCTTCAGCTGCCTGCAGGAATTAATTAATGCCAGTTTGTGGAGCACCCTTTCTGAGCATGAGGTGTGGCTGCCCGTGTTGGCTCGAGAGGTCACTGAGGGAAGGGCAGCACAGTTTGGTTCTGCACTTCCCAGGGGATTAAAAACAGTCCAGGTATTTTGCTACAGGGCTTGTGCCTCCTCCACTGTTTGCTGTGGGGGATTCAGAACACAATCCCACCGAGCTGCTGTGAAATATGCTCTCTGCAGAGACTGACACTGTGATACTTGTCCTCTATGATTTTTTTCCCCCTTTTTTTTTTTCTTTTTCTTCCTTAGTTCTCATTTGCAAGAACACTTCAGAATATCCTGTGAACAGTTTACAATATCCCTCTTCAGGATATCCTGCTACAGTGATCTTTCAGCTCTGATATATTTTAGAATTGCTTATATACTGTTTGGATGCTGTTCCAAGTAGAAAACCCCTTTCAAATCCACTTCCTTTTTCCTTGATTAAGAAAGTACCTCTAAAATGTTATAGCTCAAATTTATAAAATGAAAAAAAAAAAAAACCAACTAAGTTTCCCTTTTTGTTTACATAATTTGTTATTTTCTCCATATATTACTGCATTAAAAATAAATAAACTTCTATAATTTTTTTCATTAGGAACTATAGCAAAATACCCAAAGTGTTACAGACTGCTGACAGGAAAAAAAAAAAAAAGCTCACATTTTTGTGCCATTTAGTGCCATACGATGACTTCTTGAACTTTAGCTTTCTTAATACACTTTAAATCAAGGTTATATAAAAGATACAGTAAACACGATCTGCCCTCATAATAGAAGTTTTGGCAGCGGCAGAGTTTCAAGTCACCCTCCTCAAAGGGCGGCTCTGCAGTCCTGGCAGGATGGAAAAGGAAGGGCTCTTCCCCTGTGCCTTCCTCCCCCCAAAACACACTTCTCCAAAGCCGGCTCTCTTTGAGAAGCAGCCGTTGTGGGGCGCGCAGACAGAACAGAGGTGCCTGAAGAGCGGCAGCGGGGCTAACGGAGGCGCACCCACAGCCTCACCCTGAGGGGCTCCCCGGGGCCGTGCCCGTCCTCGGGGCCGTGCCCGTCCTCAGGGCCGCTCGGCAGCCGCTCGGCGGGCACGGGCAGGCCGGTGATCTCCAGGGCGTGCAGGCCGGGCGCTGCCCTGCCCCTGACGGCGTGCAGGCGGCCGGAGCCGGCGCTCAGCACCATGCGGAAAGCTCCGCGCCCGCCGCCCCGGGAGATGGCGTAGCGGGCCCGGCGGCGCCTGAGGGCCGGCAGCAGCTGCAGGATGGGCTCCCGGCCCAGCCGGGACAGCGCCACGCTCACCCGCAGGGGACTCGCCGTGTCCAGGCTGCCCCAGCTCACCTAGAGGAGAGAAGAGTGGTTAGAGATGGAGAGAGGAATAATTAGGATCATTGACGGCTTCTGCCCCGGTTTCGTACATCGCGCTCTGTAAATCCCACAGGCCTCAAACAGGCCTTGCAGCAATAATGAACAGGAGGCTCTGACTTCAGATTATTTTGAGAACCTGTTTAACTTCATGCTTGCAAAGAGGCCATGTAGGGAAGTGTAATGAACAAGTGTTTGAGATCACTTAAAAAAATCATCAGGATATCGCAAAAGCCAGATTTCATTTTCCAGGCTGAGGGCTAATGAGGATTTCTCAGACCACGGTGCAGCCTGGGAAGGAGGAGAGGGGAATGCACCACCACAAAGGGAAACCTCTGCTTACTGTATTTACACACAAGAGACACAGTTCTTATGTTCTTATGACCAACGGAGACTACAGAGAAATGGATTTCACAACACTGCATGGAAATTCCCTGAAACCTCTGAAAATTCCATACTGTACCAGTATGTAAAACAACTAAAAAAGGATAGTGAAAATAAGGAAAATTTTTGGAAGAAGCAAGTAATGCGGTGTTTTAAATACCTGAACCCCATAGATGATGATAGTGATTAGAAAATGCTTTTTTTCACATCATTTATGGATGTCACTTTTACTGCCCAGCAAGTTCTAGAAACTGACAAGGTCAATGGTATTTAATAAGTGTAATAACAAGATATAACAATTACAAACTAGATATCCTGTAACTTACCCTTTTAAGCCCACTAAATGCAGCCAGAAAAAAAATTAAATCTGAAGTGCAATTCTCTAAAAACTGCATAAATTCTGTAAATATTGGACTTCCATCATCTAGGTCTAATCATGCACCCCTATGAGCAACTATGGAAAAGACACCAAGACTAAAATATCTTCTGCAAAGAGATCTGTTTAGCTATCTCAGACGACAGATGCTGGCCAGCCTCCTCTTGGCAGCAGAACATACTGAAGACATGTCCATCTTCCCAGTAATTAAAGGAGACTTATTCTCCTGAATGTACTCTGAGGAACTAGACCATATCTGACACTACAAAGGAATCTTTGCAAGCTTTAAAAACCTCATCCTTTCACAGCTGTTGATGTGTTTATTGTCAAATTATTACTGCTAGCAGGACCTAGGTGAGGCAGGGGGAGAAAAGATATTTTCACCATTGAATGTGGCCTGTTTAAAAGATTCCTTCTATTTACTACTGGTGTCATTGCTCTGACAACACCTCGAAAAACATAACAGTGTTTTTTTATCCTGGTACGTACATTGTTAGCACTTCTCTTCTTCCTGCTGTCTTTTTTGGAGTAGCCATTGATTTTGCACTCATAACACACTTCAGGGGACAAAGCATTCTCTTCATCAGCATCTCCATCCAGTGGCAGGTACTGGCCTCTGTTAAATCCCACCCCTGAGACACAGTGTCTGTGGAATGAAAACATGTGTTTCAGTTATTCCTTTATGAACTGTCCCTGCTAAACAGAGTGTGTGAAATCTGTGCCACAGTTTCTGTATCCCCTTCCTTGCCCTTCCCTCAGCAGGAGGGCTATGCAGTAATTTCCTTCACACTAGAGTGGCTTACTGAGGGAAATGCAAACTCTGGATGAAGGCTTTAAGCCTGATCTAATTTTAATTGACAATTCTACAGAGAAACCAAACAAAGCCAGCCTGCCCTGAAGTTTGGGGACTACAGAATTTACCCACTGTTCTGTACCAGACCAATGTTAATTTGTGTTTAATGTTCCGGACTGATCAGTGATTCTTAAACCCCTTAATTATCTCAGTACACATGGTACCTATCCCTATGCATTACCAATCCCCACTGAGCAGGTCTGTGAAGGAGTTCATGTGCTACTGGGGGAGAAAGCAGAACTCTAATTAGTTAATTTTAATTAATTAACTAATTTTAAATATAACATATAAATAACATTGTTTATATGCTACATTGAAAATTAATGTCATCTTGCACGTACAGACTTTTAAATTTTTTTTTAGTTTCTGGATATTTTGTGCACAACTAGACAGGACTTGGTAGCTTCTCCTTCGTTTGTACCTCTGCACCTTCTGGATGTGGAGAAACACGTGAAGAAACTCACCCTTGTCCAACTCTGTAGTAGCCAGGTGGGCAGCCACAGAGATAACCACCCTCAGTGTTGGAGCAACCATAACTGCAGGGGTTCTTGGCAGAAGAGCACTCGTTCACATCGTGGCAGGCATGGGAGAACTGGTCGTAGGAGAACCCGGATGGGCAGACACACCTGTAACTCCCCAGGGTGTTGTGGCAAGAAGCAGAGCCACACGTGTGAGGATTGGAGCATTCGTTTTCATCTGGGAAGCAAACACAAAAATATGGGTGTTTTCTAGCCTGAGAGACAACGGGTCAGCATGATGCAGCTAACAAATGAGAACATCTTCAAGTCCCAGGGCTCTGCTACATCCTTGACCTCATCATCCCACAGAGACTTGGTTTCTGAAAGAGGAGTATCATCTTCACTTGTGGGTGTTAAGATACAGAGAAGATGACACCTCCAGTCGCTGTGCTTGATAAACAAACCAACAAACAAACAAAAAACCAAAACCAAGCAAAAAAAACCAAAAAACAAGAAGGTTGTGATACGGAAAGTCATGTTTTGGTAGTTGGTATAATTTCTCTAACCAAGGCATTTCTCTAAAATCTGTAGGTTTTCCTCACCAAGTTTTTCTCACCACAGTTTTCCTCACGAAAACCACTAAAGAATACTTTGCCATTCTTGCCTGCAGTCACTTGGAGGGAGATTCTTTCGAGGACTATAATTTACAGAACCTTAGCTGGTTTGGGGTTTTGTGAGAGCTGTTCATTGTGTGGTCTGTCACTCTCGCCCCAGTCCTTTGCTTCCTTTGCTGAAGAGCAGTATTAAGTCAGGAGTGATCATGGTGATTGGGACTTCAGAAAAACTGGCTCGTGTGCTACTTATTGCTAAAATGGGTAAAATAAACTAATTTTAATGTACAGAATCAAGACAGTGAATTCAGCCTAAATGAAATGTATGGCAGTGCTCACAGTCATGCTCTGATTATGATACTGTTGACAGAAAACCATGAAAGAACCTGAAAAGGTAAATATTTTGTATTGGTCTTTTTGAACAGTACTACACAACATGGCTTCTGTACATCCTGGCTTTTATTAAAAAAAGAAAATCCCAGATTTCATTTAGTACGTGATACAGCTTAGTTCATGAACCACAGAAAATAAGTGATGGATTGAATGAGTTAAATCTAAACAGAACTCCTGAGCTTCCTAATTAGTCCCATTCCCTGCACAAAGAACTAATGTTGACATTAAGACTTTATTTTGGAAGTAGGAAATCCTTAATGGTTTTGTTGATTTTTTCCTCACCATTTGCTTTAGATACCATTCTGTTGAATTCTTAAATTGCTAATTTTTTTAATGCTATTTTTTTGGTTTTTTTAATGACAGGTATGGTTTTTTAATCCTTTTTTTCCTCAGCAGAAGTATTTACATTGATACTTTCACGAATTCAATGAACATTGAATGATGGGGATTTTTCACACAAGAAACAGGTCAGAATTTAGACCTTTCCAGGAAAGCTAATTGTCACAGTGAGTTTCAAAAGGCTGAGTGTGTTTTCTTGCTACCTCCTGTCACTGATTTACACTGGGAGTAGTAAGCGTATGGGAGGAGTGGGAGACAGATGAAAAGGTATTTGTTTGCACACCCTTTGCTCTGTCCCTATAAGCACTGTGAGACATTTCCTGTTTAAATGCATGCTGTGCTGTTTGTTTCCTTACCAACACACTGATTCCACTGGTAGTGCTGGATAAATCCTTGTGGGCACCCACATCTGTATCCACCCAGGATGTTCTGACAGCCGTGCTGGCACCTATGGTTTCCATCACATTCATCCACATCTGTTCAGGAGGGAAGCAGAGCATGACACAGGATTACACCCACTGCTGAACACTGGTGGATCAGAAGTTTGTCAAGACCCAGCTCTGGCAGCCCCAGAAGCCAAATCTGCGCTGGGCTGAGCCCCAGCCTGGGCACCACGGCAGGGGGGATTCTGCCCCTCTGCCCCCCAGGTGAGACCCCACCTGCAGAGCTGCCCCAGCCCTGGGCCAGCACAGCAAGGAGCTGGAGGTGCTGGAGCCAGGGCAGAGGAGGCTCCAGGATGAGCAGAGGATGGAGCAGCTCTGCTGGGAGGAAAGGCTGGCACAGCTGGGAATGTTCACCTGCACAGGAGAAGCTTTGGGCTGAGCTCAGGGTGGCCTTGCAGGTACCATGGAGAGAGACAATTGCCCAGGGCTGGAGGGACAGCACACAGGGAATGGCTCCCAGTGCCAGAGGGCAGGGCTGGATGGGATCTTGGGAATCGGGAATTGTTCCCTGGCAGGGTGGGCAGGGCTGGCACAGGGTGCCCAGAGCAGCTGTGGCTGCCCCTGGATCCCTGGCAGTGCCCAAGGCCAGGCTGGACCTTGGGGCTGGAGCAGCCTGGGACAGTGGAAGTGTCCCTGCCATGGCAGGGATGGCACTGGATGGGCTTTGGGATCCTGTCCAATCCAAGCCATTTTGTGGTTCTATGACTTATGACAGAGGAACAGTGATGTCAGATAGAAGGACCAGGCAGGTTGTTGTTCCAGAAAGCCCTGAAGTCAACTAATGTTTAGTTCTTTCCATCAATAATCTGATATGAGCTCTTGAGCCTTTTCAGTACTCAAATTTGGAGAATAAACACTATTCCTGGTAATCCCGCATGTTGTTGCTTTAGTATAATGGTTATAATTTGAGGGTTTTTGTAATATCAGTTTTAAACCAACCACTTAGGGATAAACTTTCCTGAAACATATTGTAGTGTTTGAATGCCAAATTTTGATGTCTTTGCAATTGAAAATAAAAAGCCACATAAAAAGTCTCCGAGACAAGTGTTAATAAAAGGAGACAGCCACAACCATCCCACTCTCCAAATTCTAAAAACTCAGACATTTGTAATTGTATCTGCTATAGGAAGTAAGTAGATTGTAAGCAACCTAATTTTTAAGGTATAGTATGCAAGTCTAGTAGAAAATAAAAACATATTTCTTTGTTTATAGGCATACCAGGACATATGCACTTTATGAGAACAAAGTAAACTGACAGGAGATAAATCTTAGTAAAACTTCTAGCTGCATATATTCTGGAGTGCTGTTCTAGAAATAACCTCTAAATATCAATTTCTGTTTTAAATGCTCTGTCAGAGCTGTTGGTATTTTGAGAGGTCATAAATTTCCTCATGTATGCACTTGGATTTTTAATTCTCAGCAGCCAGGTGGCCTTGTACTGCCTTTTATTTTCTTCTTTGCTCAATAGCTGAGGCCCACTGAGAAGTCTGGAGCTCTCAAATATAGATTTCCTGACTGAGGCTTCCCCTTGGGCCAACAGGGAGAGATAAAGCTAATCAATAGAACCTGCATTGTAACTGTAATAATTATCTATCTGAAGGCAGTGAATTGGCCTTCTCAATACGTAACTCTGTGGTAAGAGAATTAAGTACAGAATTTAGAATCTAATCTTATCCACCCTCAGGTGGACAATTAAAATTAGCCAAAATGAAAATTGTAGAGATTCTGTTTAGACACATGAAGACATAAATGTAAAAAAGCCCCACAACTACTAGACTTAGATGCATAAACCTGTGTCAAATTGAAATGGCAGTCTGAAAACAACTGTTGAAGAGTTCAACTAGACAGCCACCTTTCTATCCCAATTTCTGTAAAAATTACTCAATGCAATATGATGTTCTTGCATATGCTTTTGTTATACTTACAATTAGTCTAGTACTTTCCAATCTCTTTTTGTAGTTACTTTTACTGTGGCTGGTACTCTTGTTTTCTCTACCTTTAACATCAAATTATTCACTAGAAACTGAAGTAAGGATTCACACCATTAAAAAATCTGACTGTTCCTAATTACCTTCACAGTTTAATCCAGTAGAATCCAGAGAAAATCCCCTTTGACATTCACAGGTAAAACTTCCAGGAGTGTTTTGGCAAATTCCTTTTGATCCACACAACGATGGATGAGAACCACATTCATTATTATCTTCAAAATACAGAGGAGAGAAGGTTGGTTTACCTTGTGGCATGATGTTAGACACGTTCATATAACATAAAAAAAAAAATCCACAGAGGTACAACATTTTATTTTGTAGCTTTTCATTTTTAAATGAGAGATGAACTGGAGGCTCATGCAGAGCAAGGAGTAATCAATAAATTGGAAGTGCTAATGGTAGTTCAGTTGTGATAAGAGTGTGGAAGAGCAGGCATGTAATTGTTGATATTGGAAAAATGCTGCCCTTCTGTGTTAGCTGAACTAAAACAGTTTCAGTTGGCAAGATTTATACTTATGCTTAAGATCTAAAGACATCTGTATCTACTAAAAAAAGAAAATGCAGTCTGGTTTTGGTTAACTACATTTTAAATGAGATTTTAATAATTCACCCTTTTGTCTCCATGTGGTTATACTTAGAACATAATAACATGTATTAAATATGTACAACTCTTTACTAACCAAAAAAATAGAAATAGTGGACAGACTGGATAGACTCTTTTTTCTTTAGCTGTAATTGCTGCTTTTCAAATCTGTTTTCTGCCCTCTTGATACTACTGCTCTGCATAAAGAGCACAAGAGATAGTTGAGAATGTTGTTCTTACAGAAAAGCTTATGAAAGAAAACCAATGTTTTCCTTACCAATACAAGCTGTGTGATGTTGTGTAAAACCAGGCGGACATTTGCATGTGAAGCCTCCAAGGGTGTTGACACAGAGAAACTGACAATTGTGTTGTTTGGTTTGACATTCATCAAGATCTGAAAGTAAGAGATGTTGTTTAAAAAAAGTCAAAGAGGCACATTTAATCAATTTGATTTAAAATGCCACACTTCTAAACCAATTCCCTTTAAGTTGTAACCATTAAAAGTTACTGTGTATAACTTTCCTACCTTTACATGTCTTTCCATCTTCCTGAAGGACATAGCCCCGGGGACATGAGCACTGATAGCTCCCTTCTGAGTTCTTGCAGATAAAATTGCATGGTCTGGGCGACTGGGAGCACTCATCAAGATCTGATGAGAGGAAAATATTAAGTTATCTTTTGTCTTCATCTCTCTGGCAGAAAGATGTTTGTTACACAGCCCAACATTTTAGAGAAGCATGCTCATAGAAGAAAGCCCTCCCGTTCACATTTGTTCAGGGTTCCTAATCCTTTCTCTACAAATGTGTTGCTGTAGTTTCTATGGGGTTGCCACTACCATGACAAACTATTTTGAAGGAGTAATACAGTGGAGTGACAATGGCATTGGTATTTTCATCTAAGCAACAAATGCCTACTTTTTGGTATACTATGGTATACTGGTACCTGAAAACCAACAAAATTGGAAAAAATGCAGACCGTGAAGTAATGAGCTGGTTTGTCACTTAAAGTGGTTACACAGCTTTAACAAACTTCAGTGATGATTCTACTGCATGAATACTGCCAGCAGAGCTTGTTTCTCATTTTCCCCAAATGAAATACAAAGTCAGAAATGCATATTAGGAAAAGAAATGAAGGACATGAGATAAAAGAGTTAAAAGAATGGTTTGTAAAACATTTGTAAACAAGAGTTTACAAAGGTTGGTACATCACTGTGTAACAACTAAATAATAACTGATGATTACTTTGACTGATGATTAATTAAGGAATCTTACCATTACAAGAGGTGCCAGGTATGTCAGTGGTATAGCCAGCTTTGCAAAAACACCGGAAGGAGCCCATGGTGTTAATGCACTGCCCATTCCTGCACAGGTTTGGCAGGACCTTACACTCATCAATATCTGTATAGAAATTATTAAATATATGTCATCATATATATTAAATATGTCATATCTCAGTTTTAAATTTTACTTTTTTCTTCTGTTCCATTTTTGCAAAGTTCCTTGTCATCATCATGCTTCTGACAGGCACTTTCTCCCTCTTTAAAAATGGATCTGAATCCAAAGCCAAATATCTTTCAAATTTCATTACTGTTCTTTGCACTAACACCCTCCTGCTGTTTCTCTGGGTACTCAGATTCCAGTTTTGCTAACTCCAAATACAAACCCTATACAATAGAATTTTCTTACAACCACTTCCATGTCAAAAATTATCACCAACATTAAGAAATACACATTAGCTTCTGCTTTCTGTGTGGAAATAGTGCCTGCAAAGCATTGTGAGATTGTTGTTAAATCAGATGGCTGCTGACCTTGCCATGTGTCCAGCTTTTCAACAATACAAAAACTTTGAGATAATTTCTAGCTTTTAGTTACTGATTGGTACTTCCAACCAGATCCTAATTCTGAAAATTCTGCACAGTTAATCTGTTTGCAGCTACTGTCAAATGTGTTTTTAATTTCTGGTCTCTCGGCATTATTTGAAAAACCAAACTCTGTTTAACAGGAAATTCTCCGAAAGAACTTCAAAGAGAACTCTGCATTTTCTTAAGCATGCGAGCATATTCTTTTCCCCTTCTCTGCCTCTTTTCATCCCTGCAAATACCTCTTCCATCTGTGGTGTAGCCGGGCCCATGTGGACAGAGTTTCTTGTAGTGGGTGGTTCCGGGGAGGGGGCAGAGCCTGCACTGGTTCCCCCAGCCCCGGCCCCCGTCACAGCAGCACTCGGACCTGGTGACAAGGCTCTGGCTGCTCGAAGCCATCTGGCACATGGTCTGCAGAACTTCAGCAAAGCAAAACCCCCGGCGATTATCTGTGAGGAAGAAGGAGAGAGGCTGGGATAGAGGAGGAGATAAAGATCTGCTCCATCAGGCATCTGGTGTATTATTCTGGCTCTCTGTCAATACATGTAAGCAGCAGAAGGTTATTAGCAACCATGAAATCTATCTTGATTTAGCCTGTCAGAATTGCTCTGTGCTCTGCTAATATGCTGCCATTCCAAATATATCCAAGACATCCCTAATGTTCAGTATCTGCATGAGCTGGGTAAGAGTTTTGCTTGTAGGGAAGTTGTGCCCTTGGCAGTAAAATAGGCTGTGGGCAAAACTGAGCTTCCACTTCAGTTGCCTATGCTGTGTTTGCATTTGAATGATTTACTTGAAGTGGGGTTAGAAGTTTGTTTTACTGGCCAAAATAACACATTTGATCATCTGTAATTATCCTGGTGTGGTTTAAATAAAAAAATCCTTACAACTTAGTAGTGTATATGCAGCTCAGTACTTTCTCAGTGGTACTCCTAGATCTTGTTGAGGAAAAAAAAAAGAATTGTGTGGCCTTATTGTTGGTATGCCTCTGTCTAATTCTATTTTAATCTTAAATGTTTTGGTTAATGCCTATCACTTTGAAGTCATGGAGCTCCTACAGGTTTCCTTCAAACAGGGAGCTGAGAGGACAAATCCCAGTTTCCAGTGCTAACAGAAACTCCAAATCTTGCAGAGATTGTATCTCCTGTAGAGGGTATGTCACCTGTCTTATTTAATGGTTAGAATGGAGACACTGTCAATTACTGATATGAGAATGCTTATGTTTTTAAATGAAATATTTTCGGTTTTTTTCCTCTCAAAGATAGTAGTGATCCTTCAGAATGTATACATTTATCAATACTCAGCTGACCTTCACTTTTATAAATTAGAAGAATATGCACATTTCTTTCAAGAATTAGGCAAAAGGAAAATGGCTTTAGGAAAGACTTAATCTGTCCACTTGGTAACTTCACTGTTTACATCAAATAAAGCTGTCCTCACTGAAAATGTCAGTTCTGAGAAACAAAATATTTGCTGTAGTACTTTGCAAGACTCTGCAGATTTTTGTTCTCCTGGACAGAGATATTGTGCAGGCCTTTAGGGACATTATGACCTGAAGAACACATAAATGCTTTGTCCCCAGTTTGAGATGTGGAATGAATTTTAATGTGAGTGGAATATAAAGGTTTGCATAATGTATTTAGAACAATGTAATCTGTGATTTAACACTTGCACTATAATTCAGAACAAATTCTGTGTTTCTGCCAGATCCATTTTCCATTGTAATTTCTAACCAAGGAAACCTGAAAGGAAAAGCAGCAAAAAGCAAAGCCCTTCCCAAGGCAGAAAATAATAAAAAAAATTACATATTAAATATAGGAAAGCAATAATGACCTCCAAACAGGGTATTTCCTTGGCATTAATGACTGGCTGGGGTCAACAGACTGCAGTTTTCCCTTCCCATCTGGTTCTAATCCTTAGGAAATACTCTGCACTTCAATGTTATTGCTTAGCCATTAAGTCAGCACACTCCTCATGACAATTTACAGGGAGCTGGTTTTATATCAATGGCATCAGATAATTATGCTTTTTTCATGCAAGAAACTATTAAATACACCCTTTCAGTACAGTACCCTTGAACACTGGTCAAGAAATGTAAGTTTTTGCAGTTCCGTTTGACTCTGAAAAAGGGAATGAGGAATTTTGTACTGCATATGACAAATATGAATATATTAAAAAAAGAAAACATAGGCTGATGAACAAAAACCCTTCATCAGCATTTATCTTGCAGGCCTGACTCAAAAAAACCCCTAAACTTGGAATTTTCTACTAAAATAATAATATTTTACATCTGAATTAAAGGTACAGAAAATTCTATATATGTATGTGTATATATATATATATGTAGATGCCTCGTTGCCATGTGGTGCTTAGTATCATGTTCTGAATAAACCAAACACTCAACTTTATTCTGCATCCATTTTTGTATTATCTCAGGGTGACTAAATTCTCCTTCTTTAAAAATCCCTGTATTTTGCCTACATTTTTGTCCTGTGGAATTAAGACACTTCTATGCGTTGCCTGATTGCTACAAGCTGTTCATTCCTATCACTATTTAATAAAATTTAATACTGTTATTTAATATTGTATCATTATTTAATTAAGAAGTTATTATTTAATTTCTGTAGATATGACAGCTGTTAGGTACTCAGAAGTGCAAATTTCCCTCTGCATTTACTCTCTAATGTGAGATGACATGTGTACAACACAGACATTTACCAAGGCACTCAGTGCCTGATGCACTTGACAGGAATCCTTCGTTGCATTCACATCTGTAGCTCCCAACAACATTCACACAACGACCATTTTCACAGACACCTGGCCTCGAGCGGCACTCGTTTTCATCTGTACAAAAAACATAAAACCATTAATAAAAATTATAAAAATAACAGCAACAGAAAAGAGAAATGAGAAAAAAACCCAAACAACAACAACCACAATTATTCATTACAAGAAAATTAATCAGACTCTCTAAAATACATTAAATATCCCATGTAATATTTGAAAAATATTTTCAAGACATGGAAAAGTTAACTGATTAATCCTTGAAAGAAGTTTCCAAGGAATGTTATCCTATTCCATTCCTTCTGTACTTCATCCCAGAACAAAAGCTTTAATGCTTCACAGCTTATAACAAGAAGCAGAAAACACAGCAGAGCAAGTTCCAGTCACAACATGTACATGTTAAGTAATATTTAAATAAAACTGGAATACATGCATGATTTGAGTGATAAATCCTCACTCTATAACCATCAAGAATCTCTGAGTACATTTGATCTCTCCCGCAGTAAGTCATATTTCAGTCCACACATAATTTTCTTGAAAGTTTACAGTCTTCCTGTATTTTCTTCCATAGCTAATGGCACACATACTGCAAGCTATTACACAAATTTTCAGATGCTTAAAATGCTCAGAATTTAGATGCTTTAGATGCTCAGGAAAACCTCAGGTTCTTTAAAGGCAGAATTACATGTCAAAAAAAAGGACAAAATTCTTATTAATACGGATTATTTTCTCTACAATAAAAAAAAATCATAAAGATCTCTACAGGAGAGTAGTCATTCTCTTGCTGAAGGAACATTGCTGTTAAATACTTCCATATAAAACATTCACTAAGATGGGCATTTAATTTTTTCTTCCCCCCCTAGAGAATTTTGGAATGGTTCTGAGTTTTTGTCTATAAACCAGAAGAAAGTACAATTTGTTAAAATATAGCTATGTCTTCCCCTCAACTAATTGAGTAAATGATGGAGGAAAGGTGTTTGTTTACTTCCAGGATGGAGAATTGTTTTGAACTATGGCAGTTTCCATATCTTTTGGGTTTTTATCACATTTATAAGTAGTTTCTGGATCTTAAGAATCTTAATTCTTTTAAAAAGTGATACATTATTTATACTAATGCTAAAGAAAATGTAACTTTTTATTTAAGAAAATCTTACTTCCTACCCATAAATCGAGGTCTCATTTGTTTGGAAAATTAAGTTTTTTAGATGTTACAACTGTCTGAAACACTTCTACATTTAGTTGTTGAGCAATGGAGCTTTTATTCTGAAATCCTTATTATTCAGTCAGAACTCACACTGAAATAAAATAGAAAGTTTAAGATGCTGGGTATCATTAAATATCTTAAGTGTACTCCATGAATTGTTATTTTCTGATTTAATATATATACATAAATATACAAAAAAAAATTTTAATCTGTTTGCTTGTGTACATTCCATTAGATGCCTTCTTCCCTTTCTAAGCTTTACCTGTGCATCCTTCTCCATCAGGTCTCTGGGTCATCCCAGGAGGACAAATGCACACGAAGGTACCAATCAGATTTTTGCAAATCATGCCTCTGGATTCACAGTCATGGAGACCTTCAGCACACTCATCTAGATCTGGAAAAAAATATATATATTTTGTGTTTGAACTTTCTTCCAGCAGCTTCAGCTCCTGAAGATAACTTCAAGAGGAAGGACGTACAGGCTTCCCTAAGTACAAGCACTGAAGGAAAAGTCCAAAATCTATGATTATTTGTAGTTATCTTGATCTCCATGAGTGGTATCATCTCGTCAGGTTAAAGATAAATTTCACCATTATGACACTCTTGGCATTGCAGTCCCCATCAAAGGTTACATTTGATGACAGAAACACTAAATAGTGGTTTTTCTGAGCTCTGAAAGAGCAGATCATCACCTGCTGGGCTGTTTGCTACCTTCCACTGAGAGGATGAATCCAAGATGCACAGAAATATTTGGATTATGTGTTGGTGATGGAAGGTGGGGAGAAGTTTATACATCAGTCATTACCTTTGCACATCTTTTGGTCTTCCCTTAGTTCATATCCCACTGGGCAGGTGCACTCATAGGAACCATAGGTGTTGATACAACGAAAAGCACACAGCAAAGGGTTCTGAGCACACTCATTGATATCTGAACAGAGAGAAACAAAACTGTCATTCTCTACTAAGTTTCAAAACAATCACTAAGAAGGTTTTATTCCACCTATGCTTCTCTTTTCAGCTAAAATTATCAGAAAGGCAGTAATTCAAATCATCAGCGTTTGAGTGACTAGAAGAAGTTGAACAATGCTCTGCTTAAGAATAATGGCATAGTATATATATAGAACTACTTGAGCTTAGTATGGCGAGTAAGGGCAGGCGTATTTCAGATTTTTATTATACGCTCATATTTAATGTACTTTTGTGTGATGAGAAATGTCAGCTTCAGAAAGCAAACTAATTATGATTCATAAAATACAACGTTTGTGAGAATGCCCCACATGGGGCAATCCCACTGAGTGTGGGAACTCCTGTGATAAACTAAAAGTTCTGCTGAAATCAATTCAAATTTCTTTTCCAATGACATATTTCACAACACAGAAACTTTCTTTTCCTCCAAGTTACTGCAGCATTAAATACATAGCTAATTAAGTAATTTGAATGCTGAGGACTGGAGGAAAGCCAAAGGAGAAAAGAAAATAATAAAGAGGACAGGTTACCTTCACAATTCATCATTGGGCCTGGCTCAAACCCTTCGTGACAGCTGCACTCAAAGCTGCCAACCACATTAGAGCACGTTCCGTTTCCACAGGGGTTGCCAATGGAACATTCATCTGTATCTGTACATAATGAATAAATGCAGAGTGAAGGGAACTGGGACAAGTTGTGTTTTAAATTCAAGAGTTCCAATTCCTACAACTGCACACACCTACGCAGTGCACTCCTGTGATATCCAAGTTGTATCCCATGGGGCACTCGCAGCGGAACGATCCATCAGTATTGATGCAGTGGCCACTGGAGCAAATTCCTGGGCTTTCAAGACATTCATTGACATCTAAAAAGCAGGAAGAGATTAACAACCACTCAGCTGATGCATTTCAAGTCTTAGAAAAGGCATGAAAAAAACCCCTAAGCACCCTAATATGTTTGTCTCGAGCCATGCACTTCACAAAATGTTCCCACATTTTACACGTCAGCCTCCTGTCACCAGCAGCTGTGAGGAATAAGTTATCACATGCTATAATATCCAAGTGTAGTTTTAAGTATTAATATTTACTTTTTCTATTCAGAAGAATGCGTACCTTCACGTGTATCATCAATTCCAGGAATAGTTCCATGTCCATATGGGCATAGGTCCTGAAAAGCAACTGCAGAGATACATTTTCTTTAAAAAATAGAGCAAGTGAGAGACAGAATCATGACAGATGGCTGAAGCCATCCAAAAAGGATACTAGTTCAGGTCTCTACACAAGAAATCAGTATTTCTCTTTGTCTGTGGCTTCTCCCATTTAATTTTATTCCTTTTGCTGACTTGAAAAGTCATTCTAGAAAAAGCCACTGAGAGCGAATGCCAGAAAGATCTCTCTTTCTAATGACCAAAAAGTACAACACCAATGTGCTCCTCCTTTTCCCACAGCAACAAATTTTAAATTTTAAATATGTACCTTCTTCTTCCTTTGGACAGAGCTCACAAGGATCACCCCATCCTTCTCCTGGCATTTTACTGCAGCAACACTTGGCCTTTGTGGTGTTGAAAGCCTTTGGCACTGAGCACTTCCCATTCTCAAAATTGGTGAAACAGAAGCTCTGACGAGTATCTAGGAGAAGAAAATACAGTTATGCAGAGCTAAAACCTTCTCCCAAGTTAGAAGATGACTGTCTGCCCTGAGAGAAATAACACAAGACCTGTATTTTTCATAGTTTTTAAAAAGCACTTAACAATCCTCATAGAGATATAAATTGGAAGGAGTTTCTACAGAGTATCTGTTATCTTTTGGACTGAGTTATTACATTCCTTATCCATGAACTTACCAAAGCACCTCCTCCCGTTATCAGACAGCACAAAACCTGTGGGACAGATGCACTGGAAAGCTCCTGGGGTGTTTGTGCAGGACCCAAAGAGGCAGATGTTGGGATCCTCGTTACACTCATCAATATCTGAAAAGCAATGGAAAAACCTTCACCATAATCTCACTTGCTGTGAACTCCTTGGTTAAGGAAGATTGTTTATTGATTGACTGATTGATTGATGGAACTGAAGCAGCTTCCAATAAAGTACCCAAGAAATAAAGTTGCCTGTAGGTTTCAGTAACTCCTTCAAACTCGAGTTTCTCACTGGCATGCACCTTCTTTTCTAAATGCCATTCTCTGTTCTTCATTATACTCAAAATATAAACATTAAATAAATGCTTTCAGAATATATTTCCCATAAGAAAAATGTTTTTCTGTAAGCATAAAAATCCAGAGATTATTTTTTTATATATATATGTTGGGGATTCTTTTTAATTAAAGGTGCATTTTTTTCATGCTTCCTGTCAAGATTCTGGGCCTGAGACTATAGCTAGTTATTAGCAGAGTGATACCTTTAATTTTACAAATAATTATCAAAGCATAAGCCAAAGTATTACTATTTAGTGTAAATGTCAAGTGGCTGTAAAATTGTGCAGCTCAAACAACATCAGGTGTACATCTCCATCTATACAGAAAACAGACAAAGCTGGAAAATAATACATTAGGAGACCTTTAATTTTCATATCTATTATTCAAAACAACGTTTTAACTTATCCTATTCCGCATCTGCATATATTAAAAGAATATATAAGCCACCTTGCTATGATAATCCTTAAAGCTAATTACAATCTGATAAATTATTAGGTGTATTTTAATAATCTTCAAAGTACAACGCTTTTTGAGTCTTTCCATAAGGAATACTGGAAGAACCATAACAGAAGCCTGTGGCTATATAAGCATTCTACAATAAAAGCCACACTGAGCTTAACCAAACTATAGGCAGGAACAAGGCTCTCTCCATGAAAATTAGCTTCATGGATGTTGAATACCCAGATTTGTAGTGCCATTTTTGCCCATATTCACTGACTTTTAGAAAACCACCCTGTTTTCAGAAGGTAAGAAAACAATGGAAGTACAATCTTTATTATTTGGAAAATATAAGTGGATTGATGGAAGAAATCAGGTGGGAGTAGATTCTAAACTATTACCTTGAGTTCCATTTTCAGGGACTGCTATTAGGTACATGGACAAACCACTGAACCACAATCTGGATTTGACTGAACTCTTCAGTAGCTTCCCACAGACAGGCTCTTTCTGTGTGAAGCATTCTAAGTCAGCTTATTTCAGAGAAAATGGTAAATAATTTCCCAACTGCTGTGACAGCTGTTAATATACAAAGCTCAGCAATTCAGCTGCATGGGACAGGAAAATTGCTCTTCTGAAGTGCTCATTATTACTGCAATGAATGGTTTAGTGCTAAGAATCTTTCTGTGGCCATGATGGAGAGGTGACTAGCCAGACTGTGGGAGCAAATAAGTCCTTTCACCTTTAATCCTAAAAAATGGAAGGGATATATCACATGGGTACGTGAAAGATAAGAATTTTTCTGTGGCCCCAGTTGTTCGGGTTTCTCCTGCATACAATCACCCTGAGCTCACAAAGCAATCAGCTACTGCCAACCCTCACATCACACACAGAAGTAATGGATTCTCATAAAGCTGTTTGCATACAACATCAATAGAGAGTAATGGGGAACATCTGCTGCAAGGGCTGTCAAAATATTAATCTAAATTTTAGTGCAATCACGTGCGATAATCTGGGCATTTCCTAGGAGCTCTAGCTTCAGATTTTCTGGACACGTGGCAGGATGACAAAAGAATGCAAGCAAGTCCATTTCATTCAGTTTGGGCAAAAATCTGTCTGGAAGTCACTGATGCTCTCAAAAGCATAGATTCTGAGAAGGTACTAAAGTGGCCATAAACAGTAACATTCCTTGAAAACCAAAAGCTTTCATTATTTTATATTCAAGGCTTTAGAACTGTAGGTGATTTGAATCCACCTCAAACATAACTGCTAATATGGAGTCAGCAGCTGCCAAAAGAAATCATGAAGTTGGCAGGCAAACTGAATAGTGGTGGCGTGATACAAGTGGCTGAGAGAACTTTGGAACTTAGTAAAATAAATCCTGATATTCAAGACAAAAAGTTCAAAATGGTTCCTGTTCCTGCAGCCACACGGATTAGGTGGCAGTAAATCAAATCTTAAATGCCCAATAAATTCACAGTACCCCACGCTTTGCTCTGTTGGAAAAGGGAGTTGTAACTTGGATTTATTTCTTGTTCTCTGCCACAGCAAATCTTAGTTCAGTGTGTGACATTCAGCTCCTGAATGGCATTCAAGGCTTTAAGTGAGCCCTCTATGAATGAACTAGAACATAAAGATTGATGAGAAGTCTGCTGTATCATCCTTCTCCTCCTGCATCTCAGCACTTGAGAGGCATTATACAAAACAGTTGTTAGAAAAAACTGATTTAACTGATTGCTCCTATAAGTGTCGTAATTTTATCAAAATTTTTGAACTTCGTTTCCCTCTGAAACCAAATACTTAGTTCATGCACTGATTACCAATAATTATCTTCTATAAAAAATTATATAAATACAGTTAGCACATCTGTTTTATGAACTGCATTTTTTCAAAAGTGGCTGAAAAATAAAAAATACTTATTTTTTTAAAAGTATTTTTGCTTGCATTAATGAAGAAATTATTGTTCAAAACAGAGTACTATACAGTACAAAATATTCTTCTGCCTTCCTTTTCAAAACCTCTTCCTGAAGACTCTTCATACCTGTTCCCTGTCACCTTGATTTTAAGTCAGGAAACATCCACAACCATTAGAGTGTACAACTGCTTTCCACCCAATTAGAACCACATAAAAATTCTTAAACTGTTCAGGAGTAACAGTTAACAACTTGCCTTACCAATACAACTTTCACTTTTTACTTCGTATCCTGGTGGACAGATGCACCTGAATGATCCTTCCAAATTTTGGCAGGTACCAGGAAAGCACGAACCAGGCAGTGCCACACACTCGTTGGTATCTTTGGGCAGAGGAGGAAATCAAGAAAGTTTTAGAATCTTGTAATTCTTATGGTAACAAAGCATGAAAAAGACTGAAGGATTCTGTACTAATTTTCTAAGGCAATTAATTGCTTGAAGACCAACAACTACTCCAAAAAAAGCCTATTACTTTTACCGTGTTTTCATTTAAATCACTATCATTGTCTTTTGATACTTAGATAGACTGTGTTGCTTCCCTCTACATGGGAGCTATTCGTTTATTTCAGCTCATCAGTACTTGAACATCATGTGGTTTCATACATACCAACACAATTCTTGCCATCCAGAGTAAGCTCATATCCTTCATTACACAAACATTTGAAAGAACCAATTTCATTGAAACACCGTCCATTTCTGCACACCTGACCAAAGAAGGAACTGCACTCATCAATATCTGATTAAAAAAAAATAAATTAAAAAATATCAAAATTTAACCCAAGAAGTGAGAGTTGAGTCCCAGTATATTACATACAGTTATGTTACACACACACTCAAGTTTCAATACTTGGTGTTTCTGTGGAAAAGTACGTTTTGTAGCAAGAAAAAATCAGCTGACAGCTGGTGGAAAGTAACTCTCACTTGAGCATAGGGTGCACATTTTAATTAAACCACACTTTTTTAATAGGATATTACAATTTCCAGGTTTATAGCATTACCTCAGTTACTGCATCTGGAGATATTCAATGACTGGTAAGGGAGTGGTAAGGACCAAGTCTACCAAGAGAGGAGGAAATGTTACATGGGGTGTTCTGGATTTTATCTGGATCCATATGCACTTGAGTTTCCGCCTAAAAGCCTGTCCCTGCCAAACTCAAGTTTTGGACTATGTAATTTGCTTTCCACAGGATCATTTTCTCCTTTGTATCAGTTCTGAAAATGATATTTTAAAATGCTTGTTATTTTGTGTGGTTACTTCAGTAATGCAGACTTAAAGGAACACTGCATAAGGAAAAACATGGATGAGGAAGAATAATTGAAAAGGATATTGGATAAGCATCATCCTATACGAAAAACTTGTACTTTGCAGCACATTCTTGTTCCTTTAATTTTTTTCTTTCCTGGGCAAGAGGGGGATTTAAAATGCTTTTTAAAAGATGTATCAGTTCTCTTCTGAAGCCAAAGGAACAATTAGACTTTGCTGAGTCTTTCTTCTGTGTGTGAAGCCTCCCTCTTTTCTTTGCTTATGCTCTGCACAAGGGAGATCTCAAGGTTTATGAGCAAGTATTTCTCAGCCCAGGATGGTGTCGACTGCTTTATCACAAGAACCCAGGAATTAAAGTAGTCCAAACTCATCAGATATTCTGGTGCGCTGTGCTTTAGGGAATGTGAAATAGCAATGCCTGTGTCAGCTCTGTGTAACTTTGCTCCTTTTTAGGAGAGCAGATCTGGCAGGTTACAGATCAGCTGTCCTGGCTTTCTTACGCTGGTCTGCCTCTTTCTCACCCTGTGCAAGAGTCACGCAGAATGGTGAAATAAAGGAATTATTTATATTATATATAAACATAAATTTATATTATATTATAAAGGAGGCAGCACTGGTGGTGGGATAGAACAAGTGGTGCCTAGGGAATGTGCCTGTAGCCAAAGATGTGCTGTAAATACCAAGGAAGTCTACAAGAGTTGAGAGATGCATTAAAACCTAAGTGAACTGAAAGTTGCCCCAGTAGTCCAGATATTTAGGATTATATTGTATTACCTCAACTGGCTGTAATTAAAAAACACTTTGAATTAGTTTAAAGCATGACTGAAAGGATTAACCTCTAGGGCTGGAAACAGCAGAAGCTACTGCACTCAATTAACTTTCTTCACACTCTGACATCTCTTCTGTTTAACTACACACTGTCCTCCTTGGCACGCTAACCCAGCAGCAAAGAAAACAAACGCCTGGATTAGGTCTCTTACCCACACAATCATTATTACGAGTTAATTCAAATCCTGGATAACACAGGCAGTTGTATGATCCAACTGTGTTCTTGCAGGTTCCATTTCCACATGGATACTGTTCACACTCATCAACATCTGCAAGGAGAGACAAACTGCACATGGGAACTGGTTTTCTCAGGTATGGGCTAATGTGTTGTCTGTGCATAATATCCTAAAATATGGTCCCTTGTTTCATCTGTCACATTTTGTGTTTATGCTACAGATTTTTACAGCTTCCCAGTACACAGAGGAAAACACATGATGTAATTTTGTGTGTATTTTAAAATAAAATGTACTGTTACATGTAAAAATAAATATATATGTGCAGTTCTCTGAAGGCATTCCATTTTTTTGTTTTCCATACTAACATTTCTTAATTTCTTTAACATATACAAGTGATCAGGAGTGATTACAAAGGATTAAACATCACAGCCCTGAAATGATGAATTGTTATGTACATATTTTACCTCAGAGCCCATGAAAAGCTCTTGAAAATGCAATTCAATTTATGTAAGTAAGTGGATAATGTCAATATCACATACAGAATTGCAAACACTGCTCACAAACTTTTGCAAACATCCATTTTTAAAAGGGACTAAAGTTCTCCTGCTGTGTGCCACAGCAATTTCTGGAGTTTCATAGGGATCTGGAAGGTATTGAGATTTTGTCCTGCTAGTTCTTCAAAATTTTGCTTTGTCAAAACAGGTCACTTTCCCAAATATCCTCCTCTGATCGTCTGACAAATGTGATTTAGTTTAAATACAAGAAGAGTATGAATATGCGCCACAATATGAATTGGTTTTAAATATCCATTTAAAGTTGAAATGCATCACCTTTTCATTTTAAAACCCTGTAGAACTGATTACTAACTAATAGAACAAGAAGAACATTCTTATTATTTAATCTTATTTCTTGTATCATCTCTATCATGCCATAATTTTCATATGAAATTAATACAAAGTTACAGTACAGTACAGTTACAGGGGGATTCTGTTTATTAAATGACACAAACTCAACGGATTTAAATCACTGGAAAATGTGTGTTTTTAGCTTCAAGCTCTATCACTCCCTGATATATCCTATAAAATCCTCTGTCAAATAAGCCACTATCATGTATTTATGTCGAAATTTTTCTTCAGTAACGTGGAGCTATCTCAGAACACATTGCTTTGTTGTGGGTTTTTTTCTTAAACTAATATATCTCTTCCAAGGACAACTTCACAGACTTTATTCACAAAAAAAACCCCAGAAATGCCTGAAACAGTTTTTTAATGTCAATACAACCTACTGAAAAAATTAGACTCATCTTCCCTCCTGCAAAGAGCCCACAGCCAAACAAACCACACACAAGAAAGTATTTTCTCTCCATACCCATGCACATGGTCTGATCTTGAGATGCCTTGAAACCATTGTGACATATGCACTGGTAACTTCCCTGCATGTCCACACACAAACCATGACTGCAAACGTTAGGAATTTCCAGACATTCATTGCGATCTATAACAAAAACACAAAACAGATGGTGAACGTTATTGACCTCCATTATATCCTCATTTTACACAATAATGTTTTTACAATCCGTTGTTACGATTAAAACCAGATTCAAAACTATCTGTAAGTAAATCTGAATTGTAACAGAATTTAATTTTACAGGAAGTGTTTGCCTACACACTTTGAAGATAAAACTACTGTCATGACTGGGCTGATATCTAGAACATATCCTTTAAAAATATCACCCTGTCTTTACTTTTACTGAGAAATGTGGCCATAAAGCAAAATAGCAGAATGCACATAAGTAACAGAAAATAAGGGATGCTGGGAGAAACACATGCATACCGTTGGTGAGGTAAAAGCAGGAGAGGAAAGTCATCAGATTTCTTACCAATGCAGGCACCATTGGGTGACAGCTTGAAGCCAGCAGCACATTCACAGCGGTAGCTCCCAGGGCTGTTGATGCAGTCAGCATTCCTCTGGCAGAGGTTGTCCCCATTGCTGCACTCGTCAATATCTGAAACACCAAGAGTTCAGGCATCAGAAACCACTCCTGCCTCAGATTTACACTGTCTGTGCAAGAGGAAAGCTTCAGTCCTCCACAAAGCTCGAGCAGCCCGACCTCCAGCCCTGTGTGCTGGGAATGCACACCAAGAGCAAAATCAACACCACCTCACCCCTGTCACCTTGTGGATCAAAGAGGATCCCACAAATCCAACCTACCACACATCAAAGTCACTTTGCAAATCTGCAGCATCTGCCTAAAGAAATTTTTGTATTGAAAGAAAAAAATTCCTCTTTGCCTTTGAACTGAAAAAGTAAGTGGCACAGTTTGCGACTTTTTAGGTTGCACATATTAGCACAAAATCTTCAAACAAATGACAAAACTCACAGTCTTTACAACACAAAAAACTTTATTAGCTTCTATGAGTATCTCTGCCTCTAAAATTAGCAGAAGAGACACAAGTTGGAAAAAAAATCCAAGATACTTTTCTTTGAGAAGTTCTAAGAACAAGAAATAAATTTTCTCCCTAAAATAAAAAAAAAACATTGACTAGAAAACTACTACAAATTTTATTAAGTGCATGTGCATCTGTATTAAAGACAAACACTTAAACTGATTTATAACCTCAAGCCCTACAAAAGCTCACAGTCTGTCTCTTAGATTTGGAAAACCACATGAATTAAATGCTACCCTTCCCTTTAGGATAAGCTTAAGGGGGGCTCAGGAGAAAATAACCAAATTTCAAATCACCTTCACAGACCAGGAGCAGGTCATTGTAGCTGAATCCAGTGGGGCACTCACAGCGGAAACTGCCAATCTGATTGATGCAAACTCCATTGGCACAGATTCCTGGGATTTCCTTACATTCATCTATGTCTGAAAGGCAGAGAAGCTACTTTAAGTACAGTCCATCATGTCTTTACACACTGCAATGATTCTCATTTTCACTGTGTTTAAAACTGAGTTGAGACGTTCCCTTTAATCTACAGAAATTACACACGGGTTACAAAACCACATATATGTCCATTATGACAGAAAATTGCACAGGAAGTTCAGGAAGTGATCAAAGCAGAGCTATACTAAGTATTGGCCAAGATGCAAAACTTAGAAATGTGCAGAGAAGTCCCAGAGTATTTTTGAAGGCGAAATTTTATCTTACCAATTAAAACTCAAAATCGTGAACCAGGATGCCACGAGAGCAAAATAACATAACAAAATGCAGAAATTAAAAACAACACAAACAAATATTTTACATAAAAGTTAGTCTCAATTTATTTCACCACTGCACCTCCAAAATGAAACTTAACAATTTTAGTATATGAAATGTTTACTTTGGTTAACATTATGCAGGCGCAAAAACATCATGCAAAACAATTTTTGGTTAAAATAAGACTAGTGAAACTTACCAACAGCTTTTCCAGTATGGATGTCAAAAGTGAAGCCAGGAATATTCCCACACAGGCTCTTGAAATCAACTGGAGCAAAATAGAGAGCAAGGCATTTTCAGGGAATGCATAAATCTCTCAAGAATTACTTGCAATCTTCTCAGCTACTCAAGAGTTATTTTAAGCCAAATCTATTCAGGAGAGCAACTGGCTCTTCCAAAGCTTGCATTGAAAATTCAGACTGCCAAAACATGCGAATTGAAATTGTAATTCATACTTTCCTCAAATCTTTGCAGATTTTGGCACATGGTTTAATGTCTGATTTAAGAATGCAGCCATTCAGTTAGGTTTCGTTGGTTTTTCTTAAAATAGAACTCCTAAAGGTTTACTCCTGCTTTCTAAGCATCTGTAGTGAGAATCTATAGCAGCACTTTCAAATACAAGAAATAAATATAATTTTCAAGTACATAGGCTTCTTTCACAATACAGTCCATTTTATTTTCTATGGAATTACTGCAGATTAGTTCCATTGAACTGTTCAGCAGAATGGAGACCGTGCTTGAAAAAGAGATGCTCCAAAAACCCCACATTTTTTAATATGCTCCTTCTAAATCCTCTTTTTGCACCTGGAGAATGGGAAATGCTTGGTGTGAGGTGCAAAGTAAATTAACACACAGTTTTCGAGGAAAGGTGTTTGAAATTGAGTCAGTTTGCATACAGAGAAAAATTTCTAGCATGGATTCTATTAATGATTGCAGATGATGTTTTACTGCCAGAACAGTGCTCTCCAGACAACATGTTACTACACATTAAGTAATAATTTTTTATCTAGGAAGAAATACAAAAAATGACAGGCCTGCAACTACAAGCATTTCAAAATTGCATAATACTACCAGAGGAATTTGTACCTGTTTGAGGGAAATGAAGCAATTCCACTGTGAAGACACTACCAGTTTGAATGAACAGTTTGCAAACACTAACCATGCAGCTTCTATTCAGCACCTTTTTATATCATACCAGCATTCAAATTATCCAGAAAAAGTATGTTTCAATATTCAGCTCCCAAACTACTGCCAGGGAAGCATTTCAAGGTATGTGGCAGGTTATTTGTACATTCAGGGCATTAGGTTTAAGTGAAATATGTTTCAAAAAAGTGAGTAAAATTTACAAAAACATCAGATTGACATGAAATTCAAAGGGTTTCTGGAAGTTTTAATATCTGCAGTCTTCCATGAGTGCTGGGCTCATTGTTGGTGTTGCTGGAGACCTACAGGAAATCTCTTTACCCAACAGAAGGAAGAGTACAGAGCCAACCTTTGATGTGTCTCTAAACCTGAAATGCTGACAAATTATTCTAGCATCAGAAAATGAAAAACAAAGAGCTCCTTCTGTATTCCTGCAAGTAATGCTCTTTAATCTGGAGCTATTTTAGTCTTTACTGGCTGTAGTTTGATTTTCTTATCATCTACATTTTAATGGTAGCTCATCAGCAGCTCATGTTTCTGAGAAGTTTAACTACCATTATAAATGGAATAACTCTTGCCTCCTTTACACCAAACATCCTCATTTTTAGCAAATTTAGTTAAGCACTGCTCAGAATGATATTTGGCAATTTTTTTTTCCTGCATTCAGACATACTTAGTCATTTTTCTAAGCCAAGCAGGATCCAGCGTATCTGAACATCAGCATTTTCTCCTTTCTTCTGTCCTACTCTTTAATGGCTTCTTAAAACTCACCCAGGTTATTCTTGCAGTACAGGGTACAGGGCTACAGAGAGGTCTACCACAGTGCTTTACCACCCAGCAATTTACTGCTCTTTCATAGATATATCTTTAATATATGTTATTGTAATTATTTAATAGACTAACATATTTTACATACTGCTTATAATTAGGATCTGAGGCTCAGCAATGTAGTTCTTTTCTGAAAGGAGATTTATGCCATTTATTGCTGTCCGTAAGCCTGTAAGTGAATGTATCAGACAAAAACAGAGCCCTGTGCTCACTACCCTGTCCTAGTGGTGTCCCATGATAAAACACATCAGGTCTGGGAGGATGAGGAAGAGGCTCCAAGGGTTGCAGGATCTCTTTTGTTCTATTATGCTAACCCAAGTTTCATGAATTTCACTGAATTCACTTTTTCACACTTTTTTCCTCAGTTTTTACTGTGTAGAGAAAGAGTATATAATTAGGTAAGGATTGTATGAAAATGCCTTTATACCAAGTGCCAAAATATCCACACAAAAACATGCCAGAGATTTACCTTCTGGAAGCTTGGCTTTGCATCAGTGACTTTAAAAAGATTTCAGAATCCCATATACTTACAACTATACTATTTTTTAGGACAAAAAGATCTGTCATATAACAGGGAAAGAATTGAGATCAGGCACTCCTGAAATTACCAAATCATGAAAGAGTTCTACACATTCTTCATTACCTCTTAACAGTGAAGCAGCTTTCTACACTTCTTCAGGTAAAAAAACCAAACAAAAAAGGACTATTATTTCTGATTAAAGTCTGTATGCTACTAGTTATGATCTATATTATGTGTAAAACCAAACAAAATAGTCTTTACTACTTACAGTCATCCAACAGAGACGGACTGCTAAGCATAAACAGAGAAAAAAAAAGAAAGAGCTCTGTTCACCAAGGGAAAATAAAAGGCAGGAGGAATGCATGGGGATGTGAAGTTCACTTACAATCCTCACCAGGGCAGAATAATGCTCCTAATGAGCCACTGGGCTCAGTCTGGTGACATGGTCAGTGTACCCCAACCCCTGCCTGTGATGTGCAGCCCTCACCCAGATTGCAAAACAACTGATTATAGAACATAAGTGCAGCTGTTCAACCATTTCCACGTGGAAGTTGTGTTTGATCCCTCACACAATCCCTTTTCATGGTGAAAAAGGTTCAACAATGCCTACAAAAACAGCAAAGTCATTTAGAAAAGCTAACAAAGCAATATGGAAATACTTCAGGAAATATTTAAACCCCATAACTGCTTGCACAATACCAAGCAATTTTGGTTTCAACAAATCATTAAAAGCTGCAGAAGTTTCTGAGAATTTGAGTGTCACCAATCTGAAAGGAGAATTCTTTCTTCTACCCAAGGACATTAATTGCATGAATCCCTGCTAGAAGTTTGCTGTACTTTTCTCATCATGTTGTCATCATGATGACAATTTTATGACATTTAGATAAATGACTACGGGAAAGAATTTCATGAGCTCTGTGTGGTGGCAAACATGTATTTCCTCTCTCAAGCTTATTTCTATTTCCCATTCCTGACTGCTAGATGCATTCCTTCATTCTCCCTCCTATTTAAGAAGGAAAAGAGAGTGTTTGCTTTTCAGTCCAGTTTTCCTCTTCTTTACTGTGAGGGAAAATCTTCCTTAAATTATCTGTTGTTTCCCTCACATCACCAGGATAAACCACTTGGAATAGAAGTAATACATTCTACACACTAAAATCACAAATGATTTAAAAATCACAGCACTGGACGCGTAGATTTAGTGATAGTAAACCAGTAAACTGGGGGCAAGTACATTAAACAATAAACTGGGTTTGTAAAAACAGGCACATGAGTTTTTTACTTTCATCTAAGCATCTTTGTTCTTTTTTTCAAATGTAAAGAATCTTGCAATGAATGTCAGGTTTCCCTCCAAGCTGGTGATTCTCCCACCAATGACTTTTCTGAACTGAGCTTTCAGGGGTGTTTTATTCCAGGAAACCAATTCCATAAAGACTGAAAATGAACTCTCCTTTATTATTTTCATCTGCATTTACAGAAGAGATTTTTTTACTTCCCATTGCAATGCCCTATTAATTGAGCATTTTTCAAGTTCAGTCACCTTCAGCGGAGGAAATGTAAAAGCAACTAAGCAGATCATGGATCAAATGTGAGACACAGCTGGAAAGTTGAGAAAGGCTTCCTGCACCCAGCATGAAACCCATTCTTGATGTTCTGACAGATTAGGACTACCAGGATAAATGTGTCTCCACTATCAAGAACCAACTTACACTCTCCTAAATTAATTATCCTGGCAGACAGGCTAAACAGGAGGTATCTCTGGTCAGCCAGTATCTTCAACACCAGTATTACTACTCAGTAAAAGTTCTTTTGGGGTGAAATGTTAAATTTAGCTATTAGGTCAAAGCAGCAGATAAGCAATGAAAATAACAAAATGAGGTGACCAGAGAGGGCTTTACCTGTTCCTGGAGTTGGACATGGCTCACAAGGTTTGTTCCAGGCTTTTCCAATATTGTATGTGCAGCAGCACATCCTTTTGGTCACATTGAAGGGCAGTTCATTCTCACAGGAGGTTCCATTATAGCTTCTATAGCAAAAGCTTTTTCTCATGTCTGGATGTGAGAAAAGAAGCACTTATGAAGTAACCCACATCATGATAATTATGGCATTAAGTAAACATCAACCCCCTACCAAACCAAACAATGATTCATTAACTCTTTTTTCTAAATGCAACATAAACACAGGCATTTAAAAATAATTTAAAAATAATTTAAGGATTGATGTAATCCACAGTCTTTGTTTTAGACTTATGTGACATATTTTCTATTTTTGTTTAAAGACATAACGGGGGAAAAGGCAATTTCTTTCTCCCTTATAAATCACAAACACAGTGTAGATATTTGTGAGATCCGTTTTTATGGTAAACCCGACCATTTGGAAAGGATCAGCTAAAACAAAGCAGTGAACAGTGAGGCGGTTTGGGAGTAGGAGCCTTTGAATGCTGCATGCCAATCACAGGGATCTGTTTCCTGACAACACGACACCAACTGGGAGCTAAAAATATTCAAAATAAACACAGAGCACAGGGTCTGGCCCTCCAACAGTCTGATATCCTTGCAGTTCTTGTAAAGATGACATTTCACATACCCATGCAGTTGTGTCCTCCGTTCACCTGCATATATTCAGGTGGGCAAATGCAGGTGTAGTTCCCCAAGGTGTTGTAGCAGGTTCCAGGACCACAGACACCAGGGTGTGCAACACATTCATCAATATCTAGAGACCAAGGAAAAAACATTGCAGTTGGTGAGGGAGAAGAGGTCCAACTCCAAGCAAATGTTTCTGAGAAACGCAACCATAGTAAACCACGTTAAGATAACAAAAATGCTTCATTTAAAGAATAGTTTGGAAAATACAGCTCTGATTTTAACCTCTAAGTTTAGCCTTAGTTCTCTTGAGTGCAGGACAACACACTAAATAACTAAAAGTTCTTGAACTTGCCACTGAAAAAGAAGCAAATCAACTTCACAAAAGATACTCAACACCTTCTCACAGCAGTGTTAATCACTTTTTAGTTTTTGGGTCAATTTACAATTTTGGTTGCAACTGTTATGAAAAAATCTCAAACAAAGAAGGAAAACCAGCATGAACTTTACTTCATATTGAGTAAATTAAACTGCTAGTCTCACACCCAAAATGCAGGGAGCATCATAGAACTTGCAGGGGATACAAGGTGTTGAAGTGAGAAGCCAGAAATCATCAATAACCCCTTAGTTTACTGAATACACATGGCTGAGATCTAATATCTAAAATAAACATTAATATATCCAACTTTTCCACTTCAAGCTTTGTGCTAATCGTATCACTGGTGCCAAAGACAATAATTTTAGGGAAGACTCTAGGAAACGGTGGGGTGTACCATGCCCACTTATGGATTTAAGGCTAAAAATTAGTGGTTTTCATAATAACAGCACTCTGACAGAGGAAGAGGTTCAAAGGACTCAACCTTCACAGATTCTTGTTTCTTCACTGAGGTAGTAACCTCTTGGGCATTCACACTGAAAGCTGCCAAAAGTGTTGATGCAATTTCCACCTTGGCAGAGACCTGGCAGCTCCTGACATTCATCAATGTCTGAAAACAGAAGAAAAAAATAAAACTCACAGTATTTTCATTCCAGAACGAAAAGAAAGAAGAGAATTCAACTACTACCCTGAAATTTTGCCAAGTAGTAGCTTTGAACTGTCATGTGTGGTTTTTTTGCGGGTTTTTTGCTTCTAAATTGCTCTCCAGGAATGCATGGATAAGATGCTCATTCTCTTCCATTCCAGCAGCCCTTAAGGAGCAGTTTCAGCTTGTTAAGCCAAATGTTCCATTGCTGTTTACAGGAATTTGGCATCTAATTCCTCACTTCTGCCCATTTATTGGAACCAGACTGCTTTGTCTGATGAGTATTTCCTGACATTTGCACCTTCTGCTGATGAGCTGTAATTTTCATAAATGATTTATCCTTCAGGGCCCAATTTTGAAATCGAGTTAAAGTAAGGAGGCACATAAAAGGTAGGCACTAGATTGTTTTCCCACTGAAATGGTGCTGGACTCCTTCAATGTTCTTTTGCTGTGTGCCTTTTCTTGTTGTTTCCCAATTCACATTAACAGTGGTTTTTGATTTGCACTAAATATAATAATTTTTGAAAAATGCAGTTGCTCTTCAAAGATTACTCCTTTATTATTACTATTATCAATCATCACAGTTATTTATAAGAAACTCACCTTCTAAAATAATAGTGATGGGATTTGGTCTGAATCCTTCTCCCCCTGGACAGAGAGTATTGTATTCAGCTGAAGTAAAGTATAACAAGAGACAACATGTCAAAAAGAAAATTATGACAACAGAATCATAAAATGTCATTTGTGTTTTTAATGGCTGTTCTTCTTTAGTCATTTGGTTTCTATTTTTTTGACCTATTCCCAGTAAATAAAGCAAGTGCATTAGATTAATAGAATGTAAAGATTAGGAGTTCTGCTTTCTTTTATAGCTATAACCTCCAATACTCTTAAGACAGGAACAATATTTTTCCATACTGTGTCCTTACAGAGGCACATATTTTCTGTTTTGATTAGTTCTGTAATATGAAATGGCAGTATGCCACTGATAAAGATAAGTGCTAAACTTGGAATTCCTACTATTATGAGGCTGTAAAGAGCAACATACTTGACATTGTGTTGCATTATTCATTAAAGTCCTTAAAGCTCTACAAACCTGATAACTATCATTGGGTAACAGCTTTGAAAGTACTCAAGAGCGACTTAGACATAAATATACAACCCTTATCAACTCTCTTCTCTGGAGAATAATGAAACCCTCCAAACTGAAGCCATGATGTGAGTTCTAAGCATCATTAATTTATTTCCCTACCAACGTGGAGATGCTAAGCAAAAAATGCCCAGCAGGTGTATGCACTCTATTCCATTCTTATCTGCAAATATGTTAATGGTTTTTTTTCTTTTAAATAGAAGAAAAGTAAGAGCAAAATAAAATGCCCCAAACTACCTAAAGTATCACATGGTCTGGTGGGAAGTGCCTTCTAAAGGAGCACTGATTTATTAGTGTGAGAGCAGGCACCAAGTCAGTGACAGAAGACTAAAGGTCAGGTCTGTGATGCTCAGGTCCACACCTCTGCACCCCTGTCCCTCTGACAGTGGCAGGGGAATCTGTCTCAAACGACCAATGTACAGCAACACAGAAAAAGACTGTAAATTCTTTCTCCACCCCTTCTAAATTAAGGCAGCACTAGGAGAACATGAGAACATTTCCTTACTGCTGTTGACAGGGGGACAGGTCTCACAGGGGTTCCCCCAAGCCTTTCCCAGTGAGCAGCAGCATGAGGAGCGAGTGACTCCAACCCCAATCTCGGTGTTGCAGGACAGGCCCCCGTCCCCTCTTGGTCCAAACTTCAGGTAGCAGCTGCCCACACGGTTATCTGTGTGAAAAATACACGAGGTTACACTGCACACCATGATCCAGGCAAAGAACAGCAGGCGTTCACCTGTAATTTCACACCTAGGAGGAGGAATTCAGGCAACTTTATGCTCTTGAAATCAGTGGCACTTCAAGAACATTGATAGTTATTGATGTCGAGAGAGACAACACTAAAAAACCATACGACAGGATACGCACAATTATGGAATAGTTATTTTTCTACCTTCTTTGCCTAAAAGCAATGATTTCTAAAGTGATACTTCAGGAAGCTTTTACTTACCCACACAACCCACTCCAGTAGGATTCAGCTGGAAGTCTGGAGGACAATTACACTCATATCTTCCAGGAGTGTTTACACAAAGACCATTAACACAATTAATGGGATCAGCACATTCATCAACATCTAAAATAGGAAATCCACATTCATAAATCTGCTCATTGGACAGAAAAGGATAATTTTACTTTCTAAGACAACAAAGCAAGGAAGTTTCAAATGCAAGTGAATTTTAGCTGAAACTGAAGGAAAGTGTCATGACTAATTCACCAAATGATTACAAATAAACTTTGTTCATCTGCATATTTAAGAAGCCACTCTTTTTGCTGATGTATTTCTTTAAAGCAGTGATTTACCTGTGCAATTTCCCCCAGTTCGATCCAGTTCATAGCCATCATCACAGATACAACGGAACATTCCCGGGAGATTGTTGCAGGTGCCAAACACACAAATATTCTGGAAGGAGCACTCATCGGTGTCTGAAGGAATATTTTAAAACCAGAAAATTGCATAGCATTACCACATTATTGTTGTCATTATTGCTGCTGCTGTTATTATGTGTCATTCCACTATAAAAGCAAACGGAGCTACACGCAAAATATTTTTAAAACTAACATTTTTGAGTTTGTGTAGAATACTACACAAAATTTGTATTTGTGAATTTGTATTTGTAAAGAAAGTGTAATAAGAAGAAAGAGAGTGTGTAGGCATCAATAGTCATATCTCCTTGGAGGAAGAATACAGGAAAACAGGAATGTAGGAAGTAAGAATTATCTATGATTTTCTCAAGCCCACACTGAAATAGCTGTGTAGTAACTACACACAGATGAGCTAAAATGCATCCAAAGGACTGCCTGCACGCTCATCTAAATTGAAGATGAAATCAAGTTGAAAGACACTGACAGAAAATTGGATGATTCTGTCAGCTGCAGTGTAGAAAGGAGCTGAACACTGACACCACAGACTGCAAAGCTATGGCTTTAGGCACAAACTGTAAAAGACTTCTGAGTTGAAAGTAAGTAGGATAAGAGTGGAAAAAAAACCCCTCCATGTACTTTCAGACAGCAAGACTTTTTAAGTTGCCAGAATAAAGCAGCTGTGGAAAAGGCAAATGCAATTCTAGCACGTATTAGTGAATTATTTTTAGCACAGACAGGGAAGGGGAAAGCATTAATATCATTTTACAAAGCACAGCCAAATCTTAATTTGAAATTCTGAGTACAGTGCTCTGTTGATGAACTAATTTTGCACAAGATGTACAAAAGGGGTATTAAAATTATTACAGTAATAAAATATCTACTTTTAACCTGGCTGAATTACCTCAGCCAGAGGTTGAGAGGTGATAAAATGCCTCTTTATAGTAACACATGAGAAAGGTTAACTTCTGAAGGCATGTTCAGAGACACATTTTTTAGAGAAAATGAATGCTTAATATCCAAAAGTCCTGAGTCAATTTCATGTGGAAAATAAAATTTCTAAATATCCGGGAATATGGCCATGGAATGACCTCCAAATTAGGTCATTGAGAAGCTAATGTACTGACATATCAAGGGACTTCTGAACAAATTAATAATTTGTATTACAAGTATTTAATTGAATCAAGACTGAATTTGCCCCTTGATTGTAGAAATCAACCAAGGACACTCCTTACCACAGGACAAATTAATATATCAATTTCAAAATGAGAGAAATAAAAGCCAACTTCTTTCGGGAATTCAGCACCCATATTTTACATATTGGAGATATTTTACATCTCCAACAGCACAATCTAATCAATGGAATGCTTTCAGATCTCTGCTGTAATCACAGTAAAATATCAAGCATTTCTTCAAAATCCTTCAATTGCTGGACCCAAATCCTCCAACACAGACACAAAAATTAGAATTATATTGTTTTTCAAAACAGTGGTTGGCTGCAACAGATTGGATCAATATTAGGGGATTTTTATTAGACCACTGGCACCCCTGTGATATGACTGAGGTGCACCAAGAAATTTAGTAAAGATGATTGTCTATACTTGATAATGTTTAACAAATCTGACTATGCAGGGGCACAGGTAAATACTCAGAAGTATCTGAATTAATGTGAAGTCTGATTCATACATGTACATCTGAGTGTTAGAACATGCCACACTCTGGAGTGCATCTTAGAGATTAAATTTTGAAACTTGTTTCTCGTATCTCTCCAATAATTTTAATGTCCAAAGATGTTATGTGGTTTCCACCATTAAATATGAAATAAATTAGAAGCTCTGGGGCATCAGCTAAAAAGTTTTCATCAAATATACAGTAATATTAAACAACAACAACAGCAAAAGCTGTAAGAACAGAATACGGACTAGAAGCTGAACTGGACTAGAAAGGTAACACAGGATTTTCCACACACTATCCAATAGTGTCAAAAAGGAATTCTAAAAAAAATTTCACAAAATTGCTGAGGCAAAACTCTACTCTGGGATTTATGGATGAAGGCCAGGAAAATATCATAAAAAAGATGAAAGCAACCTTCCAACATAATTCACACTGAAGAAATTCCTTGTATGTGAAACATGTGGTGCTTTCTCTGCTTCCAGGATGAGGTCTTGTTGCTAGTTCCTTGCTTTAGAGCAGCCAACCCCAACGCAGAGAACAAAGCTGAGGCAGCAGCAGCAGCTCACCTTGGCAGGACTTGCTGTCAGAGGCAGGAGTGAACCCCATCTCACACTCACAGCGAAAGGCACCAGGGGCATTCAGGCACTGCCCGTTTTCACACAGGTTGACATTCTCTGCACACTCATCAACATCTGTGGAAGACAGGGAAACCTCTCTGAAACTACAGGTTTCACCAGCAAAAAATGCATGTAAATATATCCTGATGGTCAAAATAATACCGCTGTTCAGCACTGAAGTTATAAAACAGACATTTTTATACCCTGAAGTAAATTGAAAGAATGCAGAAAAGCAAACACAGTTCCCAAATTTATTCCCTTCACCTTGCCACAACTCCTTTCTCTTTGTTTTTCATTAACAGATGATATTATTTTTAATAATGCAAGCTTTTAAGATTCAGTACTACTAATCTTGACAAATACGTTAAATACCTTGCTTATAAAGTCAGAACTGTGCCTATTGATATACACTGCTATGCTATTTTGACAGAAAAAATGTTCAAAAGGCAAATTTTGCTAAATCATACATAGAAAATTATTATCAAAACCATTTTAGACAATATTCTTTGAGGGTGAGGAACATTACAAATACTGCTTGAACACCAGGAATTCTTTTAGTATGCCCCAAAAGAGCTAAAAAGAAAGAGAATGGCAAGGGTGGGTATGACCATTGCAGTCATCATAAGAAGTGATAATTTTGTCAGGTATGCTTATGATTATTAAAAAAAAAAAGTATATGCTTTCTTCATTTTATTAGTCCGCAATTAGTATTACATCTGATCTTTAGAGAAACACAGAAGCTCAATATACAGATAGAACTTTGTGCTTATAAACTAAAAACCTGAAATACAAAAACCAAGTCATATTTGAAGGTCTTTATTCTCAAATAAAAAACTCTAGACTACTAAGCAGAAAACCTTGTTTCTAAGCTGTAATTTAATTTTTATTTGTAATTAGCCAGTTAGCCAATAATGAATACATTCACAGTAGTTTTCTAGGTATTAGGATGCGTTTCTTCAGACCTTTAAATATGCTGACCAAATACAGGATGTGTTAAAAGTCGAGACCAGAGATAATGTTGCATCTTCACTCTGTAAGTGATAAAGAGCAGAGTAGCCCACGACATAGTAATTAATATTTAATGTAAAATCTTTATACTTGATATAATATGTGTCAGTTTATTTTGAGTCAGTTGCTGTGTGAATAACAATGTCCATCGTCACCAACAAATCTGAACACAGAGATCACAGGCAATGTCTTTTAACAGGAACTTGTTTTTCTTTTTAAAAAGTCCAATGTTAATGATCACATCCTGTTCTACTAATAGAGTGGTGGGAAAATAGATGGTGCCAGAGAGAGGAACTGTAATAGAGCTGGCATTTGGTGCTCTTGACTAGAGGCACTGCTGCAAGCAGGACACGCATGTTCACAGTAACTGGCATGAAGATGAGGATGAGGAAGAAGCAGTAGACAGGAACTTCCCCCAAAAAACAAACCCAGTGAGTCTAACTGGGGCACACAAATCAAAAGAACAAATCAGGTGCCTCTGACACCATTTCATATGCAGACAGGAAGCATCTTGATCCTTAATTAGATTTCCACATTTATTGTATTGCGCTGTGGGCTTAGGTGTAATTCACAAAGGTTCCACACAAAAGAACAACAACCAAGGACGAGTCAGATGTCACGAAACTCCTTACCAGAGCAGGTAAAGCCATCTCCAGTGAATCCCTCTGCACAGGCACAGTGGTAGGAGCCCGGGCTGTTCACACACTGGGCGTTGATGCTGCACCGCTGGGTCCCGTTGGAGCATTCATCAAGATCTGCACATCGGGGTCAAAAAGTGCAGCCAGCAGCACAGCAATTAGTAAATTACCTGGCAATTAACTGCCAAGATAACCAGCATCACTGCAAACATGATTTATGTCTCCACAAATGCACACATTTACTATTAGATGATACAGGGGTAATCTATAGTGACTCCATTTTAATACTTCCTTTAAATTACAACATGTGGGACTGGGCAGAATATTTCTGAGCAACAGATAGAATTCAGCTGACTCATTACTTGGATGCTAATGTCCTGTTAAAGAGCTTAAATTCAAAATTAGTTTAAAAAAAAAAAAGAAACTGAACCAAAGAAATATAGTGAGGTAAAAATCTGCCATTTAAATTAAAAGTCTCCTCAAGTAATAGAAGAGAGTGAAAACAATTCAACCCCATAAGGGTTGATGCAAGCTATTCACTTGGATGTTAATGTGTATAAAAAAAAGAAAAAAGAACAGAAGAAGAAAAAGAAAAAAAAAGAGGAAATGAGAAATCTCATAGTATGGTAGGTTTTTTTAGCACATTACATCAATAAAGCCTAATTGTTAAATGAAGCTCCTCTTCCACAGATCCCAAAATGTTCTGAAAACAAAGAGCAAGTATTACAATCTTTTACCCACCAAACTGAAACACGAAAGCAAGGGGACATACACAACTACAGCAGCCCAGTAAAGGCAGATACAGGTTTCCCACCCCTAGAGCCCCAATCTGGTTTATAGCACTGTCTATAAATCAGATATATCACAAGAAATTGACAAAAATATGTTTGAAATATCTAAATGACAGGAAACAATAAAACGAAATCTATTTAATTTCTGTTTTTTTTTTTTTTTAATTTTTCACATTCTAGTAGCAGCTGTATAGAAACTTTGTAAAATACGCAGTTAATTCAGTAAGATGTTACAGCATTAATTTTCTGAGACAGTAAAACGTTTTTTTCTTAGAAAAACAAATCTGTGAAACATAAGAATCTTTCATACCCACCTATCCACAGGCTGCAGCAGACAGAAGAATAATTCTTTTTTTTCTAAATCACACAGTCACATTATACACTTTCAAAAAAACAATAAGAGTGGAGAGAGAGAAAAAAAATCTTTATTTTCCATATATACTTACCAATACACTTAATGCCATTTCCAACCCAACCTTCTCTGCAACTGCATTTAAAACTTCCTGGCACGTTGACACACGAGGCATGCATATCACAGTTGTGAGCTCCAGCTTCACACTCATTCACATCTACAAGCACAAAACAATCAGTATTTACACCATAATATTAAAAATTCTGTTCTTTTTACATATTTCCACTTTGAGAGTTTGCAGTTCCTTAAAAAAAATGTTTAAGAACACAGAATAATTCAAGATAGGTATTTTGTATTCTGTATTAGCAAAAAGGAGTGACAATCACATTTTATTTTTGCTCTTTGTTTGTAAACATGGCAATCAGTCCACTTTCCTACAACTGCTTTTCAGCTTGAAATTAATACTCTTTTCCAGAAATATTTAATATGCTGATCTTTTTATGTCTAAAACTGGGATGAAGCCTTTGGGTGCACAGCCACCTTTCAGTTACAAAAATAATTATACACCCAGGGCTGTAGTAGTTGTAGAACAGATTCCTAAACATGAAACTGTAGGAGCAATTCTGTCAGCTTCTTTTGGATGAGCCTGGATTCTTGAGAGCATGCAAAAGAAAAGGGACTGCTTAAATATCAGAGGAACTTGTAGAGTGATTATGAGTGACTACAGAACTTTAAAAATTGTTGGCAAAGGTTGAAGGATTTTTTGTTTACTTTTGTTTTCCCTCTTGCTCTTTCCTTAGGCCATGTGGCCATTTCCTGCAGTTTGAGTTGAGATGAGTTCACCTCCCAGGAACCCGTGACAAATGAGTACTGATAAAATAATTCCAACACAACTGCAGCTTTGCCACCCCAAGCCATGTTCTGTATCACACAACCTGTGCTGATAAAATCTTTAAAATTAGTTTGTAAGGGGCCTGCAGCATTGATAATGTTGAAGGAACACTCCCTTTAAAACTCTGGCAACATGCTAGCAGATGTGAAATACTCATATATACATATATATATATACACACACACAAAAAATATATACAGACACCAACTTCTCTCTTGTGTGTGAACACCTGTGCATTTATTGTACCTGGAAACCAACCAAAGTACGTGACACATTCACTGGAAATCTGTTTTACCTGTGCACCCTGTGCTTCCTTTCTTGACAGAATACCCAACTTGACAGTGACAAATGAAGGAGCCTTTGGTGTTTTCACATTCCCCAAACATGCAGATGTTGGAATTCAAATCACATTCATTCACATCTGTAGGTGATTATAAATTAGTTATTAGTTGGACATTATTGTCATTTTGGAACACTTTATTTCAGGTGAAAATACCTACTATATGAGGTCGTAATATATTTCAGCTGTTCTACTCTGTAAATTCCCTAAAACAAGTAAGGATAAATGTGTAGTCCAAATACTTCTGATTTGTGGTTAAACAAATACCATTTGTTTTCACCTTTTTTGGGAATGCTAATTAAAGAAATACGAAGCAAAATTTTTCTTACAAGAATCACTTAAAATCATTTTCTTAAAACATATTTGTGATCATAATACTTTTCTTCCACTTAATAATTTTTAAGTGCCCCCTTCTGCACCCTCAACTAATCTCTTCTCAGTACATATATTCTGTTACAGTAAAATCACACCAATGTTTTTTAACTATGGGATCTGCTTTTTTGTTAAGGACTTACCAAAAGGCATATATATTATTTTTTAATAATATATATAATTTCAATACCCACTTTCAAAGAAGCAGTAGAAAGAACATCTTGAAACAAAAGCTGCAGAATTTTCAAGATTTGCACTAAATTTGGTGCACACAGCTACTCACCAACACAAGTTTTCATGTCTGTAGAAACCATAAATCCATCATAACAGAGGCAGTGATATTCCCCTGGGATATTGGTACACTGCCCACCATCACAGATATCTGGATTGTTTTCACACTCATCAATATCTGAGGGGGAAATAAAAAAAGCAGATAATAATTCTGTCACTCTGGCATGATGGGCTGGAACACCACATCGATTTTGGCTGAAAGATTACGATGCTGGAGCTTTTCAGGTGCAAAAACCTACCTGCACATGTCCTGACATCTGGCATCAGAGCATAGCCATCACTGCAGCTGCACTCATAGCTGCCTTCTGAGTTAGTGCAGTGGGTGTCACAGCCTCCATTCATTATCATGCACTCATCAATATCTGGGGGAGCAACATTGGTAACAGTAAGTCTACTTCTTTAAGAAAAAAATCATATTCCCTTCACGTTTTACATGAATAAGTTTATCAGCGGCTTCATTCTGAATTTTTATTCTCATACTACTGTCTTTGATTTTTGTTTTTCTCTCTTCCAACTGTTTTTCATCTGTAGGAGAAAGTGGCTAAGTTAAATGTTGCTTTTGTTCCTGTATATTGCTCAAGAAAAAGCTCAAGAAACAAAGTTTGGAAAGGAAAAAACCAGAATCTCTGAGAAATTTAAAGCTTGAAATGTAGCACAAGTTTGTATTTTTGTAAAAAAAGAGCCATAACGAGTAAATAAAAAAACCCTCTCAGTACTGCTGTTTTCTTTTGCAAGGAGTTAATGGGCTGGCAACTACATAATTCAGTATTATTATAGTGAAGGATTAAAGAGATGCGTATGATAAGGAGAAAAAAAGTGAAAGATAAAAAGAAAAATCAATGCATGGGGCTTTTCTTGCTTGATCAAGAAATCTGTGTGTGTTTTCTGGTTGTTAGTTCAAATCTCGGATTTTAATGGAGAAGTACAACAAGTATAATTTCAAAGTATCCTGCAGGGTTCACTACAGCAACCATCTTTCTATATCTTCTTTAAATTCCTTTATACTTCTGCATTTCCACAACAGCTTATAATAAGCCTCAAAGCCCATGAGAAAACAGCCCTGCTAATTTTCAAAAGGAAGGTGTGAAATGAAATAAAAGCAAGGACAGACGGAACAACGCAGCTGAAGCACAAACTCCCCTGTGCAGGTGCACAACACTTGCCTGTGCATCCCTGCCTGTCAGGAGTGGGCTGGTAGCCAGAGTCACAGAAGCACTGGTACGTCCCCACCATGTTCACACACTTGCCATTTCTGCAGAGACTGTCACTCAACGAGCACTCGTTTACATCTGGGGAAGAATAGTCCATATCAGTTGCAATTCAGAACATTTAACAGCTTTAACAGATCAGGATCCAGAGAGAATGAGAGGCAATATTGCCAACTGGTGGCTTTCGGGTTTGCTCAATTTCTTTCTTGGTCTTGGCTCCAGTTCAAGGAATGGAGTTCTACACAGCGTGTTTAAGCTAATGTCCGTAAGATTTACCTTCTCTGACTCAGGTCTGAGAGCATTAATTACAGGGTCTGCTGTTGACATTAATTATCAAGTCTGCTATTTTCCACCAAGAAAATAAGCCGAAGAGATAATATGTTTATTTTGTTACTTTTTTATTATTTTCTTTTATAATTTTGGGTAGATTATATACTAAAAGGAGTGATGCCTTTCAAGACAGGACAAAGCCTTTTTGTGACTGATTAGAGTTGCTCCCATGAGTAGTATAATCGTTTCAGTTGCTAGATAACCCCCAAGAGGCCTGGTATAACACTCCTCTTTGGAGTCAACAGCATTACAGGCACGGAGGATTTTACAGGCTTTTACTTTTTGATTTGAAGATACTAATATAAAGGAGGAGCATTAATTTAAGAGATTCCTGGGACCCCACTTTTGCCAGGGACTGACGTTCCTCAAACTGAAGATTATTTTCCTGAGTTGAAACTCACCTAAGCATTCCTCCTGCGATGGTGACAGCTCATGCCCCGGGGGACAGTCACACTGAAAGCTCCCCTCGGTGTTGACACAGGTGCCACCTCTGCACAGCAGAGGGTTGCGTTCACACTCGTCTATATCTGCAAAGAAACCATCATGTGCAGATATAAAATGGGCATGCATAAGGGGCAACAAAGGGAAAAGCAATTCCCAGTGCCTACAAGTGACAAAATAAAAGGATTGTTTCATGGTGCTGCTCCTTTACTCATGCTGCACAACAGGGTAAACAAAAAGTTACATATCTTTATTAACTCTAAAGATGAGTATTCTTTCTCTCAAGAAAACCAGAAATTCATCATTTAAGATTTGATATTCAGTAAAACATGGGACACAAGCAAAAGCAGCAAATATCTGGACGTTGCCCTTTAGAACAATGTATTAATGCGATGTATTTTTTTTTCAATTGCTTAAGGCAACCAGACATCTGTTCATGTATGCAGTGAAATTCTTGTCTGTGGATGCAGTTATGGTGGATGTTTGTGTATCAATTTTTATCTAGATGACTCCTCAGTTTGGTAACTCTTGTGTATGCCATGGTGTGGTTAGGAAATATTCTGGCTACAGCTCATAAAGACAAACTGAATATTTGACTCACAAACCTGATAAAACCAGCTAACAGTGCAGGTGTGGACGGAGAGAAATATAAACAAAAGATGCTCAAGGGTGGAGGATGCACTCACACTTCTGGACTCCAAGGAAAGTCTAAAAGCATCACAATTTGCAGGAAAACAAGCAAAAGTGATCCTAAGACAAGATTTTTTTTAAGGTGGCTAGACACCTTTTAGTGTATCCAGACCTATTCTTTCAACTTTAAACAGATTAAAGAGACGTAATATTTTTTTTCAGGAAATGCTGTGAGAATTTCTTGAGTCCTAGGAAAAGCAATGAAAAGTGATTGATACTGCTTTTTAAACTCCAGCTTTCTATTCCTAGCTTTACCAAATATTTAGGTACCCCATTAGCAGTCTTCGAATGAATTGTGTGAAGAGCTGCTGCCATTCTAAAATATCTGTACAGAATAAGTGTCTCTTAAGGATATAAGTAATTATGATAAAGAACGAGCAAGGCTATATACTTAATTCAGTTATCTGTCTCTATAAATTGCATATCTGACTCATTTGCCCATGAAGACACAATAGTGACACATCTGAAGTGTTTAGTGTGTCAGTTCAGGTAACAGCCAGGCTTTGCACAGCAAATGCAGACTCTAGGGCATCCTGGCAACACTTACCCATGCAGTTCTTCATCATCATAAATCCACTTTCGTAGCCATCAAAGCACTCACACTCAAAGCTGCCAGGAGTGTTGACACAGGTACCACTTCCACACAAGTCTGGGGAGATCCTGCATTCATCAATGTCTATTTCATAGCAGTGGAGAGGGAGAAAAATCAAACTGGGTTTAAAGTAATCCTGCTTCTCACAGAAAAAAAAATTCACTATAAATTAAGTCTACAGAAACCAAATACAGCATACAAATCAACAAGAAAAATCAATTAGTTATAGAAGCATGTGATTATGTGATACAGTTCATGAAAGATTTGAAAGGCTGCGTCAGGGCTCTCAGGTCATAGTAAACTAGTAAACAATGTAACAAGTTTGTTTCCATTAAGTGTACTTTAAGGTCGGATTCTTAAGGAAATAATTAGGTGTAAAATATTCTGAGATATCATTCTTACAGAGGTATCAACTGACTCCATGACTACACGGCCATTGATTATAATTTGATAATTATGAAGCTATTTATCCAGGTATTATAAGCCTACATACTCCCTTTCCATTAGGAATTAACTCCTATCAAAGCTAGATTTACAGTTCACTGGTTGTCTTGTTAGCTAAGTTTGAATGAAACCTACTGCGGAAAACTATAGCAGAAAAGACAGCAGGGCTCTTTTTAAGTCACACTGGTAGAGAGTCAGAAATCCAGAAAGGAATTCTAATGTGGATATGATCCAGTGAAACAGGTCAGTGGTGAGGTGAGGACTTTGTGCCACTGTCATGGACAGGTTTCTACTGGGTGATGACACCCAGACCTCACAGATGTGTGGAAGTGTCAGATCCACGTGGCAGATCTGGGACATTACTGAGTATCTGGGCTCCTACAAGCTTTATAAAACAATTTCTTGCTGATTTGATTTAAAACAAGCAAAAAAATAATCTATTTAAGAAAACCTGCTTCTGCACAGCTGCTCAGTGGAATAATTTCATCACCACAGAACAGATGGGGAAAAAACCTTTTGCAGAGAGTTTTCTGACCTGTTCTAGTTAGCTTAGAAATAAAGTTTGTTAAACGCATTCTTCATCAATGCAATCACTCTAAAAACAAGGAAATCACCAGTTAGGGCAACATTAGCATCCAGACCAACCTCAGTGAACATGCCTTACCACCCACACATTGTAGTTACTACTCAAACACACTCATGGACGCCCGTATGTTGTAACAAAACCTCCTTCATTTTCAGCACAGAGCCACCCACAACGCAGGCATCCAAGTTCTCACAGCCACAGAACTGTCAAGCTTATCTTCAGATTTTCCAGACAGTAAAGAACAAAATCCTAAATTTGTAAATTAAACTCATATGTCCATATCTTCCTGAGTTAATGTTGCACTGGTGTCAGAATTGCTAAGGTGCCCTTGTGTGTCCTCAGCCATGAAATCTACATGAAAATTAACTTGCAGTCTCTACATTCATTTGGTAATACAATGATCAGAAAGTAAGGAACATAAATTAAGATAATCACCATATTACAACATTAAACTTGGCTTCGCTGGTGATCCTCATTGAATTTTTTTGTACTGATACAGCATGACCTGAGCATCTTAAACACCAATTATAAAAGGAGAAAAGTATTGTATTTATTAAATAATCAGTTTCTTAACGGGAAACTTGAGACTGTTGGCCATCCTGTCCGAAGATTAAGCTCTTAGAAACTGAAGGAAATGAATGGCATTAGGTTTCCAGACCACCAAGCTATGCCACAAGAGCAAGTCCCTTTAAAAAGCCCGAGATGTGGTGGAATCCCCATCACTGGATGCTTCCAAGATTGACAGGGTGCTAGGTAATCTCATCTGGGCTCTCTTTACCCAGAACAGGTTGAAGGAGTTGGTCTATTCAGGTCTTTTTCAACCAGGACTATTCCATGGTTCCAGGAAAACTGTGGAAAATGCAGGGCTTACTCACCTGTACAGTTTCTTTCCTCCATATCTAAAGTGAACCCACTGTTACATCTGCATTTGAAACTTCCAATTGTGTTTCTACATTTACCATTCATACACATGCCAGGAAACACCTTACATTCATTGATATCTAGGAATAAAAACAAAGAAATGAACATTCTTAAGCACAAAGATACATGGAATTAATGGGAATTTCCTGTTCCTTCTCATCAGTTGCACTGAGCATAAAAGGCAGGGTTTGGGTTAGAGGGGACATCCTTGGAGACTTGACTGGAGGTGAGATGTTTCCCTGCCTTTTGGACTGTTCATGCTTTATTTGGTTCACAATCCACAAACCAGTCTTTAGAAGTTTATGTTTATCAGCAGTCAAAGAAAGGCAGTGATGCTTTCAGATTTGAAATTCTGGTGTGTGTATTGTGCTCAAGTTTGCTTTATGCCACAATCAATATTCCTGGTATTCCTAAGCCAGCTTGTAAAATATACAACTATTACTTGGTTAATTGGGTTCCGTTTTTAAATTGAAACTGCCAGAGTTTTATCTGAAGTTCAGTTTTCATAATAATATTTTTTTCTTTTCTGGAATATCAAGTGTAATGCTTCACCTCTCTTCAATGTGGGGTAACACAAACTAAAAAGGATCTTGCACAAGACAAGACTCTTGTGATATTGTTTTCTGAGGCAATGTCCTTAACTGAGAATCATCTTCAATGAAATAAACATCTACATTTGCCTTTCTGCAAATGGAATACAACAGTAGTCCAAATAAAAAAAAAGAAACAGGAACACAAATCTCAGAAAATCTCAGCCTAGACAAGACTTATGAAATAATTTATTTTTTAAATTACAAAAATGTTGATAAAATTATTGTTGCTACTGTTGTTGTTGTTATTTTTTCCTATTTCTACAGTAAATCAGCAACAAAAAAATCAAGAGCTTTGCCTGAGAGTAACAACCCCTAAAAATCAAAGTTTATTTATGGTGGAGCAGAGGTCCAATCTGTTGATAGTTTTCTCAAGCAACTCAAAATATTCCAAGACAAATGCTTCAGAATATATCCTTAAAAAAAAAATACTAACAGAAAAAAATAATACTAACGAATTCCTGGATCACCTGAGCTTCTGGACATAGAAAACTACAGCTATTCTTCTCAGTTTTCAGCCACCTGAAGTAACTTGGGTCTGGTTTCTTAACATTTTCCAGCCTATTCTCATTTTTTCTGTCGCTCTACAGCAGGTGAAGCTGGAAAAAACTGGACAAAATACTTTTATTTACTCCTTTATTACTGCAGATCCTTGTTGTCACTGCCTCATGATCATGATGCAACAGACACCCTCTCCTTTTAATCACTCACTGATTTTGCAAACCAGAGAAAGAATCCATCCTTCTTCAATCTTCCAAAGAGCACTGGTGAAATTTTAATAACATTTTCTGTTTACATCTAAAATAAATGAGTTCACAGACAGTCTGATGCTCAGTTCACTCCATGCAAATCACTAGCTTAACAAACATGCACGTTTTGCATTATTTTCATAATAAAGAGCTCCTCTCCTTTCAGGAATTTATTTCTTCTCCTTACCCAGTTCAGACTTTGCACCTTTTGCTCTCAAGCTCCCATGAAAGCAGAGAATACCTTTATCCCATCTCTTAAGCAGACTTAACAAGCAGCCTCTAACCCCAGAATTTCCTCAGGATACCCTCTTGGATGCACCCACAATTCATCCTCAGATACCACAATGGATGCCTTAGGATTTAGCTTTTATGTTTTTCAGATCCTGTACTGCTTTAGTGTATAGCTCTAAAACATCATAGCCTGTCATCTACTCTTCTCCCATTTTATCCAGGAAAAACAATTCCTCTCTAGGTCTGAAACTCAAGGGCACCTGTCTCAGGCCCCAGAAGTGTAAATAAAAGTGAGCTGGGGAGGGAGCAAACTTGGTGTAAATTACTTCATTATTTGAAGCTGTAATTGGAGGATTAACACCTGATATGTAAATGGAAATTCTGGACAAACAAACTCTTAATTGTGTGATGAACTGTGGCTGCTGTCCATCTTGACTGTGGCCTCTTTCAGAGGCACAAGGCCCAAAGTGTACCTAATGAAGGCCTTCAATAAATACCTGCTTTTATTCTCTTGATCTTGTCTAGCCTCTGCTCTAGGTAGCCACCCCAAGTCATCAGTACCATCAGCCCTTTCAGCCAAATGCCTCTCAAGCACAGCAACAAGTCCCTCAAACCCTGGAATTCCCTCAGGATACTGCCAGGGGACCGCACCCACCATTAACCCTCAGGCACGAAGCATTCACAAAAACCAACTCTCACCTTTGTAGAACGGCCTGCCAGTGAGAACATCGCCCCTGTTGGAGAAGCCGGGGCCCCTGGGGCACAGGGCCCGGTGCTGCTCGGTGCCGGGCTCGGGGCAGCGCTGGCAGCCGGAGCCCCAGGCGGCCCCCACGGCACAGCAGCACGAATCCATCCGGAGCCTGCCGGGCACGGGCTGCACGCATTCCTCCTCCTCCCACCGCAGGTAGCACTGCTCCGTGCGAATATCTGCGTCCCACAACAACAAACAGGTGTTTATGCCTCTCCTCAGCTGCTTCTCCGTTGAGGCCTGGGCGTGAGGCCTCAGTCGGAGTTGAGCTAAAAGATGAATCCTGGGCACTCTTTGATTAACACCGTCAGTATTATTTAGATAAGAATAGATGACAAAGATGCTTATGCTAGCTCTGTATAACCTTGTGTAGTTATCTACAAAAAGATGAACCATTTTAAGAAACTTTCCTAACTGCCATTGATGCCTGAAGGATTTTACCTTGGATATTTTTCATATATGTATTTTTAATATAATCCTGCACCACGTAGTTATACACTACGTGTTTAGTGCATAACTCTAAACTCCACACCCAGTGTGAGCTGCTGCTCTCCCATTTTGGTCAGACACAACAATTCCTCTCCAGCCTGGGAACAAAGGACACCTCACTGTCTCAGGCCCCAGAGATGGAAAAAAAAGTGACTTGGGGAGGGAGCAAACTTGGGTAAATGACTTAATTACCTGAAGCTGTAACTGGAAGATTAATATGCAAATGGACCAAACTTATAAAAGTGTGAAAATCCGTGACCCATTGTCCATTTTTTGAGTGTAGTTCCCGGGGGGATTTGTCTGCCCAAAATGTACCTGAAGGCCCTTCAATAATTATACCCAGTTTTTATTCCCTTAATTTTTTCTGGCCTCTGCTTATAGGTAGCCCTGGAAAAGGCATCAGTTCCTTCATGAATAGAGGCCTGTTTGTAGGGTATTTTATATTTTAGGGGAAACTCTCCAAGCTGAGGCCTGGGCCCTGGCCAAGCCCTGGTCCCTGCTGGTCAAGATGTGTGCCATCACATCCAGGAGTTTCTGTGCTAAAAGTATATAATCAGTCACTTTGATTTGGTGATTTGGGACTATAAAAGCTGGACCCACTTTTGGGGTGGAGACCTCAGCTACGGGTGGACACACTGAGTAGGATTTTGCCAATTGTTGGGAAGAGTTCTCCAGGTCCTCGCTGTGAATGAGACTCCACAGGGACTGAGGATCTGGATAGTAGTAAAGTATTTGGGCAATTGGTGATGTATCTTTCTCTAGCACTATCATTTCTCTCATATAGTAATGATTAGGTGCACCATCTTGCTTACTTTTGCTGGTAGCTAAAGCCAAGCGTGTAGTTTTATTGAATGTATTATTTTACTTTTGTGTTGCCTTCATATTCTTAGCAAAATAAGACCATTCTTTCCATCGGTGTCTGTGTTTTTTAAATTGCCCCTGTCAATTGGCAGAACACAAGCACACATCAACGCTCAGCTCCTGCTCAGGATTCTGCATTTCTGCACAATGTTCAGCCATTTGAAGTTGCTAATATTGCACTAGAGTTAAACCTCTGTGTCTTTCTTGTTCCACATAAAGGTACAAGAATTTCTTTTGCTGCCTCCCAATATCAAGATACACCCTTACTCTCACATGACTGTGCTTTTTAGGATTCTGTGTGTATCTGACAGGGCACATACATGTATTTCTTTACTGTACCAAGTATTCTCACTTTCAAAATGATCCTTTTATTTGATGGGACAGACACGTGTATTTCTTTATTGTATCAGGCATTCTGACTTATGAAATGACCCTTTTGTGGCTCTTGAGGTTAAAAAAGGAAAAATTAAAAATTCCTCCCTATATTTATGTTACTGAATTAATTAATTTAATAGTGCAGTGAATACAGATTAAAAATAAAAGAGCTGCCTGTTGTAGGCTTACTGTAACATCAGTTAGCAGGGGAACACAATAGGGTTTCCAGAAAAGTTAATCATGGTTATGACACTCAGGGGTCCATCCCATTAGCAGCAAAGCAGGTCAACCAGAAGACAAATCAACCAAGTGTGCAGGCAAAATCTTGTACTTGTGTACCCAAATGTCAGAAAAATAACCACACTCTGGCCTGTACTCAGGAAAAAAAAGGCCAATTTGCACCAGCATATTTGTGCTCACCATCCATCAACCACGACACTGCTGCTCCTGAGCAGGAGTCAGAGCAGGGACAGCACTTTAGCACAGCCTGCTGACTTCACTGAGGGCAAAACAAGCCTCAAAACAAACTCGAAGGAACTAACAGCTCTTCTCTGATACTTGATATTTGACAGATATTTGGTATCTGAGCAGGCACATTATCTGGGATGATTCAGAAATAAACCACGCTTTCTTTCAAGCCCCTCGAAGAACGGATTTGGAGAGCTGTGGGACACAGCTGTGACAGTGGGGTGTGCTCTTACCTAAACACACTCGCCCTGTGCCGTCCAGGGTCAGCCCCTCGGGGCACTCGCAGTGAAAGGAGCCTCTGCTGTTGATGCACCGCCCATTGGGACAAACCCCCGGGAAAACCTCACACTCGTTTATGTCTGTCGGGGACACAAAGAGTTCAGTTACCTGCTGATTCCAAGGGGAAAGCTACAGCTCTATGGAGAATTTTAAGTGACAGGAAGGAAATAACACAACAAATCCCCTTTTATCACACTTAGGGAAAAGTGGCATCTCGAGTAAGAAGCAAAAACTTTACCTTCACAGGTAACACCCTTCACTCTGGCAAATCCTCTTGAGCAAGCTGTGTCTGGAATCAAGCCAAAAATATATTGTTATTGCTTTAGAGTGACAGGAAGGCAGGAGCAGAAAATTTTAAAATACATCTATCTTCAGAATTTGCCAGTAATTTCACTGGGTAAGGTGGGGGCTGCTTTAGCCTCAACCAAGAAAAGTATTGACTCATACATGCTATTTAAAATAGGTGAATATTGAGGAAATTAAATCTTAGACCATCACTTTCTCATGTGCTTTCCTTAGTGAAATGATCAGCATCTAATCAGATCAGTCTCTGCATTTACATGTAGCTAAAACGTAAAACTCCTTTAACAGGCCTGAAGGTTTAAAACTGTAGTAATGTCAATTTTGAACTTATTTTTTCCCCACCAAATAATAATGGATCTGAGCAATGAGATTAATTCAGGAGATGCAAGTAAAATGTAGCATCATAAAACAATTTGAGAGCTTGCTGTAATTTAACTAGCTGCAGAATAGGAGATTCAGGGCCCAAATACACCCAACCTGAGCTAACTGTCTGCCTAGACTGATTAGGTTTTGATCAGTTTTACTAGTCTAACCTGACCATGCTGCTTCCTGAAGTCCAAAGGAACAGCTTTACTGCACTGCAGAGTTAAGAGTTCTGCTGGATGCTGCTTGCTCTGGGCTTGTTAGGGCGGGGATACGTGTGCCCACAGTTACTGTTCCAATTAAAAATGAGAGGCTAAAACATCTTGACACCAGCTCAGCTGCCAGTGGCATTTTTCATACCTTTAGGGGATCAGTATTTTTTAGAGTACAGTTGGCATTGCTGCTTCCAGCTTCTATAACCAGCCCTGCAAGCTTGATTTCTCCAATCAATAATGGTACAAAAGCTACATATTTGAAAAGAGCTGGGAAAAATGTGTTAACAGCCCACAACATAAAAAGTCATCCAGAACTTTACCAGGTATTTCACTTTACTGTTTTAGTCCTTTACCTCCCTATTCCAGTCAATACATAGTCCTTGTGGAGATGAAACATATAGTAGCCATTAAGAGGTTTATTCACATGCTATTTCCTGGCATGCTTCAAAGTATTAGAATGATCTCTGATGGTGGAGATTACAAGTCTAAAATAGGTAACTTCTAAAGAAGACAAGTTCTTTTCATAGGTTTTTGGGAAAGGGATTGATTTTAGTGGTTTTTTGTTTGGTTTGATTGATGGGGTTTTTTTAATTCTGTTTTTTAGGGGGTGTTTTTTTGTTTAGGTTTTTTTATATATACAGAGATGATAAGAATCTACTAGTGATACTTATTCCCTTCTGTCAAAAGATGTAGGATATTGGAGCATACCCAATTCACACCGTTCACATGGGCTGCCCCAAGCTGCTCCTAAGGTAGCACAGCACTCAGATTTCAGCGTGGCACCATTGATGTTGACTTCACAGTGGCTGTCTCGGATATTAAGCCAGCAAGTCCCCTTCAGGCTGTCTGCAGCAGAACAGAAAGCAAAAAGAATACAGAACTGTCACAGCCAGAAGAGCTGGTGTGCCACATCCATGACACCAGCAGGCAGAGTATCAAGGGAGCACAGGCCCTCTTTAAAAAGAATAAACTTCTATAAGAGCAATTTTGTACACATTTTAGTTTAGAGCTGGTGTAAAGGGATAGCACTATCACTAAAAGTGACCAACAAAGAACACTGTCTGAGGCATTTTACAACCCACAGGTCCCACAGGTAGCGGAGGTCTTCCAGACACTGCAGTGGATTTATTAATTTACTTCAGCAAGTAAGTTTTACCTTCAACACCTTTACACCTCCCTATCTTTACAAGGCTACTCTCACATGGTGCAACATTTCTTGAGACAGGCAACAACCCTGGTGATCAGACAGCAAAAACAGCCTGTAAAGTCAGACCTAAACTAGGAGATCAGCCTGGGCAGGGTTTAAATGTAGGTGCATACTCAGAGTTCAAGGCTAAACAAATTAATTTGATGAATAATGAAAAGAGAACAGGATTTGGGTTTAAAATTTACTTGCACTGTATGTGCAAAAAGCCAGATATATTACCAATACCACGTGCTCAGGAACAATGTGCTTCAGACAATCATTCCAACTTATTTTCTTCCAAACAGCTTCAACTTTTCTACCAAGCTGTCTTATTAAAAAATGATGTGGACCACAGGGAGCACAACCTTTCTTTGGTAAAAGTAACTGGAAAAAAACTTGCCCAACAATGTGAGTGAAATCAGCCTCAGAAACTGGGCAGGGTATTTCATTAACAGTTAAGTGTAAAACATTTGTTTTATTTAAGTTAACAGTGGTCTCAAACGTGGGACAGAGCTCCACATTTGAACAAGTGCATAAATATAGAGCTCAACATTATTTCCTTTTACTTGCCAACTTTATAGGAGTGAAAAATCAAAACCAGCATCTCAAAAAATATTTAAATTCTACAAATTAGCAGGTGCTTCTGTTCACACCAGCTGCATCCACACTATCCCACCAAAGTCTGCTTATCTTTTTCAGGCTATTCCTTTATTTTGCATTGACTCTTTTGTCTAGACAAAAATCTTTGGTGAAAGAGTTATTATCCAACATCAAAGCATTCCTTTTGTTGCTCTTATCTCTTTGATTCTGTCTTGAAGAAGAATATATGCATACTATAGGCAGATGGCATCCTACTTATTGTGCACTGTATGAACTCCACAACTCTTGACTGAAAATATGCATAAAAAGCATGTAAAAGTGTGTATTTCAAAAAAGCACAAATGGGAGTGTCCTTAAGGTATGGGCAATTCCCAAAATAGCAACGAAACACTTGTATACTTCAAATATGCTTCAAAAACAATTCCCCTGGTTATTTTCCCTCCACAAGCACAGTCTTAATATTCCAAAAGCTGCCCATTGGGAAGCACAGTATGTCAATATCATTGCTGAAAGTTTTTACTGTAACTGCTGAACTTACAACCCTCATTTGCTGAAGGTTTGAACTTAAATCTGAGTGCTAACACTGTGAATTGCATTTTTACTGTAATTTGAGCAAGGCATTTTCTCTCTGCCCAGGAAAGCTCACAGAAAGAGACAAACGGCTCACATCTATGCTGAATAATCTGGTACTGATTCTGGTTCTGACATGAGAACAAATTTGAAAGTAAAAAAAACTCAAACTCGTCAGAGTCGGACATTACCTTACTTGGATCAGTCCTATCAGAACACAAAAATCCTAAACCTCAATAGTATTTTAGCCTTTCATTTAGGTTTAGGAATAAGGTATCTGTTGTTATAGCAGTGCTTTACAGAAGCAATCTGATAAAAAAAATATATTCAATAGAAAATCTTTCTCTACAGGGATAATGGATGAAAATCAACTTGAAATTTAAAATGGCATACATTTGATAAAAATGTTTTCAAGTTTTTCCACACAGTAAGCTACCTGTAATCTCCAGTCCCTCAGTCACTTTTCAGTAACCCAGCCTGCCTCCCTCTCCTTGCTTCCAATGCCAATGAAATTTTGGCCAAGGTTCAAAAACTGGGCTTTAGCAGTAAAAATCTGTACATCTTGCATTAGCTCTACTTCTGACCTTTCTGTCTTAACATATTCACACTTGTAGTGGGAAAACATGGTTCCTCAGACAATTTTTGTCAACATGAAAAACTAATGATGAAGCTCACAGTATGATCCTGTTCTTCAGTTTTTATCTGACTACTCAGCTACTTTTTGTTTACATTCTATGTTATTTATCACTGCTATTCAGGCCAAATGGGACCTCATACTGTAAACAATCCAATGAAAACCATTTGCAAAGTGAATCCAGAACACTGCTATAATTAGGCTCTTGGTGAACTTGTGGCCCCTTTGGATGTAAGAATACAAGATTAAAAATAAGAGGTACAAAAAGCATAGGTTAGTGTGGCTATACCAAGAAATTAGCACAACATGAAAATTACAAAAACAATAATAAACTTCAACAGCCAGTGATGCTACAAGGAGATATAAGAGAAGACTTAGGCACAAAGTCTACTTAAAAAACACATTAAGGCATGGAAGAATTCCACCATTAAACAGAAACTTGAATCTTTGCATTCATTTTTCCATCTTAAGAAGATCCTGACAAGGCATGAAATTCAAACGGAAAACATCAAACAAATCTGTCTGAAAACAAAAGTAACATTTAAAATTAGCATCACCCACTTAATAATGGTACCCACTTGTTAATGACACTGCAGTACAGTTGGTGCACATAGCCTACAATAATTTCAATTATGCTATACAAACAATATGAAATAATGGCAGTTTATGAACACCTGTGAAGGACAGAAGACTGCAATCCATTTGAATTTTCTTAGAAATGCAAGGAAAACAAACATTATTGAATGTTACTCCAATAAAATCTCTGCAATATTCTGCTGTTTTTCCAAAAGGATCCTTAAAGGATGTCAACACTTTTATATGTATGTAGAATATGTCTCTGTGTGTGTGTATGTATTTATTTATAAAAAGGGAAAATAAAAGGAGGAAATACCCACCAATACAAATCAGTCCTGTAGGGTCCAACTTGCTGGCAGAGGAACATTCACAGTGGAACGACCCAAGGTTGTTCCTGCAGGCACCATTGACACATGGGCTGCTTTCACATTCATTTATATCTGTAATCCAGAGACAAAAGACATTATTAGAACTATAGAGTGCTTCTGAGGAGTATTGCACAGAAATTAATACTCTATAAATGCTGTTGTGGACTGTGAGGGGCCAGGACTGCCTGAGATATTTGCCCCTCCACTCCTCCCAGCAAGGCATTCAAAAGATACAGGGACAGACAGGTAGCCCGTATTTTTGAAGTGCACATATTTGGGAAGTGTTAATTAAATGGCCCTTTTATACAAGGACAGTTAATGTCCAACACCACGGGCCATAAAGTTCTCCAGCATCAATTACAACTGTCCCGTGAGAAAACAAAACTCTTTTTTCACAGAATGCAAATGCATTCCCAGCCACACCATGCAGAGCACAAACAAAGCCCTCATTGTTTCTGCCATTTATGGTTCCATGAGAAGAATTAAGAAAACCCTGTCAGAAGCAAAATATCACAATGCTGGCTGCAATTCTCTAGTTATGGAAACGTTGAAGAAACAGCACTTGCAACTGGAATACTGTAAATGGTACTTCTCTTTAGCCCCAAAATCCTGTTTATTATGCCTCTGAGGTTTTTAAGCCTGTTCACATGCAAGAATAGGACCCCTGCAGGCAGCATTAGTTGCTGATTTTTTTCTTTTAAGTGGAATCAATTTTAAGATTAAAACAATACAAATTCTCTCCAAGAAGAATTGCTGATGCATATCCACCATTTCTTTCTGAACCCAAATTAAATTTTTTATATGCATCCTGAATCAAGCCATATATTCTAATCCAACCAGTTCCCTTTGGCAGGCCAGAAGTAAAAAGATGTTTAGTGCTTGCTTATGTTTGCTAGCAGTGCTTGAGGAATATCTTGTAATATCTATAAAGTAAACCATCTTAATTTAAATTGAATATAACCTAATGCAGTATTTACCTAAGCACCAGAGATCGTAATAACATCAAGAGATAATTTTCAAGACAGATAGAAATGTCCTCCATATTTTTAAGTTTTCCAAGAGATACAATTTGCTATTTTGATATGATGCATCAAGCCTTCATTTCACTTGAGATGTGCATCACAGGATGCAATAGGTATTTAAATATATATAATTTAATAATATGCATGTATTATTAAAAAAAAAAAAAAAAAGCAAGAGATAGAGATAAAAATGCCCAGAATCAGTAAACTTTGGAAACTGTGACGTCTTTCTTCATGCCAAAAGCAAGCACTTAATTTAAAAGCCAGCTTTTGCAGATCCTTTACTTAATGGACTTATCTACAAAGAGCAAACAGGACTTGTCTTTGACTGTCAGCAACTTTCTGAACAACAACAGAGCTTCATGCTTCTGAAGCCTATTCATAAACTGTGGATTGCTCATTTTAAAGCAAAATCATACACAGATACAGGGATGTAAAACCTAAGAGGCTTTATCAGGTCAGGACAATGTGCCTCATTGTTAGTTCTGGCAGAATAAGCTCCGAGTCCTTCTGCATGCAAGCTGGCAACCAGGAGTCCTCATCAGCAATTATCTGCTCTGCACCAAGGCCTTCTCCTCTCTGTGAATATATTTAAACTCTATTACCTCAGTTTTTTATTACCCAGGGAATGCTCCCTGCCTCTGTTGCTTCCCACTCTCTCCCCAGCCAGCAGCACCTGGTGGTGGGGAGTGTTCTCTGCTGCTTTTGCAGAGAAACCAAGTGGTTCTTAAAATCATAAATCACACTGACACAAAAAAAAGGAATCTTAAGTATGTACATTATGTGAAATAATCCTCTGAACAGAAATGCTCTGGGAGAAAGATACACTTTAGCTTCCTCTCCATCTGCCATCTTGCTTTCAGATGTTTGTGTAGCTTTAAAAAAAAGTGAGAAAAAATTAAAAGGACAGGACAAACTAAGAAAACTGAAGTGATGTATTCTCTGTCCAATCAATCACGAGTATTCCTCCCTTCTTTTACTAAGTGGTAACATCAGAGAAATTTCCATGGGGGACCAGGCATCATCTGTGAAGGTACTTAAAGCTGAAAATGGGTGATTTTTATGTAAAGTGTCACGCTGTTTTAACATTTGGCAGCTGTTAAAAGACCTCACACAGGTTTGCACAGACACAACCAACGTGCAAGACAAAGTAGAAACCAGACAAGTGCCACTGTCCAAAACATTACTTCAAGAAGATGCATGAAACTTTAAATTGCTTATGAGGTTATCATGCTCATCTTTAATTTGCTCTGGCATTTAGAGAGGTAGGTTTACAACCAATTTTCTTCTAAGAAAAGACATCTTTTGATTCAAATTTTCAGAGTTTAAACCAAAACCTGACAAAAACTAAGTGAGGGCCACCCCTGGAAGCCAATATCCCCAGAACTCCAACCAAAGAGGGGAGTAAGTGGAGATAGAGGGGCCAAAGTTCAACACCTTTTGAAAAGTAGAGGCAGCTCTCTTGGCTTCATGGGCCATGCTCCAGGCCTTTCTGCTTTTGATATGCTTTAGCACTGTGCTAAGGAAGGAGAAAAAAAAAAAGGAACAAAATCCCAAACCCAATGAATTTGGATAGTAATAGGCTGGTAAGAGCGAATTTACTACACCCCAATATCACCATCCAGGAAAAAAAAGAAAGACTAAAAGATGATATGAAGTGCATTTCAGCATTAGTGCACTGCTGAATCAAGTGAAAAACTATCATATGTACAATGTAAACAAACTCCAAAAATTGTTTCCCTACACCTTCCCGGAATAATGCTAAGAGGTAATTTTTTAAAAGAGTAAGCAAGAAACCAAATGGATTTCAACACTGTTACGTATGGTAAAAAGAAACACACTATGAATGGAGAATTGAGGTGTGTTTTAAAATTTTTTTTCTCTTAAGTGAAGCGAGTGTACATTGTAAACGTCAGAGAAATAAAAATTGAAACAGTCCGCTGTACATTCCTGGAAATGAACTTCAAAGCACATCTGGTTTACATTTAACTAGTTATGTCACTGGAAACACAAACTAAACCATGGAGCTTGTCATAAAAATCTCAACTTTCATGGACTGTGGAGCCTCAAACAAGTCTCCCACTCCTCGCAACAAATTGATAAAAAATTTCAATTGATCTACAAACAAAAACAGTGAAGGGTTTTGTTGTTTCTTCAGAGTTGCTGATGACAGTTGTATTAAACATTTCTTGGTGACAAATAAGCATCAGAGCATTTTTAAGTGCTCAACACAGAGCTCCTGGCTATAGAAAGTTTTTACAACCAGTGAACTTGTAACTCCAAAACGAATTACGAGAAACAGGATTTGGGCAGAAAGAGAATAATTTCTTACTCTGCTGCCAACCCAGCATTACTACTGCCTACCCAACATGTATAAAAAAGCAACACATTTAATAGGTTTTACAGACACTTTTTACACAAAATCCCTCTGACCAGTTTTTTTTACCTCACTGGCTAAATTTAGACGTCAAGCTAACAACGAGGTTCAGGATGTATTAATAAAAACAGTATCATTACCATTAAGCAATAAATCCAAGTCTACCATTTGAAAACGTAGATACATTTTATTTCAACAAGATTGGCTGGGTTGTCTGCATTCTGGCTCCTCATCCATCCAGCTTTAGGTCAATATTTAATGCTCTGATGTTCTTGGTAGCGAGCACCTCCCATAGTACATCAGCTTTTCTGTCTAGATGATTTCTCAAGAAATATGCACATTAAGGGCACACAGTACGCTGTCTGCACAGGCAGAAATCTTCCAGTGCACAGACACTAATGACAGAGACAGACCCTGGAGAATGAATTCCAGAGCACTGTGGGCAGATAGGAACTGAGACAACTTGGCACAGAAAGCTCTATAAATCCATGAGGGCTGGCACAAGAAAAGCCCGGCTCTGGACAAGTGGTACCAATTTGTAACATGCAAAAAGAGCAAGAACTAACTTTTAAAGGTGACCTCTGAAACCCACACGTTTTAAAATATAAAGGAATATAATTTCTTTTGCATAGAAGCGGTGAAGGTGTTTTGTACAGAACTTGTGAATGATTTTACACTGCCGTAATCTGAACCATTTCCACTTTCCTATGTGTTTGCTTAGCAGTTGATAGTGTGTTCCAACAGCAGTAACGTCTATCTGATCAATAAAAATAATAAGGAACTGAGGACAGCAATATCTTCCACCACTTCAGAAAATTTGGATGATTACCGTGGTTTACATAGCAAGTGTTTTACAGCCTCCCTATCACTCAAAGAAATGCAGAATCATTTACTACAAAAACTTTCTAATGATTACAAAAACCTTTTTTTACAAACTGTGGAACCAAAGAAAAAATAAAAGAGAAGACGAGTAAAATTCTACTACTCTGAGTACTAATTAAAAGTTGGCACATAAGGTAATGATTTCAATTTTACCTTTTTTTTGGGTACAGTTTTCCATGCATTTTTTTAAATAATTAAAATTTATCATTATTTTCCGCTATATGACATTTTTGCTGTTTTATCATCTGTGTTAAATAGTAATATAAGAAAGCAAGTTTGATTATAGTGTAAAGGACAATTTCAGTATTCCTAGGCAGTAACACCCAGGCCCTGGAATGCATCACAGATAACAGGATTGTATCTAGAATTAACTATCACCACAGACTGAAGGGAGAGAAGAAGGTAAAAAAGAAAAAGGAGACTCTGTGATCAAGACACACCCTTCCCTAAATGACAGACATGGTGTTCCTGCTACATGATCAAAGGCAAGCACGTATTCCCCTCTACTGCAGTTTAGAAATGCTGTAGCTAAGCAAAGGAAAACATTATCATATAAAAATTAAATGATTCCTTTGAAAGAAATCCAACAGCAATATCTAACGCACTAAAAAGCAGAGAAATTAAAAGAGAATTGTAAAGATTTATGCAGCACCACAGCTCTCTCTTTTCCTCTGGTGTCTGCCATCACTCCCGTTTTGCTTTGACGTGACACAAGAAACAACAAATGTGGCAAGAAAGAACAAATGTGTTCCTCACCTTCACAGGTGTCAGTCTCCGAGCTGAACAGGTAACCCTTGGGGCAGGAGCAGCTGTAGCTGCCCGGGCTGTTCCTGCAGAGCCCGTTGTCACACAGCAATCCATTCACAGAGCACTCGTCGATGTCTGCAGGGACAGGAGACAGACCACAGCCAAAAATTACAGCTCCTACCCTCAAAGCTCTAATCCACTTCCAGGTTCTTCCTGAAAAAATTTCTGGTCTGCCTTTATAGTTGTTGATTTTTTTTTTTTTCATTAGCAAACTCAAAAATTAGTTCACGGTTAGTCTTAAAAGAATAATTATGTTTTCCTGCAACGACCTTGGTCGTTTGAGTTTGGTCAATAACCTTGGTCAAATGACAATGATCTTTGTCATTTGTATGACTACACCGTATAAATTCACGAGATCTATTTGCTTTGAAAATGGTATTTTAACTATTTATTTTTTTTGAAACACACGAACAGCAGTGTGTTGTTAACTGTTCTAACTCTGTTTTACAGGCTAAAATTGTTTTTGTTATCCATGAAGTGGATTAAAATGTATCTTGTACAGTTCATGTATGGCAGCCATCTCAAGAGTGCACATGTACCTCCCCTCCAGAAGAACACTATTTAAAAAAACCTCATGATTAAGACCAGGATATCAAGCACACTGACTTGGAAAATCCCATATATTAACATAATTCCCTGAACTCCTCTTAAACTAACTGAAAACAATTCTAATAAAAAGTAATGTGTCTTCCTCATGGCCCTACTTTTTATTCTATGAAAGAAGAAAAAATACAATTTTAAGCCTTTCCCTTTAATGCCCATCACATGTCAAAATAACTGATGTTTCTAGAAGAATTTTAATAAGATAAGTCAGGGTAAAACATTTTATCCTGCTTCTGGTTGTCTCCTCTTTATTAACTGCTTGATTTCCCAAACCTAATACTGCAACTGAAATCTTAAAGCAAATAGATTTTTAGAGACTTTTTAAGTTTAAAAATATAGAAGAGAAGTGAGAATGCAATATAACTGCAATCTGGAGAATTTCTGTTCCCCCAACTACTTTAGATTTTCTAAGCTGTGCTTATTCCTGTAGGATTCAGACAACAAAGCCTAAATTTCCCCAGATAATGAATCCAAGGTTTAAGTCTGGCAGTCATGAATGAAAAAGAGTTCCCCTTTACTAAACTGTCCTTAATCTAACTTCACGTGATTTCAATCAAGGAAAGGACACAAATTTGTGAACTGACATTTTCGAGAGCAGTTTTGAGCTTGTTGTCAGACAATCCTTTAGCCCAAACTGTGCAGTGTGATGAGTGCATTATTTCATTAGAATCTCATGGAATAACTTCAGATTTGGGCTCTAACCTGTTGTGATATGCTCTGTAAAAACCCTGAACAATGTAGCTCATGATTTAAACCTACTCAGACCTGACAAAAATACTATCTGCATTCTGACTGATGACCATTTTTATTTCCTGGCATCTCATAAACTGTCATTAATTAAAATCTGTCAACCTTCGTTATCTGAGTGTTCCAGTTAAGTTCTTTTATGGAAGAATTCTATCCAAGAATAAACACATCCTCACATTCAGCCAGCTTTATTTAAGTAAATATATAGATTATACTAGCACTTACCTAATCCCAAGAGTAACTAGATAAATAAAACCCCTTCCCATAGAATCCGCATGGAGAATGAATACTCCATGAAGCATTTTAAAAATAAAAAACACCAATACTTTCCTGCAGCAGTGCTTTTCCTGCCAAAAGGTCATATTTAGGGCTTTAGGAAGTAACTAGATGCAAAGTTCCTTTATTCAAGCAGATGAAGGGAGACACTTTATTTACTTTGTGTTTCTTTTGCATCACCAGGAAGGAATGTTTGATATGAAAACTATACCACAACTGTATAGATCAGGTTTTCCCAGCAAAACTGGTGGAGTTTTGTTGGTCACCAATAGTAGTGACAGGTCAGTAAACCTTTAAGTGCAAAGAGCAATAATTCACCAAAATAAACACAGTACTTAGGGACAACACTTTGGACATCCTGATGGTTTCAGACAGATTTCCATTAGCTTTTAATTTAAACAAACTTCGCCCTTCTGCTTGAAACTACCAGATTATAAGCAACGTCATTGTACAACACGCTTGTGGTATAACTCACTTTTTTCCCACTGGATTTCAAGTATGGACATGAATAATAAAATAAATTAGATGGAGAGCGAAACCTGAAGTGTTTCTTCCTGCTTACACTTCCCAAACAGCAACAGTCACCCACCAAATGACAGGAAAATATAAAATAAGAATAACAATTCTGCAGTGATTGAGGAAAGCATCATTCCAGGTTTTTTACATTTTGATTGTAGCTTGAAGAAGATGTCTTGTGACCTGAATTCTGTCAGGTCAAATAAGCATCAACACAATGGTAAATAATTCAGCCACAATAAAAAAAAAACCGAAAATGAACAACTTACCCACACAGTTGGTTCCAGCAGGATCAGGCTCGTAGCCACTGTTGCAGTTACAGCGATAGCTGCCACGCAGGTTTTCACAAACCCCATTGGAGCAAATATCAGGATCCAAAGCACACTCGTTAATATCTGCATGAGCACAACAACAGAAGACGGTCAGACACTGACAGGCATGACAAACCTGTTCCTGTGAGAGGTGTGGGCAGCACCTGATGCTGGAGCTGTCAGTCAGAGCCAAGGCACAGCACAGGTGCAGCCCAAAGGCTGAAACAGGTGATTTTCTCCTATATTTGACACTAGAAGGCCAAACCTGGACTACTGTGTCCAGTTTTGGGCCACTTTACATAGCCCCACTCCTCAAGCCTCCTAATGCCCCTGCAGAACCCTGTCATACTCTAGGCACTCCTTGCCAAACTCAGTCCCAGAGTGTCCTAGCTTTCCCAATCCCATGCCTACACACCTCGGCAGCTTTCCTCTATTCCTCACAGCATTCTTCCCTGGTTCCACTGACTGTGCATTGCCTTCTTACTCTTCAGTTTGATCCTTACTCAGCCATGCTGGTCTTTGCCTTCCTTGCCTGATTTCTTACAGATGTGAGCAGAGAGCTCTTGTGATCTCAAGAAAACGTCCTCAAAGCTCTCCTCTGCTCCTTTAAACCTGAGGGCAGTTTCCCAGGGAATCCCACTCACTGATGCCTTAGGCAACTGGAAGTTCATGCTCATGAAATTCAGGGTGCTGCCTTGACTCCCCACCCGGCCCACACCCCTCCAAACTCATGCTAAGTTCCAACAGGGCATGATCAGTGCAGTCCAGGCTGCCATCAGTCTGGACATCACTAATTAGTTCATCTGTGTTGGTAATCAACAGGTCGAGTAATGCCTCTGCTCTGTTTAAACTATCACCTGGATTACAAAATTTTCCCCTCAGGGTGCTCCTGGAATACACAGAGCTCATGTCAGTGTGGCTAAATTCCCTTACCACTGATCCCTAGCATCAGTGCCTGAGGTGTAGGAAGAGGAAGGGACTAGATTTGTTCAGCTGAAAAGAGGGAGTGGAGTATCAGAGGGACTTCTAACAGCACCTCTCTGATTTTAACAGATGATTACAGAGAAGATGGAGCCAGATTCTCTCTGAAGTGCACAGAAACACGGCAAGAGACAACACTTGGAAGATTCAACAGTAGAAATTTAAATTAAGCACCAAGGAAAACAATTCTTCACCACGAGTGTGGCTAAGCACTGGGCTTTTTTCAGCTCAAAGAGGCTACAAGAACTCCATGCTTGGAGATTTTTCAATTTCCACCAGGCAAGGCCTTGAGAAAGGCTTCAACTTTGATGATATCTTTGCTCTGAGCAGAAGGTTAGGTTGGATGACCTCCAGATATCCTTTCCAACCTAAACTGAAAGGAAACTACGTGTTTGTAAGAAAAAGCTTGATGCAACATACCTAGCCTGTGCACCCAGTGCCTGTGGTTTACTAGGTAAGAAGTTATAAATTATTAGGTGATACAAGAATTTTCCTAATACAGAAGTAATGCATAAGTCAAAACTACAGCGTATTCAGTCCTATAAGAACTTATTGGAAATTTAAAATTTTTTCTCAGACAGATGGAACAGGATGATGGATGAGTTATATTCCCTGAACCTACAGTCCCATATAAAATTTCTGCTGTAGTTGGAAAAGTCCAAAATATTCATATAAACTATAAGCAGAGTAACAGACTAATTTTAATATTTCTTGCCTCTGAGGAAAGGAGGGTTTTTCAATATTTTCCTTCTTCTCATATGGTAATCCCATTACTTTAAACAGCTCCTTTCCCAAACCCTGGAAGGAAAGGGTGCTAGCCTAGCTGTGACTTCATGAAAGGCTTATTTTATACTTGTAGGGCTCAACTTTTTGTAAAGAACATTTCCTCTTTAATTACAGTGCAGTTTAGATACTGATTTACATTTAATCATATATGCATTTGGAAAAAAAAATGCTATCCCTGGATAAAACCCAGTGCTATGAGACATCTGAAAAACTTCACAAGAAAATACGATTTGGTGTACTACTTCAGATTTGTATTTTCTTTAGAGCAAAATGCACCCTGTATCTTATTAGACACGTCTGAATCTTTGGGACAAGGAGTGTACAAGCATGAAAACTGGCTGCAATGCTGCTGCACAAGACATAACAGAGAACCCTGTGTTTGCTCTAGAAACCTGAACAAGAAAAGGACTTTTAGTTGAGACGTGAACCCATGATCTTTGTCATGCCTTTGGTAGACAGCACAGTTGTTTCAATGTTTTAATAAGAAAACGGTATTTTCCATGTATTTTCCATAACCTCTCTACCAGACTGCATGCAAATTCTTATGGTAGGATGCTGCTTGTACAATAGTATTACTGAATGCTGGCATTATTTGTCTGAGATGTAGATATTCTTCAATGGGCCTTGTGTAATTCACTGAAAAGCAAACTGAGAGAATCTATAAATTCCATGGATTTCAAATTACTCATATAAGCTTACAACATGTTAAGCAATGAAGAAGAAAATATGCAGATACTTACAGTACTGAAAAAAGAAATCCCATCATTTCTTCTACTTAAGTGCCGTTTTAAAATGTTATTTAGGCTATTACTAAATGAAATGATGGGAGTTCTTATTCTGCACCTGCTGCATAGAATAGGAGCTTTAATGCTGACAAGGATAATTATTAACACATCAGACAAATATCTAGCAATAAATTTTATGTTCCTATATTCTCCTATTCCTTCTTCAACCCATTTTACTTATCTGGAAGCTGCAGCACGCTCTGCCCCTACTTCAGACCTGGCTCAGCCATTATTTTTTAAAATCCCTGTCTCCATGGTACTAGAAAAAGGATCTTGGAGCTTTACAGTTACCAATACTAAACGCAAGTGGTCACTTTCAGGATTTTTTTTCATAAGGATATGGTTTTTTCAGTTAAGCTCCCTTCCAATTTTTAACTCTACAGAGAAACAATCTGTCCATGGAAATGGTCCATGAGGGAACACTGGATCTGGAGTGAAAAACTGCTCTATTACTATCCCAGCTGACTGAAAATCAACTGCAAACGCAAGTGACTCCTGTCAAATGAGACAGAACTGTCTGACGTCAGTCTGAAAAAATATCTAATCTCAAAAAAAAAACAACAAAAAAAAACATAGGTCAGAAGTCTGAAACTGATTACTTTTTTCCTTGATAGGCTCAGGCAAAATCCACCTCTTCCAGCCTTTTCTCTAGACAACATTCAAATATTTACTTCAAGAATTAAAATACTAAAATCAGCATATTAATTTTGAGGTTAAAAGCTCCACTCTAGTATGTTATCGAAAAATATAATTCTAAGTTTTTTTGGTTTTTTTTAATTTTGAATCATTGTCCTGAGGTGACTTTATGATGCTGAATTGTTAAAATGTTAACTGCTTGTTAAATAAACAATTTTTTTCCACTCTTCTCCAAAGAAGTTTACCTCCCAAACCACTTGGGCTTAAATTTACCTTCTAGAATAAAAACACTTCAGAAATTTCCTCCCAAAGTTTGCCCTAAACCATGACAATCATATATATTAAGGAAAATATGCAACATACCTCTTCCATCAACAGTAATACCTATTCCACTGCTACACAGGCCATGGAACTCAGCTGCTCAGTGGTGGAGATGTCGGGGAAAAGAAAATGTTATTTCCAGTATTTCAACTTCTTTCATCCTATACTAAATCCATATGATTTATTTTTTGAAAGTAATTTTTCTACAATGTAACTAATGGAATGCCAATGTTCACATGAAATAAGCTTTTACAGGTAATTTAGTTAAATCTGTCAGGTAGATTCCATCCTGAACTTTCATGTATATATACAAAATCAAAATTAGATGACCAGAGTTAAACACTCAGGTGATTTCTTTATGGTCTTGACATGATTGTCCTCTCAAGTTATTGCTTTTAATCACACTGTCAGTTTTACTTTTTTTTTCTAAATAGTTTTCTGCTGCTTCAGAAAACAATAAATGGAAATTCTGCCCAAGATGCATCACTTCAGCTCTGTAGTCAAGAGATTTTTTTTTTTTTTTAATCAATCCCCAGGTTTACTTAAGGAATTGATCCTTATAAAATGAGATACAGACTTCTAGAAATAATATGGGCTGCTCTTTTAAACTAGATTAACTTGACCAGGAAATTTACATTCATTGGAGAATTCTGCTTATTCTCTTGCAAGAATTATTACTTATAGCAAACACTTAATTCAGGAATCCATATGCACCCTGTTGACTTTTCTTTAGGGCATAAAATAAATCAGCAATGTGAACTCAGCAAGATTTTTTTTGTTTAGTCTGTATGCTCAGTGTACGACTCACAGAAACACAAAATCTTACCTGAGTTTCTAGCAGGGCAGGGATGACATGGCTCTCCAAAACCATAGTCAGGGTTGGCACAGCAGCACTCAGACTTTGTCACAGCACCAGGGAAGGGACGGACACACAGCCCTGTCCTGATGCCTCCATAGCATGTGCTACGCACATGAGTGTCTGAAGAAAAAGGACAAGGGAAGAAGTAATTATTTCCTCGGGCTGAAAGTGAAATGTATGCATGCTCTCCCTAAAATCCTTTATTTCTGATAACAAAAAGGTCACACTGGCTACATCTGCACTGCCTTAATAATCCTGATGGCACCAAGGCCAGTTCTCAGCGTGGTTACCTCCTGGGGCTTTCTCCAGAGCATTTCCAAACCACCTAAACCAGGATTTTGTGAGTAAATTCAAAGGCATTCCAAAGGACCCAGCAAAGGCGACCCACACCCTGAAGCAGCTCTGTAAATCCATCAACAAATATCCCAGTAAGAATCACAGGACAGACTGGATCAACGTGTGGTGGCTGAGTCTTCCCTTTGAAAAGTACCCCAAACATTTCTGACTTCCAAAATGGCTCCTCAGGTAGGATAACTTCCCAGCAGCCCAGGGCTGGTAATACGGGAGAATACCTGCTTCTGGAAGGAGGAACATGGTCTCCAGCTGTATTTACAAAATCATGAACAGCAATGCAATTTTAGCAGATTGCTCAGACCAGCATTTACGTGACACGGCCATTTTAATAGGTTTATTGTGAACAGGCACCGTGCTGGATTAGCACACCAAAGAGGCCCCAAAATCTAGCTGGGAGCAGCAGTCTAGCAAATCTTGCACACAACTAGGCAGTGAGGAAAGCAGTGCTACTGCCCAGGCTATAAAAAACTTCCGGGGGTCTGTGATTAGAAACCCACTCTGGAAATTGAAGTGCCATCCCTCGAGAGAAGGGCTAGAATTGATGGCCTGGATAAACCACCACTTATCACAAAAAACAAAACACACAACACCTGAAAGGTTCTTCAACCCCAAAAATCATGCCAAAAAGACAGAAGGAAAATTATACAGGCCAACCATACACCTCTAAGACTCACCATGTACATGCTGCCAATCTTACAGCTGATTTAATCACAGACCCTCCATATCAACCTTCACAGCAATAATCATCTCCTATACTTATCCAAGATCTATGAGAATTTATCTGAGATTGCTTTTAATGAATTTGTTTGGGGTTTTGCTGTACTTTCCTGGTTTTGGTCTTTCTAAGGGTCAATGTTTTTTCCCATGTTGGCTTATAGGATAGTACTAGAGATCTTTTAATAAGCATGTGATTTGGACAGTCCTTCTAATAATGTGTAGCTCAGAACTGCAGGATACAGACAGAGTAAACAGCCTTTACTTTTGACTTCTGTAATTCTGCAGACACTGTTGGAGCTGCAGAAATACTCTTTGTTTCAGGTATCTTTATGGGCCAGAACAGAACACAGCTTTAATTCTTGCTCCTTTTCAGTGCCCCAATAAAACCACCATGCATGTGGCCTGGACATGAGCCTGAGTGGACTCAGAAACTAAAATGGGTTTGAGGGAATCCAGACAGTTACTTGCTTGAAGTATGACCCCAAAACAACAAAGAAAAGTTGCATGAGAAGTTTTACAGTGGATGTTGAGTATCTAGAGCCAATCCAAATAAGAACTGGCAATTCCTTATGTGTTCTGTCGGCTCTTTGAGTATTGTAAGCTGGCTCCTGTATAACATAAATGCCTGCACATAAATGTTTTCTCTTGCTTTTGGTATCCCATGGAACAGATAGTTCTGGAGCACAGCTAAACATGTCCTAGATTTTAGAGTTTTTTCCTTGCCAAGAATCTAGGTGAAGCCAGTACAACTTGCTTGCACTTGACATCAGGAAAAGATTATGATGCTTGAAAACAGTCAAGCACTTTTGCAGGAGAAGTGTCTGCTCATTTACTTTGCAAAATAATTACTGGTATTGCATCCTTTCCCTCCACCTCACACAACTGCAGTTGCTACTCTGACAAGTTCTGCCTTGAACAGAGGGACTTCAACCACTGCCCTGTCACAGAAGAGGAGGTTTCCTCCCAGTTACGTGTCTGTGAGGGAATGGAGAAGCAAACCAAGGGAAGCAAATGGCACCAAGGGAAACTACAGAGGGACAGAAGACTGGAAAGTGGGAAAGAAACGCTCCGGAGGAAGGCCTTCAAAGATGTGGAGTGTGGGAAGTAGCTGAAGGAAGCTACAGAGCAACTGCTCTGCCCAAGAGAGCAAGTGCTTCAGCATACATCAGTGCTTTCAGAGAAGTTACACAGAGAACTTGGGGACAGCTGCGTGCCTAGTTACAGGAAAACAGTCTCATCTACACAGTCAGTGATTCACTTAGCCTGTGAAGGATGAAGAACCAAGCTGTCTCTCCCACAAGCAAAACAGCAACTGAGTGACACAACCCCCTTGGGCTGTGCTACGATCAAGAATGAGAAGGACAGGCACTCCTTCGTGGATGATTCAATTGCTGCAGGCACCTCACAAAGCTCAGGATCTCCATTTCACAACGGTTCCGAGTCTGCACCATACTGATGAACCTGTGCTGCTTCCCATGTTTAGTTTGATTAGCCTTCAGCTACTCATTTCCATGCACCAAGAATTTACTTTTTGCCCTGGGTCAGAGATTAGCCCTGCTGTTGCTGCACCTGTGTACCTGTTTATGGGACTCTCCAATCTTTCCCAAGGCATAGCACTTCTACACTCTTAAATTTGGCAGTGTAGCACTTCAATACTTACAAAAATGATCATCACCACATTTGTGGTCAGTATCAGGTGGACCAATGCTTGACCCACACTCAGGGAAAGTCACTGCACCCATCCAGGAGCCTTAGAAGGACAAATCAGGCTTATGACAAACACTTTTCCATTTGGCTCTGCAAAATTACTAGGGTAAAATAAAGCTTAGCTGCTGTGTCCTGGCAGACTCTGGCTGTGGGCAGAGGTAATTAGAGGTGTCTCAGCAGAGAACAAACACTGTGTGAAGCTGGAGCCACAGCTCAGCACAAGTTCTGAGGTGATACACACAGAGCCAGCTGAGGTGTCCAAGCATGGAGCTGCAGCTGGAAGTACAGCCAAACCTAAAAAGCCTGCAAATATTCAAATATTGGAAGTTTGGCTCCAAGTATTTATCTAGCTGTTCCATGACTCTGTAACTGTTCTTTTTCCAAGCATTTGTTCCCCTTTGCTGTACCTTTTTCAAGCTTGTATAACATTTTGTGATTGACTCAGCCATACTTATAAATACTAAGTAAAACAGCTTTTTTTCTTTAAAGTGTACTCCCACCAGGATCAAGGTCATTATTCAGAAGTAAAACAGAGCTCAGAGAATGAGGGGGACAGCTGGACTGTGGGCTCTTAGATTTTATATTCCTTGCTAGTTACCTAGCAGACTCTTACAAGATGTCCAAATTAAGCTATTAATATTCAAACTACCAATGATCTAGCAGCCAGAAAGTCTGAAAAGTATTATTCAGGTCATGCAATATATGAAATAGAATAGCCAGACACAGAATTCCTGTAGTTAACACAGCATGTGGATTATATATAAACACACATACACAATTATGAACACTGGATTGGCTTGGAAATTCTATTCTCAATTCATGTGTGAGGATATTTTGTTATGCAGTATTTGAAATTTCCTATGCTACATTATGGCTGGAATAATTACATCATCTTTTTAAAAATGAGTTTTCCAACTAGATCATGATTCTGCTTTATGATTTTCTGTCCTATGAAGAGTACTTCCTGTAGAAAATGTAAGCATTTATGGTAAACCTTAAAGCTGTGTAACACGTAAATTCTAAATAAATGGTGTTCACAGATGATGGCCAACCTTATAAGTCTTTTGCTGTTAGTACTGTGGCAACATTAGGTAAATGAAAGCACAGAAAATTGAGTACTGTATTGATTCTTTGCAGCTGTATCACTGACAGGGGTAAAGATGAGGCCAACTTGGAACACAGAGAAGGTACTGAACAGCCTGTACTCAAATCTGGTTTTGTTGGTGGGCCTCTGAGCACTGAAATTCCAATATTTAAAACAGTGCACCAGGCCTTTTCTCATTGTTTAACTTCTCACTGCTCTTCTCCGAACTTTTAATAAACCAGAAGAAAACAACTCGGCTACCACACAGGAGGGAACACAACTTGCTTTTGTTGGTTCAATCTTTAGTACAGTTTTGCTTACTAGAACATTTAATTTATTTAAAACAACAAAATTTGGGTTCCAACTGAGAGACTGAGAATGTGTTTTAGCTTTTTTTGAGCCTATGTTTTTAAGACAGTCTCAGTTTTTACCATGCATTTTTAAAGCTGAGGTGGTAACAGAAGGGGCTAGCTTGTGCTGGCACTTGGTAGAAACACTTGTCCTAAATTTTGTTTCGAAGAATTTCGAACTTTTGCACCATCTGAAATGTTACTTGAAATGAGCTGATGACAGCAACATTTAGTATGTCCCATCCCTTTGGTGTGAGAACCTCCAACCATTGTGATGAAGTCTGTTTTTCCTTTATCTGGAAATAAACTGGTAAGGCAAAGGCAGATAGAACATCCATGAGTCCATCAGCAAAACCAGAGCACTAATTAATAAATATGATTATTGTAGAGTCTCTGGTCACTAATGTGCCTGATGACAGACACATGCAGCAGCTGCATAAGGAAAAATATAGGGAATATAGAATGGATGCTCTGATACTCAGAGGGAAAAGATGGTATTTCCTGGGGATTAAATTAACTCTCACAAATCTCTGTCAAATATTTATTCCTCTCCTCACTTCTGATCAGCAATCAGCAAAGAACAAGGGATTGAATACTTCTTATCCCCCACACTTCTTTTAATTCTTCATCAGCCTGAAAATTACCCGTTTTTTGTTCCATGACCTCCTGAAGATATGCTAGAGCTCCTAGCAGAGCTTAGTGAAGGATCTCTTAAATGCCAACCAGTACCATTTGAGAGGATAAGAGCCTGATTATGAAAAAATATTTTCTATCATCAGACTATGTCTCAAAACCAAAAGGAGATGCCAGGAAGAGTAAGCACTTTAAGCTCACTTTTATACAAGTAACAGGTAAGTAAGAGGTAGTGCCTCTTCAGTTCCACAGAGGAAATTAAGTTTCTTATCTTTTAAAAATAGGATTATGGGATTGCATCTTGTCTGTGGTTTGATGTCAACTTCATTTAGAAGGAAATAATTTGAAGCACTTGATAACTAATTAACCTGATAATTCCACTTGTTTTTCTATGAAGAAAAAAGAATAAATCTAACTTACCTACACACACACGACCATCAACTCCAACAACCAAGCCTGATGGACAATCACACCGAAATGAGCCTTCAGTATTTATGCAATGACCATTCATGCAAATTCCTGATGTCTGGCACTCATCAATATCTAAGAGAAGGCAAGATACTTCAGTAATCAATCTGTTTTTAAGCAAGATTACAGCTAATATTTTCAGAACATTAACGTATTACTTTATGATAGCAAGTAATAATATCCTTAGTTTATTTCTAATAAAAATTTAATCTTGGAATAATCCAAATTCCAGCTGCACAAACAAACAAAAATCCCCAAAATATGCAGAAGAACTGTAGGATTAGAGGTACTTCATATTCTACATCAAGCAAAATCAATAATACATTTTCCCCTTTGTCCGTCCCATGATATTTTAATTTTGCTTTAAAGCATGGCTAAAGAACACTAGACACAAAATATCCTTATGATGGTTAATTTTAATTTCAAAGAACTTTTAAGTGGTCATCAATTTCTAAGCACAACTGCATGTTATTAACGAAAGCACAAGTAGTAGAAATGGCTCAACTTCAAATCAGAAGATTAACAATTTAGAAGATTTATAGAAGTGGCTTAAGCCCAAAACTACCTCTATGGGCAGCAACAGGTATCTTCAATTGGTCTGCTGAAACTGAAGCTAAATCAGACTGTAATCTTAAAATGTTCAATGAAAGTTTCTAGTGACTGCACTTTAAAAAGTTTATAATGCTGTGTGACCCGTAAAATGACTCAAGTGCTATGCACTCTGAATTATCAGGATAATGATGTGGAAAATGTGTAGGGGGGCGGTGGGGCTCATCAATGTAAAATCTTTCAAACCTCTTAAATTTACCATACTGCTGCTCACTTTACCATTTCACAAAGGGTCTGAGTATTTTGATGCATTTACAACATTCCAAGACTTTTCAGAAGCTAATTTATTGATGGCTGTGGATTTTACAATACTATTAAATACTTCTTTCAGTTAATTAAGGATCTATTTCTAATCCAGGCTGCTAGAGAAATCTACTTTAGTGAGTAGCAAGGTGTTATATGGCATTGAATCAATCCATGTGACCAGACTGCCATCCTTGCATGGATAAACAGACAGGAAAAGCCATTTTCAATCAGTATCAATTGAAATTGATATTTCAACCAATATCCCCCAAGTTTCACATACCAGTACAGTAACGTCCATCTGGAGCCAGGACAAATCCTGGTTTACAGATGCATTTGAAACTCCCATCTTCATTTATGCACATCCCATTCAAGCACATGTTTGTTGTGGCACACTCATCGTGGTCTACAAAACATTCCAAAGAAAACTGCTTTTAGTTTCTCACCCTCCAGGAGACAACACATTGAAAATAATCAATCAGGACTGGTGTGGAATTTTTCTTCACTCAAAGATTGGTTTCTAATCATAACTCTGAAAGAGCATGTCAAGAGTTTTCCCTCCACAGAAAAAGCAGCAATTTGTTTTTTTCATGTTGTGATCAGTTGCTTTGCATATTTCAGCAGGCTGTGTATGCAAGAAGAGAGTGTGCCTTTCTTTCACACGTAAGAGGATAAAAAGTTTCCATAGCCTGAGAGAATTAAGCTTGTTGTTTACCTAGCAAGGTCTTTTCTTGACACTGTGTAGGCAAAAATAAAAACTGGTATTTTCTTCAGCAATGCTGATTCATGGATCATTTGGTGTGAAGCTTTATGAAAAACATTATTCTTAGGACCCTTGAGAGGTGCAGCTTCAAAAACAAAAATTACCCCAAATTTTCTTTGAAATCATATGGGTCTTTATGGTAACTATTTGAATGAAGGGCCTCTAAGTTCACAGTATTTCAAGAAAGGTAATCTTCAATGATCCTTACCTGCAGTATGAAGTACATTTTCTAGAACCACCAAGCTAATGCCTGCCCCATTCCTTAGAAGAGTCCTTACCCACACAATTTTTTCCATTTGTAGTCAGCTCAAACCCAGCATTGCAAATGCACTGGAAGCTTCCCTCAGTGTTCACACACCGGCCATTCTTACAGAGAACACCATTCTGAACACACTCATCGATATCTAAGGAGAAGGAAAAACAAACCAAGCCGAACAAATGAAATCCCACACAAACAGAGGGCAATCGTAAGATAGAAATGCATTTAGAGGCAATTATTGCTTTGAAAAATGCTGGCAAGTCACTTAAACATTACATAGAAAAAAGTTCTAAAGTAAGTTAAAAATTTAGTCTCCTTGCATCAGGGAAAAATATTATTTTTACAGACATGTGCAGCAAATGCTATATTTTGTGATGCTTTGCAATTTCTTCACGAATACTTTTAAAGACCTACTCACACTTTTTTTAAAAACAAAAAAGCTCCTGTCATTCAATCCTCCTCCCCCCACCAAGAACTCCTGTCTGAAAAACTCCCTGGATGGATATTCCAGAATAATGGATAAATATTAAAAGACATCAACAGAACAAATAAGGTGGCAGCCCAGATCTAGAATGCTCATTGATTTAACACTGACATTTAGTGCAATTGCACTCCTATTTTTTAAATCCAAACGGAGTCTGATGCAAGGGGTCAGACTATCTGCAATGCCAGCAGACAGGGAGCATTTTCTTACCAATGCAAGCTTGCTTGGTAGGAGTTCTCTGGAAACCTGCGTGGCACTTGCAGTAATAGGAACCAGGTGTGTTGACACAGTCCCCGTTGGAGCAGGGGTTTGATGTGCACTCATCAACATCTGCTGGCAGCACAGAGAAGCATTAGTGACTTCACAACGTCTACAACATTCTTTCCCCCCCCAAGGCTGGAAGCTTCTGAGTGAAAAAGATGCTAACTAGAAGCCAAATGCTAAATAGTGAAGACTGTTCTTGGTGCAAAATCACTGCTTTGCTAGGGACACAGGGCTGTTCTTGGTTCAGCGAGGCAGGCTGGACCAAGTGAAGTGAAGTGGTACTGCCATCACCTGTAAGCATCTTGAGGGACAACAGGAAAAGAATTTTCTTGAGGATTTTGAGATCTGATGGTTGCCTTAATGGTTGACTTAATACAACCCAGTTTCATTTAACTCAATGACCATTTATGCTCCTTTGGAGTAAAATTAATACAAATCAAAATAGGCACTTTAAAATGAGAGCAAAGCATGACATCCAAAAAGTACCCTGATTATATTACAGGTTTGTTGTAAAAAAGTGAGGAGGGGGCACACACCAGCAAGAGGGATCCTTAGTAACACCACAGTCTGTGCACTACATCTCAATTATTTCTGCCCCACTGCATCCTCAACCCCAGTCTTTGCACTGAGTAATGCCAGATTTAACCTAACCCTTTTCTATAATGTACCTTACTCTCCTTTCCAAAAATTCTGGGTACCTGTGTGCAACCAAACACATTTTAACCAATTTAAATGTCAGCTAACTGCTCAGAAATAACTCTCATTTGACATGGAGCTCTGAAAACCTCAACAGGTATTTTCAAGAACCCTTCCCAAACTTGATTCCCAGGAGTTACCAGTGAGTCAGACATGTCTTTGGCTCACAACAGCTATTCCCAGATCTAAAATAAGATCGATTGTTCACCCCATTACATTTCTGTAAACCGTCCTGGACCCTTGCCCACTGTAATCCAGGGAGCAGAGTGGGTGTATCCCACTGGTCTGGCAAGGCAGGAGCACTGGCTCAGACCCCACTGCAGCTCCTAAAGGATGACCTAAAAGCAGCAACTCTCTGTTAGAGCTCAATTTACAGGTGACAAATTGACCCCCTGATGAAATCACCCATTTCTTTATCAGCAACTTTTGCTGATTTGACTTTTTCCTCCAGCTAGGCCCTTCATTTCATTTACAATGTATTTGTAATTGCTCATCTCTTCATTTAGGCAGGCTTTTAACACCACAAAGCCAGTGGTGATCCACAGGAGTTTCTGGCATCTGGCTGAAAGCTGCCATAAGAAGCTCTGAAGCCACTGCTGATCAATTCCTAACAATGATGATTTTCCCATGCATTTCACAGTATGTGCTTCCAGAAATACCAAATAAATCCCAGGGCAATTTTCGTGATCATTTCCACTCACTCCTTATCAAATCTGGTTCTACAACTTTGCTCATTACATCTTGAGAATACTGGGATGTGACAAGAAATTGAAATCATCAGAATATTTGTGTGCACTTTCTAGAAAGTGCTGCTCCACGAATCACTTCACTCTAAAAGATGGCAAAAGGCTAGTTTTGTTCTAATTTAATCATAAATGAGACCACATATTTAACAGGAATTACTCTGCTAATGAACACAAAGTTTAGACTAGAAGCATCAGCGTGCATAAAGAGATCTGTGTTTACACAATCACTGATATAAGGGCCTGGTTTACAGCACTCTTGGTGCCCAGATACAATCTGTGTAAACAGCTGAATGAATAAAGGAAAAGCAAATGGAATAATCTAATACCTCCCCTCCCAAGTAATTAGCTCATTCACATTTACATACCCACCCATCGAACCACCACTGCAGTAAAACCACAAGAATTGAGACAAGATAAAGAAAAGAGGAATTCAGAGTGTTAAATACAGAGGTAACTGAGTTTTTGCATGCCAGTCTGTGTCACTGGAGTAGTTCCCTGCCCTCATGTTTCTCTGCCATGCCTGGATGTTGGGATGCTCCTGGGATGGTTTTTCAGGAGATTTTTCCTCAGTGCTTAGCTGATGTGGGAAGGAGTCAAGGAGGATTGAACACTACCCCTTCAGAACAAAGTCCTCAGCTACCAACAGAACATCAAATTCTGATTCACATCTTGACAATAATTTTTTTTCAAGTGCCCGAATTCAAATGACTTTACTTGTATCTATATCTTGCTTTATTATAAGCAAGGAGCACAGAGGGAACTTATAAATACTTCATACTGCACTCATTTATTTTGTTTAGTTTTCCTGCAGAGAATGACATTTAGGACCTTTTCTATTAAAGGCTTCAACTTGCTTCAAAAAAAAGCCCATGTTCATGCTAGGAAGGATCTGTCTGTAATTTTATAAACTCTGCAGCAGGAATGCAGAGTTTCTCTATGAAACAGCTGACTTAAGCTTTGAAAATCCTTTCAAAGCCATGTGCATCACATGACTTCCACATGCATCTTAAGATGCTCTTATTTTTATAAGCTCTTGATAACTGAGGGAAATGGCAAATGTATGTTAGTATAAAGGAGCTGTTGGCTTTGAGTTTGCATTGAAAGCATGCATATTCCAGCAGTATAAACAGGAAACATCTGAGACAGAGATATTTAACCCATTTATTCTGTCTCCCAGCACATCCCATTCAATGTCAAATATTTCTCTTTCAGCACTTGCCTCACACACATCTCCACCTCTCAGTTTTTCATCACTAACAATTGTCAGAACTCTATCAGGCACAGTAGGAATCTTCCAAAACCACCTTTAAAAGACCTACTGCAATGAGTCTGAAGACAAATTACAGAATTTTAAATAGGGATATTTTTATTGACAAGACAACTAAAATTCAACACAGGAGACCTATGGGTTTGCTCCTATTTTTCAAAGAGGCTCTACAGTTTTACCCAGAGTTTTAATAAGCAGAAATGAATAAGGAAAGGTAATAAAATTAAAGCTGCCTATTTTGGAGAAAAGGACTGACCATTCCTAGTCAGACCACTTGGGACACTCATGGTCCTTGGCCCATCATTCTGTTGTGAGAAGAGCATAATGCAAATTTAGGTCAGAGAACAAAAAGTAACACCACTGTTTTTTGGTTTGACAGGATTAATCTTGAAACAGGACTTTTCTTTAACTCCATAAAAAAATATGTAACCATTTCTGGATCCTTAATCTACTGCTTTGGGAGCAGGCAGACAGAGAAGTACAGAAATAGTGTTCATTTATATGCCATTAACCCAATTTGCAATGCCCCAAGACTGTTCGTTCAATAATAAGAGAAATATTCAAATTACATTCAAGCAAGCCTTTAAATGAATTTAATATGCATCAGCACACACATGAAATCCTTGCAGTTAAGTTCCTGCCTGTATTTCCAAGAAACTTTCTGTGTAATTTGCAGCAACTACTGTTCACAAATCCCAAATTCAGCAGGGAACTTTAGATACTTTGGCTACTTCTTTATAACACAATTAGAAAACAACAGTGAAACAAAGCTGTGTTATTTATAGAGTTCACAGAGTAATTTATATTTCAGAGAGTTCACTCTCTTATAAAACATCTTCTGAGTTGAAGCAGCTATTGAAAAGGCAAACCACTGCAGAGCTGAAACTAGTAATGATTGATTCATTTCATGCAGGAAAAAAATTGGGAAAATGACACTTAAACTTTTTGGAAGCCATTTTTGGGGTCTTTTCCCATTCTTTCAATGTGGGACAGCACTGTAGCTGGCACTGCATCTTCAGCTTTTGTTAAACCAATTTAATTTTTTGTTTTGATCCTACTGCATCCAAAATTGTCTCTGCTTTCAGTCTACTCTTTCATGCTGAGGTAAGCATTGCAAAGTCAAGATTAAGCTCCTTGTGTGAATACACATTTGTACTGGGCACATACCTGTAAGCTAGAGAATTAACCAGGTCAACTTTTCTTTCCCCCCCAATGCACCAATTAATCTAATCTCACAGTTTTCAGGCACTTGGACCCCAAACTGAAAATTAGATACAATTTCCCTATTATGACAAACCTGGAGAACTGCCAAGCAAGTGTCCTGCAGGGTGAGCCCCCAGAAGAGACAGGGACAGAATGACAGCCACATTATCAAGAACATATTGTATTTTTCTGTCCCAGCACTCAGATATTTAAATCTGATGGTTCTTTCAAACCACAGATTACTGCCATACTCCAATGACAACTGAAAACCTAAAAACTTTTAAGTTCATATAGCTCTATTTGCTACAACCCATTGCTTCAGTTGTTGTTTTTAACTTGATCCCCAAGTAATAAAAATATGAACAGATGCGAATTAGATTTAAAAAAGATAACGTAGTACAAGATGCCAGATAATCTCTGAGTGTCAATGTCCACCACAGCTAAAAATATTATCGATTTCAGTGATGCTAGATCTGGTGCTGTAACAAATGAGCCAGGGTTCCCCATACTCTATAATAAAGAACAGCCATGCAAGACAGACATTGCAAAACTCCTGCTCCCCACTCACAGTGTGATTAGGGCTCCTGAGACCCAAGGATGCAGCAAGAGATTAAAGCCTGCTGAACTTCCCAGCCAGAAATCAGAGGTACAGAAAACTCTCACCCAAATAAAAAAGCTAAAAAAATTCAGGCTTGCTGTATCATAAAGGACAACTCAAGAAGAACCATATCAACCTTCAAGTACAAAAAAGTGAAATGAAGAAGGTGCTGAACTGCTTCCCTTGTATAGTGAGGATAAGACAAGAAATAATGATAAGCTGACTTTTTTGCAAATGTAGTGATTAAATCAGATTAGATGCTCTGAAAACTTTCTGGATACTTGATTATGGGAGTAGTGCAACTGCTTGGAAAAGTGGTGGACTCTCTGTTAACTGAGCTTTCTTAAAATGAGTTCTTATTATATAAAATTAGCATTCTATATTTTCATAAGAAATGCAAATTTTAAATTATTTTATATTTTTCACATTGCCATTAATCCTTATAAGGAGGCAAAACATAAATTCTACCTTTCCTCATCTTGATCGTAACAATACTACATCCCAAAAGTGGAGCTTTGCAAGCCTAACAAAAGAGAAAATGAAGCAGAACTTACTTCACCGAATGTGACAAAAATGTGCAATAGCCTTTAAGTACAGGAATAGGGATACTCAATACCATACCTGCAATTAAAGATTTTTTTTTTCTTGGTAAGAAAACAGATTGCTTTCATAGAAAATTGAAAATAATCTTGTGTAACTAATACCATGGTCTTTGGACTCTCTCTGAAGAGCAGTATTATTAAAATGAATGTGATTTCTTTTTGTAAAAAAGCCCGGATTTTAAGATGAAGAATATTAGAATAATGGATTTTGAAATGTGCACTCACCAATACAATCCCCATTTGCATCCTGCTTATATCCCATGTTGCATTCACATCTGTAACTAGAGGGGGTTGGTATACAACGTCCATTCAAACAAAGGTTGGGATGGTGCTTGCAGTTGTCTATTGTCTGATTGAGTATTGCTAATGTAAAAAAAAATCAGAATGAGAGGCAAATATTCAGATTTTCAAATGGAAGCAAATATGAATAGTACACTTGGCTTCAGAAAGGATGTTATCAGGTGCACAAACACATTAAAAAAAACCCTTTTCCAAAGCACTATCTGTTGGCTTGGCAGTAAACTAATAACAACAAACAGTTCATGGAAATAAAAACCGCATTAGACAAACATTCCTAAACATGGTTTACCATTTCTGTCTATGGCCTGATGAACCTGTCAGTGAAATCATGGATAAACCATGATTTGTGTGAAAGTCGAAGCAATTTTTGGTGTACCTGTCTTAATAATACCTCTTACATTTTATGATCTCTGTGGTTGTGATCCCAGAGATGTGTTTACACATGTCATGAGCCATATTCGCATCCATGAGATTTCTGCCAGAAAATGATTCACCTTGGGCTTGTAGCCAAGGCAGTGTTTCTGCAGAGTAAGTAGGTTTTACAGTTGGAAGAGAAAATATAGAAGACAGTTTATTTTAAACCCTGGTGGTTTTTTGAAAACATTTGGAAATCTGGAGTTTTATAAGTGCTGACAAAGACACCTCAACAGGAACAACATATGCTCAGGGACTCTGTAACTGAAGTCAAGCAAAAACCTCCACCTTTGAACTGCTGTTGAAAAAAGGGCTCCTAAACTTCCTGATGTATCAGCTGAGCTGTTTAAAACGTGGTTGAATGGCAAAGTAATGGCAAAGTAATTTTAAAGTGTTAAGAACACCGTATCATATCCAGACTGAGCAGCAAAAATAAAGCAAAAACAGAAGGAATAGTGGAAAAGAAGAAAAGAGTGAAACAAGTCAGAAGGCAAGCACTTACTCAGCCCTGTAATGATCGGGCCACTTCCAGTGGGATTGTGACCACCTGCTCCTACCCCTGTTCCACCCGCAGCTGGGGAGAATCCGTTGCTTCCTGGGATGGGGATGAACCCTGCTCCTCTTGGTCCGAAGCCGTTTCCATTGCCCCCGGGAAGGAACCCGTTCCCTCCTGCCCCAGCGCGCCGGGAGCCGCCTCGGGCAGGGGCACCCTCCACACACAGCCTGCGGTGCTCATCTGTCAGACAGGGGGGACACAGAGGCAAAGGGCAGGTCAGACTCTCACAGGCAGCTCAAAAGGAAGGCACAGCTCTCCCTGTGTGCTGCAAAAACCAGCATGGCAGCTCCTCATTCCCCCGATGTCCCGTGTGCCCCCTGCCGCTCCGAACCGCCCTTGGTTGTGGGCAGGTGCTGCTTGAGGAAGGACACGAGAAATAATAAAAAGGAGTGCTGCAGTTTAAGAATATTTGTTCAACTATATTGAAAGCATCTTGTTGATGTGTTGACAGCAGCATCGTAACTCCCTGGTTTCTCTGAGGTGTTGATGAAGAATGTACCTTTCACTAGGGATGTGCACTATTCCTCTCTGAGCAGAACTGAAAGAACAACTTAAAAACTGGTGCATTCTAGTTCAAAGTAACCCAAAATGCAATGGAACAAGAGAGCAGCTGCTCCTTTAAAGCAAAATTAACTATAGACCCTAAGAGTCGTTTCCTCTTTGAGTCTGACCACAAATTCTTACCCATTTCCCAAAAAACTATTTCCAAAATCAACAAAAGGACATTAAAGAAACAAGTGCGAAACAACCATGGACCAAAACCAAAAATGGTTAACAGATGGTAATATCAGTATTAAAAACACAGAAATGAATAATAATGCAATCCATGACCTTCTCTTTTCCTCTGTTCAGCCTACATTTTAAAGCAGTTTAAAACACCCCAGTGACCTCCACCTAAAGCAGAATGAAGAGCAAGAAGGAGAGAACAAACCAGCCAAACCAAGAGGGCACTCACCAGATCCTCTGACAGGACACACCTCCTGGACAGAGCCACTGGCCCAGCAGTGGCCAGACTCACAGCAGCACTGCCTTCTGGTGAATCTCCCAGGCAGCTCCTGTGCACAGTGGCCACTCGCAATGCTGGAGAAACAGCTGCCTGCTCTCTGGTCTGGCAGTCAAGTTAAAAACAAAAAAAAAAAAAAAACAAAAATAGTGACATGGATGCTGTTTTGGTTTTACCCTTCTTTCTTTTATATATTCTCTGTATCCTTTACACATACACTTGTAGGTTTGTAGCCTCATACAGCAGCTTAGTTTCAACATTTTCTTAGTGAGAAGGACAAAACAAATTCCAGGATCCCTGTGCTATTGTGGTTTTCCTTAGAAACCAGGGCTGAAACCAGCTTTCCAAGACAGACTTTTGTAAACAGGACCTGGATCTCATCCTAAGAGGGGAGAATCTAGAAGGTGCTAGAACAGGGGTAATTACTTCATCAGGAGGGTTCCTAACTGGTTCCTAACTTGTCAGATATGCTAATTTTCAGAATCTATAAAAATTGTACACACGTTACACAGCAGGTGGATCTTCAGCCTTTCTACCTGATGAATTTGTGTACTTGAGGATCCTCATATAAAGGTACCCTTTTCATCATCCTAATTTTGTCTGACTCATAATTTTAAGGCCAGAGAAAAAGGCATCAGCATGACCTCTCAAAGCTACCTCCCCTTGTTCACCTGAGGTAAGGAAAAAAATGCTTTACAAGTTACATTAAAAAAAAAACAAACAAAACCAACCAACCAAAAACTCCCCACAATATCCAAACTGCACCCAATAATTATCTTTCCCACATATCCCACATTGGATTTACTGCAGGATCACACAAGTGCAGTGGCATTAGCCTTGCATTGATCCATCATGCAATCCTAAAGACTGCTCAATCCAACAGGAAATATGGATGATGTGAAAGACAAAAAGCAATATAAACAAAAACTATGAATATATAAAACCCTATTATGGCAAAACCCAAGATACTTCATGTAGCAAGAGCAACACCAGTAAATTAATTTAATTAATTTTTCTTTGGTTTAGATGTATCTAACTGAAAAAATGCTATTCAGTCTGCTCTGCTCAGTTGACTGAAAGTACAACAGATTATTTAGTAATGCCATGTGAAAACCACCCTCCTTCAAGGGCAGATGATCTTTTATTGTCACAGCCTTGAATGCTGATAATGCAAGTAAAGCTTAATTAATTTGAAAATACACTGACTGAGCAGATCCTGATACTTTGTTTGAAAGAAAATATTCATCTTAAACTAGGAAGAATAAAGTACTTTGTATTAAGGTTTACATTCTTCATTCTTCTCCTAAGTAAATGAGAAATTATACTTCTAGAGTATATGAATTACACTCTAATATGATAGAGGACAACTTTCAGACACTTTTTTTTTGTAACATAAGGACCTGCCCTTTGCAGATTAGGATATATGATTTTTCTGCAGCAGTCAGGTTTTGGGAGCTGACTTTAAAAATTAAATTGTAAAATATGCCAAAATTCACAGAAATTTTGATCATATTGGAAATCACAGGTTTTCAGTATTCCTCAGCCTAGCCACAATGTATTTGAAGTTGGCACTGGTCAGATGAATCTGTGACAGAAGTTGGCTACATTGTTTAAAAAAATTTCAAATTACTTGTAGGTCTTGTGCGGCTGTTGGCTTACATCATTAATCTGCAAGTTATAAACCTCTTCAGAATTCCTGTCCCTTCCCCAATATGAGAACAAAGAGCACTGAGATATCTGAAATAAGAACCACATGAGACCTAGAAAATACATTACGGTTAGCAATTGTTAAGGTTTTTTACACGTGGTATGCAGTATTTAATTGAGCAGAATGGTTTAAATCACGTACTTGACACATCCACCTATATATAAGAAAAAAAATGTAGGGATAGCTATTAAATAAACTGTCCTGTAAAAGGTGCAATCTGTTGAAATCTAATACTTAAGTTTGCTTCATTATCTGCTTCTGACAAATTAGTGGCACATCAGCATATGCTACTTAATGCCTTTTGAGTTTATGTTTGTGCCTTATGTTGACCACTAAAGGTTAAATTAACTTGTGTGATATGGGATTTGAAGCACTAAGTCGGCACAAATGCTTGCTCCTTTTAAACCAAAGTGAGCTTAATTTTTGGGCTCATCAGATGCATATTCGAGAAACAAATATAATTAACAATTCCTATGTTTTCCTGGACAACAGAGTGAGGCCCTGGGGCAGGGGGGAAGTGCCAGATGGCTGGAGCACCTACCAGGAGTGCAGGATCCATCCACAGATGTGACAAAACCCCGTGGGCAGATGCAGAAATAACTCCCCACAGTGTTGGAGCAAACACCACCCTCACAAATCCCTGGGATGACGCTGCATTCATCAATATCTACCAAAAAAGGAAAGGACATGGCATAATTAGCAGAGCACTTGTACATACAAGAAGAGGGAAAAGAGAGCTTTTCTGAAATGAAGTCATTATTCAACTCTGAATAAAATATTGCTCGTGATTGCTTGCTGAAAATAGTTTTGTTTGCCACCTGTTGGAGGTTTTCCTTACAGATGCACTGGGTTTTTAACCCAGAGTACACCAGAGCAGGCTGAGATTTCCTCCTCCTAAATGACTCTGCACAGAACACAGCTGGAATGCCAAACATCCTACTTTCAGGCGGAGGGGAAAAGGATGGCACAGCAGCCAGCCAGGACAAATATTGCTCATGAGATCTGGCTACTTTCTGCTTTCTTCTTACACTCCAACTGTAAGAAAGAATTTTGGCAGAGCCCCTTCAAATGCAAACCAACCTTTTGGCCCGTTGTCCTGGGGTACAATGCAAAAATGTGTATTCTATCACCATCTGTTAAAATGTGGAAGAGGTGGTGATCCTTATCTCTGTGGGAGATATCCTCTGCTGATGTGCCATCTGATAAGATGGGGGGATAATCATCGTTATCTACTCACAACCCATCCTTCCTCCAGAAGATATATTCTGTTAATGGGCCATTAAGTCCTATTGTGTGACTGACAAAATTACATCACCCCATTGGGAGATGCCCCAACCAGGGGCAGGAGCCAAGCCTTTCCTACCTAGATAAAAAACTGGGGTTTGGGACCCGAGGGCAGACCTTTCTACTGGATCCCAGAGGAAAGTCGGACCTTTTTCCACATCATTGCTGGATCTTCGGAGGAAAACTACACCTTCTACAGGAACACTACTTCAACAAAACCACATCTGTCATCCAGGAGGACTGCAGCCACCATTTATACAGACTACTACCAACACCCTGACTGACAGGGTGTCAGGTTGTATTTCTGACTGTGTTGGTGGTTGTTTCTTTTATATTATTGCATGTTTTTTTATTTTTTTTTTTTCTCTTTTCTCCTATTAAATTGTATTACTGACTTGGAGTCTCGCACTGGTTTTACTTTCAAACCAACACATTAATTGGCGCCCAACGTGGGGCACGAAGAGTACTGAGGAAAGTCAGTATTACAATTTTGTTTTCACCATGATTCTCAACATGCTTACATGGGGTTTATATCTTGCTCTCTATATTTTTCCACACATGGGAAACTATCTGCCAGCTGTAATGCTCCTGTGTAGACCAGGATATGGTATAAAAATTGCTTTACTGGCCTATTATGTCTACTGCATGATAACCTCTGAGGCAATGAACATAATCCGGAATATATACTCGACTTTGTTTGCTTGTCCTAGTCTAGGTTGCTACATCCGGGGTTTTAACAATCACACCCAGCCCTTGGGGGGAGGGGTAAAGGATGATTTTTTCCAATCTTTCCGGCCTGATACAGTAGTTTTTAGAAATGTTGAGTTCCCGCTGAATGCTAAAGACAGCATAATATTGTTGTTAGTTCTACTTTGTCTCCTCTGCACAGCCTTTACAGCCTACAACATGCTTAGAAACAGAACACTACATGGCGTATTGATGCGTATTCTTGAGGAAGAGGAAAAAAGAAACAAATCAACTTCGTCCACGACTGCACAGAATGTCACAAAGAGGAGAAAAACCAAACAAAAAGCAACAGTGCCCGTGTCTATGCAGACTGCCACAAAGGAAGAAAAAGCCAAAAGCAAAGCAACAGTGTCCGTGTCTACGCAGACTGCCACAGAGGAGGAAAAAGCCAAAAGCAAAGCAACAGTGTCCGTGTCTATGCAGTCTGCCACAGAGGAGAAAAAAGACAGAAGCACCATCAGCATCTCCACACAAACCATCACTGAGCCAGAACAGCCTAGAGCAGTAACAGTTGCGCCCGTTCAGAAGAAGAAATCAAAGAGCAAATCAGTTCGCATAGTGACTGACGAAGACGTGGCAGGACCTTCACACCCAGCAGAAGTGACAGAGCCAGAAATCATCACTCGCTCTCTATCCCTGGGTGAGCTGCGTGACCTGCGGAGGGAATTCACCCGCCAGACAAATGAGTCCATCTTGACCTGGCTGCTCCGCATCTGGGACGCTGCAGCCAATGACACCATTCTGGATGGAAGTGAGGCCAGGCAACTGGAATCTCTGTCCCGGGATGTGGTCATTGACCAGGGGATTGGGAGAACCCAAGAAACTCTCAGCCTCTGGCGGCGACTGCTGACAAGTGTAAAAGACAGATACCTTTGTAAAGAAGATCTTCAGGTGCACCAAGGAAAATGGAGCACAACAGAACAAGGTATCCGATGCCTGAGGGAATTGGCCGTGCTGGAGATAATTTTCTCAGAAGATGAGAGATTTCCTAAGAGCCCAGACTGTGTCCGGTGCACGTCACAAATGTGGTTGAGATTTGCACGACTTAGACCAGAGATGTATTCCCGTTACCTGGCAACGCTGCAGTGGAGAGAAGGTGAGGACATGGTAGGCCTCTTGGCCAATAAACTAAGAATTTATGAGGACACTGTCACAGCCCCATTTCGTACCCATGTCTCATCCGTGGAAACACGGCTGGTGGAGCAAGTCCGAAGCCTGATTGAAGAGGGACATCAAAAACTAAAAAAAGAACTTAAGGAAAACAACTACCAGATCTCTCCTGAACCAACAAGAGTTTCTGCCATTAGAAGCCGGCGTTCCTCAGGCAGGGAGAGAGGATACACTCCACGAGGTAACCTCTGGTTTTTCCTTCAGGAGCATGGAGAAAACATGAGGAAGTGGGATGGAAAACCCACCTCCTCCTTAGCAGCCCGGGTACATGAGCTGAAAAGAGAGACACCTACCACAAGAAGCTCATCTAGAGTCAATGCTGCTCCAGTCTCTCGTGTACAGAACTCCAGACAGTATCAGAATGATGATATGACTGATCCTCTTGAAGGAACCTCAAGAACCTATTTACAGGGAGAGAACAACGTGTACCAAGATCAGGAATAGAGGAGCCCTGCCTCTAGCCAGGTAGAGGAGAGGGATAATCGGATCTATTGGACTGTGTGGATCCGATGGCCTGGCACATCCGACCCACAAAAACATAAGGCTTTGGTTAACACCAGTGTCCAGTGTACTCTGATGCCATCAAAGTATGTAGGAGAAGAATCCATCTCTATTTCTGGGGTAACAGGAGGATCCCAGCAGCTGACTGTAGTGGAAGCCGAAGTAAGTTTAACTGGGAACAGGTGGCAGAAACACCCCATCGTGACTGGCCCAGAGGCCCCATGCATCCTTGGCATAGACTATCTTAGAAATAGATACTTCAAAGACCCAAAAGGATATCGCTAGGCTTTCGGGATAGCTGCTGTAGAGACAGACGGCATTAAAAAACTGAGCACCTTGCCTGGTCTTGCAGATGACCCCTCTGCTGTGAGACTACTGAGAGTTGAAGGGCAACGGGTACCAATCGCCAGAACAACAGTACACCGCCGGCAATACCGTACTGACAGAGACTCAGTGATTCCCATCCATGAAATGATCCGTAAACTGGAGAGTCAAGGGGTGGTCAGCAAAACCCACTCACCCTTCAACAGCCCCATCTGGCCTGTGCGTAAATCTGAAGGAGAATGGAGATTGACCGTAGACTATCGTGCATTGAATGAGGTGACTCCACCGCTGAGCACTGCTGTGCCAGACATGCTAAAACTGCAGTACGAGCTGGAGTCCAAGGCAGCAAAGTAGTACGCCACTATCGATATCGCCAATACATTTTTCTCCATTCCTCTGGCAGCAGAATGCAGACCTCAGTTTGCTTTCACCTGGAGGGGCGTGCAGTATACCTGAAATCGTCTGCCCCAGGGGTGGAAGCACAGTCCCACCATCTGTCATGGGCTGATCCAGGCTGCACTAGAGAAGGGTGAGGCCCCCGAACATCTACAGTATATCAATGACATCATTGTATGGGGCAGCACAGCAGGGGAAGTCTTCGAGAAAGGAGAGAAGATTATCCAGATTCTGCTGAAAGCTGGTTTTGCCATTAAGCGAAGTGAAGTTAAGAGACCAGCTCAGGAAATTCAGTTTCTAGGAGTCAAGTAGCAAGATAGACGTCGTCAAATCCCAACAGAGGTAATTAATAAGATCACTGCTATGTCTCCACCTACCAACAAGAAGGAAACACAAGCCTTCCTAGGTGCCATAGGCTTTTGAAGAATGCACATTCCTGAGTACAGTCAGATTGTAAGCCCTCTCTACCTGGTTACCCGCAAGAAAAAACGATTTCCACTGAGGCCCTAAGCAGCAGCAAGCCTTCGCCCAGATCAAGCAAGAGATTGCTCATGCAGTAACCCTTGGCCCAGTCAAAACGAGACCAAATGTGAAGAACGTGATCTACTCTGCAGCCGGGAACCATGGTTTGTCTTGGAACCTGTGGCAGAAGGTGCCTGGTGAGACTCGGGGTCGACCACTGGGATTCTGGAGCAAAAACTACAAAAGATCTGAAGCCAACTACACTCCCACAGAGAAGGAGATCTTGGCCGCCTATGAAGGAGTTCAAGCTACCTCAGAGGTGATTGGCACAGAAACACAACTCCTCCTGGCACCCCGACTACCAGTGCTGGGCTGGATGTTCAAGGGAAAGGTGCCTTCCACACATCACGCCACTGACACCACATGGAGCAAGTGGATTGCCCTCATCACTCAGCGCGCCCGTATTGGGAATCCAAATCGCCCTGGGATTCTGGAAATAATTACAAACTGGCCTGAAAGTGAGACTTTTGGATTGTCTTCTAAAAAAAAAGAGGAGCAAGTGGCACGTGCTGAGGAAGCCCCACCATATAATGAGCTACCAGAAACTGAAAGACGATATGCCCTCTTCACTGATGGTTCCTGCCGAATTGTAGGCACTAACTGGAAATGGAAAGCTGCAGTATAGAGCCCCACACGACAAGTTGCACAAGCTACCAAGAGACAAGGTGGATTGAGTCAGGTCGCAGAGCTAAAAGCCGTCCAGTTGGCTTTGGATATTGCTGAACGAGAGAAGTGGCCAAGGCTCTATCTCTACACTGACTCATGGATGGTAGCTAATGCTCTGTGGGGTTGGCTGGATCGCTGGAAAAAAGCCAACTGGCAACGCAGAGGGAAACCCATCTGGGCAGCTGAGATTTGGCAAGACATTGCTGCCCGAATAGAGAAACTGACCATAAAGGTTCAACACGTGGATGCACATGTAGCCAAAAGCCAGGCTAATGAAGAACATCACAACAACGAACAAGTAGACCGAGCTACCAAAGTGAAAGTATCACAGGTAGATCTAGACTGGCAGCACAAGGGAGAATCATTCCTAGCTCGTTGGGCCCATGATGCCTCTAGTCATCAGGGGAGAGATGCGACGTACCGATGAGCCCGTGACCGAGGGGTGGACCTTACCATGGACAGTATCTCACAGGTCATCCACGACTGCGAGACCTGTACCGCAATCAAACAGGCCAAGCGGGTAAAGCCTCTGTGGTATGGTGGGCGATGGTCAAAGTACAGGTATGGAGAAGCCTGGCAAATTGACTACATCACCCTTCCCCAAACCCGCCAGGGCAAACGCTACGTACTGACCATGGTGGAAGCAACCACAGGATGGTTAGAGACCTACCCTGTGCCTCATGCCACTGCCCGGAACACCATCTTGGGCCTAGAAAAACAAGTCCTTTAGAGGCATGGTACCCCTGAGAGAATTGAATCAAACAACGGAACCCATTTCAAAAACGGCCTTATCAACACGTGGGCCAAAAAACATAGCATTAAATGGATATATCATATTCCTTACCATGCGCCAGCTGCCGGGAAAGTTGAACGGTGTAATAGACTCCTTAAGACTACTTTGAAAACACTTGGTGGTGGAACCTTCAGAAATTGAGAAATGAACTTGGCCAAAGCCACCTGGATGGTTAACACCCGAAAGTCCATCAATCGAGCCGGTCCTGCCCACTCTGAACCCCTACACACAGTAGATGGAGACAAGGTCCCAGTGGTACACATGAAAGGTATTTTAGGAAAGACTGTTTAAATTAATCCCACCACAGGCAAAGGCAAACCAATCCGTGGGATTGTTTTTGCTCAAGGACCTGGTTGCACCTGGTGGGTAATGCAGAAAGATGGGGAAACCCGTTGTGTACCACAAAGAAACCTAATTTTTAGTGAGAACTGTATGTAAGGTTTCATTTTGTATTATATATCTGTAAGAGGGTATTGGTTTGGGTGTGATGTAGATGGTAATAGAATAAGGGGTGGATTATGTCCTGGGGTACAATGCAAAAATGTGTATTCTATCACCATCTATTAAAATGTGGGAGGGGTGGTGATCCTTATCTCTGTGGGAGATATCCTCTGCTGATGTGCCATCTGATAAGATGGGGGGATAATCATCGTTATCTACTCACAACCCATCCTTCCTCCAGAAGATATATTCTGTTAATGGGCCATTAAGTCCTATTGTGTGACTGATAAAATTACATCACCCCATTGGGAGATGCCCCAACCAGGGGCAGGAGCCAAGCCTTTCCTACCTAGATAAAAAACTGAGGTTTGGGACCCGAGGGCAGACCTTTCTACTGGATCCCAGAGGAAAGTCGGACCTTTTTCCACATCATTGCTGGATCTTCGGAGGAAAACTACACCTTCTACAGGAACACTACTTCAACAAAACCACATCTGTCATCCAGGAGGACTGCAGCCACCATTTATACAGACTACTACCAACACCCTGACTGACAGGGTGTCAGGTTGTATTTCTGACTGTGTTGGTGGTTGTTTCTTTTATATTATTGCATGTATTTTATTTTTTTTTTCTTTTTTCTCTTTTCTCCTATTAAATTGTATTACTGACTTGGAGTCTCGCACTGGTTTTACTTTCAAACCAACACACCCGTTCAAGTACTTCTGCTGTCTGGAAGCAGTGGTCCCACCTGAACACCGAGGCAATTTTGTGTGTAAATATGTAAAATTGAGATGTCACCATGCTGATAAATGAGCTGCTGTGTGTAACAAGGGGCTGCCAAATTCCAAACCAGTGGTCCAACAGCACACAGCCCATCAGAGCAGTGAGTAGCAGAGTTTGTAGCTGGCAAGTGAAAGACAGATGAAGTTTTTCACCACTTCTGCAAAGCTGCAGGGTGCAGACCATCCTTCCTACCTGGCTACATGCATGGGAGTTTAAGCCTGTCTAGGGCTCTTGTCCAAGAACGACAGGAAGCTGGGAAGGTAAAAAAGCACCTTCCTAAAATCTAGGCAGTGATCAGGAGTGGAAGGAAGACTCCACAGTCCTCTGCATGTGGACAGCAAAACCAATTAACATGGAGAAAAGCTGGTGGAAGAATAATTTATTCAACTTACTGGAGCAGTAACAAGTAATTGCATTTTTTGTTTCACTGGTTTTTGAGCCAAATCTCTGTCTCCACTTCCTCCTCCCTGGTTCTTGCATGTGCAATTATTTCAAAATAGAGCTATTCCCTCTGACTGGAAATTCTGAGACTTCACCTCAGGAAGCCTATGTTTAGTGAGACTGATTGAAAAAGTTACTCATTTTCTTCCCTTCCCCCCTCCAAAATATATAAATTAGTGGTCTCAGGGAAAATGCTCTAAAGATAAATAAGAGGAGATGCTGTGTTGAATGAATGGTCCCACTGCTGCACACAGGATGGGACAGACTGTCTCAACATGAGAAACAGTTTTTTAAACGTGTGACAAAAATTTTGCAGGTTTATTACCTAGTGAGTTTCTGCCAAAAAGACCCAGCCTGGCTCCCTACAGTTCAGAATTCATGGCTTTTACTGCTAGGGGAAGCAGGGTTTTATAAATAACTGAATTACAAGTACAAGAAATGGGGCTCTCAACTGCCGAATTCTGGGAACATGTTCCTTGAAAATAGCTTTAGTCTTGAAAATAATGTTAGAAAGTAGTAATACCTGGTAGGACCAAGTCTGAATAGCATGCAGTCGAATTATTTTATACATTGAAGCTGGAAAATCTGAGATAGAACTGTTTCTTTTAAGGGATTCTTTCCATCTTGGTGCCACTTTTTTTTCTTTTTTTAAAAGGCCTTAATCTGTTTCATACAGTCTTAACCTTTTGATATCAACAGTACATAGAAATGTATCTTTTTGGAAAAGCAACAGAGGTATCCTACTTCTTAGAAGACCTTTAATTGTAAAGGGTGTCACAACTAACTACGTCTACTTAGTGAGTATGATATATTTGCTATTTGAGAAGTAAAACATTTATCAGATCCTTGGAACATAATAAGTAATATTCCACCCCTTTTGTAAAGCAGCAAGCATAACTGAAAGTTTCTCTCTCATCTCAGTTTCTCTGCATTTAATTCATCTCTGAATAGCCCAAAGATCTAAGTTCCATTAACTCTAGCAGATAATAGCATCCTAAAAATTAACAGCATTCCATTCCTAAAAAGACAGTGAAAACTCAGAATATTGTAGACCAAAACTTTTAGGGAAAAAAAAAAACAAAAAAAGAAAAAAGTGGAGGGCTTGGGGTTTTCTTTTGTTTAGCTAAGACACCACACTCATGCACTGGATATCTGGAATTTGGTAAAATCCCTGTAATGGCCTTTCCCAAATTATCTCTACTGTGACAGTACAAAAAGCACAACATGGACATTCCTGCTTATTCCAACAACTGCTGTTTTTTCCAGGAATGGCAACAGGAGAAAAAAATCCCCAACCCACAAAATACATCTGGATGCTCAGGGGCAGAGGGTATACAGGGGATCTCAAATCTTTCCTTCTGAAGTAGGAGAACTGCTGTTATAGTAAAGAAGGTCTGAATAATTATGGCAAGATTACAGCCTGTGAACACTATAGTCTTGACTATCACTGTCTCCAACTTGGATTTTGTCCTTTGTAGCAGTAAGTATGATTTGATCTGCTTTTCCAGACCTAAAAGAGGTAAAGAAGTGAGCACAATACTCCATATCACATAATTTCTACACAATGTTTGTGACAAAAAAACCCTCATTATAATAATGCAGTTGCTATGAAATTATTTTTCTGTACACAGGTCCTGTTACCTCATGGGACACCAGTTTCTTACATTCTTCCCAATGCCCCAAGCCACATCCACAGACAGATACATACATATATATATATAAAAAAATCATGTAACTTCATTCAAATTACCAGTCCTATTAAGTGGAAGTGCAATTGTTTCAAAGACTGACTATAGGTTTTTTCCCATAAATTTAACCCTGAGCGATTATGAACACTTAATTAAGCTTACATATAAAAAAGCCAGAATAGCATCATGGCTTATCTTTCTTTCCCTGCTCCATCACTAGAGTAATGTAAGTATGGTATTATCCTGGTATAATTTTGGCATTACCACCTTGGCTGTTAACTTCCACAATGATTTTCTTCCCCAGAAAAGATGCTACAAACTGCAAGGAGAGGGCTGTTATTTGCCTAATTCCCTGTGGGGAATTATCTGACTAGGGAAGCAGTGACCAGAGACTAATTAGTGTTTAACTTTTGCCACGGGCAGAAGTGGCAGGGGCTTAAAAGACAAAAAGCCTGAACATATGACCTGTTCTGCAGCAGGCTGCCAACAACAGGAAATGAAGACCTGTTGATTAGTGAACCACGAAATAACAGCAAAATCAGACTGCAGATGGATGTTTCATTTCTATTATGCATTGTCCCACTAGCACCACAGCTTTTTAAGAAGATCTATGTTAAAAATACATTCACCTTTTCCTGTGGATACTATGAAGAAGTGCAGAATAACGTTTTCAACAATTCCAGCTTCAGATAGTTAAAACAAAATGCAAAGAATGCTCTAAGTACTGTTTTCAGAAGAAAGGAAACATGTCTCTGAATACATTATTTTGGCATCAAAAGAACTACAGTTAACCGAATAAAAAAACCAAGTGCACTTCTAACAAAAAAAGAATGGATTATAGGCATGGATAGAGAGACAAGAGCTGCCTCTGAGAAACAGCCACAAACAGATTATGAGTCTGTGGGTAAAAATCAAGGACTAGACTAATAAAGGACTTCTTGTACTAATTCATGTAGAAAGCCAACTCAAGGAACATTTTTTCCCCCTCTCTCTCCCCTCTCTCTTTCCTTTTTTTCCTTCTTTTTCTTTCTTCTTTTCCCTTCCTTTTTCCCTTCGTCTCTCTTCTCTTTCACCCTATCCTGTATTTCAAATCCCCATGTGCTGATACCAGGAGGTCAGGGACAAACACACCAATTTCCATGTCAAATGTTTAATTTCCTAATACAATTTTTGAAGTTTTCAGGGACCTTCTAACTTTCACTGTTCCTTTTCAACCACGAGCATCTACATACCTGCCTGCTCCCTACCCTTTCAGCTGCTGAGTAGAAATTTAAACTACTCAACACAAAAAAAACCAAACCCCAGAAAAACAGAAGAATGTGGGGGGCAGGACCAGAAAAAATACCTTTGGAATTTTGATTTTTTTTTTACTTAATATTACTTTCAACGACACTAGAAGCAACATTTTCACGGAAAAGATATGATTTTTAAACTGACTATATTAGTTACATTTCTGTGAATGTTGTAGGCAAATCCCAGTAAAACTCTGAGGGAATGTTTGGCTCCAAACCATGTATTTGTTTGTAACTGAATACTGAGCATAATGTAATTTGGTACCATAATTAAATTGCCAGCAAACAAGTCACAGCCTTTAATAAGAAACTCCTCTTATCAGCACAAGTTAAATGAAAAAGCACCCACTGCTGGGGATGAAGTCTAAAGTTCTGGTTTCTTTCAAAGGCATGAACAAGTCACTAAAATCAGTGAAGTCCTCAGCAAACTCACAAAAAAAATATGAACAATTTTCTTTCATATTACTTTAAATTATAAGGAACTCCTCTTAATTATATTGACACATTTACTGAGTAACTATGGTCTATGTTTATTAAACTACACTTATTAAACATGGACTACTTCATTTTCCATCTAGAAGAGAAGGGCATTTCCTTGGTATTTTTTACTTACCCAGACTCATCAAAACTGCCACATTTGCTTTCACTCTGTAGTCACTAGGCCAAAAATATCTACCTGAACTAGAATATATATTTTAGAAAACAAAGAAAATTCTAGTAACTCAGCAGCAGTTATATGCTTCTCACACACAGCGTTTTCATCAACAGTTCTGAATATTCAAAGAGAATAAACACTGCAAGAGTCAGACAGAAAAAAACATCTAATGCAAATAGGAACAGCCAAGTGGAAACATGGGATGCCTCAAAGTAGAAACAAAGAGCACAGTCCAGTGATGTTCTGCCTGTCCAGATCAGCATAACAAGTATTCAACCATTCAATAATGTTCATTACCAAAGTGCTCTAATGCTCTGCAAAACCCCTTTTTTAGGAATGTTCCACAGCATCACCTACCATCACATTTTTGAGTTGCCTCATTCTGTTTGTGGCCCACAGGACACTTGCACTCGTATGAACCCACTGAATTAATGCAGTTTCCTCCTTGGCAGACTCCAGGGATAGCCTGGCACTCATCAACATCTGCAAACACAAAAAAAACAAATCAAACAAGCCAGATCTGATTACCTGACCCAAGATACATAAGTTACTTCTTGATGCTTTTCATAAGTTCTACTTCCATTTAAAATTGTGTTGGGTTTTTGGGTATTCCTTCCCAGCTCTAATTTGGTTACACATAAACTACCTCGTGTTCCTGTACATTTTTATACAAAACTCTCCAATTTCTCCTGGCCAGCTCCCTTAGTACCTGCACCATGAAATTACCATCCAGGTGTTTCAGCAATCTTCTGGACCTGTTTGTTCCAGCTGTGTGGTGCCTCCAGGTAACATCTGGCAAGAATATGGAACTCTTTTTCAGGTGGATGATCAAAGCCCTCACAAGGCACTGAAATTGAACCCGAGTTTGTGGATTACAGGGCTTCCTCAGTTTTTATTCTTCCTGGTGCTCGTTCTATAGATAAAACTATGGTATTTGCCTTGTCCAGTCACCTGCTTTTCCATGTAAGCATTTCCATATAATTTCTCATAGTCCAGGAAGAAGGGAAGCACTTTTTGCAGGTTTGAGGTTTTTTGGGGGTTTTTTAGCTCCTGAATCCATGCTGGTTTAGCCAGCATACTGACTAAATGCAACAGTTAGACTGCAAATGAATTAAGGACGTTATCAAAGGCATAGACTTTCTTCTTTTTATTTTTTTTTCATTTTAACTTTTTCCCCTAAATAACCAGTGCTTGCTGCTTGTTTATTTGGAAATCAAACACTTTGTGTCTGGAGTATTTTAAGGAGTGGGGGGCTGGACTGGGTACTCTCCAGAGATTCTTCCCAACCCTGATTATTCTGTGATTCTGTGAACCTTGACATGACTTAGCAACATCTAGAAAGAAGATGGTTCCAGCATTTATTGATACACAGCCCACCCAGAGGCTCCCTACCGAGTAAAACATGTGGTGTTTTTCTTCTGACCCTGGGGCCTCAAAATGCATTTATCACACACAGTGTGCCCGTGCCTTTTGTCCCTTATTAACACTTAAATTAAGTTTCCTCTCTCAGCAGATCAGTTGTTAAAAATCCACAGTGTGTCTGACACAGTTTTAGAAGTCAAAGATGTCAAGGAATAGTGAATTAACGGCAGCAGCAGCAGGCAGTGAACCCCTCCCAGAAACAGAGGAAGAATCACTGGAAGCCTGAGGTGAACAAAATTTTAAGTTCTACTGGTTTCCATTAATTTCTTTCAGTTCTTTAAAGAAGGCAAATAGATGTTGAGCTTTGCTGAAGGCTGAAGACCCAGTCCCAGTGATGAAATGCATCATATTTAAGGTACTCACATTGTATTTAAGTGTGAAGAAGGGAAGCATATTCAACTTTAATCCTAGCTTAAAAATATATACATGCTAGAAGACTGATGCTTTTTTTTGGTCAGTATTGCCTTTTGCTGAAAACTCAAGTTTGTTTTAATACATTATTGGTGTTTTGGGACAGAGAAAAGTCAAGAAGAAAAGAAGTTTTTTACTAAAAGGGCATATTTTATCAATTGCTTCCTAAATGCTGCTTTAGGATTTATGATTTTTTTTTTTAAATACAAGCAAATTGAAATGAAGGGTTTTTTTGCTTTTGTTTTTGTTTTTTAGTATCTTCGACAGTTTGGCTAAATCACACAAGAGTTTCAGGATTATTAATTATCCACTTACACTTTTAAACCTCAATCACATTAGCACAAGAAACTTTTTACCATAAACAGCAAATTTGATTAATAACTCTGTAGATAGAGTTCTATATACAGAAGTTCAATATGGTACAGATTAAGTAGAATGTTTCCATGTGTTCATAGTCTAATATTTGGTAAAGGAAAGAAGATTTTGTGCTTTTGCAGAGTTTTTTCTGCAAAATGCCTGTGGGATTTGCACAGCTAACTTTAAACATGCACCTTCCCTTTCTGATCTGTGGCTGTTTCTCAAAAAAAACTCTGAAAAACCAAAAATCTCAGGAAAAATAAATCCACTCAGATGTTAGACACAAATTTTGGAGTGACAGAAATTATCCAAATTAAAAATTCTCTCTTTAATTCTACCTGGAATATGTATAGGGTGTTTCTTTGTAACTGATCTGGCATGTAGAAATGAAAGGTTCATGAATACAATGGAAAACTCTTGGTTCTTTCTCTGCACCCTAGAAAGCAGAAATACTGCACACAACAGAAATAATACCACTATTTTTTCCCTGCTTTAATAATTATTTTCACAACAGGAATAAGTGATCCTAGACAACACTGCCAGTATTTTCAGCAACTCAGACACATTAACACCAAGCACTAGATTACAAAAAGAAATCATCACTCTTCGTTGTGAAATTGAACCTTCATCTGCCTTCTCTCTCTTGTCCAGTTATCAGTGCCTTTAACATTTCGACAGTGCATTCCTACTACAGAACAGATTTTCTTGGATTTTGTCTCCTGTCATGGCTATATCCACATCACCATGTCAGCAACAGAGGCAGGAAGAACCTTCCTATTTTCAAAATCTACTCAGCCACGACCACTCTTCTCTCCTTAGAGCAAAAAATTAACTGTCTGCAGGGAAAGGGTGTAGGTGGGAAATGGGACTGCTGAGGAATGCAGGGAGGAACTGAGAGAACATCCAACACAGGATTTCTGCCATTATGCTGCTCCTAAGGCCATGTAGCAGTGGCAATAAAGTTCATTCAAGCAGAACACTTGAAGTTCCTCCTGCCTGAATTCTTGGAATGAGAGATATCTGAACAGCCACAACTGCTCTTTAAGACATGACTGAATAGAAACTTCTGGGGTAAAAAAAAAAAAGAAAAAAACCCACAACCAAATAATTTGAATTTTGATTGGTTTTGGTTCTCTTATATGTTTTTAAATCTGTTCATGGTAATAATGACGTTACCAGTACTACTACAATGTTCTACACAAGAACATTACCCAAAAAACATAATTAATTCTCAAAAGGTGCTAAAGACCCAGTTAAGATTGAATCATGCAAATCCTTTTGCAGAATAGGAGCAACTTCCTACTTAGGAGTTGTATCTTGTCAAATTTGGCATCTAATACATACTGACATTATGACCTGCTTTCCAACAGCAAAGCTTTCAAGTTCTACTGATTTTGAGTGAAAACCCAAACCTGTCTATCTACTGACATAAGCATTCACTTCAAAAATGCCAAACACCTGAAGTATGGACTGAGTGGGCCTGGTCTAAATGACACATGACAAATGTAATTTTACTGAATGCCAAAGGGGCTTTTTGCTCCTTATATCAAAGTGTCTGTAAATCTGATGTCCTCAACAGAAAGAAAAGCACTGAAAAGCAGGACAGAACCCTCTGTTTGCTTCTAAAACCCTCAGAGAAAAAACATTTGGTTTCTTCTGAGCTTTCTATTGAGGATGGCAGAGCACCAGAACAGGCTGCCCAGAGAGGTCTGGAGGCTTTTCAACCCCACCTGGACACACTCCTGTGTCACCTGCTCTGGGTGACTCTGCCCTGGCAGGGGGCTGGACTGGATGATGTCCAGAGGTCCCTTCCAACCCCAACCATTCTGAGACTCTGTGATCTTCTTTCAACAGGCCCTGCACTGTGATGTGGAGTTTGGAAAGGCACAAAGTGCCACATCTAGCCCTTTCCTGCATCAAAGTGGGCTGGTAATTCACAACAGAGCAGACATGGTGCTACCAACCTGCTCACACCACAGAGCTCAGGCCAGGAGGAGTCACCACTACTCAGAGCCTAAAAGGAAATATCTCGACTGCTGGAAGGCAAAGATTCTGTGAAATGAAGAAATTCTGTCTCTCCCTTTTCCCCAAAGAAAGGCCATGCATTTTTCATTTTCCCCTTGCCATCACCTTATAATGTTGCATGCTAAACCCAGCTGACATAAATACAATCCAAGCTTCCTATTTAGCAATTATATGTCAAAAATGTAGCAAAAATTACGGCTGTTCAAACTTCCTTTGTTTACCCATCACACAAAGTAGACTACTACATTGTTTCTATGCTCCCCAGTGGAATTTAGCAACGTGGTTAAACGGGTAACTTAAAAACTATTTGCCACAGGGAATATACTGCCAGAAAAAGAAAACACAATTATTGTGGGCATGGGTGCTAAAGAGCACCACTGATCCCTCACATAATTCAAATGCAGCCCCAGAAGCTATGTCAGGGTCGGCCTGGCAGAGCAGTTTCAAGGACCCATTGTATGTGGCCAAGTCATACAATGGAGCTTGACTTGGAGATTGCAACATGCACCCCTTCTGTAGTGCACTGTTTCTGTTCCTGACACTGTTATGAAAAGAGTGCCTAAAACATATTAATCACTTCAAAACGAATGGCAAAACATAAACTGCTGCATGCAGGCAGAGGCCTAGCTCTGACACATACGGAAAAACAACATCAAATATTTTTCCTTGGTATTGATTAATAATCACTTTTTTCCAGGCACTTAAGCTTTGTCCCCGAGGTCCAGCAGCAAAAATCTGGAGGCAGCAAAGCACACCCGGATTTCATCACGAAACACAGACCACACACACAAGGAAAAGAGCGACTTTCTGAGGGCACTGCAAGGTTTTTCAGGGCGATCGTCAAGAGCTGCCACGTTCAGCATTCCCGTCGGAGCTCACCTTGGCAGGCCCCAGTGCGGATATTTGGGATGAAGCCGCGGCGGCAGGGCTGGGGCTGGGCAGGGCACATCTCACAGGGGTGGCCCCAGGCCCTCCCCACGGTGGCACAGCACAGGGACTTGGTGCACACAATCCCTGTCAGCTGGCCCTGGCACATCTGCTTGTTCACCTGGGTGAAGCACGGGCCTGTCCTGTAATCTGGGGGGAGAAAAAAAGGGAAGATCGCCGTGTTATACAAGGCACTGTACCTGTAGCTGTAGAAGGAATTGTTTTTTAATCCAGTAGATATCTACATTAAGAAAATTCCACGGAAATTGTATCATTGCTTGCAGAAGTTGCATGACACCTTCCACTGAAGGTAATGGTTTTCATGAGGTTTATCGTTCAATTTATTTCTTTTAAAAAGATGCAACTAACTGAAAGGCAGCAGGGCACAACTGCTCTTGATAATTTACAACATGTCCAGTAAAATCCACAGTAAGCAAAAGAATTTTACCAGCAAACAAACAAAAGAGAAGATCAGATTAAGCAAACAAGGACTGGAAACTGGTTTTCTTGCTCCTAACCTACTTCATGGTGATTTATGGGAGGGAGCTACAGACCACAGCAGCCAGATATTTTTAACTCCACATTGACCAAGATCCAGGCCAGAGAGTGCCACAGAATCATCATTCCTGCTGGAATGCCTGTTGCAAAACAGTGCTACCTACAGAGGACTAATTGGCAAAACCACCACCACATATTTTCAGAAGAAAACCATGAGACAATACAACCAGTCCAAGCTGTATGCAGTACACTAAATAAAGCGCAGAAACTATACAAAAATAGACTTCTGGCAGAATTCCTGTGAATAGTTAGCTCATTATTACTCAACCTGTATAAAGATAAATTGGTTTATTTACATTATGAGTCAACACAAGCTGGGATCAATAATTAACTGAAATTTTCTAGAAATAACAGCTTGTTGCTCCAAGCCAGACTGCACATCCTTATGGAAACTCTTAAAAAGAGTGAGGATGAAAAAAAAGAAGAAAATGCAAAGCTTTTACCCAGACTCAGCCATATGAAAGAAGCCACAACAGTGGGGTTATGGCTGCCCCAGCTGCTGTTCCATCCTCCTCTTTTTCCCCTACCAAAACCAGGCTCCAACACCAGTATGTGGATAACACACTGTCTTCCACACATTTTCATTAAGGTACAGCTGGTCTCACAACCAAGATGTAAATGGGACAACCCTTGCTTTCTATAACTTGATACTTTCACCTTGAAAAAAAAGAGCTTTGACTTGGAAAGCAAAATAATGGTCTTCCTAGTGAGATGTTATACTGAGCTTCCTGGGCTCTTAGAATGAAAGCTCAAAAGGAAAAATATTCTGCTCCCTCTCTTTGGTAAGGGTCACCTAGGTATTAGTCTAGGAAAGACTTTTGCAGTTACTTATACACATGGGTAGTCAATTTCAGCTGGGCTTTTCACTTTAAATAAAGTCAACCAAGTACACAAGTACAGAAACGCCTGATGATAAGGAAGATTAAAAAAATTAAGTACTTAATAAGGCCTGTGAACTTTAGTATTTCTTGATTATCAATACAAAATAATCTTCAAATTTATGCTCTGAGCTTCCCCTGTAACCATCAAGCCATAAAAATGGCACTTCTTGTAAAATAAGTACATTATAAAAAATAAAATGCTGTCCTTGCTCCACACACTCAGATAAGAGTTCAGTTCTCCAAGGGTGAATGCCCCCTACAGTGAAATCAAATAATGACTTACTACACATCTTCAAATTCCCAAAACTTGCACTGAGCAGGTCTGACAATCATGACATCCCAGCTCACTCAGCAATTCCTATTCAGGAAATAAATAGCTCTGCTGGACAGTACTGTATTTTTACAGCAGCAATTCTCTGAGATACAATTTTTTGTAGGACCAATCTTTGGATATCATGAAGGAATCAGAGCAGGAGTAGAAATTCAAACCATATATTTCTCTGTTTAATGGCTGGTGACCCACAGGAATATCCTGGCCAAAGATATTCCACATCAAAAAGTTTGGAATTCCATCAGAGGAAATTAAACTTGAAACTCAAACTAGAGCTGTGAATTGTACCTGAGTTCCACTACCTTCCCATAAAACACAAAATTATTGTGTATAAACTCTGTCAAAAGTAGCAATGAAAAGCTCAGTTTAGAAGGTGTGTTCAATAGAAAGATCAAAGAATATAACTAGACACCAAAGAAGGTTTTCCAAGAGAATATGAATGAGCCAGGTACAACAAGGAGTGATACCAAGACATCTGTTGCTTACTATATTCTATTAAATGGAAATACATGCTCTGGAAACCACCTATGCACAGGAGCCTACCCATGCCTTAATAAACAGAAAATGCATTAATCTAATGTTCAGATTCTGTAACCAAGCAACTTTTATCAGCATAAGCCTGCAGCATGGTATCTATTCAGAAATATGCTTTATAATAGTATTAGTATTTTAAAATATTACTGCAATTTAATATATTATTCATAAAAAGTGCACCCATTTAAAAAATCTTGTTCAGTTAAAGTAATCTTGTTCAGATAAACTTGTTCAGTTTATCCAACATGAAGCCCAAAGGTAAAGACACTGATTAGTGTCTGTTCTTCTATACTATGAAGAAAACAACAAGATTTTAAAATAAAAAGTGAAGGCAAGCATGTTCTAGTTAATGGTAAAGTTCAGCCGTTCACACAAAGATCTGCAGTCACACAGAAAATTTTACATGTGGGAAGAAAAAGCAATAAAATTAGATGCCATTTTGAAGATACCTTGTAGCTTCAAATGAAGCTGTGGATTTGTTTCACACATTCTATTACTATAATGGTTGTTCAGACCTTAAAAACTCCCACTTACAAATCAATCATCTTTTCCATACTAGTTTGCTTGTTTTATTCTTAGGTGTTTCTTCATTTGCTCCTTTGCAGCACTGCTGATGGAATCATTTTGCCAGAAAGGACATATGTTGAACAGAAGTTATAAATCATTTTTTGCTCTAGAAAGGGTAACTGCTTTGGTGAAAGAAAGTGATCTTCAGCACATGTGTTACAGAGTTTTGTTTTCTAACTTCAGAAAATTATATTCAATATGCACAGTGACCTGAAGAATGACAACCTTTATCAACAATTCAAATTCTTAATATAATTAAATTTAATGAGGAGTACTTTATTCCTGGCATCAAGAAAAAATCAAACCATGGACTTCAATATTTAATTATGCTGCAACATTTCTATTCTGTCATAGAAGTGTATGTTTTGTATTCTCAAATGGGACTATTCAACTATTATGGTTCTTGGGATTTTCTCTATCAATTCTTTTTTAAAATTCTTATTCTACCTGTAACTAAAAAGGTCTAGTTCTCAGGAGCCTGAGTTTCAGTCTTGGTTCAGTATCCATCTATTTCAGTTTTCTTCCTGTGCCTCTGGACAAACAAATCATTCAGATGAAGGTGCAAAAAACCTGCTGTAAACAGATGTGGAATATTCTGTCTGTCACATATCCTCTATGTGTAAGGCCCACTAGCTAAAAAACTGAAACATTAATGTGTAACATCCCAAATACCATCTACTGTCACTCAGGACAAAACATTAAAATATATTTGGTACTCATGTAAGGATCCAATTTCAAGCTGAATTTTGCCACAACTCCTGCCCTTCAAAATTGCACTTCTTCCCAGGTAACATGAAAAAGTAAGGCATGAAGAAAAGTAAAAAGGCAACTACACATGTTGGAATGTCCATTGCAAGCTATCTGTAAGAATATTAAAATTTGAGGGTTTTTTTAGTGAGAAAGCACAGACTGAAATTTTAAATGAAAGCTCCCAATACCAAAACACCGTTGCCTGTGAGAAATCCAACAGGGGTGCAGTGCCAGTCTCCTGCACCTAGCCTGCAGAAGGGAAAAGCACATTGTCACAAATACTGTATTTCATGTTTGTGACCACTAGGAAAACTCGGCAGGAAGGAATAGTGAAGTACATTCCATTGTTTTTATTTAAAAAAATCCCCACAGAACCGTAAGTAAATAAGGAAACAATGCATCTGGAAACAAGCATTTTTAACTAGAAGCTACTTGGAAGATTGATATTTCTATCAGTAAAAATAAAACACTGAAAATAGTAAGCATGTTCATCAGTGTGAATCACATCCGGAGTGAGTAAAGGAGGGTGCCTGAGGCAGGCCTTCACACCCTTGTCAGTTAAAGAACAAGACCTAATACTTAATTAATGTGTTTCACTCCCTTACAAAGCAAATTTGCCTTTCACTGGACTTTTTACAGAACCTCACTTGCCTAAGAAAGATTTAGGAAATATTAAGGAATAGATGAGAAAAGATTTAATTAAGTTCAACTTCCATCACCTCACTTGCAGACTCAAGTAGAGCGAACACATTACTATTATTATTATCATTATCTCAAAAATCCATTTCATACAGCAGCATTATAAAATGGAACAACCTAATGCATGGGACCTGAATGCTAGAAAGAAGTAAATGCTGTTAGGATTACCAGGAACTTTACTCTCTTCTAAAAGAAAAATCAGCACAGTAGGTGAAATCCCAAGAGACTGCACTCTGTCAGGGAACCTCCAGAGAGGAAACATTAAGTCTGTACTGGCAAAGACCCAAGATTAAATTTACTTTGCTAAAAGTTACTCTAATAGGAAACAAGATGGATAAACAACTGCTCTTATTACAACTCTGAGAGGTGGTAAATTTCTCCATGTTTTCTGCTGACACCCAGAAGTCTCCAGACATCTGAAATTCTTTTTGGCTGCTTGCTCCAGAACCTGCTTTGTTGATTACTGAGGAGATTTTTCAGTGGAAGTCTCTGAGCTTTCCTCTTTGCAATGTGAAATCCCAATGTTTTGATAAGTAAGTGTAGTCAAGCTCCACCTTCCTGCAAGGAGAAATTCCATGGTATCCCATGGATTCCTACCATGGGACCATCAGGACTGGAAGAGCCAGGCATGCCCAGTTCTCCCATTGATTCTGAATAAATGACAGCATTGCCCAGACCTTCCAAAGAAAGGGAGATCTGGGCTTCCCTTGAGAAACTTTTCATGTGAGTATGAAAGGGTTGGCAACACTCATAACTGTCCCTGGGTTCAGAGCACAAATCTGAAATATATGCATATGCAAATATTATTTTTCTTACTCAACTCCAACATCTGCAGATCGTAAGTCACGGTAATGCAAAAAGCTATTAAAAATTTTTAAAGCGTATATGTTTATTAAATATTATCTAAAACCTATCTTTCTTCTATCTTTTGATCAACTTTACATGGAAATTTGGGGGGCTTTTTGCCAGTAAATACTTAGCTGCCAACACAGAATACACAATAAGGGACATTTCAAAGGTAACAAGAAGGTAGACTAATTGTACTTGATATAAATCAAAAGAATTTTTTTTAAAGGTGACATCCAAAAAGTTATGGTAAAAAAGACTGCTGGCTGGAAAGGAACAATGAGTCTCTTGGAATATGAAAGGGAGTTGGCAATGCTATTAATTTCTCTTGGAAAAAATAATTTGTGGGTAGTACTGCTATTTAGACTGAAGAGTTCTTACAAACCTGAATAGTAAAATCAAAGCCTCCTTTCCTAAGGACTTTTTCTAAAAAAACTGGTGTGTAAAGTCCTTAATTAAATATTTAATAGCATCACGTTTGTCATTAACATAAATAATGATCACAGAGGTCTTTCAAACCTTTAAAATTGCTGCTAACTTGAAGTTGGGACACATCCCCAGCAGGTTCTTTAGTCATTACCTGAAGTGATGACTTCTATAAAGTTTATTTTCATGTGTAATAGAGAAGAGCAGCTTAGTGGAAAATGGTTTGGAACATTGATGTTAAATACATCATGAAGGTCTGGACATTTTTATGCAGCTGAAAGCTTTCCTTTTCAGGTTGAAATTTTATTATTACCACTGTTCTAGTGGTCCCACATGACCTTTTCTGATCAGCTCCTGTGATGCAAAACTTCCCATCACACAAATTCTTGTGAGTGGTGGGGTAACTTAACAACACACACTTGACTGCTGGAAAGGAAGTAGAGGGCAGCTGTAAATGAAAGAAATAAAGCCACAGGTTCAATGCAGGAATCTGTGTGGGCTTAGTAGCTTTTAGCAAAATTCCAGGTTCCATCAGTATTTCTGTCACATCCATTCTAAGCATATTCTCATTTTCCTCTGGCTGGAACAGCAGCAGCAGCTCTTTTCCAAAAGCAACAAGTCCATGGTTCACACTGACATTTCTGTGTAATTGGTATTATGACCGTTCTAAGCAGATAAAGTCTTAACGTAGTAATAACTGCAGATCTTAAAACTCTTATTAATTAAAAAGCAATTCGTTCTTACACATCTAAGCACATGGGGAGGAAAGTGGCAAAGTAGCAGATAAACAACAATATTTCTGAAACAAAATGCAGTTCTGTCTAATTGATCTGAAGATTGAAGAAAATGCTTCTAATACTTCAGGACACAAAACATTTTGAAAAGTACACACACACAGAAAAGCACAGAAATAGAGAAACACGGAAATATTTTGCTTTTGTCATTTATGGAATTCAGCACCTTCCAGAATTCAAGTACTTCCTTAAAAACTTCTTGGAACAAAATGTTTCCACGTGTAACTGAAGTATCATACATTAACTGATAGAAAATTTCAAGCGCAGAATAAAAGCTGGGAGAGAAGCATTCCTGAATTTTGGCTGCAGCAAGATGTCCAATTTTGGTTTAGTTGGAGCTCTTCATAAATGCATATATTTCCTTATGCTTCTACAGGGCCTGTTATTATATAAAGATGGCACCTGAGTTGGGACTAATGAAATCCCAACACTTAGCCCACAGTCTGACACACAGTGAAATACTAACCATCAGTCATTGCAGGAAGTTACAGCCTTAATCACCCCTGGGCAATGTGTACGTGGAGACAAAAAGAACAAAAGAATCTTTTTTTTGTTTGTTTTTTTGCAAGATTCAGCAGTCTAAACCAACTACCCTAATATGATATTTGTACATCTTTGCTTTAAAATATCTGAAGCAGCAAAGGAACTCTTTCATGCTGCCTGCTGCTCCTTCCTCTCGTGTTTCTCCTTCAAAAATACCTTACTCATCAAAGCTTGGATACTGGAAAGCCAGACAGATGCACACTAAGCTCTTAATTCTTTCACATCCCGGGAGTTAAGAAGCCAATACTTTATTTTACACTACTTTATGTGTACAAAAATATGCTACTTTTCTTGACAATAAGATGTAAACTTGAACTACACTGTCCACAGGCTTTTGGTTCTCCACTCCATGAAGCCAGTTCAGCCTCAAAGGAACAGAAAATCAGAATCAGTGAAGAGGAAGACTTTAATTTTAAGACAGGACACCCTTTTAAGAGTTTTGCTGACCAGTGTAAAGGGTACAGTGTAGATTCCCACACTCCACCCTCACCCTCCCACTCTGGAGCTCAGTGTCATTCCCCACAGCAAAAGCCAAGGATTTCAGAATGCACCCACACTCACAAAATGAGGAGGGAAAATATTTCATAACCAGCCCCTGAGTATATTTAGAAAGGCATAGAAAAAGGCAAAAGGCATTCTCAGTAGACCAGAAACCCTAATAAAACCACAGACACTGGAGCTGAATGCAATCTTGTTAATTATTAACCTAAGTAGGAAAAATAACTGTTTCACACATTACCCTTAGAAAAAATGAAATATATGTATGTATTTAAACTGCAAGAAACGTTTTCCCAGATGACTGTCTAGACTGCTGTGATAATTTGAGTTCATAATTAGCTAAAAACCCAGCCTGCTACTATTTACTAGAGTTCTGTCTGTGTAGAGGAAGAAACACAGTTTGTGTTCTTCAGATCTTTGGGTGTGTTCAACAAAACCAAAGGGCTTTAGAAATTTACCTCTTGGGCTTATACAAGATTTTCAGGGAGACATTATAAAGATGAGCATCTTTTAGCAACCAATATATAGGAAAGAAGATAATTTATATATCTTCTCAATACAGAAATAATTTAATCCTGTTTCTCATATAGCAAGTTATTAGTCTGAGGTGGAATAAACCAGTTTACATTTGGCACACCTTGATTTTGCAACCCTGGATGCAATGTGCTCTTGACTGGCTTCAGTAAACTACCCCTCATAATACCTGGATTACTCTTTTCCATATATATTTTATTATAGCAACTATGGCTTTTAATACTGCATAATTAATGATTATTAAGACAGATAAGGCTGGAAATTTAAAGCAGATCCAATTTACAGAATTTTAAGCCTTAATATTTAAATCACCGTAAGGGAGCTCGAAGCATAATGGACATAATGAAAAATATCAGGGTGTGCAAGTACCACAGGAGGAGAAAATACAAAAAAATAAAATTACTTCCAAATATCTGGCATCTATCTAACTTTCAGCCACAGAGCCACACAGAGTTTTGGGTTCTCCACACTCGTCCTCCTGGCTCAACATTGTGACAGTTTTATCAAAACTGCTTTCTTATTAATCAAAAGAAGTCTAAAGGTGAATGGCTACATCCTATTGTGAGAAAAATAAGCAAAACAACCAAACAAAAAAAATCAATCTTCCCATTTCTTATTTTTCAGACTCACTGTTTCACAAACAGCTGTTCAGGTGCTATTGAATAATGTGTACTCTCCCTCCTGTATTTCTAGCTCCAACACTGCAATATTCAAAGAAATATCCAAACCCCTCCCTTCACTCTCTCTCAGCTCCAATATGGAACCTCTGCATACACAGAACAGATACCAAGATAAAACAACATTTCAGCCATTACAGAAATATACTTCCAAGATTCTTGAGTTTCCCAGAAAATCTCTCAACCCTCCTCTACACAACACTTGTAAACTTAAGAGGAAAACAGTCTCATTTTTTCTAGTACATTTAGCAGTCACAAAAAAGGTGAAAATTTTGATTCTTTCTTCCTTTTTCCCAGTACTTCAAAACTGGTTTCTTTAGCTTATTTCTGCTTTTGCCAATTTTGCACAGAATGCCTATATAAGCAATATATAACATCAGCACTTGCTGAATTTGACAGAAAACTTTTCCTGTGCACATGAATATTTCAGGGATATTTGCACTTTCTTTGTTAAAGAAAATTTTTTTTCTGATCTCTAACTTTCCTAGATATACTAAAAATACATAAAGATTTTTTCCCCTGGATATATTACAAATTAATTAGCTTAATAAAATAAGTAATTTTTTTTTACTTTTCAGAAGAAATTATTTTTTCTTCTGAAACTAACAGTGCCATCATGGCATTGCTCAGCTTTGTATTTTCCCTCTCCCCAGGTAAATTTTTTTTTTTAAAGGGGACATTTTAATTGACCTGACAAAGAGCAAAATTTTCATTGAGGAAGGGAGAAGATAAGAATAGGCAGAAGTTTTCAAAGGCATCATCTTCCCTCTCCTCTGCAATGCGTTTCTCACTCACTCATGATTTTGCTTCACTGCTCTACATGATCAGACCCTTGTTTCACTTTTCAGTGAACAATTTTTAGATGCAGAGTACAAGCTAGTCTAAGTCCTACCTAACACATAATAAACTGTTTTTCTTTTTAATGCTCTCCTAGACTTGTTCCTCCTGTAGCTAAGAGGAAAAAAACTACTTTTCAAGTGCAGATTTTAAGAAATAGATATATGAAGAAAATATATATATTGGCTGTAAGTATAAGGCAAAACAGTTCTAGTAGTTCTTTCTTTTCAAAGTTTAGGGCAGCACAGCTATAGAGCTTCCTTTTTTAAGGATTGAAACATTCCAAATGCCTGAGCTGGACTCTGGTGAAAACTCTCAAGCCCTCAGAAGAAGTCATTTCAAATTCATATTTTCATCTTACTTTTGTAGACCTACTTTAAAGGCATAAAACCTCTGCTTTTAATTCTAATACAAAGTGCAACAACCCCACTTCTATGACACTTTGGCACTTGCCTGTCCTTCGCTTAAACAAACTGAGAAGTTTTGAAGATTTCAAGTGCTTCAGAAGAAGCAAAGCTACTGCATTGAAGGGTGCCAAATGATGAGTCATCCAAATATTGGGATTTCATTAAAAACTAAAAGAAGAGAGTAAGAGAAATACACTGAGATCACAATGCTCTCTTCATCACTACAGCAATCAGCATGATCAGCATTGCCCGTGTCATTTTTAAAACTGCTGAATTTTAATCTTTTGCAGACCTAGAAGGGAGAAGTTTCCCAATGGCAGCTAACAACAAGAAAACACACACTCTGTAAGCACCTGGCAGGTTTTTAGTGCTTCAGGGGGATATTTGCCTTTGAAAACCTTGCTTTTGGAGATAATGATGGATAACAAGAGCAGGGAATGCAGTGCCAGTAACAGCACTAGGTATTGACATCTGAGAGCAGGAAAGCAGCTTTTTGAATCTGCCCTGCTGCAATCCATCAAGGGATGATGTAGGCCAGTACCTACAGGTCAGAACCTGCAGCAGAAAAAGCAGCTTGGTAGGGGGACTGCACTTAAATTGTGTTATTAACACCTGACAGCATCTCTAGCCTCAAAAAAAAAACCCAAAAAACCAAAAAACCAAACCAAAACCAAAATATGTAACAGGTTCTTCCAACAAAGATCACCTGATCTACTGTCCTGAATCAGGTACTTACCTGTCAGATAAAGCTTTGCCTCTTACTGCTGCAGGTATTTGCAATTTTTATCTTCTTCTATCTCCAAGAGGAATAGAAGCATGCTTTTTTAGTCTAAACTGAAGCTTCTTTTGTTAAAAAAAAATTACCATTGTGGCATTTTGCTTGCAATCAGCTTTCAACTGACTGTTGAAATCTGACAAATTAATTTTCTAACAAAAAATTAAAGAGATAAAAGTAGACAAGAAAGAAGTTGCAAATCTTAGGAAGTTTCACATTCCATAGTTTTAAACTACTGCTGACTTAATTTTATCTGATTTTATTAAACAGAACTGTATTTATTTTAGTTAAATGAGACTTCAAGTTGATGATTAAACACTCAGAATTTCCTTCAGTGACCATGAACATCCGCTGTGAACTGGGCCACGTAATTTTGAGCATGCTACAGTAAATTAATTACTTTTTTCTTCATTCAACAGGCCTTGCACAACTCCCTTATGAACCTGCAGAAAATAACCCAAGAACACATGCTCCACTTCCCAAAGGCTAAAATTGGACTGAAGATGATTTAAACTGATGTTAGCAGGTCAGTCTTTCATTTACTGTACACTGAAAGGAAAGAAGCAGGAAGACCATAAAATATCTCTATTCTGGCTCAAGATGATACAACCATTAAAAAAGGAAAAAAAATAAAACAAAAAAACCAACCTCCACAGCAAAATTCAAAATTAAAAAGCTGCCTTCCCAAGACTCTCACAAAAAAGAGAAGAGCTTGGTAATCAAAAAAACAGTTTTGCTGTTATGCATCTCATAGTACTGGTAGCAAAAACAGATAGGAAAAGCTGTTTAAAGTTAAGAGGTCTTCTAAATACCTGTCAAAAGAAGTACCCTGTTAAAGAATTACATTTTCTGTTGCTTCATTTAGACCTAATCACTGTCACTTCAGCATACACAAGCATCTTCAACAACACTACAGACTCAATATATATTTTATTTCTTCTTTATAATAAAGTTGCTTTGAGAAGTATTGAACCCTGTACAGATCTGCAGGGGGGTCTGTCAGTTTGCTATGCTAGCTTAATTTTAACCACATGTATTTTCCCCAAACATCTTTATAACCTCTATGCCTATCAGCTGTTCCAGTGTATGTCCACTTCAGTTCTGCATTATTCTTTGCTCTTTCACCTCAGTTACTGCACACTAACAACACCTTAACTGAGGATGCAATTTGGCTCGTCCTACTTGTTTCTCTGTGCTGTTGATAACCTTTTCCACCCACCGCCCAGCTTGAAGAAAAACTTTTTATCTCATGTTATCATCATAGAATTTTAGTCTCTCAGAATGGTTTGGGGTGGAAAGGATCCCAAAGCCCATCCAGTGTCACCCCTGCCATGGCAGGGACACTTCCACTGTCCCAGGCTGTTCCCACTGTCCCCAGTGTCCAGCCTGGCCTTGGGCACTGCCAGGGATCCAGGGGCAGCCACAGCTGCTCTGGGCACCCTGTGCCAGCCCTGCCCACCCTGCCAGGGAACAATTCCCAATTCCCAAGATCCCATCCAGCCCTGCCCTCTGGCAGTTGAAAGCCATCACCCTTGTCCTAACCCTACCTACCCTTGTAAAAAAACCCCTCTTCAGATCTGTTTTTGGCCCCATTTAGCTATTGGAAAGCTGCTATTCAAATACTGTATTTCCATATTTTTGTCAGTTTCTTACCTGTCAAAGCTTGACAGCTTTACCTGAAATCCTCTTCCTTCTTCAAAAGGATACTCTTCCCGAGCTACACATTTCTACTCATTCCAAACCCTTTTGTTTCTCACAAAGTGCCATTTAATACAGAGTAAACAAGAACTGCTCTTCCTCCCTCGACATGGGATGAAGGCAAGCTTAAGATTTGCCTTTCTCACTTCTTCTTCCCTTCATCACATGACAAAGAAGGAGAAAAAATAACCTTGCTTTTCCAGACATTCCTATATCTAAAGATCATCAATTAAAAAAAACGCACCGACCACGAGCAGTGATATAATTTGCAACACTGAGAAAGCATTGTCATGTTAGAAAAAACATCCATATATGTACAACTGAGAATGAGGTCTTTTGTTCCATTACTCTATTCCTATTTCTCTCACTGGGAAAACTCAACTGCAGAAATTTCAACATCCTTTGTTTTTTTTCTTTAAAAACACCACACAAAAAAACTTGGATATTGTATGCTCACAACTCAAAGACAAGGAGCTGACCAAAGACCAGATTTGACAGGAAATGTAAGAGGTCAGTGTATATATCAGAAAAAGCAGGAGCTCCCAAACAGGTTTTTCTCCCTTTTCACCCCAGAAGACCTGAAGTTAAATACTCCAATCATGCCAGTCATCAGTTACTGCTCAGCCTCCTGTCTCCAGCCCGGAAATTAGTCTGCTCAGAGCCCAGATAGCTGAAAAACCAGCCACGTTTTATCATACAGCTTAGGCTGGGAAGCCAAGCTGCAGGAAACATACACATGTTCTGTATTAGGAAGAAAATACCTAATTTTAAAGAACTCAATTTACAGAACTATAAAAAGTGTGCATTTAGAACAGAAAGAAGTAAATAAAAATTACAAAACAACGTCTCTTATAACTTTGATGTGATTTGCAAGGGAAGTTCAGATATCCTTAAACTATAAAATTTTACTTGAAGAGTTATGAACTCCTACTAAATCAGTTTGAAATTAAACCACTGAGACACTTCTTGCTGTAAAATATTACAGGCAACTATGGCAACCCACAGATGAAGAAATCACTGCATTCTGCTATTTATTGGAAAGTATAAACTATTACATTAAATGCATAAATTACAAATTACTGTTGAACTAAACAGGCATTTAAGGCATCTTTTACAGTACTTTCACGTACTCCACCTCATGTAAAGCATAAACAAAATGAGCACTTAGATATTTTCTGTAGTTATTATCAAGATATACTATAGAAGTCATCTTTCCTTAACTGAATAATGGTAAAATAAATTAGTAACTTCTTTATTTGAATATGAGAAGGTCTATGCAACACAAAGATAAGGCAAAATTTTACTTAGCCCTGTCAAAGCTGTAAAAGGACACTATATTAGATGAGATATATTAGACAGTTATTACATGCAATTATATAATCTAGATATATGCTATGTTTTATTGACAGTGACAGAAGAAAATTTGGCTTACTACCTCCAATTTCAAGCAATAAAATGTAAATCTTTAAGTGAAATAATTTTCAAGTATGCACATAAGGCAGATGAACTCTTGCAGAACAAGAGCACTCTACACAAAACCGAAAATCTAGTATTTTCAAGGACAGCTGGGAAATATGGATGCCAAAACACTGATGTTTCAATTCTTGTTCAGGGAACAGGAATGGTAAGAAATGCTTTCTTACTGAATGGTAAGAAAGCAAATCTCAACCCTTTCATCATCACAGAAGTTAAGGTGCAACACCCATGTGTAGCAGAATCTTTTAAGCTCTGAAGGTCAAACTATTTAAAGTATCAGTATCATTACTAAAAACTCTGAGCCACCATCACAGCTGGAATCTGTCAGATGCATTAACGTGATTCCACAGCCCTGAATGTAGTCAGAGAACAGAAACAAACCTTAACTAGGAATGATTTCTTTTATCTGGCACCAAAAGCAAGCTCGCCAAGTGGTCTGGCAATCAATAAAAAGCATGTCTGAATGCAATCAGCAGCTAAATTAAAAAAAAAATTGAATATTGCAGTTATATCGTGCCATGGTTCAGATAGAACTACAATCTATCTTAGACACATAGCCCAAACTATGCAGAATTTGCAATGTTAAGATCCATCAGAATTAAGGCTCAAACTATAAATTACCCTAACCTTGTCCAATCCTTTGAAAATCCATTCTAAACAGAGAGACTTATTTTAGACAGGTATACATCTTGCACAGATATATCTCTGAATGGCTATAAAATGGCTCTAAATATTAACAAAATTTTAGCAAAATACTATTTCCTATTTCTCCATTAACCAAATTATTTAAGATTTGAGTCCTTTGAGTCCTTGCTTGCTTCAGAAGCAACTACAGGAAATGGGGTAAATAGAAAATGTAAATCAAGTTTTAAGAGTGAAAACAACAACAAGCTAGAGACAAACGGATCCTTTACATTCCTCTCATGCTTGTGATACCTAGTGGGTATATAAACCAGTCTGGAATACCAAATAGAAACTCCTGTTTTTTCAGTGTTTGGGTTTTTAGTTCCTTTAGCTCCATGGAAATTATTTCCATTTCACAGTTAACAAATGCTAAAAATAAATAAAAGCATAGAAAAGGTGCAAGATATTTCTCCCAGTTTATACACAGCTCCGAGCATTTCACAGCTGAATTTGAAACAGGGAATTCCACAGGATTCCTTTCAGAAGCTACCTCTGGGATGGATTCTGGAATAAGAATGGGTTTAGGAACTGATCCCTGTACTATTGTAATTGGTTATTTTTTCAGTCTTTCTCTGACTTCCTAACTAACCAGAGCAAATTACTTCCCAAGCTCCTCTGATGAAAGAGGTGACTCACACAATCCTAACACCACCAGCAATTTCACTGGATTGTTATTTATGTAGCAGAGAGCAAAAGACTAATCTTTTAACTATTATACGGACAAAATATGCAGCCTAAATGAGCTGGAATTCCTACCAATTAGGCTTTGTACTTGTCAATTTTTAATGTGTCCCCCAAACTTAAAAAAAAAAAAGGAAGACACTTTCTAAAATTACAGATAGTAAGGGGTTTACTGAAAGTTTACTGGCTGAAAATACACAGTGTAAAACATGTGAACTCCCTTAAATTTCTCTTACCTCTTTGGCACTGGGGGCCAGTGAAGCCGTAGACACAAGCACAGCGATTGGGTCCAACACACCGCCCTCCATTCTGACAGCCACTCTCACAGACAGCTTCAAACAACAAAACAAACAGGCGAAAAGTTTAATAATGCCACGGCAGTGACATTTCCAAGATTAACATATGCTCCATTTAAAAAGTATTCCTTTTTCTCCCACTGCTCTGAGTCTTTCTAGGCCTCAAGATGGAGATGATCTCCCCCCTAGCACCTCCACCAGCAATAGCTCTGCAAACTAAATTCCATTATTACCTGCTGATGCTAACTGTGGAAACAGCTGCTCAGCACAGACTAACAGCAGATGTGCAACTTCAGTGTATTTTAGTCATCTGTGCAGCTCTAGTCACTCATAACCATAGGAATTATATAAGAACTTATAATACAAGAAGTTATTATCCCTGACTGAAGTTAGCTGTATGTCAAACCTCAACTATTGTGAGGGGGGTTTTGGGCATATTAAGTTGTGTTGTCCAGTCACAAGAGCAACAAACCTTTTGAGAAGAGAAAGGAGTCCAAGAGACAGATAATCATCTCTCAGAGTTGATGCTGCTGGAAGAAGGTTTTGATGTTTAGAGGCAAGGGAGAATTACCAACTTAATTCATCCCTTTAAGTGCCTGAAAAAACTGTTTCTTAAAGGATCCTGACAAAAAATGAAATTTTTGTGCTGAGGGAGGAAGCTGGGTAGGGTGAAAGGGTTACAAACCCACGGTACATTTAGATGAAAAAGATATTTCAGATATTTCACTCATACTCTTTACCAATGGTCTGAATCAAGAACAAAGCTTCCTGCCAGACCACTGAATTTTCTCAGTTCAAAAGGAAGATGGTTCTTCAGAGAGGCTGAAAACACTACTAAAAGAATGCTTTAACAAACTAATTTTAGCTATTTTCTGATTCATTGCTTTAGGTCATTGTGTCAAAATTAGCACATGTTCCAAATCAAAACATTTCACCTTACAGGACAGTCACAAAAATTTTAACACTTTAAATTTCTGGTCTCAAAGTCATTAGGGTGCCTTCCTAAACGTGTCTCCTCAGTTTGGATGTGGCATCTGTAACACATTCGAGTATCCAGGGCAAAAGAACCTTAGACACTTACAGAAGGTAACAATTTCAAACTGAAAAAAAAGGTACACGACTCCTATATTATCATGGAGAGCATAAAATAGAGTGTTGTGAGGAAATGTGATAAAGCCTTACTTCTTACCAAGAACCAGCAAACAGAATTACCTTTTCTTGAGAATGCACACATAAAATTAAGATATTTTGCTGCATGTGTTACATTACTGAATTAACTGTCAATGACATTTCAGCAAGACAAGTATCTTCATTATATACAATGAAAATCTTCTGAATAGAAATAAAAGTATATTTTTATTTCTAAGACTGCCTAGAAGACACATATTCATAATCCTGCTTGAAATTTTAACTACCTGATACACTGAAACCAATCTCCAGAATTTGTTCAGATTTTCTGGATTACTTCAGAGTCACCACTTGAAAATTCAATCATCTTTTCATTTATTCACTGGAAATTTGCCTTGTCTGACAGCATTCAGGTGTTGACCCAGTATTTTAACAAAAGCAGGAAGGGATCAGCAACCCTTAATGCAAAATTCCCCTGCGGCTAGGGTCACAGTTTAAGATTACAACTATCTGCTCAAATTTTAGAGAGTTTTATCCAGTTAAAGCAAGAACAAGACTGTTTTCCAGCATTTATAAAAACAACTAGGGCAAAAAAAAATATTAACTTCCACAACATTCCATCTGTTTTTTGCATAGCTGCCCTCTGTTTGTCTCTAATTCTTTCAGACTGCTTTATGCAATTAATTTCTCTCCTATTTAGTAGTCAGCTGGCCTCAGAATACATTTTGAGTCTTTCTTCATCCCTGCAGCCTTTAGGGACTTTTATTGTTTGCTAAATTGTTACAGCTTGTAAACACTGTGCTGTTATAGGTAAAGCTGGGCAAATAATTCACTTTCTAGCTTGTCTGCTAACACAAGAAAGTATCCAATAGCTTGAACATATTTAATCCTTTTCTCCGTACACTAAGTGGGAAACAAAAAAACATGCTTCAACCCAGCAGTGAGACTATTGTTCTGAGGTAGAGAAAACTTTTGTTACAGAGAATGAAAAACGAGTGAACATCTGGTATGAAGAGTGGGATGCACAGCGACATTGCTCCCCAAGGGTTTCCCAAAACCGCTCGGTGAATCCAATCTGTGACTTGGATTTTAGAGAACACAAAAGCCACTTCACACAAGAAATGACTTGCCGGCTAAAACACCACACCCAGAACAAGCATTTCTTCCAGGTGTTTTCTCACTGCACTTGAGGCAAGCAGGCTGTGACTTACGCTGCTCACAGTGGGCACCAGAGAAGCCCTTCTGGCACTGGCACCGCTCGTCCACGCACGTCCCGCCGTTCCTGCAGCTGATGCTGCACTGCTGAGCTGCAGAGAGACACCCAAAATCAGCCCAAAAACACCACACACGAATGACCTTCCTTTAAAACGGGGTCTGAGTGATGAGCTTTGTACCATCTACACTATATATTTTATGCATATACTCATGGAGGGGATTTTCTCAAGTTTGCCACAACTATTACGTAGCAACGCTGAACTTTTAATTGCATTGGAGACTGTATAATCTTAATTTTTTACCAAAATGGACTCAATGAAATGTAAATACCACACATATTCATTTGTAAACTTGCTTCTCTCTTTATGCATATTTTATTTAAATTTGCCACGCAGAATAAACAAGCACGTGCAGTACAACAAAATTGATCAAGAACTTGAGGTATTTTACCTAAGTGTAATTTACATTTGCATATGCAGTAACGAGAAGTTATTTTTAAGGAAGTTCACATTTTTGTCATTGAAACTTACAGAGAATTTAAAAGAAATTTCAACGAAATCTGTAATGAAAACACAGTAAGTCCTTACCAGGTCTTGATCCACATGTGGGTGATATCTGCCCACTGGCACAAGTGCACATGTTGGGACGGGAACAAAACCCATCACCACAGCTGTTCCTGCAAATTGCTGAGGAAGAACACAGAAAGAGAGTGACAGGGATTAGCAGCAACCTGAGTCTTACACTTGTAGGGAAAGAAAACCCCAACACTCGAACACTCATTTCATTGGGACAGCTATTACACGTGCAAAGGTGATTTTATGTCAAATAAAGCAAACTGAATTTTGGCATGATTAGTATCTCTTGACAAATTTGGAGACAATCAGAATTAAATCAGGCATATTCGTACACTGACCTGACCACTGAGATCAGGTAATCAACTCTTTCCCCAATTAAAAATACCTGCCAATTAGGCAAGAAGCGTAAAATCATTAACAATAAATCTTTTAAAACCACAAGGCCTGTGAAAAAACATTACCAAGAATATAAGATTTGAAGGAATATAAACAATGCAAATTTATCCAATGGGCTTCATTCTTACAATCACCATTTTAAAGGCATTTTATGGTCTTTTTTTCTTTTCCTAAGATTATCTGCCCTTTACCCAAAGCACTTTTTTTGGCAAGTCAATGTCCAAATGCTGGACTTCGCAGATTTTGTGATCTTTTCCGAAATAGAGTTTACTGTACACAGGTGGCTCCCACACTTTTATTTAGAAACTAACCATAAAAACCCCAGGGAAGTCTGTCCACCCCATATGTGTGTGTCTGACCTTGTGCCATCCCGATGACTCAGAGTCATGCCTTTCCTTCTCACTCACCATCCAGCACAGCTCCAATGAAGAAAGAAGTGACAGAACCATAAAAATAAGAGCTAAAAGTCCAAGACACTTTAAAACAGACTCAAATTAATCTCCTCAAGGAGCAAATGAATCAAAAGAGAGCCTAAGAGCCACTATAGCACAATGCAGGAGGACTTTATAAATACATATATGGTGCAACAGACAACTTGTATAGAAAAAAAACCTCAAAAACAAACAAACACCATCAACAAAAAAATAATCACAATTTCTTTGCAAACATGCCTAGAGTTTTGTGAGAACCAAATAATCCTGCAGCACATCTCCACTGAAGGACTCCAATGGAACAAACACCTTGAAGAGATCACCTGCCACATCACTCTTTGGGCATCAAAAAATGCAAAATAAATCATCCACATTTAGCATTAAATTCTGTCACAATTATGTCTCAAACATGAAGGTTTGAGAGGTTCAAAGAGTTTGTGGGATTTTTCTATTTAGCTGGAATTAGAGACACACCGTGACTGACTTAAAATACTTTTTCATGAGCAGAAGTAAAAGTGAGAAATAGGACTTGGATTTATAAGAGCACTTGACAAGCACAGGAAACGGGGTTGTTTTCTTATATTCCTGTTCAGTCCATATTTATACAACACAGGTCAATCTCCTGATAAAGCAAGGTTTACATTCCGTCCATTTTGTTAGTTTATTATCCATTAAGGAGTAACTTTTTAACAAAGCCTAGACCTGTAGACATATCCTAAATATACTTTCATCAGAAGAGTTTATTCTGTATAACAAAAGACTAAAAGTAAGCAGACCTTTGGTTTTAAATAAAAGACCACTTTTAATCATAAATGTGCCAAAGATCACCAACAACCAACACCACATCATCTTGAAACACTGTCAGGTCAGAATGGTTTCTTTCTGAACTACCACTGGGTCATGGGATTTCTCCTCATGAAATACTATCTTAAAATCACCAGTTACAATATGCATAAATTATAAGCAGCACATCTCCAATGAAAAGTTTGATAGTTTGTCCAGCATCCTGTGCAGGACGTTTTTTCTAGGTGAAGAACTCCAACTAAAGGAGTTCTTTAGGGAATGTCATCTCCACATATATTAGATGTGAGCATAGAAATCTCTACACCAAAACCTCCACCAAAAGCAGACACAGAAAAGTGTCACAGACAATAGTGGTCTGCCAAAATCATTCACCCTCCAAACGTGTTAGAAAGCTGCAATCAGAGTGCAGTAAGTAGGCAGGAGCTAAAGCATGTCCTTTGTGCATATAAATTGAAAATAAATCAAAGAGGATTCTGGATGTGGGCAGACCTTAGACCGAGGCCTTTAAGAGGCACAGAGAGTCACAAAATTTTAATTAAGGGTATCTTGAAAGAATTGCTGAAAGCCCCTAGCCACATTTGAGCCAGACACACAGCTGAATCTGAAAAGCCTATCAACAGTGTAATAGGCAGCCTAACCCCTTCTTAAAAACTCTACATTAAAGTAAGCCAATATTGAAAGGGCTGATAAATGTGAACAGAATATTTTGAGGAACTCCTTTTATTTTACAGGGACATTAATAGAAGGATCTTCCTCTCAATAGCACCATTATCCTTTGCTGGGAAATTCTGGGTCAGCTTCAGTTGAAAGTAAGTGGTACATGGCACAGTTATCTCCTTGACTAGTTAGCTAGTCGAGTTTAATCATGCAAAACCAAAAATGTAAACAGGTGAGAGAGGCCTGGAATCATTTAAATTAAAAAAAAAAAGGGGGACCAAGGGCCAAAAGTTTGGCAGAGCTTGGCTTATCACCCTTTCCTTCCCCAGTTTCATCCTGCATGCCTGCAGTTTATCAGATGGAGTATTACATAGACCTCCATCGCTCACACAAAGAACAGTATGTTCTTGAACCTGAATTCTGAAGTTGACCATACTTTTTAACAAAACAAGAGAGTGACAGGCCAGAATAAATGGACACAGACTAAAAATTTAAGGTCTGAAGGAAGCAAGTGTCTATTATCAGCTGTTACCTAACAGAGAGAAAATTAAACTTCATTTTCTGATTCATGGTAAACATCTCCTAAAACATCATCCCACGGGAATACTGAGTACACACAGCTTTTTTCCATTTTTTCTGCCATGCCATGTATATCTGCCAGCACAGCAGCTACCATGACCAGCCAGTAGCCAGTCTACATGCCTGGCAGCTATCAAAACACAACTAAAAATAGCAGACAAGACAGTAAGCATCTCAAACGTAAAGAAGCTTTCTATTTGATTGTATTTCCAAGTTTCAGAGAACTTCAAGATCTGATTTGTTTATGTCAAGACCTTTTGGCTTTTTTTTTTTCCTGTTACTATAGTTCAGTATTTGATTTGACAAAGCTTTTTTCCTTTCTCCTTCACTGTCATGGGTTTTCTTTAAAAATTAGGTGGAGACATCTCTTTGAACATACCAAGGTCACTGGGCAGCCCTTCAGTTACAAGGAACAGACCTGTAAATCCATCTTGTTCTTTTTTCCTTTTTTTTTTTTAAAGGTGAAACACAGAAGTGAACTGGCTGTTCTCAAACTACTGAATGGAATAGTGACTCGTAGAAGAATATTTACTTTTATGGTTACCCCTTGAGCAGTAGAAGCAGTCAGACACTTACGAACAATGCACTGATTTCCTCCAGGGAGTGTCTTCCATCCAGGGCAACAGTAGGAGCGAAATCTAGAACCACACACATTTGGCCTGCAACACAGACAAATCAATAAATGTGTATGGAAGAGTATAAAACACTCTGAAGGGAACTTAACGTTTTACACACACACGCGCGGGAAGAATCCAGCTGCATAAAACAAACAAAAAGTGCATGGTAAAGTTGTCTACAAAAAAATCCTCCCCAAAGGAACAAAATCTTCCTCCAAGGCGTTTTACTTTGGGTTAGTTCAGCTGATTAGCATAAAGAGGAGAGTTAGAGGAAGCGACATTCATCCTTGTTGCAAGAACGGACGGTATGGAAAAGATGAGTTTGATTCTGCTTTCATTCAAAGTTGGAGAAGCATGGCCATAAAAAAGGGCTTGCTGCCATATGACACAAGACAGAAAGAATGCCCGCTCATAAGCAAACATAAACGAATTCCAAGTACCAAGAAGTCCCCAAAGCATCAGAAGAAGAAAACCAAGACGACTTTGCGTCACTTCTTTGTAGAAAACCCTCAAAAAAGTGAGTATAGTTTAAGTATATCGGTATCGGACCAAGGAGTCCAGTGGGGCCAATCCGTCAGCTGTCACACAGGCCCCCGGCAATGCCTGCTCTTCATTACATCGCCCTAATTAGGAGGCCAGATTCCACAGGCAAGGACCAAACTCTGAGCTTAGCGAGCCCCGAGTCCTCAGCCACACGAAGAGGCGGGAAGGGGAAAGCGGCACCGGGGGCACCCACGGAGACGGCCGGCGTGGGGCTGGGGAAATGCCACGGGGAGCGTAAAGAAAGTGAGTTTGAGCCTTGTCCCTACCCTCGGAGAGCGTCCTGCTGTCCTCGCCTGCGGACCCGGCCGGCGGCGCTCCAAGCCCCGTCCTCACGGTGCGAGGCGGCGGCCGCGGAGCCTGAGGGAGTTCCTGAGGGAGCGCGGAGTGCGGGCCGGTGCTGCTGCTGCTGCTGCTGCTGCTGCTGTTTCTCCTGCTGCTGCTGGTGCTGCTGGTGCTTCCTCCCGGCCGCTCCCTGCGCACACAGCGCCAGGCAGCCCAGCCACAGCCACAAGAAGCACCAGAGCCGCCGCCGCCTGCCCATGCTGCGGCTGTCCCGGCGGGAAGCGGGCGGACAGGAGCGCCGGTGCCGCGCCGCCCTCACGGGCAGGGCTCGGCTCCCGGGCGGGGAGAGGCTTCAGCCGCGGGAAAGCCGCTGTCTGTGCTACCCAGGCTGTGCCAGCTGCACCCAACCCCTCTGCGGAGAGGGAGGGGTGAAAAAAAAAAGAGGGGAATAAAAGCAGGGTAGGGTGTGGGCTTTGCTCCCTCCTCCGCGGCAACAGGAAATCCAGAAGAATTTCCACTACCCCAAAAAAAAAAAAAAAAAAAAAAAAAAAAAAAAAAAAAAAAAAAAAAAAAAGGAAAGAAAGAAATAACCAACCAGACTATAATTAACGCGCCTAAAATAAACGTGCTGGGATACAGAGGGAACAGAGGGAGCGGAGAGCTACTCAGCGCTAGGGGCAGAATTTCAGCGAGGAGAGCCGGAGGAGGGGCCGGTGCCTCCGGGCCGTGAGAGGATGGCGAGGGGAGAGGAAGGGAGGGAGGGGGCCGGGAAGAGGGGATGGCAGGAGAGGAGGCGAGAGAGGCTGCTGGAAGGAACGGGGGTCCCGGAGAGCGAGCGGTGTAGGTAGAGCTGGTCCCAAAGGAGGTGCAAAAAGTTGGCACCTCGGCAAACTCCGGGAGCTGCGCCGTGCGGAGAGGCTTTTGGCAGCAAAAGCCCTCCCTAGGACAGCACCAAAGGTTCTGGTGGCAAGGATGAGCCCGGAGGGGAGGAGGATGGAGCCCCACACTGGGTCAGGAAGAGCCCCGAGTCCTTCCCATGTCGTGCCAGCTCAGCCCGAAGGTTGGGGCTGCAGGCACCAAGGTACTGAAAATAGCAACCACTTGCCTTCAGGAGTAGGTGTTTTTTTTAAGTTCACACTGGGAAATTTGGCTCGTTCTCCGCTTGCTGTTTCTCTCTACATAAGCGTCCCCTCAAAAACACGACTTGCCTTAGAGAATTTCCCGCTTGCTCTTTAAGAGGCATGCATTTACTGAGATGCGCCACATCATTAGCCGGCGGTGAGAAACAAACAAAAGCAATGAAAACAAAACCCGTGGCTCTGCTGGCAGTCCCCGAGTGCTGGCTGCTGCTCATTGCGATAACAGCAGGGCACAATCTGGTTTTGTCATCTGGGAAGATTTATCCCCTTGAGCTGCAGCTCTGCGGGGTGGGCACCTCACCATACAGCCCATGGCATACGGTGGCAACCTGGAAATTTTTTTTGTCTTTTAAAACAAAACCGGAACCTGTCACGGCTTCATTTAGCTCCACGTGCATGATATCTGTGACTTGTAATTCTGCGGTGAGAAGCAGCAGCTACATTTCGTTGTCTCTGAAATAAAACCCAAGCATCCAAGGGGTCACACATCCAGCCACTCTCGTTCCACTTTCTCCTTTGATGGTCCAGTGGCTCTAAGAGAAGCTCCATTTACAGACCTGTGTTCTGACAGTTCAGAAGCTGATTTAGTTTAAATTTGCGAGTTTAGCAGAAGAAATTTTGCATGACAGGATCTCAGTCTTTAAAGACTTTGAGAAACGAGAAGTATTTAATGAACTATTTTATGAAGACAACTGGGTAGGAGAGTTCAGCAACCTCCTGATTGTGAGTGAGGTTTGGAATTTCTTCTAAAGACAAACTGTTAGATGTGTCATGAATGAAATGCAGCTAAGAGTTAGGGAAAGAGAAAGATTCCATGCCACTTTGAGTGAATAACTATCCCCAGAAAACATAAAGAATAAATAGGACAAAAGGAATCAAAAGGCGAGAACTGATTTGAGATAAGCTCAGGGTCTTGGATATCAGGAAGCTTCTTTATCAGTGATAAAGAAGCGATTCCAGGAAGTTAAACACAGCACATCTGGAAAAAGACAACAGTAGAAAATCTGGAAGGGGAAAAAAACAACCAAACAAACAATGAAACAAGTAACCAACATCCCCTCTCCCCCAAAAAGTTAGGCAACTGCACAGCAAGGGTGGGCTAGAAATTAGAGAGTGGGAAAGTTACGGTTTAAAGCCAAGAGAGACATAATTTGAAATTGGAAATACTGAGTAGAGTAACAAAAGCAAAGTCAGCAGCTACCAGTGATTTGTAAAGTGATTTGTAAGACTCAAGAGACCTCCTTGCACTCAAATCCAAAGAGGACTATGGAGCCCCTTGCTAGATTTTTGAAAGGAGCTAGCACACAAAATTTTAAAATATTCACTGTGCAAGACTGGGCGAGATGTCTTACTTTTGATAAGTTTGGTGTTTGTAAATATGAACAGAAATCAATGCTTACCAAGAAAGCTGCCTTTGTTAGGATGGGCATCATAAATACTTTTCATGGGTAAAAGACACAGACCAGACATGATTTAAAATAATGTTAGAACTACATGTGTTAAATTTGGAATAGCTTCCTGTAAAAGCCACTGCTACAGTGGAAAATCGCTGCCAGAGGGCTTGGGTTCTTCAGCTAACAGCAGTTATCTTAAAAATAAGGAAGGAAATTAATAGAAAAAAAAGTGCAACATGATCAATGAAATCAGTACCACAATTAAGAGTTGCTAGGATAAGACACGAACACAGCTCTGCATTTGTATAAAAGTAGAAGCTCAGACTATAAGTACTTGTGGGATGAAATTTGATTTCTTTAGGAAAAAGTATTGTGGATTATATCTCCCAGCTCTTGGAAAGCATTTGGATCTGCTGATCCCAGAGATCCTCTCCCATCCTATTCCCTGGCTGATATAAAATAGAAAAGCTTCTTTCACAGAGGATGCCATGAAATGTTGGCATCACGAGGCTGATGCAGAAGGATGAGTGATGCCTCTTTTCCTCTACTTGAATTTACACTTCAAGTTCTGGCCAATTCCAGTAACAATTATTCAAATTGCTGACTAATGCTAGCTATAGTGAATATTCAGGAAACATGCAAGTGTACATCTGCATAAAGAAATTTTTTCCAGAGAAAAGCTCTTAATGCAGATTATTTCTTAATCCGCACTTTTCCCATGTGATTAAACTTTCTTCCCAAACAAGGGTGGGAGATAACTAACTTTGAGTAAAGCCAGCCATATTTTGACATTTTGAAACAGAGTAAAGCCATAGACCATCATTGTGCTAATACAGGATCTAATTAAACAGGACTCGGTGGGTGTAAGTAGTTTTTTACAGTGCTGAAAATGATGTCTCTCAATGGCCACATGGATTTGACAAGTAAAAGCATTCTCAGCTATTCATTGCTTCAGTCACCAAAAGCACCCCGTGGTGGATGTCTAGACCAGCACAGGTACTGAAGGTAGAAGTGACAGGACAATGTCAGGATTAAAAATTTCATTTCAGCTGCTCCCTCTTCCCCACTGGACTGAATCCACACCTCTGCAATGCTTGGCGAGAGCTTAACCTTCATTTGTTAAATGTATCTTCAGCACAGATCTATTTTTAAAGCATTTTTGGTAAAGACCTTGGAAACCCATTTGATTAAACCTCTCTGCTGTAAAGCAAAAAGAAAATTGACAATTTAACCTGTCTCTCAAGCACAGGAATTCTACACAGCTGCCAGTGATCTGCTGCAGGTGACAGTGGTTTTACCACTAAGAAGTGTTGAGCTGCATCCTCTTTTTGCTTCTTTGTTTGATTTTTACCTGTGCTTTCTTTTCTTTCTTTCCATTTGTCTAGTATATCTGACCATTCTGATTTCTAATCATGTCCTCCAAAGTAAATGTGCTATCTCTACATCATCATCAATGTAGAAACGGAATAAATAATATAAAATGACACATTTTAGTCTAGACTGTAATTTTCTTTTCTTACTTAGAAGAATGTAATTTGAGACTGCTTCAAAAGCATTGCTCATGTTAGGTAGTCAACATAATTTTTTGTTTTTTATTCAGCCTGTCTGCTTCATTCTCTGTCTTCATTCTTCCTTAGATTGGATGAGTCATTATAGTCAGTTCTGATGTTCTTGTTTTCCCACAGAAACATGAATTATTTCACTTTTCAGCATTATTTCTGGCCAGGAAATTAGATTAGTTGGCCTAACTTCCTTTTCTCCCACCTTTTAAATGTAGGCACTGACTTGGTGTATGGCCATAAGTTGGCAAACAAAAAAACTAGTAAGCAAAAAAAGATAGAACTAATTTATTCCCACTCTAAGTTTATTCTCAATAAAAAAGAAATAAGAATTATGATCTCCTCTCCCTCTGTGCTCATTTATAAGACTTCAATGCATATGAAGAACATGACAGCCATTTAAGAAGCAATTTTGATTCACATTTTTTAATTAATTCACTTATATATATATGTAAGTGAAGATATTATTCAACAAAAAGATAAATTATTCCACAATTTCAGTTTTATCATTTATAAAATTAAAAAATATTTTAATAGTGGTTTCAATGCAATGTTTTCACTGCAAAAGGAAAAAAAAAGTGCGTATGTTGCCTGAGGCATATTGCAAAGGAACAAAACCATTAAGTGGGGCTTATAAAATAAAAGAGGAAGATACTTAGAACACAAGATAATTTGAAAAAAGCAAAAAAAGTGTTGGAAGATGTTGGAAGAGGGAACTGTTCCATGCAATTAAACAAAAGATCTCTCAAACCACCACAATGCTGCAGAACATTTGCTGAAGCAAAGCTTCAGCTACCAAAGGATGACCCAGCTTGGAATGTCTGACTCTTTGTCTTTGTGACACAAATAAAAATGTACACAAGGCAAGATATTTTAGCACATCATTCCAGAAGTTATTTGTCTGTTCTGCCTGTAAGAGCTCATCATTATTTGGGATTTTCTTTTTTTTAGCATAGAGAAGTAGGGTGGACAACTCTATGGTTTGTTTTGTTTTAAGTGATAGCAAACAGAAGTGAGATGTTCCTAATTTAGACATCTCAGCTACCAGTAATTAAATCCTACTTTAAGGTCTGAAATCTGTCATCAAAACGAAGGAGTCGAGAGAGTTAAAAAAAAAATAAAATTAAGCATTCTCTCTTTTTTTTCCCCTCAATGCAGAAAAAGCTAACCAAATTCTATCTACAAAAATTAAAAATAAAAAATAAAATGAAACAGAAGGTTGAAGCTATCCTACGTAGAACTCAAACACTTCAGGGTCTATTTAAAATTACTCAAGTCAAACAAGATAAAAACCACAGTAAATATTATTGGATATTGTTTTTATTTTTTGAAAAAACTCAGATATAGCTGCTAGAGTAATTCCCAGGTTAAGAAGATGATATAATTAATAATTAATTTGTCTTGTTCTAGAAGCTCTACCCTGGGGAATCACTAGGTGGAGCAGGTTAAAGAGCTCAATTTCTCAGGAGAAACTTCATCTGGCATTAAACTCTGACAACATGTTTTAAGTGGTTTACACACGTTAATAATTTTATAGCTGGATGATTTAAAGTAGTTGTCATTTTATGCATTCCTCTAAGCATTGTTTCTGACTCAGCTTCTCTTGAACAACGTATTTATCAGCTGTCCTAAAACTCACTGAGATGACATGGTTCTCTGATAACCTCTGAATTAAGCAATATCATTATCCTGATATGCATATATATATTATCCTGGTATATATATATGATTACTTATATATTACATAAATAATCCTGAATAAAAGTAGTAACAGTTTTCTGTGGTGATCATTTTGTGGTTTTCCTGTCCAATGAACCTGTTGATCTTAAAGGTCTTCTCCAGCCTTCACCACTCTATGATTTCATGATTGCTTTTGCATCCTAGAACAAAACTTCTTTTTTCTTTTTACCAAATTAAAATAGGTTCATGGAATATAAGTAAAGGTAGCCTTTGAGTCATTACATGCTGTAAGAGCCATGCAAATGCTGAGTTCATGGAATTCCAGAATCCCAGAATGGCTCAGGTGGCAAGAGGCCACAGTTGGTCCCACCTCTCTGTTCAAGCAGAGAAATAAAATCTGTTCTATATTTTAGATAAAATTCTAGTATATAGTAATTTATAATACCATTATGGAACGTTTAAAATGTCTGTGATGGCACTACAGAAACTGAGAACAATTCAAAGTTTGCATTAATGTATTTCAGCAGCTCTAAGCCAGTGTGTTGTAATTATAAAATGTTATGTACAGCATGCCCTTCCTATAGACTGTAAGAAGGAAAAAGAATAGGTCATGCCCCAGTGAAAATTCCATAAGAAAACTGGCAGAAATGTTTATCACATGGCTTTCCAGAAGGAAGGATTTTTTGAGTACATTTGAAGCTCCCAAATTCAGCTCCCAGGCTGCTACACACAACCCTTTACACATAATCTAAATATTCAAAGACTTTAAAACAACATTAAACTGCCTGCTTTTATTTTTACTTCCTTAAAAACTTAATTTCAGTCCTTTTAAAAATTGCACCCCAAGGTACAATCAATCCTGATGTTTTTATTAGGTAAAACAAATCTGTAGTGGAGATTGCAGAGTCTCAGTTTGCAGGCACATGGATCTCAATGTATGAGGGGCAGAAGCCATGCTAATTCCATACAGATGTCCTGCTGCATTCCTGTAAATTTTCAGACTGAAAAGGAAATGCTGGTTACACCCCTTTCCCCTCCAGCCTACGGTAGAGTATTTCACAGTTTGCATACGTGTTTTGCACTCAGAGAAAACCAGTCACAGATCTCTGCTAATTCAAGCATCAGATTTATTTCATACATAAGATATTAACGTAGAGGGATTCAGATTTTTTTCCAACCTGCAAACACAAAAATTAGGAACAGTTTTATTCTCTTAGATGTCCTCCTTGGCTTAGGAAAAAAATCACATATTTATATTTTTATAGGTGTGCAAGTGTACAAATATGGTTTTATGTAAGTACCGTGAACATTTTTCAGAAGAGCTTGGTCCAGGAGAATTAAAAAACCCAAACATGATACAAAATGTGACTATTCTTACCTAGCCCTGAAGGTTTTTGCACAAAACAAGACTTCCATGCCAGAGCTTTTCAGAGCAGCATCCAAAACCAAACCATGTTCTCCACTGACTTCCACTGGCACAGAACCTAGTGGAAAATACATGTGAATGTGAAGAAAACATCTTTTTCTCCCTAAATCATAGACTGAAATCTGTTTATCAAGTTCCTTGTGTGTCATTCAAGATCATCTAACCTTTAACCATTCTGTTGCTATTTACAGCTACTGGTCTTTTTAATGTTATTATAGTGACATCTAGGGGTTTTGTTCATGAACCGGAGCTGTGTTCTGCAAGCGTGGGATGAACAATTAATTTCTTGATCACAAAATATTATGATCAATATAAAAGAGGAGGGAATTATCTAGCAGAGACTGCAGAGAAGAAATTTTGGTAAGCTTGGCACATGGATTAATTATGCACATTATGCATAGCTACTTAAAATTCTAGAGCTACATGAGCAGGGGAGAAAAAAGATGCTTTGCAGATACTTTCCAAAGGAGGAAAAAGGCAGAAATATTTCGAGTTTTTACACTTGCTGGTCTTTGAGGATTTGTTCCCTGGGCCTGCAAAAGGCAGTCTCTTCATCCCAAGGAGAGGTTAACTGCAAGATTCTTACAGAGTAGGGTCACATAACCTATATTTGATACAATACAGGATATGGAATCAGCAAAATAATTGTGTCAGAAGCAAATCAATAAATAGTGCGTGGCATTTAGCCTCTCTTTGTGAGCAAGTTGATTCTGGCATTCACATTACTCAAACAGCTCAGTGATAAGGACTGGCAGAGCTCTCAATTTGCAGCTGAAAAGAGTTTACCATAAGCCTACAGTTTATTTCATTATTTGTTTGTTTACTTTCCTGTGTTCTTCTGAAGTTACAACAGAACATGAAAACTATAATGCAATACTGTGTCTTTAAAAATTTAAAGCACTGTGATAAAAATCAGCCCCTCCCCAAAAAATGTAATCTAAAGTTAAATTGCCTAGTTGAGACATGTTATAGCAAATACATCAAACTGCATAACACAGCACTATCCATTCCTTCTGTTATTTCACGAGCAACAAACTCCATCACTAACAGTTCTGTAAACCCATATTCCCTTCCATATAATATTACAGAATTGAACAAATAAACCTGGGATTAATAAACTAAGCAAGGCCAGACGTGAAACCTGTTCTATATATATAAATTAATACCACTGAAAATATTCTGCTTCATTTGTTAAAATAAAGAAATAAATAAAAATTGTTGTCATTTGCTTTCTTTCTAAGAAAATTCTGGAATAATTTTTCAAAACATGAAAGCAAGAAAAAGAGTGAAGCCTAGATTGTAATTCTCCAATAACAGGCTGAGTCTCACTTTCTTCATGGGAACTGATCTTGCTGCAGAAATCTGAAGAAACAATGTTTAATTTATGACCATCATAAAGAAAATAAATGAGCATGACAAAATAGGTGGGCAGTGATGCTGTTTGGGTACATGACTTTATTTCTTCTGCATTAATTTGACATTGAATGTGTAAGTTATGTGCACTAATGCTATAGTAGACTGAAGCAGAGAAATGTGAATTTAAATAAACTTCAGGAAATTCTGTAAAGCTGGATTAAGGCCAGGAAATACTAACTTATCCTATGGGGAGCTGTAGATATTAGGATTTTCCTGTATACTGTTAGCAACTATCAGGTTGGAAAGACAGCTAATATGGATATCACTTTCACCACAGCTGGTACTTCTAGAAACTTTCTAATTCTAAACTTCAAGTGGCAACACTTCAACCTGGCTGCCAAATCCACCTGTTCGCATAAAAACCTCTGTGAAAGCTATCATAATGTGATTTTGTACCCCACAATTGTCACTCACACTCAATTTACACTGGTTTCTTGTGCCGGCTTTCTGACACGCTCTGTTTACACGTTTTGTTTTTACAGAAACAAGTAAAATTAATTTACAGATCTCAAATATGTGCACAGGCTTTCCCTACCTAGGCTGACTTTTGGGAAGTCAGGAAAAAGGTGCCAGACATCTGCCAGAATTGCTGGTTCACAGTTCATTTGACAGGAGATCCCTAGCTGATGATTTCTTGAGGACAGACAGTATTTTACATTTGTTACTGGTTATTGCAGTCAAAATATTAAAAATATTTCAATTAAATTAGGCAAAATAATTTTGGGGGTGATCACTCGTGCCAATGAGTATTCTCTTGTTAGAAGGCATCTGTTACCAGTCAACAGAAATTTAAATTTTACAGATTGTCAGCATTAGTGGTGCAAGGCTGAAGTGGGGGCCAATTTTCAGGACTCATGTGACCACCTCCCATCAAATATTTATCACTTATGAAAACACAAAATTGTCATCAATGTTGTCATCAATATTCATAAATTTAGGGCCGTTAGCATAATTATACACATGCAGCCATTTCTACTTTAGAGTAAACCTCATATAAAATTTAGTGCACTAAAATTGAGATGATAGATCACATCCTCACCTATTTCTCACTGAAGTTTATCAGCATTTGCACGAAATAAAAGCTGCAACATAACTCATATCTGTCTGCTAGCAGAAAAGGTGAACTTCCTTTAGTATAATAGGTCCTGAGAGCCTCTACTTAGCACTCTCCAGTAATGAATTCTAAAAATTAAACATCTCAATATTTTGCATAATAAAGTGAAGGTTTAAAAATCTCCATCTACTACTACATATTTAAAAATGCATTGTTTTTTCAAGTGGGAATGTTTTTTCACTTTATATCTCAGGACAAATCCAATGTTAAAAGACTATAAAATTCAGCTTGAGGAAGGACTTTTTAAAAAAATCACTATTCCTACATTTGCAGGAAACAAATTCAGAGGCACTTAAAGTGCCATTGTAAGAAAAAGGACCTCTGGAAATTGAGCAGGTTGAGAATTTTTCCTGGAAATGTGTGAAGATCTTCTCGTTTTTGGTTTGGTTTGGTTTTTTTTGTTGTTTCTGAACGTTCCTTTTCAAAACTTGAACTCCATTTGTTGTGGCATAAAGGGTTCAACAAAACAGATAAAATTTGGGATTAATTATATCTTGGCTTTGTGATAGGAATTTCATGTCTTACGTTCAGTGTTTGGGGGATTTCAGGCAATGAGATATACAGAGAGTAAGATTTCATAATCCATACATTCAGTGAAACAATCCTGAAAATCTGGGTGTAGCCCAAAGTGGAATAACTGACCAAGAGATGCAGCTGGCTGGACCTCACATGGCAGTGGCATGCTGTAATTAGCTAACTTTTTGAAAATAAGGAAACAGGTCTAAAATTGGCAGCTACAGGTTTTGCAGTATTTACTGGTTACCTAGAGAGCACTGTAAAAACAAAGAAATGGCTGAATGTTACCGAAACAACAAAATAATTAGAAATAATCTTCATGAAGCCACCACATTCATCTCCACGAAATGGTCAGATCTCATGGACTGATCTCACAAAATCACCAAACTCAACTCCAGGTTTCATAGGCTGACTCTCAGAAGTGTATGGTATCTCTGTTTCTCTGAGATTACACTGGTTTTGGCAAAATCACCTGCTGTTGGTTTTTCTCACAGGTCCAGCAGCTGTAACTCAATAAAGATGAAGACAGTTTTTCTCTAAGTCATCATTATGCCTTTGCATTCCTGTGTAGATCAGCAACTGAACTGGTTTCCAGCAGTTTGTACATGGGTGATGGATCACCAAGTCTGCAACAGCCTCCCTAAAGATATCTGAACCACATGGAATTCCTCCTGTGCCATGTAATTGTGCAGCTTCTGATCCCACAGCCAATCTAGAAAACATGGACTGCAAAAAGTCCAGGATGTTTTCAGGTCATCTGGCACAGCCCCTTTGGTAGGGGAAAGTTCAGACTCAGTCTCAGCCCAAACACTGGAACCCTCCTGAGTTTGAATAAATACAATTCCTGTTTTTCTAAGAGCTCATCATGTAATGGAATAATCTTTAGCCCATACACAGGCAAAAAAAAAATATTAATGGAAGTCAAAATCCTTTTAATGGCATGGAATGGAGATTTGGTAGGCTGTCTGCATGCTGTGGGTTGTTAGGTATGGATTTTCATCCTGATTTCCTTGTGAATGGCTTGGGATAACTGAGAAGTTATATGAGGTAATGTCCTCTCAATAACAGTGGATGAAAACAGTTTGAGCAGAAACAGAAAATAAAATTTCTGGATGTAAATAAGAAGTTACACTCCTTCTGTAGCTTAGAGTAAATATGTACAGCCTCTCTTTTGGCTTTTCACTAGATGAAAGAAATGGGCTGTGGCATGTTCCCTACGTTCCTTTTGTTTCTCTGCTGCAGAAGCCAGCACACGTGTGGCCACTCCTGGGGTGTGCTTGGCAAGCACTGGAGCACAGATGCCAGGCTCTGGAATGCTTTTCCCAGGACAGATGTAAGGGACTGTAGCTGCCTGCCTGGCTGGATTTCCTCACGCTCCAGGCTGGCCCCACATTTGGCTGCCATAAGTACTGAAGGAATTGCCAACAGGGCTGCTGTCAAGATTAGCCTGGTTTGCTGTGCTAGCCTTCAGGATGCTGTGATTTTTCAATTTTCTGTTCACAAAAGGGAAAAATAAATATTTTCTTGTGTTTCCAAACAAAATTCTAGAAATGTGGTTTGGGTTTTTAGTTTGTTTCTGTTTTTCAGACCTCCTTTTTAAGTGACTTTTCTGGTGGCAGAAGAGAAAATGCCACATTTATTTCAACTGTTAAAACACATACAACAGAAAACTACAAATGTACAAATTCTGCCCGTGTTTTTTGAGCAGGCGTCACAGATTTATCAAGTTTCTTCCCTGAATTTGCTCATAGCTAAACGGGAGAACCCTATTGCTTTCTGCATTTTTTCAGGATTTGGTATCTTGAATATTTTTAAGTTGGCAACAGGTCAAACTTCTTTGTGTCTTTAAAAACAGCATGTAAGGAAAAGTTAAGGACATTGTTCAGTTTGTGACTAAAGCAGGTATACAAAAGAATACTGAGACAAAACCTCTGTTCACATCTAGAACAAATGTACCAATCCCAACTTAATCCTGAATGTTTTATATGCATCAGATAATGGTGTCACTCCAATGGGAAGCAGACTAATTTGCACAGAAGAATGAAAATTGGGAAATGCTTCCATCAGTAAAATTCCTGGAAAAAGACGGGGGAAAATATTAAGAAGCAAAAATGCTCAAAAAATAAAGATCAGGGATGGAGGAAATAGTAAAAAGGCAGCAGCAGAACCTGGATCAGAGAGGACTGTATGGTGAGACAAGAAAGTCTAAACCTTGTGATCCTGAGTCCAAATCACATCACAGGAACATTTCAAAACTTGGGCCTGCACTTTGTGCCCCAGAGACCTTAAACCAGCTCTGGAATGAAGCAGTACCCGACATGTAGTACAGGAAAATGTAATTCATTTTTTTCAGAGGCAATGACAAGGAAAGAACAGTGAAAAGTACAAAATCCCCACCCTGTGATTAATTTAAAGACCGAGTAAATAATCATCCCTTTGTTACACTTGTTCTTCCAAGGAAAAAGAAAGGATCAAGTGGGACAGACATTCCAGAAATATCTTCTCATTCTTCTACTTTCTTTTTCTTGTTTGGAGAGGACAGGAAAAATAACTGAACCTTTTATTCATCAAAATTGTATACCTTTGATGTGATTTTGCTTTCCTTTATCTATCTACAAGATGGGAATTAAAGGCACATTCTGTATTTGCAAAACAATCACACTTGGATTTTTGAAAAACATTTATAGATTAGTGGGGGAAGCCTGACTTTGCTTTCTTCCAAGTAAGCAGAGTACAAGGTTTGAAGAAGATCCTTGAGCTTCTAAATTTCTAGTTTGCTAAGACCTTAATAAAATCCTGTGAATAAAAAATGCTTTGCAAACATTAGCAACAGTTACATCAAATACAAGTTTAAAATGCTCTCAAATTCCCTGTACTTCTGCTAGTTATGGCAAGCAAAGGGAATGTTAAGAAGGGGAGGAAATAAAAAGGAAAAAAAGGAGAAGGAAGTTGCAGATGAATTTCAATTTGTTTGTGAAATCTTAATGAATCCAGTGAGCATTTTGGAGATAGTGATTTGACTTGCAAGTTGCATTGTGCACATTTTTTGCTGTGGTTTTTGCACTCTGGGCTTTCTCCAGGACTTGTGACTAAATTTAGTAGCTCTCAAGACTTTCTAATAATACACATTTCAGCCTTTTTAAGTGAGCCTCTGACCTTCTCAGGTGCTGTGGTTGTAGTTTTGCTGAGTCCTCAACTAACAAAAAATTCCTAAGTACTTTTACTTCCACCTGAAAACACCTAACCACTGTGTAATTACAATACAGTGTGGCCCAAGTAATCTGCGAATTTGTGATTGTGGAAGATGCCAGCAGACGTCACAACTTTACATCCCTGAGCTATGGATCAGATGGGACACATTCCCTTTAAGTATCCAGACAGTTTGTATTTAAAGTAAAAAGTAACAATTTCTTTATTTCACTGGAGATCAGCTGTCTGCTTTTACTACTCAGCATTCACACAATGTGTTCTAGGCCAAGTCAGAAACTGTAAATCAAAATCCTATCTTTGGTATGAAGTGGTGGCGTTTAGTTATAATTATATTCGTGGTTTGTTTTTGTGTTTGTTTCTGTTTTGTTGGGTTTTTTGTTGTTGTTTTTTTGTTCTGTTTTTGTTTTGTTTCGGGTTTTTTGGTTGGGCTTTTTTGTTTGGTTGGTTTGGGTTGGGTTTTGTTGCTGTATTTGTTAGTACACACAGAAATTCTTGTATATGAGACAGTAGCTTATATCGTAATTTTTTCAAAAGTACAGTTACACATAACAAAACAATTTAATTAAATTTTGGAGAAAAATGTAAATATTTCCCACATAATTTTTTTATTTTTAGAATGCTATTAATAAGTCTGACTGTCACAGTTGGGTCTCTTTTTCTTCCTGGAGATTTCATGCAGTTGGAAAAATTATTCAGAATAATTCATATCTACACAATTGTGGATTCTTTGGGACTTTTTCTACTTCTGTTGCCAAATGGAAGAATGAAATACCAGGAACACAGATATTATTAGGTGGTTCTTCAGGCAGTCAGATTGTAAGGGACAATATGGACAAAGGTAATAAATTCATAATGAAAAGCTGAACACGGACACCAAGCCCTGTGTCTGCACTTGATAGCTCCTGAGGCTGGAAATTTCTTTTTTCCCCTTCTAACCAAGAGGAAGAATCAGTGACAAAATATTTTCAGTTCACAGGTGCAGAATCAGAGCAAGGCAGGAAAGCCAAATGCTCTTCAGGAAAAGGTCTTAACTTGCCACTGGAGAAGTCTGGAAAAGGGGAATGGTTCTTTTCTGTGAGCTTGATGAGGAACTGGGCCAAAATCGAAGTGTTTCCCTGAGAGCTGTGGAGGATGCAGTTCAGCCATGAAATAAAACTCACCTGACAGTGCTGGCCATGACATTACCAGGCAGATGAAAACGAAGACAGACAGATAAAATTAATTTTGCCTGTAATCTATAACAATTACAGATTCTCTAAGATTTACAAACGCTAATAAAGAATGGGAATTATAATAAATATATATTCTAAAAGGGATATAAGGATTATAGATTTCAGACAATAAATATGGATCTCTGTGCACAAGATGTGCACCTGAAATGCTGCTTTCTGCTTTTTGGGTTGTTTTGTTTGTTTGTTTTTTTTTTTTTGAAAACAGCTGAGTACAGACAGCTGGCTGAGAGAAATTACAATTATCTTGCCTTCCCATTTTCCTATCTTCAACAGACAGTGGGGGGAAAAGGAGAAAGAAATATGCCAGATGTGTTTCTAGCATGTTAATTTTGAAGGAAAATGCAATAAATGTTGACATTTTGGCATTCAGACATTGCTTTGGCTAGGGTCTAAGTGGTGGAATGTCAACATTCTTCACTTTCTCCTAGTAAAACACTTGCTTTAAAATGTAAATTAAGACCAAAGAGCTTTTCCTTCATGTTAGCTTGCCAAAACATCTGGATTTGTGTTTACACTGGTTGGCATCATAAGGTTATCCTTCAAAAGAACATATTTTTATTTTCTGATTTGTAACGGAACCTCTTGAACATAAAGTGCTTTTCAGAGTAATGCAATATTGTCTGACTATGGGAGTAATCTTAAATATAAAGTCAAAAAGTAGTAGCTGAATCTATAGGAAACTAATGTGGGAGCAGGTAAAATATGGAATGATACAGAGCAAATGCTAACTCCCTCTGAGGCTCAAAAAACCACTCCAAACCAGGTAATGCTCATACAGGATTCACTTCATCAGATGATGATTAATTTTAATGCTTAAAGGAATCAATTCTAAAATTACTTTTTTTTCTGCTATTGCAGGAAGTAAATCTAGCACTTTTTCCTTTTTTGTTTTCATATCTGTGTTTGCAAGAACGCATGTAGCAGAAAAGGACTGTTGCAGCTAATTTTGTGTATTGATAATTGTATTTCCATGGTTACAAGAGCTATCGGTTGGTGTCCCATACACCTGATGTGTTTACACAGCAGGTAGCATGACTAAAAATTACTATCAGAAAGCAAAAGTAAGAAAGCAGACAAAAATAATTTAGAAAAGCCAAAATTTTCTCAGTGACTTTCAGCCTCACTCCAAGGTCCATCTGCCTTCAAAATACCAGTGTATTTGTACTTATTCTTTTTCCATCTCTATATTCATTACAGCTTAACTGAGACAAATATTTCTCTTTCATGGCTAGACTTTGTTGGAAAATTAGGCTAAACAGCCTTGTAATGGTGACAGTATAAAGTCGTTACTGATTTGTTTCTTAAGACCCTTTAAAATAATCATTAGCTAAACAAAAACAATAAACACAATGCTGCAATCCCTCTTTGAAATAAAGTTTATTAACAAGAAAAATACACTATGTGAAAAAGATTTTTTTTTTGAGAGAGAGAGCAGTATTATTGGCTTATTCATTTAGTGAGTACAAACACTGCAGGATTTGGAGTTTTTTTCCATCCCCAAGATATTCCTTACAGCATTTTAGTGTGCTTAATGTACATTCTTGTGTACACATTCTTGTGTATAAATTCTTGTATATAAAAATCAGGAGTATGCTGCTGGGGTCTGTCAGTCCATCTGTTTATTTTACACATGTGTATTTATATGAGGAATATTTTAGTTATTGCACTTCACATCAGTGAAAAATTGATGTCCCAGTGCGTTTTTATACAGTTGATCTTCTATTACTGTTACAGCCAGAGCAGGGACTGTAAAAAGGGCTTTGTTTATGAGCATACCAGTTCCTGTGTGTCTTCAAGTCAGTGGGAAGTTACAGCATTGGCTCTGTAGTTCAGGATTGTATTTTACAGTCTTTGCCCTAGGGACACCAGCGCCTATTTCTCCAGTTTCTAAAATGCTGTATCTTGAAAGAATTCCATAAACCCCTGTCTCAGTTTATTAGGAGCACTCTAATCAATATAAGACTTTGGGCATCTTGATTCAAAGACAGTGAGGCCCTCTCCATCTGTTAACTGGCCTAAGGCTGTGAAGTATAGGAGATTATTTTTCTTACTGTGAAGTAGTCAACAAGGCATGTGTGAGGGACACCAGCAGTGCAACACACAGAGACACTTGTCCCACTTGCAGGACTTGATTTGAGGCAAAGAAATTGATAAAGAATTCAAATTAAATCAGACACAGCTCAACTGGAACATCTGCTGCAGATAAAGAGGGGGTCACACATTTCTGCAGTTCTTTTATTGTGAGTTTTGTGTTGCTGTTACTATTCACTCCCTGGAAACGAGTGAAATTGGAGGAGATTTTCTTGCTTAATTCTTGGGTTCTTTTTTGTTTTTTTCATGTTGGTGTCTTTCTTTTAGAAACTACCATTACATATTGGTACATACATGTTGGGCAAAGTAAACAAAAACTTCAAACACACCCTATGTTTGAACCCATGGCAGCCTGGGCATGCAACAGGAGCTGCAGTGTTTTGAAAGTGATCACAAAGCAGAAGTGACATTTTTCCAATGTACAGATATAGAATATATATCTATATAAAGATCTGCTGCTGTGTGCAGCTTTTTTGCTTCAACATACCATGTCAGAAATTACAGCTGGAGATCTTTTAGGAGTTTTTAAGCATCCTACATTTTTTGGACTGATCTACTGAATGATATGTAGGGTCAGCAATCTGATCAGGTGAGAGACCACAGTGAAGTAATTAATTGTCTGTGTACCTCGTTGTGCCTTTTGTAGCTCGACTTCACTATATTTCTGTTTCTTGTCATGATGCTTGAGACGAGTTTCCTCTGATTTCTCTGAATATCCTTTCCGTAGAGCACAGATACAAACGGGTTGAAATGGATGCTGAAAAAAATCAACAATGGCAAAAGCAAAAGTTGGTGATGTTAGAGCATTTATAAACACAGTAACTGCAGAATCAAAAGAGGGAAAAAAAAAAGCAGTGAGGGGAACTGCTCTTTTGATAAAGGAAAATCTAACGACAAAATTCACCCCCAGCCACCAGGTCAGAAAAACACCAGCCCTCAGACCTTATCAGAGCACAGCCTCTCGTCCTCTCTGCAGCACCACCTCCCCGACTCCTTGAGGCAGGATTATCTACTATCTATTCAGTGCTTTAATTTCCCTTAAAAATGTCATCAGAAGCCAGAATACTCAATATGAAAATTCCCTAGATCTCATTAATCAGTACTTTAATGAAAATCCTTGTAGAGATGAATGCTCCCGAATGATTTGGTAAGTGATAGACAGATTTCCTGGGTAATTTCAGGGTAAAATGCTTATTAATCTCTCAACATTTGTGATACCTCCTCCCAAAGTCTGGCCACTTTGTGTCACTTGTGAAGCGAATCAACTATTCCTCTCAGCTGAAAGAGTTTCACTATATTAAAAAAATTAGCATCTCTTTATAACTCAAGTGCCCTTTTCTGTGTTTATTTAGTTAATTAACATCACCTTCACCTCAGCAAGGCAAAATCCCTCATGTCTGTTTCACAAAGTCTTTTACAAACCAGTCTGTCATAAAAGCAGATTTGGGGTAAACCTCACCTACACCTTCCACTTAAATGTGCTGTGTGAAATAGTTACTCCAAGGCTCTTCTACCTACCTTATTTTCCTTTACCAAGGGCTCATTCTTTCAGAAAAGGTGATAAATTATCAGTAATGAGAGACTTTAAAGGTAATTTTTCATTTATATATATATAAAGGGATATAAGGGGGAAACAACAGTGAGGGGAGAAAAGGCACAGTACTACAGCTTTTCCAAATCAAATTATTATCTCTACATATTTTACAGCCCTAAAGACGGAAGGCTTGCAAACGAGATGTATTTCTATGCAATAGCATAAAATGATGCAATTCAGGCAATCTTAAGAAAGTGGTCTTCTACAATTCCCCCAGAACCCAGTAAAAATCCTCCAGGATATTATCTTTCTCAATTCAAGGTGATGTGGGTGAAGGTATTATTTTCAGTAACCTAAAGGAAAAATGAGTTCATTCCGTGTAAAACTGATTGTGTCACGCTCTGGAAGCTAAAGAAAGAATGTTCTGAGGGCCCCACAAAAAATTTTGTCAGAATAAATGAAATGCCGCCCTCTTCTGATTAAATTTTCACTTGCAACGGAAGAAGAGGTCCGAGGAGAAGACAAAAATGAGCTAAAAATAGAGCTTGGCAGGTGGATGAACTGCAGGGAAAATGCAGGGTGGATGAACTGGGGAAAATCCATAATGTCTGTGTGGCAAATAATGTCCCACATCAAAGCAGAAGATATGGGGAGCCTGAATAAAAGCAAGCTGCACTGTACCTGTGTATTTTGGGGTAATTTATTTAGGCATGGAACTTCTTGCTTCTCCAGTTTCGTGCATATGAAGCTTTTTAAATGTTCAAAACCAACCCAAACCCAGGAAAAGCAAGTGCACTGGAGACCTGTCAAGCACAAATACCCATTTGAGCTGCCAACTGCTCAAAGTGTGAGTGTGCTGCAAGTATCACATGCCTTTGTTTGATGCCCTCTCCTAAATATTTTTTCTCTGGTAACTATCACTGACTAATTTCTGACATTCTTGGTTCTTTTTGTTAATAAAGTATTTCTCTAATTGCAAGATGTGAGTGGGACACTGGTCTTCAGTTAAAGCATTTTGCAGACCTACAAGCATAAAAAGATTCAAAAATCAGACCACAAAGAAATATGAACACGTTGAGCCACTTCTCTGATGAGTTTGACTATCTTGATGGTAAGTTCCTCACAGATTATTTCATACCAGACTGACACACAGGGCTGTCACAGCTGTAAATTACAATTTACATTATATTTACACTGCATTACTAGATATAATGTAAATTATATATAATTTAAATTTTGTATATATATATACACTAAATATTTACATTATTAAATTACACTACTTATATTACATTACTATAATTTTCACATACTCTAAAAATCCACTGAATGTGGATGCTTGAGTCAAGGTTTCATTTGGCCTTTTTCACCTGTCCTCTTAGAGATTTCTATGAACTCACCTTCAATAGTGATCCCTTTAGCAGTTTGAATTTGTCTTTCTGCATCATCAGGACATTTTCAGCAGAATTTAATGCATTTTTCTTCATCTCCAGGCAGCGCAGTATGTGGTAGATCTACTTCTGACACATTCACAGGTGTTACTCTGTGAAGCAGAATTGTTTTACACAAGCTATGGCTCCAATACTCATGGAATAGTTGGTTGCTTTACTCACTCATGTCTTGATTTTTTTTTTAAGGTAAGTATTTTAAATACACAGCAATATGTAAATGGCATGCACATACCTAATTTCCTGTTCTAAAAAAAAAATGAAAGCACTTAGCAGAAAAGCTTTCAAGCAATTCATCCACATATAAAACTTCATTCTTCATTAATTTACCTTGCATAACGCTTCCACTTACATGCTTTTAAGCTGAGTAAAATGATCTTTCTACCCATTGCTGAAACTTTGAGTTTTAGAGCTAAAGTAAAAATATGTGTAAAAGGCTATTTGTATAATTACAGAACTAAAAATGCAGAATAATGGCACTGCTGTAAGAGCCACTGGGCTGCTCAGACCTGATACTGCTGCAAGCATTTATCTTGTTGCAGCTTGCCTTCTGTCAGTGGAGAAAACATGTTAAAACATAAAGAGATTATTAAATTAATCACAAAAACAGATGCTTGCACGCTTTGTTGCTATAAACAATAGCAGTACTGGCAGGAGGTGCAGTCCTAACTTCCAGATTATGCCAGAAAAATCAATTTTGTAAAATCAGCTACTTCAAATGAAGTAAAGCATCTTCCTGTACTTGTACAAATCTTTACATATAATCATGTAACTCAGTTAAAGGAAATGAGGGGAATGGTTTAATTTAAGTAAAAAATTGTACATCTGCTTACTCTGAAGCATTTATCAGTGTTTGTTCATATTTAAGTTGTGATGGTGGAAAGACCAATGAGTCTTTCCACCAAGTATTCTGCTTGGGCAATAGATTTTGATGGATTTACATTAGATTATATACCAAACACTTGCAAAATTTCTTCCAGCACGTTTCCAGCAAAGCATGACCACCATGATGAAATAGAAGACTGCCCATTGGTCTCAGCCACACTCGTGTTAAGGAGTTATTTTCTATTAGAATCATTCATATTTTTGTAATCTTACCTGTAGAAAAAAAAGGGTGCTAAATAATAAAAAGGCACAAACCGAAGAATGACTGCTGGACCTGAAATGTTCTACCATATTATGAGCTTTTACACTTTTCTGCAACGTGTTTTGCACCAAGAGCTGCTGGTCCTTTGTCATCATTGCAAGAAACACACTTGAACTAGAAAGCAGGATTTAAAATTATGTTATTAGAGTTTAGACTATCAAAAGACAATAACCTCACACCTCTTTAGGTGCTCTGAGTCTTGAGGGTGTAGCATTGAACACAGCACTCCGTGCAGGCCGCATCCAGAGCTGAGAATCTCTCTTGTTTATTGTTTTCTTACAGGGAAACAACTCCTTTCATCATTTCTACAGTCAATTGAACATCATGAATGTTCATGTGGGTCCTGAAAAAGCACTGCCTGTGTGTCCTTAGTGCTAAATCATCTCAAAAGGTTCTGATTTGTTTGTTTGTTTGTAGGAGCTGGTGAAACACAAGATAAAGTGACAACTGACCAAGCAGCAAAGGTCTGCTCTGAGGCAACGACTGCAAAAAGGGGAGGCAAATATTTACACCAAACAATGTGGAGAAAATGTGCACCACATTAAGTCAAGCTTGGATGCAGCCAGTTTCTGGGAAAAATTTATTAAAGCTCTTGTGGAATATGAGAAATATATAGAACTGAAAGGATTATGCTAATTTACCTTTTATATAAAGGAGCAATCTCTTCCATGCAAACCAGGTGTTTTTCTGGAAGCCAATAAATCTCATTCTCGTTCCTGTGATTTTGACTGGGAGATTGTTTTTTGTCTTTGTAGTCAGAACTGCTGACTGTAATTCACATTGTATCAGTGGTACTGGTTGTGGGAAATAGAAAAGGCAGAAAACTCTCAGAAGCTGTGTGAAAGGAAAACTCAGAACAGAAAAATACAAGAATACAGACACAAGAAACAATAAGGCTGTGTTTTTAAGCTGTGTGGAGATAGGCCTTAGAAAATGTGTTAAGGAAGAGAATAGAAAAATGCAAGTTTAATAATGAAGCTTTATCCATTGTTTTTAAGCTAACAACAAGCAAGCATTGTTAATAGCAAGGTGTACACGTAACTTCAGTAACTGGCTTAAGCAAATGCCTGTAAGCTTTAAACAGTAACCTATTAGTTAGAAATCTTTTAAAAAGAGCCTGTAATGAAGAGAATTTTGGGTGGTGTTGTTACGGCCAGAGCTTTCACCATCTCCTGTGTGTCACCCTGTGATGAGGCTGATACACTGAAATAAAAGCTCTAAGTCGGCCATACCTGCAGCCCCGTTATTAATATAAAGATCCAACAGAAATGGTGCCCTGTTTCGTTTAAAGAAACAAATTTGACTAGCTGCCAACCTCCTGGAAATCCCCAAATAGATATAAAAAATAAGATCTGTTGCAAGAAGCAGAAAATACTCACCTAAGCCTGAGCCTGCAGCACATGCCAGGATGGAGCTGGAGAAGACATCCTGCTGAAAGATGCAAGGTGAACTGAAGATGGGACAGGAACTGTTCCGTTCAGAAATTGGACCTTTATCAAAGGCTAAAGACAATTATAGAAACTAAACTTCATATTAGTATTCACAAAAATTAATCAAGAGACGTCCTAACCTGTGTCAGCACCACTTTCCCAACTGCAGACCCCATGTCTTCTCTCACATATGAGTTCTGGGACTTGGCTAACCGGAGACTTCATAATGCACTCACCATCGAGATCACAGCACGGGAAAACTTTTACCTGCCTGCCGTTCAATGTTGAACATTTTTCATCAGCCCACCCCACCCGCGGCTTCCCCTGCACCCCAGAACGGATCATCAGTTCCCGCCGTGTCGGGGATCGTCCCCTCGTCTCCACTTGCGCCTTCGGGGGAATCTCCATTGCCTCCTCCGACCCTCCGTTTGGTTTCTGGGATGCTTCCGCCATTCCGCTCGGTTCCTCTGATCCCCCCCGTGCCGCTGCCGGCCGCTTCCCCGCCGCCCCTCAGCAAAGCCGGCCCCGCCACCCCTCAGAGGCTCCGGCCCGGCCCGGCCTGGCCTGACCCTGCCGCCCCTCAGCAAACCCGGCCCGGCCCGGCCTGGCCTGACCCCGTCGCCCCTCAGCAAACCCGGCCCGGCCCGGCCTGGCCTGACTCCGTCGCCCCTCAGCAAACCCAGCCTGGCCGCCACATCCCCGCCCTGGCGGTCGCTCGCCCCCTCCTCTCCTTCGCTTGCGGACCCCCCCGTCCCCTTTGGTGACGCTTCTTCCCATGTGAAGCCTAAGAACAAAATCGTGTCCATCTCACCTCTGCGTCCCAGTCTTCCTTCGTCCCGATTGACACAGGCTGTTGAAAGGCAGTGTCCAGATGAGCAAGCTCACCCCTGTATTATTAAAAGCTTTGCCTTTTCTAATGCTAACGAGGAGTGCAAGGGAGTTATGTTAGCTTTACCTAAATAGCCACCAACTGTCCTGCAAATGCTTTCCGCTTATAACAAACTTAACACCACAGCATATTGCTGAAGTCCAAGCTAGTACTTTAAGAGAGCAGCTTGCAAAATCCCAAGATTCCCAGGGAGATAAACTCCAAAAACCCCTGGAAACACAAACAAAAACCCTTAAGAAAACTCTTGCAGCCCTCCAGCCTCATTTTACCAAAAGTCTTGGTTTTCAGACTGGGAAGCCCTGCCACATTTAAAAAAAAAACAACTGTTCTGAGGTGACAAGAAAAGCTAAACCACCCAGTGTTTGCCCTCGAAAGGCAAGAGGAAGAAAGAAAAGGAAAGCTTTATGTTAATCAGTGTCGGTCTCAGTTTGACATCAAACCTACAAATCTGGATTTTTATGTTAATGGAAAAAGTGTGGAAATTGTTAGTTTCATAGAACACTTTTGGCAAAAACTTGGTTTGAACTGAATTTGTAAAGGTAAGATTACCTTTTTTTGTTACAGTTGGCTAGCCCCTGAACAAATTTGGTAGTTGAAATACGTGGAGAAGTCTTTTGCCAAAAAATAACTCATGAACGGTATGGAGCAAAATTGAGTGGTACACTGGCTCCTGCTACTCTTGTGTGCTTCATGCAGTGAGGATTTGCCTGTGGGACAACCAAGAACAAATGTTTGGGTTTCCTTAGCCAAGGCTGCAGGCACAGACACCATATGCCTGTCCAGTTCAAACCCAGAAAAGCCTTTTTCAACCTGTCCAGTCAGTGTGCTGGTAAAAGATTGGTCAATACCTATATATATATATATATATATATATATATATATATATGTATATGTATATATATATATTGTGATCCTTCGTCCAAAAGGCAAACCAGGAAGGAAGGAAGCAATTCTGTGAATGACTGCAACATTTGGACCAAATAACTTCCCAAAGCAGTATCTGAACCCCAAGAAACAGAGATCCTTGGTTCTCTAACAATGGATTTCTGCCTTACGTTTTCAGCTGGTGAAAAAGTGATCCTCCGAAGTACAACGTTACTCCCCATTACCTTGCATACAGAAACTCGAGGTTTTGGTGTAATTATTCAAATAGTTGGGATGGACATTCTAGGGTTGACCAATATCCATGACAATTACCAAAAGGATATTGGTAGGATATTCCCTCACACCTTGAAGGTGGTCCATGCAGCATTGGAAAGGTCACTGTGACAGCACCTACTGCTAAAGCAGTTGTTAAGAAGAAACATAGGGTAAAAAGATTTGCCTATCAATATGAAGAAAATTGTAAGAGTAATTTTATGCCCTGGAAAGCTACAAAAAGGGTTTCAGCTGATTTGTTTTTACTCCAACTTGCTTCAGCTCTGGTCTTGAAACAATTAGATCCAGTCGAGTGTTGGCTGAGTAAACAAACCAATGCCACATCCACTGCAATCAGTGATATGGCGACAGACATCAGCAGTGATAGACACACCACCCTTCAAAATAGAGCAGCAATTGATTTTCTTTTACTGGCACAAGGACATGGTTGTGAAGAATTTGAAGGATTGTGTTGTATGAATCTGTCTGACCACTCCAAATCCATCCACAAAAGCATACAAAAGTTGAAGGATTTGACATCTCAAATCAAAAGAGATGATGGATCATAGTTAGATGATTTGAGGGATGGAGCTTTAGCAAAGCTCGGTTAAGGGAGCTTTGCAAGATAGGTTTATATGTACTGATTGTTGTGGTGGTGGTGATATTTGTAGTAGTGCCTTGTACATTTCAGTGTGTGAGACAGATGATGGACAGAACCATCAAGGAAGCTTTTCTCATCCAAGAAAGAGATGTAGGAAATGAAATACAGAGAATTCTCAAATCTTACAGAAAAATCATGGGGTCTTGTGAAGTTGTCTGCTGATCCCAAAATAGTGCACACAAATGTAGACATAGATAAAGGCTTTGATTCAGGGCCTTGGAACAGACAAGACTTAATAAATCAAGAAATAGCACTTACTGCCAGGTTCAAGTTACGTCCTTGGAATGGATCAGCTCTTTTGCAGCATTGAAGTAATAATGTTTAAAACAAACAAAAAAGGTGCCTTAGACAAGCAAAAGAAAATATTTTAAGTAATGAAAGACTAAAGTTTATTAATATAGCCTTGTGTAAGAAGCTTCTAATGCTGTTTTGTTAGAAGAGAAAAAAATGTGCTGTAGTAGAACTGTATAAAGCAAAGTAATTAATAACTGAGAAAGCTATTAAGAGGATTTCTTTGTGGTTGTACCAAGAGGGGAGATTGCAGGAAACCATTCTATCAGTGTTACTGGTGAAGATCATGACAGTAATTTTCAACAGTATTTAGTTGTAAATGAACCATAGTGTGCAGAGGATTGCTCTTAAGAGGCAGACAAGGAAAAAAATTTAAACCCATTTTTGTAATGATGCTGTATTTAAAAACATGATCAACTCTGTGATGTACTTGCAAAGTGCACTGTCACTCTCGGGTATAAAGTTTTGAGCCTTTAAAACACACTATTATAACCCAGCTCCTGTAACACTTGTTTTACTAATGTCTCTATAAAGAGAGACATTAGTAAAACATTCTTTAAAACATTCTTGGCTAGATGGCTCTCCAGCTGCTGAAAGGAAAGAATCATACCGTGGGTTGCAGTGGAACACGTGAGGAAAGCAATAAAGTGGTTTGGCAACAAAATAATGACTAGAAATAGAGAGCCTTGTATCTGCACATTGAAAGCAACCCTAATTAATTTTTCTGTTTAATTGTTAAGGGAAAAACAAAGCAAATCCCCAAACAAACGAAACATCAAAAACCAAAAGTAACTGAATATTTACAAAGAAAAAAAAAATTGTTTTTTTACAAAGGAAAAAAAAACCTGTTGCAATCGTGGTGTGGCTTTGTTACCAGAAATACATTTTTCACCCTAAAGCTTTTTGTCACATTCTAATTCTGTAGCACTTCCCACCTGCTCTGACTTCTGCTAGAAGAGCCCAGCAGCAGTTTTAATCACCAGATCTGTTTTGGATCAAGACTGAGGATGGGAAGCAGGAGGAAAATCAGCACTGGAGTGCAACATTCGTACCTGCAGGCAAGTTTTGCAGGTTGCTGCAGCCTGAGAAGGGCTCAAAGCCAAGGGATCCATGGTACACGAGAGATTCCTGCTACATTCTTCTGCCTCTCTACACCCCTTCTGATCTTACTGACAGCAAAACACCGCTTTGAAATATTGAGCTTAATATCTTTACATTAACACTCTAAATATAATTGTTTCTACCTGCATAACTTGCACAACTTTTCTTCAATCACAAAAAGTATTTGGATTCAGTTCTATTAAGAAAAGGTCATCTCTGAAGACTTGCTGTTTCTCAGTAAGTTTATCTCATGACTACAACTGACAGAAAATCCATTTTCATATTCATTTCCCCCTGCTAATAATGAAGAGTATTTATGTATTTTAGGAAAATTAGTATCTTTACTTGCACTGTAATGAAGATGCAAATTTTCTTCAGTGACACACTGCTCCAAACCAATCTATGACCATGCACATTTCCAGAAACGCCTCCAATGATCATAATTTATCTAACAAACTCAGGATCTCTAACAGGTCAGAGCAAGTAATTCCCAAGAATAAACCAAGATCTAAGAAAACAGAGACAACGATAATCAACTGGGAAACCTTTTATTCAGGCAACAAGGTAAAACCTATTATACCACGCAGATTTTTTGCAGCAAAAGTCAGCCAGTGAGAAAAGTAGTAGAATTAAGGAAAGTTGTAAGGAATACCAATCTTCTCCAAACTTGTTTCCAATTAGTGTAAGATACAGCCAAACTAGCAACTAGAAAACCCTCAGTAATATGCCAATATTCAGTGCAAAGCAGTTTTAGTTAATAAAAGTCATCCCCCAACACTCAAGGTGCATGTTAGATGTCATGCATCTCTCTCACCTACCTGGTAGGCTTGCACAGAAGCACCAGTACCAGCCTACATCAAAAAGAGTACAATTTCAGTATTAACCCCTTGCAGGCAAAAGCCATAGCGTGTGGAGCTATCATCAAGGACTTCTGACACTGGTGAAGTGCTGCTCTGTGAGCTACATGTTACCTTCCTTTGGTTTCGTGTCTCTAACCACAACAACTACAGCGTGCACTTAGTGGGGACTGTCATGTGAGAGTTTAGGAAAGGAAGACCCCCTTGCTTTCCAGGATGTCCAGAGGTGTCTACATCTTCCCCTTCCTGGTGTGTCTGAGGCCCGGGGAGACCTTTACACGGAATATTGTACAGTGAACAGTGCGGCAGTCTAAGTCTGCATTAGAACTTTCACTAGCACAGATGTACAAACAATGCAGCCTTGACACTGGGCACATTCGTGGTGCCAGTGTGTTTACTGATCCTTGTGCCAGAAAAAGGATGATAAACTATTGTTGATAAACACACTGGTATCAGAAAGCACAAGCAGTAGTATCCCCTTGGAATAAAATTATCTGACGGGCATTCCTATGGAGAAGCAGAGGGTTACAGCCCGTGAGCCATCCCAGGAGTCTCCCATAACCTCCTTCCCCTTTTAAGTTGCATTTTTATTGTTGTCTTTTTTTCTTTCACTTTTTTGGAGTGACTTTAGTCATACATGTGAAGCATGTACAGGTTTGATTTCGTTAGAGAATACACCTCCACAAAGTATGTACATGAAAAGTGTCTTACCTGGAAAATTCTCTAAGAATGCACACTACTGGACAAAAGCATAATCCAAAAAAGGAAGAGAACTAGTTCAAGTGGAAGCAAAATTGCTGTGGATAAAAGTCCACTGACCAGAAAGCATGGAACAGCCTACGATCATTCCAGGAAATGGTGTGCATCCAATGGAATCAATCAGCAAAACCCTGGACGTCTTTAAAAGCCTCTGGTCCCAATCCTAAGTAATCTGCTTAGGCAGGGAGGTTGGACTAGATGACATTCTGTGATTCTCCCCCAACCTCACCCACTCTGATTCTGTGAAAATTAATAACAAGTCCAAATCCCTTCTCATAGTTCCTGTTACATAATTTTCCTGTTGTCTTTCAAGCTCTGTTGTTAATATTGCTCTCATCACACAGCTGGACGTGAAGAGCTGAAAGAGGGAGGAAGACACAGCAAAATGCAGCGAGCAACTTCATTTAGGTAACTTCTTTTAAACATCTCCTCGGTGTTTATTTGTATTTGTATTATCCTGAACAGTCTCACGTGCTTTCTGGACACTGAGACCTTTATTCACTGTGCAAATTAAAACTCCTTCCTTAGTTTTTTCCCTCGTGGAGTTATCCCCAGCTGTCTAAAAAGGGATGACTATTTCACACCTGGTGTTAGGCAGGAGTCACTGATTCTAGGTCTTTTACAAGGTCAAGAGTCTCACAGGTTGTTTTTAACATTACTACTCCTGCAGCTGCACCACCAAGCATGGGGCTCTGCAAACAACACGGGAAGTATTTGGCTTAAGCAACATGTTAAGTTACTTTACAAGGTTTCTCATAATGTTTAAAGAAGACCCTCTGTACCCAGAACCAAAATGGTTCCAGTGGTTCATGTAGTGGAACAGCTGATAAAGCTTCAGGCGTTTCTCAAACCCTGCAGCTTTGGGAATTTTACTGTGATAAGCAGAATAAAAAGAACTGCTGAAGCCACCAAACATCCCAGCTATTGCAAGCTCGTACTCTGAATGGCCATAGAAAGAAGCTGGATCAAAGATAATCGGACCGGAATCATCCTCAGCTACATTTCCTCCCCAGAGATCCCCGTGCAGGAGAGAAGGAACGATTTCCACATCACAGAACAAACTGGGTATCTTCAGCTGCACGGGGAGAAAAGCAAGACATGTACATTACACAATCTTTCACTTTAAAATGTAGAGGTTTATCTGCATACTTGAAGCATCTTAAAACCCGTCATTTGAAACACAATAGGGCCTGGTAAACAGAGATGCTGAGTACATCCAGAGGACTCTTATTTTTCATAAAAGGCAGAATAGTCATCTAAATCTTTTTTAGCAAGAAAATAAAAGCCTTGAAACTCAGATATTGACCAGGGTTAGTAACAACAACCACCAACACTTCATAATTAGAAATCTCACGGATATCACACCAAATTTCCAAACAGTAGGACCCAAAGAGCCAATAGTGCAGTCACTTAATCAGGTGCAAACAGTGAATGAACAGACAATGTGTGCAGGACTCAACTGCTTATGTACATTTTTCATGAGGAACATGTTACAGGGAATGAGAATATGAACTCCATCCAGTATTTCCCAAACAGTAAGGCAAGGTGGTATCTGGAACTCTGGAATTCAGCCTGGAATGTTAGCATAGGGTGCTGTGGCAAATGCCATTACACCTTAATACAGGGGCAGTTTAATCCCTAAAAACTGGGGTCTCCTACCAACAGAACCCGGTGCAAAGGAACAAACAGGAACTTTGTTTTGAGAAAATAAAATTTAAGTATACCCAGCTCTCCCAATAATGAGAACTGAGGGAATTGCTCCTACCTGCAGCTGTGCCCAAAGTTCTCTTGCTTCTCTGTCACCTGATTTCTTTTCGACCATGTCCATCTGGGGCTGAATCCTTTGTCTGGTGAAGAAACTCACCCAGTCACTCTGCCAGTCGTTCACCTGAGGGAACAGCACTGCAGATGTCAGTTCTACACCACGTAAAAGGCAGATTTTCTTCTTTTTCAAATAAGCCTTTTGAGGATCACACAGTCTTTGTGCTGCTACCATCCAGGACAGTAACTGCTATCATCATTTAATCAAACGTTATCTTAAAACATTAAATTCGGGGAATAGTTTTCTCTGAGTGATTAAAGTCCAAGAAATTGAAGAGCTATCAGTGTCCAAAGCAGTTTTAAGTGCTGTCTAAAGGACTTCCTTCCTTAGCAGGCTGAACCATGTTTTTTTGTTTTTATGGCTCCACAAAAATTCATTTATTTCTATTATAATAATTTTGACCCTCTGTGTCACTTGAAGGGAAAACAAGATAAATTTAAAATTCTATCAGTCTGATGAAGTACAACCTACCTGTGGAAGATAACCACAGCAGGTAACTGTATGAAAGCCAAACTGATCCACAAATTGAACTTCCGTTTCCCCTTGACCTTTACCTTTCAAACCAAAAACAAAAATACAAACAAAATACTGAGCATCTATGACAAAAATGAACCTTTAAAACTATGTAAGAATACAATGCTGCTTCTACTGAGAATAAAGAAATTGCACTTTAACGTTCTTTTTATGGTTACAATGTGTTTGTTTTTTAAATTTAAAGTTCAATATAAAACAGCTGTACACCACTATTCAAAATTGCATTTTAAGGTTCTTTATCTCCTCCGATACTATGTCCGTGTAGAAACTGTGGTTTGTGCTCCCAAGGGTCCAAAACTTTATGTTTTGCTTACACAGACCTGAACAGAGCAAACAAAAGCAAAAAGAATCCCTGTCTGGGTCTGTTTCATCTAAACCCATTCTCATGCAATCTTCAGGGGAAGATTAACTTGTCCTGAAGTAGCAAAAGTCATTTTAACTGCTTTGTAGACTATTATCAACTGGGTTAAATTTGAAAACAGCTGTGTACTGTACCAACTGTGCTCCCTTCTTTCTTCAGCTTCTCTCCAAGTTTCTGGTTATGAAGATGAAGATCAGCCAGCTGAGTTCCAAGCAGTGCTGAATGTCTAAGAAACAAAAAAGTAATCTGAGTACCAATGACACAGAACTAGGCCTTGATATTCCAGGAGTTACTTGAACAGATTTATCAAGTAAGTAAAATTAGTTCTACACATCTAAGAAAGTAATTTTTCAGTGTATTCCTGTTATAAACACCTTGTCTTCCTATCAAGATTACATATTAACACAAAATGTACTTACTTGGCTGTTTCTGATACCACTACTGAAAGTGAAAGTGAGCAGCAAGTATAAATTTACTAACAGTGAGAAACTATCAATTGTAATTTCTGTGTGGTATCACTTCTGTAAGGACTTTCAGTAAGATACGTGTAAGAAAGCATGCACAACATGTTATGCCTTTTTTTTTTAACTCTGGTAAACTGTGTTTGGGAAATAGAACCAAACAAGGCCGATCCTTTTCTTTTCTGCTGCTTCCAGCTGCTTTTCTCTAATATGCCCAGATGATGAGAGTCATAGAAGCCTGGTTTATTATCTATTTTTAATAAAACCGCATCCTCTACTCTGTTCAGAAGAGTCTTGTAGTAATCACATGCAGATACTACAACCAGGTGCCTCCCCTGTTAACAAAACTATGTTCCTTTTGTCCTTTGACCTTTCTCAATTTCCCCTGTTTTCAAGGCACTGTCGTTTAAGGCAAAGTTATTTCTTCAGTTTGCTCCTATTAACACAGGAAATCTGCATGCCAAAACTACCATTTTTTAAACAGCAACATCTTTCTCCTGGGACTCACTGAAGGCTCTTCATGAATTAGAAATTCTGCCAACAAGCAGGATGAGGGATAAGACTTTAAACTGGCTGCAGAAATTCCGAGAGAGAGAGAGAGATGAGGAATTTGTCATGATCACCTCCCAATGGAATCAGACAGAAAAATTCTTCATATTAAGTGCTAGTCACAGAGAAGAGTAAAAAGTTTGAAACTATTAAAATGAAGGTAAGAGCTGGAAATACTGACATCAAGATTAATTGATTTGGGGAAGTGCCTCTGCACAATCATGGCAAGCAAAAAAGTACACAAAACAGGTGATCAAGCTGGTCATTTTCCTTTCTGTGAAAAGAAACCTTGCTGTAAAAATCACTAATTACCTAAGCAAACAAACCCAAAACTAACCAAAAGTCATACTCACTTTGGAATATAAGACTAGGTGAGGCATTATAAAGTATTTTATACAGCTCTCTCCTGTGTGATTTCCCATATTGTCTTGACTCGCTTTAGAAAGAAATTAAACAAGTTTTCGCTATGAAAACAAATGATTTAACTATCATAACAGCCAAAATTTCTGGTTAAAGGAAGCAAAGATAAACTGTTTTAACTGTTTTACCTGTTTAAGCCCCTCATTTCCAAATGTTCCATCACAAACGCAGTACTGCCCCCAGGCAGGTCAATAACTTTGATGGGTTTGGGCACTTTTATAGTCTGTGTTTTCAGGATGGCTTCCAGACTTGCCATTTCTCCCTCAAACATTCTTCTGGCCTGCCAGATATTAAGGGAAAGCGTTAGTGTCTACGAGCATCAGCCACAGGTAAACAAAGCACTTCCACAAAAATCAATAGGTTTTTGTAAAAACTTGCATAGAAAGGCTGGAGGAAATGTTTATTCACACACAAGATACAGACAGAACCACACCAATACACTTGACAGTAGTTTTACAATTACAGAAATTTCACTTCATTTCACTTATAAAACAAGCGAGTGAAAATTACTTGGGTTCTAGAATTCTCTATAATTTAGAAAGTCTGTTTGCAACTGAAGCAGTGCAAACTGCTTTTAGATAAAGCATGAGCTCCTTCAGCTGCGCCCCATCAGAACTTGTGTTCTAGTGCTTTCACCAGAATGGTTTTCCACGGTGTTTTCTTTTACCTCATGAGGGAAGGGTGTGGGTGGGAATCAACTGTAGCTGCCAAATGCTCCTTATCACACCTGCACAACCCAAGCCGTCACCAACTGCATTTGCTTGGAAGACATTCTGAGTTTGGGACCTATTTCTGCACCTGTTACCCACAGCAAGGAAAATCTACTCTCCTGAATTCCTCCCCTGAGATCAGTGACACTCATCACATGAAGAAATGCTTCTGTACAAGAGCCAGGCAGGCGTTGTAGAAAGAGCACGTGGGAAATTTAATATATCTGGTAAATGCAAAAGCAGGGAAGTAGAATGAACAAAAGAGAAAGAGAATGCTAGCCCAATGATCCATGCAACACAGTCACAGGATAATTTGCAGTAGACATCAACATCAAAGCCTAGAAGCCATCACAGATTGGTTTGCGCTGAAGGGACCTTAAGACGTCCATAAATATCACCTTGTCACACCCCTGCCATGGCAGGGACACCTTCCACAATCCCAGGGTGCTCCAAGCCCTATCCAACCTGCCCTTGGAAACTTCCAGGGATCCAGGGGCAGCCACAGCTGCTCTAGACACCCTGTGCCAGGGCCTCACCACTCCCAGAGTCAGGAATTTCTACCTAATATCCACCCTGAATCTACTCTCTTTTAGTTTGAAGCCATCCCCCCTTTCCCTGTCACTCCAGGTCCTTGTAAAAAGTCTCTCCCCATCTTTCCTGTGGGCTCCCTTCAGGCTCTGGAAAGTGCAATTATGCCTTTACAGAGCCTTTTCTTCTGCAGGCTGAACAATCCCAGCTCTCCCAGCCTTTCCTCATGGTGCTCCATCCCTCTCACCAGCTCTGGGAGACACCTCTGGCTGTCCTTTTGCTGAGTTACTGAGGCATGAGCTACCTGTGCCCACAGGAAATCAGGAAATACGGTGTTTGGGTCGAAAGGTCACACGTGGCTAAAGCCAGCTGCTCAAACAGAGTAAGAATTGCTGATGCATGGCAGCTGCTGCTCACACAGCACAACATTTACAGCACTTCAACAAAGTCTGCTTTAATCACCACTCATGATCCACACACAGGCAAAAACATACAAAATGAAACTGCTGAATAGAAAATCTATCCAGATCTTCTTTTTCTTCCCCCTCAAGCCTGGTCTTGCAGCTAGTTGGATTGTATAGCTAAATACAGAATTAGCAAAGGCCTAAGCAAGTGCTACACCAATTCAAACTCTCTTCTGTAAAGCAGAATAACCCTTCTGTATTAGCCCATGTAACCACCCCCCTTCAGCTCCCCAGCTTGATCAGAAATTGTTGAGGAATGTGGAATAGATACAGGGGCATGCATACTTTCAAACACATTTGCTTGCTATGAAGGGCAAATACAAGTTTTGACTCATGTTCTGTCACTGAAGATATTTATGTGATAAACACAAGTATGGAGTAGCTTTAAAACTCCACTTGATCTCCCTTTTTGCAAAGGATAATGAAGAATTAAGTTGCATTGTACTTATCTCTACCACATGCAGGTATCTATCTTCAACAGTATGTTCCAGATATTGAAAGGACAAAGCAGAAAAGCTTGAACAATTGTGAAAAAGGTATCACTCATTGGGAAAAGCTTTTTCTTGTGTGCAGTGAATTAAAGGTTTAGTTAAAACCACAGAAGGTGCACACGCCCTCAGCAGACAATTTTATACCTGCTGGGCTGCCTTAGCCACTTTCACAGGACTTGCAGACACTGTTACATCACACTGTTACACCCTCCGGGGACGGAGACTCCGCCACCTCCCCGGGCAGCCCTTTCAATGCTTAACAACTTTTTCCTGAAAGAAATTCCTGCTGATGCCCACCCTGCCCTCCCCTGGCCCAGCCTGAGGCCATTCCCTCTCCTCCTGTCCCTGTCTCCTGGAGCAGATCCCAAATCCCCCCCGGCTGTCCCCTCCTGTCAGGGAGTTGTGCAGAGCCACAAGGGCCCCCCTGAGCCTCCTTTTCTCCAGGCTGAGCCCCTTCCCAGCTCCCTCAGCCTCTCCTGGGGCTCCAGACCCTTCCCAGCTCTGTTCCCTTCTCTGGACACGCTCCAGCCCCTCAATTCCTGTCCTGAGGGGCCCAGAAGTGGGCACAGCACTCGAGCTGTGGCCTCAGCGGGGCCAGCACAGGGACGGTCCCTGCCCTGCCCCTGCTGCCACACAGGCCCGGAACGCTGCTTCCCATGGCCTGCCCGCCCCCGGCACCCCCGATCCCTACCCCGCCACACCTCCGACCGAGAGTTGCTCTTCACGAACACCCGGCCGCGGTCCGTGTCGTAGCTCTGGCCCTGGCTGATGCAGCCGCCCCCCGTGTGCCCGGTCGGCCGCAGCACCGCGGTGCCGAGCGCCCGCTTCAGCGCGTCCTCCATGGCGGCGACTGCGGGGCGGGGACGGGGCGGAACCGGGCGGGCAAGGGAGAGAACGGACGGGCCGAGAAGGGGCGGAACCGGGCGGGCAAGGGAGAGAACGGACGGGCCGAGAAGGGGCGGAACCGGGCGGGCAAAGGGCGGCTGAGGGAGGCGGCTGAGGGAGGCGGCTGAGGGAGGCGGCTGAGGGAGGCGGCTGAGGGAGGCGGCTGAGGGAGGCGGCTGAGGGAGGCGGCTGAGGGAGGCGGCTGAGGGAGGCGGCTGAGGGAGGCGGGCGCTGCTGTCAAAAGATTCTCTCGTTCCTCCTAATCCAATTCTCCCGTGTGTTCACTTTTATTCTTCTCTTAATCACCGAAACAATTACAAAATCACATAAAATGTTGAATTGGAAGGGGCCTACAAAGACCATCAAATCCAACTCGCGGCGCTGCACAGGACATCCCCGCTATCCCATATGCCTGAAAGCATTGGTCTACAATATTTTTCTTAAAATCTGCAGAGCTGCATAGTAGAGGTACTGGCTCTCCAGGATCTACTGATAAATTTATTTTAAAGCCCTGGAGGAAGGAAAAGACCAGAAAAAACGCTCAGTTTCAAATATGATAATAGGCAACAAATGAAGTAGTTACAACGCTGAAACTTCTTTAATACAAAAGTTTGATACTAACTTACATCATCTTAAATAAATAAGCTGCAGTTCAGCAATGACATACATAATCTTACGGGCATTAACCTAAAGTTCTAAATAAATAAAGTACACTTGATAGACGTGTCCTGGCTGAAGCAGACAACGGGTGCCAGGACTCCTCGATGTTGCCAATTTGTGTATTAGTCCTTTAATGTAAGAAAGATGGTTGTGCAGATTCTGGCATCCATTCTTCACAGTAGCTGGGGCTAAACTAGGAAGGAAAGGTAAAAAGAATATTAAGGCACGTAACCATTTCGGCAGAGTTTAGAATTTCACGTTCTTCGTTTTAAAGCAGCACCAAAGAAAGCTCAAATGGGTGGAGTCTGAGGGCTGAAAAACTTCTTTGCCTTAGTTTTGCAAAAATCAGAGTCAGCACACGTCGAGTCAGAGCATCGGTGAGAATTCCTCAGGTTTCCCTTTGTCTCCTGGCGCAGCACCACGGAAGTCGAAATAATAATAATTCTGCCCACAAATATATTAGCAATCTAGCCAAAAACTAAATAAACGCGAGCCGACAAGCCTCAACGTTCATAAGGATCTAAAGAATTTTGACAGGAATTGTGGAATTTGCGTGCGTCCAAATCAGAGAAGTTTGTTGACTATCAGGGCATATCCAGGTGGCCCCAGTGACCTCACTGGTGACATCAGCTCTGGAAGTTTCTGCCGTCACAAGGGGCTTCTCTGGCCAACTGTGACCTCACTCGTGAACGTGGCCAATTGTGCCGTCACTGGTGCCATCAGCCTGCAAACCTCTGCCATCACAAAGGATTCCATCCCGGCCAGCTGTGACATCCCCGGTGATGTCGGTTCTTTGAAGCTCTGCCATCACAGAGGCCAGCTGTGCTGTCACTGCCGATGTCAGCTCTGCAGAGCTCTGCCCTCACGAGGGGTTCCACTGTGACCCGCTGTGACCTCACAGTGACAGCGGCTCTGCGGAGCTGTGGCGTCACAAGGGGCTCGGCGGGGAGCATTGTGAGCTCACGGCTGACGCGGGTCCCTCGCTGCCCCGCTGCGCTATAAAAGCGGAGCCGGCCCCGCGCCCGCCCGCCCGCCCGCCCGCGGCAGCATGGCCCGGTACCGCCGGCGCTCCCGCCGGAGCCGCAGCCGCAGCCGGAGCCGCAGCCGCAGCCGGCGCCGCCGCTCCCGCCGCCGGGGCGTGCGCAGGAGCCGCCGGGCCTCCCGCCGCTCCCGGTACCGCCGGAGCCGCCGCAGCAGCCGCAGGCGCCGCCGCCGGCGCTGAGCCGAGCGCGGGGCTCGGCCCCGCACGGCCCCAGGAGCGCGCAGAGCGCGGCCGTGCCAAGGGGCTGGCGATGCCAATAAAGGCCAGCAATACTTGACATGGTCTGCGTGTCCCTCAGTGTCTCTGCCTGTCCCTAAGTGTCCCTGCGTGTTTCTGCCTGTCCCCAAATGTCCCTGCCTGTGTCCCTGCCTGTCCCTTGGGTGCACGTGTGTGTCCCAGCTGTGACCTTGCCCCGAATCCCTGTCAGTGTCAAATCGCTCTTGTGCAGGTGGTGGGGCCCTGAATCCCCAAGTGAAGGGAACACAGAGTGAGCTCTGCAGAGCTCTCAGGGCACCAAATCCAAACATTAACCAATGCCACCGCTGAGCCGTGTCCCAAGTGACACATTTGTCCCCTCTTTAAATCCCTCAAACGAATGGTGACACCACCACAGCCCTGAGAAGTCTGTTCCAATGTGTGACAACACTTTTTGGTGAAGAAACCTTTCCAAACAGGCAACTTACACCATCCCTCATGCAACTCTCAGCACTTTCCTCTCATTCTTTTTCTCTGTCCCTGGAGAAAGATCCTGGAGCCAGCTGGCTGCAGCTGGCTGCTGCACTGGGGAGCTCCATCCTTGGTGGGTTCTGTCCCCAGCTCTTTGGCTCTGTGTTCTGGGCAGTCCATGAGATTCAGCACTTCTGATACGGTCGGTAAAAGAGAACAGCACTTTTCTCAAGGCCGGTAGAACAGAATAACACAGCCTTGCACAAACAGACAAAGCAGGTACCTTAGGCAAACAGCAGCCAGGCCAAACAGAAGCACAACACCAGCTCAGCTCTGCAAGGCTGACAGGCAGAGGTTAGGCGAAGCAATTATATTGTGCACACAACAAAGTGGAGGTCAAGAAACAGGTCAAGGAACAGCACCTAAAAAGGACACCAGATGTTCAAGACAGATCCCAAAGAAACACACAGGGACATTCAATAAGGGGTGTGACCATGCCAAAGAATGTTCAGGAAGTGGCGATAGCTGATGAATATGTAGTGAGTGTGTGGGATAAAATCTCTGTTCACCCAGCACTACTGACACTCGATTGGAGGAAGGATTCCCTGAATGCCCAGTGCTGCTTAATAGCACTCAAATTGTGTTAGACACTTTCTGTCTGGCCAAGTTCAGTGTCATTTTGGCAGCTGCAGACGGGACGCTCTGCCTGATCTCCCGTGGATCTGAGGGGTCTCTGGATCTTCATGCCAGCACCGGCACTTTCCTGGAGAAGTCCACAGACCCTCGGCTCTCTCTGAGACACAGGTAAGACCCCATTCAACAGTAAAGCATTCTTTGGGACTCCTGCCCACAAGTCACGTGTGGATATTCCAGCACAGTGAGTGGGTTATTTGGTATTCCATAATTTGAAATTTGAATTGGTTTTACTCACTGATAATTGCTTTGTATGTGTATTTGCATTTGTATCTGTTTCTGCATCTGTATCTCTATCTGTATTTCTATTTGTATTTGTATCTGTATTTATATTTGTATTTGTTTTGTAAAATTCTGGGCCTTTTATTCAGAGATGGGCAGCGCACCGTCGAAATGGGGCTCTCTGGAAAAATCCCCACTTGGTTGCATTTTGCAACATTGGAGCAACATGGGGGCCCCTCTGGGGAAACAGTGACCAGGGAGAATTTGATTAAGTTCTGTAATCGGTGCTGGCCCTTATACAAACTGGACTCTGGAGAAAAGTGGCCACACAATGGAACCCTGAATTCCAAGACATTGTTCCAGTTACTGCAGATTTTAAGGCATGAGCAGAAGCGGGATGAGGTGATGTATGCCCATATATTTGTCACTTTGCAGAACCACCCGGAATGGCACAAAGGTTGGGGCTTGAATCCAGCAGCCTGGCACCCTTTGGTGCTGCCTCCTGGAGAGCAGAACCAAGGGGAACACGTAGAACACTGCTCTACAAGCAGCACAGGACAAATGTGTTGTAAGCACATCCCCAATAAGGAGGATGATTTCCATCTCAGGGTCAGTAACTGCAGGCTGGGGGGGAACAGATCGCCAGGCTGCTGAGGATGACTCCATGAGGGAGGTGGCACAAGAAGAGGCAGATTCAGCACATCTGCAAGAGAAGACAGAGAGGATAGGGAGGATGCATCAAAGAGCAGAGGAGAAGATACAGGAGATGTGGAGGATGTGTCGAGAAGGAGAGGAGAAGATAAAGGAGGCAGAGAGGAAGTGCCAAGGGGCAGAGGAGAAGATAGAGAGGACAGAGAGGATAGAGAGGACAGAGAGGACAGAGGGCAGGTGTCAAGGAGCAGGGGGGTTTAGGGAGAACTAGAGCTAAGCAGAGATGTCACAGGGCAGGCAAGGTGGATGCACCACTGGATTTCCCAGTAAAAGGAAATTGGAGTGATGATTCTGTAACAATTGTTGGTGCAACAGGGCATGGCATAACTCGGCCATTTTATGGAACCTATTTATTTTAAGTTAGGAAAACCATCCATTAATGACTCACCAGTTTTTGTAGCTGCCCAATTCACCAAACCTTCTCCTTACTAGGAGAGATCTACTGGAAAAACTAAATGCTGAAATTAAATTTAAAAAGGGCAAAATACAGGTGATTATTCCAGAATCCAGTGATGTGGAAGTTTCTCTTTTGCACCACAGTCACTGAAAGGAGATGTGATCCACACGCCAGCATCCTTTGGGGATAGAGTGACTCTGACAGTCTGGGCTGCAGAGGTGCCTGGGAGATCCCAAAGAGAATTTGGCCTGTAAGAATGAAACTGAAACCTGGAGCACGACTGGGAAAGCACAAGCTTTACCCTTTGAAAATAAAAAGTGGTAAGGGGTTATTACTCCTTGTGGAAAACTTGATAAAATAGAGCCTAGTGAGGGAATGTGAATCCAAATTAAATTCCCCTGTTTTGCCAGTGAAGAAGGAAAATGGAAAGGTTTACCAGCTGGTACAGGACCTCAAAGCCATCAATGAGAGAGTAGAAGATAAAAACCTGGGAGCAGTAAATCCTTACACCTTGCTAACAACCTTGACTGAAAAATGAAAATGCTTCAGTATTAGAGCATGCTACAAAATGCTTCAGTATCAGATCTGAAAGATGCCTCTTTCTGTATCCCTTGGAGCACTCCAAGTGAAGAGCTTTCTGCTCTTGAATGGGAAAATCCAAACGGGGAGGAAGAGCCCAACGGGTTTGGACAGCTCTACTGCAGGGATTTGAAAGCAGCCCCACCATGTCTGGAATCCATTGTCAAAAGAACTGGTGGAATGGAAAATCAGAAGCCTCTTGGAGCCTTGTTCCAGTATGGAGATGCCATTAGGAGAGGCACTGAAAGTCATCAGCAGTGCTGGGACGGGCCTGTGGCATCGATGAATTTCCTGGGACTGAGGCATAGAGAGCATGCAAAGACAAAGCACAAACACTCCAGAGCACAGGAACCTGCTCTGGGATTCCCAAAGGAAGCTGGAACTGGAAGGAAAAGCAGCAATTTGCCACCTCCCTTAGCCACGAAGGGTGGGACAGTTGTGTGCCTTTCTCAGGATGGTGGCGTGCTATGGCCTGTGCATCAGCAATTATGGGCTGTGTGAGCTCTTGGAGACACCTCAGGAGGGCTTTTTATCCTGGACTGGTGATTCATGGGCTGCCTTTTACAGCTCCAGGGAGCCCTTCTGGGGACACTGCTCTGGGGCTGCCAGACCCCATCAACTATTTCCTCTGAAAGATGAAACCCAGCACTGGGAGTGCTCTCACAGCTCCTGGGCACCAGAGCTCTGGACTTTTCTTCAAAACAGTGACATAAAGTCAGCCAAGGCTGGCTTAGTCTCAGGCCAGTGGCAGCTGCTCTCCTCTTGATCCAGGAAGCTTGAGAAATGACCTTGAGACAAAATACTGTCATTTATGTATCACACATGGGGCAGCTGGTACACCAGCAGTTTTGTGACACTCAAAACAACTTCCATGGTTAACCCTGCTCTGCTCCTATGGGTCCATAGTAGAAGGAAGCCCAGGGCATGACTGCTTACAGATTACAGCATACAGGGCTGTATCCCAGCAGGCCTGACCTAGGAGACAGCCCCTTGGAAAAACCTGATGGGGAATTGTTTGGTGATGGAGCAGCTTTGTCTGAAGTGGAAAGTGCATCTCTGGATCCTGAGTGACTCCATATCATATGGGAATCAAATCCAGGTGCTCTTTTCAGCCCACAAAGCAGAACTAATGGCACTCACTCGAGCTTTGCAATGACTGAAAATACACTTTTGCAGTCATACATGCACATGGGGCCATCTAGAAAGAAAGAGGCTTTCTGACACGTCCATCAACAATGGAAAACAGATCTTAGATTTAGTCAAAAATGTCCAGAATCCACCAGAAGTCACCATCTGCATTGCACAGCACACCAGGTGGGTAAGACCAACCCAGAACTGGGGAATCTTTGAAGCTGATAAGGTTGCCAAAGAGGTTGCAGAAAAAGGCACATTAGAGAACAAAGTTTTGTCTTTAATACCACTGCCAGAGATACCTTTCCTGGTTGAGAAAAAGCAGAGTCTAGTGCTTAAGGACAGTCAATTAACTGGAAGCTTAGAAACAGGATTGGAGCCATGAGGCTGGGCTGTTAACTCCAACTAAACAAGGACCCATCCCAGAACCCATCTTGGGTGAAACAGTGAATCACAAAGACAAAGCCACTCATTGCACTGCCAAAAAACTCTTGAAACATTTCCAAAAGTCTATCATTGGGTCAAAAATGGCTCCAGTTGTACAATCAAGAATCCCACAATGCATAGTTTCTTCTAGAAACAATGCCAACATGGCTGACAAAGTAGTGCTAGGAGTCATAAAATCTGGAAATGTTTGGGGTGAACACTGCCAGATGGATTTTGCTGAATTGCCCAGCAAAGGCAGGTAGAAATCTCTCCCAGGTCAGGTGGAGAGCATTTCTGGGTGGCCAGGAGCCTTCCCTTCTTGCACCAACCAGGCTGGAGAAGTGACTCAAATACTGTTGAATCCAATAAGACCTGGAGTTGGGATACCTTTGGGATATCATCTGACAGAGATTCCCACTTTACTGCAAAAGTGGTCCTACAGGCTTTGGGAACAGCCTGGGATCATTGTACTCCCTAGAGACCCCAAGCTATTGGCAAATTAGAGGCATGAATGATGCAATCAAACTGAAATTGGGTACGATTTGCCTGAAAGCTCTGACACAGTCCAAGCCTTCCCTGGCCCCAGCTCTACTTCAAATTAGAATTTGATTTTGCACCAGCAAAATCAGCCCCTATGAGCTGCTCCGTGATCAACACAAGGTTTCACACATTCCAGGAAACACACATGCAAAAGGAGGAGTTGATTTGAATAATTACCTCGTTTCTCTTAGTAACACTCTGCAGGACTTTCAGTGAGCAGAGGACATCTCCAGACTTGGACACATCAGGGCACAAGTTCCAACCAGGAGATTGGGCCTGCTGGAAAGACTGGGGAACTGCTCTGCTCCAGCCAAAGTGCAAGGAACCTTTCCAAGTGCCACTGACAACTTCTTAGCATGCACAGCTCAAGAAGAAATCTGGACCCAAATCATCTCCTGGCTATCCAGCTGGACTTGGTGAAAACATCTGCTGGTAATTGTCACCACAACAACTGTTGGATGGTTTCAGTTTGCATCATGATTCACTGTTGTAGCTGTTGTAGTGCCTTATGCTAGAAATGAAACAGAGATATTGAGAGAACAGTGCCATAAGGAACTGAGTCTCAAGGAAAGGGGGAGCATGATAAGGACAGTGGAAAGGAACAGCAAGGATATTGCACTTTCTCAAAAGAGGGGCTGGTGGAACAGCCACCTAAAAAGGACACTGACATTGGAGACAGACCCCAAAGAACCACACAGAACTTCCAACAAGGGGTGTGACTGTCTTCAAGAAAGTCAAATGAGTGGAGATAGCTGATGAATATGTAATCAGTGTGCTGATAAAATCTCTGTTCACCCAACTCTCATTGCACTGGAATAGAGGAAGTTCCCCACAGTGCCCAGTGCTGCAATAAAGAATGGCTGCTTTCTAGTACTCAAACTGTGTTAGAATGTTTCTGTCTGGCCAATTTCAGAGTCATTTCGCCTCTCTAAATGCTTAGTCATAATCTGGCCTTTCTGTAGCAGAAGCAGAAATAAAAAGTCCTTCTGTTGGTCTCTGGTGACGTGACTCCTGTTCTTGCCAAAATGCATGGGTGGCATGTGGTCACTTCAGAAATGATGATGAGAAATATCAAAGGGAGATCCCTGGTGTCCTAGACACCAGTTGGAGACATAGTGCAGATAATGGGAAAAAATTAATACATGGAGTTTATGGCTGTTAATGCTTCGCCAAGACAAATATTTTTAGAAGTTAAACTACAAATTGTATTTTTCATCCTTTGGAGTAGCCTGCAAAAAAAATATAATAGAATTGGTCATTCTTTCCATTCACATCAAGGACATCAGTAACAATTGAATAACTGGCACCCAGCAGTGTCTGCTCCCTATTGAGCACTATGTCAATGATGCTACCACACAGGCAATGAAAGTGGCAGCCATGAGAAGGGATGTGAAGACCTGGAGCCCAGGAGCACCTGAAGATCCACAGGATGGCCAGGACTCTGTTTTTATCACAGGAACCTCACCTTCAGGGCCAGTTCCTCCAAAGCACAAAAGTGAGAAATGCACGAACTCTGCTGGGCTCTGTGTCTCTGAGCACCCAGCACTGGTGGGTGCTCCTGAGTGCCAGTTCCACTTGGGATGTGCCATTCCACCGTCCTGCCCAGCTCCAGCACTGCACCTCTAGACAACGCTCCTTTACTTTCCTGTTTCTCGAGTGATCAAACACATGTTTGCTCCTGAAAGTTGAAGCTGATGAACTTCAGCAGTACCAGGAGATCTCTCTGTAAAAAATCACTGAAACCATTTCCACAAGCAACATCTCAGGATCTATGTTTAAGCCACCGTACATCTGACGTATGACAAAACCAAACCATGTACTTTCTTTACACTTTTCGTTTTCTTTTAAAAGTTGCTGCTATTAGAGAAGACCCAACTGGGACAGAATGACTGAGTAATTCCGCATTAGATTCCAGGGAATCCAAGTCTCCCACGGGAGTGAGGCTGCGAGGGAGCCCTTTGTGATGGCAGAGCTTCGCAGGGCGACGTCCGCGCTGAGGTCACGGCGAGGCTGCCCCGCTGCGCTATAAAAGCGGAGCCGGCCCCGCGCCCGCCCGCCCGCCCGCCCGCCCGCGGCAGCATGGCCCGGTACCGCCGGCGCTCCCGCCGGAGCCGCAGCCGCAGCCGGAGCCGCAGCCGCAGCCGGCGCCGCCGCTCCCGCCGCCGGGGCGTGCGCAGGAGCCGCCGGGCCTCCCGCCGCTCCCGGTACCGCCGGAGCCGCCGCAGCAGCCGCAGGCGCCGCCGCCGGCGCTGAGCCGAGCGCGGGGCTCGGCCCCGCACGGCCCCAGGAGCGCGCAGAGCGCGGCCGTGCCAAGGGGCTGGCGATGCCAATAAAGGCCAGCAATACTTGACATGGTCTGCGTGTCCCTCAGTGTCCCTGCCTGTCCCTAAGTGTCCCTGCGTGTTTCTGCCTGTCCCCAAATGTCCCTGCCTCTGTCCCTGCCTGTCCCTTGGGTGCCCGTGTGTGTCCCAGCTGTGACCTTGCCCCGAGTCCCTGTCAGTGTCAAATCGCTCTTGTGCAGGTGGTGGGGCCCTGAATCCCCAAGTGAAGGGAACTCTGCAGAGCTCTCGGGTCACCAAATTCAAACTTTAACGCAAACCTACCATGCCACCACTGAGCCGTGTCCCAAGTGCCACATTTGTCCCCTCTTTAAATCCCTCCAGGAATGGTGACATCACTACAGCCCTGGCCAGTCTGTTCTCCGCATTCCTTTAGTGACACCGGCCCTTCCCGCTGCTCATTTCCTCTCTTTTCCCCTCACACACAGCCCAGGGACCCGCTCCGGCCGAGTCCCTCGCAGGTGCCGCTGCGGCTGCTCCCGGGCCCGGCCGAGCACCAGCCGCAGTCCCGGGGCCCGGCCGGAGCTGCCGCTGGCACCGAGGCTGAGCAGGACGGCGGGGCCGAAGGCAGCGGGAAGCCCCTGAAGAGACGGTGAGGCTGAGCAGCACCTTCGAGGATGTGGCGGCTGCCAGGAAGCGGCTGCACTGAGGGGCACGGCGGGACTGAGGGGATTGAGCGGTGGCGGTGTTACAGCGCGGACTGAGGGCAATGGCGACGCTGGGGACGCTGAGGGCAGTGGTGGGACTGAAGGGTGTGGAGGGTGCGGCGATGGCGACACTGAGGGCACTGAGAGCTGGGTGCCTGAGGGCTATGGCGGCACTGAATGCGCTGAGGGCAGCATTGAGAGGTGAAGCCGATGATAGCACTGAGGGCTGAGTGGCTGAGGGCGATGGTGGCACTGGGGCACTGAGGGCAGCATTGAGAGGCGAGTGTGATGGTGGCAATGAGGGCTGAGGGCGATGGTGGCACTGAGGCCAATGGCAGCAATGAGGGCACTGAGGGCTGAGTTCTGAGGGCGATGGTGGCACTAGGGCAGTGAGGGCAGCATGAGGCGAGTGTGATGGTGGCAATGAGGGCACTGAGGGCACTGAGGGCACTGAGGGCACTGAGGGCACTGAGGGCTGGGTGCCTGAGGGCTATGGCGGTATTGAATGCCCTGAGGGCAGCATTGAGAGGTAAAGCCGATGGTGGCACTGAGGGCACTGAGGGCTGAGGCCGATGGTGTCATGGAGGCCGATGGTGTCAGTGAGGCCGATGGTGGCAGTGAGGCCGATGGTGTCATGGAGGCCGATGGTGTCAGGGAGGCCGATGGTGTCAGGGAGGCCGATGGTGTCAGTGAGGCCGATGGTGTCAGGGAGGCCGATGGTGGCAGTGAGGCCGATGGTGTCAGGGAGGCCGATGGTGGCACCGCCTCTCTGAGGGCAGTGCTGGCTCTGTGGACACGAAGGGCAGCGGTGCCTCTGGGGATCTGAGGGCAGTGATGGCACTGAGGCCAATGGCGGTTCCGGAGGCCACTGAGGGCTCTGGGAGCTCTTTGGCAGCCGTGGCACCGAGGGAGCCCTCCCTGCCTCAGCCATCAGCCCGAGCTCAGCAGATACTGAAGTTTTGGCACATTCTTTGAGGACAAGCTTTCATTGCCCCAGCCTGAAATGGTCTCCTTTTTGGAGGTTAAGTCTGCTCGATGGCTGTGCTGGCGTCTGGACTGAGAGTTTTCTTTAAAGGTTGTAGGAGGAAATGCTTCTTTCATTCAGCTTTTAAAGGACAGTGGTGTTTTTTACCCTTCAGATTTTTGCCACGTGCTCCTAGAAATACGCAATTTCATTGCTTGTTTTCCTGCAAACAACATCTGGAGCAGCAGCAGAGGGCTCCCAAAAGCAGCACGTTACAATTTCATGTCTGAGCAGTTGGGTTGGGGTGGGCTGGGGTGAGGTTCCCAACCAGAAATGTGTGATTTTGTGTGGGGGTTTGCAGCACACGGTCCTGGGCAGTGCCTGGAATGAGATCTGTCCTTGCTCTCCTGTTTTGGGGACAAGGATAGCACCTGGATTTCTGCTGGCTGATTTCTTACAGCTCATGGAATAGGCCAGGGTCAGGGTGTGAGGACATGAACATTCGTTTGGTTTATTCTGGTTTTTCTGAGTCCATGTTTTGCCTAGGAAGTTATTTTGTGACAGCTTGAGCTTCTCTGTCGCAACTTGAATTTGGAGTTTAGAACAGTTGTCTAATGAACCATCAGGGCAGTGTTCCCCTCGTGTTACACATCCCTTGGGAGTGGAGAGGAACAGTTACTGTGTGCCTGAAGTGACTCCAAGAAAATACCGAGTGATCGAACTTTGGTTGACTCACAAGGGTCTATGTGTCCCTGGCTGTCCCTGCATGTCCCACCAGTGTCACATATGGGCCCCGCTTATGCAGAACTGTACATCCTGTGCTGTTCCAAGTCTGCTAGCGGTGAAAAATGGTCTGTGGGTTGGGCTGAGGGCAATGTTCTCAGGTGGGAACTTCCCTGAGTCCCTGTCAGTGACAAATCTCTCTTGTGGAGGTGGCGGGACCCTGAATCCCCATGTGAAAGGAACACAGAATGAGGTCTGCAGAGAGCTTTTGGGTCACCAGATCCAAACGTTAACCCAAAACTACCAATCTCACCACTAAGCCGTGTTCCCAAGTGCCATTTTTAGTCCTTTTTGAAAGCCCTCCAGGAATGGTGACACCACCACAACCCCGGGCAGTTTGTTCCAATGTTTGATAAGACTTTTTGGTGAAGAAACCTTTCCAAACAGCCAGCCTAAACCTTCCCAGGTGCATCTCTCAGCACTTTCCTCTCATCCATTTTCTTGCTCCCTGGCAGACTGCATTCTCCTCTCAGGGAGTTGTGCAGAGCCAGAAGTTCTCTGACCTTCCTTTTTTTCCAGGCTGAGTCCGTTTCCCAGCTCCCTCAGCCTCTCACAGGACCTGGGCTTTAGAGACTCTTCCAACTTCATCACATTTCTGTGCTCCTGCACTCCCATGTGTTGCAGTGAGGGGCCCAAAACTGACCCCAGGGTTTCGGGAGCAGGCCCAGCACAGCAGGGGGATGGTCATTGCCCTGGCCCTGCTGCCACACCATTCCTGATCCGAGCCAGGTGCCACTGGCATTCCTTGGCACTGTTTGAAGTCTAGCTGTTGTGGAGCCTTGGGACACACTTTCCACAACTGACTCTCAAATAAAAAGCTACCAAATGTCAGTAAACACTGTCACTGTGGTACATTGTATGAATGTTTGCCACCACTTCATCCTGTTCGCTCATATTCCACTGATTAATTCAAAATAGCAATCACCACTTTAACATGAAGCAGTCTTCTCTCTGGAGGCAGAAAGAGCCATGCCTTCCTCACAGGTTCCTGAATGATGTTGAGCCTCTGCGGAAGTGGAAGCAGCAATTAGTATTTGGTCACTTGGAGTTCCAGAGATCTAAACATGATTTGGACAGATGCAGAAATTGACTGGAAAAGAACCTCCAACACAGTTTGAAGCATTAGAAAACAGGCATTCTTCACCAGTGCCGGACACACAGAAGGATATCTCCTTTAATCTGATGCGTGTGGAGAATTTTTACAGCAGGGTATTTATTCCATCACAATCATACATATTCATTACAACTTGCCAAAGAACCTACTGTAGTCCTCCTCATCTGTTTCTTCACTGGTTCCAGCTACACTTACCATCCTGTGTGCACACTTCTATTCTTTTATCTGTTTTGACAGTCAGTCTTTCAATAGCTGTTTTGACAGCTCTATCCAGCACCTTCAGGGTAACTGAAAATTTCTATTCTCTGTGTTATTTGTCAGAACAAACTACTGTTGTCCATCATGAGACTGGGGATACTGCATCTTGTCTCTGATTCTTAAATCTCACGTATAGTCTTAGCAGGAGCAGAAGGACTGTACAGCAGTGAAGAAGCTCCCTGAAGTCCCTTTTGCCAGAGGAGGTGCCTAGAGGGTTTCTATCCCTGAGAAAGAGCAGGGACCCCAGGTTAGGGCACAGTCCTGCCTTCAGGGCTGGGGCAGGTGGGTTCAGGGCTTTCTGTGGTGCCAGGGCCCAGAGAGGCTCTGTGGGTGTGCTGGGTGTCCCCAACCCCCTGCTTCCTCCCACCCTGACATGCTGAGCCCCCATTCTCCTACCAGGCCATGGCTCTGACTCTTGCGTCCTTCCTGGCTCTGCTGGACATCCAGCCCAGGTTGCAGCATCGTGACCAAATTGATGTGGACATGGCCAAAGGGATGCATTCAGGGCATTCCAGGATGGAATCAAGCTCAGCTGATTCAGTATTGTAGCATATGCTAAATCAGGAGGAGGAAAACTCAGCTTGCATTACATAGTCGCTTCAAACTTAGCTTGTCGTTAGGTCCTATGTGAGCCTGGCATGGATTCCCTTGGAACTAAATCAGTAATTACAAACTACTTCTGTGCTACTTGGAAGTTTCTAACCCCGAGCAAGAGCAGGGACACCAGGGCAGGGCACAGTCCTGCTTTCAGGTCTGGGGCAGGTGGGCTCAGGGCTTTGTGTTGGTTCCACGACTGAGCATTTAGAGAGGGGTAATGACACTGAAATTGGCCAGACAGAAACTTTCTAACACAGTTTGAGTACTAGAAAGCAGCCATTCTTTATTGCAGCACTGGGCACTGTGGGGAACTTCCTCTATTCCAGTGCAATGAGAGTTGGGTGAACAGAGATTTTATCAGCACACTGATTACATATTCATCAGCTATCTCCACTCATTTGACTTTCTTGAAGACAGTCACACCCCTTGTTGGAAGTTCTGTGTGGTTCTTTGGGGTCTGTCTCCAATGTCAGTGTCCTTTTTAGGTGGCTGTTCCACCAGCCCCTCTTTTGAGAAAGTGCAATATCCTTGCTGTTCCTTTCCACTGTCCTTATCATGCTCCCCCTTTCCTTGAGACTCAGTTCCTTATGGCACTGGTCTCTCAATATCTCTGTTTCATTTCTAGCATAAGGCACTACAACAGCTACAACAGCGAATCATGATGCAAACTAAAACCATCCAAGAGTTATTGTGGTGACAATTACCAGCAGATGTTTTCACCAAGTCCAGCTGGATAGCCAGGAGATGATTTGGGTCCAGATTTCTTCTTGAGCTGTGCATGCTAAGAAGTTGTCAGTGGCACTTGGAAAGGTTCCTTGCACTTTGGCTGGAGCAGAGCAGTTCCCCAGTCTTTCCAGCAGGCCCAATCTCCTGGTTGGAACTTGTGCCCTGATGTGTCCAAGTCTGGAGATGTCCTCTGCTCACTGAAAGTCCTGCAGAGTGTTACTAAGAGAAACGAGGTAATTATTCAAATCAACTCCTCCTTTTGCATGTGTGTTTCCTGGAATGTGTGGAACCTTGTAGTGTTGATCACGGAGCAGCTCATAGGGGCTGATTTTGCTGGTGCAAAATCAAATTCTAATTTGAAGTAGAGCTGGGGCCAGGGAAGGCTTGGACTGTGTCAGAGCTTTCAGACAAATCGTACCCAATTTCAGTTTGATTGCATCATTCATGCCTCTAATTTGCCAATAGCTTGGGGTCTCTAGGGAGTACAATGATCCCAGGCTGTTCCCAAAGCCTGTAGGACCACTTTTGCAGTAAAGTGGGAATCTCTGTCAGATGATATCCCAAAGGTATCCCAACTCCAGGTCTTATTGGATTCAACAGTATTTGAGTCACTTCTCCAGCCTGGTTGGTGCAAGAAGGGAAGGCTCCTGGCCACCCAGAAACGCTCTCCACCTGACCTGGGAGAGATTTCTACCTGCCTTTGCTGGGCAATTCAGCAAAATCCATCTGGCAGTGTTCACCCCAAACATTTCCAGATTTTATGACTCCTAGCACTACTTTGTCAGCCATGTTGGCATTGTTTCTAGAACAAACTATGCACTGTGGGATTCTTGATTGTACAACTGGAGCCATTTTTGACCAAATGATAGACTTTTGGAAATGTTTCAAGAGTTTTTTGGCAGTGCAATGAGTGGCTTTGTCTTTGTGATTCACTGTTTCACCCAAGATGGGTTCTGGGATGGGTCCTTGTTTAGTTGGTGTTAACAGCCCAGCCTCATGGCTCCAATCCTGTTTCTAAGCTTCCAGTTAATTGACTGTCCTTAAGCACTAGACTCTGCTTTTTCTCAACCAGGAAAGGTATCTCTGGCAGTGGTATTAAAGACAAAACTTTGTTCTCTAATGTGCCTTTTTCTGCAACCTCTTTGGCAACCTTATCAGCTTCAAAGATTCCCCAGTTCTGGGTTGGTCTTACCCACCTGGTGTGCTGTGCAATGCAGATGGTGACTTCTGGTGGATTCTGGACATTTTTGACTAAATCTAAGATCTGTTTTCCATTGTTGATGGACGTGTCAGAAAGCCTCTTTCTTTCTAGATGGCCCCATGTGCATGTATGCAAAAGTGTATTTTCAGTCATTGCAAAGCTCGAGTGAGTGCCATTAGTTCTGCTTTGTGGGCTGAAAAGAGCACCTGGATTTGATTCCCATATGATATGGAGTCACTGAGGATCCAGAGATGCACTTTCCACTTCAGACAAAGCTGCTCCATCACTAAACAATTCCCCATCAGGTCTTTCCAAGGGGCTGTCTCCTAGGTCAGGCCTGCTGGGATACAGCCCTGTATGCTGTAATCTGTAAGCAGTCATGCCCTGGGCTTCCTTCTACTATGGACCCATAGGAGCAGAGCAGGGTTAACCATGGAAGTTGTTTTGAGTGTCACAAAACTGCTGGTGTACCAGCTGCCCCATGTGTGATACATAAATGACAGTATTTTGTCTCAAGGTCATTTCTCAAGCTTCCTGGATCAAGAGGAGAGCAGCTGCCACTGGCCTGAGACTAAGCCAGCCTTGGCTGACTTTATGTCACTGTTTTGAAGAAAAGTCCAGAGCTCTGGTGCCCAGGAGCTGTGAGAGCACTCCCAGTGCTGGGTTTCATCTTTCAGAGGAAATAGTTGATGGGGTCTGGCAGCCCCAGAGCAGTGTCCCCAGAAGGGCTCCCTGGAGCTGTAAAAGGCAGCCCATGAATCACCAGTCCAGGATAAAAAGCCCTCCTGAGGTGTCTCCAAGAGCTCACACAGCCCATAATTGCTGATGCACAGGCCACAGCACGCCACCATCCTGAGAAAGGCACACAACTGTCCCACCCTTCGTGGCTAAGGGAGGTGGCAAATTGCTGCTTTTCCTTCCAGTTCCAGCTTCCTTTGGGAGTCCCAGAGCAGGTTCCTGTGCTCTGGAGTGTTTGTGCTTTGTCTTTGCATGCTCTCTATGCCTCAGTCCCAGGAAATTCATCGATGCCACAGGCCCGTCCCAGCACTGCTGATGACTTTCAGTGCCTCTCCTAATGGCATCTCCATACTGGAACAAGGCTCCAAGAGGCTTCTGATTTTCCATTCCACCAGTTCTTTTGGCAATTGATTCCAGACATGGTGGGGCTACTTTCAAATCCCTGCAGTAGAGCTGTCCAAACCCGTTGGGCTCTTCCTCCCCGTTTGGATTTTCCCATTCAAGAGCAGAAAGCTCTTCACTTGGAGTGCTCCAAGGGATACAGAAAGAGGCATCTTTCAGATCTGATACTGTAGCATTTTGTAGTATGCTCTAATACTGAAGCATTTTCATTTTTCAGTCAAGGTTGTTAGCAAGGTGTAAGGATTTACTGCTCCCAGGTTTTTATCTTCTACTCTCTCGTTGATGGCTTTGAGGTCCTGTACCAGCTGGTAAACTGTCGGCTTTTTCTCGGCCCAAAACAGGATCTTTCACCCTTCCTCCGGTCTAGCTCAGGTGTTAGGGTGAAATTCCCCTGGGCCCTAGCCGCAGGGACGTAGTTAAGATATCAAAAGAGGCTCTTTCCCCTAATAAAGTTACAGGTTTATTTCTAGTGGGTAGTGAGTGAAAAGGGAAGGGAAAAGAGCGGGGGAAGAGAGAGAAAAGAGGGGGAAGAACAGGGTAAGAACGTGGGGGGAAAAGAGAGAAAAGTGCGGGGTAAGAGAGAAAAGACGGGGGTAAGAGCTGGGTAAGAGAGCGGGGGAAAAAAGGAGCGGGGGCAAGAGGACGGGAGAAAAGCGCTGGGGAAGAGAGCGAGGCCAGCGGGTCCTGACCTTTTCTAGGGTCTGGAAAGGGGGGGCGGGGAGAAATTGGATCCCGGCCAGCTCTGTGTGGCCAGGAGGGGAGAGGGACCAAGATACAGGGCACAGCAGGGGTCACGGGATGTACCATTTACAATGTATCTAGGAAACGCAACAGTAAACCTTTCCATTTTCCTTCTTCACTGGCAAAACAGGGGGATTTAATTTGGATTCACATTCCCTCACTAGGCTCTATTTTATCAAGTTTTCCACAAGGAGTAATAACCCCTTACCACTTTTTATTTTCAAAGGGTAAAGCTTGTGCTTTCCCAGTCGTGCTCCAGGTTTCAGTTTCATTCTTACAGGCCAAATTCTCTTTGGGATCTCCCAGGCACCTCTGCAGCCCAGACTGTCAGAGTCACTCTATCCCCAAAGGATGCTGGCGTGTGGATCACATCTCCTTTCAGTGACTGTGGTGCAAAAGAGAAACTTCCACATCACTGGATTCTGGAATAATCACCTGTATTTTGCCCTTTTTAAATTTAATTTCAGCATTTAGTTTTTCCAGTAGATCTCTCCTAGTAAGGAGAAGGTTTGGTGAATTGGGCAGCTACAAAAACTGGTGAGTCATTAATGGATGGTTTTCCTAACTTAAAATAAATAGGTTCCATAAATTGGCCGAGTTATGCCATGCCCTGTTGCACCAACAATTGTTACAGAATCATCACTCCAATTTCCTTTTACTGGGAAATCCAGTGGTGCATCCACCTTGCCTGCCCTGTGACATCTCTGCTTAGCTCTAGTTCTCCCTAAACCCCCCTGCTCCTTGACACCTGCCCTCTGTCCTCTCTGTCCTCTCTGTCCTCTCTGTCCTCTCTGTCCTCTCTATCTTCTCCTCTGCCCCTTGGCACTTCCTCTCTGCCTCCTTTATCTTCTCCTCTCCTTCTCGACACACCCTCCATTTTTCCTGTATCTTCTCCTCTGCTCTTTGATGCATCCTCCCTATCCTCTCTATCTTCTCTTGCAGATGTGCTGAATCTGCCTCTTCTTGTGCCACCTCCCTCATGGAGTCATCCTCAGCAGCCTGGCGATCTGTTCCCCCCCAGCCTGCAGTTACTGACCCTGAGATGGAAATCATCCTCCTTATTGGGGATGTGCTTACAACACATTTGTCCTGTGCTGCTTGTAGAACAGTGTTCTACGTGTTCCTCTTGGTTCTGCTCTCCAGGAGGCAGCACCAAAGGGTGCCAGGCTGCTGGATTCAAGCCCCAACCTTTGTGCCATTCCGGGTGGTTCTGCAAAGTGACAAATATATGGGCATACATCACCTCATCCCGCTTCTGCTCATGCCTTAAAATCTGCAGTAACTGGAACAATGTCTTGGAATTCAGGGTTCCATTGTGTGGCCACTTTTCTCCAGAGTCCAGTTTGTACAAGGGCCAGCACCGATTACAGAACTTAATCAAATTCTCCCTGGTCACTGTTTCCCCAGAGGGGCCCCCATGTTGCTCCAATGTTGCAAAATGCAACCAAGTGGGGATTTTTCCAGAGAGCCCCTTTTGACTGTGCACTGCCCATCTCTGAATAAAAGGCCCAGAATTTTACAAAACAAATACAAATATAAATACAGATACAAATACAAATAGAAATACAGATAGAGATACAGATGCAGAAACAGATACAAATGCAAATACACATACAAAGCAATTATCAGTGAGTAAAACCAATTCAAATTTCAAATTATGGAATACCAAATAACCCACTCACTGTGCTGGAATATCCACACGTGTCTTGTGGGCAGGAGTCCCAAAGAATGCTTTACTGTTGAATGGGGTCTTACCTGTGTCTCAGAGAGAGCCGAGGGTCTGTGGACTTCTCCAGGAAAGTGCCGGTGCTGGCATGAAGATCCAGAGACCCCTCAGATCCACGGGAGATCAGGCAGAGCGTCCCGTCTGCAGCTGCCAAAATGACACTGAACTTGGCCAGACAGAAAGTGTCTAACACAATTTGAGTGCTATTAAGCAGCACTGGGCATTCAGGGAATCCTTCCTCCAATCGAGTGTCAGTAGTGCTGGGTGAACAGAGATTTTATCCCACACACTCACTACATATTCATGAGCTGTCGCCACTTCCTGAACATTCTTTGCCATGGTCACACCCCTTATTGAATGTCCCTGTGTGTTTCTTTGGGATCTGTCTTGAACATCTGGTGTCCTTTTTAGGTGCTGTTCCTTGACCTGTTCCTTGACCTGTTCACTTTGTTGTGTGCACAATATAATTGTTTCGCCTAACCTCTGCCTGTCAGCCTTGCAGAGCTGAGCTGGTGTTGTGCTTCTGTTTGGCCTGGCTGCTGTTTGCCTAAGGTACATGCTTTGTCTGTTTGTGCAAGGCTGCGTTATTCTGTTCTACCGGCCTTGAGAAAAGTGCTGTTCTCTTTTACCGACCGTATCAGAAGTGCTGAATCTCATGGACTGCCCAGAACACGGAGCCAAAGAGCTGGGGACAGAACCCACCAAGGATGGAGCTCCCCAGTGCAGCAGACAGCTGCAGCCAGCTGGCTCCAGGATCTTTCTCCAGGGACAGAGAAAAAGAATGAGAGGAAAGTGCTGAGAGTTGCACGAGGGATGGTGTAAGTTGCCTGTTTGGAAAGGTTTCTTCACCAAAAAGTGTTGTCACACATTGGAACAGACTTCTCAGGGCTGTGGTGGTGTCACCATTCGTTTGAGGGATTTAAAGAGGGGACAAATGTGTCACTTGGGACACGGCTCCGCAGTGGAATTGGTTAATGTTTGGATTTGGTGCCCTGAGAGCTCTGCAGAGCTCACTCTGTGTTCCCTTCACTTGGGGATTCAGGGTCCCACCACCTGCACAAGAGCGATTTGACACTGACAGGGATTCGGGGCAAGGTCACAGCTGCGACACACAGGGGCACCCAAGGGACAGCCAGGGACACAGGCAGGGACATTTGGGGACAGGCAGAAACACGCAGGGACACTTAGGGACAGGCAGGGACACTGAGGGACACGCAGACCATGTCAAGTATTGCTGGCCTTTATTGGCATCGCCAGCCCCTTGGCACGGCCGCGCTCTGCGCGCTCCTGGGGCCGTGCGGGGCCGAGCCCCGCGCTCGGCTCAGCGCCGGCGGCGGCGCCTGCGGCTGCTGCGGCGGCTCCGGCGGTACCGGGAGCGGCGGGAGGCCCGGCGGCTCCTGCGCACGCCCCGGCGGCGGGAGCGGCGGCGCCGGCTGCGGCTGCGGCTCCGGCGGGAGCGCCGGCGGTACCGGGCCATGCTGCCGCGGGCGGGCGGGCGGGCGGGCGCGGGGCCGGCTCCGCTTTTATAGCGCAGCGGGGCAGCGAGGGACCCGCGTCAGCCGTGAGCTCACAATGCTCCCCGCCGAGCCCCTTGTGACGCCACAGCTCCGCAGAGCCGCTGTCACTGTGAGGTCACAGCGGGTCACAGTGGAACCCCTCGTGAGGGCAGAGCTCTGCAGAGCTGACATCGGCAGTGACAGCACAGCTGGCCTCTGTGATGGCAGAGCTTCAAAGAACCGACATCACCGGGGATGTCACAGCTGGCCGGGATGGAATCCTTTGTGATGGCAGAGGTTTGCAGGCTGATGGCACCAGTGACGGCACAATTGGCCGCGTTCACGAGTGAGGTCACAGTTGGCCAGAGAAGCCCCTTGTGACGGCAGAAACTTCCAGAGCTGATGTCACCAGTGAGGTCACTGGGGCCACCTGGACACCCCCAGCCACACCTCCCGTGTCTTCCATGCCTGGCCGATGCCCAGCAGGGACCAAGGTGCTGGAATGTGAAACGCGTCCCTTTCCTTCCAAGAGTGGGTGTCCAGCCTTGTCATTGTGCCCGTGAAAAAACTGCTGCCAAAAGAAATGGCAGTGAGAATTAATTCCTTCCAGGATTTGGAGCCCCACTTCTGCTGGCCTGCACTAAGGGGAACCATTTTCCAGGTCGAGCAAGGCAGAACAGTCACACAGCCCCAGACCTGGTGGAAAGAGCCCTTGTGCCCTCGATGCAGCAGGGCTGCAGAGAGGACAAACTGACTTGAAACGAAAAAGGGGAAGAGTCCTGTACAGAGACTGGCCTTGCACTGCCTGGGTGTGGTGGCCTCTGGCAGTGAGCAGAAGCCCCATGAATAGAGAGCAGGGATTGTCACCTGAGGAGATGTTCCTGGGCAGAGGCATGTGGGGGATGCACAGAGCAGCCTGGGCTCACAGAGACTTCCCCAGCGGCAGCAGTTGCAGCATTCCTGCAACCCTTTAGTCAGGGAAGAAAAGAAAATGCATTTCCCTCACACAATTTCTCGGCTTCTCCCCATTCTGGGGCCTCTCCCCTACCCCTTCTGCCCCACTGTGGGTGGCACCCCTGTGCTGGGGGCCTGAGCTGTGTTTCCTGGAGCCCCAGGGCCATGTCAGCCATGCCTCTTCCCACAGGAAATCCTGCTTCAGTCACACACCTGAAGCAGTTGCCAAAGGCAGAGGGAGCAGGAAGAACAATTTACCTCGTCACGGGTACAATGGGGTTTCAACTCCTGGCTTCTGCTGGTAGCACCCAGTTGCCTCACCTGGTCCCAGTGCCATGAGGGCCATCCCGAACTCTGCCTGGCCAGAAGAAGCCTCCTGGGAACCCTGGACACCATTGCAGGGTGTCAGCATAGGGACCATGATGAGAGGTGTCTCCACCCTGGGGGTGTCCAAAGGGCCTGGCAGGGGCTTCCTCTCACAGCTGGGTCCAGTGGGCTGAATGCCTCTGGCTGGAGGGGATCCTTCCTCTCTCCTAGGGACTGCCACCGACCACCCAAATCCTCCAAATCCCAGCACTGGACAGGGAAAGGCAGTGACAGGAGGAGGTGTCATCCAGGTACAGGCAGTCTTGCCTATGCTCCCATCACATTCCTCGTGGGACAGCTCAGCAATGTGTCAGGAGCAGGGATGAGACACACACAGCCATGGCCACCTGACACAGGTAACCAAAGGAGATACAGAAGATACAAGAACACAGAGATACAGAAGTTGAAAATAAGAAACAATATTTCCTTTTCGCACCTGACAGTGTGCAGCTGTAGGGGGGAAACATTCTGTTGTGACATCACAGGGTGGTGGACAGTGACATCACAAGTGGCAGATTGTGACATCTCCATTGCTGATTACGCTTGGGCACCAGCAGAGCTTGGGACAGTCTGGCCCAAACCTTGACTTCTGCCGACCAGGACTGCAAGGTCTGGAGGGTGAAGCCCGGCCTTTCCCAGTGCTGGGTGGTCTGTTGGGGGCTGCTGTCAGAGAATTCAGCAGCTCCCAGTGCCCATCCCAGAGCCATTACCTCCTGTTTCCCTGTTTTCTGTTTCCTTGGGGCAGACGGGCACGGCAGGTGCAGCACCGAGGGTGACACCCCGGTGTCCCTGCCGTGGCCGTGGGGCAGGTGACAGGGCTCAGGGACAAGGACGGTGTCCTGCTCCAGGGGCCTGGGTATTTCCTGCCTTTTATTCCTCTCCCTGGCATAGCCAGTGACCATGCCCTCTCCCTCCTGCAGTGTGTGACGCCAGCGAGGGGGAGCAGCTCCTGGTCTTCAGCTGTCCCCAACGTGTTGCAGAGCCCAGGAATGGCCACAGGGACAGACAGCAACTGCCCCATCTGCCAGGAGACTTGGGATGACATGGCTTCAACTCTGCCCTGTCGCCACCAGTTCTGCCTGGGCTGCATCCTGCGGTGGGCCACAACAAACCCCTCGTGCCCACTTTGCAGAACACTGATAGAGACCGTCAGGTTTTCTGAGCGGAGCGAACAGGACTATGTACAGTTTGTCATCACTTCCCCGGCGGAGTCATCAGAGACCAGCAGCCAGACGGGGAGAGCTCGCCATCACCTGGACCAGAACAGCCTCCGTGGCCCTGTGGTGTCCCCTGCACCTTCTGCGCAGGGGACGCTGGTCCCAGCTGAGCAGAGACCTTCCGAGCCGGAGTCTGTGGGTGGCCTGCTGCCCGAGGTGTGGGCAGGACTTTTCCGACAGCGACAGCACCTCCTGGATCCCGTGCGGCCCTGGCTGCGCAGGAGGCTGGAGGGAATATTCCGGGAGCGCTGGTGGCTGGCAGACGTTGTAGAGAGCTCCATCCTGCGCGAGCTCTGCCTCCACGGCCCGGATGCGGCCGTCCTGCTGCTGAGGCTGCAGCACTACCTGGAGGAGCACACAGCGCCGCTGGTTCGCCGCCTCATCAGTGTCATCGTAGGCCGGTGCAGCAAGGAGGCCAAGAGGCGGCTGCGCTCCCGTGACACCAGACAGGACAGCAGCTCCAGCAGCTCCAGCCGCACCAGCTCCCGGGACAGGACTCCTGACAGTGGCCCCGCAGGCTCCGGCGTGCAGGAGGAAGCTGGAACATCACAGAGCGGCTTCCAGGAGAGCCACAGCTGTGCCGGAGCTGTGGCCAGCCCCGCAGAGCGGGAGCGGCCCTGGAGGAGCCGGCGGGGGATGAGTCCCTGTGCCCGGGACAGCGTCTGCAGCTCCTCCGCTCCCGGCCAGGGCACGGACCACTCGCCCTTTTAAACTCTGATGCAGTGCCTGGTTATTTTCTTACATTACACTGCAACCCTGGAACTGCAAGGAGTTCAGATACAGAGGGTATTGTGGATCTGTATGTGAACACTTCCCTTGTCTAGCCGACTGAAAAGCAAGTGCTGTAACTGAACTGAAAGTCTGCTTGGCAAAATCTATTTCGAACTATACCTTTAATAAAGCTACGTGTAAAGCAGAACATGAGTATTGCCATAGAGTCTTTGTAATGCACTCCTATGTACTTTATCTTGATGGGAGAAATTCCTGTGGTCTTTTTTCAGTCTCACAAAGAATGCTATAAAGCAAATGACAACTTAGTATTTTCACCTCATGCAAAAATCACATTAAGCAAAATATAAACAGGTACATTTGAGCTGCATTTGCAAAGCAGGTGTTTTACTTCAATGCTTACAACTACAGAAGAGGAAATGAGAGAATCTGTGTGGTGAACAAAAAACCACAACTGTGCAAATACAATCTGTTCCTCCCTCAAATGAGTATTCTCATATTTGAAACACTGTTGCATACCAACATTTCAAGTGATTTTATTTCAGTCAGCTTTGTTAAAACATTAATAAGGGCATTATTGGCCTGGTTTACTGAGTATCTGAATGAATGATCAACAAAAAATTTGCGCATTCTGACATCATAAGTATCCCAAAATGTTACTTCCTTAAGTCATATTTTCCAGAGGATTCAGCAAGCAGGTTTGAGTTTGATATATTTTCTGTCTTTACAAGAAGCCAAGCGCTCACACCTTTGCTGTGAACACACCTTTGCCTTGAACTTTGCTTATTTTTGAGGCAAACAGGTTCACAAGAGACACTAGGCTACTGTTGAGGTCACAGATCCTGCATTCTGAGCACTCCCAAGAGGATATCTTCGGTTGTCAGATTTATCACAGGAAAATTGCCATCAAAGAAAAAAACAGAATTAAGCTGAATTCTGACTGCTTCATCCTCCATTAAACCACAGAGCTACTCTCTACCCTTTTCATTAATACAAACACAGAAATACTGACAGCTGTGGTTTGCAAACTGTAATTGTAAATAGGATTGAATTTGCTTCCCTGCTCTCTGTAAGCACAGGTGCACATTCCTAACACATCCAGGTAGCAGGGCACAGCCTTTGTTTCCCCTGGGGCAATGTCTCTGAGCCTCAGCAGGGCAGAGGGAGCAGGAGCAGGTGAAGCAGTCAGGTTCTGTGCTGGGACAGGGTAAAGTTCTGCCAGGCTGGATCAGAGAGAGGCCTGCAGGGTTTTGCAGCAGCTCTGCTCCTCTGTGGGGGTTCCAGAAGCACAGAGAGCTCAGTGGGGACCCCAGGGCTTGCCCAGCCAAGGTCCTGCAAAAGCCTCTGCTGAAAGCAGCACATGCCTGGCACGTCCACAGCTGGGGGACTCAGAGACATCCAGGGAGGGCCAGCATTGCCCTGGAGCTGCTCCCCTCCTGAGCTGTCCCACAGAGAACTTGTTCTGGATTTGAGGATTTACACAGTGGGTTAGGCCATCAAAAATCTGTGGTTTCATTGCCCAGCTTTACTGAACTGAGGGATGTGCTGGGCACGCTTGGATATTTTCTGCCAGTCGCCTTCACTCACTGCCAACATCCTCAGCATCATGATGTTTATCTCTGCTAATTGCTTAGAGTAACACAGATCAACACCCATTTCAATGAAAACTTTATTTACTGGAAACTGCTACAACTGCTTGCTAAAATATGCAAATGTCAACCTCAGTAGAAAAATTCCTTCAGATTACTACAACAGTTGTAGTAACAATTAATAAATAAACAAGTGTCAACAAGGACTGTGCACATGGTCAAAAGTCTCTAAATTGGTGGAGTGGTGAGCACTTTCTGTGGAAGAGCTGGGGAAGCCTCCTTACCTGGGAGCAATCCAGAAGCAGCTTCACTTGTCTTGGAGGGGTCTGGAGAAAGCCAGAAAAAGGGACACTGAGTCAGTATCAGCTGTGTGCCCATTTCCCTTGGCAGCAATTGCACTTCTCTGAGGGACTGTAAAATCCCAGATCCTCCCGAGCAGGCTTAGAAAGAAAATACCCCAACAACTTCTGGGCCTTTCTAAGAACAAAGAACTTGCCTGTTTAGCTCTCACCTCCCCATTCTCTCTTCCTGAGAACCAGCCTGCCTTGCAATTCCTTGGCAGGAAAGCACTGCCAGAAGCCTCAATGCCAGGTCCTTTCCCCTCTGTAAACAAGTGATACAAGTTCCAGCTGTCCCTGCACACAACTGACCCTACACAGACCCCAAGATTTTCAAACCCTATCCTATCCAAAGCCCCAAATCCCCCATGTCCTCCCAGTCTCACTGCTCAGGTGGCAGCAGCAGATCCCTGAGTCCAACTGCCACAGGTCAGGTTGGGGACATAGCTCCCACAAGTCAGGTTTAGTCACAGCTCTGTTGCCACAGTAGGGGCCTCAGTTTTTCTGCCTCTGCAGGGCAGCAGGGCTTGGGAAGCTGGTGCCAGGGCAGGATTTGAACTAAAGGCGCAGGAGCTGACACTGTACACAGGGACTGAACTCATCTGATCTCCCTTCTTGTCTGTCCAGCTCAGAGCAGCCCTGTTAGAGCTCTCTCAAGGAATGTGGGCTCTCCTCTTACCAGGTTCCTAGGGTTCCAAGGAGCTTCCCATTGCTTGTGCTGCCAGACATGTCTGTCTCAGATGGAGCCCTGTCCACAGGCTGCCCTCCTGAACACTCGGGGACAACACTGACATCCTCCTTAGGACAAAAACAAAAACAAGTCAAGCGAAGATCACTCCGTATTTTCTTGGAGTCACTTCAGTCACACAGTACCTGTTCATCTTCACTCCCTAGAGATGTGTAACACGAGGGGAACACTGCCCTGATGGTTCACTAGACAACTGTTCTGCCAAGAGCCCCCAGAGCCCTCAGCGGCCTCCTGAACCGCCATTGGCCTCAGTGCCATCACTGCCCTCAGATCCCCAGAGGCACCGCTGCCCTTCGTGTCCGCAGAGCCGGCACTGCCCTCAGAGCGGCGGTGCCGCCATCGGCCTCGCTGACACCATCGGCCTCACTGACACCATCGGCCTCCCTGCCACCATCGGCCTCACTGCCACCATCAGCCTCCCTGCCACCATCGGCCTCACTGACACCATCGGTCTCCCTGACACCTTCGGCCTCACTGACACCATCGGCCTCCCTGACACCATCGGCCTCACTGACACCATCGGCCTCACTGACACCATCGTCCTCACTGCCACCATCGGCCTCACTGCCACCATTGGCCTCGCTGACACCATCGGCCTCCCTGACACCATTGGCCTCCCTGACACCATCGGCCTCAGCCCTCAGTGCCCTCAGTGCCACCATTGGCTTCACCTCTCAATGCTGCCCTCAGTGCATTCAGTGCCGCCATAGCCCTCAGGCACCCAGCCCTCAGTGCCCTCAGAGCTGCCATTGCCCTCAGCGCCACCATTGGCCTCAGCCCCTACACCCTCAGCACCCTCAGTGCCACCATCGACTTCACCTCTCAATGCTGCCCTCAGTGCCACCCTTGCCTTCAGTTTCATCATCATCCTACCTCTCAATGTTGCCATCACCCTCAGTGCCGCCATCACCCTCAGTGCCCTCATTGTTGCCATTGGCCTCAGTGCCACCATCGCCCTCATTGCCACCATCACACTCGCCTCTCAATGCTGCCCTCAGTGCCCCAGTGCCACCATCGCCCTCAGCCACTCAGCCCTCAGTGCCACCATTGGCTTCACTTCTCAGTGGTGCTCTCAGTGCCCTCACTGCCACCATCACCCTCAATCCCCTCAGCACCACTTGTTGCAGCAGGTGATGGTGAGCAAAGCTCAGAATTGGTAGAGAACAGGACCAATTAATCTCAACCAAATCCTATTTTAGCAAAGTCATGGGGAGGAAAAAAAAAGTCATTCCATACCTAGCACACATTGGAAAAATTGATCCAGGTTAAAAACAGATAAGTCAGTTCAATCTTCTGGGCCACCATCCATTCAAGTGTAATTTTAGTAGTCATAAGATTGTGTAACTTCTGTGTTTTGTCTTCACAGGCAAGACATGCAACTAATATCTGAAGTACCTTTTGAAAACATCTGCATAGAGCATTCCAGTTCTATGTAACTTTCATTAAAAGTCTAAAAATGAAATCCTGAAAAGAAAATGTAATTCTCATTTTCAAAGTCATACTTTATTTCTAATTCTCACATTATTTATTTAATAGTCTTTGTACCTTTAAAATGCAGAATGTATTATATAATGAAGCAAAATATATTTACTTGGTTAGTCTAACTGGTTAAATTCCTTTCCTTTCCAAGGAAATACTGGAAGAAATGGATTATTGAATCTAGAAAAGAGAAAGCTGTAGAAAGAATAGCATTGAAGAATGCTTACTAGATTTAAAACATCCAAAGAGAGAAGGGTAATTTTTTTTCTTATTTCCCATTGACAAGTAATAAAAGGTTTTAGTTCAAGAAGGAAAACACAAGCTAAGAGTAGAGAAAAGAAAAATCTTAGATTACATGTTGGCATGAAGATTTAGCAGAGAAAATAGATTACTTTCCAGAGTATGTAGCTTAGGAAACTTGAGGTTTTCAAGAGTTTAGCTGTGTGTCAACATTGACTGGGGCAGATGAATGAACACTTCTATTTTTCCATGTTTCAGTAAAAAAGTGGTGACAGAATGCCAAATCTTCAGGTGAAAGGCAAGTTTTATGTGGAACTGGGCTACCTCAGTGTAAACCTCATGGGCACACAGCAGGTTTTATTTCCACATAGCTGAAATAATTTGGCTCAGAATGGAATGTGATGCCTTGTCCTCGTTCCTCCCATTCCTTTCCGGCAGTAAAACTTGCCCGAGGCCTTTAGAAAACACCTCTGGAAGACGGGCAGGGTCTCTAGATGATGTGGGCAGGGAATGCAAACGGTGTTTCTGCTCCAAGTGTCCTTTCAAGGCGTTTGGCACAACTTTCTGGTTCGATTTGTGGTAGAACCACCCTGTCTGGGAGACAGCACTAAGAGCATTCGGGCTGGAAACCAGCCAGGAGAGCTCCATGTCCTGGGGTGACTTTGTGATGCTTCCATCCCTATCATCTATTCTGTTGGTGTTCAATATTGAATTCTACAGCTCTAAGAGTGGTTTCAGGAGTGAAGGGGGAGAGAACAGGTGCAGAGTTTATTATCAAAGTCTGCACCTCCTCCCTCATATCCTTCACACCCACTGTGTTGTCTGAAGTGGACAGCAAAAGCAAGCTCTCCTTAACTTTTAGTTAGTTTTTCTGGCTAACAAAAGCAAAGAAGCTCCCTGAACAGTAGAGTTGGTTTTTTTTTTACTTTTTCTTAGAATTGTTCGAACCTACTCAAAACTGAAAACCCAGAAGAACACCAAGAGCTCACACCGGTGGCCCACCAAGCCTGCCCTAAGCTGCAGCGCTGGAGGAGCTAAGAACAGACTAAGTAAGCCAAGTTAAAACCCATGAAAGAGACTTTTCTAAACTTGTCATCTCTTCTGAGCAACAAAAAGTTTTACCATTTAATATTGTTCATTTTTGTGCTAAGAATTACTTCATCTGTTAAATAAACAGGTTTTTTTTTCCCACTTCTCTCCGAGCAAATAATTCCCCGAACCAATTGAAAAAGAAACTACTTAAATCTCTTTCCTAAAAAAACCCCATTCAAAAGTTTCCTCTTAAATTTACCCTAAACCAAACCACCCCACCAGGAGAGATACCCAGGCAAGTTCCAGTCTGTTCATAAATAATTGAGCACACCTGTGCTGAGTGTTTTGATTCAAAGGGTCTCAGCTTTACCCAGTATGCAGGTCAAGGAACGGAAAGACAGGAGTGGCTGCCAGCCTCCCTTTTTACTCTCAAAAACCATGGGAAGGTGATGGGGCTATTCCAGCTTTTATCACATGTCATGACAGAGTCCAGGTAGCACATAATCAATGCTGTTTTCAGATTAATGACATATATTTTTTTACCTTTGTATGCAGAGATTAATAATTAATCTTACTAATAAAATGTCCTGGAAGATAGGAAGCACATCCTCAGATTTTTTCACGAAGAAAATGATGACTGTTTGTTTTCTGCTCTGTTTTGTAATTTTGCTCAGTAACACTGACAATTCCTGAAAATATCCTTGCTTATTGGTGAGAAAAAGTATAATATGCTAAATTCAGTTAAGAATTTGGCTACTAATATATATCAGCCATGGAAATGTTTGTCTTCGGCTTGTATCTACATAACTTTTCTGTCTTCATAAATTCCTGGTGTGTCAGTACTGTATAGAATGCTGATGGTCACATAAAAGGGTATTTTTTCTCTTTTTTTTTATGCTTTAAAACAGCAGGAGAAAGTCATGGACAGCTATGACTTGGTCAGGAAAGACCTCAAAAGCAAGTCTTTTCACAGGGGCTTAAACTTCACATAAAATTGTTCACCTTCTGAAGCAATGAATTCCAAATCGTCCACACACTTTCTTAAACATTCTGCTAAATGTTGGAGCATATGTGGGTGTCACCCATCACTTAGGGGACACTGATTCCTGGCATAGTGGTGACTGTGAAATCACAGTGACAATTAAATCTGTGTTTCCTGTAAGAGGATATAATAATTACTACAGCACATAATTTATTATTAAAACGGTACAAGACCTCTGTAAGCAAGTGTGAAGTTGAGACTATTTTCCCACATAAGTTTTTTCTCCTGCCAGGCTGAAGACATGATGAGAACACAATTTATGCTTTCTGCTTGTTTCCTTCCTTCACCTTAAAAACTGAATAGTTCAGGTTTGGAAAGGCAGGGTTTCCCTGCTGCTCCTGGAAAGAAAGCATCTTCCCATTTTTACCCATTTTTGTATAACTTTCTCTGACTAATCAACTGGATGTTTTGGGTTTTCAGTTCTGTGGGAATGTTAAAATCAACAAAGAAGTCTAAGAAGGGTCAAGATTTTTCAGGCTATTGGAGGATGGAAAACACATGATATAACCACAACATTAGGGTTTGGGTTTTTTTTTTTTTCCCTATTAATCTATCTAGAAACAAGTCTGGAGCTGACTTTAATCTGAGTTTGCTCAGAATACATAGATCTGCCTATTGACAGAGAGCAGCCTTGAAAAACTCTCAACAGGAACAGGAGGAAAAGGTTAACAGTAAAACCCACTGAAGTATATTCTCCATTGTCTTTGAATTATCTTTATTCCCATGGATTTGAGGCTACCAGATCCAGATTTATTACCATGAAGGAAAGAGACAACCATCACACGAGCTGTCCTGATTGCTGTCATGTGAACACAGGGAGGTTTCCTTCAAGAGAGGAAGTGTATGTGTTCTAGTGTATGGCCCTGTGGGAATCCAAAAATCTCCTTGTCCTGGCTCTCATTTATTCTCATTTTAATGTTTCTCAGTGTTGCACACCATGGTTTATTCATTTCAGCTAGATGTGATGACGAGCTTGGAGAGCATTGTTTATTTTAATTAGGTCTTAGCATGGCTCGTCCACATCACTAGGCTGCAAAATTAGAAATGTTTGTTTTGTTTTGTTTGTTTGTTTTCTGTGAGCTTGGAGCAATCTAATTAAAGCTTGGAAAACTGTAAAATGCTCAGACTCATAGGATAAAGAGTGAAAAGAGTTTGTTTCTTTAATTTCATTTACCATGTAATTCCTTATCTAAATCTAACCAAATATGATTTCTCAGCTGTGTGCTGTATTTTTAACTACTGATAAAAGTTGCCAAATGCTGACACTGTTGTCTGCTTGGTCCTTGCTCTGTGGGATTGGCATGGCTTTGCAATGCCAAGTCTTGTGCAGGTGTCTCAGGAATGAAGTTTTCCGAGTGGCATCCAGGTGTCTTGTTTGGAGCTGAAAACCATTTCATGGAAGTTTGGTTGACTTCTTGTGTTTTTCACTCATGTGTGTACCCTGATAGAAATAGTGTATAATATATATTTTTTTTTTTCCAAAAAAATCCTAGTTTCTTGCTCAAATATTGGCTGTCACAAGAAACTTCTATGTGTAATTGAGAATAATCTGAGTTAGCATCTTTCTCTACTCCAAAATCTCTCTGCTGAAGTGGGTTTTATTGATTTAATTCTTCTTTAATCTACTTTTAAAATTCTTTGGTTTGTTTTTTAACTTGAAGTATTCAGACCTGCATATCCTCCTTTCACTTGCCTTTTTTTCCTTTTTTTTTTTTTCAGGAAGTCTTAGCAGGGGAATATTATAATTGAAGGGTGATTGCCCTTCATCCAGTTTTTTGCCCAATACACCATTTACCTGCTTATCCCACTTATATTTCTGGCAAATAAGGACAACATTTTGTGGCTCTGTAACTCATGGAAAATGCACATCTGCAGCAATATTTGTTATGCTGGTGTTGCCAACAATCACCTTTCTTGCATTCAAGATATAACTACTTTTGAGACAGAAAGAATGTTCAAAGTAGTGATTTATTCCTCATCACTCTAAGAATAATTAATTTTCCATCTTCTATTTTGACTCAGGAAGTGCATTATATTCTATAGCGTTACACTCTTTGTCAGGTCCTCATTCTGTATCTCATAGCCGGTTTAAGTGGCTTTATAAAAAATGCCTTAATATGGAATTAATATGGCTAAAGTCATCACAGAGCTCTGCAAGACAGGCTCAAAACGAGCGATGCCTTGTTTTTATTGTATTTCCTTGGAGGAGGGGAAGGGGAAGAAGGAGAAGGAGAAGGAGAAGGAGAAGGAGAAAGAAAAGGAGAAAGAAAAGGAGAAAGAAAAGGGGAAAAAAGTTATTTTTTGTATACTTTCCATCTTCCTCGCCCACTCCGTGTGAGACCACTAGATGACACTGTGCCCTAAGAAAGAAAATGAACCACAGATTCACGGCCTGCTTTAAATCCAGAGCATAAACAGTTTCAGAAAGCCACTGTTGATTCAAACACTGCAATTTCTTTGAGTGTCTTTGTGACCAGACACGGCCAGACTGCTGATAAGCACGATTCCCTGAAGCAGGGAGTTCAGTTCAAGAGGGTTAAAACTCTTTGAGGTGTTCCAGCTGTTTGCAGAACTGATGCTAAAGGGCTGACTGGAGTTTTCAGCCACCGGAGAATCTTCCCCAGCACAGCAGGAGCATCCCCTGGCAGCATCCCTGCTCGCTGTGGGATGCTAGTTGTTGATTTCTCACTCTTCCTTTTTCACAAAAGAGTGGGGTTACAGGTGCTGAGGTTCCATTTTCCTGGAGCCACGTACAGTAATTGATATTGGAATGCTTAGAAGGAGAAAAACCGTTTTCCAGGAGGAGGAGCTGGATAACCTGATGCTGCTTTTGTGACTCTAGCAGTTGCATTTGGAATAAGAAAAAAGAGCTAGAATAGCTCAGCATATTGAATCTGAATTAATAATCGTGAAATTACAGTGCATAACTGCAAAAAGGATACTATCTTTTTTTTTTTAATCCCCCAACTTCTTAAAATATTTGGTTTTTGCATTTTCTTAGTGTCCGGTCCTATAGGAGGAGATGTTGTCCAGTAGCACAGAACAGCCATAATTTTATCTCAAATGTCATCTATCGTTTTACCCTGTCAAAGAGGACAGGCCCATTAAATTCACTGGTATTTTAATGAAGTTTATAGATACAGTAATACCTTCCCATAATACCTTCCCACCAATACCTGTGCCTAAAAATCTTTTCCCAGCTCTATTTAGAAAAAACAAAACCAACAAAAAAAGAAACCAAAAAAACCTCCCCACACTCAAAACAGCACCCCATAACAAAACCCAACTTCTCCCATAATTTTAATATGCTGATTTCTGAGAGAAAAAAATGGAAAATTAGATATTTGGACAGGGAAGTCTACACAAGGAGCAAAATATATCCTACAGTGAGTCAAATCCTTCTATTCCCACAGTGAGACACAGCTTTGTCAGAAATTATGGCAGAAGAATTCAAAAGAGGAGGTGGATTACACGATCCTCACCTTTCTTCCTGTGTTTCTATCAGTGCCACAGCTGTCCCTGAGCTGGTCTGCCTTTTTTTTGAAACACAATTACTTTACACCCTCATTTTTGCATAATGCCAAAAAAAAAAAAAAAAATCTTTGCTATTAAAACATCTTTTAATTTCAGAGACATTTCCTCAGAGGTGAGTGGGTGTATTTCTCCCCCTGTCTGGCTGCTGGAACATTTTGATGCAGTCTTCTCTGATGTTTTCATCACATTCAGTTGGCACTGAGCTGAATTTCAACTATACATAGCATTTTTTCTCCCCCAAATTTTCCTGAGTCTTTGAGCAACCTGCATGACAAGGCATTCAGTAAAGCCCTGAAATACTGACAGTATTCTGTCATAGGCCATAGGTAAGCTAAATCTGAGTTTCAGCAGTGTGGCTGTGCAGGATTTCCCCCCATATCACCAATGGTAAAAAAATATTGAAGATAGGGAAGGGAAAGATCACAAACATCCACTTTAGTGCCTTCTTATGCAAACCAAGCAATGAGCTTTCTCCATATTCTTATAATTAATCTATGATTCATTGCTCTCATTTGGTAGGGCTTTGCCTTCATTCAACTTGCCTTTTTTGTTTGTTTGTTTGTTTGGGCTTTTTTTTGTGTCATGGAAAAAAAATCTTACTGAAATGCCCTTGGAGTCATAAGGAGGGAGGCTTCATGGATATCCTTAGGAAACACACATACACAAGCACTCACCCAAAGAAAAGTTTTGAAATGAGAGTGCTCTGCAAGAATCAAAAGCTTATAGGATATTGGGATTCCACAAAAAAACCCAACCAAACAACAAAAACAAACTCAAAACAACAAAAAAACCTGATTAAAATGGCAAGATCCTGCAATGAGATGAAATCTGTATCAGGTGCTTCAACACTCTGACACACATTTTTCTCCTGACCTTTGCTAGTTCCTCTATCAATTTGTAGTGAAGAGCTCCTGCTGTCAAGACATTGTAATGAGAGTAAAACCTGTGACACTGGTGCTATTCAGCCACAGACTGCTCACCTTGTTCCTAAGCCAAAAATGCTTTTTTTGGGCCTTTTTTCCCCCCTTTTCATTAAGTTAAAGATGCAAATGATATCCTAGTGGTTGACATATTATGGGAAAAGAATCCCAAACCCCACCTTTCCAAACCTTGTGTGCCCAGTACTAAATAAATACAGTGTGAGCAGAGGTGTTGTATTTGCATTGTCCTTTTTCTTCAGAAGGTCTAGCACAATTTTAAAGTCTGTTGAATTTCTGAAAATATTCTAGGCTATTTTAGGTGATCCTTGGAATGGAACTGAACAGAGTTGCTGTGGAACATTTAGAATTTCTTTAGTTGTGACTACAGAATCAAATCACTCCAAAGTCTCAACCTCCACATATACTAAGGAAAAAAAATAGCTGCAAAAAGTGTGATTATGTTTATAAAAAACATTTTCCAGGCACCTACTAGGGCAGTGAACTAAAGAAACAGAAGCATTTACTGAAGTAATTCAATTCTAAACACTAGCCCAAAAAAAAAAGAAAAAAATACAAAAGCCACCAATATGTTAGATTAATCTGAGAATTAAATTAAATTGGCTTCATATTGCAAGGGATTTTTTTGTGTTTGATGTTATTTCACACATTTGCTAGTAATATTTTTTCCACTGATCCCGCTAGGCTATTAGCCCAACATATTGACCAACTAATTAGCACTTTTAGTCCAAACATGAAATCTTGTAATGAAAGATCTTGGAGCCTGATTAATTATTTTGGGCGTGGATTTGTTTGCTTTGGGTAAATGCAGTTGCAATAAATTATCTTAGAACAACAGCAAATGAGTCAGTGGCATAGGTAAATACAGTGATACTATTACAGAAGCAGGCATAGATATAGATAATGACAGAATTTAAAACACTAGTAATAGAAGATAATAATAGAATGTACACATTAACAGGTGGATTGAAGATGGGAGATCAGGAGCTTCTGCTCTCCTAAACTGGACTTTAATGTGATAATAAAGAAATTAACAGCATTGTTTCACACAGGACACTGTGATAAAACATCACAGGTCCACAGAATATTTACCAAAGTTTTTGTTTTCTTGAGATTAATTTAGTGGAAGTCATGTTATGTATTTTGCCAATGTTGGAGCCAGTGTTTCTTAGAGGTCAGGATGAATTCTTGTATGATTAGCAGATTGCTCCCATTTTCATGAAAATGGTCGCTTTTGGAGACAATACCACACTGGATTGTCATGGGTTTGGTCCAAGTGGGAAATCCCAGTATTTTCAGACATGCAGCTGGAATGCTGAAGAAATGCCTTGTCACATCACTGGAGAAGAGAACAGAGAAGTGGGATTTACAGGGTGGGGGCTATGCACAGAAATACAGAAATTAAAATGTTCTGCAGCATGCCTGCTGCAGCAATTTAATTTAAGAAATCAGCTTTTATTCAAGCAGGGTAGCAGCCAGATTTATAGGTGGTATGAACTATTCTCAGCCAAGATTGGAAAGACATTCAAAGTTCATGGGGACAATCCTCTAAAGCTTTATCTCATGCAAAAGTGCAATTGACTTGAAAAAGAGTGTTTTGGCAGAGAAAATAACTTTTGTTCAGAGTTTATGTTTAGCAATAAAGAAGAAATAGCTTTAGGCAGATCATATGGCAAGAAAAAAAGCCCCCAAACAAAATGTGTCACAATGCTGAAAAATTGTTTTAAAAAATATAATACCTCAATTAATACCCAGAAGCTGTATAAGAACTTTGTTGAAAAAGTACAGAAAAGCAAATAATGGTAGGAATCTTGAGGCAAGAAGTAGATTTCTAGTACTACGAATTCTTCAACAGCTGAGTAATTCAGATGGTGATTCTCAAGCTTTGGGTTTTGTAACCAGTCCAGTTTCATACTTGATAAAAGAAACCAACTTTATGTTTCTCTGCTAACCTCCGCCCTGAATGTATTATACTTGTTTTGGCTGTTTTGCATGTGAATGAGTGAAATTTAAACCTCAGAATGCTCAAAAAGTGTTTTGAGGTGTTTAGAAGTCACAATTAGATTTGAAAGGGTCCTTTAATTTCATGGCTTTTGGTATCTAGAGGTGGAGTTTCAGAGTCAGGGGCATCTAAACTGGTCATGTAATGCCAGAAGAAGTGAAAGAGGAAAGGAGAAGGGCTCTTGCAGATTTGCAATAGGTAAATTAGCTCTCGTTTTGCACACACCCACCCACCCCATTTTCTGGCAAAAGCACAAAATGGAGAACTGGCTTTAGAAAGAGTTTTAACAAGCCTTAATAACTGTAAACTGTACATTTGAAAAACTTCCGCTTTTCTGTATCCCATTATGCCATCCTATTGTGTGTAGGGTTCCATGATCAGATTAGAGGATGTATTTGAGTTCAGCAACAATAGTACATGGAATCTTGCATTCTGACTCAAACTGTGTACTGCAACAAGGTAATGTGGGCATCTGTGCCTTAGTTTTTATTTTTCTTTTTTTTTCTTTTTTTTTTTTTTTTTTTTTGAAAATCCTTCTTTGAAAGCATTTTAGCTTTTTACTTCCTTTCAGTTCATTTTCTTCCTTTGCAAGTATACTCTGGCTTTGCTTCTGTTCTTTCTAGCTATTGTCCTGGTTCCTTGTGATAAGGCTGGAATCAACCTCACCATGTCTTCCAGAGCCTCCCAGGAGAGGAGGTGGTGTTTGTCAAAGCAAAGCTAAACTGTGCAGATGACAGGGCCTCCTGATGCCTTGCTGAGTTGAAAGCAGTGCCATTTATCCTTTCACCTTTCCATAGCCACTTCCTCATTTTCTTTGCTAATGCGTTAAAACGGATGGAATTATCAGGAACTGTGCAGGAAAGGGCTGTGTGATAATTTATTTTTGTGTAAATATGCATGCACAGACACACAAACACACGCTGCCTCCTTTTGTAGTGCCAGGCTGAGCCTGTGAGCAGAAGGCATATCTCAAGTGCTTCCCAAACTCCGTGGCTGTGTTGTTTCTGAACAGCATGTTTAATTTAATTAAGACACAAATGATGTTGTGCCAAAGCTATTATGACTGCTGCATATATCACAATTAAATAAAGCCCACAGAAGCAAGGACTGCAAAGTCACATTTCCAGGCATAGACATATATTCCTTTATCTGTAGACAGTCAGTTTACTGTTCAGAGATGTACCAGCACACAGGGTGTTCCTCAGGCAAGCTTCCTGCACATTCCTGCCCCTTTTTCCTCCCAAAATGCCAAATATATCTGACTCCAGTTTCCCCCTGCCTCCCCAGATTCAATGTGTTTTGCTAGGTGGAAAAGAATGGCACGTGGCATAAAGTGTCCAGTTGGGACAGTCTGGAAAACGAGACACAAAAGAGAGATACAAACACAGAACCTTGTTGAAGTTGAGAGAACAAATAAATCAGTCTGAGGAAGTGCCTTTAGACAAGCCACTGAGCGTGGTGTTGCAGCAGCCTGGTGTGTTACCATCTGGGAGAGTTCAAACAGGCTGTAAATCCCAGGCCCTCCAGGCTGTGGGAAGCTGGCTTGGAGAATTTCTTGTTTTCTTTCTTGGGAGGTAAAGTAGAGTCTGGCTAGCTGATGCTGTAAGCATTCCCTGCTGGCTGATCAACATCAGACAGAAGAATTTTCTTAACCTCCAGCCAAAGATAAGGGTAGACGGTTTACAAGAGAGAGAAGGAGTTTGCTGAAATAAAGGACAGAGCTGACAGAAAAAAATCATGCTAGTTAGAGAGGACAATGCCCAAGGAAGAAGGACAAGGATTTTAATCTTTTTAGGTTGTGCTGCACTGAGCACTGAAAGTCCTCAGAGCAGATGTCAGAGGAGCTCCATCATTTCAGTGAGATGGGCACACTGAAAACCTTCGTGTAGGTTCTGCACTGCCTAAAGAAATCCAAATGAGCCATTCCATGAAAGAGCTGGGCTTAAAGATTAAATGAATGGGGAACCTTAGGCAGTATTGAAGGGTGTTCAGGGTGATTGTTTCTAGTGACTGAGTAGGCAGTGTAGAGCCATGCTGGTGTATTCAGGTGGGAACTGCCTAGGGACAGCTGGCAGAAAATACCAAGCTCGGGAATGTACCTAAACTCCTATAAATCTTTAATTTGGGGTATGCTTTATAGGGTAACTACAGGCCAGTGGAGCTGGAGAGCTCTCATACAACTGCTCCTGCTCAGAATATTTGGAACTAGCTGGGAGTTTTCTTTTCTAGACTCAAAGAAATCCCTGCTCTCCAGAGGTAGCCTTAATCACCAAGCTCCAGGAAGGCTTGTGCAAGGCTTACCTTCCTTGTGAAGTTTGAGCATTGCCTGCATTCCATTCAGGAATTCAGGAGCCCTCAAACTGGGAACAGAGCAAGCAAGAGACCATGAGTTAGACATGATAGGAGCATCTCCATCAGGCTGGGGCTCTGATCTGCTTGCCTAGGTTTGCATGACCTTCCAACACGTAGTGATAGCCTTGAAGAGTAGGTACTCAGCTCCTGAAATGAGAAAGTGCCAGAGCACATGTGGAAGTCTAGCCTTGGCTGTAGGAAACACTGCCACTCAAAATGGAAGCACTCTGTTCCTGCAGGCAGCTGTCAGGCCTGGTAGTCATTGGCAAAAGGAACCTCTCAAATGCATTTGGATTTGGATGCCAATAACCACTGTTAGGTCCCCTTTTAGATCTACATCTCATTCAATGTGTGTTTCCTGAATTCACTTAATGTCTGGCCTCTGTATCTTGTAACTCATCTTAAGTTCTTCCAGTTCCCATCAGAAATCAACACCTGGAGTCTGAAGCTGTTGTAATCCTGATACTGTGACCCAGCGCTCATTTTCTTTCCTCTGTCAGCTCCAACTTTTCACTGGGATAGAGAAATTAACCTCACATGTAGATAAAAGTTTCTGGAAAGTCATTGTCTAGTTTCTCCCTTGGCTGTCAAATCTTCTAGGAATGTAGCCATCATCTGTTAAAGATGAAACACTTTTCTCCACAGGAGGGAAAATCAAGCAGTGCGGTGTGAGGCGGAGTCCTTCCCAATCCACCAGAGATCCTCGCCCAGGTCTAGCTTTCATTTCAGTGCTTTTTTCTACCCACTCATTTCCCACTGTGTGAACTGCACATCAGGAAGATCTGAGGGAAAGCAGAGAGATCAGAAAGGGTTCAGACAGGGAAAGATGAAGCTGGCTGTGTGTGACAGCATGGTGAAACAGGACGCTGGGCATTAGTCACTGTGAGACCAGAAAAGCCAGTACAGCACCAGTAGACAACTGGTTTTGGTCCAAGGGACCGATAAAAGGGAGGATGTGAATGGAAGGAAACTGTTTTCTCTGACTTCCAAATTTGCAGCAACGTCTTCTGTGCCCTTGTGTTAAACTGACAGCACCTCACTGGAACCAATGGCTTATTGAGAAGGACATGACACCCAGTGAAGTACCAACAATGCATAAGGAGAATGGATGTGATGAGCCACAGTGGCACACCTGGCTCTTTCCAGAACAAGATTTTTCTGAGAGGCTTAGGCTGCTCGCAGGGAAGGACTGAAATAAAATTGGATTTTAAGTAAACATCGCAGCATCCACTACTCTGTTTTCATAGCACTGTACAAGACAGCACGTTGCTGACCCAGTGCTATATTTTTGGTTCTGTGTTTTTATCACTGGTTTTCAGATAAAACCAGCATAATTTAGTGCTAATAGAGAAATGAATGTTGTCAGCTGTAACAATAGAGCAGACCTGTAATCTCATTAGGAAAAAGAGGGAGTGCTATAATGACCATTGCACTGAGGGCTTTTGCAGTCCAGGCTCACTGGTTAGATCAAATCACCTGAACAATGTCCAACACCATCCATGACAGTTTAAGTATTTAATCTGAGATGTGGGAGGGATTTTTGTGCTAGCCTAAAACTGAGATCACAGAATCCCAGAATGGGTCAGGTTGGAAGGCACCACCTGGGTCATCTGGTCCAACCTCGTGGCCCAAGCAAAGGCATCCCAGAGCACATGGCAAGGATTGTGTCCAGGTGGTTCCTGAATGTCCCCAGTGAGGGAGATCCTCAGAACTCCTGCTTATGTTATAAACACGGCTAAATCCAGCAAAGATTTCTGTTTGCCTGATGCTGACAGACCTTTAAACATAGAATGCTTTATTTCTAGGTGCACCTTGCTGAATTTCTCTCATGGCAGTTCCCTTTTAAAGTGCCTCCAGGATCCACACATTAGGCATTGCTGCACCTAAAGGTGTGGGAGATGGTTTGTAGCATTGAGGCTGGCATCTGTGAAACCCTGGTAGCTTTTATTCATTGTGAGCAAAACTGGCTACTCTGCCTCAGCTCATTGCTCAGCAGGTCTAACCCTTACTAACCACACTGAATTTCTTCTCTCTGTGAGACAGATGTGGGATTGTCTTGTACATTTAATCTGGCAGGGATTTTGGAGGCCAGACATCCCAGACATGTACACCAAACCAAAACAACGGAGCAGCATCCACTGACAGGCAGGGAGTGGAAAACTCTTGTTAAAAACCACAGCAGTGGCAGGGTATAAATCCTGTTCAGGTTCTGTTCTCCCAGTTGCAGATGATCCTGGGAGCAGGAGCTGGTGCTTGGACCACAGAGAGGCAGAAAGCATCCTTGTCTGCATGGATTTGAAGTACGGGATTGTTCTGCTGCTCTGTGCTCCCTGAAAGGCGCTGCAGGACCTGCTTCAAGGCCATCAGCTCTAGATGTAAAAGTGCCTGCTTTCTCACGCTGAAACAAATGAGTTCCCTGTGCTGTGAGAATGAGAAGGCTAGGGCTGAGGAAATTGAATTAGAGCAGCAGGTAGCAGAGCAGAAAGGGTGCACAGATCAAACCAGCACGGCTACAGCTAACTCGTGGTTACGCCCAGGCTGCCCAAACTTCCTGCCCTCTCCTGGGATCTGCAGGATTTCTAAACAAGTGTGGGTTTGATACAGAAGCGTGCTGAAGCTCTGGGGAAATTCCAGGACTAAGAAATTTGACACAGGATGCAGAAGTAATAGTTGTGCCCCAATGTCACATCCATCCTACGAGGCTGAGCTCCCAGCTGGTGCATCCTGTCTCAGCTCCAGGGAAAGCTGATTTATCCCAGCTCATGGGTCCCTCCTGAGAGGCTCTTTTCCTGAGTGAGCTTCCTTGTGCCTTTTACAACACTGTTCTAAGTGCAGGTGAGATAGTGAGCATATCCTTGGCTCATTTGCTGCCCTAATCACTGATAATCAATTGAAATGGTGGTGAGACTCCTGAGACTTGGACGTTGTTGATCCTAGTTGGTCCCTTACAACTTAGAATGTTCTGTGATTATTTGGGAGTAATTTAAGAACTCCCTCCTCTCATTAAATAACTGCCTTATTGCACATCCTGATATTAAAGGTATTAAAATAAGTGAATGTCTGTTCTACCTTGCTATCAATGTTCATAAGGCCTGTTATGAGCAAAACGAGAACGCACCACAGACATAAAGCCAGTAATTGTTATTTAGAATAATAAAAATAAAATCTTTATTGTCTTAATGGCAATTCTAAAGGATTTTCATGAGCCTGGGTTAAATTATTACAGAAAAACAAAGGAAAATAAAATAAAGAATATTATTATGTCAAAAGCTCAGTTACACAAACAGGTGGTAGTGCTTCAATAGGATGAGCTTTATTTTTCCTCCTTGCCATTTGGATTATTTTGATTGACCTTGGGAGAGCAATTTTTTTGCATTTTCTAGTATTCAGCTTCTGCCATACCTCATACTCACCCCATGACCTCCCCTCTGCCACCACTGCTCTCCTTCCATGCCTGTACTGCTCTGCACCACTCCATGCAGTCATAAATTCCTGCACTGCACCAGAGTAATAAATACCTCATTCTCCACAAAATAACTCCCTCTCACTGCCACCTTACCCAGAAAATGTGGTTACACAGTACAAAGATTGGCAAAAGTAAGACAGATTGGCCACAGCCAACTGGCCACTAGAAAAATCACTGTTAGGCCTAAAGCAAGTTAAAACAGAGCTCCAGGCAGGTCAAAATGAAATGGAACAAAGGAAACCTGACGTGTCTCAGTCATGTGGCCTCCCAGCTGAAGAACAAAATCTGTGGGCTGCTACTTTTGATAGCAACACTACATTTCCTGGCCTACAGGTCTGAAATAAATATAATTTCAGAAAGGGACAGCACTAGCAATAGGAATGGCTAAATTTTCAGAACGTTCTGAAGCTTATAATAAATCTTTTAACATTAGAGTTTTTTCCTCATTGCAAGCTGCAAGGGCTGTCTGTTAACACAGCTGGTAAATAATTCCATTTTTCACTATTAGCTTGGAAGTATTTATAGCCTGTGATCATGTATCTCATGTGGAGGTGCTCTGTTTATACAGTAAATAAATTTAAAGCCCTTAATCTCTGCTCAGACAATTTGTTTATGTCATTTTTCTTTCACTTGTTTCATATAATTCGGGTGTTGGTTGTGAAAAGCACATAGCCGCCATCCTTTTTGTTTTGCTTTTTTCAACAGCTTTGTAACCTCAGGAATATTTATAATTTAGCTGCTTGCTAAGAGGAAACCACAGATATGAACAGATTGACAGCAGCCTTTTCACTGCCCCTGCGTTCAGGTAATAACCTTAGTGTATCTTTCCTTTCTGCTGCACTGACACCTCCGTGTATGAGGATTTGATTCCCATTTCAATGATTTCTTATAATGTGCAGTTCTATTTCAGCATCATTTCCACTGCACCCTCACTGCACTCCCAAGGCAGGACTGTGGCCGTGATGAGCTGGCAGCCTGTGATGGGCAAAGATGAGTTTTAGCTCCTCAACCCTTCACTGCTCCCAGTTTTCCCTGAGCCTGGCAGAGAGCTGAGAGCTCTCCTCTCTCAGGCTGCCCTGGAATTTTCTGTGGGAAAATAAATAAATAAATAATAATGAAAAAGTTTTTTTTTTTTTTTAAGTCATGGGTGAAGAACTGCTCTCCAAGGTGTTGTTGACACACTCATCAATTCTGACCTGCTTGGGATCAAACTCCATTGGAAAAGATTTTCCATAAATGCTTTCTGAAAATGTGGTGTTTTTAGTCAGTTCATAGATTTCTTTATAATTATAAAAGCTGATTTCCCCCTCTGGTCTAAACAGCACCTGAATGAATTTAAAATTGTACACTTCCACCCAATCATTAAGCTAATTAAAGTGAGGCATTGGAGTTTAAGCAGTCTAATTGTTTGTGGTGCTGCTAATGACAGCACATTTACTGGGTCCTGAGATGACATGAGACAATTTTCTCTGTTTATTTTATGTCACTTTGCTACTTTAAAAAGTGCTGATCCTGTGGTCTGCTCAGGATGGGTAACTTACATACTTGCCACAACAACATTTACACAAATCACAGTAATTCTGTCAAAATCCTGAATTAATATCTGATTAATATGCCTTAATTGACTTAATCTGGATTGAAAATGCACAGGGACACTAAATTTTGTCATTGCTTTGAGCAGAAAATGTGGACATGTGGATTCAGAGATTGCAACATGCCTCAACATAAAAGTAGAGGAGACATCATATCTGACCCTCTCTCCCTATGATATTGATAATTGATTGTTGAATAGGTGAGCAAATTATTGCCAACATTTTGTAACCTACAGATTTCCTACAAGATAAACCCTGACCCTTCAGTTACCTTGATAAAGGTGGGCCCTCAAACTCATCATATCCTTTGGGGAAAAATGAAGGATGTAAGAGAGGCCAAAAGTGAAAAAACGGGACATTTTCTCTTAGCACAAATGTTTTAGAATTTAAATTTTCTGGAGCTGAATGATGAAATAATAATAGTAATAATAATAGATAGATAGATAGATAGATAGATAGATAGATAGATAGATAGATAGATAGAAAGAAAGGTGACATTAGACGTTTTGTGTGTGCTTGAAAGTACAGCGTGGTTTTTACACACTGGGCTCAGATTTGGGGGAAGACAGCACCATGCGCAGCAAAGCCTGCTCAAACTCTTCTGGACATCAGAATTTGCAGACATAAAAGGGGTCATACCCTGGCATGACTCTTGTTCAGTTCAGCAGAAGTTTGACAGAGCTCAGGCAGAGAGATAAGCACTGAAAAAAGTGATAATTCACTGGCTCTACCCTGCCAGTCCCCCCTGTCAGTAAACAACCCTGGGCTCAAGTTCTGCTGCTCTCCCTTTTCTTCTTTTTAAATCTGCAGGTGAGGGGAGTTTGAGTTTGTTCCTGTCTGGACAATCACACATGACATAGTTGTGTGGATTTCCAGTTGTCCTTGGCAAAAAGAAAAAAAGCCTCTTTCCAGGACCTTTTCTGACCTGGAAGAAAATTACTGCAGCTCAGTGGAAAGGAAAACTTTGATTTTTTTTCAGCTGCAAAAGGCATCAAACACCACAAATAGTTCAGAAATAAAAGTAACCATGAAGTCTTCTAGAAGATAACAAAACTCAAAAAAATCTTTTCTTTGCCCCTGTTTTGTGTCAGCGAAACCAGAGTGAGGTGTGACATGAAGAACACTGCACGGATGTTTTTCCTCTACTGAATTTTAAAAGCAGACAAAACCTGTATTTTAGGCCATTTGAGAAGTGTTTGCACTTTAGACCTGCCAGCAATTTCAAACAAGGTAAGAGCAATACTACAGGAGTATAGTTGTACTGCTTTTCCCTCCTCCCTCCAGCATACTTTCTCACAAATTTCACTTGGCTCGCTTGCTCCTGAAGACATGTCAACACTTCAGCCTGTAGTGTAAAGCTTGGAAAGCATCAGATTTTGTGAAAGCTGTAAGCTCTGCACAACTCGAGTCCCAAAAATCATCCACTTGGGGACTGTCAAGCGTGTCAAGTCACAGATCAAACCCTCCCAAAAAATTTAGCAGACAGAAGCAAAACTTCAAACATAATAACAGAAATTCAGAACTTATAAAGCTGCAGTAGTGATGGCTCAATTAATCAGCTGGGTAAAGCTGTTGTTTTAGGTGACAGGCTGTTGAAAACTGTGTACAAGGATATCATGTCCCCAAAAATCAGCTGCTCACCAACCACACGTACAAAAATCATTCCCAAAAGTCCAGGCAGGTGTTAGGCAGTGAAATGAAAACCTGTCCTTAAACTAATTTACTTTACTTGGAGGGAACAGTTAATGATATACAGCAGGATACAAGCTGTTTAAAATTTATAATATGGGAAAACAAAGTTTCCCGTATTAAGGAGTTATAATAAATCACATCAAATGGAATAAAAGATTAAAAATCTGCATACATTGAGCTGCCTGACAAAATAATCTCTATAAAATATGTCTTGTCTTTCAATTCATATGAACTACTTGCACGTATTGGGCCTTTCAGAAACCTACTCAATCATGTATTTTTGCTACTCAGAATAGAATTGGTCTCAAGATTTTGTTTTAAAGGTGATGCCTGGAACCATTTGTGAATAGTGAGAGTTTTTGACTTCATGGAGGTCTAAGATTTAACCCAAATTGTGGATAATGCCCTAAACTTGTTTTTTCTTGGGTTACTTTGTGCTCTGGTCCAGTTAATAATATTCCTTGTGTCATCCTCCTCCCCATTTCTATGCCTTCTATCTATTTCGTAAAGGTTTTTCACCACTAAAAAATCCAAGTCACACCTATTTAAAGTGGGTTAATAGTGGTGAAGAGGACCTGATGAAGATAATTATCTTATCTTCAAGTTAAAGAAAGTTGCACCAGTAGGATTCCTTGAAATTATAAAAACTATTCTGTTTGTGATTCAGAAGTTTATTGAGAAAATATTTCCAGCATTGTCCAAAGGTCATCCAGACTGAGCTAATTTAATAATCACTTTTGTGAAACTAATTTTCGCATCAAGCTCCTTAGCTCAAAAAACCTTTCCCTTGTCCTTCCTAGGCTTCATTCTGAGCTGTATGAATGCAGGAGAAAAGAACAGTAAAAGCCATGCAGTATGTGCTGACAGGTCATGCATTATACATGGAGAAAAATAGAGCAAGAGACTCAATTCCTGTTTGAAACAACCTCTTTGGAGCAAATCTATTTTCCATCTCCAGCAGTTCTCAAGCAACCTGCCTGAAGCCAAGCTATATAAAGACAGTACAGATGTGCAAATTCAGTTTGAATAATTAACTGCAGCAGATGACGACTCTGTGTTGCAGTGATTGTAGTCGCTGAGTGCAAAAGTTCATGATAATAATTCAGAAGCAGTTTAGGGAAATTTGATTCCTTGCCAGAGCTGCACACCAGGAGGAGAGCAGGCTCTCTGAAGTTTCTGAGTCAGCCACAGATCTGTAGAAATTGGGTTAATAAAGCACTCAGAACAGTGCTCTGAGGCATGACCTGCTGTTGTTGGAATCTTGGCTCTGAGGTGTATTACAGGTAAACATCTTTAATTTCACTAGGAAAGAACAGTTCTGGAGGGGTCAGTGAGGGCAGGTGGGATACATCTGTCTCAGCAGAGCTGACTTCTCTGAGCTGAGTTTTGTCCCAAAGCAGAAGCACAAATGTAAAATTCAGGTGGGAATTAGAAGTGAGATTAGACTTCCTCCATTCCTCTTCTCCAAATCACTGGAGAGAACCCAGCCTTGTCAGGCAAGCAGGACAAGGAACCACACACTGATGAACTCAGGGTAAAAAAACAGCCATAATTACCACAAGTAATTTGATGTTAGTCAAATAAACCAGCTGCTTAGAGCTCTGTATCCATAATTTTAAATCCCTGGTGCCTGGTGAGAATTAACAGGTGGGAGAGGTGATCAAGACACACCATGTAAAGCTGTACCACTCATATATAGTGCCACCAGCTTATTTGCACATGAATTGTGCTAATATTAATTAATAATTCCCCTTTGCAATAGTTCTCCCAGGGACATTTGGACTTCATTACTTCACGTGCCCCAGATCTGAGTTCTGGGGTGAGAATGTGAAGACAGAAATGGAAAAGAGTTGAGAACAGGAGCACATTTCCAGCAAGAAAAGACACAGGTCTTCTCTATTATTGCCACCATTTAATGACTATGGTGATTAAAATGTGTCTATCACTTCTTTAGATATTTATCTCACCATTATATTATTAGTACTATGTACATAAAATCAGTGTATTTTACTGTAAGAACCATTGTCATTGTATCATCGTGAAAATTAAGAATGATTTCCCAATGACTGAGAAATCCAATAATTCGTGTTGGAAACGATGTCGTTACAGGCAGGGGAAAAACAAAAATTAATAATTATAAATGAAATAATTTTCTTGATTTTCTAGTATTTTAAAAATATTTCTGGTTAAATAGACAACTACAAAAACTGAGCTAACTGTAATTTTTTTTTCTTTCAGTTTCTACTGAAACTGAATTAACAAACCTACTGTATAATGGTCCTAAAGACATCACTTATGCACAGGTTCTAAACTTGTGCAAGAATTAAAGCAGATAAAGTAATTCCTGATATTCAGATATTTGGGGACAAGAAGACAAGTGTTTTCCTAAGTTCACTTGCATACACAAAAGTAGTAATGGATATGAACATGTGCTACTATTCTTTTCTTACTACAATTTCCATGGCTAAAATGCCTTTAAAATAACGTTGTGCTTATAAATGCAATTAAAAGTTTGTGTGAATGCATTCCAATCTGTGAGTTTTAATAATTATTGACTTTCATTGCGTCCTTCATGATTTTCTGTTCAGCTGTTAAGTTTGTGCAATTAGTCACCAAAATCAGCTGTTGCCATAGAAACTGTCAATCTCTGACTGTTTATCTCTCAGGTATAAAATTTGAAGATGTGAGCATTAATCCATACTTTAAGTGCGGTCAACTCTTTGGTAATTCAATTCACTTTTAAAAATTATGGATGGAATTGCATTGATTTTGATGAGGTTGCCAATACATAATAATGTTGAAATTGACTCCAGTGCTGAACTTTCTGTCTTAGAGTGAAGAAACACCGGGAGGATATTGCTACCTGTACCGAATTCTCTCCCAAGTGACATTTAAAGTATATCATGCTAAACTGTGGAAAAAAATAAAAAAAAAGCCAACAAAAAACTGTCATAATATTTTATTTATGAGCCGAGAAAGGGTTTCATGCACTAACCCCTGACTTGAACAGTTTTTACACTGGCTGCTGTAATTTGACCTTGTACACAAGATCACTTTATTGACTTAGAGATTCTGCTGTGACAGAAAATGGCAAAGACAGTGCTTGGGAAATGAGAGTGAATGGAAGAAGTGCCCTGTGAGCTGTTAAAGAGGAAAGGAGGTAAAAGAAGAAGATGGGTAGGAGAGCTGAAGAGAAAGGAGGAAATTATGTCAGTGAAATATTAGAGCCATAAACACAGCACAGCTAGAACTGTTAAAATAAACAGAAGCATTCATTCATGTTGGCAGTGAATCGCAGCCAAACCAAACAGGCTCCAAGATCTTTAGTTTTGATCTCTGTGGCACCACCTTGTTCTCCTCTCCAGCCTACAACTGCAACGCATCAAACCTCCCTGGAAATCCGCAGCTGCATTACATCCAGCCTTCATCCTTCCCTGGACAAACACTCCTTTCAAAAGTTCAAAACACATCCAAGTCATCATCCAGCACCCTGAGAGCCTCCTTTGTTTCCCTGGGCTTGTTTGCAGATGTTTGGTGGTATGCAGGGTGCTAGCTCTCATTCACTGAGGATACTCTGCAATGCAGAGCACACAATCCATCCCATTGTAGTCTGCTGTGAGGTATGGCAAGGACCACATCAACACAGTTGATTCTTTTATTTCTGTTTTTCCTATGACCATCGCTGTTAGACGTCCTGACAGTTTCAGGGGTTTTATTACTTTCCTTTTCACAGGTGTCCTTGAAATGAGAGAAACAAATAATGTTTCTTTCTCTGGGAGTGGTGACTGTGGGATCATTGACAAGGGGAAACCCGAGTTTAGTCTACAGTCACTCACTGGGCATCAATATCCACATCACAACCTGAATATTCTGGCACTACAATTTGAATTTCACTGCAGTTGGTGCTACAGTGAGCATCAGAAGCTCCTGTGAGGCTGAGAATCCAATTGGTGGGTGAATGGATTCTTTATTCTTCTGCTGATGTTTCTTTTAGGCTTGCTAAGATTGCTCCAAAATCGGCAGATCTAATGCTGTGGTTTAAATAATTTCAATTGCATTCTGTTGCCTCCAGCTGCTGCATCATGAATTTCCCACATTGTTTAAGCCAGTCACATTGTTATGTTTTAACTTCTCCAAATTTTTCACTATGTGCCATTGTTAACAAATTGATGCGCACTGGTGAAAAAATCAGTATATAATGGTTTATTCCAAGTTTAGCTCTTCTGGTAATGATGAGGGAAACCAATGCAGTGAACTGGGAATGAGGTCAAGCTGCACAGACTGCAGTATGCCTTTTAGCAATTTAATTAATTTTCATTGTTGATAATAATTCCCAAGCTCATGCAGGTTCTATCCAGACAATGTGCCACCACACTGTAAAAAAAAAACCACAAAAAAACCCCCAAAATCATAATTAAGAGCCTATGTTTTACCTATATTTTAATTATATCTCTGCATTATGTTTAACCAGTCAGACCACTTCTCCTCCTTACACTGCATATATTGAAAGCATGACTTTCCTACCTCTGCTTACTTTACTTCATTCTTGTTAGAATTTAATCTGTGGTAGTTGTGCAGATTCACTCTAATAGTTTACTGCCAAGTTTGAAAAAAATTGCTTGAGTAGTTGTTTGGGTCAGTTTGTTTTTTTTTTTTTTTTTTTTTTCCCTACTATGTTCTTTAAGTCAAGAAGCACAGGCTGTGTATGATCTACTTCTACAGTAAAGGGTATTCCCTTTTATATGTATATATTTTTACTGGCATGGCCTAGGGTGGAAAGAGTCGCAGGACAGCCAAGGAAGTGGTGCAGATTTTCTGGTCCTACATCAGGATAGGTTGGAAATTTGGTCTGGGTCCAATACCAAAACAGCAAAGCAAATTGCCCTGATTTTTCAGGAGTTTCCATTGGAAGGCACTCCTTCTTTCAGGGACAGTTTGAAAGAGTTCAGCACAAGTTATTCAAAAGGGGAAAGTCAAAATTTTAGGGACAGGTTCACTCCAAACTCAGGTCCTGAAACTCAAGAGCCCAGGTTTAAGGCACTTAGGTGACTGCAGCCACACAATATCAGGTGTTGCTTTCCTCTTAAGGACTAAATTTTATTCCTTATCTTGGTTGTAGCTAAGAATTTAACCTGTTCAATGAGGTCTTTTTTTCACTGTGAGAACAAGGCCTTTTAGCAAACAAGCACAGTGGTCTTTTAAACAAATTTGGCAGGTAAGGAAAATGTACAAACATAAACTCACATACCCCTGGGCCAGCTGCATGCTCTTCAAGCTCTTTACTGAACTCCCAGTTTCTTGTTGCTCCTCCAAATATAAATTCCACATTTACAGCTTCATTGAATTTTGACTGTGAATGCAGAACTCAAAGCAGTGCACAAACTGCATTCTGAAAATCCAGCCCTGAAACTGTGACATCTCCAGGCCCCCTTTCCTCATGATTTCTCTAGCATGAGAGAACATCACTAGCTGGAAACATACGACAAAACCAAATGACAACTGCCATGCGAATTAAATTATCTCAGGACATATTTTGTGGGGCATAATAAAAGTAGAACTTGTGGAAAGCACTGTAGTTCCACAGCAATTTGGGAACTGGAAAGGAAACCGCCTCAGTTTCTTTATATTCTCCTCTAGAGAGAGTGAGATATAAAGATTAATGATATTTAATTAATAATAATTAAATTAAAGTGCCTCTTTAGTCAAACTAAGCTGTTTTGCTTCCACTGGGGCAACTTCAGATGCAGTCCCAGAAGAGGACTTTGGAGTCTGCTCTGGAGCTTTTAAAAAAAAAAAAAAAAAAGTGTGGGAAAAAGTTGTAAGCTAAGTAAAAAAACCATGGAAAGATAATTCCACTTCACATCCAGACTCATGGTTAACTATTGTCCTGTTCCCAGAACTCTTATTTCTGGATTGCTGTGCTGGCAGACATGGGTCCAGGCAGAGGAAAATCGCTTTTCTGCATTCCCACTGCACCAAATCCAACACATAAAACTCTGAGGGAGATTAAAAATGGGGTTTTTTTGAGAGTGTATTGAAGGCTCTTCAGCTGTCTTCTTGTTTAGAAGAATAATTAATGCATTTCAAAGGGGAAATGGCTCTCAAAGGCCCAGTTCTTATTTTTCTTATTTACCACTCAGGTAAATGGAGCCTTATCACTCTAGGCTTTGATGTTTACATGTAGCACTTCATGGCTACTGATTGTGCATGTCAGTCTGCATGGGACAGGTCTCCAAAGTGCCATTTCCTGTGAAATATGAGTGTGGAAACAAAGCAAATATAATTGTTCCAGTAAATTGTCCTTTCTTGATCAAAGGGAAAGCTTTTAAAGATTAGTTTTTAGTTACTTATACAGTTATTTTAAAAAAAAATTATCAAATCCATTTTTGTTTCCATAATTCAAAAAGAAATAATTAAAAGATTGAAATGTTCCTGGAAAAGCAGCTGCCAGATGGGCTGAAAATTGTTGCAGAGGATAATTTTTTCAAACATCTGCCTCAATCTTGACCTTTGGAAGAGGAGAAACACACTGCTGATAAGGATTGAAGTTGTTATACTACATCAGTTAATCAAATTATGTAATTGGACACATTTGCAGACTACAGGGGAGAGTGAAATCCTGCGATGAATATGTGACTGTCAGGATGTTTTTTTTCAAAAGAACTTAATTAAAATTTTGGTTTCTCAGAAAGAAGGCTGGTAAGATAATTATTTGGAAAATCCTATAAACCCTGTTCAGGACATTCAAAATACAGGTATCAATCCTCTACATCTTCCCTATCTCAAAGTACATTTCAGCTTTTTATGGCTGAACATTTCAGGCTTTTTAGCAGACAGAGGAAAAAAGAATTACTTTTGAGTCTTACTCTATGGATTTCATGTCTTTTCACGAGAATTGAAAAAGTAGAGATTTAAGAGTCTTTGTAGGCCCTGCATTTCACCAGATTCAGCCCATGTGTTAAATAAAAACTGATTAAATCCCTGTGTGAATGGGCTCAATAAAGACACACGTGGTGTTAGATCTGTGTAGTCCAATATCTCGTGTGCCTTTGTTGGATTTTTCCTGACTTTCTCACAATCTACGCTACAGAAGTGACCTATTTTTCGTCTCCTTTCTCACCATGTAACTTTTTTTTCCCCTTTTTTCTCGTGACCCAGTTGTGCACCAGCAGTAAAGGACCTAATGGTGGTCAGGGATTATGCATATCACCTGTATAGTGTGGATGTGCATCCCATAAAATTACCTTTTTTGGTAAAACAGAGGTTTGGGGATGGCCAAAGCTGATCGCTGATGATGCAGGCTTTGTGTTTGCTGGGTTATCTCTCCCCTGTCTTAACATTTCAGATGAATTCAGAAGGTAACACCCATGTGAAAAGCCAGGAAAGGTGTATCAGGTGCGGTGGTGTCTGTGTCTCTGAATGTTTTACTGAAACATGTGCGGTCTCACACAAACAATGGGAAAGTTTCTGACTCAGATCCACCCATTCCTTTGCTCTGCTCCAGAAAATGTCTCGTTTTTCTGATGAGGCCAGAGGGGTGGGAGATTACTCTGCACGGTTAGCATTCTGTCGTTTCTCCTTTGGAAGAAAGTCACAGCAGGCTGAAAAGATGCCTGAAGGTTCAAAGAACCTCTCCCAGCCTTTGTCTGACGAGTTTCCACAAGGCTTAATTCAAAGCTTGTTGCTGCTAATGGCAGCTCCTCTGTGGACTTTAATGCATGCTGGGGTGACTTGATGGATTTTTCTGACATCATAGGAAGAAATTTAAATCACTCATGTCAATGATCATTTGTAACGATTTCAGTCGTGGCATGGAGCAATGCAAAGCATAGATCACTTAATGCCTTTTTCATTCCTGTTACAGAATCATAGAATCATGGAATGGTTTGGGTTGGGAAAAAAAAAAAAAAAGCCCAAAGCCCATCCAGTTCCATCCCCTGCCATGGCAGGGACACCTAAATGAGAAACTCAGTATCTGTGTTACCACCTGTCATTTGAATATTTTCAATTTACCTTAATCTCTGTTTGTGGTATAATTTGAAAGTATGTCTGTGCTTAGAAGTAACCATATATACAGCAAAGAAACACCTAGATTATGGTTTTTCCCATCTGGATTAAAGGTTTTATTAAGAAATTATTTATTCTGCAGACTTGCTTTGGGAAAAATGCTTCCCATCAAGTCACAAATCCATGATCTCCTGAACATGTTTCCCATAACACTTGTTTGGAAGTCCCTGCAAATTCCATATGAATTTATATTACATCTTTGGACCAGTTTGAAGACATTTTTCACCCTAAGGCAACTATTTTTTTGGTACCTAGATAAAAAAAAAAAAAGTCCTATGTTTAAGGAAGTGTAAGCAAGACTAAAGGCTTATAGCTAAAACCAGTGATTCCTAAAATATATCTTAGCTTTTTTTCCCAAGCCTACAATTACAGCATTGGATGTACTCTTTAATGGATAGCACTAAAAAGAAAAAAGTGTAATTTAGACCTAGATAGGAAGTTCCAGGACATTATTTTCCTTCCTTTTTCTGTGCTAATAATATTGCAGTGCTCATCTTAGCTGGCCTCTAAGTGCTTAAAATTAGAGTTCTTTTGGAATAAAGCAGGAATTTGCCTGTTAGTGACTTCTTCTGGCTGTGCTTCCAACACATCCTTTGGATTTTGATTTGGTTCTGTCTCTGCCCAAATCAAACAGCTTTCTGGTGTGAAATCTGTCCATTTCTTAGCAACTATCTGAACTCCCATTTTATCTAATAAAAACTAATTTTATTAATGTCAGGGCAAGGAGTTCCAGACATCCCCAGACATGGGGGAACTTCACTGCTCCAATTTTTTAAACATTCAGTACCAATGAGTTAGATTTTCCCAGTCCAAGTGACAAATAAAACAGGAGGATTATGGGCACCTGTTTGTTTATGGTCCTGCAACTAAAACACATTTCTTCTCACTGAGACCCCTTTAAGACTTAGAGGCAAATTTTTGTTTCCCCAAAAGAATCCAGACGGAAGTGTTGTAGAAAAGTGCTAACTTGCTACTAGCAATGTTTGAGACTCTCTACTGCTTTTGTGAGTGAAGCTATTAGTGGAAATCTGACAAATTTTGAAATGTCAGATTAGCAGCAGGTGGTGCAATGCAGTAACAGAAGTTCATTAGGAGAGCAATACATCGGTCATAAAAGTCTCAATTTTGCTCTGAAATTAAACAAGTCATGATTGAGAGGCAATTTTTAAGTTTCATTTTTGAAGTATTAAAGACTATTCAAGTGTGACCTTTTTTCTCCCCCCGCAGCACTAACATCCTCATTTGTTTTAATGTTACACCTTTATCTTTAGCAAATGAAAGGCTGCCTTTATATGACATGCTGCCTAAATGTGGCTTTACTCACAGAAGTAGGATGGTTAAAATAAGAAATGAAACAATGCCATAGATTTTCACACTCTTTATCTTAACAAATGACCAAACAGTTTTACAGTTTTATGTGTGGACAAAAATTTGAAGCCTGTCTTTCAGAATTTTGGAGAAGCTCGAGTGCTTTGAAAGTCAGACAGCTTTGTTTAGGGGCTTGGTTAAAGACTTCTCCTTGGAAATCATAGGGAAGAAATTACCACAAATAGGTGGAGTCAACCAGCACAGGACAGAGCCAGGAGCTTTTGGATGATAAAATTCCATGTCACTTTCTTTTTGTTGCTCTACACCATCAAATATCCCCTGGCCAATTAATAAAGACCTCTGTGGTGTGAGAGCTGCTGTTCCCTGAACCAGGATGGTGAAAAAGGGGTCACTGCCCTGATTTCATATCTGCTGCTCCTGGTATTTCCTGTTGCTGCTTTAAATGTTGTATTTTTATGATTTTAAACGCGCTGACAATTGAAGAGAGCACACAAGGATGTGGTTATAAAGTGTTTAATTACAAATAACTATTAGAGCAGCATGAGAAAAACCCTTAATAATAAATTGAACAGATACCTAGTAGATATGCTAACATATATTCTAATACTGATTTAACTATTTAATCAGAAATATAAGTGACCTTAAGTTTATGGGGAAGGGTTTTTTTATTAGTTCCACAGAACCCTTTACTCTTGTGATGAGCATTCCAGGTTTTCCAACTACAGCTGGCCTGTGAGAGATTTCTTAACCAAACAGTACAGAAGTTAGAGAGTCCATCACATTTGTCCAGAGTACATTTAAAAGCACAAACTAAAATAAAATCTGTTGCAGTTTAATTGTCTTGCTGCTCTTCTGTCAAGTTTTCTCTCTAGTGGTACAATCTGTTTCTTAAACTGCTGGCTTTAATGCAAAATGTAAGTTAATTCTGAGAGGTAAGCAGTGCCCATTTGTTAGCAAATGCAGTTCTTGGCCTGAGCAGCTATTTTGGGTTCAGTTGTGACATTGTGTATTACTTTCATTAAACATATAATTTCCTTTAATTTTTCTTCTTTTGGGTTAAATCTTTTGATCTCATTAATTTTATCCATGACGGCCTGTAGTTTCCAGCAAGAGCTGCACTGATATTCTGATAAATGTCATTCTGACACTATTTTGTTAGGTTACATATGTAATTTTTTTCTCTCTCTCTGTCTCTCTGTCTCTCTGTCTCTCTGTCTCTCTCTCACTCTCTATCTCTATAATCTTAGGAACTACTGGAGTTGGATCAGCTGAAATCAGCTGAAAGGTAAGAACTTTTCAGCAAATATTTAAATCTGAACTCGCAATGCAGCTGCATTTTCAAAGCTCTTGAGTCTTTGTGCAGTTTTGCTAATCTGTAGGAACTATGTTTCTTGGTCAGATCTTAATTCCTGATGAGTTGCAGTTTGCAACTTATGTAAGAAATGTAACTGTTCAAGAACACAGTATTTGTACAAATATGTCAAGATACGAAGACATATTACACCAGGTGGGTTGTCTTTTTTTTTTTTTTTTTTTTTGAGAATGGGTAGTGAACTTTACTTGCTATCTGATCTCCAGTAGCTGCAGTTTTGGGCCAAAACATGGTGAAAACGGCTGAACGTGCCTCAGGTAAAATGATACGAAATAAACTCAGCGGTCCTGTGACTCAGAGGGATTTCTCCCAGATTTTCAGGGCGATGCAAGTAGGGCACATTGCCTAGTGGATACTTTTCTGTGCGAGCGGTTTGGTTGTTTCGGGATTTTTTTTAGGTAGCCTTAAAAAACTCTAAAAAAACTCTAGGTAGAGTTCCTGAAAGAGTTTAGGCAACTGCGCATGGAATTTTAGTTACGAGGCTTCTTCAGGCAACTGTGCCAAGCGATTGTCCCATTGTGGCATCACTGGGCGGCGGCGAAGGGCGACACAAAGCAGCGCCGCATTCTGACCTCACTGGGACATGGATTATGACCCTGTCCGCACAGATTTGGGCGGGAGGGCCGAAGCAGGGGGCCAGAAGGGCGGCATGGCCAGCAGGAGGAGGGCGTGGAGCTGCCCCATCTGCTGCGAGGTGCCGGGGGACACCGCCCGTGCCTTGCCCTGCCGACACGAGTTCTGCCTGGGCTGCATCCTGCGCTGGCTGCGGGGCACCCGCACCTGCCCGCTCTGCAGGAGGCTCATCTCCATCGTCAGCTTGTCGGAGCAGGGGGAGGATTGCCTGCAGTGCATCGTCAGGCAGCCCCGAGAGGCAGCGAACGCTGGCGGCGGCGGCTCTGCCCCGCAGGGATGGCCGTCCCCAGCCGAGCAGGCCGCTGCAGGCCCAGGGGCCGTGGGCGGCATCCTGCCCGAGCTCTGGGCAGAGCTTTTCCGAAGGAGATGGGACCTGCTGAGCCCCGTGCGCTCCTGGCTGCAGCACTGGCTGCGGCAGATCTACGGGGAGCGGTGGTGGCAGGTAAAGATTGCCGAGAGCTGCATCCTGCTGGCGCTGTGCATCTTCGGGCCGGACCGGGAGGTGCTGCAGCAGCGGCTGCAGCCTCGTCTGCGGCGCCACACGGCGCTGCTGGTGCGGGGCGTGCTCGGCATCATCGAGACGCAGTGCAGCCAGGAGGTGCGGAGGCTGCGGGGCTGCCACCATGCCCCGGAGCAGGCTCAGAGCGCCGGGGACAGCCCGGGCCCCTCGGCTTCCCCTGAGGGAGCTCCCGCCTCGGGTGGGCGGCCGGACTCCGATGGCGGCAGGGCGGAGGGAGCCGTGCGAGGCAGCGGCAGCAGATGTGAGGCCATCCCTGCAGAGCCAGAGCAGCCCTAGGAGGAGCTCGGCGAGCTGGCAGTGGCTGCAGGGCCCCTGAGCCCAGCCTGGGCACGGACTCCTCAGCCATGGCACGGCGGTGACCCCAAAAGCGCAGCGCCCTCAGGGCCCGTCGGTGATGCTGGCAGGCTTTTCTTCAGTCAAGAAAGTGAAAATAAACAGCAGTTGCCTTGACGCAGCCCCTGGGTGTTGCTTTTTCCTGGGGCTTTTTCCCTTTCCCTTCACGCTGCCACGCTGCTGGACAAGGCCCCACAGCTCCAGGGCCACGTTGGCCTCCCTCAGGAATTGCCCCAATGGCCAAGATGCTGGAAAAAGTTCCTGAAAGAGCATCAGGGTGATAAGGAGAGGGCAGTCATGAGTAAAAGGCCAGACGTTCCTCAAGCAGTAAGAGTGATAGGAATGAGGGATTTGTCTTCCCAAAGAAGCTGTTGGGTCTGCTTTTAGATAAGACTAGCGCTGAGAGAGAAAAGAAACAATGGGATGGATTCCACTGATTGATGAATGGGAAAAGAAAACTATGTTTGCCTTTACAAACAAACTGTAGGTTTGCTGAGAAATGAAATTGGATGTTGAAAAATGGAAGAAGCAAAGGGGAAGAACCATGAATTCCATAAGAATTAAAAATTAAAAGGGAGGGTTATACATTAGAGGGGAATCTCAGGGATCAGGTGTTCTGGGAAGTCTGTACCTGTCAAGTACCTCGGCCAATGGGGAAAGAGAGAGGGAAATGTGGATGGGAAAACTGGATAAAAAGGTCCCCCAAAAATTTGAGGGGAATGCTCCATGGCCTCTCCCTTTATTTGAATAAAGTAAAAAGGACTCCTCTGTCTCATTTTTGGACATAAACCTCTGGTTTTTGTGGATTAATTTTCCTGCCAAATGCTTCAGGGAAAAATGTACAACCTCCTTTTTCTGCAGAGAAGGATACAAGAAGTCTGGATGGCATTCAGGGACAGGAGAGGCATTTCCATCCTCATTTTTGCAGCTCTGCTGCTGAGGAGAGCTGTTTCATGTGTCTTGATTATCCCTGTTAGCCACAGGTTAGGGGAGGTCCAACACATAAGATCCTGGAGTAATGAGAAAGCAGAAATAACGTCTTTGAAAATGTATTATTTTTCCATTTTTCCATTTTCTTGGGACCCCAGTTCTGTGTGTGTTTTTTCTTTGCTGGTCTCCTTTACAAAACATCACCTGCATGACTACAGTCCTTCCCTTTTAAAATATGATTTTTTAGCTATATTCTAAATTGGGAGAAGTGATTGAACTTAAGGAAATATTTAAAAGAAGACTAGCTTCTTTGAAGTTTAGCAACCAGCTTCAAGAAAGATTAAATTACTGTCAATGAAAAGCTTCTTCTGTGATATGTTTTCACAGTGATAATGCATTTAAAAACAGATTTACTGGCCCTACCACAGCAAGACAACTACTTCAATATCTCTTTACCTGATTAAATGGAGTACTTTTGAATATACAACTGCTACAAGGGGTTGCCCTTTGCTGCTTTCTGAAACATTCTTCTGTATTCTGCATTATTTTATATAAATAAAAGAAAAGAGCTTAATTTAGGTGTTGATAAGTTCAGTCAGCGATTTGTGGGCTCTAATGTGAGAAGGATCTTATAATCAAAGCTGGCTTTCTTAATTAACATGTCTACTTATCAAAAATGAACAAAGAAGCAAGCCCCCAAACCTTAAAAATGGTAATTAATAAATGGTACTGTTTCCTCTCTTGTTTCCTCCTCCAAAAGATTTTAATTTTTAATTTCTTTTTTACCTAAGAACTGCAGTTTCTACCTAGCTTAGCCAAATTAAAATGGCAACTGCTGAATGGAAAAAAAAAAAGTTTTTCAGGTGATGAAGATAAAGACTTGTCAGTAATCATACAAAAATAATGGGAAGAAAGAAATTCATAGACATGGAAAATTCAGGGCATATTTGAGATGATCTGCCATTGTCTGATAAAAATCTTTTCTCCAAGTGGAAGAGCAGAGGAGGGGACACTGTTTTTTTCTGATGTTTGTAACTTGAGAGCTGCAGTTGTTACTCATCCACCAAAGCAATACTAGGTCTGAAAATAAGTAAGTAGAAAATATTTTTTTCTCAATTTTTCCAGGAAGAGTTCTCTCCACTTGAATCCCTACATTTATACCTTGAACCACATCCATTTTACTGTGAGGAGAAAGTAAGGAATCAAGTGCTGCTGGAAGAGAAGCAGGGACTCATTTGTAGGAAAGTTTGGTATAAAACTTAGCAGAACTTGCACCTGTCGCCAGAATTATCATCAATACTGCAGATATATCCACAGGACTGCAAAAGGCTCAGAGCTTTTCACACTCACTTACTCATTATTGTTCTCATGATGTTTTAAAAAATAAAAAGTATCTTTCAGTCTCTTTATCAGGACTCCAGTGATTTTAGTGCAGGTCGTTGGAAGCCTGGATTGATATGAAGCTGTAAGTTCTGCGAACCTTAATTTTTAAGTGTACTCCATGCAGAACACCTGAAATTAAATTTTAAGTGGTATTTATGAAGGAATGGTAAATTCAAGTCTCAGCACTGGCATAATTAAGTCAGATGAACGGGTTTTTTTATAGGTCCCTTTGAAATGTGTAAATGAACTTGTCTGCTCTTAGAGTCCTGCCTTGGTGGAATATATGGCTCTTGTTAAGGACAAATTCTAATACATATACATTTATTACCCATGTATCCACAGGAAGAGATTGAAAGATGAAACCATATACCATCTCCATAAAATCCTGATGGAGTAACACTGGACTGTTAAAGAGAACGTTTTCATTAAACCCTCGGAATGTGAAGCACTTGTGAGGATCACCTAAGTAAGACCTTATTAAAGGCATTAAAGCAATGATCATGGCATTACAACAGACTGGGAGAACTCCAGAATTTATCCAGTTCCTCTGTATCCTGATAAATGGGATAGGGAAGGAGAAACAGTTGTTATGGAGCCATGCAACTGAAACATATTTAGTAAGACCTTCCCACTGAGACCTAAATCTCTGCGCTCGCTTCCCCCCCTCCCCCAAAAAAAACCCTAAATCCTCTTCAATAGGTCTAAGCAGGCATACAAGCAACCTACTTCTGCAAGTGGGATAACAGATTAACAGATTCCTGTAAAGGCCAGGAGCCTTAAAGAGTTTCTTGGCTATTTGGGAAAATATATGTTTTAAATCGATCAGTTTTCCCAATTTATTTTTTTAGCTGCCGTTAATTACAGGAAGCAAGGAACATGCTGGGAGTGATGGTAATGCAGGCTTGCAAAGGTATTTCCAGAAATTAGATTTGTATGATCTGGGAGGGTTCAGTGAATCTACTTCTTCTCAGGCATTAAGTCCATAAAATATGTTTACTCCTCAGGGAAAAAAAAAGCAAATATGCTACAAGCTTAACATTTCTTTTATTATTTTTCCTTCTTGCTCCTTTTCTTAAGAACAACCTAGATTGATTAAAACTAAAGGTTAAGAGCAAATTTCCTCATGAGTCTCTAAAATGCCAAAAGCAAATATCAGGGATAAATTTGATTTCTGGTAACTCTGCATCCTGTGAGTTCTCAGCTTTTTCCAGGCCTCCTGTACCTGGTCCCAGCAATGTTAGAAGAACTTTGGATGACCCAGGGATATCCCAGGAGCCCTTTGGCACAGCAGCACTCCTGAATTTTGAAGCACCACCTTCAAAATCCATCTTCTTGATGCCATAGATCAGCAGTGATGCTGCTTGACATGTGATGAACGTCATGTGTCTGAATGGCTAAAAGTGTTCCTTAAACATCTCAGAGAAAATGAACACGCTTTTTAATCCATTCAAAACTCTAAGAAGAGCAAGTGTATAGCCTGTAGAATATGAAGAAGTATTTGACTCCATACGATTCCTTTATCTACTTGCAGGCTACAGCCTAATTTGAGAAATGAAGAATAAAGAAGGCAGATCTGAAAAGCAGTGATTTATTCAGTGCTCATCTTATCCCTCTTTCTTCTGCCTTTTACCTAGCATTACAGGAAAGATACTGCACCACCTATGTAATTGAAATGTTAGGACATGACAGCAGGAATTGGTTATTTTTATTTTTTTTCCCCTCCACAAATGCATATTTATGTTTGAAAATCTAAGGTGAAATTATCTTGTCTTGAGCTACAGGACCAAACACCCTGAAAGGTCAATGACTCTGGAATATTTTACTGCAGTAATTTTTTCCTAAAGTCGACTGGTGATAGACACTTCTGGGCATCTAGAGGCAAGTGAATAACTCACAGTGATTTCTTCATCCAACAGCTTTTACCTCTTTTCAAGTGGATGAATTATCAAACCAAACAGGGGGGAAAAAAACGGTGGAATCCTGCAGGTTAAAATAACTGCAGCTTTGCTTGGCAGGAAGGGAAAAGGACGGGGTTGTTTAGGTCTAGCAATTTATAGTGACTTGGACTTGGGAAAAGTCTCCATCTCTGACGCCTTGAGACTGGACACTGGTGGATTATAAATGGAATGTTAATGTATCAGGCCAGAATGTGAGGCAGATCAGGCTTAGGGTTCTGTTACTGCCTAATGATTTAGCAATTACTTGCATCAACTGAGGTCAGGCCCTGGAATGAAAGGTCAGATGATGCTCAGTGATGTCTTGAAAGACTGTGAATGAGGTTACAATGCTGCAAACCACGGTAACACCTTCCTGTGCTGTCATGAGAGGAAAAAATGGCAGTGACTGAGTTATGACTGCAGAACACATGGAGAGCTGGGAATGTTCACCCTGCACAGGAGAAGCTTTGGGCTGAGCTCAGGGTGGCCTTGCAGGAACCATGGAGAGAGACAATTGCCCAGGGCTGGAGGGACAGCACACAGGGAATGGCTCCCAGTGCCAGAGGGCAGGGCTGGATGGGATCTTGGGAACTGGGAATTGTTCCCTGTGAGGGTGGGCAGGGCTGGCACAGGGTGCCCAGAGCAGCTGTGGCTGCCCCTGGATCCCTGGCAGTGCCCAAGGCCAGGCTGGACACTGGGGACATTTGGAACAGCCTGGGACAGTTGCAGGTGTCCCTGCCTGGCACTGGATGGGCTTTAAGGTCCCTTCTCACCCAAACAATTCCAAGATTCCATGATTTTGTGAATACTGTCAATCTTTTTGACGTGTTAAACCCCATCCCTATTAGAAATCCCATAGCCACGTGCTTGTTCTTGGTGGTGATATGCCAGTAAAAGCCCTGGAGCACCTGCCCATGAACTCTGCAAGTCTTTTTTTCTGTATTCGACAGAATAGGCAAATGTTACACATAATTAATTAATTAATTAATTAATTAAACGCAAAATATTTATTAAGCAGCTGTACGTCAAGGTGTAGTTTCCGAAGCTGGGAATTGGGTGAAATGTCCCCAAAATACAAGGTTAAACGCCTTAGAAAATAGACAAGGTCTTATCAAGACAGGCTTTTCATACAGTAATAAAAATTGGGAATGGACACAAAGCTGATCTCATGAAGTCACTAGTTGATTTTTTGCCCCAATTAAAGCTAAGCCATTCCTGACAAATGTTTGTCTAGCTCTTATTTTTCTCATCCCAGCATTTTTTAATTCTCTGGCTGAACTTACTCTTTTATGATTCAGGCACTATCAAGTCTCCATGAAAGATTAAAAGTTCCCTTTGAATAAGAGACTGTAGGGTGTAAGACAAATTATATACAGCAGACAGGGGAGAATTTCAGAAGGGAGAATGTCTGACCTAGAAACAGCTGTCATTACATTACTAGATCTTCTTTATAATGAATTCAGGATTAAATAGTTACACATTGCAGCGTACACTAAGATTTTTAAAGTCTTTGATAAAATCAAAATAAATGTAAAAAAAAATCAGTTATACCTTAAGTGGTGTTAATAATACTTATCATGTCCTTTGCAAATCCCACAGGAATAAACAGTTACTGCTTATTACATGAAATCCTTGGCTGAAAGATATCATAAAAGTGAATGGTGTTAATATTAGAAAAAAATACATATGGGAGTTTTTCAAATAATATTCTTATAATTGCTTTAATGAGCAGGGTTTCTTTCTTTTTTTTTCTTTGCATGTGTCCAGCTTTGGCTTCTTTACACATGCTGTCTCTCCCCCAAATTTAGTAAAACCTCTTCTTGGTGCTGGCTGCAGCCTGCGAAACATTAGACCTGCAGCAGGCACTGTAAAGCAACACAAAAGCGAGGCAGATTTGCTGGAATTATATATTTTGGCACAATATCCCTTGCCCGTGACGCACTGAGGGTCAGTCAAAGAGTGCATTGTGCCGAGAACCTTGCAAGAGTGGCAGGGATGCTGCAGAGGGCACTATTCACCAAGAAAATTAAAATAGGCACGGGCTTGGGGTTAAGGAGTGAGCCACGCTTATAAAAACACATAGGGTGCTTTGATCCATCTGGATTTTACTCATTTTAATCGGGTAAGGAGCAAGGATTCCATTCAGGTTTTTTCCCTCCCCAAGTTCATTGCTCTGGAAATGTCTTTATCCTGAGTTTTCTCAGGATAATGTGTACTCACCCGATTTTTATTTTTTCAGGAAGGAAACAATATTTACAGAGACAATAATATCTGATACAAGGTTGTGCCTGAGACAGACAGCTTTTATACTTTGAGGTTTTTTGGTTTTTTTTGTATTCTGCAATAAATTGCTGGAAAATGAAAGAAAGTGAAAATATAATCTCACCGAGACTAACATTGCACTGTAGCTTTCCACAAAATCAAAAACAGCAGAAAAAAAAAAAAAAGATCCTAACAAAAACTCAACCAAAACTGCCCAAAACCCCCGACCCTGACACTAATAAAGTGACCCAACCAGATACTTTGGTCAAGTTCACTGTTTTAATATTTTCAGAGAAGATACCACTCCCTGTAGCATTTTGTCTGTTAGTTTAAACCCAGCCATCCTGCTGGTGACAATCTGCATGTTGTTAACTCCCTGATGGATGTGACACAATAAAAAAATTTCAAAAATTTCCCGGGGAATCAGAAGGGAGGTGGGGAAACACCAGGTGGGAGGATGAGAAGGTGTTGTAAGACACAGAACTCTCAATACCAGCCCCTCATGGTATTCCAGTCACAGCCTGGCTGCATATTTTATCACAGTAGGTAGCTTTAAAAATTATTTATGAGACTTGCAGAACACTTAGTGTACCAAAGAAAGGACAAATCCCTTCTGCTCAGTGTACATTTATGTTGAATTCTCACTGGTCTGCAGCGAGGTTGAGATGATGCTCCTCTTCTTTCCAGGGAAAGCAGCTCAAGTGTGATCCCAACAGGAATTTGGTGGTTCAGCTCCTGGCACCTGCACAGGGCTGGGAAATTATTTTCTCTCCCAGCTATTCCACAGCAATGTAACCTGCCCCATTCCTTCAGCAGGAGCTGTTTCCAGCAGCCTTGTGGTGGGTTATTGCCTGACTGAATTAAAAATGCCAGAAAGATGCAATCAGATCAATTTTACGAGGGTTATTTTGAAAGGAGCCATTATCTCCAATTCAGGCTGCACTGGTCAGATCTTTATCTGTTGCTAATAAACTCAATGAATTAGATTTGATTGTAGCCTGGAGACAAGCAGACCCTTCTGTATTGGGATATTTCCATTACATTAATCAGGAAAATCTGCCTGTTGGTCCAGTCACAAGACACCACCTCCACAATGGATTTCCAAGTCATATAATTTGTTGTGTTCTGTTAACAAGAGTAATTCAGCAGTTGAGCCAACACAAAATCATATCACTGTGTTACTGGAGCACAATATAAGTTCCCCATGCCTCACAAAAGTTTACTGTGTCTTTTTCATCCCCACTCCACCAAATATGGGGCCCTACCACAGAGGTTCTCCAGCCTCTTGGTTGCTATGTGTTGTATGAAATTAATAAAGCATTTTATGCTGTTCTCTGTATACAGGAGAGCATTAAAAAGTCAGGTCAAACTGTCTGGGAAATGTGTTTACCTTTATAAGTGAAATCATCGTGAATTTATAGAATGGTTGAGGTTGGGAGGGACCTTAAATCTCTTCCAGTGCCACCCGCTGCCATGTGCAGGGACATTTTCCACTATCCCAGGTTGCTTCAAGCCCTGTCCAGCCTGGTCTTTGACACTTCCAGAGATCCAGGGGCAGTCACAGCTTCTCTGGGAAACTTATTCCTGCCTGGAACAGTCAGCCTGTTCCAAATAAGATGAAGAAAGAGTTTGCTTTTTAAGCGTTGCAAAAAGTAATACAACGTTTTGATGTACTGACCAGGAGTCAAATGCGTGCATTTAAGAAGGTTTTCAGCAGACAAGATCTATAAGATCTTGACACTAACAATGGTATAAACATGGAAATGATAAAACAGCAAGTTAGCTGATTGCTAAGCAGTGGAATAAAAGACTGTAAACACATAAAATTGATAAATAAGCCTGTGCACCTCTTAATTTTTCCACATGTGCTTTGGAGGAAGGGCTGCTTTGCAGCTTCTGGCAGGATGAAACATTTGATATAGAATTATTTGTCTTGTTGAGTGAAGCATGTGAGAATAGCAGAGGGATGTTTGTGAGATTTTCCTGTGTGACAATGCCACATTAGCTTTAGTAGGAGTGCTAATGTCTCTTTTTATTTCTGCTTTAAACTCTGACTTTCTGCAACAATAGACTGACTCTCTGGTCACTGTGAGTGCTCAGTAATGAGGAAGGAAGGTTCATCCTCTGTAGCCAGTCTGACAGTCAACAGTATCTGCAGAACCTCCTTCGGATACAGGCAACCGAAATAAATTTGTCAGGAATTTGTAACTGAAACTGTGGAAATATTGTTTCTGCATGGGGAAATCAACACGGATTTGGACTGCAGAGGTAAGAAAATAGAAAGAATCCCCCAGAAGTTGCCTTGTCACTGTGCTAAGGTGGGATGTAGGATTTGGTTGGCAGCTGTTCACAACTAAGGCAGCAGGTCTGCAACTGGTGGCCAATTAATCCTGGCTCCATCCAGCCTCAAAGGAACTTGGCAGGGGGAATCTCTGCAGAGATTGAACAGGTTTATTTCTTGGACAGCAGCTGGCTTGGTACCGCCTTTATTTTGTTCTGGAAATCTGTGTAAATCAGTGGTTATGGCAATTCTAATCTTTATAGACTTCAATGGAAGCAGCAACATCAGTGGGTAATCAAACATTGCTGAAGGTGTCTTTCCTTTTGTTTTGTGAAGGTGAGAGAAGAACAGACCAGCACTGAAAACCCCCGAGGTCCTGGCTTTGTGAGGGCAGAAATCCAGGCCACTTCAGTGTTCCATTCCAGAAGGGTGGTTGGACCTGCTCCCAGCACTGACTGCAGGCTACTGATTGCCTGGAGGAGAAATTCTGTGGGTAAATTTTACACACACTGGTAACAGATCAAGTTTGACAGTGATATATCTGACACATTCTGACATCTAAATTACAGACTTCATGCTCAAGCCCTGTGCCAACCTTTCTCCCTTTGCTCTCAAAAAGCACATTTTCCCAGTAGCTGTCCCAGGGCTGACACACTCCCCTGGCCACTGCTGTTCCCTTGTTCTCTCATTCAACACTATGAGGAGCAGCAGTGAAGGCTCAAGGGTTGATGCTTTTTGGGGCTACCTTAAAGCAGAGGCCAGACAAAATTAAGACAATAAAAATCAGTTATATTTATTGAAGGGCCTTCAAGCCTTTCATTTAAGGCAGATGAACCCCCCAGGGGTTACACCCGAAATGGACAACAGGTCAGAGTTTTCCACATATTTATAAGTTTGGTCCATTTGCATATTAGGGGTTAATCTTCCAATTCCAGCTCCAGGTAATGAAGTCATTTACCCCCAGTTTGCTGCCCCAATCCCTTTTGTTTCCATCTCTCAGGCCTGGGGCAGTGAGGGGTCCTTTGTTCCCAGGCTGGAGAGGAATTGTTGTGTGTGCCCAAAATGGGAGAGCAGCAGCTCACACTGGCTGTGGAGTTTAGAGTGACACACCAAACAACTGCAGGGTTACAAATACATGAAAATATAAAAGCCAAAATCCTAAAGCATAAAGGTGAGCAGAGCACATTCTTTTTGTTGTGTTGTGCTCCCCATGCAGTGTGTGCTGCTACAAGGTTTAAGCAGGCTCCTTGCTGTGACCAAGCCCCTTCTTTATGGAAGCCCAAGACTAACGGCAAGTCTATAAACCAAGTTTAAAAAACAAAAATTAAGTGTTTCAGTGAATTGCATATGCCGTGGCAGTGTCTTTAAAAAGGCAAAAGAAAATTTTATTAGTTAATATAGCCCAGCAGGGAGCCCAGGATAAGATTAGATTCTCTGAAAGAACAATAATAACCTTTAAAACAGATACGAAGATTTTTTTTGCTATGCTTTTATTAAAGTAAACCTACTATGTTAGCAGGCATGAGAGAGACGACACAAAAGCTAACCATAAATAATTTCCTACAACCATTTATCTTAGGTCCCTTAGGTCTTCTAACTGCAGTCAGGTTTGCTATAACAAAACCACAAAACATCATCTTTTGTTGCCTGTGTAAGAGCAGCTTCATCACATCCACTAGTTACTCAATTGATTCTGCCTCTGGAGTTAAGAGAATTAATTTTGCTAATTGCACTGAGTAATGAAGCATGATCTTACCGAGGAATCAGTGTGATTCTTGGTAATTTGCATCAGGAGACGTTTTTCATGAGCATTTTTTGAGCAAGTTGAATCTATGAGACAATTTTTATTTTTCTTTATGGAATCTCTCAAAACGTATGATCATCTTCAGCATCTCTGCTTCCAAAACTCAAAAAACATCCAAATTAATTTCATTTTGGCTTAGTCTTTCCCAGAGAGCTCTTTGGGTGGTGAACTGTGCTGCCTTAGCCATGCAGAATGGAAAATGGATTGGCAAAAATGCAGTTTTTGGCACACTGTGGCACTCTCTCCCACCCATGCCTGCACCAGATATATCCATGTTTCAGCCTGTGAAATAGAGCTGCAACTTCTCCCTGCACATCTTTGAAGTGGTTCCAATCACTCCATTTCCAGTCTTGCCTCAGATTGCTCCCCACCTTAAATTCCTGTTCCTTGGCATATTTTAACCTCATTTAAGGCTAAAAGTAATAAAGGGAAGGATGCCATATAACACTAATGTTTTTTTCCCCTCTAAATAATCAGTGGTAATGTGATAAGAGCTTATGAAAGAGAAATGTTTATGGATTATGTGACTGTATTGATGTACTATCCTCATGTGCAATTAGGTAAGTGCTTTACTTCACATGCCTAAATACTGCCAGAAGATACAGCATCAGATGTTATCACTGCAGCAGCAGAAACAGAACTTGTCTTGTAAGCCTCATGCTGAAAACAATTTTTAACTGGAAATTAGTTAATCCTTTTCCTGTATACTAAGAATCATAGAATTATTACGTTGTTTGGGTTGGGAGGGATCTTAAAGAGCACCCAGTGCCACCCCTGCCATGGCAGGGACACTTCCACTGTCCCAGGCTGCTCCAGCCCCAGTGTCCAGCCTGGCCTTGGGCACTGCCAGGGATCCAGGGGCAGCCACAGCTGCTCTGGGCACCCTGTGCCAGCCCTGCCCACCCTGCCAGGGAACAATTCCCAATTCCCAAGATCCCATCCAGCCCTGCCCTCTGGCACTGGGAGCCATTCCCTGTGTGCTGTCCCTCCAGCCCTGGGCAATTGTCTCTCTCCATGGTTCCTGCAAGGCCACCCTGAACTCAGCCCAAAGCTTCTCCTGTGCAGGTGAACATTCCCAGCTGTGCCAGCCTTTCCTCCCAGCAGAACTGCTCCATCCTCTGCTCATCCTGGAGCCTCCTCTGCCCTGGCTCCAGCACCTCCAGCTCGTGGCTGTGCTGGGACCCCTGACAGCTGGAGGCATGTTGGTATCCTTCTGAGACATGCACATTTTTGACCTTAAAAAAATTTAAAATATTCAAGAACACCATTGTAAACATGGAATTTGAATTTCTCCTCAGGATAATGGCACAACTTTTCTTTCCTGTTGTAGAAGGCCATCTGTGCAGCTCAGTCTGTGCCACTGCACAGGTACAGCTACAGAGATTTTCAGCTACAGGGGGATCACTGGGGACTTTAAGCCATCAGTGCTTTTCAACACCTTACTTGTTCTTATGTTCTACATTTCAGGACATCCAAGGTTGTCTCATAAAGCACAGATAAAATGAGGTTTATTCCTGCCATCTCCATCTACATTACAGTGGGACTCACAATTCTCACAATTTTGTGGTATTTGTTAAATTCTTCCTAAAAGCTTCACAGGGACTGAACCCTTCACCACCTCACAAGTCTCCTTGTCTCTTCCACATGGTCGTGCTGCCAAGTTTCTAAAATTCAGTTTAAACATGCTTGGCTTTAGGACCTCAGGTAGGCACTTGGTAGAGCTTTTCCTTGGTTCGGATTTCTCAAGCTACAGTAAAAGATTTCCTGCTTGTGCTTTTAACTTTGAAGGAGGCTGTAGACCAGGAAATAGAGAATTTTATTAATGGGGACATAAACTTAATGACCAATCCAGTGGTAGATACACACAAACATTAGAGCTGAGATAAAGAAAAAGACCCACTCCCAAAAGAAGGAGTCAGCTGAAGACTTCTTTGTGAAGTTGTCTGGTAAAGTGCTACAAATTTTAGAAATAGAAAAAATCAATTCAATCATTGGGCTCTTAAAATTTTTTTTAACTCTTCTCACCCATGAATATATTTCCAGACAGAGCCCTAAGGTTGGTTCAAATTAAAATGTCTGAAAATTTTGAGTGACAAAACCCCATGAATTTATTCTGGAAACAGGTAGATCTTCGTTGCAGTGTTTTGTCATCAGCATCAGCTCTTCCACTTACAATATATGTAATATCTCCACACAGGATTTTCAAATACCAGCTCCTTTAACTTTATGCCATCTGCAGAGTTTTGAATTAACATTATTCCCACAGAATGGCTGTAAAAACTAAAAACCATAGAAACTGGTCCCAAACTCCTGTAAGTTTTTTGTATGTTTCAGTGTGGTAAACTTGCTCCTGTTATTCACTGTGTCTGTGGAACACCAATTTCCTATATAATTTTTTTACCACCAGATGTGTCTCAGATACCTGCTATGTAAATATAACTCTGTTTGTAGACAGCATGTGCTGCTAAGCAAAAACATTAACCTATTTCAGCCAGTTAAAAGGAACAAGTCTTAATTTACACAGAACTACCCAAAGGAAGTTAGGAGCTGGTCAAGCTTGTAGTTACAACCTTCCTTATTTTGACATCCAGGCACTGTTTCCTGATGTGGGTTGTGAAGTCTTGTTTTAGTACATTACCACCATGGACAACCTGCTTTAAATTAACTTCTGGGCCAGAGTCTACTGAGTGAAAATAAAAAATGAACAAAATAAATGTTGTCGGGTGTTTTGGTTTTGTTTAGAGTTTTCTTTCCCTTTTTTTTCTTTTTTTTTTTTTACTTTTTCCAGGTGCTTCCAAAATAATGTATTTCCCTACAGGCTAGAAATAAAAAGCATCTTATTGAATCACATCATAAATGACCCATGTAGCATAGTTTATTTTACATTACCTAGGTAAGGAGGCACTGAGCCAAATAAATCAAAGTGAACAAGGCAATAATTGTTCCTCCTTTTATATCACCTAAAATATGGTAGTAATGAACAAACGTGATTAAATGAGAATACTTACATTAGTAATAGGCTTTTCATTTATTGTTTTCTAGAGAAATAATGTTCACTGTGGATATGGAAGACCTTTCCCCTGTATTATCAAGCTGACACTTTGTATATTTGAAAAGGATAATGTTGTAGTTGTAAAATAAGAACAAGCACAAAATGTAGGTGGCTTTCTTTACAGAGATTTTATGAGCTGTGTTTGGTTTGGATTTTTTTTCCATGAAAAATAATATGTTCAGGAAGAGGTCAAGACATCTCTTCAGTGCTTATATTAAAAATTCTATGATTTTCTGGAGACTAAAAGGCCACTGTAGAGTCTTTCTTTCATGTGCCAGCTAGTTTTATTGAAATAAATGGAATTACTAAATGGAGGTTATGTGGTGAATCAGTTTCTTAACTGACCTGTGTACTTTGCCCATTACTTTTCAGAAGGATTAAGATTTCACAGAGTAGTAAATTAGATTTAATCATTACAGCTTAAGTAAATGAAATAGCAATAAGGCCAAGTGTAGAAAAATGGACTTAATTATGATTAAAAATACAAACCAAGGGGGAATATATCTTTATGTCCAAGATCAGCCGAACACTTGGCAGGTCTGAAACACAATTAGATTTGTAAAGGTGCATCTGAAAGGTTGTTTAAGGCAATATTCCAGCCTGGTCCTTGCTGGCTCAGACCAAGGGTTCTCTCTGTGCTGTCTCTGGGCTCAGCCAGCAGCAGACACAAGAACAAAGAGACAGGAAACAACAGAATTATGCAGAGGTGCTAAATGCAGCATCACATTTGGTGCTTTCCTAGGACACCTCCCCTTTCCTTCTGCTTCACAGCCAAGGGTTCACGTTGTCTGTGACAAAGCTGGTTTCACACCGAGGTTTCTGTGCTCTCTGGATTTGTCTGATCCTTCCCCAGCTCCTTCTCACATTTTGCAGCAATGCGTTCTGCAGTGAGATGATGCAATCTGCAATAAGATTATTTCCTTCTGTGTGCTTTGGGTGCCCCTAACACATTATGGGAAATGCTGATGATTCTTGCTTAGCAGGAGGCTGCTGGCAGTTCCAGAGCTGAGATTTTTGGTTAGACACTGAATTCAAATTCTGAGCATTTGAGCCATCCAGATTTTGGGGCAGAAGGACAGAGGCTGTTCCACACCAACGCTGCTGTCCTCAGGTGGGCCCCAAAGCATGGACTTCGTGATTTTGTGGACATTTCTAGACATTTCAAGGAGATTTTACAGAAGTGGTCCACAGACTAAGGGAACAATGTCTCTGTATCATGTCAAAGGATGGAAAGAGGGGCGGTGGTTAATGAGGGTGTGTTAATTGCAGAGTGCATGGCCTGAGCCTGGAAAAAGAGGTGGAGAATGGATTGCTTTTGGCTTGGGTAAGGTGAATTTTGTTCACAGCAGCTGGTGTGGGGCTGTGGTTTGGGTCTGTGGTGTACTGACAACGCAGGGATGTTTTTGTTCTTGCAGAGCTTGCACAAGGAGAGGGGCTGGGAGAGGGCACAGCCAGGACAGGTGACCCCAAGTGACCCAAGGGACATCCAAGGCCTTGGGGCATCATCCTCTGCATGGAGAGAGAAGGAGGAAGTGGGGACATTCAGAGTGCTGGTCTTTGCTATCCAAAACCACCACGACATTTGACAGAGCCCTGCTGTCCCAGGATAGCTGAGCCTCTCTGCCTGTGGGAAGGGGAGAACGGATTCCTTGTTTTGCTTTGCTCTGTGCATGGCTTTTCCTTTATACGTCTTTATTTCAGCCCACGGAATTTATCCCTTTTGCCCTCCCAATTGTCTCCCTGATCCCACCAGGGCCAGGTGAGCAAGAGGCTGTGTGTGGGTGACTTTGTGGCTGGTGATAAACCATGCCACACATCAATCACGACAGCTGACCATGGGAATGGGTGATCCACTCCCTCACAGTGATGCCATATGATGCCTCAAGAGTGAATTCTGCTTGATGTCCTTACATAACTTTTATTTGTAAGAAGAAAGGGTCAGGCCAGCTCAAACTCTGAAAATAGGCTGTGGGAGAGCCTAATAACAATCCAGTGTAAAGCCTGCTTATTCAGATAGACAAAATGCAATCTCATTTTCCCACAGGAGTCCTTTAGGAATGACCTGGATGCACAGACCCACTTGTCCTTGCACAAGGGAGCAGTGATCAACCTTTACAGAGAAGACTGTAATCCTCATTTTCCATTACTGGCAGGCATGAAACAAACTGACACTTCATAAAGCATTTTGTAATCCTGTTGGGATGAAAAAACCCCAGTAGCATAATCCTCACTTGGCCTTGTGACTCTCCTGTGTACAAAAAATGAAAGGGATGGAAGAACAGTCCCTATCTTTTCCCCTCATTTGTTTAAGGTCTTCCACAATTTAGACATACAAAGCACCTCAAATTCACCTTTGCCTAAAGCACAAGCACTTCTACGAGTATTGTTTTCTCACCCCAAATTACCTCCATGAATTATAAATAAATTCCTGGAGCCAGCTCACGTAATTGGCTCAGGAGTCAAATACTTGGGAGAAGAACAGAGGAAAGAGAGTTGGGCCAGCTCCCACCAGCTGTCCAGTGATGTGATCAAGGCATTTGTGCATCTGTGCTAACTCTGACCTGCCAGCCAGTCTGGGAAATACACTGCTTATTTGGATCTCCCACATAATGGTATCTTTTGCAGGATTAGATCTCTCAGTTTAAAGAGGAACAGAACCAACTCATCAGTACCAATAATTGACACTTTGTCAGGGTTTTTGGGGCCAAATGACACTGCATGCACTGCACTCTCAGGTTACAGCAGCCATCAAGCCAAAAATTGACTGTGCTTCGAGGCAATGTGTTGAAGGAGTCACGATCCTCTATGCCACACTTTATTTATCCCCATTTATCTCCCTCTCACTGACATTAGCAAATCTTTTGAGCACAGGCCAACAGGAGAAGAATGGGAGGTCACTGTTTCCAGGAGTTCAGTTTTCAGCTAAAGAGGTTTGTGCACAACGAGACATCCCTGGGCTGCCCCAACAGCCTCTTGGTGCAGCCAGCAGGGAGAACAAGCAGCCTTGAGTTATTTGTGAGGGGATTCAGGGCTGGATCCAAAAGCCAGAGCAGAGTCCGAGGGGTGCCCAGCCCTCCTTGGCAGACAGGCACCACCTGTGTGCTGGTGATGGCTCCAGTCTGCAACTGAGCCGAGTGTGGATTTGGTTTATTGCCACTGAAGATGGCAGAGGAGTGAATGCTGCCTTTGTGTGCTGTTTGTTGTCTAAAATGGGTGGAATCCTTCTGGCTTGCTCTGCTTTATTGTGGTGGGATGGGGCTGGGGGCTGTGAGTCTTGCTTTGGTAAAAATGGTTTCGTGTCACAGTGGGTTGTAATTGAGAGGGTGAGAGCTCGTCCAAAGGCAACATTAAACAGATTGTGCTAAATATGATGAGCTATCTTAATCAAATACGTTGTTTGAAGGGTAACCAAACACGGCCACAGCTTTATTGTCACTACATGGTCATTTACTGGGAGCCAATAAATTACACCCTGCTTGTTAAAACTGGAGTGACCTTTTCAAGGCTGAGTAGAGCACTAAGTGTATTAAACGAGCCGTGTTTCCTTATCTGGCATGACAGATGTTTGATTTTGTTGACATTTTCAGGAATGCACAAACAATTACGACTTCAATTGTTTATTCATCAGAGAATGCAAAGCTACCTGATGGTGCTTATATACTGGAAGGCATTGCTCAATAAATCTTGCTGGGGTTGTTGGTGCCATCTAAGTTTATCAGCATTTAAAAAGACATAAGCAGTGATTTTTTTTTTTTCCCCCATCCTGGAAAGGTCATTCCTTTCTGATGGGTGATGTTTTAGGCACCAGCAGTACCTCATGGAAGCGTGAGACATTTAACAAATTACTTCTAGGCTTTACAGAGAAATTGGCACAAAACTGCATGAAAAGGCATCTAATTTGGGTACTCCTGGATTTTACAAGACTCACCAAACCAAGGAGTATCCTGCTCCCTTGGGTGCTCTCTGAATGGATGGGGAGTAGCTGATGGAGATCTGACTGGGAATTCTTTCCCTTTTCTTGGTGGCAGTCCAGAATTTCTAATTTTTTGGCAAATGTTTGAGCAAGCATTTCAATTTTCTTCTGCTTATAATACCTATTATAGCAACAGAGCACTGTGAAAACACTGCCTGTTGAGAAAATGAGGTAAGGGAATGATTACAGTCCTTTGGACATTTGTGTGAGACCACTTGAACTGAGCAAATAAATGAAGAATTAGACAATATTTATTCAGAAATTGCAGCACTGTATAAATAATAATTCTGTGCCAAGACTGAAGTTTTACGAATTAGGTTTTACAGCTAAGAAGTACAGAATACAGGGAAATGCAATGGCAAAGTTCTAGAAATAGTTTTAATTTCTTCATTCTTCAAATGAATATTCATTCCCAAGTAACAAATTTTATTTTCCGGTGGAACAGAGAGGAACTGCAAGCATTTACATAATTATTAATTTTTACCTGTACACCATCATACATATACATAAAAAGTGTGTGTAAACCAATAACTAAGAAAAGATGCATCACTCACATAAAGCTAAATAAAATGGTGGGACAAAAATCTGACTTTTTTTCACTCAGTTTTGTTTTTTTACCATATCTACATAGGCTTTACAGTTCATTTGATATTCAAAAGAATTTCTTAATTGGATAGATTTTGACTATATCCAACTGCTATTTTATATCTCCCCTGTCAAAACAAACCTCACAGAAACTTTTGCTAGCACTTCTCAATTTTCAAAAATTTTAAACATATCTGTATTCTAAGTAATGCAAATACATTTACAAGTCTCAATAAGGAAAACCTGAACTTCTGTTGTAAATGTCTGCTTTGTGTCACATCAGCAGTGCCATCCTTCCTGCCTTAAAATGACATTTATTTTACAACCCTTATAGTACCACACAGCTTTGGCTCTTTTGGGGGCTTTGAATGCTTTCTAAACTTACAATCTTTTTATGATAGAAACAAACTGACTGTGAGAGAAGAACATGCAGAAGATTATGAAGGAGAGGAAGGCAGCAGTGGATTTTTGATAACCTGCAAGACTAAGAGAGATATTATGAGATATTATTATTCAGATGGTGCATTGCATTCTGCATTTTACAAAAAGACTGGAAAATTTTAAAGTATTAGCAGCTGAACGGGATTGTCAAATAGGTATTTAATTAATTTAAATTACTTTAATTAATAGTTATCAGCACTGATAGCACCAGCGTTCATGGAAGATTCACAGCTAGAAATGGAGTAGTTTTACAGAGTGGTTAGTGACATAATGCAAATTTTTGAGAAGGACAGTGTTTGGGATTAAGGGTAAACAACAACATATCTTTATTCAGCATATGGGCTGGGTTTTTAAAAAATTAATTTTAGTTTAAAGACTTCTAAGTTTTGGGAGTATGACTTCCCAAAACCTGCCACTGATCTGGTGTTCACAAAATGGGTTGGAAGACTTTTCCTAAAATATTGTTCTGTCTGAATCATTTGAGATTGGATACTCAGAACTGCATACCTCGGGTCATAAATGTTGCAGAAAATACCAGCCAAGGAGATCCGTGGCAGATGCTTTATTTTAAAATTTTAAATTTGCCTCCTGAAATGATAGAAGGCTTAATTCACTACAGGTGATGTAGCATTTAAAGTGTAGATGGGAATCCTGATTTGAGTTTCTTCAGTAAAATGAAACAACATCCAAATTTTTGGCACACAGCTACCAGAGCCTGTTCTCCCTTTCATGTGTGTGTTTGGGGTTTTAAAACCCTGAACCCGCTCTCCCAACCCCAGGTGTAATTTGCACCTGCACAACTCAAACCTGTGAGGAGAAATACCTGGGAGAATTCAGGTCCCAGTTTTTTCCCACTGTTTTATGCCCCTGGCAGGTGTCCAAACACACTTTGGTGGGCAGTTTTTCTTAACTGTGATGTGTTGCAGATGTGAGATGTTTTGACCTTCACTTAGTCCCTCTCACCCAGCAGCACCCTGCACTATTTCATCTTCAGCGAGATAGTTTGAACTCTTGATTCTTTTCCCTCTTTTCTCAATAGACTTACCTTGAATTGTCTTCTATTTCTGTTTGGTCACTAATTTTTCAAAGGTCATTGATTCCTAAGGGAGAACAAAGGTTTCATTTAGCAATCTCACACGAAAATTGCTAGGGGCTTTTAATAAACGACCGTTTTCAGTCCCTGATTACATATTGTGTTTTTCCTCTCCTGCAATTTCAGGAAAAAGTCTTTTAGAGTGTGTCACTGGCAATAATGCCATTTCTAAAAGCAGAACCTGTGGTTATTTCCTTTCCTGCATGACCTGATTTAGTGGGTGTTCACATGGCTGCTGGAGTGGTATCTAAATTTAGCTGGAGAAAGAAGAGGTGTGTGGTCACCTTCCATCCAGGTGAGCTGTTGTGCAGAATATGAGAGACCCAGGGTAAGTTTCAGGTGATCTGTGGTGGCTTCCCAGGGGTGTTGCTTTAATCTACACAATTTGAACTGCTCTCAGTACCACCCACTGAGCTATTCCACTTTTCAGGGATTGTTTATGGCACAGGAGAGATGGTTGTGGAATTTTACTGGGAGAAAACAAGCCTGAGTTAGCGTTCTGGTAAATAAAATGTAATAATTACATACAATTGTATTTAAACATGCTTTTGAGCAAGTGCTGGAAGTCCAGTCTTCTCTCACGTGGAATTAGGTTGACTATCAATTTTATGGGCTCTCTGTATGGAAAAGTTACAGCATCCAACACCCCATAAAAACATGGGGGTCTGAGCCCCGTCCTTGTGCTTGGTCCTGTCCTGGTGCTGATGCTCTGCTTGGCTTTCTGGGATTTGCACTTCCCACTCTTGGGGTTGCCTACATAGCAGGAAAAATAACTTGAATAAACTTAATGGTGATGTATCTAAACTCTTACTCACTTAGGTTTTGCTGACCTACTTAGGATTAGAGTAGCTGGCAAATTGTTTTATATAGTTTGATTTCCAGAGGTAAATTCCAACTGAACTGCTGTAGTGCTGCTTTAACTTCAAAGCAGTGTCAAACAGAGAATGAAATAAAATTTAGGTGACTTTGAAGTCACACCTTCAGCTACTCCAGTTGTACTGCAGGTAGGCTGTCAGCTGCTTTCGGATTATGTACTGGGCAGAGGAACTTCAGCTGTGCCTAAAAATTTAAATTATGCAGGAATTTGATGAATACCTCCCCATTTATGCTGCCACTCCAGAATATGAAGGTAAAGGACCTTACTTAGGGGTTGCCAGCTTTCCCTCTGACCGCTCCAAAAAAAACCCCCAGCCTTTCAACACCCAGCATCATCAAGCCAGCACTAAAATATTCCCAAATGAGCTACAAAGAGGCACTTACAGCTCCTGGCAGTGAGTTGAGACAACAGTGAATTAACAACTGAGCTCCTGCTGTTTGGCTGAAATAAATTCTCTGCAGAATTGGAATCAGAGGACAGCACCAGGTCTGGGAGAAACAAACAGGGAAGAGAGTGACAGCGTGGTGTGGGAGCACAGGGATGTGCACATTTCCAGAAAAGTTTCCAATTAGCTGCTCCTGAAATCTGCTCCAGGCTGTCAGAAAAAAAAGGTTTTGGAGAGATGGGTCTTCTTTAGGGAGTCACATCTTCAGTTTCCACTTTAAATTACCTGGGTGGCTCACAGAGGCAAGCAGAAAGGATTTCTCACTCATATTAATGACCTGTATATTTATGTTTGTGTTTTTTCCCCCCAACAGCCCATTCTGCCACTGTTTCAGGCTCTGGTTCACAGCAAAGCCCCATTTGGCCAAATATCTGTGCTGATTGATTGGCTTGGTGACTAGCAGATTTTTCCTCCCTTGAGGAAGAGATGATCTTGTCTTTACAAAACTACATTTATTCCAGAATTATGGAGCTGTGATTTGTTTTTTTTTTCCTCAAAGAACCCTCAAGAGTTATGAATTTTAATGGTGCAACCAAAATTTTACAAAAAAGAAACGAAACCTCAGACCAAACTCTTCCCTCTCATCTGCGCCCTTCCATCACTTGTCATAATTTTTATATACATTCTCATATACATGATTTTTACACTTTTTTCTTTTTTCGCCAGCAAGGTACATTTCCACATTTTGTTGCTGGCTGTGGCTTAGTCGGGTTCTCAGCAACACTATTTATACAGTGACATTTTTCAAAGAGCTGCACGCTCTACATAACTAATGGAAAAAGCTGGCGCAACCACAGAAAAGAACTTAATGTTATTCATGGAATACCAAAGGAGAAAATGGAACAGTGGATCACATTAATTCCGGCAAATACTATTATTTTAAACTCATTTAAATTCAAGTCAAACTTATTGAGCATATCATCCCAGAGAGCAACTAACATTTATCTTCCCTGTGCAAGCAGAGCAAACAGGAGCCGAGCTGTTTGCAGAAGGGGCTGCTCTGAAAAACCCACGGAGAGGGCAGGGGGCAGAGCCCACGTTTGTGTTTTAATTGAAACAGTGATTAATTGCACCACAGAGGGTCTCACAGTCGCTGTCTTTCTGTCTCAACCTGCCACAAGCCACTCTGTGCTGCTCCAAAGTGTTTTTTCCAGTAACACATGTCCTAAACTTGCCCCATTCCTCCTCATTTTTCAACCGACCTCTTTTTGGGATAATTGAAGATGTAATTACGACACTTTTACCAATAAATTACTGTGTTATTGTGCTCCTCTGATGCACATTCCAACTTCCAATTAAGCAACCCAGAGACTGTTTTCTATTTCTACCCTGATGTGCATTTTCACACATTAAAATAATGATTACAAGAAGGTTCTCATAGCTGTTTGATGTACTCCACTGAGGTAGGAACAGACATGAATATTTTTATAGCACTGGATATTGTATCCAGCTCTGATATCCCCTATTGGGTGTGTTGTTTGACCTTAATATAACTTTATTGTCTTTATTGTGAAATTGAGAACAACTAGTTTCTTGGAGACAGCAATTTTTCTTCCCTTCCCTTCTTTCTACTTAACAATTCTATTTAATTAAAAAAAAAAATCAAATAATTGATGTTGCTGCACTGAAAATTCAACCAAAGTAATGGATTGCAATGTATAGATCACCTTAACTTTTAAAGAATAAACATAGCCCATGCAATACTAAGTTCTACTTTTGTATTTTCATCCTCCAGCTCTATTTGTTTATAAACCTGTAAATTTTATCATGTTCAGACGGAAATAAAAATCTCAGGCTAGAAAGAAACAAGAAAAGAGTAGCTGGTAACTTATATTAGAAAATATTTTGAACTGTCCCCCTACTAATTAGCAGTGAAAAGATCTTAAGTAACTTACACTCTTAATTACTGTACATGGCAACAACTCTGTAAAGGGGTCACAATTTAAAGGAAGAAAAAACTTAGTCCAGGTTTTCTGTTGTCGTTATATCAATTATGCAAGGGTTGCCCACAATAATTCAGAAGTGGGGTTCATCCGAGCCAGTATCTTACCTCCAACATGGATTAATACCCAATGCTTCAATGCACAACTGAACAAGAATTGAAATTTCTCTTCTTTCGGGAGAAGAAACCCAAACCCAAACAAATTCTCATTGCTTTCTGAAGAGTGGGTATGAAAAGGATGGACTGTCAAATTAATTGCTTCACAGAAATTCTAGAGTAACTTGATTTGAAGAATAATATACCAATTTTCATCAAATTAAAATACCCTGTTCAATGTAACTGAACCCAAGCCCTTCCAGACTTGTCTCTCTGGAACAATGAGTGTTCCAGAGTAAGAAAAAAAGATCCACAGACTGAAAACATCCAAAATATTAAGCATAAGGACATCTAATTCACATCTGGTCAGATTTAATTCAGAAACTGCTTGAAGACTATACCTAACATAATTAAAATTAAGCTGTGGAGCTTTCTGGAAGCAAAACAGAGAGATTTTGAGTTTGTGCCAAAACATAAAACATGAAGGTGAAAATTATAACAGGAAAATTGGAAAAAAATCAGGGATCATTAATGATTTTCCTTAAAATTGGCATCTGGCAGGCAAAAAACACAATCATTCACACAGATGTGTTATTTCCCAGAGATCCTTTAACCACAACCTTGTTTCCTTCATACAATTTTAATGGCAGAGGAGCAACACTTACATATTGCTTTTTGCCTATTTTCAATTGATTTATCTTCTACTAAGTCAAGGTGCCCTAAAGGGAACCCAAAAGGCTATTTTAAAATAAGTATTTCGTTGGGCACCCAGACTATTATATAGCTGAATGTGATGGAACACACTCTTACGTTTTTGCTCAACTTAATTCTGCAGCTCGTGGGCTTTAATGAATCTGATCCATCCCTCTTAATACCATTAAATATCAGTTCATTCATATATATTTATAGTGACACTTCTGTCTCTAGAATCACTCAGGGCTGGATATTTCCATGCTAGTATCTGTGGTGGGAATGTGTTCAGAGAAGTCATTCCAAAATGAGAAAATAAGGTGAGAAAAAAAAAAAATCCTGAGGTTCTCTGGCTCATCTCTTCAGCAGTCAGTAAACAATGGACTAGGAGGACTAAAACCAATAAACTATAGAATGGGTAAACTACAAAATATTAAGACCAAGGTAAATTTGGGAAGTAAATTATAAAAATGGGCAGATAAATGAATAAGCAAATAAATAAGTATGGTTCAGGAAGTGCTGGCTGAATTCAGTGATCTTCTAATAAAAGCAAAGAAAAAAATGTAATCTGGAGTTGTGCCTCTGTGAAATTAAAACACAAACACCTGGTATTAATGACAGGAGCCACATCTCTCTCAATGACAACCTGCATTTTCCACCCAGGCAACCAAAATAATAAATGTCAGACTTTGCTTAATTGAGCAGTGATGAAATTACAGATAATCTAGAAGTAAAAAAATGCCTTTGGATAGAATGCAGAGTGCCCCATTTTGCATTAACAGAAAGACCAGCACAGATCTATTAATGTATTTCTGCTGCAGAAGGGAAAACTTCTGAAATCCTAAGGGAACCAATTACTTAAGTCAGGCAGGGAACTTACAGACTTGGTAATTGATGGGGCTTGAAAACTACTGAGAACTGCCCGAGCAACTCATGTAGGGGAACAACCCAGTTCTAAAGGGACTAATTACAGTCCTGGCAGCAGGCAGGAGGAACAGAGCTTGCCATGAATGGAGAACACAAGCACTCATTTTCTAACTCACAGTGTACAGGTGTTTTATCCAAAATACGAACTAACAACTACCTATATATACTCAGGGAGCTTTGAATTAACTGACCGTACTAATGGAGGCTACAAAATTGTACATTTCCTTTGTGGATGAAAGATTAATTAGTACTAGCACACCACAAACACAGGTTTATCAAATAGTTTATGACTTAACATGATGTGTTTAGTCAGCTCTCACACAAAGCAGGGCTAATGTTGTTTCATTCTGACTTGCACTGGCAAACAAAACTAGGATTATGAGCAGTGATAGTACAGAGGAGGCTCAGCTCCTCCATCCCCTCAGCATACAGCCATGGAAATTATGTAAAACAGCAGCAGATGAAAGATTACAGGTACTGTGCTCCACATCCGTGATTTATTTATCCAAGCTGGTGGCAGGGTTGGAAACAAGGTCATGATTTAGAACCTTCTTGCATCTAGTAGCCCCCAGGACCTTTCTGCTCCTGAATAACTACGATCCATCAGTGTAACAACACTGTGAAAAGAGATGATTACAGTTTTAGAATACAAGAAAGTATCTAACATTTCATGCAAAATAATGGCTTTGAGTTTAACCACCCACGCTCAAAAGTATCTTTGAAAACTGCAAGAAAAGGGAGTGGCATCCAGAAAGGAGACCTTGTTTTAAGCACAGTAAAGGAACTGGTTGGCCTATCCCACAGGGTGAACCTTCAGAAGTGATGTGTGCTCTTTCCAAACACATCAGGGACTCAGGATAAGGGGGAAGAGCCATCAGCACTTTGGACCATCCCTGAAAAGAGAAACGTGGTGCCCAGGAGCTGCTCTGTTACGAGCAGTGTTACCACTCCCATGTACGTGTGCTGAGGGAGTCTGATGAGAAATGGCATCCATCAGACGAGAATGGCAAGGAATACAGAATTTTATGGAACTGTTCAGTTTGCAGATTCTGATGCTTCAAGCCACATTAAATGCACTGTGCTGCACCAGGAGGGTGTTTGAGTGGTGAGGGGGAAGCAAACCAGAAAAGTTCATGACAAAAAAGTACCAGCAAAAAGCTGTCAGTTCCTTCCAAACCTGCAGCAGTATCAGTTTTGTTAACTACAGAATATTACCCGTGCTTTTTTCTGGTCAGAGCTGTGCCTCCATCCCCCCCTGAGCCCTCATGAAATCTTCAGGGCAGTGCCCAAGTCCCTGCTCAGAGCTGATGCTACAGAGACCTGGGAACAGCAGCCCTTTAGAACTGCTGAGTGTGGAAGAAAATCCACAGAAAATCCTCACTGAAGTCAAAAATTCCACAGCATGGATTACAGTGAAAAGATACCCGCTGCTATAAACTGTCCCAGGTCATTATCCTGAGCAATAATAAAAGTTCAGCCCAATTCCTGTTTTGCAATGTCATTTTCCCTACTCTCTGTTTTTATACATGACAACAATTAAGTGTTTAATTTAATGGCAATACAATGCAATTTGAAGGCGTTCTCAGTGCACACCAACTGTCAAAAGAACTTCAGGAGTTTCAGAAAACACACAGCCCAGGGCCATGGGGTTTAATATTTTATTTAGACACATCCAGCATAGCTTGCAGCTATCATATCCCCATTGAACGATGCTGTGTAGAAGACTTCAACTCTGCAAGAAAAAGAAATTAAAGAAATTTAAGAGTCCTGTAATAAACATGCATTTTAATTAGAATTTTTGATTTGAAAACTGCTTCACCCTCTGTCTGGTTTTGCATGAGGCCTCGAGTTGCCTGAAACCACACAGTTCTAAATTCCTAACTTCAATAGAAATCTGCCGATTTTGGTTTTGTCCTCAGTTGAGGGTGGAATGAACATCAAAGCGGAATCTGTTCCAATGATGAGATTCCAATGAGGACTGTTACTTCCTTTTGAGAACTATCTGGGCCACTGAAGCTCCTGAAAAATGTTTAGTTTCTCAGATTACAGGCAATACCACGTATTTCCAAAGTGGAATCACCTTAAAACAAACTGTAGTGGACTTTCAACTGGAAGTGGCATGGTTTCAAAGTCTAAGTCATGTCTGAGGGTTGCTTTCTTAGGATCAGCAGGCACCAATTAATTTCTGTTAATGACCTTATCTTAATTAGACAGTAACCAGTGAATGATGTAGAAGGTGAGATTGTTTTGATACAGGTTCAAGAAAATGTAATTTTCCCTGGAGCTTTGTCTGGCACATCAGAAAGCGTTTACAGCATCACAGTTTCTCATCTTGTTTCTGTCACATCACACGTGCCAGTGACTCCCAAAGGTCACACAGGGAGGAAGCACACATGGTTTTGGTCACAGCCAGGAGCTGCAGGCAGAGAGGAGTGGCCTCTGGGGAGGCAAAGGTCACAAACCACCGAGTGCAGCACCTCTGTGTCACAAACTTCCACCTGCTCACTATTTCTGTTATTATTATGCAGACCACAACACTTCAGCACCTGGACTGAAGCAAAAAGCTGAGGACTAGAAAGGTTTCTGACAAGGTCAGGCTCATTAAATTCCACCGTGCTGTGAAATCCAACAAAAGCAGTTACCCAGCTAGTGCAGCTACAGCCTGTCCTCTTCATTTCTTCAGGAGCTGGTGTCTGATTATGAAGAAAGGGGCACCAAACCCACTCCCAAAGAACGCACACATCACTGCCAGCAGCCGCCACTTATTGTCCACGGAGAATGGGAGGTTCTAAAGGAAAAAAAGGGACTTTTACCACTGTAATCAAACCATTAATTCCTTTGTAACTCATTCAGAAGTGCTATGAATCCTAGAAAAAACAAATATGCAGTTTCAAACCATTTTCAGTATTTCCCAGGGAAAGAAATACAGTATTTAGGGTAATAAATAACCTTCTAGTATCTGAAGTTGGAGACGGGCTCTTAATGAAGAATTACATGTCCAAGGCCAGGCTGGGGCTTGGAGCAGCCTGGAATGGTGGGAGGTGTCTCGACCCACGGCAAGGGGTGGAATAAAATGATCTTTAAGGCCTCTTCCAACCCAAACACCTCATGATTACGGCCTGCATGTGACCTCTGGAAGTCACTTTATCCCCTTCTTCTCCTCTCCCTCCAGGCCAAGGTGGGGACAGTTTACCGCAAGTCTCATGCACTCAAATAAAAAAGCTCCTGAGAACATATATCTACAGCCCCCCCAGTGTTCTGGCATTTCATTATCTTCACCTTGAAGAATTTCCTCCTATCAGTTGCGAATGTAAAGTTAAGCTTTTAGACCGAAGGCTGGAGAAGAACACGCCAGGTACATCAGAAAGCGTTTACGGTATCATCGTTACCCCTCATACCGCAATGCTCATCATCTGTACCACCGCAGGGAAAGGCGCTGGGGCCCGTCACCACACGATCTGCGCTGTTCTGGCTGTCTGGGCACCACCGCGCCACCCCAAAGCCCACACAACACCAGCCAGGCGCAAGGCAGCCACCAACCCCCACCCCGCCATCCCCCTCCCCGCGACCTTCAGCGGGCCAGGACGCTGCTGCCCACCTTCCCAGGTCCCTCCTCATAGTGGCTGCGGCGGATGGCGGAGGTAGCGAAGCGGCGGACACCGGCGGAAAACATGATAGGAGCAAGAAGCAGCGGCCACTCGTCCGCCCTGCGCGACCTTCTCGAGGGTGGCGCGGCCGACGGGAGCCGGAACCGGAATCGGGAAAACCAGGAAGGGAGCCCTTGGGGGCATGACGGGAGTTGTAGTTCCTCACGGTCATGTGGTGCCAAACGACGGCCTGCGATTGGTCGAGCCCTTCGCGCGCTCACCGGGGGTGAGAGAGTCCCGCTCGGTCCCGCCGCCATTTTGTGGCGGCTGAGGGGCGGCGGGAAATGGCGGGAGGGGCGCTGAGGGGCCCGGAGGGTCCGCTAGTACTTTTCAGGAGCTGCACTGGAGCAGTTTTGATGTAGAGCTCCTGGATCCAGCTAAATGGACGAAAAATGTAGTAACAGAATGGTTTGTATTGGAAAGGATCTTAAAGCTCATCCGGTTCTACGCTCCCCGCCCCCTACGGGCAGAGACACCTTTCGCTATCCCAGGCTGCTCCAAGTCCCAGTGTCCAGCCTGGCCTTGGGCACTGCCAGGGATCCAGGGGCAGCCACAGCTGCCACGGCCTGCCCATACTCCCAGGGAACAGTTCCTAATTCCCAGTATCCCATCCAGCCCTGCCTTCTCCTAGTCCGCATCCGTCACCCCTTGTGCTGTCAGTCCATGCTCTTCTATTTTTTAAAAGAGTTTCTGTATCACGATGGATGGTGGTAATTTGAACAGGACTTATTTATACGGTATCACTACCTTTAGTGGATGTATTGTGGCCTATTTAAACTTTAAAGAAACTTTGGCAATGTGAAGGGAAAGAAAGGCCCCCAGCACCTTTCACGTTTGCCAAAAGTTACATCCAGTATTGGTGGTCTCAATCTTTATTTTCTTACATGGCTTATTTTTAAAGACAAACTCTTTCTTTTCAGGAAAAGAAGTTTGATGCTGCCATCTCAGTGTTGTAAGGAAGCAACTAATCTTTTCCATAGCCTTTCTGCATATTTATATACTGTCAAAGGATTGAAAACGAGGATTTTTATGCTTACCAAAGTAATATTTTAATAAAAACAACTTAAAATGACTTTGAGAAGTGAGGCTTAATTACATTAGTTGGTGGTCCTTGACCATTAACAGGTAATACAGAACCCTAGGACACATTTTGTCATTATTTGTGGATCTAGTTGTGATTTCTTTAGCTAATTGTTTTTCACATATTTTTTCCTTTCCTTCTGTGTTTATTTCTCAGAGTTTGCAACACTTTTTCCCCCCCTTCCGTTTGCTATTTCTGAGCTCTGTTGGAAGATGTTTTCCTATTGTTAAATTCCATTGCTCTTCAGGCAGCCAGGCCTCTTCTCCCCCCCTGCTCCCCCTTTTCTCAAGCATTTTCTGATTGGAATTAATGACACCATGGTGCTCTGCGACCTGCGTTATCATATTTATAACAAATGTTCTTGTTTTAATGTAGCTCTTTTCATCCTGTAGTGGGTTTTATAGTGTGGCTGCAGAGGAGATGCTGAATAGAGACATAAAGATTCCTGTTGCACAGTTGCATTAGCAATTGCAGTTTAATCCTGGATGCTCTGCAGATGTTTTCTCTGTAGACAGAAGCAGGGATCTCTAGGTAAATATGATTAGAGGGTGGTAGATATCTAGAGTTGTTTTACAGCTGGAGAAATAGAGCTGAGCATTCAAATCTGATCTCCTTCAAAGCATAAACTGATACAAAGTAAGTGTTCTTTCTTGTAAACATCTTCTGAAGTGTTAGAAATACGAGGTACCCTTAGTGAGGGTAATCATGCAGCAGGGCAGATTTTTTCAGGAGATGCCAAGTGCTCCACTGTTTGCCTTTATGAAAAGGCAAACACAAACTGTGGGAATTACAGAATTAATTACTGGGTGGAATCCCCGGGCCTGTGCCATGCATGGGATCAGAATGGATGATTGTACTGGTACCTTCCAGCTTTTAAATCTATGAATCTTTCAATTTAGGCTACTTGTTCACATTTTTATGTCTACCGTTTTCTCTTCCTTTAAAAAACCTATTACTTTTTGCCAGGTTATCTTTTTCGTCTTCAACAATATGTTACATTTTGCTGCTGTGAATATGACTTATTTCAGGTGCTGCATTCTTACTCGCATTTCCCCACAAAGAATGTTTCCCTTCTAGATCTAGATGCCAAAAAAAAATACAAATAAGAAAAAAACCCACAGGTAGCTAAGGAAAGTAATGCATAGGATCTGTCTTTTATGATCTTGGTGGAAGAAAGAAGCATAGGAAGCTCAGTGTATGTTTTATAAAATTTACAGAGTTGTACTTGGGGGTTGAAACTGCCAATCACTGAGATCCAGTGAGAGAACCAAGATAAAAGTTGTACTGGCTTTTAAAATCCTCTTTTGTGTGCAAGTAAACAGCTGTTTTTAAATGCTGAAATTATGTGTGATCAAGTTTGGATGTATGTACTTCATGAAAGCTTTAAATAGCATAAACTCCCTAAACTGTTTTGCTAGTGTCATGGACAGAGGGCTCAGGAGATAAAACAGCTGTCACTGGTGACACAAAAACATTGCTTTTCTACAGAAATTATCCTCTGTTTTTGTTGACATGATAAATTATTTTGTCTAGTGTTCAGCTTAGGAATTAACCTCTCTTCAGTCATAAGGTCAGGTATTAACCATAAGATTAAGCAGTTGTTAAATGCTAAGTAATTAAAGGGAAAGGGTGAGTAGAAGCTGGGAGAGACATGATATAATGGATATTAATTACATGTTTTTTTAGAAAAAGTATGAGTTATCAGAGATGGAAAATATCTCTGATAGAGTAATTTGTCAGTCAGTCTAATTTCGCAGTTGTAGCAGTATGTCTTTCATTAGAGTTATTAACTTGCCTCATTTGTCATAATTGTTTTTCTTCCACTAAGTAGGTGTTCTGAAATATAAAAGTATCTTACAAATGTCAAATAAACGATTAATAGTATTCAAAATAACGTGTGGATCTTCAGCTGCAGAAAGAAGTGTTCGTATGGGTAGCATTTGTATTTAGCACAGTGAAAAGCTGAAAACCTTGACATGGAATTGTAAAGGAATTGTCCTTTGGAAGCAGTTACACATTTGTTGCAGACATTGATAGCAACAGGATGCCCATGGGAGGAGGCTGTTAAGGGAAGTATCATCTTTTATTCTTCCACTCTAATTGTTAAAGCCAGTCAAGCTTCTAAATGTGCAAGCCTTCCTTAAGGTGTGAAACTGAGTTATTTTCAAATGTAAATATGCACTGAAAATAATTTTTTCAGGGCACAGTTCAAAGGACACTTTCCTCCCCCAGCTGTTCTTTGGAGTGGATCATTTTGCAGACCCAGTTCAGGGTGTAGTGGCACAGAGGCCTAACTGGCCCACAGAAAGATGTGAAACAGTTGTGGCATTAAAAAGGTGGAAATGGATGCATGGCATTTGTGCTTTTCTTGGCAGCAGCATCAGTTTATATTGGCAGAAAGAGCTTGTCCAAACTACAGCACTACTGCAGAATACATATATATTATTTGGTATTAGGGCATGAGAAAATTATCACATGAGACAAATCAGACTCTTCCCCAAGCTCCAGATGCTGCTAATGCCTAGTGCATTAATTAATTGTATTTCCCAGGTGTGATGATATTCAAGATAGGATCGTAGGTATTAAAATATTACTTAAGCGGATTTCAGTAAATAAGAGAATAAAAAATTGGAAGTTTCATTTTGTACTGTAATATCTTTTTGTGCAATCATTTTCCTGACAGACTACTGTTATCATTTTGTCAGCCACCACTCCACAAGTTGTCTTTAAGACTGTATAATTAACATTTTTAACCTTTTACAGTTAACATGCTAACATCAGAGTTAACATGTGCAGCTCAAGTTACTGCTCTCAACCTGAATTAAAATACTATTATTTTTGCGTGTGTTTAACACCCAGAAGTGGGTTTGTGCGTCTGAATTTCACCTGTTAACTCTGGTTGTGTCATTTGGTTTGCCATGAGGATTGTAGGGAGAAGTAACACGGTACTTGTGTAATTCATGCTTTAAAGCCATCATGAGTATACAAGTGCTGTAGGAACTTCTTCACTGTGTCTCTGCTTATTAGTGTATTTTTTTAGTGAAAAATACAGATGGTATGAAAAGTTGAGTGCAGATTTATAGCTTGAGTGTTACTCATGAAAGCAGCTACGTTGGATGTGCATAGTGACAAAATCACAGTTTTGGCAATGTACCTAGATAAATTTATTTTCATATTATGTGAAGTAGTTCAAAAATTGCCCCTTCATGTAAGCAATTCCTTATGGAAGCAGAGCCTCGTTTTTATGTACTATCAGTATTTCAGCAGCTGAAATAAGTGTCTAACAATAATATTTTACCCCGACAGAATTACTTTTTCCATTAGTCTTCTGCAGCATTAATTAAACCTCCCACGAGACTGTTTAAAGTACCTGAGGGAAGGTTGGTTACACAGAACCTTTTCTAGAAGCTTCATGAGGATACAGCAGCTGCACAGTGAGTAAGAGCCACTTTGCATTATTTCTTTTGTCTTCACGGCTTTCTCTAAACTAGAGTATGCAAAGCTCCATATTTTTATCATAGACACCAGGGCTGTTGGTTTGCAATTGCAGCAAGCAGCATTATAATTAATTGCACTTTGAACTATCTCATTGTAACAGCCATTGCTTGTGTGCTAAATCTTGTGCTTGAAGGAGATCTTTTGTGTGTAAGAATGTCTTATAAGCCCTGAAATAATAATTTTTCCTTGCAGGTGCAATACTCAGTTTACTTGGTGGCAAAAGCAGAAAGTGCCCTTAATTTTTCTGCCCTGTTTGTGCTTATTTTTTCTACAGTTTTAAAAGGGATTTTTTTTTTAATTTAAAGTCTTCTTATTGGTTTCTCCATCAAGAGGACAGTCTGTGGTTCAAAATATGCACAGAGGTAAAAAAGAGCCTTCAAAATACAGTTATTCTAATCTACATATGGTATATATGATTCACATACTTGTCACACATAGTTTTTTCTCTTTTTTGTTCTTTACAATTCTTTAGTCATGCACAAGCCTTTTTAATATATTCATATTCTTGTATTTTTTGTAAAACCTATTATTTATAAAGTCTTCCACTTATGCCTTGTTTCTAGCTTTTAAAAAAAATTAAAAATTGAGTTTAAAAAAAAATTGATCAATTTTTTTGTTCCTTAATCTTGGAAAGAAATACTGAGGGCTAGAGCTCCATTTAATAAAATCAGTGTTTTCAATTGGGTATGGCATTTCCAGAACCACGATAGATATTGTGAATGTTTCCTAGAGAAATGTATTCTTTACAGCAGACTAAAATTTAGTCTAATAGTCTAATATTGGGCTGACCCATAAATGCTGCCAAGTTTTGAAGGAGGTGTTTAACCTGCCCAGTTTTTTTTTTTTTTTTACAAGGTAAAAAACCAAATTACACTCAAAGTACCAAGTCAAGCAGTTGATGTACAATGAATTGAAAAGGGCTTTTTTGTGTAGTCAACATGTGCAACTGTATATGTGGTAAAGTGGTGTATTAAGATAACAAGTTTCTGTAATTTCCAAGAAAAGGGGTGTCGAAACATAAGAACCAAAAATGGAGGAGCATTTGCCCAGTGTGGTAAGTGTTTATTTTATTTTTTCAGTCGTTGCAGGCATGCTGTGGGTGATTCCTAGTGCTGAGGGTTTCTGTGAGACAATGCCAAAAGAAGTACAGCAGTTAGAGAGAAATAAAGATGGAAGGAAAAATGCTTTTCTATTAGGTACTTTTAATGGAAAAATGCACTTTTAACTATTGAAGATCAATTTGCATTCATCTATAACTTATTGTAACAATGTGATTACACCTCTGTTTACTATTGTTTTAAGTACTTTCACAGTACACTTTCTGGACTGATGTTTCCTGCAACTTCTAGTTGGCCAACAGCAGGAGCTCTCTAATTTCTCTCTCTAATTATGACCGATGGTTTAGGTGTTTAGCTCTAATTTTTCTTGTTTTTATGTTGTTAGACTATAAATTCACATGTGACAACAGCTTTTAACTGTGTCTTATACAACCAGGATGCCTGGCAGTGGGGTTACTGCTGATTTACCATGATGAAAGAACAGTAACTGATGCATGTTTCTTCTTATATTTTGATTCATTAGTGACATTCCAGTTCAGTCTAGCTATTTTATTTACATATGAATCTGCCAGTTCCTCCAGTCACCTGTTCACTGACTTCTTCAAACTTCGTTTTTCAGAATGTTTTTGTAATATGCTGGTGAAATTGAGTGCATCACCTATCAGTGATCATTATAATGAAATATTAACTGTTTGAAATGTTGAATGTGAAGTCTGCTGGTGGCCTGGTTTATATTCATTGTGGATCAACATTATCACCTTTGTTTATGAGGTCAACAAAGAGCTAACATCTGCCAAAGCAAAGACACTTTTCCTGTCAGAAGTGGCTGCTTGGTCAGCAGTCAGGCATGCTGTGAAAGTGAATATTTTGTCTTGGACTTGGTTATGTATTTTCTATGTAATTCAAGCTGTACTGACTCGTTCACTTTAAATGCAAACTTAAAATGGAGTGACAGTGATGAAGACTGACATCATCTTCATTACAAGCACTAACAAGGTCACTCTGCTAGAAAGTCTGGGATACAGTTTTACCAGTCAAACTAATAGGAGGAAATATTTTACTGATAAAATTTGCATAATGGAATAACCAGAAGGTTTATTTTGTAGGATGGTGTTTTCAAATGGTTTGCAGCTACTGCCTTACCATAGGTTACAAAACAAAGTTTGTGTCAAGCTGCAAACTACAAATGCAGCCCCAGAGCTGAGTAACCACTATTTTTCCAAAGAGGAATCTCGAGTTAGTATTTTGCCACATCGTTTAGCAGTGGATGTGTTTCTGTGACATATCCAAACATTTTTGTGGAACGTAAGCTGGATCTTGATAGTGTGCAGGTGCTTGTGTTGGAATGTTCTGTGTGTGTGTTCTCCACCTAAAGTTAGATGTTTTTTCACAAACTCTCCATGGGAGAGTTTTCTGCTGTATCAGGTTTATGTGGCAAGGTTTTAGTAATGGAAGGCTTCAGAAGCTCCTGAAATAGCCAGCCTGTGATAGGAAAATTTACATTTGTCCTCCTTACCTTGGAAATCATGAACTTGACTCTTTCTGCACTCTTTGGCTCCTCTCAAGTCACCTAACTCCAAAATCCTTATGAAGGGCTTTACATTTATTTATTTTTATTTTTAAAAATAATTTTTATCAGTTTAATATTTGTTTTGAGATTAAAAGAAATCCTCTTAAATGTCTGAAGAAGCACACTCTGGAATTCATATTAGCTGGACTTACTGTCATTTTTAATCCTCTGCGGCTCCAAACTTTATCAGATGTTTGATGTATTTATCAAATATCTTGAACAATTTCTTTTGCTCAAAAGGTTATCTTTTCTTCATGTCTCATCTTTGTCTTGTTCTGTGTGTTGAAGAGATGTGTGCAAAACCTTCCCTGAAGAATTTGATAACTTCAGCAACTTGTCACTGGCACCCAGCTCTCTCCTTTAAAATAGTTCATTTTATAAATGGCAATTCAATACATTTTATAAAAGGAAATCATTATCAACTAGACATGGGGATAGCAGTTGGGGTTTTTTTCCTACTGCACGTACTCAATTGCTTCACAGAATTTCATTTCACAGTTGGAAACTTGACTCCTGACTAGAGCTGTATGATACTGCCAATTTTTGCTTTGACGATTGAAGTGTAAAAATAGCCAACTTTGCAAGAATACAGCATGTTTAATCCAGCTCAAGGGTGTCACGTTATTGTAGAGCAAGTGGTTCTTGTCTTGTCTTTGAAAATAACCAGGCTGAAGTAATGGAAATGTGAAACAGAAAAATGTCATTTTCCTAAACGTGCTCGGGCTGAATCAAGGGTTATTTATTGCTTGCTGTAATTAGAAATTAAGATTCTGAATGACTAATTCTTATTTAAAATTACACAGAACTGAGCAGATTGATGGCCCATTGTTGTTATTTGTTTCCTACTGTTCTGGTAGCACATAGCACAGTTAAATGCAGGTAAATGTGTTCTCCTATGGCTCTTCAGAGCAGGGAGCAGGGCCTGGAACAGCTGGGACATAAATTTTTGCAGGGGATGATGCTTTTGTTTTGGAAGGACAAGGACGTGACTGAGTACCTGTTGCCGAGTCTTGCTTGAAGCTGCTTGTAGAACAGTTTTTGAAACAGTTTTCCAGATGAACAGGCAGCATGGGTGGAAATGTTCTTGAAGCTTCAGCTCTGTGAGTGAGAATTCAGGGACAGGCTGTAGGAATAGGGGGCAGATACACAAAGTTTCTCTAAGAAGCTCAGTTCTCCCACAGCTTTTACTTACATGTATAATGTCAGCTTAACTTCTCACACAAAATTTTTATCACTGATAGCACTTTCTCCTAGATTATGTCTAAAATGTGAGAATTGCACATGTAGGATGAGAGCACTGAAGCTTCTTGTCTCTTCTTAAGACTGGGAGTGCGTGCCACAACTTCATCCCAGTTCTTGCCTCTGCTGTGTATTTCTGGGATTTCTTTGCTGTGGAAAATACTTGCAAGTCACATCACAAGACCCAAAAGTTGTTCTGATATTTATTCTTTCTCCTCAACTCTGAAGTGTCCTCCTAGGCTTTCTTGGCAGATCCCCTGAGGCCTTTTAATCTGTTGATGCTTTACGAGATTGCCTTAAACTGCAATTCCATCTCTTGAGTACTTCATGCATGGACAGTGATTTGGAGAGAAAGTTGGAAGGAAGCAGAGGGTTGGGGCTGGAAGCAAATACATCAAGAAGGGATATATGGGAAAAGGTACATGAGGAAAGGACCAGTGAAAAAAGATAAACGGGATTGGATGACATATCCATGAGATAACAGCATCAGCTTTGTGTTCTGTGCTACCACTCCCTCATGGATTCAGCAAGGCTCCATGGGGGTACAAATACATGATACTGGATGGTGCTCCAGTATGTGCTGAAGTGCATCCCAAACTGGGATTGGCTTTTCAAGTGAGCCCCTGTTTTCATCTGATCCATCTGATTTGGTGTCTTGATAAAAGGAAGGCAGTAACACATCATTCTGCCATCACAGTCTCCAAAGGGCATGTGAATGTTACAAGGAAATATCTGTTAAATCTCTTGGAATTAGAAGTGACAATATAATAAACACTTTCGTTTTGTATTTACTGCGCCTTGTGTGATGTTTATTTTTTTGCCTCCTACTGAGACTATTATATTTATTGAGAGGATAAATATGTTTTCTCATCTGTCATTCTCCTCTTTCAGTAAAACATTCAAGCAGCAACTTGTTGTCCTGGATATTATGCAGAGGCATACTAGTGTTGGTGATGTGATACATCACATACCATACAAGTCAGCATCATACATGTTATGATGACAGTGTGTACTTAAGATAGTTTTTAGTTCTTAATTATTGGTGTTTTTTTTTTTTAACTGAATATTTTTGTGCAAGTCCTTGTTCTCTTGAAATCTCACTCTGTTAACTGTTCTTAAGACTGTAACATTCTCTGCAATTCTACCTTCCTAATTTACTTTATGGACTTTGTGAAAGCATTTTATGACAATTTAGCATTTTTTTTTTCAGAAGTTGTAGCCAAGATTACACAACTGTTCTTTGAGAGCTAGGCCTGGCTTCAAATCAGCTGATCACCAAAGGAGATTACATAGCCTTGTACTTTAAAGGAGATTTTAAATCACTTGCTCAGGAGTCTCACAGTGGCTTCAGCCTTAGGAGGCTTTCCTTGAGAATCATGTTTCTTCCCCATAAAGCTAAAATATGGGGCATTTTCCAACTTATGCTTGAATTTATGGCAAGGAAAGAAACATGAGTTGTGGAGACAAAGTCCAAATCTGAATGTAATCTGTGATTTAGATGTGAAGGGGTCAGCAGCAGATCCTGTCCATACTAATTTATTCTCTTTGATCAACAAGAAGAATGATCTTACTGCTTTTATTGGTCTTCTCCCTGTAGCTGTGTGGTCCTTGGAAGAAAGTCTTGCCAAAATCAGTGTCACAGAGATTATCCAGCATTTGTCCACAGGAATTCTACAGAAAACACAGGTGTAGGGAGGGTTATGCTGCTGTTCAGTACCTTTCTGTGTTACTCCTAATATTACTCCTAATATTGGTTAGTCTCCTTCCTCTAAGTAAAAACTGCCCTCAACAATGTGTTTTAGTAATTCTCTTTTCTAGAGAAATTATAAATAAATAAATTATAAAATCCCATGACAATTTCTCTAAGCAGCGTGTCAGTGCTGCTGGCTATTTCTGTTTGTCTGCAGACATTTTATAAACTTCTTAATTTGACTGAGGAGACTAAAACCATAGGTTATCAGAAGAAAGTGAATTTTTCTGGTTTCTAGTCTTTGGATCTGCTTCTAGAGGAGGAGGAGGAAAAGTCAATACTTATCTGAGTGCATGCAAAGAGAGATCTTACAGGTCCTATTTGGTATGGTGCAAGGGCTTATGAGCAGTTTTTTTGATTGTCATGATAGTCTGATAGCAAAGCTATGTCCTGGTTATTCAGTGTAAGTACCTTAACTTTAGGACTTCCAAAGGGACAGGGAATTTGTGAGGAAGGCCACGTGGGATAATATTGACGTGAGACTGGTGCTTACCACAAGTTCTGCTGTGTATGACCTGAGTTGTCACTGCAGTGGCACACAAAATGAATGAAGATGTAAGTAACAAAATAAAAAGCCTTTTTCTTAACGTGGAATATTTTGTTTTTATAATCTTGTCTCAGAAGGTTGTGCTACAGGAAAATGTGATGAGTACTGAGAAGTGTAGAGTCCTTATGCAATGTTGCATAAACGGTTAGAGCTCACATAACTAATCTACAACTTACCACAAATCTCCAAAATAACAATTTTTCATTGATTTCACTGGGAACAGGATTGTTCTAAAATCTGGCTATCAGTCCATTCACAACTCTATAGATTCTCCTTGGTAGTCTCAGGGCAGTGTATGAGACGACTTTAATTTGAGCCCTGGAAATTATATCCTTTATTTACTGACTGATACATTGGAATAAACCTGATGGAGTGAGGAGTAACCTGTAGAGTTTTTTTTTCCTAAGCTTACAGTTTGTAAGGAAGCTGGTGAGTGTTTGGCTGTAACTGCAGTTTTAAGTTTTTTACTGCTCTTTCTGTGCATTTGCTCCAAGCCTTGGGCTTTTTGTGTAGGTCAGGAATCCGTATCCCTGCTGCATTTTTCCTTTACCCCATGGCAAAAGGAGTGGGTTGATTTCCTGCTTCTGATCCTGGTGTGGAGCCTGTCTCTCTTGGCTTCAGCCTCAGTATGGTGCTAGTAGGGCAATTGTCCACATCTGCCTGGAGTGGTTAGGGGCATGGGAATGTTATGAAAAAATCCAAAAGACAGATCAGGAAGCATGAGAAAGCAGAAGGAACATCTTATATTCATGTGTGAGGGAATGATAAATTAGGTGCTGCTGGACGTGTATATAAACATGTATAGATACTGTATATATACACACTGTGTTTGGATACAGCTATAAAAACATAAGCATCTAGGAAAGCAACTTGGATATTTTCTGTCAGAATCTCTCTTTGTATGAAGGTATTCCTTTGCTGAAACTGAAGCTAGAGAAATTCCCTGGGAAAATGTTTTAAATATCTCACCCAGACTTTCCCGCTAGTGTTTTGTTTTATTTGCAATGAAATTGTGTGTCAGTGTTTTAGAGAGTGATCATGCCCTCTGCTCTCTTCTTACCTTCACAGGGAAGAAATGAAAGATGCATGCTGTATGACAGAATCTCCTTTAGTTTGGCTGAGTTCCATTTTCCTTCAAGATGACTTAATTTTTAAGTCTGTAAAAATGTCTGCCTCACAGCCATGACAACCAGGAGAGAGCAGACTTCCACCAGGACCTTCAGTGCCTCCAGGGCAAGTGCAAAGATCCTGTGGACCATCCCGTGGGTCATGGCAGCTTATGGCAGGGCATTTTTAGAGCTGTTCTTCCCTATGAAGTACCAATACTTGTATTACAACAGCAAGACTCTCAGTTTAGCTTTTGTTTGGAGTTTTGCTGTACTGGTTGTTTTTGTTTATTTGTTAGTTTTTGTGCTTTGTGTTTTTTTAATCAAACACCAAAACTCTTAAGGATTGTGCAAATAAAGAGAAACATCTTATACAATGGTATGTTGTCTTGTAAAAATATATGTTTTTGTCTTTCCAAAAAAGGTGGGCAGTGTGAAAATATGAGGAGTTCATTTAATTGTTTGAATTGAGTTTGAATTGCTGCTCATTCTAGACATGAGCAGTTTTTACATATGTTATCTTTAGTCAGCATTATTTTCAGTAGATTTTGCTCCTAAACCAACTGCAAATAGGAGTAGGATAGGAACCACAGAGTAATGTGTTAATAATTTTCTTTTTACCGAGTCAAACTCAGTTTGTTTCTTCCCTTTCCTAGCTATATTGATTTGGAGGACCAACAGAAGATGTCAGGTCTGCATATGGAGCTCTTTTCATAAGTCAGTTTCTCATAAAGGAGGAAGAATGCAGTTTGTGAGGTTGGCCTTTACATAGTAATGTCTTTTAACGTGTAGGGATTGGTCTGTGGTCTGTGCAGCACCAGCAGAAAGCTTTGGCTCCTGTCACCATCAGCTGGAGCAGGGAATACAAATGAGCTTTATAAGAGGCAAAGGTGGAAGTGAGGAATGAGTGAGGTGAATGGTAAAAAATTTAAATAGTAGGCATCAGCTACACGTGTTGGACTGGAACCAGTTAGGAGATGCTGACACAAAAGGGATGCTGGAAATTAGGTGATCATAATGAGAAAATGGGTGAGGTGATCTCCCCAGCTGCTGCAGCATTAGCCAGAGAAAATCCATGCTGAAGGACCTCTGAAGGTCACCAATCCATCAAGACCCAACTAGCGTATAAATGGTGCTAACATTTCTATTGTGTGTGCAAATGTTGAAAATGTCAATTACTACAATGAGCACTGCAATTTACTTGTGCAAACTGACAAAACACAATAGGGAATATCCAGTTAATATAATGGTTTCATTCAGCCATCTAATGTAAAGAAATCTTTCCTCTCAAGATAGTAGTTGGATTAGGCACTTTCTCATACAGTGACAAAGCAATAATACTAAGTGCTGTAAGAAAGGCTTTCTTAGGTGAAATGTAATTTGAATTGTAGTAGTTGTAGGTTTCCTTTAAATATTTTAGTACCTAATAAATATTCCAGCAACAATGTAGATGAATTTTAACAGAGTGTCTTGCTGGTACTACTCATGCTAATTTGCAAGATTTACAGCAATTACCATTCCTGAAAGCTAAAAAATAGTGAGTTATTTCATGAACGCATAAAACAAGGCCTTTGAAAACATTTAACAGGACTCTTAAAATGAAATATTTGGCTCAGATATAATTTGGGACGGATACAAAATTAAAGTGCACTGTCATTCCTGACATTCATAAAAATAAATTATTGTGTATTGTTTCCTTCTCTTTATTTCTGAATACAGATCAGTATGAAAGAAACTAGATACTTTCGTTCTCTTCTTCCTGAGGGTGTTGGGAGTTTGCTGTGTGCACATCCAACTAGCCAATTAACTGGAACCCAAGAAACCTCTTTTAGAAGTTTATGTTTGGAAAACCAGAAAGATTAGTCTCTTAAGAAACGGGAACTTTTTGTAAAAAATCTATTAAAAATTTTAATTCATTTTTTATTGCTTTTTCCATACCTTTGGATTTTCCCATTCCTTAGGCTATTTAATCTGCAGCTATTCCAGCAGTTTCATATATGTAGGGGCTTTTAAAGGAGAGGCAGAGGGATAGCACATGAGAAGTTGTTCATGGTGTCTCAGTTCAGAGTTAAAAACTAGATTGTAGTGAAATCAGTGAGAGAAAAATCTTTTATTACTGAGAGAGTTATCACCCACATTTGTCTAGAAGTTCCTTTACAGGATTTAAGTGAAAGAATTTTGTATGCCCTTCCCTCCCTCTGATGCTTATTTTCCTGTTGAGTTTATGTATATATCCTTACATCTCTTTTCATATCATAAGGTACTGGGCAAATACTGCTTTTTTTCCCCATCTCACTTAGACGTCTTGTACTGGCCACTGTAAGACTCTAATTCGTAAAGTTTTTCTTTAAGCATAAATCTATGTTTTTAAATTTCGTTTAAAGCCTCTGACATTCTGTACTACCATACAAATTATTCTCTCAAAATGGTGTCCTATAGAAACATTTTGAAGATTAACAGGAAAAAAACTCTTGATAGTGCTTCATGAACTGGAAACTTAACAGTTAAATAAATTTAGATCTTAAGAAGATACAGAAGAGCTCTCTAAACCACTCTCAGCATAAATCTGTGTAAGCTGAGCTCTCTTCTAGTGTCATAGTCTTTGCTGAAATTAGGTTTGTGGTTTTCCACGTCCAGAATATTCTTTAATTATTTCAAGTTCAGATAGAGAATTAAAAATACAAATGTAGTAGCCTAGTTGCTCTCAACTGAAAAAGAGGAAACAGATGAAAAAGTGTCAGTATGGATTGAGCCATACACACATACATGATACGGGAGCGTGTAGCTGTGATACATAGATAAATGCAGCTGTACTTGTGCAAATGTAAGGATAAAAGTGATAAAAATTATCTCAGCCCCGGACTGTGGCCATGGGAATAGTTTAATTGTGTACTTTAGCCATTTTTTTCTTCAGGTGTTCAAGAAATGTGTTTTGAGCTGCAAAGCAACAATTTCCCATCATGTCAGAAAATAAATAGCATTTTTTTGTTAAAATTATGTCTTTTTAATGGGAATATACTCACAAAAATATAGAAATTAGAAATATAGAAATGCATAAATTGTTCAACAATCTCAAGCACAAATCCAGGCTGGGGCTGAGCAGATGGAGCAGCCCTGGGGGGCTGTGGGGCAGAGCTGGGACCCCAAAGCCCTGTGCTGGGCTGAGCCCCAGCCTGGGCAGCAGGGCAGGGGGGATTCTGCCCCTCTGCCCCCCAGGTGAGACCCCACCTGCAGAGCTGCCCCAGGGAATGCAGGAACCATGGAGAGAGACAATTGCCCAGGGCTGGAGGGACAGCACACAGGGAATGGCTCCCAGTGCCAGAGGGCAGGGCTGGATGGGATCTTGGGAACTGGGAATTGTTCCCTGTGAGGGTGGGCAGGGCTGGCACAGGGTGCCCAGAGCAGCTGTGGCTGCCCCTGGATCCCTGGCAGTGCCCAAGGCCAGGCTGGACACTGGGGACACTGGAAGTGTCCCTGCCATGGCAGGGGTGGCACTGGATGGGCTTGGGGATCCTTTCCAATCCACACCATCCTGGGATTTTATGAAATTATCTTAATACACTCTTAGATATTTCTGAACTTGATATTCTTCAGAATTCTGCTTTCACATCTAGGTGATAGTACATGTCCACTTACATGTAGTTGATAATAATATGTAAGCAGTTGGGTACTCCTTATTTGGCTTGAAAATAGAGGTTGTTTTTTCTGAGAAAAATTGAAGCTTGGAGACCATTTCCATTTGTCTTCTTTATCTGTTCTACTTGCAAACAATCTTTAATGTAAGCTGTTTTGGATGTTGCCTCATGAACATGTTCTGACTGCCACAATCACAAGGAATTCCTAAATTTATGCATAACATGCCACGCTGGGATTTTGAGTGGCTTTTTTGCAGTTTAATTAGACTATTGCTTTCCTTCTCATTTTGATATCTGTATGTATGTGTATACACACCACTGCTGGTGTACACCTTTTCTTGCAGTTGTTTGTAAATAATATAGAACAAGCATCCCCAAACCACGTTTCAGTTGCAAGATGAAAGATAGAACCTTGCTCCTAAGTCTTCAGCTGGTAGAGAGAGAGCTGAGTGGTGCTCTGGCTGTAAGCCATGTCCATGACTGCTTCTGGTCGAAACTTGAGTGTCTTCAGCTTGACTGACCCAGGCAATTGCCAAATTTCATGGTCATGCCAACAACTTAGTCCAAAAGCACCAATTGCCTGCTGTTCTCTGGCTTCAGCCATTGGCAGGAAACTCTTTTTTGAAGTTGTTATAAGTAGTAGTCTTGAGGTTTGAGGATTATTTTTGACATGGTGTGCTGGAAGAACAGACAGTTCCAGAGTAGGAAGCAGAGTTCTTGCTCTTCTGGGGTAATGAGAAGAGCTCAGTGCCTGGAGGCTCAGTGTATGTGGATGCTCTTTAAAGTCAAAAGCAAAATATGTCTCAGTTCAGCATGAGAGGTGTTTTGCCATCTGGATGGACAGCAGTTACTTTCTTTTTCTCTCTCCCAACATGCAGAGAAAGCAGCACTGCACATAAAGTTGAGTTGATTTTTGTGTTTAGATTTAGTCATATTATGTGTGAAGTTATGCAGAATAATAGAATCCAAATATCTTCTTTTTTTGACTACTGAAATATTTTTAGTTTTGAAGTAAATCTGATAATTTATTCATTGAAGATGGGTGCAAAATAATGGATGTTAGGGTAAGGAAATAAAAAATGTTTTAAAATCAGTTTGAAATTATGTGAGTCAATATGCATTTACATACCCTCAGCACACGAAAGAAGGATGCATGTCCAACAAAAGGCCATGATGATGATGATCATGATGAGGATGATGATGGTAATGATGGGACTGAAGCATCTCTTTTATGAGGGAAGGCTGAGAGAGCTGAGTTGGTTTAGCCTGCAGAATAGAAGGTCCAGGGAGGAACTCCTGAAAGTACAAACACCTGAAGGAGGGTGCAAAGAGAAGGAAGTCACCACTCATTTTTGTAGTGCCCCATGACAGCACAGAAATTATATCAATTTAACAAATTTTAAAAGTATTCCTTAACACTGCTATGAAATTATGAATGTGTGTTACTTAGACACCTTAATGATTTTAGTTGCATGTCTATACTGCTCTAGTTTCATTTCAAAGCAGAGTACCATGGGGCTACTATTGTAATATTTTTGACTTCAAATTAACAGGTGCTGTCAGTGTTAGTTGGTTTTCTATGGGATTAATCAAGGGTGAAAAAAGATAAGAGTTTATGTAAGACTAGAAACTAGATCAGATTGACTAAATGGGGAAAATACAGGAACAGATTTGTTGGGAGAAAAATATCCTTGGTTTTGAATATTTCCCAACCAGATACAAAATTGGTAAATGTTGGAGAAATTTCTTGATTATTTTAACCTCTTTTAATTTTGTTTTATGTGTCAGCTTTTGTGTCAGGAAGGAGTTGGTGGTAAAGAACTGTCAGAATGTGAGAGGCAATACAAATAAAACTCTTATAATGGACAGGGAATTAATATTAAAGGCAATGGAGAAGATACTATCACCCAGCTGTTCTTAAATGCCCAAATCCTTATTTGTAGGAGGTTTTTTTTAATTTTTTTTTGTTTGTGTTGTTTATTTTGCATTTACATTTCACAGTTTTCAATAAAATTAAGTGTGACTGGATTGCTATTTCCAGCCTAAGCCCTAGCCAGAGGAAATTCAATTAACAGCAAGAACAGAGGAAAAAGATAACAAATAATTATTGCTGTTCTTTTTACCTTTCTTTAAATGTAAATTTATGTTCTGTGAAAGTAGGTGTCAAAGAAAGATGTTGGACACTTGAGGAGCTTGTAAATAACATCTCCAGCTGTTTTGGCTGATTTGTGTTAAATAAATTGGACTTCAATTTTATAATTCTAATTGGTCCTTTTTTACTAATTTATTGAAATGATGCTCCTTTTTTTGCTTTACACATATTTAGAGCTGTTATTTATGGTTTAAATATTTTTAGCATCAGGGCTATGTTTAAGTCTTCATGTTTTGTAGACCAGCTTTGCTGTCTTAGCATGACATTGATAATATACATTTGACTGGCTTTTGCTTCTAGGACTGAAATTTGAATGAATTTAAAAATAAAAGACTGGAGAATGAGATCCGGCACAGCATGAAAAGAAGTAAGCTTTTCTTGAAGAAGGCACAAAAAATGAGAACATAGAAAAAATCCAGATTACTTCGGCTGGAGGGAAGACATCAAAACTGTTAGTACATAAATGTAATTGCCTTGTGACACAAGTAATCTATTTTTAAAGATGTGACAAAAATTACTGGCATGAAGAAGCATTCACATGTTTTGCCATATCCTTATGGATGTTTTCTTTCTCAAGAGTGTATGCTGCTGACATTCTTACATTTGGCATTAAGTATGACATTTTCCATTGTTATAAACTTACTAAAACTGTGCTTGTGCACAAACTGGAGAAAAGGCATAGAAGATCTGCAAAGTATTTCACTAATTTATCTGCAAAAGTTAAGATTGGCAATGAGATATATATACTCTGCAATCTGAATGGGCTCTTGGAGGCTTCACAAATGTAGCAAAGAATTTGTTTAGTTTGCTGTGTTTTTTGGCTTTTTTTAAAATTTTCAACTGAGGGAGGAAATCCTATCAGGTTGTCTGCAAAATACTCCCAGAAATCCAGAGATTTAATTGGTAACTCATCCAACATATGCAGGGCAAATTTCTGGTGATCCCTTAGTTTAGGAATCTGAGCCTTCAAAAGATTTTACTGACACCAAGGAATTTTGACAGATTAAGGTATGAAAATTGATTGCAAGTGTACAGATAAGTATTAATGATTGCCCTTCCTCTTTTTTTGTTTGTTTGTTTGTTTGTTTTGTTTTGTTTTGTTTTGTTTTGTTTTTGGTAAAGTAATTCTATCAGCAAATGTTGTGGAAAAACTTACTGGAAGAAACTGCAGGTTCTGGACCCTTTTGTGATGAGAAGTGATGGGAATTTTGCCAGTACCAGAAAGATCTTACCCCAAACATTACTTTTCTGAGAGGTCTGTAGGACCTCATGATGATTCCTTAATAAAATTCTCAATATTAATTGCAGATTAATTTCCTTAATTTACATTGGTATCTTCCTGTGGGAAAGCATAATGTATTGCCATACTGTTAATTGCAAAAGAAATTAAGAATAAACTAACATTAAAAATACATTTAACATATTACAGAGGATAGAGATTTGAGGTGGAATCCTTGATCCTCTATCAGCGGGACAAGCAGCCAGTGGGATTGTTCATCAGTTTAATTCAAATTGTTCATCAGTTTAATTTCTGATCCTTTCAGTGGTGTGATTTTGAGCCATGCCTGTTCACTTACCTGGATGCCTGAGGAAGAGATAGTGATACTAAACAGCTCGGGCAATACCTTGGAAATGTGTTCCTCTGGTGTGTGTGACTGGTGGCATCTGCTCGGGCATCATCATGTAGGTAAGATTAGCTAGATGCACGACATCTGCATTATATTTCGTTTCATGATGTGAGAGGGTTGAGTTTACGATTTTATTTAACGCTTTGGTGAGTGAGGCACGGCTGGGAATGGTGCTCTTTCATCAGCTGCACGGGGAGAAAAGGAAGGAGGGAGGAAAAGCAATGGGTTTGGAAGCCAGTGTCAATATTTCACTCTTCCCCCCTCGCAAAGGGGATGCACATTTTATAGAGCTTAAATGAGTTTGCTGGGAAATAAGTGAACGGTGCTTTGCAGAGAGCGCTTCCTTGGCATCAGCGTAAGTCATGCATGGAATCACAGAAACTTGTCCCTGTTAACTGCAGTGGTTCCCAGAGAGGGGGAATATCACAAATGGGACAATTGCAATTATCTGGAGAGATTTCTCACCCCGGCCCCAACTTTATTTTCCTCTCAGAAATATGTTCTCTGTCTGCCTGAAAAAATGACTGTTAATCCTTGTCCTAAACGTAATAATAATAATCTAGTTTCTTCTCCACTCATGTGCACAGATCACCTATGTGTCTGCATAGGCACATTTCTCTGAAGGTGTTTGTTGTCTTTCTCCTTCCTTTCTGCTGCATTTACTTGGGATCAGAAGCTGGGATTGGTTCTGTTACATTCTATTGAGGATGATCTTGTGCAGCACTGGAGGAAGGAAGGCAAACAGGGTAATTCTCTGGCATGCAGGGGTGACAACTGTCATTGCTAAAGAGTCTGAGTATTAAAAGCAAGATTTCCACTGCGGACAAGACCAGAACTGAACTACAATGGAGCTCTGTAAAGTCAGAGCATGTTTGGTTTGGAGCATTTAGGTAAGGATCGAACTTTTTCATTCACAGTATGGGTTCAGATTCCTAAAACACCCAATCAATCGTTACACATAAATCACCTGGATACTTCTCAGGTTTTGACATCTGTGGCTGCTTTACTTTGACTAGATATCCCAACTTAGGTCGTCTCAAAAAATTTAAAAGAAAAATAAAATTTGGAAATTATTTAAAAGAAAACAAAAAGCCCAAGAAAATTAAAACTGTGCTCATTTCATTCCTTTTCAGTCCTTTTTTTTCCCCTGAAGCCTCTTGTAACCTTTTGTTTTTTCACTGCTTGGAAATTAACAAGATCTCTAAAGAGAGATCACTTAGGGTGCGATCTAATTGCAGGCCTTCTGTTTTAACAGCTGTAAGAGGTTTTAAGAACACTTAAAGCAAGTTTTGTATGAGAATTCATGTAATTTTCCCTGCTCTTGGGCAAGGAGGTGCCTTAGGTGGCCTCTAAGACTTCCATTTGCCTTCCTCAGTTCTGTGACTTATGGAGGAGTGACCCATTTCTTTGTCCACTGACTGGCTTTAAAGCTCACAATCCTTTTTAGGATGCTCTGATTTCTTACCTCACCCCTTGCAGGTCTGTGTTCCTGCCAGAGTTGTGGAAGAGCTTGGCCTTGGTCACTGGGCTTCTGCACTGTACAGTCTTTGGTCGAGACAAAAGCAAGTGGAAGAAAAATACAATCAAGTTAAACACAACTAACTTGCTGGAAAGTACCCATTGGTTACCTGAGATCTTAAAATCAATTTTCCTCAGTTCTCAGTTGTGTAGTGGGGCATTTTATCTGTTCCTGAGTGAGTCTCAGCCAAGTGTTTGTGTCTCTATGGGACTGGGGAGAGCTCTGTGAAAACACGAATTTGGTCTGAGAATTATGTTTATTAGCCAGGTGTGGCTAATTATTGATTTTAAATTTAAATTTAAATTTAAATTATTATTTATTGAGCTAATAAGCCATCCTTTCATTAGCAGATAGCTTTTTTACTTCAGCACCGTGGCAAATTGAAATAAGGTTGTGCTGTTCAGCTCTGGATCTTAAAATACCCTCATATATTTGTTTTTTGGGCTTATTGATTCTAAACAACAACATAAATCATTTTACAGTGGAGCAAAAGGAAACGTCCAGATTTATTTATTTTCTCAGTGACATATGTCAGTTACCTTATGGAGTTTCCAAACTCCCAAAGATATGTTGATTGATTATATTTAGGCAACAGATTTCTTTCAAAACATCACAACATATTAATACACATTAATATTTAAAAGTCCATGTTTTTCTCTTATTTTTCTCTATAGTGTAAATGGTTTTCAGTCATAACAGTTGCTTTGGTAAGAGTATAAGATAATTTTGGAATAAAATTGATCACTTTTTTTTTTTTAAGAACAAAACTACATTTTAATTCCTTTTCTAAGAAAATGGAATTTCTTTTTTTGAGAGAATAAAAGGTTAGGAATGGTTTTTCTATTAATATTTAAAGAAGATGAATATTTTTCTACTTTAAGCAGGTTGATTTATGGAAATCTGATAAAATTTTATTTCTAAATGAGCAATTTTTATCTTGTTTTTACCTCTAATAACAAACCTCCTGCAACACAGAGCTTTTATGTTCATATTAATGTGCTGTGAGCTCAGCCCTTGCCTTGCACCCAGTGTTCAGTAAAGGTAAAACAAACTTAATTCACATCTTTGACTGCAGTTTGTGTAGCTGGGTACCAGGAACAACCTTGCCCCTCTCCCCTCTATACTTGCCCAGATTTACCCTGGAATTTGCAAGCACTCAGGCACTGCACTTCCTTGTGGCAATCTTTCTCTGCCAGGTGTACCAAAGGTAAGGAGTTTAAAAATGCCTTGGAAATGGCTGTACCAGCTGTAGGTGCACTTTCCAGCTACAGCACATGCACATCTTTCCCTAATTTTGTTTTCTTGTTCTGATTCTAAGATGGTGGAGAATGAAAAAGTGTGGATGCTTTTTTTAGGGGGCAGGGACAACCCTTTTTAAAGTAGGGATTTCATGTGTGTGGGAGGGGTGCACTGATAAATCTAAACCAGTTCATATGAAAGCTGGTTTTGTTCATTTAGAGTCTTAGATGCTCACAGATTTGTAGGTGAATTCTTACTACACCACCAGTCACTGGCTGTGGCCCAACTGCATGCAGTCTGCTTTTAGTGAGTTAATTAATTTGCTGTTCTTACTTCTGATGTCAGAAATGCTAAACAGGCCTACTCTACTACTTATTTTGGCTGTAGCAGAGCTTAAAAGCAGCAGTCTATAGCTCTGTTGCTTTGCATTTTTCTGCTTGTGGGTTTCTGAGATGACAGACGTGCAGGAGTCTCAGAGAAAGTGCCCTGCTCACACTCTGAGTTCTTTATGTGACATACAAGTGACCTGTTTGTATTTGTCAAATATATGCAGGAGTTTCATGAAGGTAAAGGATCATGTCTGTACTTCCAGGTAAGCCATGCCCTCTTAAACCTTACAGTGTTGGGAGTTTTTCTTGTAAAGTAAGTGGAACCTGAATTTAGCAGCAGCCTGAACTAATTTGTGTGCTGCCTAACATTTGTACCAGGCATGAGTTTAACTTACACTGCCCCTTTTGGTGTCCTGCTGTATCCCTTTCTAAGCAGAGCATGGTTATGATCCTTTTGTAATTCAGAATATCCCTTCCCATCAGTTGCAGCATCTCCTAATTCCAAGACACATTCTTTACAACAGGATGTGAGCTGGAGGAGGTTTAAGAATCTAACCTGTACTTAGACATGGTTGTACCAATGGATCTGTGTCCATCACAGCCTCTGGCAGAGCTGTGGGGCTTTGTAGCTGGACACGAAATTGAAACACTCAACTGAATATTGCAGCAGATTTCTGCAGAACATGATCAGGAGCAAGATGGAACCAGGCTCCAACACTGCTATTGTGCGCTGATACAAGCAAAAAAAATGTGTTTTATGTTTACGTTGGAAGTAGTGACACACTGCAATATCAGAGAGCCGTAGGCTTCTCTTAACCCCATCCTGCCAACTTTCAGCCTCCCTGGTTACTTTTTCTTAGTTAAAAGAATGAGTGAACCCTCTGAGAAGCTAGATTTCAAACACTGACTTTCTTTCTCTCTTCCTGTAGACAAACCTGAGCTGACTCAATCAACAAATGTTGCCTTTGTTCTATGCATATGCCAGGAAGAATTTTCTGATGCAGCTGTTAGCATGTTTTCACATTTCTGTAGTTTCCCTCCTGAACAAATATACTCCACTATAATCTTCCCCTGGCTTCACATTTTGTATTTTCAAGGACACAGATGTAAGTGTTTGTCTGGTTTTTCTTTTGTTCTCTCTTGTTCTCCTGAAAGGAAGGATTGTCAGTTCTTTGTACCATTGCAATGCTACTTCTGATGCTGCCAGCAAGAAACAGAAAGGTGAATTGAAAGGTACCTGTAGAGTTTGGGTGGTCACTGTAGATGGATTTTCCTGTTGAAATGTCACACTGATCTTTTGGGTTAAAGATTTTTCTTCAAGTGTGTGATGAGGTGGGAATTCTGCAGGCAGCATTTGTTAAGAGCTGCTGTTAACCTTTGCTGCTTCTGCCCGGTTTCCAGAAAGCATACAGGGTCAGAAGCTGCAGTACAGGACTGTCATGTCATTTAAAACAACATTAATTCTCCCTAGTGTACCACGACTACTTTCCTCTTACCTCCTGACTCCTTCTACCCCTCCTGTTAGTGCAGTAGACGTTTTTATTTCACTATGCAGTGCTCTCCAAATCACTGGTTTTGTTACTTGGTAGCTGCTAAAAAATCTGGAATTTCTAACACTGCTTCTGGCTTTTCATAAACACATTCTCAGAGACACTTGAGTATCACCATACTCATTATGCTTTTAGTGAATAACAAATAAGAACTATGGAGTCTTTGTTGCAATATTTATTTTGAAAGGAAAATATAATTAAAAGGGAAGATAGAAATATTAAGAAAAGAGGAATTTTTTATAATGTGTGTGTGTGCACCTATTTTTATCCCTAGTCAATGAGGAAAAGTTTTTGTCATTCCTGGTCACAGGTATGTAGCTATGCTGGTATTTGAGTGCACTTGTAGTACAGGAAGAAACTTGCTTTCCATTTCAGTGCTAGAAAAACAGTTATTGATCACAGAGTAAGTGAGACTTTAGATGATAATAGAAATCTGTAAAACTGAATGATGAAGATAGGCCAAAAGGATATTTTGAGATAAAGGATGAAAATAGGCTTTCAGAAAAGCGTCCAATTCTTTTTTCTGGGTAATTTCAAACACTGCCTGGATATGAATTGTCAGCCATGTGCTGGGCTGCATCAAAATCAGTGTGAGTAGAAAGTTTAGGGTTGTGGTTCTCCTTCTCTGCTCCCCCTCTGTGAGAATCCACTGGCAGTGTTGCTCTGGGGTCCCAACATATGGAGGACCTGGAGATGCTGGAGTGAGCCCTGAGAAAGCCATAGGGATGCTCTGGGGGCTGGAGGTCCTCTGGTCTTTAGCCAGGCTGGGAGAGCTGGGGGTGTTATTGGAGAAGGTTCCAGAGACAGCTCAGAGCCCCTTCCAGTTCCTAAAGAGGCTCCAGGAGGGCTGGGGAGGGACTGGGGACAAGGGCTGGAGGGACAGCACACAGGGAATGGCTCCCAGTGCCAGAGGGCAGGGCTGGATGGGATCTTGGGAATTGGGAATTGTTCCCTGTGAGGGTGGGCAGGGCTGGCACAGGGTGCCCAGAGCAGCTGTGGCTGCCCCTGGATCCCTGGCAGTGCCCAAGGCCAGGCTGGACACTGGGGTTGGAGCAGCCTGGGACAGTGGGAGGTGACCCTGCCATGGCAGGGGTGGCACTGGATGGGATTTAAGATGCCTCCCAAACCAAACTATTCTGGGATTCCATGTTTCTATGTATGATAGTTTTATACTCATCTCTTTGAATTAGTTTTGCACTTGACCTATTTGGAAATTTGGTCTGAAGCCAAAATCACAAAGAACAAGATAAAACACAAGAGTTTTATAATTCTGTTTATAAATTCTGAAATGTCAATATCTAAAGTAAATTTGCAAACAATGAAAACTTTAAATAGGTCCCTGTCTCCTTTTTCCAGCTGATTTTAGCAAGACTGACTTTAGGAATGAATTATTATCCATGATGATGATGATGATTATTATTATCCATTGGTCTGGCCTTCTCAGTTGTTTCCTGTGGTCTTATGCAGCCCTGTGCATTCCCAAGGAAATATGAGCCATATCTTCTATGCACTTAGTTTTAGTGAAGAAGGAAAACAGATACAGTGTTTGAAATTCCAATGAGATCCACCATATTGATCCAGGTAAAACCTGGTGATTAAGAGCTGTCCTTTCTCAGATTCTCAATTCTGACTTTATTGCTGGTTTCTAAAATGATGTTAAAGTCGGGAAAATGTCAAAAAAAGCTTTTCTCGTGTGCTGTCTTTACAAAAAATGAAGTACAAAATTTTGAAGCTTCAGACTTTTGTATGGTTTCAGGGTTGTAAAGTTGTTTGAAAAGTTTTTCTGGAAATCTGTTTGAGTACTTTTCCTGCTGGGTATAGAACGATGGACCACAGAGTCAAAAGTATATAGATGTTACTGCTTCTGTTTTTTAAAAAAATTCAGCATAGGTTTGTGTTCTTTTTTTTTCTTTTTATGAAGATATTTGCATATTTTCTTTTTACAAAGATATTTTACGAAGATATTTGTGTCATGCAAAAGCCCATCACAAGTTTTTACAAGTACCCAAAATAGATAGAAGGCTTGCTTGGAGGTGTTGATAGGTATGTGCAAGGGAGTTCAAATGCACATAATGTCCTTTTAGAGTTTAAAATTATGACTCTAGATCCATATGTTAGGTATACATTACTTTCTCATGCTGTTAACATTCTTCTACCATAGAAATCACAAATGGGTATTCAGTTGAACCATTAAAGAATAACATTTTTCTTTTTACCATCTTGTGTTGATGCTGGCTGTCTTGGAATCATATTCTGTTTGGTCTTTTTCCTTGTCCTACCCATATTTTACACCTAAAAATGGTGAGAGAGAGTAGAACAGGAGTGAGTGAGGAGTCAGAACTATGGAACAAGTTACTGGAAAGAAGATAGGGAGAAAGAGAGATAAATGAGCTAGAAAGATACAGTTTTTAAATCTATTAAATATAGATGCAGCTGTGATGAAGACTAAATAAAAAGCTGGCACTTAAACTGGCTCAGCAGGCTACAGGACAGCTCATTTTTGATCCTAGATGTGACATAATTTATAAAGTCTGGAGATAAACTGCTGTGCAATTTAATTTTTTTTCTCTAATGGTTTCTTTCAAGGTTGCTCACAGTCTTATGCAGAAATCTCTGGTTGGTATGTCATGCTTTTAGATAATACTGAATGGCTGGAGTTGGACTTCAGTGATTCTTGTGGCTCTCATCCAACTAAGGATATTCTATGATTTTGTAAATTTTCGCTGTCTTTGAAAGTGGAGATATGAAAAACAAATCATATAACTATGATAATGACTCCAACCTATTTCTATTTTATTAACAAGAAAAGAAGAAAATAAATTGAAGCTCAGGGAAGTAAAATTACTTTTTTTCCCATTGGTTGAAAGGAATGTTTTACCTAGTGTTTATTCTCGTGCTGCCATGTGTTGAAAGATTAATTCTCTTAAATTAAGGCTCAATTCTTAAGTGGTATGATTAAAGAAGTATTGAACTAAGAATCTCTTGACATCCAGACCTCTCTTTGGATTGTTTTGATTTTCAGTGCTGCCTTTTCCTCCTAGTGTACCTAAAAACTCTCAGATCTAGATGTTTTGCTTGCAAAGTGTGTTTTCACCTTAAAGAAAAATTCCCAGTGTTAGTCATGCATTATCACATCCTAGTCAGGGAGTATTGTGAAAGATGTGCTAAGGTGTTGTTTTATTTTTTATATTTTTAAAATATAGAGATAAGGTTTTATGTTAATTTTCCAGTTGTTGCAAGTTTATTGAAGTCCTGCTATGATGGCATGTGATTGCTTAGTAGTCCTGTCAGGTATGAAGTGAATGAAAACCATGAATGACTTATCTGCTTTGTGATGCAGTTTTTCCACCCAAAAAGAACATGCTTCTCAAATCCATATATATATGTGTGTGTGTGTGTGTGTGTGTGTATATATGTATATAAAGTATTTAGAGAAATATATACTGCTTTCATAGTGCACATGGGTCTAAGTCATGTGTCAAATCAAATATTACAGCAAAATATCTATTTTCATTAGGTTAATGAAATGCTGCATCATATCCTGCTATTAGGAGAGTAATGTTCCCTAAAGTAAAAATAAAGTTCATGCTTGTTGGTATTTTGGTGGGGATTTATCAGGCAAAGTTCTCTGAACCAGTGTATGAAATTGATGTCTGCTTGACTGAAGAGGGCAGTGGTGCCTAATGTGACAGAATCTCCTCATTTTCAACCAAATGCATTTTATTTTTCACTAGATTTCCTTTGATAGATAACCTGAAATTCTTCTATTACTCTTTTAGAAATGCTTTATGCAATTACACTCCAGAAAATTGTACTTCTGTACATTATCTCATAGGAAATATCAAGGTTTGAACCACTGATGCATCAGCGTTCCTGAGATTGACTGCAAAGTCTGAAATAACTTTAAAGCCCTGCTGATTTTTTCTTGTTTTGCTCTGTATCAGTTATAGACTTCTACTTTTACTTCTTTAGAATTTTTAATCAAAATTTCAAATTGTAAGTCAAGTAACTGAAGTAATTCTAGGCACACAGTATGAAAACTGATGATTTCATGCCTTTGTTTCTTGAATACCCAAATATAATTGTCTTATGTTGTTCCCTTAATATCTTTTGATGTAGACACTTAAAACTGCAAACATTAAGAATCATGAAGTGATTCTCAAACTCATAAACAGAAAGAATGAAATATGGAAGGAAAGTGGGTTTTTTTTCTCCCTAGAAGAATACCCAAGATTCGAAGCTTACCTATTGTTAGGAAAAAGAGAATGAGTAAGAGCAAAGAAAAACACTTTCTCCCGGTGTTATTCTTTTGCCAACATTTTGCTACTTACCACCTTTGTGTATCAGGCAATTTTCTAGAACTCTTGAGATATTCATTACATTAAAGAAATCGTTTTTCTTTGGGTTTGTGTGGAAGTCTTTCAATACATGTGCTTCTTTTGACCCAAGTGATGCATTTTAACTGTAGTACTAACGAGGTGATGGCAGAATATCCTAATTCAATTTGGAAAAGGCTTTTGTCAGATAAGCCAAGTTGGAAACTTGTTTGAAGTTCCTATAATTAAAGCATATATCTTAGCTGAAATTCTGTTTAGCCTGTTGATTATATTTTCAAACAAGGTAGCCAAATTGAGAAAAAAACCCAACAAACCAACAACAACATCTTCAGAGATCAGGCTGAAACAATTGATGCCTTCATGAAACATTTCTAATTAGCTGGCCTCATAATGAACTGAGGTTGTTAGGTGCAAGGGTTTTGACAGCAAATGGTCTGTGACTTTTAATGTTACCTTGTGTGGATTCATTTTTTTTCCTGGGGTAAGTGAAATAACCTCAGCTTAAAGTGAATTAATGCATGGAGTGCTGTTCCTCTTGTAGGTTGGCCCAGTGATGGCAGGAGAGATCAGACTTATGGAAGGTGAAAACAGAAATGTTCCCTGTAGCTGTCGTGTGTTGGTTTTTAATCTGAGGCTCTGAAGCTTGTGAAGGGAGGTTTCCTAGCCTTTCTGCAGTTTTCTTGCAGGGAGGGTGGGTGGTGTGTGTTTAAATTCCCCTTGTATTTTGACAGAACAGATGCATGTCCTTGCAAAAAAATGAATTGGAAAGGGGCTGTTAAAAATGCATGCTTCTGGTGGTTTTTTTCATTGAAACCTAACATACCATTCCAAAGTCCTGAGGTCAAAACATTTGGGTACCCAGGACTAATTTTCATTATTCCTTTTGACTCACAAATTCAAATAATTAGTGCTTTAACAGCCATGTTTTGAAAGAAGTATAGCATTTAATCTGTTGTAAAGGAACTTCAGTGTTGCTTGGTGTATGTGTGGATTTGTTTATTTTTGTGATGGACAGTAGATGTGCTTAGTGTACAAATGAATGGTAATTAAAGAGTAGAATCAGCACGAAAAATGGATGTATGTAATCCAGAAACTTCACATTCAGGTCACCTGTGATGAGTTTTCCTTTGAACTGTGTTCTTCTTTTTGTTTTTAGATGAAAAAGTGAAAATGAATGATTTGATGCTTAGAGCTACAAGTGCATAGCACCTTTAGTCTCTGCTCTGATAAATATACCCATGATAAAGAACCATTACAAATATATCCAGCTTAGGCTGAAGCACCTGCAGTGTTTTGGTTTGGACAAAATAAGCAGAGAAATCCATACGAGAGACACTGAGTAGTGAAAAGTGGTTGGGTTTTATTTTGAATCTTTTTTTCATTATTAATCTTCCTCTATACAGGCTTTCCCAACAGTATTACTCTTGGCCACTCACTGCTGCTTCATGGGCTTTCAAAATAACTAATATATTGAATTTTCTATATACTTTGGCTTTTTTTCTATTGACTGTGAAGTGCTTTTGGATAATTCATTGTCTGCAATGGGCAACACTCACTAAAATCCCTGCCTTAGGAATGATCTGTATCTTTCCATGGATGTGGACCATGGATGAATATTTATTGCTTTGTAGGAAACCAAGTCTATCAATATGGCAGGTGATCCCTTTTTAGGTGGGAAAGCCTTGAAAGACCTGAAACTTCATGGCAAATTTTGGAGGAAATTGTGCTTCCTTTGGCATGGGAAGCACTGGGACATCAGCTTATATGCTGGGAATATCTCGTCTGTTTCTGAGGCCTGAGCCTTCCCTCAAAAAGCATTGTTTTTCACTGAGCACTGTTGCCATGGCTCCTAATGAGCGAATGATATAAAATGGCTTTGATGACAGATAGCAAATATGTCCTGCTAATCCACTCCAGAGGCAAACATTTATTTACTGAGACTTTCTTAATCTCTGGAACTAAGTGAATATGTTCAGGGACAGCAAATAACTTAAACATGCTGACAGAAGAAATGTGATCAAGATCAGCTCAAAAGAGGGTTTCTGCCAGTTTTGCCTGATATTCCTCATGGGCATCTATTGAATACCTAACTGGCTGATAGGTGCATTTCATTCTGCAGTGAGTTGGAGATGTGGAAAAGCAGGTGATAATTGAAGTTTTGAGTAGTACTGCTTTTTAGGTGAGAAAGAAATGTCAGCCTGTATCTTTCTGGAGTACACTGCTTCTCATTCAGAAGCTTGGTCGTTTCCTGAAACCCACCTGAATATCTGTCAGGTGTTTTCCCTCAGAAACTGAAACCTGCAGTGTCTACAGAGAAAATGTTAGGATTTGTATGCATTTTCATGGAAAGATCTGCAGTTGTGTTTTATATTTTACTGCTTACTCTTATTAGAAGATGATTGGTCTTTGGACATCTTTTTGGATGCTGAAGTTTTGTCTAATGGATAATCTTTAAATCTTGGCTGATAGATTTTGAGAATATCACTAAATCATTCACTCTGTTTTATTATCTCTCAGTTATATGAATAAAACCTGGTGATTTTAGAGTGAAGATTGCATTTTCCAGTGTTATCTCATTTGAGTGAGCCATAGTAGGATTTAATGGAGCCCAGCTCCATGTACCATCTTCAGTTATCAGTGTAAAGTAGGAAGGAGATTTCTGAGAGGATGTCCTTATTTGCTCTTTCTTTATTCTTCCCAGACATTTTCCAGAGCATTCATAATGATTCCTGGCTTTTTCCCCCCTCCTCTTTGTCCCAGTAAAAAGAAGAATATCAGAGGAGAAGTAAAGCCACAATAAGTCTGATGACTGGTTTAACCCTTGCCTTCAGGTCTGTGGGTAGGAACAGGGTTAATGTCCCAGCACTTGTTCCTATCCAAGCACAGGGTGTACTTGTATATACAATGATTAGGAAATTGTAGTAGTTTTTAAATCCAGTTCTGAGGGAATGACAAATTTTACTATTGTATATGGAATGCAAATTCTCTATAAACTCAAAAGCGCTGTATTTTCTGCTGCAAGAGCATTTTGGCTGTAAAATGTAGAAGAAAATAAACCTTTTTTTAAGATGGAAAGAACTTTGAGACTGAATTTCCTTCTTTCTAAATATAAGTATACCTCAAGTAAATCCATATGCATCTTAAAGCTATGGGAAATCTATAATGTTATGACTTCTGCTTTTCTATACATCTGATCAATATTTTTTTTAATTTTCAATTTGAGACATAGATATATATGTATGTTTTCATATAGATGACTTCAAACTGAGAGAGGGGGTGGGATTTAGAGATTGGGCAGGAATTGTTCCCTGGCAGGGTGGGCAGGGCTGGCACAGGGTGCCCAGAGCAGCTGTGGCTGCCCCTGGATCCCTGGCAGTGCCCAAGGCCAGGCTGGACACTGGGGCTGGAGCAGCCTGGGACAGTGGGAGGTGTTGGGATTGGAACTGGGTGAGCTTTAGGGTCCCCTACCAACCCAAACCATCCTGGGATTCTGTGATATTTATTTATTATTGCAATGTATACAGAAGTGCACTAATATAAATAAAATACCTTGTTAGTATTTGTGTGAATCTGAATTGTCCTTTATCAGTACAAGGGGGACATATATTAGACTTTTTATGAATTATTACCATAATCTAATACTTTTAAATTTCTCCCTGGGTTTTTTCTGTCTTCATTTGTTTTCCGTATATTCTTCTCTTTCAGAGATTTTTTTATTTTGCCACTGCAAGTGCCCCATAAACAAAATTCATTAATTGAAGAAAGGTAGCAGTGCTGAATTTATCATTAGCAATATCAGAATTTGACAAAATGTCTTCTCAAAAGGAAATTCAGTCTCATGCTATTAATTTTATCTAACTCACCTGTCTATCATGTGCTAATATTGAACTTTATCTTTCATTGAAACAGCTCTCATTTTTTTTTCTTCCCTTCTTCCCTTTTCTTTTTTTCCTTCTGGATTTGAGAAAGATATTGCTGAAATGTTCTTCATGAATCCTGTCAGCAAATTGGCTTAGATTAGTTTCTTCCTGTCATACCAGTGTCAGGAGTCTCACAGAGGTGCAGGATCTTCTGTGGTGTCTGACTTCCTAAGGAGCAAGATCTCAGCACTACACGAGGCACTACAATAAGATACCAAAGACACAGATCTTTAATTAATTTTATAGTGAATGTTATATTCACTTCCGGGCACTGAGGTGCTTCTCTTATGCACAGCTCTTTAAATCTTCACCTTGGTTAATGCATATTATTTCTGTTATGAATTCTTAGAGGATTCTCTGTGGGCCTTCAGAATGTTCTGCTTAGTGTCTTTTGCAATTTATAGGGTTTATTAAATTAAATTTCTCTAAGAAATGTCCAGGGTCTCTCAATTCCTGGAGCATCCTCTCTACTAGTTACCTTTGGGACTGGATTTGAGCTTTTATATTTGTCTTTTTTCCCCCAGTATTTAGCTACCAAATATCTCACTTTTTTTGTAAATACTCATTTATTTTCCTTGTTTTTTTTTTTCACTTTTTAAAGAAAGAATCTGTTAGAAAGAGCATAAATGCAGAAATTTTTAAATTTGTTTTTTAAAAAATAAGGCACTAGGAATGGTGACTATTCCACTGCTCTCTAGCCCCACAGAACCTTTTTCTTCTGTAAGCATAAATTCATCATAATTTTGAGTTGTTTTCCTGGGAAGTCATACATTTTCTACAAGAGCTCAAATGCAATGTGTAAATGTTGTTCTATCCCAGTTATAGTATTCCTGAAAAAAGAGGTGAAAGAGGTTTTGAAATGAAGGCTGAAAAGGAATCTGAATGATGGAAGATGAGCCATTCAGTGAATAAATGAGTGGAGGAGAGGGTTGGAAGGGAAACTAAAATAAAAATGACAAATGAGAGGAAAATAGAAAGGATAAACCAGAATGAAAAAATACTTGTGCTGTTGAAAGCCTTCACTTAGAGGCTTAAAATATTCACATGCCAGATGTTTTTAATAGGTGGGACCAACTACAAAAGCTTGGTATGTTCAGAAAAGATATGTGAGACTGAAGTGCCTCTGCTGGGAATTTGGTGTGACTTGGGCACTAAGCACAGTGGGGGTTTGAGCTTTAAATACACCATTGTCTCTGAACTTCTGTTCATCTTGGGCTTATCCAAAGCTCCTCTGGAAAATTTGGGGTGTGTATAACAGGAGGCATTATTTCTTAACTTATTAAAACCTTTTCAAAATGCATAACAATAATAGTTGATAATTAAAAAAAATTAACTTAGGAGCTCCATAGGCATTCATTAAGACCCTTGCATCAGTGTTAATTGCAGAACAGGTACCTTATTATCCACTTTCAGCCTTTTACTTATTCAGAGCTTTTCTTCCACTGCAGCACTGCAGAAGTATGAAGTTTGTCTTAATTTGCTGAGGCTGTGTTAGTGAACAGTGGAGCTAAGTGGAAATCATATTTTGACAATGTATAAGTCTATATTTTTACCCAATTAGAATATTTTTCTGTCTTTTACAGCCATAAGCCCAAGCTCTACTGCTCTAGACGCCCTCATTAAAAACTGAGGAGAAAATCAATACATCACAGCAACATTAATTGGTAGGGTTTTTAAAAACCAAATAGCTACCAATTTTGATAAATGTATTTTACTCAGCTTCTGTTCTGTTGGAGAAATAACATTTTAAGTAGTACAAATGCAGTGCTCTTAGTAGTGTTTCTTGAAGAGAGGAGAGAGTTGCAATACTGCAGCTGAATTTTCAGGAAATCCTGAGCAGTCACACACATCCAGTAAGGCTTTTAAAATGCTTATCTCATCAGAGACATGTAGAATTTGAAACATCCAGAATTAATTCTAAATTGTGAAATATTTCTCATAAACCCTAGTGTTAGTAAGTTACACTGTATAATAAATACATGCAGTATAAGAAGTGAGAACTTGCGTGTTTGTGGCAAAACTCCTTCAGTGTTTAAAAACTACATTTTCTCTTAGGGACAGCTTTATTATATGGACACTTTTTTCTCTTTTTTCTTTTTTTCCTCTTCTTTTCCCTTTCCCCTTCCCTTTCCCTTTCCCACCTTGTTCCTTTTTTCTTTGCTTTTCTTTTTTCTTTTCTTTTTGTTCACCCTCAGATAGGCCGTGCATTTGTGTGGGTATGAATGGATCATAAAGAATTACCAGATTAGTAATAATAATAATGATAAACCTGCCACACAGCTTTTGGTTGCATAGTGCTTTAGAAGGTATTTATATCTAAGCAGAGACTTGTGTGATCAAGTGACTTCAGGAACAAATAGTAACTTCATTTCTTTGGGAGTTTGTTGGATTCCTTTTGCTGCCTTGGGTGAACAACAGGTTCTGAATTTGCAAAATTCAGGCCAAAACCCATTGATGTGTCTGAAATTTTAACAGAAAGGTTCTTCAACAAGGGCACAGCCATGTGTTTCATTTAGGCAACTGTCAGGCAACTGACAGATCACAGTTTGTACTCATTCTGTACATGGAAAAGAAATGCCTGACCTTTATATGTATTTTATGATTCTTTGCTATTCCCCAGAGTAATAGTTAAATGGCTTAGTTGTACAGTATCTGTTTTTTTGTGCTGATTGAAATGGAAATAAGGAACAAAAGAAAATTAAACATGTTTTTCTTCTGGAATTTTGAGTTTCACACAATTATTTCTAGTTAAAATATATGGACTAGGACTATGCATGGCTCACAAAATTTAGGTAGGCATTTGCAAACCTTCTCCTTCTTAATTTGCTGTTCTTCCAAGCAGCAGTTTCAGTTGGGATCATTGGTGCAATTGATCCAGATGATATCCAGGTGTGTATTTGGGTACATTCCCCTTTAACCCACCTGGCCAAAGGTCAGCAGAAATCAGTATTTCTCATTTTGGGTTATGAATGAGAAAGGGATGGAGAATGGGTGGAAAATGGTCTCTGCCTGCAGAAGGATTGTAAATAGAACATTACCTGTGGATCCATATAGATAAATAAACATTCCCACATGCAGTCACCTGTTTCTTCCATTTCCCCTTTTGCAGAGCCCCCAGACTATATTCCATTTCCATGTTGAATCCAAGAGCTGCAATATTCAGTCCTTTTAACATGTGTTATGAAAGCCGTGAATATTCTTCTTTGTTCTTTCTTTATAAGCAACTCCTGATGTACTTGTGCTTTTATAAATGAGATCTTAATTCCAAGATTCGATGCATTGAAGGAATGTGTAAAATGAAAAGTCCTGAGTTCACAGGACTACCTTGTACTCTCTGCAATCTAAATAACCTGTTCTGTTATGGCACAGGATGTGTTTCTCTGCCCAAACAACCCACATGTGAAGCTAAAACCTAAGATTTTTTTACTGGCAGCACAGCCTGGTATCTGGGCAATTCTGTTCTACATACTTCCTGAACATTTAAGAGTAAACCTATAAAAATTTGAGGTATATAAATCTGCCAAGTGTGTTCCATAGCTGTAATCTTTCTTTGGAAGAAATCCTCACATATACATCTGGTGCTTTTAAATATCACACTTTAAAAACACAGTAGAAACTATAACATCAGTAGACTGATGATATGCAGTAGATACAGCAGATGTTTGTAGTGTTTTGCCTAAAGCTAGAGGATAGCCCATGTACAGAAATGTGACTCAGTGTATTTTTAACTGATTTATACTTTATTACAAGCAAGTCTATTGCCCAGGAGATGTATACTTCACAGTACTTTTAGAAATAAACATCTTTAAGAGATTATGCTCTTTTAAACCCCTCTCCTTTCATATCTAAGAAAGATATATTTAGACAAAATCACACTGAAATATTTAAACATACTTAAACAGAATTACATATTTCTGCCGTCTGGATATGCTTTTTAAAAAATTCAGCATCTCTCCAGATTCCAATTGCTCGTGGAGGAGGATCTCAGTTTAATGAGGCTGGTGTGAAGCACCTGAGGGTGGCATCACAGCTTGGTCTGCAGTGGCACCAGGTGCAGCACTCCTGGTGTGGCTGTGCAGGAGGGAGGGTTGCTCTGGCCACCTCAGGGAGGGGTCAGATGTGCATCCAGGGCATTTTGTCACTGTGCCACAGTGTCTTTGAGTTTCACACAAAATCCAGAAATCAAAAACGGGGCAGTCGTAGCTGTTTTCTTTACAGGCAGCACTTTATTAGGTGGTAGTACAAGGGTTTTAGTGGAAAAACATTACCATAGCAGTAATTCCAGGGTGTAGTTATTAGTGCAGATTACATTAGCTGTGCAATGGAGTTCCGTGCAGATGAAACATAAATACCCACAAACTCCTGGTACCAGGAAATGGAAAGAAGATAAAGTGCCACGAATGATGGCTCTTTATTTCTCCAGGTTCTTTTAAAGTACCAGTATATAAGTACTTTACAGGATGAGGATTGCAAAACAGATTCTGTTCTTGATGATTGTTTTATCTGCCGAAGAATTATGCCTGGTTTATGCTTTCTTTGCTAACACAGGTTATTTCCAGAGAAAGCTTGTCTGCTATCAACTTCTGCAGAGACATAAGAAATGCACGTGAGTGTAAATGCATTCCAGATACCAGGGATGTTTCTTGTTTTGTTTCAGTCTGCTTTTTTGCTCTTGGGTTTTGGTTTGTTCATTTGTTTGTTTGTTTGTTTTTCACAGAAGATGGTAGTTTAGGACTATATAGAGAGTTTTCATGTGGTTTGCAGAAGGTTGCACAATATGGTTTGATTTTCCCAAGTCACCAGGACTTACAAAATGAGGGTTGTCCATATAGTCCAACATCCCAACCTGCAAAATAAGTATGCAATTGTTATTTTTTTATTAAATATAGTGATTTTGTTTATAAAAAGAGAAAAATTATACACTGGGTAATGCCAGCTTGACATCATTTAAGGCTCATCAGGAAGGCTTATTTTCTTGGAAAAATGCTGGCTATCAAAAATCAAAACATGAGCACCAAAATATATTTTCTCGTTTCAGCAATCCGGAATTTAACACTTTGCATATTTGTTAGCTGCAACAACAAATAGCCTAGGGCTATTTGTTGGTTAAGAAATTTTTCTTAGGGAAGTGTCTATTTAATTTTTGAGCTTACTAAATTTGTTCTCTGCCAAAGTTTCACTTGGATGACTTATATATTTTAATTAGAGGAAAATTTTTTTCCCCCCTAACAGTAATCGAAGTTAGATGTAGGAAATGATTTAAAAATTGAAGAGTAATTAGAAGAATGCAGTAAGTTATGGTATGCTAAGTTCACTTGTTCACATGCTCAACTTTTCATTTATATATATTCTACTTGTTTCAAAATAGAAAAGGCATAAAAAGAAAAATCCTTACTTAAGGAAATAAATGTAAAGGCTGTTAGTAGGTTTTAATTTTGTAGAAGCTGTTTTTCAGTAATACAGATTTTTAAAAGTCAGCCTTAGTTATACCTAATAAGGTTTTCGAGTGACCAGAAGGGGAATATACTGAAAATACCCAAATAAAGTTTTAAAAATGTGACAGTGGAAGAATTCTTCAGGCATTGTACACAGCACACGAAGACCTGAAGGCCAGGACAGAAATTTATTCTTTCCCAGAGCAGTGAGGGATGTACAGATCAGATTTATGTGCTTGCTGAAGGAAGTTGTTTACTCCATGACTTAGCACCTCTTTCAAGTCCAATGAAATGACAAGAAAATACACTTGCTGCATTTTGGTGCTCCTTTCTCCTTTCATTTTTCCTTTCCTTTCTTACTTTTTTTTCCTCTCCAGCTTTTTGAAGGCATGAAGGTTAACCTTTATATCTGGCCTAGACTGGTTTCTTTCATACCCAGGTTTAGGATAGCTGTCCCTCCCTAGGGATACCCATTCTAATCAGAAATGAGAGACATCATCCATTCTTGTTAGAACCTCATTATCCATCTCCATTAAGAGTGAGAAGATGTTACTTAATTACTGTGTTTCACAAAGGCCCTTTGGTGCAGACCAAGGGCTGTGGTGCTAAAATGGTGCAGTTAATAATCCAAGTTTTTGAGACACTGCAGATACTCTTCCCAGATTAAACAGAATCCTCTCAAGCTTTTATTGAGTAATAGGATGATTTGGTGACTAATGGCAGTGGTCCCATTGGCAGCAGAGAATTCAGCTGGGCTGAGGGATCAAGTGAGCAGCATGAAGCGTGGCTGTGTGCCAGGTTATCCAGGCTGATGTGCATGGATATGGATATGGATATGGATATGGATATGGATATGGATATGGATATGGATATGGATATGGATATGGATATGGATATGGATATGGATATGGTGATTTCACCAGAGAGACATCTCACCTCAGGGGAAGACATCTCACCTCAGGGGACTGTGAGAACAGGGAAAAATGAAACTGGGAATGGGCTGCACTCAAGTGTTAGTCGATGTTCCCTCTGCAGAAGTTCAGGGAGGTCTTTGCCTGGATCTAACCTTAAGAAAAGAAACCTTAAGAGTTTGAGTAATTTTTGAACTTTTGAACCAAAACAGTAACAAGTGAATATCACTGATGTTAAATGTATTTCTGACAATATCAATGCAATCTGAGTTAAATCAAGGAAACAGTAAAACAACAAAGCTTGTCCTCGATTGCACCAAGACACAAAGTCTGCAGAATCCACGCCTTGCTGCTACCACTAAAGGTTTTAGGGGGAAAGAATTATGAACACAGATTTCTTGTTTCCTTTCAGCCCAAGACAAAAATGTTTATTTTCACAAATCTTTAAGAAAGTGAAGTAACTGAAATAAATTCTGAGAAGAATTTGCCAAATGAGTAAGCTAAAGCAGGCTTTTAAACAGTATTGTAATGACTGACACTCAAATAGAACTTTGTTCAATACCCTGTTCTGCTTGTGCTGATTTAAAACCTGATGCCCATTTGCCTGGAGAACTTTCAGGATAAAAGGCATTTTAAAGTATAATTTTGTCATTTGAAGCCAATTCAGACTGAATGAAAGACTGAAAAGTCACTACAATGAGAACCTTTCTGACCCTCCAATAAGTGCTCTAATCACTCAGTCTATGAATTGCATCACTCACTCTGCTCCAAATAAATGGCAAAATTCTTCTGGATTCTGTAGGAATATGGTGCTTTATTCCTAACCTTTTCACAGATTAAAACCAGTGAAAGTGTTAAGCAGCATGAGGGGTTTGTATGAGTTTGATTGAAAATGGGGTGCAAGAGAGCACAGGGTGATTGAAATTATTCAGTGTTTAAAAATCAGGTACCAAGAGTAGTCACAGTTCTGTTCAGAGCATCTTTCACAAAGTACAAGAAATTTCAATTAAATTAATCATCAATTATTAATACTGTCTAGAAAGTAGGACTGTCTCTATTCCATGTCTTGAAATTCATTAAACAATGGGAGGTGCTTTACTCCTCAGATAACTTGATGATGATATGAAATCCATAGAAAACTGCATCTGCAGGAATTATCCTCAAATTACTCTTTCTAGATGTAACTGTCATCCCTTTCCCCAAGAAAAAGAGAATGAGAAATCTCCCTTGCCTCGAGGTAAAAAATGCCATCTCCCTCTGAATCAACCTTCAGGAACTGGTTTTAGCCTTACATACCAGTCAAAATCATAATGTGCTGTTGAAGTAGTAGAAGAAATTGAAAAATGAGAAAATAATGTATTTGTGGTCCAAAGGTTTCTCTGACAGAAGTACCAGAGAAACTGGTGAATTTTCTAGTGGTGAAAAACTCCCTGTCAAGCAGATATTTTGTGTTGGTTTAGCCAGTGATTATGAAAACTTCCAGTTTGTCTGTGAATGAGTCACAGCTCTGAGGGAGATTTCTTGACAGTCAAAGACTTGACTGTTTTAGTTGTCAGCAGAGAGAATCCTTATTAAATTCACTGGAGAGATACACAGTGGTATCAATATGAGACAAATCATGGTATACCTTGGAGACTGATGCCCACTGGAGCTTCAGAGTAAGGAATTCCCCAAATACAGAAGGAAATGTGGGAGAGAGGAACTTCTATTTTAAAGAGAGCTAAAAATCAGAAGTACTGCTTGACATCTACTCAACATTGACTTGGGGTGCAGGAAGACATTCAATATTTTTATAAAATTACTTTTCTTTTTTTTTCCCCCGGAAATTCTTCTAGCCAAATAAATTATACTTTCTCATTTTGGTTCTTTGATAGATCATTGACCACTGGTCTTTTACAATGATAAAATATTTTGAGTGGCAAAATTTTAGGTGATTTAATATGTTTAGCTATAGTAACCTTATTTAAGCATTAATTTCTGCAGCATTGGCAGATAATAGACTTTTGCTCCCATATAATCTTCATTGCCAGACAATTTAAACTCCCCAGGAGCTATTTTTATTTTCATGGTGTACGAGATAAATTACTACAATCAAAGCAGTAAACCAATTACATTATGCACGTGTATGAAAGCAGTTGAAAATATCCAAATAAATGTTTAAACTTTTTCTTTCATTTGGTAGTTAAGATTCTGGAAGTGGCAGAAGAGAAGGTTTCTACTGAATCTCATACAAGTCAAATAAGTTTCGGTTTCAGTCCTGTCTATCGAATTATTAACTTTTATTCTGTCTTTATTTTTACTTGTTTTACAGTTTTATATAATCTTTGCAACACAGAAAGAACTTCAAAACTTTTGATATTCCAACTTACATAACCCCCCAAATGCTGATTATGGGCAAGAAAGGAAAATTTGGAACTCAGCCCAAACCAGTGGTTTAAATACCTGAAGAAAAGTCACAGATACTCTGATTTTCTCATTACAATGGTTGGTGTTCATCCCTTTTTAATGTCTGTCTGGATAGGAGAGGAAAGGAGGGGCAGAAATAAAGAGGAAAAGGTGGGCAGTTTTTGAGTTTTTGAGTGTTGTAAAGTCAGTTCTCAGCACCTGTTTCCAGGCCCAAAAATTATGTTTTTGCTATGCTACTTTAATTTTCATCTGTTTCCTATATGGTTATGGTTCCTTTATTATTAAAATGATTTCTTCCCAAAAAGTTTTAGAATACTATGTCAGATAGAGGAAAAGCTTCTGTTTGAATGAGTGATGGCTGTTCAAGGCCTCTAGCTTTGATATCAAAATCTTCAAAATGAGAGGAATAAATTTTGTGAAAAATGACATCATTTTCACAAACAAAATGTTTTTATGCCTTATTTTTTTTTTTAATTCTAAAAATCTTAGCCTCCACATCTTATAGCAGGAAGCTTGACATCATAATTTTTTACTATATTGAGAGAATAATATAGTCTGTTCTTTTAAATTTAGTATCTTTGAACTTTTTCCAAAGCCACGTGCTACTAGCATTTGTTTTGGGTACTGATCCACATGCATACTTTCCAAAGTGTTAGTGTGGTAAATAAATACCTCGTGCTGTGTAAATCTTTCATGGTACAGTGCTAGTTACTGAGTAATTAATACAAAACTTCCTTTCCTTTTTTTATCAGTGGAATTCTATTATAAGTACATTGTGACAAAAAGCAAAATCCAAAATGTACTCCTTTTTATGAAGAAACACAGGTTTCTCACATTATCTCTAAAATTAGTTGCAGTGGATCCTCATGGTGCTGTGACCCTTGAGCACATCCTTAAGAGATGCTGAATTTAAACATTGGGTGATTGAAAAAAGCCATGTATCCAGCAGTGGGTGCTATTTTTCACGAGAGGATTGGAAATAATTAAAACATATTTAACCTTTTATTTCTATTAGTGTAATATATGCTATCTTTTCAGATATCTATGATCTATGGCCCTGGCTTCCTTGGGCTATCATAAATTACATATACTTGATCACCTAGTCTAGGGACTTTTTTTTCTCCCCGAGTTAGGACTCTGAATGGAAATTAAGTTTTTCAGTTAAGTTTCTCTGTAGTTTTGTGTTTTTTTTTTTTTTTTTTTTTTTTTTTTGTTTGTTTGTTTGTTTGTTTGTTTGTTTGTTTGTTTTGGTTTTGTTTTTTTTTGGTTTGGTTTGGTTTGGTTTGTTTTTTTTTTTTTTTTGTTTGGTTTGTTTTTGTGGGTTTTTTTGGTGTGTGTTTTCTTTTTGTTTCTTTGGGGTTTATTTTTGGTGTGATTTTTTTTTTGTCTTTTACAGTTGAATGTTTGTGTTTTTTTACAGTGAACTGAAAAGCTTCTATTATGTGTACCTAGCCTAGTGTTGTTCAAATCTGGGAGTGATAGATGTACTGTTTATAGCAAGATCAAGGAATAAAGCAGGATGTTGTTAAAAGAAACCACCACAATACAGTGAAAACCTCTGAAACTGTAGAATACTGGGAAAGGAGCTGGCTGCTGCTGAATATCTAGAGATTGGTGAGGTAGAAAAAGGAAAATATTTGGTCCTCACTGGAAGTCAATTCCCTGTACTGAATTGGTCTTTGTGCATCTTGTGTTTCACATTTCTTCATTTCTGGCTGACATCAGGTAAGAAAACAAAAATTAACTGTTGCCCATGGAAAATACAGCATGTACATCCAATTTTGTGCTTTTTAAATGGTGCCAGGCCACTGGTCATGAGACGAAGGGCTGAAGTAGAAGACAAATTGTTACAGATATTTTTCTTGGAGCAGCCTTTTATGACCATGGGATTCCAAAGAATGGGATCTTCAAGCTCAGGTGTTTTTCTGGCAATGGAATCCTAAGTGAATACTGTGAAAGTGGGCAGAAAAATGCAGAGGCAGAGGATGACTGTAACGAACTGATACTGGGAGAAACGTGCTCCATCAGAGCAGCAGGTTTGTCTCATCCTCCCCTCTTGGTGCTCCCCTGCCATCACATCAGCCTTGTGCTTCACCAGCCCTGATTGCCCTTCCTCTCTGGGAACATCAATTGGCCACAGAAATCCTCAGCTGCAACTTATTCCCACATTAGAGTAAAAACAGTTGCTGCAGGAGGAATGTTCCATTTATCTTTACAAATCAAGTAGGGTGTTCATGCAACTCCAGTCTAATCCTGTTTCTCAAGCCCTATAATAGGGAATTTGGACTGAGTGTACACAATCTTTAGAACTGAAATGCTGTGTGAACCTTCCTCCAAAGTCCACAGATAGATACAGAGGGAAGAAGGATTTTGCTGTTGTTTTTAAACATTAAGATTTTTTTTTTTCCAGATGTTTTCTCCTGCCATGAAAGCCTGTCTTTCATTGTGTTTGAAATTCAGAGATTTGTAAGTCATGTGTAAAAAATCCTGTCTATAGAGGAGTGCCTTAGGCAGGTAGAAAGTGGCACAGAAACTGTCCATACAGCAAAAAATGCAAAGAAGTCTATGAAAGCAGGAAAAATCCTGCATTACTAAAATATGCAGTGTTTCCCTTGTTTCCCCACGGGGCAATGCCATGTGCTGCCATTTGCATTTCCCCAACAGTGAAACCACAGCCATGTAAAATTAATGAGAGTGTACAGAATGTGTTTAACAAACGCTGACACATACCCTGTGGTGACTTGGCATCCAGCATTTTGCTTGGAATTGCTAGAGATGTGCAGAGTTTACTGGGGAGAAAACAATGCACAGCATCTGTAAATAAATGAATATGTCCCCACAGTCCAGCAGCCACTAGGCAGGTCTGGAGCTGTCACACACTTCAGGACACCCAGACCAGCAGGCAAAACATGTATCCAATGCATGTCCCCTGTGGCAGGACCTGGTGAGTCATGTTTGCTTTTGAATGGGACTGTTCAATCCATTCTGAAAGCCTCTAAAATATTTTCTTCAACCTCTCTACAGCTTCTCTTTGCTGCCAGGATTTTGGCACAGGGCAGAGCAAACAATTCTTGTTTAGTTGTCTCAAGTACAACTCACATCACAACTCCCTACTCTGTAATTTCCTAGAGTTACTCATACCAATACCTTGACATTTTTGTGTCCTACATATAAAATATTTGATGAAATATCTAGTCTGACAAAGCATTAAGGTGGCACAAAGCATTAATTCTATGCATCTCTTTATTCTTACCTGTCCTGGTGTGCTATTTTCAGCAGTCAGATTCCTTCATGCATTTGAATTTTTCCAGGTAATCCCAACAGTATTGTGCACAGGCCTATGTATTCTGTGATACTTAACTGGTTGTTGAAGCGAGGCAGAGAAAGGAGAAAATTCCTCTTTTTTTTTTCCTCCTCCAAGTAGCATTTTTGGTAGATACAGAGCCATAGGTGATGGCAGTAGCTGTGGGATAGTACCCTGAGCAGCCTGGCCCAGTGAAAAGTGTCCCAGTCCATGGCAGGGGGTGGCAAACAGAATGGTTTGGGCTGAAAGGGACCCCAAAGCCCATCCAGTGTCACCTCTGCTATTGCAGGGACACCTTCCACCATTCCAGGCTGCTCCAAGCCCCAGTGTCCAGCCTGGCCTTGGGCACTGCCAGGGATCCAGGGGCAGCCACAGCTGCTCTGGGCACCCTGTGCCAGCCCTGCCCACCCTCACATTCCTTCCCAAAATCCCACCTAACCCTGCCCTTGTCCTCTCAGTTCATTCCTTATAAAGAGCCTCTCTCCATCTTTCCTGTAGCACCTTCAGGCACTGGAAGGCCACACTGAGGTCATCCCAAGGATTCTCTTCTCCAGGATGAACAAATCCAATTATTGACCTTTCCTCACAGGAGAGGTGTTCTTGCAGCTGAATTGCTCATTAGCACAGTGGTTGATAATCCAGCTGCACCTCTTTCAGCTCCACAGTAGGTTGCCTCAATTAGCAGTTTTTGCCTGAAAAAGGTGTGAACTGTGAATTGTGAGAGAGAAATCACTGGACTTTTATAAAAAGACAAGTTCTTCATTAGATACTTTGCTCTGAGAATAACACTCCAAAAAAAAGTCTTAAAATTTGGAGTCATAAGACAGCACAAAGATTGAAATACATACTTATAATAGTAAAAGTATATTTCAAAGGAACATCCCACTTCCTGAACTAAATGGAAAAAAAAATTGAGGTAAAAGCTGAAGACTTTTCAAGTTGTGCAGGACAAAGAAATTGCAAGAAGGCCTCTTAATGTGAAGTAAATCCCTCAATTAGACAAGCTATCACTCAGTACCTCACTTGTTTCATTAGCAGTCTGAAATGCTGCAATAATTAGAAATAAGTATGTGTTACAGCTGAAAAGCACTGAATTAAAACATATGGCATCCTCTAATGATACCATTTTTAGGGGAGGTAACTCAGACACCTGCATCTGGTATCTTGGTCACCGTTAGGGATACTGCAACAATACAGTATTCAGAGTTGATGTTTCTCATCTGTTTTGATTCAGTGTTTAATGAAACTCTATATTTAAACTAGCTGGCAATCCTATTCACTAATCTAACCAAAATAATTAACTATAGCCACAAAGCTTATAATGTAAAATATTTAGATCCATCTTTTTGGTTTTTTTTTAATGTTCAAATATAATCCACATCCAGTTTGCTGTTTCTACTGTATAGAAAAGATGATGACAGTGTGTCAGGGTTTAAAGAGTTGGTTTGCCTGATAGGTGATACTTTCTTTTAACTGAGTACTTCTCATTTTTATACTCCCAGTTACTTTTAAAAGAACCACTTGCTAAACATTTATCCAGTCTTTGCACAATTAAAAGAAATTGGAAGAAAAGAGTATTTGGAAAAGTGCATGCTACTGTCTTGCTATCCATTTCTTAGAAGTGTTTCTCTCAAAGTCTTGCAAGACTATTTTTCATGAATGCCTTAAGAATTTTTTCAGCACCCAAAGCATACAGGATTAAGAATTCAAATACTGTTTTAATTATGAAAATCTATTCATACATGCTGGGCTAATCCTATTCACTCCCCTCATAAGCACATACCACTGGAAAAGGTGAAGAATGAATAACACGTTTACAGCAAATGAATGCAAACTAGCTACATGAGTATATTTTGGCTGCTTTCCATTGGGCAAATGTTTGCACAGTCACTTGGCCTTTGCAAAGCAAAAATTCAGGAAGAGAATTTTGGAAATCTCTGCAAGGAACAGATGTCCAGTGGTGAAGAGGAATGAATGCTCCATTTAACTGTTTTGCCTCTTTGCAGGACAAGTTAATGTCAGATGAACAGAAAATGAACTTGTTGCAATGGGAAGATATAACAAAAGTAACTTTTGATTGTTCAAGCTGTTCTTTTCTTTCATCAGGCCTGCAGTAATTTTCATAAGTTTGGTTGCATTTCCTGTACTCCCTGATACCTTTTAGATATAACGAAATTTTGTTGGGATAAACATTGTCTTGTAATTCTCAGCTGTTTGGGAATGGAAAATTACTTTCCCCCATTTACAGCCAGGCAAAGTCTGGCAGTTGAGCCCTTAATGATTCTCTAAAAACTGCAGATAAAAATTTATGGGGTTTGCTCCTTTCCTGCTGCACAGAAAGTCACTGAAACAACTTTCTCTATGGTAAACACAAGACACTACTGCTTTTTATCCTTTGCCAGGAGGGTCAGTACCTTGCTCATGGAAGCCTGGTGACTCCTTTTTATAATATATGTGTATTTTGACAATAGTGCATTTGAGTGAAGACTGGAGCTGTTGAATAAAATTTCATGGTTTTTTTTCCCTGCCTCTTATTGCCACATCCTTCAAACCATCAGTTCTGCCTGGAACTGGAGAGATAGAAAACAGCAGAGCAGAAAATAGACACACTCTTGAGGTGATTCAGGACCTCTTACTTTCCCACATTTTGCTTTACTTGGCATAGTTTGACCAAAATCAGTTTAACTATTCACAGCTCATGAAATTAACATGGTCAGAAATGTTGAAGGAAATTAGGAGTGCAATTCTTGAAAATTCCTACAGATTTTTGAACTTGAATCATCTTCCCAAATGAATAACATTGATTTAACTTCAGAATAGTGTTTGGGGTTTTATTTGTCTGGGGTTTTTTTTGTTTGTTTGTTTATTGGTTGATTGGTCGGTTGGCTTTGCAGGTTTATTTGGCTTTTGTTTCTTTCCCTGACATGGAAGAAACTTCATTTAGGTTTTTGTGATTGTTAGTGGTAAAATATAGGGCTATAAAATCTAAGAGAATGATGATTCAGAAGATTGATTCAAGAAATAGGCATGAAGAAATCTTATAAATATTTAATTACTATTTTTCATTGCAAATTTTACTGTCTTGTTTTCTAATAGAGCTAAGGGCTGATATGCTACATATAGATCCAGTCTTACATTAACCAACTTTTAGAAATCTATTTAAATGAAAAATGCCTTCAAGGAGGAAATCAACCACACAAGATTGACTGTGAACGCTGTAAAGTCATTACTCTATATTTTGTAAAGCACATTGATCTTTCCTTATAATAATTTATTTTAAGTCCAATGAGAATAAATCCAAGTCTTTAATCATGTTTGATTTCTTAAGAAAGAGGGCAGGAGAGGTGAACAAGGGTCAGTTTCAGAGTGACTTTTACTTGTCTAATCACACAGAGGGTTACAATCCTACCCCCTGCCTCTGGCAAAGGCATCATTATTTCAGATGAAAAAAATGTACAGTGCAAATCACACTGAAAAATGTCAGTTTTGTAGTGGAATATGGGTCAGTCGGGTCAGTCAAACACTGGCAGAAGTGCCTTTAGCTTTCTCAGCACTGCTTGAGTTGCTCATCCTACTAAACACACACCCACAAACACTGCCCTGTGCATTAATCATCATTAACATCCTTAACACCAAGGTCAGGACGGGGCTTGGAGCAACCTGGGATGGTGGAAAATATCCCTGCCCATGGCAGGGGGTGGCACTGGGTGGGCTTAATGGTCCCTCTAACCCAAACCAGTCTGTGATTCTGGGATTCTGAGTGTGGCTGGAATATCAGGACTTTCTAGTGAAGTGTTTTGAGGGATTGGTGAGAGTGTAGGAGGTAAATGAAGGTGGCACTGGGAAATGTTGATTTTTTAACAGCTTGAGAAGCTCCCTTTCCTTCCTCTTTATTCAGGAAGTCTGACCAAAGAATGTCTGACATATTGATGAAGGGTTTTTGTCACTTTGGCAAAGACAGGTATTCTGAGTGTGGAGAACAATGACCAGCCATGGAGAGAATCATAGAACACAAATTTTTGTTAGTGTGATGGCAAGAGAAGGTTGATTTGAAGGGCTTTATTATTTATTAGTGACAGGTAAAGAGGCATCACTTTTTAGATGCCCTTGTAAGGCATTCTGCTCTACACAGATATATTTTATTTTCTGCAAATGCAATTAAGGAAGAGAGTTCTGTGGAAGAGACAAAAGGAAATAGCAGGTCACACAAGAGATATCTGTGGTGTGGATTTAGAAAATGAGCCACCAATATGTGCAATTTACCTCTAAACTGTTACATATTTGTCCTGTCTTGGTTGTACAGATGTGTTAAACATTTAAAACTGGAGGACCAGTCCATTTTTATATTTCATTCATTGACATGGTGGGTTTTAAAAGGTAGGAATGTCTCAGAACCCTTCACAGCCAGACACTGCAATACAGGGAGCTTTGGTACATGTCAACATTTTAGATATAAGTCTTGAAATATGGGAAAATTGCCATTTGGAAGAGAGTTTTCTTCTTGTAGAGATGCATTAGCAGACAGTGGAAAGATAGATTTCATAAAAAAACCCCACAAGACTTCTCATATTGTGAGACATATTTGTTGTTGAAAGTGGTAATTTAGCAAAACAGAAGCCTTTCATGAGAAAGTGCTTGTTTCAGTTAACTTGTCAGGAAATGCTTTGGAAAACAGTGATTTTTATAATATCAGGTGCTTGCTTGTTACAGTGAAGATTTTGATTCTGTTATCTGAAACAGAATTTAAGTGCATGATGCTCAGAAATTTAATGAGAAGTGAAACTGTAATCTTCACAAAACCCCTTAACATTAAACAGGATTATTTTGATGTCAGGAGAACATTCTGAGTAATTCAAATTGAAAATACACTTATTTTATCAGTGCTGAAAATTTTCTCTGAACTATTGGTCATGAGAGGAAAAAGCAATCTCCTGCTCAGTGCCAGCATAATACCTACTTCAGAAATTGTGGTGCTGGAACTTGTCTGATGCAGAGAATGAAGCATTTCAATGTTCCTGAGTGAGAGATCTCTCTGTTGCCTAATGGCCCAGTGAATTTGGTAATGATTTCAAAAGAATAAACTCATTTTTCTCTATTTTATGGCATTACAGAGAAATTGGGAATCAAAAATACAAAGAGGTCACTGGGCTTCTACTGCATATCACTTTGTAAGCTGTTTTTTCATGACTTTTTTACCCTCACTTTTTGTTTTCTGTCAAGTAAGAGAACTCTTTAAAGACATCAAGGTTACTCATTCAAACTCAGCCTCAGGACAGCTTCCTGAATAAAATTTAGACCCTCATGTATTTTACTTACAATTTATTCTACATCATTAGGAGATTATTACCTTTGATACAGAGCTTTAATAAAATACCCCACAGTTTTGATCTAAAATAGTTTACAACACCTTTAATATGAATTACAGATGACATAATAGTGAAAAAGTGGCCAAGGATCACAAAGCTTATAAATTTTTAAACAACCTCAATTTTCAAAGTTATAGACAGTGTATTTTATATTAATATGAACTTTGTGTAAATCTGTATGGACAGCAGCACGATCTTGTCTTTGTAAATAAAATAGTTGCCACTAAGGTATGTGTGAGTCCCTATATCTACTGTATTTTCTTACACAGGATTGAACAGAATAATGCAATGATATGGAATAAATGAAAAAAGGATAAAAGTGATACACAGTTGCAACTTCCTTTTTTGATATGTCACTATAATTTTTATTTTAAGAAGAATGCATAATTCACTTTATGGTTGCATTTCTGTAGATGGCTAAATAATGCAAATAAATAACTGCACACCATGTAAATAGGAGAGGAATTAGCAGAGTAGCTGCAGTGAGGTAGCTGCTACTTTTGCATTCACCAGCTTTCATTCCACGTCTGTTAAAGCCCAGGTGTGTGTCTAGTCCAAGAAAAGGACCTTTCCTTTCAGGCTCTGAGTTTGTGCCTGGTTCAAGTTGCAAGAGCTCAAACGTTTCTTTCAGATGGCTGCTTTGTAGACAGTAAACAATTTAATGGTCTAATTAGCTTTAGACATATGGCCATCTGAAAATCAAAACAGAAATTATCATCTTAACCAGCACCTACAGCACCTCTTTCCAGCGACTGAAGAGACTAATTATTCCATCTTGAGGATCAAGTTTTCATGGAATTCTGGTCTTTCACTCCTGATATTTCTGAATTTGATCTTATGTTGGTTCTTGTGGCTGACAGGTTCAGTCAAATAATAATTCAAGTATTTCTCTTTATGAATATTGGTAGTGTTCTTCATGAAGACAAAGTCTGTGGTTTCCCAGCTAGAGATAAACGTATTTATCCCATAATTTCACTGAGAATTAGGCAGATGTGCACATTGTGGACTCAGTACTGCCAGCTGCTATCCATCCTCCACACTGAGCTCTCCCAGCTTCCTGGGAAGGCAGTGACAGACCAGGGTAATGAGCAGCTACAGGACAGTGCCCTATGCTTTCTAGCAAATTAACTTCACAGAAACACTATTTCCTTTTCTTCCAAGCTGGCTGCTGAGCTTTAGCCATATTACCTGCTCAAAAGGAATTTAAAATATGAACTAAAATATGCCTATCGTGTCTTTCAATTTATATGGAATAAAGAATCAAAGGAAGTTAAAACCTCTCAAAGCACCAGCTGTAACACAGTCCAACTACTATTGAGTCTGAGCAAGTTGTTATTTGAATGCTGTTAAATAATTAAACATTCTTTCTCATGTCTATTTTCCCTCTCAGTGTTTCTAATTAAATTCTACAGAACACAGATATCTTATGTATAATTTTTCTTTCGGGGGCAAGCACAGATGAATGCAAAAAATCTGAAAACTGGTTGGATTGGTGAGTAATCCCTTGCTAGCATGAGCTGCATCATCCCTTCTTTAATGGCTTGAACAAGTTCAGGAGGAGATAAAACCATTGTCATTCTGCCTTTGAATGAACCAAGCTCCTTGTTGCCTCACGTCCTAGCTCTGTGATGAGCCTCAGCGGGCAAAGGGAAGGGTGAGAGCCTTTTATATGAAATTTTCCAAGCCAAATCATTATAGAACGAAAAATGGGTATGACCTGAGGATGCTTCTTCTGCCAGCGTGGCCCCTGCTACCAGTTGTGAAAGAATCTGAAAAGTTTTGTTTTAGTTTTAATCACACTTCTATAAGAACAGGTGGTACTTCTGGGCCATAGGTTATGGGGTGGCTATGCGTCCTCTTGGTGAATGATGCTTTATAGGAGGAAATTGATCTTGAGTTTCCTTATTAATGTGGCCTTTCCTTCTAGGAACACTGAAAACAGGCCAAAAAAAGTTAAAACAAAAGCCCAATAAATCTGACACTTCATTTCTCTGAAAAGTAGCTTTTAAAAAATCTGAATCATGAGCACACCCACAATCACGAGGGTATCTTTTAGTAATGCAGATCATGTGTGGTCTGTTTATGACTTTCACTGAGAATATGTACTGGGAAGGCCAAATCTTGTCTCTCCTGGCTCAATTTCTTTTTGACATAGCCTCTGTTTGCGTTGTCTCATGTAGTTGGTCCTACTAAAAAAAAAGTAATAAAAAAATCCATACCTGTGGCTGTAGGAAAACAATTTATGAAAAGGTGCTTTTCCCAGAATTCATTATATTCATGCTTAGAGAGATGTAGCAAATAGACATAAAGGAAAATTCCATCAGATAGAATAACTGAAATTCATTTGTCAGGTGAGGACTTCAAGGTGCCTACGTTCTGGTTTCCTGGTTCTTGCCTTCACATTTGTCCCATTCTGAGGTCTTAAAGGTAAATGGAAGGAAGCTGTGCATAAAGGCTGCCATGCAGTGGTGGTATGCTGTCTGTATTTTTCTATTCCTAAATAATGTTAGTTCACTGTAATCAGAATTTCTGCACTCATCGAAGTAGCATCAATTGTGTTCCATAAAGAGCAAATCAGGAAATCTTGGTAAGTTCTTCCATTGCTGACAATCACAGTTTAAAAGTACTCAACAGCATCAATTTTATTGATTTTATTGCAATTAAGTCAATCTTGTTGCTTTAACTAGCTTCTGAGTTTGTATATACACTTTTGATGTCATGCATGTGAAATTTAATTTTTTTTCTCAACATAAAAATAGTAAAAGCCAAACCATAGTAATTTATAAATAGCAGGTATTTCTCAGTGCATTCAGCAGCTCTGAAAGTCTCTAAAGATCTGACAATTCCCTCTTCATTTCTTCCCAGCTCTGATGCAGCTCCATGGTTATTCAAAGGGATGGAGGTGGCTGGTGCTGCTTTATGAATCCCCCAGTCTTGGTGTAAGTGTTAAATTTAGTCTCAGAACACTTACTGGAATTTACTTGTACTCAAAACATCCATGGGACTGAAGTCATCAGGAGTTTTATAGGGAAGGTGATGTTATTTCTGGATCCCAGTAAGAGTCAGAGGCCTGCAGAGCTGAGCTCTCTCAAGAAGGATGCACTGGAAACTGGCAGAAACACAGCTGCTGGGAATATTCAGGTCTAAGGTGGATTTTGATGCTTTCCCTGAGTTAATGTTTAACCATTGTGCTTAAGCAGTGATTCAGGAGAGATTTCCACGGTTCCACTTTAAGTGAGCCAGTTCTAGGTGGCACCTGGGGTTCCTCTTTTTCTTTCCATCCTTTCCCAATCTCTGAGCAGAAATGCTGTTTGCTTCCTTATGGACCTCTCCTGGAGCCAACACTATTTTCACAGTAGGCTTTCGGACTATTTTCAGTGAATGATCAACTTTCTCAGTTTATTTTTCTGTTTTTGTGAACAGCCCTATAGAGGTGGAAAGATATTTTTGACAGTAATTTATTCTGCTCAGTTGCAGAAGTTAAAGTACTCAGAAAGGGCTTGTAATTACATTATAGTTCTAGTTCTAGCAATGTTCCTGGCAGTGAGAAACAGAGACTGATGGAAAGAAGATAATTATTCCCTCTTCTTTTCACCCAGGATCCTGTTTCACCCATCAAAGAGAGCACACAGTGGGTCACAGCAAGTCCGACTCCTCAGTCCGTGCATTGCTTAGGGACAATGAGAGCTGAGCCTCTGCTCTGCTTCCAAAGCTCATCCTAATTCTGAGGGAACATTTCTGGCAGTGCAAGTGAGAGGCTGACAGGCAGCAAAGCCATTGCCTTTCCCTGTGCCTGTGTACCACGAGAATTAAGAAATACTAATAATAGAAATGTTATTTCCTGCCAGAGGCAGGGTTATGTCTCTAATTGTGGTGCTGCCATCAGTTTTAGGACTCAGGTTTTGTGCAAAGGGGAGAATGTAACATTTAGCCAGTATTAAGCTGCTCTTTGATTTTTTTTGGTGCTGAAAAATTCAGGGGAGCACTTGCTTGGCAGTATTTTTAAAGACTGAATATTTCTGGTATTTTTTCACAGCAGGCTTAACAGCCTGGACAGACTGTGAGTGACAAAGTTAAAAAGGGAGTTTGAAGTTTAAATAGTCAAAAGTGGAGTGCTGTAAGTACAAAAACTGCCAAGAACACCCAGAGGCACTTCATCTTTTGAAGATTCTGAATTTCCAGGTCTAGAGTCACTATACAGATTCAGTAGTGCAGTCATTTAAAGCAAAACATTCCTGACTAATTCCTCAAACTTACCTTATGCCTTCTATACTATATAGAAGACATTTGTCAGACATTGTTTTTTAAAAACACTCTAATTTTAAAACTATTCAAGTTTGTCAATGGTCAGATTATAAATAGTGTGTATGCATTTGGCTCAGTCATACCTTATCTGGCTAAAACTGGCATTGCCAACAAATCGATCCCCCAAAACTGCAGTTGAGGTAATGTTAGCATCACTTAGAAAATCTGGTCTAGGAGAAAAAACTGGAACCAGTTCACTTCTTTTATTAGTGAGGAAATTACAGATTCTTGTTCGATTTACTGTTTTCAAAATCATTTTTATGTTACCATACAAGCTTCTGCATCTTATGCTATGGTTGCCATTACAGCTTTTTAATTTACACGTGATTTAAAATCATATGAATGACTGGAAATGAACATTCATCACTAAGTGAGAGGAAATATAAGGTCTGAGTCTGTAGATTTAGAGGTCTCATGCGTATTTTTCATTTTTTTTTAAAATTCTCATTTCTAGTTGCAAGAGTAAGATCTAACAGATTCTGTTTGCCTTATATTGTTATTTAGTAAAACTTTGAAGCAATTTCTCTATTTCTAACTCCTCTTGTCAGTATTTCCCCAAACAACTTTAAACAATAAAAGCTTATTATACTGCATTGCTTTCTCCCTTATTTGGAGTCTGGTGGTGTTGGTTTGTTATATTGATGTTTGGGTTTTTGTTTTTTGTTTTTGTAATTTCTCAGGCTGCCTTTAATCTATAACAGGCAGTCTGCATATGGCTTTTAGTTTTCTAACTCTTTTGATAACAGCCTGCTTTGGTGGGTGTTCCTATATTTTCTGTAGCTTTAAAACTTTTCGATACTGAAATTGCTTTGGGAATATCTTAATTTGCAGAAAACTGTGCAGAGAGGCACTTTTTACTTGTGGATTAAAAAAAAAAAAAAGCCTAGTCCTGGAACTGTTTAATCATTATGTTGTGCTTTGTTTTTCTAGAATTCTCAAGATCCTTTCCAGGAAGACTTAAAATGTTTGCACTAACCTGAAGCACTCTGAAGTCAATGGAAAGATTTCTGTTGATTTTCAAGGGCTTTACAGTATTCCTTTAAGGATAAAGCCAAACTCCAGCCTAAAAAAATCAACACTGTTTCGGTGTTACCAAGAGTGACATATAACTGAAACTTAAAAATGATTTCAGTAATACCGTTCACTTTGTAGAAGACAAAAGGGGATTATTGCACATCACCTCAACAGGACAATTTAAAAAATAGTTAAATGCTGGGTTCCAAGGCAATTTCATTTTCTTATTGTAATGAACAAATTTAACGCTTGAATGTGCCCCAGAAATAGTCATCCCAAGGCAATTTTATATTCTTGTTGTTGTGAATTTTTTGATGCATGAATCTGTCCTAGCAATAGTGCTGGGAACAGAATACACAACCTCTAAATTAAAAAAAAAAAAAAAAAGTTCTTACTCTCATTCCAGCCACCTATAAATTGGAATCTGGAGGAGGCAAAACTGGATAATTCAGAATGAAAAGAGTCAACTCGAAATGCTTTTTTTAATGGGTTCGTTTGGGTGCTGGAAGATTTAGAATTACAGGGAAAAAGGGAAGAAGAAACACAAAATGTTCAGGAAAAGAAATAGTACATGCCTGTCTTGGTAAAACTGAGAAGACTTCAAAAGTTTTAAATGATAGAAAACTAAATTTACTTAAAGAAAGTGGATTATTTAAATATATCTTGTCCTCTGTAAATGCATAAAATTATAATTGGTTAGCAAATCATCAGGAAAATTATTTGTGTTGGGTGATTTATAAAAGCAGAAAACCTCTATTATTATATGTTTACTTTTTGGCTGTATAATATTGTTCCACTTCACAGTGAAATTTTATTGAACTGAAGGTGAACTTAAGCAGAGGAGAAAGCAGGAAAAGACATAGAACGTTGCTTTTATTTCTTACAGAGAATAAATACCAAAATGCACCTATTGTGCTTTTCTTCTTTTCCTTCTCCTTTCCCCCCGCCATCTAAACAAAGAAGTTTTCTGCAAGATTTTTGTAAAATTAATTGCAAAAGCACAGCTTTTCTTGCATGAATGAGATAGGCAAGTTCTAGTCACATATTTAACTACTATAAATCTTTTGGGTTTTTAGGTGAACTGTTCCAAATTAATTCTTTATTTTGCTTTTTTTTCCCCCCTGTCCACCTATTATATTACCTTCTGTTCTGACCTATGGGAAGACAGTTCAGTAGATATTGCAGTTTTAACTACACAAAAATATTCCAAAACTATGGTCTTTCTAGGAAGTTTAGAGAAGGACACTCAGGATTTTTCCATGATAATTATTTGAACAGGTGGCGTTTGGCTGTGGCTGATATAAATATACATAACTGGCTTCTAGTTAGATTTGTCCTATTGGACTAGTACAGAATGTCCAGGAAAAAATAAAAAAAAAACCCAAAACCAACCAACAAACCCATCTTTACCTTTAATGTCTAGGAAGCTTGGGCATTAGGAGGCTGCAGTGAATATCTGTGTCAGGTTAAACACCAGAGGATGTCTGTGAAAAAGGCACCTGACCTATTCCTAAATTGTCTGCGTAAAATGAAATACATCACCTACAAATGCTCCCCTTTTGAATGGAGGAGAGCAGGGTAATTAGTTTGGAGGCAAATACCGACCCATTACTTATTACTGTAACACTTCAGGTGTTGTACAAGGAACTTGCACTGCAGCACTTTGAAACCTCAGACTGGATTGTTTATTATGAATAATTTTCTCTCAGGCATTTCGCTTTTCTTCTTGCAAATAATTAGTGAACAATTAAGGTATTTAACTAGCTTTGGAAAAATTCCAAAGTGCATAGTAAGTACTTAGTATAAATGGGGATTTGTTTCTTTACGGCGTCTGGAATTGTTCTCAAGAAATTTTTGACTATTTGAGTAGTTCAAATTGGGTTCCCTGAGACTGGAATAATCACAAATTGGATTTGAACAGACTTAGAGCTCGTGTGTTTAGAAAAGTCAAGAGGCGTCATTTATGTGCTTGCTTTGCAATATGCGTCAGGTCCACACCCCCGCTCCCCTACAGTGATAAAATCCTAAAGCAGCTCCACAGGTGCTTTGCTGTTTTGTATTTGTGCATTGTGCAAGCCAAGGGCTGTTGAATAATCTCTTTGTCCTCTTCAGGGTGAGTCACAGAGACAGGAGAGTCTACAAAGTCTTTTAAGCTATTAGTAGAGGGTTTGCTTCCTGCCCCAGTCTATTTGTGAGTGTGACTTTAGAGCTAAATACACTTGATGCTCTGACTAATCACAGGAGTAAATCCTATCATTTGTGCCTTAGCGGGTAAGAAAAGTCTCCAGATGATGTCTTGTCTTTTTAAATGTGCATTGATTAAAGTGCCATGAGCACTTTTGTTAAATAGAGCAAAAGTATCTGCACAGATAATTAATCTGTCATGCTTCCCTGTACATTTATTATCTGCGTTTCTGCACCTGAGCTAGTTGACCAGAATTTCTTTAATGGAGGAAAAAAAAGCCACCCTTGAAGTGCAGGTTCCCTCCATTGTCCTTAATGTTATTTCCTTCATGCCTCCCGTTTTATGGATTATGACTATTCCACACAGCTACTTCCAGGCCATGTTGTGAGTTTCCCAATTCATACATTCTCTTTTTATCTAGATGAATAATTCTGGGTGATGTCCAGCATTCTCAGATATAATCAGTGACAATTCTGTGGCTTTCCTTCCTTTTCCCTGTCTCTGCAGCCACTCAACCTCCACCCTCAACCTCCTCTCTTTCACCAGCTTGGCAGGGTCAGGCTGCCTCGGGATGTCACTTGTTTAAAACAGAATTACCTGGCTGTCAGAGATGCTCCCGCTCCTTGAATTAGACAAAAGAGAGCTAAAGAGGTATTTAATGGACAAGGCATTTCCTGCTGATGAGCTAGATGCTAACAAGAGCAGCTGTACAGCAGGCAGTTTCTTTCTCCAGCACACACTGCATTAGCTGTGTAATCCAAGAGCAGTGCTCTGCTTTGGCAGGCAAGGGGAGCAGTGTCATGCTAAGGATAGATGCAGAACTTTAAAACTCTTGAGTGGTTTTTAGTTTTTTTTTAACCTGTCACATTTTTTTCTTGCATTTGTACAATTTTTTTTTCCTGTGATATGAAGTCTACTTTGAAAAAAAGTCATCAAGAAACTGGAATATGAAGACAGAGGCAAAAAAGAACAGAATTGATGGCACTGCTGGTTCCTCTTGGTACAGTGGGATGATAAGCAGAATAAAAAACAGTGGCTGTAGTATTAGCATGGCCAAATTTCTGGAGTATGGAGGACGTGTGAGTTTTTTACTCTCTATATGAGTTTCCCAGATTTGCTAATTACACTTGCTATATATTTATGACTGTATTTGGAATCAACAACAACAACAAAAAACAATGAGGAAAAAATATTCTTTTCTCTGTATGGTTTTTGCACATGTCACTTCTTCATGTTAATTCTAATGTGAAAATAGCACTAGGTTTATTTCCCCCTCTTTTCTACCCATTTCTGGTTCAATTATGGAACTGTAATTTTTTCCCCTACACCAGTGTTTTCTGCTGCAATCAATTTATTCAACCAAATTCCATTAGTGTAAATTATAAATTATTTAAAAATATTCTCATCTATTGTTAGCACTGATTTATCTGTTAAAATCTAATGGCAAAACATTGATATTTAAGAAAAACATACCCAGTTTCTTAGAGAGTTGCCCAGTTTCACTTCAGGGGGAATAATTGTTTGAATAGGATCACTGTGTATGAAAACCTGAGAAAATCAGCTAGAGACCACAGAATTTGTGCAGTGTAGCATCAACCAGGAGGTGAAAATGGGAAACTCATGACTGCTCTTTGGCCTTCCAGCTCTGTCTGTGAATACACCAGAGCTGTTACATTATAAAGTAGCTATTTTGGAACACATCTGAAAATTTTTAAAAGAATAACATTAATGCTTTAATTTGGGATTGTACATGAAACCTAGCACAAAAAACAGTAGTGGGGAAACAGTGGCACAGTCTCCCTGTTGTATTTATTTTTCTAATGCAACATTTACAATTCACATCTCCATGGTGGTTTTATTTTTTCTATCCATGAAAAGCTGAACCTGAAAAACAATGAATGTTTTGCTTGTATTTCATATTAATGTCTCTACACTGCATAAAAATAAAATAATTTTATTTGAAAATTTCGTTGCAGGGCTCATGTAAATAAAAGATATGGTCTTAATCTTTTTCTGGGTCACATAATGGGATGGTGGCCAAAATTGTTTGGGTCTTCACCTGAGCATGTCCCACCCCCACTCCCTTTCCTCCAATGTGCTTTGTCCCAGATGGGAATTGCAAGAGGAACCCTCTGGATGGTCACACAATAAATGCGTTTTAGAGATGGGGGAGCTGAGACGTTTGCATTGACATCAGCCTCCAACGTTCTGCAAGGCCAAAGACTCCAAACCTGTAGGTTTCCAGCTGAATCTGCTGATATTAGAACCCTCTGGTATTAGATGGTTAAGTTGTTATTTAAAACATTCCTTGGCAATATTTAGATACTGGTTTAGCAAGAAATCTGATCATAATCATCCTATTAAAAATTACTGTGTCCTACTTCTTATGCCTAGCCAAGAGCCTTCTCTCTATTACTCCACAAATATATTGAATTAAAACTCTTTTTTTTTGTTTCCAGGTCCAGCATTTGCACTATCATGAATCCAAGTTGATATTACCTTGCTTTTAACAAATTACTTATGTATTTTGACAAACTATTTTCCTGGAACATTACCCAAAATTAATATTTTCACAGATAACATACATGAGAGAGATATTTTTCTTATTAATATATTAACTTTACTAAAGAGGTCGTGTATTATGTGATGAAATCTCAGCATGGAAATGGAAAGATTGTCCTTGCAACTTGTAATCAAGGTAGCGTGCTGAAATGCGTAACCTCTTCTTTATTTTTTATATAGTGAAGAAATATTTTCCAAGATGCTCACAGAGAGATTAATGGATTTACCTTATAGGTGATTGTATTTTCCTTTCTGACAATATCTAAGTGCTTATCCTCTTTCTAGCATACTTTCTGAGCAGTATGCTAAATACTATTCTGAGATTAGGTAGTTGGTCTTCATCATTGACATCCTGACATTAAGCCCATGAGTGAGAAGTTACATTGAGAAATGACAATTTGAGAGGCTGCTAAATTTTTATTTTTTAATGTTTTTCTTTTTTTCAATAAGGAGAAAGTAATCCTGATAGATTAACTGGCTGGATGGTCTCAGGCACTGGGTGGGATATTTGGGATGTCCTGTGCAGGGCCAGGACTCAATGATCCTCGTGGATGCTTCTGTGAAAAAGTATTTATAAAAAAAAAAAAAAAAAAAACAGAGAAAAGTTCACCTTTTCAGGGTGGTGCATTCAGCAAGCAGCACATGCAGGCAGCCAGGCCATCCATCCACCAGGCTGCTGCTGGTTTGAGAATGCACCAATTTAAGCCTCTTTAAACCTTAATCTGGAGCCCATCCCTGTCTGTGGAATAATTTGGCAAAGATCACAGATGTGCTCGTGTCCCTGCCTGGTCAGGCATTTTTGCTCTTTTCCACTCAGTAGCTTTTGCTGCTGTCTGACTCTGCTTGGATCATTAGGGTTTTCAGTGAAGCTTTCACAGCAAACACATGAATTTAGGATGCACACAAGAATGAAGAAGTGATGGTTGCTAATCTTGATGTGTAAGGCTGAGGAGTGGAATTAGTCTGTCCCTGTCCTTAAATGCAGTCTCTTGATGTAGTTCATTAACTGGATCCCTGGCTGAGGTTGCCATTTAAATGGAGAATACATTTTTTGTTTCTTAAATTACATCATGCTTTCTGCATTGCTTCCTTTTTTGGAGCAGTGACTTTGCCTCCCATACAAACATTTTGTCTACTTTATTAGTAGTTTATTCCTGACTCAAAGTATTTAAAAGAATCCCCAAGATAAAATGCTCTATTATAGCTTCAATCTTCCCTCACATTTTGGCTTTGTAACACCTAAAGCTCTTATGAGGAGCACAGAACTAATGAAAAATTCCCTCAATGGTGAGTTGTTCCTTAATATTTATTTCAGTTATTTATGGTAATAGTACCATTTTCCTTTTGTTTTGTTTCCAAAGGGGCTAGCAGAACTGCTGGATGAAAAAATCAATTGACATCTCATGGTGCTATAAGTTACAGAAAAATAAAAAAATGTGAGATGAGAAGAAGAAACCCAGACTGATGCTTCAGGGTCTTACCTATATCAAATCAGGAAATTCACTGCTTCTGGGGTAAAAGTAAATGCATTTCTATGTGCTGAGCCAGCAGCAGTAATTTGAATGGTGAACAACGGGGTTTTGATCATGCAGATCAGACCAAGCTTCTTCTGTCAAATAAGGTATGTTTACAGCCCTTAAAAATAAGAATAATATAGCACATTTATTGCTGTCTTTCTGATAGCCTGATCATCTGAGACACGTTTCTAAAGAAGACTCAACAAGGTCTTTTCCATGAAGTGCATCTTTTTTATGTAACAAGTATTTATGACCTCTCCCTGTCAGATCTAAGTTAATGTGGTTATTGTGGGTAACCAGAATAAATTTTCAACAAAAATTGGCATATCAAAGATCAGTGATACCATTAAAAAAAATCTTCAAGGAGGCAGAGCTTGCCCTGCTCTTTGATGGGAGCTGAACAGGGATTTAGAAGCAGCCAGTGGTGGGTTTTACTTGATTTTCCATTTAATCAGCCTGTACTGAAAAAAAAAAAAAAAAAAAAAAAGAAAAGAAAAAATGAAAGAAAAAAATAATAAGATGAGCACAAATAAATCGAAGCCATTAAAGAAGCACCTTGTAGTCTTACCAAGAAATCTGGTTTCTTAATGCTTTTCTCAAAGGGTGATCTAACCCTAAGTGTATACATAATTATCATCTTTCATGTACTTTATGCTGCTACAGACTCTCAAGAAAAGTGTATTTTTTTTTCTGTGTACAGTGCCACCATGAATGAGCTAATCTGCTTGATGTCAGCAGCTATCAGGGCCTCATTCTACGCTGAAAGGGAAACCAAGTTGTTTTCCAAGGTCCTCTTCACTGCCTATTTTACCTGATCAAAGAAAAGTGCCCTTTGGGTCTTGCTTTAACAGTGTGTCCTCTCAGACTCAGTAATCTCCAACTTCAAGGTTTTGTTGCTGCCTAAAGCACTTTTATTGGTACTTAACCTAAACAAGTTTCACATGGGCTGTGTAATTCCTCTGTTACTGGTTATGTACATCAGGTTGCTGATATAAAAGTCTCTGGTTTCAAGTAAAATTGCCAATTCTGGATGAAGTTGAAAGAAGTCAGTGGCACAATTGCTCAAAAATACTAGATAAATTAATTACAAATTAGTACATCTTTAGCATTCAAAATTTTACCTTAGTATCCATGAATATTTAATTGCTTCTTGTGAATAATTATTCAGAAATTAAAGTGATACCTGCACTCTCGACTGGGTGATTTAAAAGTGTGAGAAGAATCCAGTCAAAGCCTTGAGATCTTGACAGAACATTAGAGAATGTTCTGGAGGAACCTGAGAGAAGTGGAGTGACTGCAGGATGTTGGTGGTGCCATCATGCAGTGCAGAGAATTTACATTTTTGAGTCATAACTAATGTCACCAAAGAAAAAAATCCCTTTAATTTCTGTAGTGCTTTATTGTAAAAAAAGGTAAAATGGATTGGAGGGCTCTGTTTAAGGGGGTAATTTGTAATGGTGCTTTACTGGCTATTATGATTACGAGTCTAATTAAAACAAATATGGCACATGCAAATTATTAGTGAGGCTTGAGAATGTCAGATAACTATGCAACTGACTGAAATAAAGGGCACAGGGTAACTCTGCATGCTATAAAGGAGCATGAGGATGGAATTTAGTAGACACCCTTCTGATCTGTATATGTTAAGTTATGGGTAAAGGGCAGTTTTTCTCAGGTAGTTTTATTTTTTATTTTCTGCATATCTTCAATCAGTATTTTGCTGCTGAACTTGGCAAGCACTCTATTTTAGAACGTATTACTGGAGTCATGTAGAAATGGGAAACAGTGTTATCCTTCAAGGTTTGTACTTTCAATATTTTTAAAAATATTTGTTTAACCTGGAGTGTAGTGTTCTTGCAAAGGCTCAAAGGAGAGATATTGATTAATTACAAAGGAGGCTGAGTAGTGCTCCATTCTGCCTTGGAGCAGGAAGCTCTGGAAACCTCTTGAGGAAGTGTTGAGTGTAAGGGGTGTGGAAAAAAGAAAAAAAAGAGAGAAAAAAAAGGAAAGATTTTGTTGTTGCTTGTCTCAGCTGAACTGAACTGAGATTTGTTTTTGTTTTCTGCAGGTCCTCTTGGCATTTGGCTGTACCTGTGGAAAGAACAGTGCAGGCCTTTTAGAGGACTCATGAAAGCTTAATACAAGGAACGCTCTCATTAAACAGAATTCTGAAGAAAGCTCCTCCACTGACATGAGGATGTTTCTCCAGGGCTGTTCATCATGCCCAGAAAACCTGACCTCTGAAGCAGTGCCGTCCTAAACACTTGGGTTCAGCTAACAATTTCAGCCATGGAGTTCCTCAATTCAGGTTGTTTTTTTTTTTACTTGCTGAGGGCCCTTGCTTTTCAATAGAGGAGAAATTGCTCTTTGCTGGGAAATGCACCAGGCTTCGATGTTTGCTTTGTTCTCCCCTGTGCTGCATCTGGGCTGTAATTGCCTACATTCTGTTTTTGTTCAGCCTTTCCATTATTCATTAATACCTTGTTTACTCTGTAATGACTCTTTTAGGGTCCTCTGTGCTTCTGGGATGCATTTGCCAACACAATGACGGTTGTTGACATTTGTAAGAGTGTTCCACATAGATTTTTGTCTTCTTTGGTTGCCTAAGAAGGTTACCTGCTAATTCAGTAAAATAAGAAGATCTTGGATTAAGTCAGGTATGGGAGTGTGAGAAGATATTCTGGGTTACTGGCATGTTACCTTTACTTCACAATTGGTAATTTTACTTTGTGGAAGAACAGGAGTCTTAGAGTAATCAGGGTGATAAATGATGACAAGTGTGTAACTGGAGGACAGTAGTACATCTTATGATGAGGTGCTCTAGTCAATCTGAGGTTTTTAGTTTTTGTTGTCTGTTTTTATTTTGTTTTGTTTTGTTCAAAGAAAAGCCTTAAAAATTCATCCAAAATGAGAAAGAGAAGAAGGGGATATGAATTAGTGATGGGGAATAACTCATGAATTTTTCACAATATTTGTGGAACATTGTTCAAGGAGTTTTTATAAATATTGCAATACTGGTAAAACTTTAGTGGAAAGTAATGGGTTTTCAGAAGGCTATGACATGGAAATATTTCCTCTCAGCCTTCTGTTTGCTGGGTTTTATTTCAACTTTTATCAGTGTCATTCACTTTCATGTATATACTTTTGTTTTATTAAGTTTTCTGGAACCCGTGGTGGTAGAAGTGTATTTGTTTTTACAGTTATCTTCCTTTTTGGGTAAAAAGAGTTCCTGTCATTTTCACCCTCTTAGAATATGGTGAGAACTGTAGGCCACCTAAAGAGAATGCACCTCCCTCCTGTTCAAATGTGTGGTTAATAATCAGGTCACTGCTTTGGAACAGACCAAATACAACCAAAACAATAAACTCAAAATAGCAGTGCTGGATTTTGGACACCTACGAGTGAGGAACAGCTTTGCATTGTTACACAGCTACAGGGACATTATTTTCTCATCTTTCATCTAATTTTCTTCCCATCTGCAGATTAAACATCTGCCAGTTGCTATTTAAATGACATGGGTAATATCCTGACTCTTGAAATCAAAATTCCCATTAATTACTATGGGACCAGGAAATCTGTTGCTCTGTAAATGCATCTCCCCTCTTCCTGTGCTCTCCCCTCCCTACTTTAGCACATTTCCCATTCCACTGTCGCTCCCTTGCAGACAGTTCATCTCCTTTTTGCTTTTGATTGATTGATTTACCTCAATCAATGTTAATTTTACATCCTTCACAAGCTCAGCTGTGCTCCTTATCTACGCTTTTCACTTTCTCAATGCTGTCAGTGCTCTGTGTCTGAGAAAAAGGAAGGAGGGATAAAAGAAAGGCTGAGAGAAGGAAGAGGAGAGGGCACAGTAAAGGCTGTTTCCCTTTCTCTGCTATTTGAACAGTCCTGACTCTGTGTCTGGTTTGGAAAATCAGAGGAGTCTCCTCACCTAAAAAATGCAGATTTTTTCATAATAACAACATATATAGCCTCGCAAGCACATGTGAAAATGCAGAACCTTCAGAAGCAAGGAGTCATTTTGATACTATCAGTCAAAGCCAGCACAAGATAAATTTCTATAATAAATGAACTTTTATAAATAATTCTTGCCTGATGTTATGCTTGATTAGCTCACGACAGTGGAGGGATGCATTCTCAGCCTGAGAGCTGTGATCCTGCAGAGTGCTTCAGCAAGTGGGGAAATACAGTTTGGAACATGGATTTGGAAATTCTCCAGTCATTTAAGTTCTGAAAACCCAACTGACACGGTGTGATATTTCTGGGGGCCTGCATAGATTGATCAGTTAGGGACAGATGAGATCAGTCTTTCCAAATGGATGCCTCAGGAATGTGTGTGATAGAATACTGCTGAGATTTAAGCATCCAGGGATATAATCGCCTAACCAACTTCCAGAAATTTTTCACAGATGGTTTGAAGTCAAGAGGGATTCCTATCTTGTCTCTTTATATTCATGTCTCATTCAGACATCTCTCAGAAGCATTAGGATATTTTAGCAAAAACTGCTGTGTGATTAAAGCCAGTAAGTTTCACTGCTTTCTGTGGCTTTTTTTTTTTTTACTATATGAAATTCAATGAGGCTTTCAACAGACTTACAGCATGCTACCACATCATGTGGGATGCTTCACTTTTAAAACTCGAGGAGGAAGCTTAGTTTAGGTTTTTAAATGGAGATTGTTTCTCTGTGTAAGACTTTCACATGTCAGGTGTGAAAGCAAGGTCAGTTACATCTCATTTTCATAGGTTATTTCTGGCATTACTGACAGAATCTGGTATTTCTAAGACGTCTGGAAAGCAGAGAGTTTTGTGTATTTTGAGTCTTTGTATCCCTAAAGTTACATCTTCTTTACACAGGGTATAGCCTGTGTAAGGCCTCCCTAGTAAGCTTTCATGGGAAGATGCAACCAATTTTATATCCTCAGAAGCAGGAAGAGAAGAGGAATTCCTTGCTGGTTGTATGCCAGCAATTTCAGTTCCTTTGTGTTGGCTGAAAAAAAGGGATGAAGCTGCTGTGGAATTCCAGCTCTAGCATGTAGTAGCATTATTGCTGGTCTATATGCTGCCTGTTGTACAGCCCCACATCAAAAATGTCATCTGATAAAGAGAAATAACTTGTACTACAGAGGCTCTGCACCACTTTTTTTAGTGGAGAAAGTGAAATATTTGCATATATTAGCTGAAGGTTTTATAAATATGTGGGGCAATCTGAATTCATGCATTCAAGTTAAAACAGACAAAATGGAAAAAAACGAATTAGGAAGTCTGGATATGGCAAAAAATAAGGGAGATAAAATAGAAAAATCATATTATTTTTACTCAATAATGTGGGGGGCTTTTGGTGATAAAGTTCGTCTGTTTTCTCCTCTCCATCCCCTTGCCTCTCCTTGAAACTCCAACCAAGGCAGTTAATTTTCCAGGACAGTTTGGGATGTACAGGACAGTGCCAGCATCTAAAGATCAAACGCATGGATTAACATTTGGCTAGACCTTTGAAAACATAAAAAGATGTAGATATTATCTTGTACCTTCTGGTAGCAGCTGCATAAAAGGGGAGGAAGCAGAAGCCGAGCCCCGGAGCTGCTTTGCAAAGGCAGGTGAGCAGAAGAGGTTCAAAACTGGGGCAGAGCCCAGGCTCTCTGGAGGAGGGATCTGGCATTTGAAAAGGACAGGATCAGCCTTGATCAACCTGAGAACTCCTCCTCTTCTACACCCAGGGTGTGCAAGCCACATGCCCCCCTCACTGTGAGGATGGCTTCCCTCCCTGCCAGCCCTCTCCCAACCTTTTTAGCATTACTGGCTCTTCCACTGGTAGGAATCATCCCCTGTGAACCTCATAAAATGTTAAACTGAATGCAACCCGTGAGTGGCAGGTGGCAGACTGTGCTGGGGAAGGGCAGAGCAGGCACAGAGCAGGAGAGATGTTCTCAGAGCTTTCGTGGTTGCTAAGGAAACTGTTCCTTTCCTGTGTGTTCAAAGAGTCGTTCCCAGCTAGACTGGCATCAAGATATTTGCTGGCAGACATGCCATCATTTTCAACTTATCTCTATCTGTGTTTGCTTTCTTATAAGGGCAAAAGAAAAAAGAAAAGGGAGAGAAAGCATACAACACAATTCACTTGGTTTTCTTGGACACGAGTGTTTTTTCATGGGATGTGATCTCAGTGTGGGAGAACTTTGCTGCTGCTTCAGAGGGACCTGTCTGTAGTTGAGAGAGTCTTTATTTGACCTCTGCTTAATCCATCTTCTATGATATATTGCATCCTATTAAGAGATAAATTACCTTAATGCCACATTAAAGTTGAGTCTTAAGCGAGATCCCTCCTTTATGCAAGCATGAAATCTCCCTCTGGGTGCAAGGGAACCAGTCAGCAACTTGCAGTAAAACATGTGCCCATCAATTCATGGCACGCTGGAAAGCTTTCTGGGGGCCCAGACCATAAAAAATAAAGTTTTATGATGGAATTATCAGTATCTCTTGTCAGCCAACAAGGCCACCACCACCACTGCAGAATGAGGACTGTGTTGTTGCAGTGCCTAAACTGATGTCCAGCTTGTGGTGCATTTTCTCTTTTCAGGTCAGCTCACATTTTTCATAGTAGGCTGCCTGGGTGATATTTGCTTTCCTCTTTGTGCTTATTCTTAAAAGGTCTGTTTGCCTTAATATTTGAAACGGAGGTACTAAAATAACTAGGGTTATGTATTTTGTTCTTCCTACTGAAAATACACCTTATAAATGCTGTGATTGGCAGGGTGTAGTAGTTTCCTGAGGATTCTGTGCCTACTGCTGCACCCTCAGGGGTAAATGGCAAAACTCCAGTGCACAATATTTGGCACTCAACTACTTTCAGATATTGCTATTTTTGGCTGGGGTTTTCTCAGGAAGAAACCTCAGCAGGGCCTCTCTGAAAATCTCAACGTATATGAATAGTGTTGAATATTTCTTTCATTATTTGAAGCAATAAAGAAATCAACTTGCTAACACAAATGTGGACCTTTTCCAACAACTCCTGCTTCTTGGCTTCCCTTGGATTAGCTGTCAGAGCTGGGTTTGTGGTTTTAAACCATCCTAAGATGGCTTTCTTTGCTTATACCTGTGTGGTGTGCAGTCATGTCCCTATGAATGCGTAGTTAGTGTCCTGAATGGAACTACAAATGTTAGAAAAACAAGTTTTTAATATGTGTTGCTTACGTAGAAAATTTAGACACTGTCAAGAATTTTTTTAGGTGTGTGCTATTGGCAAGAAAGTGAGTGGTGAAGCCAAACATTTCCTGAAAATGCAAATATGTAGGGTGAAGCTTTCTGGGAAGGCCTTTCAGGGCTGTAGAGAGAAAAAAAACTGGGAAAGTTCAGTTCAGAGATTTGTGTTGTGCCTGGCCCAGTGATTCAGGCTGTCAGCTGAGGTGGGGGAAATTTGTATTCACTGTAGTGTTCTGTCTGATGGCAGCAGCTCCCCAAAATGTGGTCACATCATCACTGAGCTGAAGACACTGCCTCCTCCCGATGGAGCTCTCTGACAGTGAGGGTTTCTGAACAGCCATTAGCTCTGAAATGGTGACTGTTACTATCCTGATGGCTGTGCTAATAATTCTGAGCCACGTTTAATGTGGATTTTGCCCTAAGCACCCCTGGGCCCTGTGGACAGCAGAGTCCATGCTGAAGTCTTTTCAACTCACCATGAAATCAGGGCCACTTCAGCAGAGCAGATTGAAGAGCAGCTCCCAGAAAATCTAGGAAACTTTCCAAATTTAAGAGTATGCAATCCTTTTTTTTCTAATTCTGTGAAAGCAGCGAGTTGAAAACAGATGTTCTACCTTGCTGACTCCAGACATTTTATAGTTCTCTTTTGTCTTAACCGGGAAATCCTCATTTTGTTGTGAGATTTATATGCAAAAGAAAATTCAGAAGGGGAAAAAGATAGGGACTAAAATATTGGTGCTAGGGGGTGGAATTCTCCTTTGTGTTTCTATTTTGGCAGTTTAGTTGCATTTCTTCATGGCTCACAGTTTTGTAAGAAGTCAGGTGTGGGAGCATTTCTCATCTCCTAGGTCTAAATATATGGGCTCTTCATGTCCTGAATGCAAACTTCCTGGGCAGTTGATCTTTTTTGTTGATTTTCTTCCACCCTTTTAATATAAAGAAATCTAGATGCCTGCCTAGGGAGGGACAGAGTGCACAAAATCCATGATATGCTCAAATTATTCTGGGCCTGAACACTGGCAGCACCTGTGGAGCCCTTAACTTTTTGTCTGTGCTTTGTTGAGATCAGGATGCATAACTCAAGTTTAAGACAGTGTCAAACCAGTTATAGACACTGCAATAACTAACCCTGAAGTCCATTTATGGATTTATTGCTAAGACAGTTAGGACTCTTGGAAATGCCACTGCATCTTTCAAATCAATCTAAAATTACATTCCCATGACATTTCATAGATCTGGTAACATTTACAATGTTATAAAGCATGAAGAACTTTACCTTTGCAAGTATAGAATCTTCCAGAATTGTTTTACTGTATTATAGACAGAGAGAAAGAGATTTTCCTTTTTGAAAACAAATAGATTTTGGATCCATGCATTTTCTGACTTTTCTTCTAATGAATCTTCCTAATAATTATTTCAGCTTTGGGGCATTCCATTACGTTTACCAGTAACTTAGAAGTGTCTATTCACAATAAGTAGAGTCTATAATTTGATTTGTCTTCCATATTGAATCCCTCCATATGTTAAATAAATGCTGCACAAATGTGGAATCCAGGGGCATCACCTTCTCCTTTGGCAGAGCAGTTGTCAGACCTCCATCCTTTATCTGACATACAAGAGCACAAGACAGAAGGGGACTTTACTGGAGGCCAGCTGGTGGTCTCAGCCCGAGGGCTGGAGAAATGATCACACCAGCTCACAGCACTGTGTTTGCCAATGTATGGCTGTGGTCACTTCAGCACATACAGAGCCACCCTCCTTCTCATTCTTTGAGCAGTTAAATTCTCCTTAAGGATCTAATATTAATTACTGGAAGGTCGCAGAGATTGCCATCTGCAATTTAGTGTTTCATAAAGGATGCACTTAAAAATCCCAGTCAGGAAGGGTATTTTGGTTTTCATTTCATTTTCCTCCTCCCAACACTGAAACCTCCTTGATGCTGGCATATTTTGATTGACTGCCTGTCTAATGGTTCCTGTCAGTAATTGGGGGGGAACACCACATAATGAAGTGATGCAATTGTAAAGCAATCTGCAAAGCAAACTATGCAGTGAGATGTGTGTGTGAATGATTATGTATTTGCATTATTTTAGAGCTAATGCTTTACCTGCTGCCTTGTTTTCTCAGTACCTGAGTGTTCCATGGCTTAGTTAATAATACAAGAAGAAAAATCCTGTCAATATGCAGAATTGTAGCATTTGAACTCAGAAGGACTAATGAACTGCCAAGCCAAACATACTATTGCAGATGGATTGACAGTGTGCAATTATTTTACACATTTTTGGGTGGAGATCTCTAACCAGTAGAAGCTGTATAAAAGCTCTAAACTCTATTTGCATGTTCACATTTGGTTATGTAAGTAAATAGACATTGTTATCTTTTAATTCAAAAGCAGCAATTTCTCATGTTTGCTCTCCTTTCCTCTGTTTAGTCACTTACTTGACTTTATTTAAAACATAGATTTTTGAAATCCCAGCAGGAGACACTGTTGTTGTTGTAAGTGCATAATAAAAAGAGACTCCTCTTTTTGAAGCAAAGAATTGGCAGTCAGAAGCAGAGGTGAAGGAGTCCACCATGCCTCAATGAAATTTCCTTTTCTTTTTAACACAATGGATTTAAAACTAATCAATTTTTGTAACTTCAGTGAAAATTTGGAGAGCTGGAGAACATGATTTTAATTTTTTTCCTATTTCACACAAAATAGAGAGCATGTTTAGGGGAGCATCAGCAAGGAGGTGACAAACCATCTGGATTTTAGGGTCAAGAATTACTTCTGCAGTTTACACACCAGAGACAGCAGCTTCACTGTGTCTTGAATCCCAACAAGAATGGAGCAAGCATTAAAGGGAATTCTCATAGAAAGACTGTGAAGAAAGGAAAGAGAAGGTTTTGTGTTAAGCAGAAAATAAGACCAGACTGGAGGAATTTACAGAGTAGGAGAGAACTGAGATGTATCCTTGTGTGTGGGGGACAAAATCCAGCTGCAGATCCAGAGGATGGCAGCTGGTTGTCCTTATGGCAATAGCACAACTGACAAAACCTGTGGAGGAACTGGAGAATTAAAAGAAATAGGTATAACTCAAGGTGACAATATTGTGACCATGTTCTTTCCCTTTTCTTGCCCCAGGACATGCCAGCACTTGCCTCAAATCCAGATTTATTTGGTAAAATGTAGGATTTTCAGGAATTCAGCAGCTCTCTTGGCACCACCCACATCCTGAACTCCTGAGCAGTGGTATTCTGGAGATCAGCTCTGCAGTTCATTGCCTGAGCCCTGCACAGCTGCACGTCAGACACACTGTGCAGACAGCTTGTGTGTGAGTAGTAAATCTGATGCATTCTCCAAGGAATTGCTCCACTGCCATATGTTCACACCTATTTTAAAAAAAAAAAAAAAAAAAAAAAAAAAACGAAAAAGGAAGAAAAGAATAACCCATGGATTGAGAGTCATTCATGAGAGATCCCAGTGCAGAGGAGAGACTTAGTAATGGATTTGTTAGCCAGAGTCTGAAGGAGAGGGCAATATATGAAGAAAAGTAGTCAGAGTTCAACTGGTCTGTTTCACTTTGCTTTCAGTAGTTATTGATGGGAAAGGACAGGGGGACAGTGATGATGAATTTGTTTGGGGAAGTTTTTTTGGTGTTATTGTTTTTGTTGGGTTTTTTGGTTGCTTTTTAAATCTCTATCTATCTATCTATCTATCTATCTCTATATCTATCTCTATCTCTATATCTATAATCTATATCTATATCTATATCTGTATCTATATCTATATCTATATCTATATCTATAATCTATATCTATAGCTATATCTATATCTATCTTTATCTATATCTATATCTACATCTATCTATATCATCTATATCATCTATATATCATCTACATAGGTACATCTTTATTAAGATAAATGCAATAAGTAGGTTTTCTGTGTTGAGTGAACACTACAATGCAGCATTAAAAAATCCAGTCTTGGTTTGGTAGAAAGGGCAGATTTGGAGAAATGGAGGTAGAGGAAGAGTGCAGGGATTAGGTTATAAAGGATGGGGAAGAGGCTTGGCAGTGGGGACCCCAAATGTGGAGAAACCCCCATGTGGAACAGTGGAAGCATGAGAATGACATGAGGAAAAGGTGAGAAATCAAAGAATGTAGCAATTTGAAATACATTATTATTTCCTTCTCTGTAATGCTTAGACCTGGACTGATAATTAGCAGATTCTAAAGATTTCAATTATTCTTACAATTCTTTCTTGGTTTTAAATTTATTTATGTGCATTACCACTGCTCCCTTGTTCAGTCCTAATTCCTAAAATCAGTCCTAATTTTTCTTCAGGGAGCTTGAATGCAAATTTTCTCTATAACTCTCCTTCCAGGATGTGAGATTTGGTTTGCTTTACTACTCCTACCAAAAGAAATGGTCCCTGGATGTTCCTATAATGCAAAGGTGTTAAACTCTCAATTTGGGGAGAAAAGTAGGAACTTTTTGATATGGGAGGTTGACTCTGGTTAGGCTGTGCCAGGACCAAAGCTTTCCTTGTCCTGTCTCGAATCAATTTTTCAAATTAAGGTAATTCAAAATTTTGCAGAAGGTTGCCAGGACCAGATTGTCCCGTCAGTAAATTACTGCTTTGCCTGTCATAGGCTCTAGTGTGAGAGAAAATATATCTGCCAATAAACCTGTTTGGATTTAAACAAACCAGCATGCTTACATACTTTTTTAGATTTGCTTTTCCTTTGTCTGGATCTAAATCTCTGAGGAAATACAGCTTCTGCTCTGATGTCAATCAGTCCTCAGTGTCTGATTTTTCAAACCACTTCTTGGGCTCTCCAGTCATGGGGCAGCTTCTCCCCATTTATTCCAGTGCTCTTCTTTATACTGCAATTCAGAAACTTCTGTGCTACAACACAGGGCCAATACTTTCCAACCCATTTGCTGCAGAATTGAAGAAAAACCATTCTCTTTTTTAATTCCGCTTCTTAAATACTTGAAGATTTTATCATATCTTTACACCCCTCTCAATCTTGGAAGTTTTTTCAGATTGAAATTCTTCTTGTCAACCTTTGCTTAAAAATAGGGCTTCCTGTAAATGCTGCAGGCAGAAAAATCTCTTTGGTTTTGCCCAGAATTGGAACTGCAGAACTCATCTGCCATGGCTGCTGATAAAAGTTTCTGTGCTGGAGTTCTGCACTTCTGCAACTACAATGTTCAATTCAATTCAGAGAGTTAGTTTGGATATAAATAAATCACAATTACAGCTTCAATGCTGCATCTTTTCAATTGGAAAAGTTCTAGTGGTCTCATCTGGTTGATGGAAACATATTGGATTACGAGGCAATTCTCCCACTTTCCTGGAAACATGTCCTCGATTAAATAATGAATTGTTTTATCAAATGTTTTCAGCCTAATAGCTTTGACATTCCTTGTACCCACTTCAAAAACCTTTTAAAAAATGAACTCCTAGATCGAAATTGCTTTGTGGTCTTCAAATAAATTATATTTTGATGATGATATGCACCTGGTGGGTCTCTATGACCCATGTGCAGAAGAGATGAGGAATAAAGGGATTTTAAAGAGCAAACAAATTCAGGATGGAGCTTTAATGTTCGTCTATAACTCATACTAATAATTGAATTTAATGGACATGACATACTTGTGTTATAAAGAACTGTGAAGTACTAACCAATCAGTAGAAATTCCTGGAATCAGTGCCAAGGCTGGGTGTAGAGGAAACTGTTTGTTCTAGCTAGCAGAATTGGACTGTAACTTGTCTTTAATGGTTAAACATGCTCATGGATGATGCTTTTTTACCCTTTAAGAAATTGTAGTGTCCTTGTGTTCTGCAGAAACTTTCCCTCTGATTCAAAATATAAAGTAAAACCTAGAATCCAACCATTTAAAATAGATAATTGTATTCTGAAATGCAAGTATTGAGAAAGACACCAATACTAAAACCATGTTCTGAATAATAATACTGAAAGAAGGTAAATATCTTTACCACAGTATGTGCCCACAACTTCAGATTGAACTCTCCAGCAATAACTCCATTGGCATTCTTCAAAAGTTCAGCTTTTAAATGCATTTTTTGTATGGGGAAATTAAAGGACTTCTTTCAAACCCCTTCTGAAGTTGACTGTATTACAGTATATCTTCGTTTAATGGAAAATTAAATTGAAATTCAAGAAAATCCCCAGTCCTCATGAAACAAAGTCCAAGGTTTGTTTATTTCTCAGTGCATTTCCAGTTATTTGTCATCTGGAAATCAATGGGAAAGAGGATGTCAAATGAAAGGACACATTTCCTTTTATGACAAATCCATCTGATGAAGATCAAGAAAGGCCATCTGCCATTTCAGCTTTCAGAAATGGGATTTCTGTCAATCATCAGTGCAAAAGATGGGTACTCTCCCTTGCTTTAAAATATGATTTTTATGTTTCTTGTGTTGGGGTAAAGAGGGTGCACTGAGGATAGACAAGTTTGATTTGATCTTTAATAAAATGGCAAGAAACAGTATGAAACAGGCTTTTTCCTACCATATTTTGCACTGCTGATTTGTCAGAGTGGTATTGATACTGTTTCTTTCATCACTTCAGAGGAGGAGGAGGAGGAACATTTCCTGAAGAATTGGTGCAGCTGATCAGCTGTGTGTCCTGTCAAGCTTGATATTGATTTGGGATCATGCACTGCTGGCTGTTGGGCTCTCCTCTGGAAGGAAGAAGAGTGTAATACTTTGTGTCTGGGATAAATTTTAAAATTTTGTTTAGTATCTGTGCTCAAATTCACAGAGAAATAAGTGTTTCTTTTTCCCCTTCATGCATCACGTTTTATTCTGGTAAATATAACATGGAGTGAGTTTCTAAAGGCGAGTGAAGAAAATACAAAGAAGCAACATAAGAAATTTCTCTTTCCTGATTTAATTTCTTTTTTTCTCATGTCCACCTGTGGGGAAAATATGTTAACATCTTTTAATTAACTCTGAAACACACTAGTGCCAAAGTAATTAAATATACTACTGACCACTCATTTTTCCCACTGTCCACAGTCATGAAATGAGGAACAAACTTGTGGCTTAGGAAAAATAAAAATCTAGGTCAGATCGTTTCACAGTGTTTCATATATACACATATTCATAAAATATATAAAGCTATAGAAATTATTTCTATAATTTCATGATACCATTTAGAGTTATTAAAAATGTATGACTACCTTAGTGTAAAACTGTTATTCAATATTTAGGAATTTTTAAAAAATCATTGACGTACATAATGAGTTTTAACATAATGTGAAGAAGTTTAGTTGCCTAGATCTATGGTAAAGTTTTAAGAACAGTAGGGATTATAATTTGAAGGCTTTATTTTCAGGAAGGGCGTGTAGTTCAGATGCCTCGAAAGGGAAGCTTGATGATGTTTAATGTTCTAATGTTCTGATTGTCACAATTTCCCTATAAATCACATAACCATGGTGAACCCACCTGGATTGCCCACAAACAGAACTAAGGTTTGAAGCTGAAATGTTGTGAAATTTAAGTCTGGACTCCTGGAAGCTCCTAAAGAGACTTCCTCAGCTGTCCAGGGATTTCCATCTGGAACAGAAAGCCTCTTTGGAGCAGCTTCCTGCCTGTCTTAGTGGAGTGGTGGGGCAGAGAAAAACCAGTTTCCATAAGGAGAAACTTAGGACAACCTGGTGAATACCTCGTGTGCCCACACAAGAGACAATTAGGGAAGAGCTGATCAGTGAAAGGACAGATGGTGACACAGATTTCCACAGGAAGCTGAAGGAAAAGGCACGAGGAATGCCAAGCCTGTGCCAGGAAATTAAATATACCTTGGCAAATCTGTTTCTAAGGGGAAAAGTTGTGGAATTGCTCACATCATGGCTAGGAAATTGTTTTAGTCTCCAAAGCAGGCAGTATTTCCTTTGTGCTTTCCTGTAGTTTTCAGCCCTAAACTGGTCTTATGGTATTGTTTAATTGAATTTTTGTCGTTCCTGTAACTGTAAAGGGGAAGAGAGGGAAAATGGGTGATTTACATGACACTTTAATTATAGATGTCAGTGGACTTTCTGGAATTCAGACCTTTTATATATTTTTTAACATCATGAAGGTAGGTGATGTCATTAAGTAATGCTCATTATGTTGTCATTGTCTTATGGACTTCAATGCATCTATTTGGACTGTCAAATTTGAGTGATCCATTTCAGTAATGTAATTCTGTAATAGCCTTAAACCAGCAATTGCTTCTGTTGCAAATCATGGAGTCTTTGGAAATTGTTAATTTATAATTTCACTCATTCAGCTCTCTATTGTCTTTTTTTCTACAGGCTGGAGATACTCAAATATAGAAGAGAATACATTTCTTATTTTAGAGCTTTATCCTGAATTTCAGACAGTATTTGGCACTTTGAGACACTTATTTCTGGAAAATATCCTTAAACACACATCTGTTCTTCTAAAATTATGTTTTACATAGGCATAGCAACAGCATCAGGTAAAGATAAAATTCCTTTATTGCCTTCACAAAAGAAACATAGTTACCTTGCTAGTCTTAATTAAAGCAAAGGAGAATTAATGATATAACTACCTCTTTCCTTAGGAGTTAATTTTCACACCTTTCCAATAGTGTAATTAAATACTTGTTTTTTTAAATTCATGATTTAAAAGTAAAATCATCAGATTGGTTTCCTAATAATCTGTTATTCCCTGAGTCTCAGGGAACTCATTTATTTATCACATTTATTTATCACATTTATTTTAGTATTTATTACACAATTCTTGCAGCTTTGATTTCACTGAATGAAATGCTTTCAGTGATTTGACACTCCTAAATTGTAAAGATGAAAAAGCTGAGTAATAAAAATTATTATAGCTTTTTACTAATAAAATATGCACACTCCATCTTTTCACTTTATGGACTGCATGGTATCTCTGTATCTATCTATCTATCTTTTATATATATATTACATGCTTATGTATGTATATAAATAAATATAAAATGAATGTAATTTCCCCAGAAAAATTGATTGTATCTTGTCCCCAAAAGACTGAAAAATGAGTAAACTACCCTTAACTCAAAGGGATTAGGGTTTCTTTTCTTACTCTTTTTTGGCAAATTGGAGATTAACATACTTAGAATGAATGCTTTTTTTCCCTGTATTTTTTTAGATTCTCTTGGTTCTTAGCAAGTTGGAGTAAAGTCAGAATAAGCCATACTTTCTAAAATTGAGAAGATAATTTTTAAAAGAGTAAACTAAGATTTTTCTGCTCCCTTGCTTCTCACATTTGATTATTTTAAAGTCTATACTCTATAAAACAGTTACAAACTGCTGCTGGTCTGTTCAATATCTATAAGTAGCTGTCAGCACTTGTTCATAAAACCTGAATTTGTGGTGGCAGTTTTTGATTAGATTCCATGCATGCTGTTGAAGTAAATTTCAGTGTGTAATTTCAAAGTTAGATCAACACTCAGCCCTTTGGGGAATCCCTCTCACAGCAGAGATCATCAGCTTTCATCAGCTCACTAGGAAAATATAACTGCTAGAATCAAATTTCTACTGAGACTGTGATCCTTACGGAATCTGGAATTCATTCCCATGAATATCACCTACTTAAAATTTAGTATTTGCCAGTTTTGTCTCTTGTAGAGTAAGAAATGCATTTGTAAGATGTTCCTATGAAATGAACAAGCACATGTAAGAAAACAACTGACAGTAATGTGTTCATTTGTGCAAAGGTTAAAGAAATTGTAAGTTAATCACCCAGCCTTTCCTTTTTACTAAATATTAATTATGCTTAATTTTTTTTTTTAGAATAAAGCATCCTATCTGCTCTGGGTAATATTGTATCTTAAATGGATTCTCAAAGTCTGGGCCAGAAGAGATAATTAACTCATACTATTAGCATATTAACATTAACTCATACATATTAATTCTTCTTTACTTTTGTGTGTTTTTCTGCATCTCTTGTTCTTCTCTAAGTTGGACAAAGAAAATTGAAAATCTGGGTAAAGTGAGCCTTTCAGAGACATTAAATTTTGAGCTGGGAACATCTGGAGGAGAACACTTTCTGACTCCAGCTTGGAGCTGAACACCAGTTCCTGAAAAATGTTTCTAGGAGGCCACACATTGTAAGATTTTCTAAATGGCATTATTCCGTTGTCACTTTCTTGAGGCTCTTGCAGCCTTTTCTGCTACATTTACAGGGACTGGTATCCAACTAGGAATCCAACTGCTATTCTCCCTAGGTACTTTCTCTTTTGGAAAGCTGGCACAGAGCTTAACATTCCAGATTTTCCCCAGGAAACCAAGATTTCAGTAACAATTCATCTGACAAAGCTTTTCCCAGCACAGGATTAAAACTTCGGGTGGTTTGTTATGTAATATCTAAGGAGAGCTCATGGATTAATAATGATCCTGTATTCAAGACTATATCAGTCATTTTGGTAAAGAAATGGGGTGTGGCATTATATCTATTGCTGCCTGGATATTGTGGTGTGATCTCCTGGTTCTTGTAGCCACGAAGGTTTTTGAAATGAAAGATTTATTTTTCTGGTCTGGTCTGAAATTCTTAAGGTGTATACCCCAGTGCCTCAAAACCCAATACTACCAACCAACCAACCAACCAACCAACCGACCAATCGACCAACCTCCAACAAACCCCACCACCCCTCCAAAAAAAACCCCAAATCCCAAAAAACAAGCAAGAGAGAGACAAAGAAAGAGAGAGAGTGAAAAAGAAGGAGAGAACGAAAGAACGAAAGGAAGAAAGGAAGAAAGGAAGAAAGAAAGGAAGAAAGGAAGAAAGGAAGAAAGGAAGAAAGGAAGAAAGGAAGAAAGGAAGAAAGGAAGAAAGGAAGAAAGAAAGAAAGAAAGAAAGAAAGAAAGAAAGAAAGAAAGAAAGAAAGAAAGAAAGAAAGAAAGAAAGAAAGAAAGAAAGAAAGAAAGAAAGAAAGAAAGAAAGAAAGAAAGAAAGAAAGAAAGAAAGAAAGAAAGAAAGAAAGAAAGAAAGAAAGAAAGAAAGAAAGGAGTTCCCAACCCTCCATAGAAAAATCCCCAAACAAAACCTAAGCTAAAATCACTTCCTGTGTGTGGTACTCTTTCTCTGTGAGCAATGAAATATCAAGGAGTGTGATCCTGCAATGCAAACCGCATATTTGCACTTGATGTCTGACTCAGGAACTTCAACCATCAGCACAGCATCTGAGACCTGACTTGAAAGACATCCAAGCTATAATTTCCTGTACTAGAAAATTAGATATGCCACCTGTACATGGCTATTCAAACACTTTAATAGGTTTACCAAGATGTTATTTAAACTCTGAAGATATTCTTTATGTATCTTGATGTGAAGTTCATCACCTTTCAAGCAATATGTACCTTCTGTATGATTTATATCAGTATTCTGGTACCTTTGTCAGATTAATGTTTCACCTTCCTCTTTTTTTCCATCATATCAAGTAGCTATAGAGTCAAAAAGAATCCTATCCATTACAGTGTTTATGTAAGAGAACATTTGTTTGTTTTCCTGAAAAGCAAATAAATTAATATGCAGATTTTTTAAAAATTCCAAGGTGAACTGCAAGCAAGCTAGATACAAAATACCGAAAGTATCTTCTTGTAAAAAAAACCCCAACATGCAGCCTTGCTGGGAGAAAGAAAGATTCAGTTTCAGGAAGGAAACCTTATGGTAAAATTTATTTATTTTAGCAGGTGTCACCCTGGATCTCTCTGAAACATGGTGGTGAATATGTAGAAACTAATTTACACATTGTAAATGAGACTGAAGGAAGCACTTTACCATAAAGGTAACCATAATTCCCTACAGCTGCTCAAGAACAAACCTCACAGATTCTTTCTATAGATTCTTAATCTTTCTGCTGCTCAGAAAATCACAAATTTCAGCTTGATACACTTTTCTTCTTAAAATAAAATTACAGAAAATTGACATTATCTCAGACTGCAATTTAACAATTGCCATAATAAATATCCAATTTTGGTTGCCAGAGGGTGTTTACTGATCTCATGAAACACTCCAGTCTGCTCTTTTTTTGTACATCTTCAATGCTCAAAATACCCTTGAATGATAGTATTGAAGGACACCCCGTTGTTAATGAGCTTTCAGTTAAGAATAAATTTGCAGATTTAACTGAAAACTTGTTAGATTGTAAGGAAAGAGTAAATGTGTTACCAAAGGAAGCAAAAGTGCAAACCCTCCCACCCCCTGCAAGGAGCCCCAACACGCCAGGTGTCCGATAGAGTGAGCAAATTGACCATTAAACAGTTGCCCCAATTATTCCTCTATGGCTCCAATAACCACAGAAAAATTATTAACCTCCACTGATTTTTCAAGAAGTGCACATAGTTCTAATTAAACAAATATTTCACTTTCCAAGTGCTTGTCAAGAGAAGACACAGTTCACAGCAATCATTGGGTTTAATTGTTTCATCCATGATTCCTGCTCTCTGCAGCAGTAACAATTAGATAATTTCTGTTTTGTACACTTTTTTTGTACACTGTTTTCTGAAGCATAAAAAACTGACACCCTAACTGTGCAGAATGGTGTTGAGCAGGAGAAGATTCTCTTTGTCCAGATTCTCTAAAATAGTTTTCCATGTATGCCAATTTTCTTTAAAGCTATTTTAGAAGTCCTTGAAAGTCAGGGAAACTTCTTGCTTTCTTCCCAAAGTGATTTTCTTAAACATTTGCATTCTCTGAATAATACTTGAAACCTTAGGGAAAACTTTACTTAAATACTTACAATAATTCAACTTTGAGCAGGATCGGACTTGTTTTCTATTAGTATTTCTTCTGTTCCAAAGTGTTATTTCTCTCTCCTTTCTTCGCCCCCCCCCCCCAGTTTATTTATGATAAAAAGGATCACATTGTTAACACACGTCTATCCTTAGTGTATTCTGAGAGCTGTTTAAACCTGTATAAATCTGCTTGGTTTGAAGAACTGAATTAAATTGATTTAAATACAGGCTATGGTAAGACACTACATTGCATTGGTGCTCTTTCAGGAATCTTGAAAAGCAATTTAATAAACCCCAGATGTGTGCTAATGAGAAATTTAGGGTAAAGGAAAGAAGGAATTCCATGAAAGGGTTACTTAGAACCTGGCAGCTCACACTGTATACTGATAATTATCTCAGAAAGGTTTGAATGACCTTGACTGTTTGTTAGCAGGAAGAATAAACACACAGTATTCTGTTATATTGTACTGCTCCTGGTTAAAAATACCACTTAGTGTCAAATTTCAAGAATATAAACTTGGTAATGGGATAATGCTTGCTGAGAAAGGTTTTGCCAACTGCTTTCACTAGTTAATAAGAATTAAATTTTAATGTGCTAATTAATGTGGCAAAGAGCAACTTAGCAAGTAAATAGCCAAAGTAGAGAAAAAGCAGAGTTTTTTTGGTGTGGAGGATCTCTTATGTTATGTTTCTGAATACCAGCCCTAACATTTCTGCTGGCTGGCTTAGCAAAACAACATTAATACATGAATAAACAAAAGAAACTTAGAATGAATCCAAGATTGTTTTCTTACGATTTTTGCATGGCCTATTTTTGTTTATCCTCACTGTGCTAAATGCACCTGTTTGCTTTTTATTTTGGGAAAACTGTACCATTCCATAAAAATTCTGATTTACAATATATACAGGAGGCTGTGTTTGTCCAATAATATCTTTGACTAAATATGTTCCTCCCCAGGGAGAAGTCTTGGTAGACACTGATTTTCACCCTGGTTATGTCTGAGAAGAGATTCTGCAAGAGGAAAATGTTCAACATTGGTTAACCATAGTCAGAGCTTCCTCATAGTAAGTAAAGAACAAGTACAGAAACACTGCTGCAACAAAGCCTACAGTTAAATTTGAGCAGAATTTCATCACTTCTAGGTCTTATCTGTTACGAATATTTTGTAACTTTCTTTGACAATTCAGTAAACTTAGGAAAAAAAAAAACCCAAAAGCTTTAAGCTTTCAGTCAGCAAAATCTCCCTTTGATTATTTATATTGAAGAAAGCTCTCTGAATCTTAAAAATTGCCTTATGATGGCTACGTCTCGAAAAAAAAGAAAAATACATGTGTAGGAGGCACAGAGGTGCAATAGCTTACACACCTAATGTTGTGCTGTCAAGTGAATATTATCAAGAACAACCCTTCAGCCATTTAGAGGGTGGAGGAAATGCTTCAAAGGCAGGGTAATGGCTGTCAGGCTGGGTGCAATATTAGTCAGAATATGAAACTGCAGCAGCATTCACAGTGTTACTTACCAGCATGGAAGCAGGGCAAGTTCCCCTCAGTGTTCTGGGGAGTGAATTATGTCCCTTTTCCATCTCCCTGCTCCCACTGTCCCCAGCTCCTGAAGATGACAACGTGTGTGCCTATGAAAAACCTACAATCCAGGTTCAAAATTCATCCCACGTATATTTGAGAGGATATGAATTTGATGAAGTGCTGCAAGAAGTGGTTAGATTTTTGTTTATCCTGATTTCTCTTTCCTTTTGTCACCACTTTAGCAGCTTTACCTGTGCCAGGGCTGCACATTTTGGTAGATTGATTATCTCCACGGCACAGCAGCACATCTGTTCAATCCCTTTCTCTTAATTTCAGCTCACATGAGCAAGAAGAGCACTTTAATTCCAGCAAAAATCTAGTTTTAATTGTTGTGGCAAAGTTTGTTTTTTATCCCGTCTTATGATCCTCCTCATGCTCTATTCTTGCTCTCACATGTGAAGATTTATGAGGGGCTTTGGTGTCTGCCTGGGTCCACCACGCTCCATCACCTGTTGAAGGCAGTGCTGTCTGATAGGGCATGATGTATGTTTGTATTGAAAACCCAGCAGCTGCACTCAGACAGATAAAAAAGGTACAGAAGAGGAAGTTTCAGCTAAGAATCAATATGGAAATGCAAGGAGAAAGGAAAAAAAAATCTCATTCCTGCTTTTGTGTCCTTAATAGTTGCCTTGCTTTGTCCTTTCTTTAACTCCTGAGAAGCTCTGTTGTGAGGTTAGCATATCCCTGACTTTATTGATTCTGTGAGAATCTTGAATATTTCCCTCCTCCTTTACCCACTGTGTTTGGGAAATCTTGTTCAACTGCTTGGTGTAGAAAGAAGCTGTTTTTATCCACCAGTAGGTGATTTTCCAAACTGTATTCAAGAATTTTCTTGCAGTAAGTTTCATTTTTTATGGGTCAGTTTTGAGGTGACAAAATCAATGATAAATAAGTTAAAAATAAAATGTTTCTGCAGCTGAGCCCTGGTTACTCAGCAGATTATGTCAGGTATGAGGGAGGTATGACCTGGATGCAGGAGGGCTTGAGTACAAGCCTCACTAACCAGATTTGAGAGAAACATTGGTATTAATAATTTATAATACTGTTAATAAGTGCTGATTTATTTTCCTATTTTTGTAGACTTAGTCATAGACTGAAAACTCATGGTGTGCAAGAGGTCTGTAAAACATGGTATTAAGAAATTCTTAAGAGAGCTGTGTCAACCAATTTTTATTCCGTTCAAGGACAAGAACTGGTAAATATCTGCAAAGAGACAGATGGAGACCCACAGAAAATGAATGAGACAGCATTAGTGAGAATTAGAGATGATGGTCTTAAAAACTTCATCCCTCTCTGCTTAAACACACTTAAAAAAAAGGAGAGTTTTAATCTAAAGGAGCTTGATTTTTCTGGAGTACATGACAAAATACTTGAGAGGAAGAATAAGAGATTTTAGAACAAGCTGTCTCACTTGGGCATTTAAATCTGTTATCAAGAGTAGGTTGCAGGCCACAATCAATATCTCAGGAGAAAATAAGCAGTAAAGAGCCTTGAATATCAGAGCAGGTAAAAATATATTAATTTAGACGTGGAGAGCAGGTTCACTGGTAGAAACTGAACTGAGAAATAAAACTGAAATTCCAAACAGCAGTAGAGAATATTCAATCAACTTAAAAGCAAAAGGAAATGAGATGGTAATTGAAACGGCACAGGAATTATCTGCTTGATAGAGTATATTTGGATTTCCAAAAAGACTTTACACAGAGCCCCTGATCAAAGACTTTAGGAAAACTAAGAAGCCTCAGTGCAAAAAAGAAGGTCCATGAATAGATGGGTAAATGCTAAAACGGTAAGAAACAAAGTGCAGGGAGGAATAACCAGTTCTTTCAGCAGAGAGAGGTCATCTGAGTTCTGCAGAGCCCTGCACTGGAAGATTTTAATACTTTTAATAAATTACCTGCAAAAGGAGAGGAGCAGTGAAGAAACCAAATTTTGTGATGGTATTAAGTTAGCTGTAAATGTGAAGACAGGGCTGAGCATGGAACATTATAGGAAAACCTTATAAAACAGTGTGACTGGTAATAAAGTGTCTGGTAAATCCATGCACATAAATATAAAGCACTGTGAATGGTGACAAAGACACCTAATTTCACATACAAAAACAGAGTTGTTACTGCTTGGTAGCAATATTTTGGGATTATGATAGATAGCCCCATGAATGCTAAAGCAATGATGAGGGGAAAAACAAATCTAAGAGTTATTAGGAGAGGAGTAGAGAACAAACCAGCATCACTGGGCATTACAGAAATGGGATGGGCTTACAAATCCGATACACACTGACCTGGAGCACATAGAGGAACCTGGAAAGTTTTTTATAGCTGGTGACCAGAATGATTAAATGTTCATTTCCAGGCAGTGGCTGAATTAGCCTAGGGCTCTCCAATCTGAAAAATTACCAAATGCAGAGAGATTTGTCCAGGCCATAAAAGTTTGTGTGGCAATGAGAAAGCTGTGTATGATTTGACCATTTTGTCCACTCCAAGTGCCATCTGACCCAGTGTGCTCCCAACAGGAGCCAGTAGGAGAAAATTAGGGAAGGCCATAAGAATAAGCCAAACATAATGAAGTTAATTTTGCAGTCTCCAGATCTGTGGCTGCAAATCTGGAGCCAGAGATGACATCTGTGCAGTTCAAAGCATTGTAGGAGAGAGGCAAAGGTAGAAGGAAGTGAGGAAAAATCCACTTTGTTACTTAAATAATTTTAAAGAATGTGATGAACAAATCCCTTTGTTTCCATAGATTCCACTTTTTTCTTTTTTTAAATTTATGGAAATGTTCATAATTTAGCAAAATTAAAATACTGAAGCATGTATAATTTGGTTCAGAGTAATGAGAACTTTTTACTGCATAGACCAGAGAAGAATTCACTCCATGGCAGGAATGTGAAGGAGGAAAAAGTGGGGCACAACTTTGGCTGAGTTTGGGGATACCCTTCAGAGCCTTCAAATTGTTTGGTTCTTTTGGGGCACGTGTGAAGGTTGTTTTCAGCAAAATCACCTTTTCTATAGAATGACAATCTTTTGTTTTAATGGGATAAATTTCTGCAGCCAATACCACAGACCTTTCCTCCTTTCTGGCCCTCACTTTGACTCAGACTTAATCAAGATGCCCTTCGGTGAATATTGGTTTACTACATCAGCAAACACAACAAATACAAAAAATCATGAATATATTGAGTGACCCCTACAATTTATGTTTTAATGATGTTATGAATGATGTTCTGAGGAAATCAGTGTTCTGAATTGCCAAGTAAAATGCCAAAACCTGAGTAGGCACTGCTAAATTTATCTTCAGAAAACTAAAAAACTCACCACGGCTTTTCCACAGAGACCTTACCTGTGTTTCTTTTCACAAGGAAAATATGCATATTTAATTTATTAGAATTTTATTATGAACCTAAAGTGTGTCTGCAAGCTGAATGGCTCCAGTTAGACATCCACAATCCATATAAGTTACCACATATCTCCATTCTACATAGAAGCACAAATCTCATAGCCCCAAATGCTTCAATTTTAGAAATGCATCCCTTTATTATTATTTTGAGCAAATAAAACTTCATTTCAAATGGTTGAACCTACATGTACTGTAAAAATATGAGGTAAGATCTTGTATATTTGTAATTTTAGTGGTTTTGGTTTGCTAATTTGAGTTTCCTGGCCAACACACCAATTATGTAGTGGGTTTAGTGCTGGCCAAATGTCAGTGCACCTTGCAGAAGTTAAGTACTCATTTCCTGCTGTGAGATATGGATTAGGAGGAAGAGGGCAAAACAGGCTCAAAACTTTAAAGGTTATAAAGAAAAACCTTATTAACCAAATTAAAAGGAAATTTATAAGAAAATCAGAATAAACTTTCAGAACACTTCTCCACACCCTCTTTTCCTTCCCACTGACAATGTAAAGAGACAAAACCTGGAACTTCCAGTCAGTTTACCACCTCTAAAATAATCTTTCTTCAGTTCACTTAGGGAGAGGAGTCTCTCTTGCCATGGCATGGAGACTTCTTCTCAAGAGACAGCTCTCTCATGGCTTTTCATTTCCACGAGTAGAAGCCGCCCGGGAATTTGCAATCGTGAAGTCCCTCCCATCTTTTGAGCATTCCCACAGCTGCGTTCATGGGCCATGTCAAACTTATGGGGTACTTTAGGTATTTTAGGGATGAGCTGTTCTAGCATAAAAACAAAAAGTTATTTTTATCCGTCTCTGGGAACGGAGGTTTTCTTCTTTTATTCCTGGGGTGAAGTTTCTCATTTCTCTCTGTTCAAGTTTCTCATTGGATCACAGCAACATCTATTTGTTTCAATACTGATGCCTTGGCTCACAGTTGTGCTACAACACTACATCCCCCCAAAGCCTTTCCATGAGTTCCAGGGAAAAAAAAAGTCTCATGTAACAAATATATCTTCAAAAAACCTGTAAAAATAACAAAGGAAGGAAGGTATCCAGGAAGAATTCCAGGAAGGAAGAAAAAGAGAATCACATTCTACTGCAGAGTATCACTGCAAGGAGTTCTTTTAAAATAGATATTCTATGACAAAAATGAGATTAAATGTGACAACACTGTATATAGAAACCATTTATTGGTAACAGAAATATAAAAAGAGGGACTTCCTGTACTGCAAAGGACTTGAAGAGAGAAAAATGGGGAAAGAAATTGTAATGGGGGGAGGGGGTGGGGAGGAGAGAAAGGGAGAGAAGAAGAAAGAAAGAAAGAAAGAAAGAAAGAAAGAAAGAAAGAAAGAAAGAAAGAAAGAAAGAAAGAAAGAAAGAAAGAAAGAAAGAAAGAAAGAAAGAAAGAAAGAAAGAAAGAAAGAAGAAAGAAAGAAAGAAAGAAAGAAAGAAAGAAAGAAAGAAAGAGAAAGAAAGAAAGAAAGAAAGAAAGAAAGAAAGAAAGAAAGAAAGAAAGAAAGAAAGAAAGAAAGAAAGAAAAGAAAGAAAGAAAGAAAGAAAGAAAGAAAGAAAGAAGAAAGAAAGAAAGAAAGAAAGAAAGAAAGAAAGAAAGAAAGAAAGAAAGAAGAAAGAAAGAAAGAAAGAAAGAAAGAAAGAAAGAAAGAAAAAGAAAGGGAGAAGGAAGATACATCCCGGTGCCGCTCTCCATCAGGGCTCCTTGGTGCTGAGGCTCCCCCCAGAACATGGAGCTCAGCACAGGACACACCCTTGGCCAGGGGAACAGCCAGGTCCCTGCCCTGCCTGGGGCAACTTGGACGCAGTCTCTTGCAGCACACTCTGCATCTGTGCCATCCCTTTGCATGCCGTGCAGTGCTCTGCTGCAAGGCCTCAGCAATGAGCCTGGGGAGCGCCTTGGGGCTCTGGGAGGGACTGGCACTCGTCCTCACTGCCCTGCTCCTTGTTCTCCTTCTTCTTCTTGTTCGGCTAATGTTCATCCTTGTCCTTGTATTTCTTCTTCTTTTGCTTTTCCTTATGCTTCGTTTTCTGCTTTTTCTTCTTATGCTTTGTCTTTTATGATTCTTCTTGCATTTTACTTAAGCTTTTCCTTATTCCTTCCTTTCTTTCATTTCTTACTCTGATTTCTTACTATTTCCATTGTTACAGTATTTCTTAGTCCTACACTTATTTTTATTCTTATTCCCATTCCTTATTCTCATTCCTTATTACCATTCCTACTCTTATTCCTATTCTCTTTCTGATTATTATTTTAATTCTTTATATTTGATTATGTTTTCCAATATGCTTTCTTTTATGCTTATGATTTTTGTTATGTTTTTTCCTTATGGTGTCTTATTCCTTTACTTAAACTTCTTGTTAATAATGTCCCAATTTTTATTCGTTATTTGAATTATTCTTATTCTTACTCTTCTTCTTAATTGTTATTCATATTCTCATCCCTTTTCTTCTTCTATTGCTTTTTCTCTTAAGCATTTTCTTACAATATTCTTATACATTTCCTTATTCTTTTCCTTATTTCTCTTCTTTATCTGATTATTTTCCTATTCTTACTATTATCATTCTCATTCCTATTCTTATACTTTTGTACTACTACTTCTTCTTCTTCAGATACTTCAACTTCTAACGGTCCTTCCTAACATTCCTATCCTTCTTATTATATTTTTGTGGTTTTGCAGTGCTTTTGTGCTTTTTTTGGTGGGAATTTTTTGGTTATTTTTTCCTTACTACTACTAATCCTTAAACCATTCTTCCTTTTCTTTTGTTAGAGTCCCAGTCCAGCAGTGTGCTGTCGTTGCCCAACGCTGATGGAGAAAATGCCCAAGGAGCAGCCTGGAATCCTTGGTGGAGGAGAGGAAAGGGCCTTAGGCTGCAGCAGGGGAGGGCCAGGCTGGCCATGGGAAACCATTGTTCCCTGGCAGGGAGGTGAGGCCTGGGAAGAAGTTGCAGCAGGGAGGTGCCGGGCACAGGGTGCCATTGGCTCCTGGGCAGAGGCGCGGGCGCTGCTCCAAAGCAGGCGGGCACGGCTCAGCCCGCAGGGACACGTGCAGGCCCAGGCAGCCCGTGCGGCTCCCTCAGGGCGCCGGGCAGGCCGCGGGCCGGCCGCCATCTGCAGGGCCGCTGCTGCTGGCAGCCTCAGGGCGCTAATCCTGCGGCTGTGGCGCCAGGCAGGGGCAGCGCAACAGCCCCCGCAGCGCCCGCAGCGCCCGCCTCAAGAGCCCGCCGCCTTTCTTGCGGGGAAGCGGCTGCTCGGGAGAAGATGGCCCAGGGCAAGAGGTGACGCTCCCTTCTTCCCACTCGTCGTCCTCCTCCCGCAGCATGTTGGAGATCCAGTGGATGGGGACGACGTCCTCTTCCCAGCTGTACTGCGCCACATCCTCATCGCTGTCTCCTTCCCAGCTGGACTGCACAGAAGGTCTCCTGCCATTGCCCTGCGACACCTCCTGCCCAAAGGGATCTTGTTCCACGGGGAGCCCATCTCGGGAAAATCCTGCCAGGCCTTGCTGCCTGACTTCTCCTTCTCCCTCCCAAGCATCCACGGCGCTCCCTTCCTCCCACTCATCGTCCTCCTCCCGCAGCAAGGCCGAGATCCAGCGGATGGGGACGACGTCCTCTTCCCAGCTGGACTGCGCCACATCTTGGTCTCTGTCCCCTTCACACCTGCACTGCACAGAAGGTCTCCTGCCATTGCCAATGGACCCCTCCTGGCAAGTGCAATCCTGGTTTTTACAACGGGGCTGCTGGAGCTCAGCCCAAGCCTCCCGAGGGGCAGGCACGGGGAATCCATCTCGTTCTAAATTTCCAATTCTTTGCTGCCTGGCCTCTTCTTCCTCCTCACAGAGCTCCAGGACGCTGATTTCATCCCAGTCGTCCTCCTCCCGCACCAAGGCCTTGAACTGCAGGCTCTGCATGGTGTCCTGTTCCCAGCTGTCCTGCAGCAAGCCTTGGCCACTGGCATCTTCCCAGCTGGACTGCACTGAGGCTCTTCTCTCAGCTTTCCCTCCAGACCCCTCCTGGCCAGTGGAGCCTTGCCCTTCAGGAAGCTCTTGGCCAATGCACTCTTCCCAGTCAGAGCGCTCTTGGCGGCCACCAGCTTCTCTGAGGGACACCTCCTGCTGGCTCTGCTCCTCCAAGCTGGACTGTTTTGTGGAGCTAGGCAATTCTCCTTGGAAAAGCCCTTGTGCACAGGCTTCCTCCTGCTGCTCCCTCCAGGCCTGGGCTCTCTGCGGGCCGGCCGAGGGCCTGGGGCCCTGCGACTTGGGCTTTGCCTCGTCCTTCTCCATGTCCGCTGTCCTGTGGCACAGCCAGGTCCCTGGACACAGCCACTGTCCTGGCACTGGCCAGCCCAGGGCCCTGCAGTGGCCCTTAAATACCCTGAGCCGGGGCGGGGCTCTGGGATGTCACAAGGGACTTTGGGCATCACAATGTCACGCGTCACAGAGGGCCCTGACACACCGTGCCTGTGTCACCAAGGAAAAGAAACCTCATCCTCAACAATGGAGCAATGTCCCTTGGGTGGGTTTTATTGAACTGTTAATATCAGAGACATGGGAAAGAAAGAGAGAGAGAGAGACAGAAATAAAGAAAAGACAGAAAGAAATGTGAGGATGTTTAGTCACTACTGACTCTGGGCCGATTAATCCATACTGGAAGTGAATGCCACAAAATTTGATTGTGAAGCTAATCTTAGGATTGGCCCCTATAATATCCAAGGAGCACTGTAAAGAAAATATAATATTTGGAAAAAACATATCTATATCTTTTTGATAGAGTTCAGCAGTTCTGTTTCTCAAAATGATTTGAAAACTACACTTATTTCCTCTATTCATACTGGTGTCATTATGGAAAAGGAGTAAAACCATAATTTTTTCTTACTTTTGTGTATAGATCACTCAAATATATTTGCCTATTGTACCAGTAACTGTGAGGACCTTAACATGCAACATATTTCCAGTTTTGGGAGCTGCCCTCAGGTAAAATCAACTACTGAAATTTTAGAAGGAAAAAATGAAAGGACCAGACTCCTGATGAAGGAATTTTGATGTAAGGTCGAGGTGAGACAATAAATTTCACATCACAAAGAACAGAAAGGAATGTGTTGTGTTTCCTGTCTCTGGTAAGAGAGGAAGCAAGAACTGTGACTTGGAGAAGGAGAGTTTACTACAAACACTCAAAAATTCGTGATAAACTACAGCAGACTGATTAAGAAATGTTATATTTCAGTTTCAAAAGTCTTCAATTGCACATTACACTGAGCAATAACCAAGGGGAAGTGGATGGTCTGCACAACCTCCCCAAGGTGTGTTCTATGTCTTTGTCTTGCTGTTGGGTTATACTGCATTATTTCCTTCTGGTTTTTCACCTTTCATGACACTCTGAAGTCTCCCTGGCCCTTTGTCAAATTGCCTCTTGCTTCACAGGGCAATCATGCATTGATTTAGTTAAGCTTGAAATAGTTACTAGTTTCTTTTTAGCTGAACTGTGTTCCAGGCCTCTTATTGTTTCATTTTTAATATATTTTTCTTTAAGGAAACAATTCAGACTAATTAGGTCAAGTCCTTCAGGTGTATTTCCACTGAGCTTTGCAGTTCTGTAAGTGGAATAGCTCTGTACTTCTGAATTTTCTTATTGAAAGTGTGTTGATTTCTTTGGGAGAACCAATTCAGATGCCCTGAGAGACAAATATGGGATTGCAAAACTGTCCTGGTTAGATCTCTAATGTTTCAAGCATGCTTAATTTCCATTTCTAGGTGATTTAGTCTTCCATCAGATTCTTCAAAGGAATCCTATTTGATTTTCAGCTTGGACATAGAGATTATATTTCATCTTTATACCATTACTAGCCACCCTTTATGTAAAATAAGGAAAGCACTGCTGACGTGTGAACATGTTTCAGGGAAATGAGATTTAAAAAAAAGTATAATTTAGAACTTCTGATCTTTGAATATATATATTTTTAATATTTATACATTAAAAAAAATAATTTCATAAAATAAGCCCTGGCAGGCACAACTTATTTCCAATAGCAGTACTCCAGAGCTGGAACTTTAAAAAAGAAGAATGAACATAAAAAATTGCTCCTGACAATACTTTTCTAAGTCTCCTTTTAGATGTTCCACATTCAACTTGGTGCTGATATGTGTATTTTAGCAATAACAGCAAACCTTTACTCTCAGAATGGTATTTTTATTTTTGGCTTCCCAGTGTGGTTCAAAAAATACAGATCCTTGTAAACTTTAAGATTTGTTGGTTGCATTTTGTCAAGCTGAAAGGAATTTAACAGCCCATTCCTGGAAAAAAATGGTTGTGTCAAGGATTCCCGGGGCACATGGAAATAAGAAACTTATTCCATATTTGTCATCCACATCCCTTCAAATCACTGACTTTTGTTTCTCCAAAATGATGTGAGACTATGGGGAGAAGATGCAGTGAATTATGTTCAGGTGATCACTGTGTTAATATCAGAGCACAGAACATTATATTTTATTTCCATTGTGTTGGATCTCACCTAAAGCTCTGAAGTAGTTGCAGTAAATAATATATTTTCCTTTTATCTCTCAGGTACTAAAAATTTATTTGGAAATGTGGTGTACAAATCTTTGTAAACTTAATCTGTGGCTGACTTTATCTGGCACGCAAAATCAGAACAAAAAATGTTTATTTCCACTGAACAGATTGCCCAATCTGAATTGTTACTTACTAAGAGCATCATAAGAAACTTCTAAAAATGTGGAACCACTTTCTAATTTAGACAGAACTCTTTACAACCTCCAAAAATAATGTCACTTCCTGTATTGACTTTTAAAAATGCCTATTCTCTAAAATTAACCTCCCCTAAACCAACATTGGTGGTAAATAGAATGAAATTTACTCAAATCCTTAAGTTAGGCTTCAGAAAGAAATAAATTAAGAGTAAATAACATGGGCTAATAGAACTATTAACAAATTACATTACTGCCACCATTTCCTTAAGAAGTAAAATATCTTGTGAAGTAATGTCTCCCAGAGTTAGTTGGAAAACTCCCATATTTGAAACTTGTTGTAATAAAATTTCTGTTTTCCTGTAGGGTTCAAATTTCCCAGTACAAAAACTTAAATAATTTGCTTAAGGAGAATTGAACATATTTTTATCAGTGTTTATTATTCTTTCAAGAACTCATGGTATTTAGTATGGATACAGTCTAATAATATATTCACATTCTGCTGATTTATGTGGAAGTTTTGTTGGACTTAGCACACTTTAAACTCTTCAATTAACTGGTAAAAAGTATTAGAGAAAATGGAATGTGTTTTGGTTTTTTTTTTTCAAAGTTGAGACTTATTAAAAAAACAGAAGTGAGATTTGCAAATTACAGCTTCCATGAGTCTTGACATCCACACAGAAAAGGCAAACTGGTTTTGAGCAAAGCAGCAGCAAACCAGACTTAGTTCAGCAAGTCACCTTTCTGGAACATGGTAATTTTGGGGCATTTCTGAACCCCTTCTGTTAGCATTACAAGATCAAAACAATGTTCAGGGAATAGGAACTTTCCTGGGAGGCAAATGCATTTTTGTGAGTCCCCTTCTCCCTTTCTCTCTCCTTGCTCTGCACCCAGACTGGGTTATTTCTTCAGCCTCTCTCTGTGGTTTATGATTGTAATGCCATGAATTGTCCAGAAGAATATATTCCTTAGGAAGAAGAGCCCCTGCTGACATGAAGGAGGTGAATTTAAAGGAAATGCTACAAATTTGGTAGGACTGAAATAAAGGCAATATAAATGGGAGAAATTAAATGCCAGTTTTCATTTCCATGCGTGCCTCAAAACATCTAAATGCAGCTTATGCAAGGAGGCTTATTTCCTTTATTGTAATTGTATCCTCTTCCACCACACTGTTATTTTGGACATTTTTTCCCTTCATTAATATAAACAAATTGCTAATCAAGTGGCCACCAGCAATCTACTATTATATCAGTCATCAAGCCCAGGAAAATTGGTTCCCTTGATTATGTGACATAATCACCTGAAAAACAACCTGGAGGAAGTTTTGTAGTTATCTGTTTCCATAGCTAAGAAATGCATTTCTTTCAGAGAGCAGAGCTTCACACTTGTTTACTTTCTCTATTTTTATTTTCTAGAATACTCCCTCCATCGTTCCCCATTGTCCTCCAGCTTGCTCACAGGCTTGTGTGCACCTACAAACCCCATTTCCCTCCCGTGTTCCCCACAATGGTTATTTTTAAGAGTTAATTAAACCCTGTGAGATCAGGCTTTGGTGGGGTTTTGCACAGAGGCTCCATGCACAGGAGCTATTTAGGGAGAATATGCAGGAGGCGAGTACAGAGAGCTTTCAAATCCCTATTATGCTGCCTATGGAATGCTCTGGGAGTGTTTCTGTATTTCTGGTGATATGGTTGTTTACCCTACAGTGCCCTGCAGTCCCTGGGCAGTTTGTGGCTGCTGACAAAACAAAGATGGGAAAACTTTGTGAGCTGGTTACGTGTGATAACAGGATGGAAGTGAAGAGAAAGGTGATCTGTATTTAGATTTGTTTTGCTGCTGTTTAAGACTCTCATAATCCTTACTCATAGGAGCAGTGCAAGGATTAGAAATATTTGTTGGATGATATTTGTTGACTATAGAGAGTTTCTTAATGAAAATATTGTCTAGTAACAATATATCGTACTACATCATTCATTTTAGGCTGAAATATCCATTGATCTCAAAAGGGATCCTATTTCTTTTCAATCTGTGAATATTCAGAGTAGGTATAAGTGATTATGACTCTTAAAGTGGAATTCAAATCTATTTATTGCTGTGATGTCTATAATAAATACCACTACTAAAAGAATAATTTTTCTATAAGTGGAAGCAGAGGAAAGTTTGCCTCTCTCCTAGCCATTTTCTGAAATCAGTATGCAGAATATTCAGTGAAATTATAGCGATTAATTTACAGACAATTCTTAGCAAACAACACATTTTTAACAACTTCAGGGACTACTGTGACATAAACAAGTCTTCCCTTCAGACATGTGATACTGTTTTAGCTTTTGAAGAATAAACTAAAATTCTTCTGTTGGGGTAACAGGCATTTGATTATCTTCAGCCAGGGAGATTTGCCAGCTGCTCTTCTCCTGGATATATTTCTTCTCAATTGTCTTTTAAAACTGGCTTAGAAGCCAGGGAAAGAAAACCTCAAAAATTGTCATAAATGAAACCAATAGCTTTATTCCCTTGTGAGTAGAAATTGGAACATGAATAGCTGGAATCTCTAAGGTAAAGTCCAACATTCATTGAAAAAATAAAAGGATTTAACAATTTAATGTACAATATGGACAGGAGACAGGACAATTCACTTTTTTTAGGCTGTGCTGGGACAATCAGGAGAAAATTTCAACTTATAATTTGGGTTTTTTTCCTTTTGGTGGAGGATCATTTCTGTGGCAGGAGGGGAAGGCTCAAGAATGGAGGAGAAAGATTGTATTGAAAATAAAATTTTTGCAAAACTAAGAGAAAAACCAATGTGGAGCTGGTGGCCTCAAAGATAGTCTTGTAAGCATAGGACAATCAGGAAATTTATATTGGAGAGGCTGCTATGCATTTTACATCTTCAGCTGGAGTTGAACTAGTTGCTGATTAACTATTGCTATTGTCAACACCTTGGCTGCATCCTTGCTTTACTATATATGTGACAAAATCTGACTTCTTGCTATTGGAAACAGTCCACTTGTCAGAGGAAGGGCCACTTACCATAATGCATTAATATTTTTACATGTTTTGAGCTCCTGTAAATGAAAATTCCAGTTCAAATCTTCTTTGACGTTTCTCAAGCAGAGTGGAATAATTGGGGAAAAAATTATTCATGAACAGTTCTTTATTCATAACATCTCTGGCATCTTACTGATGCTAACATTCAAAGTAAATATTAGTGTGGAAGTGTTAAAATTTATGTTCATAAATGTTTGCCTTTCTGGGGGAAGGATCTGAGGTTCTCACCATGCAGACATGAACATTAATGATGGTCCAAATGATGCAAGTTTTTAATCTCCATCTGTCAGCTCCTAGTTTCAATGCAGGGCTAAAAAGTGAAGAAAACAAAAAAAAATAAATTGAAATTTGGTACAGAGGATTATTTCGGTATGTAAAATAAAATAAATCCCAAGTAGAAATTTCCAAAACACAATGATATTGTTGCTTCATAGCCTTTATTTTTTTAAGAGGAAAGTTTTCCTTAGACACATTTGTTGAGGGTTTAATCTCAAAGCTAAGTACATACTTATCAAACAGGAAATGCATTTTTGAGAAGAGTTAACTTTGTAAATACAGAAATGATGAAATAGTAGAATAAGTAACAAGAAACATAGAACCACAGAGTGGTTTGGGTTGAAGGGAACATTAAAGACCATCTAGTGCCACCCCGCTAAATCCTGAAATGAGCTGACTTTCTTTTTATATCTGGTCCTGTTGCATGAATTAGTTTAGACACAAACTGTATTTATTCTGAAAGATGTGAGACTCAAGGTTTTGAATCCCTTTCAATGAAGATTACAGAACAGAAGAGAGGAAAGGTGACGTTTCACTCTTAGGTTTGCTCTCTAGGAAGCAAAAGATAACTGAGCTACCTCAGCAAGGACTGGAAATGTCCGAGAATGAGGTCAGTAAGAATTAATGTGTCTTGGGAGTTATCAGATTATTAACTCCCCACTGGAAAACGAAACGATCCTCAAAAATCTCAGAGAGTAAGTCTGGATGGAGACAACTCAGTGTTGCAGATGGTGGGGGAATGTGGCTGAGGGGCATCCACCTGTCAGATCAGACCTGACGGAGAATGGGAAAGAGCGCGGGGAATTTGTGTGAGGATGAAACGTGAGCACTCGCTCATTTTCAGGAAAGCTACTTGTGGTTACAGTGAGATACAGGACAAATGGCATTCAGTGCAACTAAGGAATTAGTAGGAGAAATCTCATGAGAAAATAGTGAAAATGGGGCATTTCAGATGAGATGGAAGATATTTGGAATATGCACAATTCCAAAAGTTGCCGGTACAGTTGAAAATTCAGTTGCATAATCATCCTGGCTGCACCAAGATTGCTTTATTGAAGGCCAGAAAGAGACATAAATATGTATATAAATATATTAAGAGAAGAACTATATTGACATTCTTTTATAACCTCCCAAACACTTTGGATTTGCCTAAATTGCGAAGAATTCAAGAATTCCCCAAGGTTTAACCACTAATATTTACAACAGTGCTTGGGGTCTTTTTTCTTTTTTTCCCCCCAGAAGATTTTCAACTACATTAGCTATGTATTCAGAATGATTTTATTTACAACCACTTTATTTAAATATCATGTGGGAGTCCAAAAAAATTTAAATTGCATTACAGTTGTTGTGTTACTTTTATGGTAGATTAAATGACCTTTTCAAAGAAAGAGATGGAATTGGTTTGTGGCATGGATAGATCCGTGCTCTAATCCTGAAAGTATTTACACATCAATTTTTTAGTCATTTGCTGAGATATCTCCCTGGGTATTAAACTTAGGACGGTTTGTCCTCTTTTTAACCATTTTTTGAAGACAAAGAGTGTCTATGCCCTTTTTCTATTCTCCAGGCTCATTCGTTTCCCATTACTTCTCACATATGATCATCAATAATTCAGAAATTGTATCAAAATAAATATCACCAGATCCTCTGACCAGAATGAGTTTAATCTAACCACATATCCTTTGATCTGGGTTTTCTTCATTCTGATTTAAAAAAACCCTAAGCTACTAAGAGGGTCATGAATACATTTGGCTTTTTTCAGTGTCCTCTTTTTTTTTTTTTCTCCTTTTCCCAAGCAGTTCACCTGTGTTTTCCTTTCCCTTTCTTACTAGCCTCTGCTATTTCTTAGTATTTCTCCTTGATTTTCTGTGCTTTCTCTCCATTGCGTCATAGTCTTTCAGATTAAACCCAGTGTGACTGTGCTGTAATCTTATTTTTATTCTTTGTCTTTTTAAAGAGGGACAAAAATGAACAGTTTTCATTGTACAGTTCATTTTTTTTCCTACTATATTTCTATATCATCTATCCTCCATGGTATTATCCCACTTCTGGACTGTATTCCTGATTTCAAACCAACCAGCTTTTTTTGCATGGAACATTATAGAAGGATTTTTTTTTGGCAGTTGATTTTTTCTTCAAATGTATCTGGTTTTGTTCTCTTGGTGCATTTAAGGCCAGACAAACCCTTCTGACTATTACTCCTTCCTTTCTGTTTTTCCCTTTCCAGTTTTGTGTCCTGGGCCACTCTCCAAACTGGGTAACTAAAGCCTGTGTGGGTGAGCTGGAGCTTCACCTGCAGCAGCCACTATTCCCTGGCCAGGAAAACTGCAATCCCTTTCTACCTGCATGCATCATAAACCTTCACCTTCATTCCCCAAAAAACAGCTGAAATTCCAAAACACTGCATTTTCCTTCTAAAAATTCTTATAAGATTAATTTTAATTACATCCTAACGTGGTATCATTTGTGGACCAATGACTATGAACCTTGTAGACTGCCTGAATATTTATATATATATATGTATATATAATCACTCAGAACCATCTGGTACACGTATTTTTTATTCTTCTTATTTTATCTGAAGCATCTTTGTTGCAATTTTCGTTTTAATGTGATAGCAGCAAAGAGATGCCTTTCCCTTCATTTTAATCTAACTGCACATTAGCCAGGCTAGGAGTGGGAAGGGGAATTTCAAAAAAGTAGAGTAAATTCTGGAGTTAGTGCCCTTTTACAATAATTTGAAATAGGACATATTCAGAAGATTCTAAGCTATGTGGATTGAAATTTTCAAATTTTCCAGGCTAGGAAGCCACATGCCTTATCACTTAATGATCATTGCGCTCAAAGATGAAAATTCAGAACTCTATTTTTATTTTTTTTGGCCAAAAGCTGATGCCAACATTCATCTGATGCAGGAAATTAAATCCATTCTGGCCCTAGGATTCAGAAATATGTCAATAGTTGAAGTGCTTTACAAGAACAGCATTATAAGTTTATGTGTACAGCCTATGATGAGTTTTGCCTTGTGTATGCTCGTGGCAGAATACAGTGAAGAAATATGACAGTGACACAGAGCAGTAGCAGTGTCTGGGTCCAATTTCTGTATTTTTTTCTCTTTTCCCCCCCAGGAAATGAAATGTGGCATCTGATATAATGCATGCAAATTATACCCCCAAACCATATTGTCTGGTTCTTCTGCTCCTGCAATAAAAATTTGCTAAAGAAAGACTAACTTCCAATCTGGTTTGGTAAAACAGGCAATTACATTCAAGTTACATTAAGAATTGAATGTGTAGGAGTATGATAAGAAGATTTAATGACCTACAGCATATAATTAAAAGGAAAAAAAGAAAGGAGCATCTCTACATGCTCCTTATTCTCAAAGGTAGTTATCCAACAGCGCTTAATTCCGTCCCATGCCACTTACCAAGATAAATGTTTGTTATCTTTGCATTCAAATCATCCAGCTTTCTCAGGCATGCAGAGAGCAGCTCTTCACTTCTTATCCCCAGTGCCTTTGCCTACAAACTACATGTTCCACAAAAGCTTCCATCTTCATTTCAGAGGAAAGAAAACCTTATTTGGCTCTTCACCGGTGGTAGAAGGGATTTTTTTCTTTCCTCTGCAGCTGTGTGAACTGTGATTTTTAATTTTTTTAAAAATTTATTTTATTTTTAAGAAGGAATTCAGTGGAGAGATCCAAGTGCCTAAGGTTTTTAATTGCTCTGGAATATCAGGTACCTTGCACAGGAAGGAACAGAGGGAAAGCCTCAGGCAAACCTTGCCACTGAGGAGCAGAAGGTGAAGTGCAACCCAGACATGCTACATAATATAAAATAAAATTTCATCCCTGTATCCAGGGGGCACCGTCTTCCCCAAAACATAGTTTCTGTCAGGTTTTCAGTGTTATCAATAGCACTAATTGCACCTGCTGACAATTTTTACATTCATAAACAAGGAAACAAGAAAAATGAGACAATGGTTTTTGAGCTCCTGTCCAATTTCCTGCATATTTATTTTTTTAAATTCCGACCTCAGAATGAAAAGAGTGGCAAAAGGTTTTGTGTCTTTTTGGTCATGTTTGGCATGAGCTTATATCTCCACTTGGGACTGAATAATGAACACTGAAACTGGGAGGGGGGCGAGATCAGTCTTAGCAGAAGACTGAGGTAAATTTGGAAAATTTCCCATGTGTGTGTCAGTTCTCAGTGCCCTCAGTTAACCTGGCAGCCAACACCTGACAACTCCCTGAACCACAGTTTGGGGAAGGATTTTCAGGTCCCTTTAAAATGGCCATTTGCTTATTTTTCACTTTCAAGTTTTCTCTTTTTGCCAGCTCTGTTTCCAGTCCTTTCATCGAGATCCTGGCTGTTTATGTGATGAACCTGCTTTCATTTTAATTCTATCTTCTTAAACCCCTGTGATTTTCACACACATAAGGTAATCACTTTTACTAAAGAGGAACACTGAAAATCAAGGGAAAGCTCTTTGTGCTATAATCCAAGATAAATGAGATCTTCCTGGGAAATGTTAGAGGGCAGCTACTACAATGTACTAGGCAAAACAGCATATTATTTCAGAAGTGACTGAATTTTTTTGGTTAGTTTTCTATAGTAAGGCACAGTCTTGAAATGTCATGATAAAGGTCTTGACATAAACTGGAGGGAAAAGACCTGTAAACGGGAATCTGTAAGTACAAGCTTTTATGTTAGGCAAAGTTTAGTTTGAAACATTTTGCATTGTCACTGTAATATGAATAAATTTTTGGATGAGTCCTTTTCTGGTGTCTTCGAGTTCTTTTGTTCCCTTTTATTTGAACCAGTGTTATGCATTTATTTTGTTTCCTATGCCTAGAGAAATAAAAATCTTTTTGCTCTCTGTTTTAAGTAAAGAAATCAGAATCCTATAATGTTTGTATATGATGTAAGGATAGTTGACTTGGTAAGCAATTTTTTTCAGAAGGGATTTTTCAAAAAATTTATAGTGAATGTAATAACAGCAGTTAGTAGACAATGTACTTCAGATTTACCATACTATTAAGGAAAATATTGCAAGAACTGCAAGGGCTGTGTGTTTTCTCTATTCAGATTGTTCCTGAGGTTCTTGCAGCCCTTTGCTATCTGCTAATGGATAAAGCTGGCTACCAAGTCAAAGAGATTGACTACTTACAGCTTTCCACCAGGAAAAGAGGAACCTCCTTGCTCATCCTTTTCTCATTTTCCCAATAGAAAAAATAAAGAAAATGGAAAAACATCAATTCAATATGTGAAACTGTAACATTTTCCATTTTTTTTTCTCCCTGTACTACTGTTCTAGGTAACCAGAAGGTATCTTTAATCTCAGTTTTATTTTCATCTCTGTCCCCCTGCCACCACCATCTTCTTAAATAAAACCCCAAAAACTTTCAAGCACTTACATGAAATTAAAGTTATCAGAGAACTGATACAATGTACATGACCATGTACTTTTACAAGTACAGAATGCTTCTAAAATTAAATGACTGTACTAATTAAAGGTGATTTACAGACAAGCAGCTAAATCTGTAGTTTGGAAGACTAGCATATGCTTCAAGCTCTTATCTCCCCAAAATGTTGTTCTGTTGAGTATTTTAATGAAATTTTTCTTTTTGCCATGGGTGGACGTTTTCATACTCCATACAGAAGGTGATATGTTCATGACCTCGTTTGTTGCTGTTATTTGTGTAAACATTTGGTGATCTACAAGCATAAGAATTACTGAAGTATATTGCAAAATAAGGATTTGTTCCTTACTATATTTAATTGCAATCTGATAAGATACTTTTTTCCCCCTAATATTCTTTGATTCAGCTCTAATTTATCTGTCAACTTTGTTTCTTCTGTTCCCTCCCTGACATTTTCAGCTGAGTAGTGCTCTCCTGTATTTATCTTTTGTTTGCTTAGTCCACATTGGGTATGGGTGATAAGTGACAATTTTTTGCCTCTGAGATCTAGGACTGGGATTTGAGAACTGGATTGCCTCCTTCCTGTCAGTGCTGATTCTCACCTGAGGCTTGTCCTCATCTTTGTAGCTGTTTCAGTCCTGAATCCAGAAATGCTGCCTTCTGCCAATGATAGCATTCTGTCAAATCCAAAACTCCCTAGAAGTGATTTAAAATGCAGCAATCCTAATCTGTCACCTGTGTATTTTTGTCATTAAATCATGCAGGTACGTAACTTTTTCAGTCCCGTGCCACTTAACCTGAACATGTGGAAACAAAACCTTGTGTAACCTTTCAGGATTTGCACAGATTGAAAGCAAGAAATTCTACCTAGGCTGAAATTTATAGGAAGTAAAAAATTTAATTCCTCTTGGAACTCCAAACTGTGGTTTAGGGGGTGTAAAGGTAAAGCCTTGTTTTCTGTCTAAAGCAGGGATTGGAAGCTCCTTGACCATCCAGAAATGATATTAAGAGGAATAATCATTTGAGCCACAGGCACCATAAATAGCCAGGGAGCTGGGGAGCCCCACACATCCTGATGAGCAGAGGTGTTTTTCTGTTGAGGCTGTTGAAAATGAGATGGGGCTCAGAAAGAGTGGCCAGGAGGTGAGACAGGTGTCAATGCAGCATTGGCTGTAAATGCAAGGCCTGGAAAAAGAGCTTCGGGTTCAGATTTATGTGGGGAAAAATCAAAGCTGAATCTGATTAATTGAATCCCAGTTAAAATTTCCCTGACTAGAAGGAGGCAGGGAAGAGTGTGACTTGGGGCTAACCACGTTGAAAGTGTTTGTTAGGTCTACAATATATATGCATATGAGATAGTTGCTTAACCTGTTGTCATTTATTTTAGCAATTTCTGCAAATAAAGCTGCTGATACCTTGATAAAGAACAACAACAAAAAACATGACAAAAACCCCCACCAAAAAAAGCACAAGCCCCCTGAAGTCAGTAGAAAATAGTAAATAGGAATTAGTGAAGAGAGATCATGTTAAATGACAGCAAGGAATTATCTGAGATACCAACTTTTTATGTTTTCCTCCTTGTCATATTTTTTCCTCATATCTTCGTCATGCTGCTCTATCACCACTTTGCATTTGAATACTGGCAGTGAGGTGTCATTCTTATTATCTTTTCTAGCTTTATTCTCATTCTGATGTCCTTCCCTGTATTCCTGTTGTTCTATTGTTCCAGGGAATTTCAAAATTACTGCCAAAAAAAAAAAATATATATATATATATATATATATAATCTAACTGTTTCACTTGTGGTGGTATTAGAAGCTGTTAATAAAAGGAATGGGAAAAAAACCTAAAATGTGTTACTCTTGAGCAGAGTGAAAAGGTATCTTTGAAAATACAATTTGAAATAATGATATTCTGGTTCTAAATAAACACGATTACTAAGAAAAATATCTACATTTTCTCAAAAACCTCAGAGAGAATCCTGTGAGGTATTTAGAATTTTTTTTTTTCACTTTTGGGTGATAGATCTAAATATATGAACTCTTAGAAAAAAAACAAAGGCCTTTGTGGGAAAAGAAGTTGCATAGCTAAAAATTGAATGCTTTAGGGTTCAAAATCACTTCTGTAAACTCAGAGATAAAACGTGTGTTTTTGTTGTGTTTTCAGAATAGGCGAATTCTCTGCAGGTTTTAAATAAAATGTAAGTGACTCATTTTCCTCCTTAGTTATTGCAGCTTTAAGTGAATGTGGCACCACGTCTCAGCCTTGAGCCTGGGAATACTGGGAATATAATGCAGGTTGCAAGGATTATTCAATTTTCCAATTCTATGCCTCTATAATTCTCTGATTCTAGGATTCTGTGACGCCCTTACTCTATGATTTAATGATTCCATTATTCCATAATTCTCTTATTATGTGCCTATATTAGTCTACAACACTATGACTCCCTGATTCTGTGATTTAATTATTCAATTATTCTACCATTCTCTGATATTAGTGTTCTATTTTTCTATGATCCTGTGATTCAGTGTTTCTGAGTCCACAATTCCATGATTCTGAGACAATGCAATTCTATGATGCCCTGATTCTATTTAATTATTTATTAATTCAATTTTTCTGTGATTCTGTAATTGCATTTTTTTGGGTCCATTGATTCCATGACTTTATGACTCCTTGATTCTATGATTTCCTAGTGAATTATTCTGTTTTTCTGAGTGTAGGTTTCCATGCCTCTATGATGCAATTTTTCTACGCAATATTTCCTCATTCTTTGATTCCATTACTCTTTGATGCAATGATTCTGTGACTTCACAATTCCATGATGCTGTGACTCTATTATTTCATTGTTTTTATGACTGATTATATGATGCACGATTCCATGATTGTTTGGCCCCATGACTCTGTGATGCACAGATTCTATGATTCTGTGAATCTGTCTCTATATGTTGCAATGAATCCATGGCTCTATGACTCTATAATTCCCTGAATCTATGATCCCTTGCATCCATGATCCCATGATTCTGTATGTCTATGATGCAATGATTCCATGTTTTTATGACTCTACAATTCCCTGATCCTATATTGGATTATTTTCTGGTTTTGTGGTTGTGTGATTCCATGATTCTGTGATGCAATGATTCTTTTGTTCCCTGACTTAATGATGCAAATATTCCACGATTCTTTGATTGCATGAGTGTGTGGCTCAGTGACTCCATGATTTTATGATTCTTTGACTAGATAATTCCACAGTCCTTTGATACCATGATTCTGTGATTGCTTGATGTTATGTTTTCATGTGACTCTTATGATTCCATAAGTCTATGATTCCAAAATTCTCTGATTCCATCACTCCTTCACTGATCCTGTGCAGTTTCAGCACTTTGCCTGATAAATCCTGCATTTTTTTAAAAATCAAAGTGTGTGTTTTTCACTAGGCTTTTCATTCACAAGATTAAAAAGTTGTTCTGTAAAGAGAAATGTCATTAGAAAGAATGTGCATCTATTTTTTTTTTTTCAGATGAAATCTACTTCTGAGCTGCTGCTGACCCTGAGCAACTCTTAAAAATGAACAAAGCTGATGTAACTCCCTGTAACATGGCAGGGGAAATTTAAGCTCAAGAAAGCTGAAAAACAGTGTTAGCTCACTTTGATGGCTACATCCTGAAAGGTGATATCCAGTTTTGAAAAATTTATATTCCACTTTGATGTTGCAATACTGGGAAGATGGGGGGTTACAGAGGGATAATAAAAACACATTTTCTTCAGTGTCTGGCAGTTTGTTCCAGGTCTTGGGAGTCAGGGTGTGAGCACAGTGGAGGTTTAACATGAATGTGAAGAATCCACAGTCAGAAAAGAGAGTCCAAAATATCTTATGGGAACATTGCCATTAGGAGCCCAAAGGTAAAGGAGTAAAGATGGGGTGTGAACACTGTCCTTAGAAAACTCATTTCTGGAAGTGGAGGAAGGAGGAACTAATGACATCAAGGACTAAAAAGAGAGATGATTTTTAACTTTTTCTCATTTTTAACATAAAAATTATCTCCTAAAGCACATGGTCTGCCTGGGTAGAGTCCTAAAGGGTCAGATAAGGCTGTGCAGAATGGACTCCTCTGAATCAGAAAAGGACACCAGAGGTCATTGAAAATGAGTCTTTTGAACCAAACAATGACAGATTCCTTGTTGGTGGATTGTGTTCAGTTACCTTAAAGGATGTTGGGCAAGCAGGAGATACTGAAGTGTTGCAAACCTTAGCTTCAAGAGTTTTGGAAAAAAAAAAAGAAAAAAGAAAAAAAAAAAATCCATCTCATGAATGTAGATTACCTTCAGACCTTTGTAAAAGTTGACCTGAAGATATGAATAATTATGTATAATGCACACATATTTTTTAACAAAACAGAGGTACACATACACACGCTTGCAGCAGAATGAGGATAACATAAAAAAATATCCAAATGTGGCTGTTAAATGTGATTAGGCTGAAGACTTTTCTGGTCCGTTATTTAAAAAATATCATAGTTACAGGTTTATTTTTATTCTAAGTTTGAAATACATTATTCTTTTCTTGATAATTTTCACATTTCAAATGGTTCATGGAAGATATGTCATAGACAGTTCATACACAGGATCCTCCAGGGTGCTTTTTTGGCTCACAGAAACCATATTTTCATGTGGAAACATATGATATCCAAGAAATCCACAGATACTTGGCCTGTTATAAAGAATTTTAGAGTGTATTACTGTTCTAAAGAAAATTCAACGTGTTTAAGGCTACATTTTACACCATCTCATACCATAGTAGGGCAGTGCTCCAATCTGATGTCCTTGGTGTCATTTCCCCTGTAAGTGGTGGTCTGAACCTGACTTCAAACCTTAGCTCTGCTCTGCCAACTTCTCTCCTGATTGCTCCTCTGAAGTTTTTCTTTAATAATTTTGTGTATTTTACTGTACTTTCTTTTTCTCCCTGGTTTACTGCGTTGCTCTCACGCACATTTAAATTCTGTTTGAAAAGCTGCTTGGGACGAGAAAAAATTGAAATTAATTAAAAGAAATTTTAAAAGTTTCACCAATATCTCCTTTACTAGCCACAAAGCAGGAAGAAAGTAGTTAAGCCCAACAATGCCATTATAAAGCTGGTTTATGAGCCAGTTTCAGCTTCCATTGACTTTAGTAGGAATGGAAAAGGAAACTCAGTCCCTGTTTACTGCTTCCTGTTGAGTTCCATCAGCCTTTCAGGCACTAATAACATTAGGTCAGTGACAACATTTTTGTGAGATGTGCTTTGACATGCAGAGGAAAAAAGAACATCTTCATAACATTAGAGAGTCACAGCCAGTAAAAGCCAATTTTGCCCATTAATAACAGTGAACAAGTGAAGATAAATGAGGTGTAATGCATAGCTTTGAAGCCTAAAAAATTGTTGTAATGCTCACATTTAATTATAATTTATCTGCACTCATTTCTCTTTAGATACCTGACAAGACACTGTTTCATCTTCCTAACACTTGCTACAATAGTTAGCTTTTTATTTCCTGCAATAATTTCATCACTGCACTTCAAAAGCACATCTATTCCTTTCGGACCCAAGACAAATGTGTTTGTTGACTTTCAAGCTGTTAAAATTAGCCATAGCAGTGGATTAATATTCATTTGGAGCTGTGACTCCTTTCATCTATCTGAGTCTAGGCAGGCACAGCCTAATGTATTGTCTGACTTTTATGTAAATAAATATGCCTCCCGCCTGCAGAGTTTGATGGCAGCTGCAGACCTTCCTGAACTTTATGGAGTTCTCCTGATGCTGCAGCATCCTTCCCCTCCTGCCCTCTGATTGCATGAATAGCCCTTGTTACAATATTTATCAGGAGCTTTGCCCAGCACGGGCTGGGTTCTACTGCCCAGCGCTTTCACATCACATCTCAGAGAGGCCCCTGAAATGCTTCAAAAGCTCTGGTTTGCTAAAAACCAGGTTTGCTAAAAGGTCGTGGGTTTATTTTTCCTCCTCACCTTTTCCTATCTCTGATGCTGGCATATAAGTCTTTTAAAAGGCAATGTTTTAAAATGCTGTTTTAGCCTGTGTGTCTCTAGTTCTGTAATTTTCCTCTCCCTCATAGCTCTGCCACGTTCATCCTTCATACATAAGTAAGAAGGAATTGGTTGGAAAGGACTTTTCCCTGAACATGTGGTGATGGAATTAATAATGTAAATTAATTAATGTAAAGTAACATTAATTTCAAACTTTTTAGATCCACAGGGAATATGGAAGTTTTTCTTCTACAATTGCTGCAACAAACAGCTTCAAAATAAATGTGAAATTGCATTGGATCCTACTTTTATTGTTATCATTCTTTTCTCAGGACCTAGAACTTTAAGTGCTGATGTGGCTTTGTTCACTAATGATATTCCTTAGAATTCATGTATTCAAAATATGCATTTTAAAGTGACATCTCTTTGTGTATTAACTTGAACAGAAATATTCCTTCACAGTGTTGCTCCTTAAATTTTTCTTTGACTACGAATCTGCAACTGATAATGCCTTACTGATATTTGCTCAGAAATATTGTTCCTGTCTGATCTTCCAGTCTGATGGTGGCTTAAAGAATGAAAAACCTAGGAATGCTTTTGAACCTTGCAGAGTTTGTTTAGGAAAGTGCAGTTTTATATCAGTTGGTAATCTGGCCCTTAAAATTTTCCCCTGCAGCTCTGTAATTGCTCCTGGTTACAACATGCATTTGTGCAACACCTGTCTTTATTCTGACATCTTTAGGTTTCTGCTTTCATGGATTTGCTAATCTGCACCACTCAGGATTTCATACACTGAATTCAGTGATAAATTCCCAAATTTGGTACCTGTCTTGGTTCATGCCCTGGCCCCAGACAGCTGCTCACTCACTGCCCCACCAGAGGGGCTGGGGAGAGGATTGGGAGGGTAAAAGCTGGAGAATCCATGGATTGAGACAAGGACAGTTAAACAGGGGAAGCAAAAGTCTGTCGTCTTGAGTTGCAATACAGGATGTAACCAAAAGTCTGTATTCTATCCCCATCTGTTAACCCAGCTGGGACAGGGATCCTGATCTCTGTGGGAGATATTCTCTGTTCATGTTCCAGCTGTTCACCCAGCTGTTGCAGTGTTCTTTATCTTGCCCACAGCCCATCCTCCCTCCAGGAGATCTCTCCTGTCCATGGCCATGCAGTCCCAGGGCAGGGCTGATCAAATTCCATCATCCCATTGGGAGATGCTCCAGCCAGGGCAGGAGCCGAGCATTTCCTACCCAGATCAAAGGGGAGATTTGGAACAGCAGAGCAGCCTTTTCCCACTGGATCCCAGAGGAAAACCAGAGCCTTGCACATCATCCCTGCAGCTTTGGAGGAAAAGTGCACCTTGTGCAGGAGCCCTGCTCCAGCAGAACCACATCTGTCACTGCAGGAGGATGCAGCCACCATGGAATGGGACTGCACCAACCCTGACTGACTGACGGGGGCACCTTGGATTCTCACTCTGACACTGCTCTGGGGTTGTTCTCTGCAATACTGCATTGCTATTGGCATTTTCCTAGTAAAGAACTGTTATTCCTCCTCCTGTATCTTTGCCTGAGAGCCCCTTCATTTCAAAATTACAATAATTTGGAGGGAGGAGGTTTATATTTTTCCATTTCAAGAGAGGCTCCTGCCTTCTGTAACAAACACCTGTCTTTCAAACCAAAACACCTGTGCACTAGCAGTAAAACCCCAGGGAATCAATTCCCTGTTTCCCATGGACAAGCAGGTGTTCAGCAAGGCCACATCCTGCAGAATAATGTCTTGGAAAACAAACACCATCATTCTAAACATCCCCTTCCTGCTGCCCCCCCCTGTTTCCATACTGGGCACACTGTGACATGGCCTGGAGCATCCCTTGGGTCAGTTTGGGTCACCTGTCCTGGCTCTGTCCCCTCCAAACCTCCCAGGCACCCCCAGCCCCTTCCCCAGCACGGCAGCTTTGGAAACAATAAAACTTTTTAATAATTTCAGGTAATGGTTTTAATTAACTCCTAAATTATTTTTTTTAAATGAATAATAACCAATACATATATATATTAATTGTAAGTTATGTGTTATTCTTAAATTAGATTTAGCCAGCATTTATCAAAGTTGTCATGAGCTACTTTAGTAGGAGCACAGCTTGGGAAAATTACTGAAATTTAAGTTTTGGTAAACTAATTCTGATATGCTTCAGTGAACAAGCCTGGGAAAGAGAGGGAGATGTATTGTTGAGGTTGGACATCTGGAATGAAGAATTTGTGGGCCACAAGGGCATTCTTCAGAAACCAGAACATAAAGAAGAGACCAAAAATGACTCAGCATATGCATTGGAAAACCCTAACCAGAGGAAAAAAATGTTAAAAGACTAAAAATATGGACTAATTAGCATGAGAAGTGAGAAATCAATAACTGATAGAGGAGAGAATAGTGATTAATGAGAGAAGATTATGTAATTTAGAACCACCAAACATTAGTTTACTGGTTTGAGAAAAATATATAAATGACAGAATTTTGTGTCTGCATCTGTGTGAAGGCCAGAATTTTATAAGCCATGGCCAGGAACAAAGTAATGCCCGTCTTGATGGCACTAAAAATGCAGTGTTAAAGGGATTTGTTTAACCCAGTAATTTTGGAGGATTCAGTACCACCAGAAAGAGGAGCAGAAAAGGTTTTGGCTCTGTGCAATCCCTGCTCAGCAGCACCAAAAACATTTCTAAATTACCAGCTCTGTGTCTATCACAAACCCAAAACAGAACCAGTAACAGCCACCAGGAAGAAAGTTAACTCCACCCCAGGTAAAACCAGCACAGTTCCCAATCCAGTGTTTAATTTTGGTCACTTCTCCAGACTTCACTACCAGATTTGAAGTAAATTATTAAAAGCTGATTTTGTACTAACCAGCATGGAAATAATTGTCAGAACTGAAAAGGGAAAATATACAAGCTGACTATTGTTTCAAAGCATCCTGGAAAGTAGAAAAATTATTCTTACTATAATACTAATACTACTACTAATAATAGTAGTAGTAATAGTAATTCATTATAGGTCAATAAGCTCGTCACAAAAATCTGCATTTATCAAACTTTCCCAGACAGGATTGGGGCTTTTTAGTGGCAATATCATGAATTTTATACCAGCAGGAGTACCATCCTCATACTCCCCCAAAAATCTGTAAAAACCTTGGGTAGATCCTAGTCAATCTGATTTTTAAATAATTGCTGGGCAGTGGAGGGGGGAAAAAATATTACACTGTTTAGACTCTTAACTTGTGAATATATTTTCTTTATACAGATTTTTTGTAGCATAATTTGACTTCAATACTCTCCAATGAGTATAATTTCTAGAGAAAGACTAAACTCCCACTTTTGCAATTGACAACACAGCTGGGTTGTTTATAATAGATCAGAAAAAATAATATGAAGGACCTAGTAAGTGCTAAACAAAATCAAAGACTAGAAAAGGCTGGAAATTAGGAAAAGTGAGGAATGGAATAAGCTGTGGAAGAAGAGAGAAAATGGATATTAAGAAAAGGGAACTTCCTACCCTACTCCTTCAAATGCATGCGCTTTTCAGTTTTTTGGCATCTCTGTGCTTGCCCAGAGATAGCCTTTTCACCTTTATTAGTTTAGTACCTGCTGTATTTTTACTCACTATCAAAATCTGTGGTGTGGAGAGCCCTTTTCCTGCCTCACTTGAAAGGCCTTAATCGGATCTGTCTGCATTATTTATAGAAAAAATGGTGAAATATGGGGAGGAGGGAGAATTTATTCCTTCCACCTCAATCAGGTCCAGTGGAACATGATTTGGAACTATTTTGGGAGGGTATTCACTGCAAAGGAAGAGGGTAGATAACAATTTTTCAGTTCCCAAGTGCAGTAGGAAAATGCTGCCACCTTTGCCAAAGCTTCGAGCCCTGACTGAAGGAACAGAGGGATCAGACACAATTATCTTCCTGTCATTAGGTTATTGAAACCATAACTCTTGCTCCCAGCGTTCTGCAGAGCACCAGAGTCCCTGCTATAACAGCCTGAGACTGGGGGTGGAATAATAATAATAAAAAGCAAACAAAAAAACCCCCAAAGCCTGGTAAAGTTTCTGTTCCAATAGCGAAGGGCAAAAAGGGACCAGAGGGAGTAGGAGCTTGTGAGATGGATTTTGCCACCTTCCCCTGGGAAAAGGCATTTAAAGTTTTAGTTTCAAGGAGTGACTATAATTGACTTAGTGTTCAAAGTCAGACATGAAATGCTGAGATAGCCCTTGAGAAGAGGAAATGAGTGCTCTTGGTTCTTCAGGTATGTGCTCATCATCCTCCTCCTCCTCCTCCTCCTTAGGAAGAATTCTGGGATGTAATCCTGACAAGCAGGACTGGTTTCCCTGCAAAGGCTTTAAAAAAGGCTTAAAAAACCCTAATGCAGGAAATCAAATCTGTTTTTGCACCTGACTGAGGCAGCAGCCATATAAACATGTCACCATCAGTATTATTCTAAAACATCCAAGACTTGCACGCTCAGTCCGTTCCAAGCACTGGCATTGTTATTTCCACAGTGTTCTCCTGCCTCTCAGCAATTTCATCAGAAAAGTGGAAATCAATCAGAGATATCTACTTCATCACTAATATGGGGAGATGTTTAGGCTGAGACAAGCCAAACATGGTTTTCATTTATCCAGTGACCACTTCTGCAATGCCCTCCATGCACAGGAGCCCTGATCTGGTGTTCCATGAGCACCCTGCTTGCTGCCACAGCAGCAGAAAGGGGCTTTAGTGTCAGGTGAGTGGCCAGAAAAATACAAAAAGTGTTGCTGTTCTCTGTGGCACACATGCTCACGAAGTTTTCTTCCAAGATAAAGTCGAGGCTAAAAAGAAAAGTGAAGAATTGGGCACAAGATGGTGTTTAAATTCTTTCCCTGCTATTCATGCAGCACAGTGAAATTGAAGAAAAGGTATGTGTGTTTCTATATATATATATATGTATAATTACTTTAGGAACAGAATCAGAAATGAAGTTGGTCTCTAAGAACACTCAAATAAAGTAGTCAGCACAAAAACCCCATAAATAAAAATAAAATAGAAAACACAATGAGATTACCCAGAAGGGGGGGAAAAAAGTTCTAAGATTTGGGAAGAAGTAAATGAAATGGCATAGACTGAGAAAAACAGTAGAACAAAAGTAACCACAGAAACATTAAAAATAAAGGGAAGAACACAAAGGAAATCTCTTCATAAGGATCAGAAAATATCATAAGCTAGTCACAAACACACAGACATACACACAGATTGAAGGAGAAAAGCACAGAAAATGACAGCCCAATATAGAGAAGAGAAGAGAAAGATCAAAAGAGATTAAAAGAAAAAATGGCTTGCTCAAGATAAGGATGCAGCAACCTGACCAAAGTAAAAAATGACAAAAAACAGAGATAAAGAAAAGTCAGCACAGAAAAAACATAAGAAATGGAGTGCTGGAGATCACTGCACAAACAACTAATCAGTGTGAAAGAAGGTTTTAAGGAAAAAAAACCCAACAAAACAACAAAAAGGAATTGCAGTAAACGAAAAGACAAAATAGTCTGTCCAAACTGTCTGCCTAGGCTTAAGGAAAAACTTCAAGGGTCAGATCTGAAGATGCCTCTGTGTGCTTTAAGAAGCACCTCATTGTAATTTATCCACAAGGAGCTTTAGATGCCTGTGATACCTATTTGCTCTTTATCTCAAAGAGGATGACACCAAAGTCAAGAGACAGAGGCTAGAAAGATTGTGGGATTTTATTAATCTGACTAATTCCATATAAAACTCATTAAAAAGAACATAAGTGTGAAGTTTTGCTACCCAATTTTTCCACAGTGACCTCTCCATCTTGCCTTTTTTTTTTTTTGTGGTTTTCTGCAGCTTTAGAATTTTGCAGCAGGAAAACCCTTACACAGTTATGGTCCATCCAATACTGAGGGGCTCTGAGCAGAAGGTTCCTGGTCTCTTTCCAAGGGGAAGAAATTCTCCACTAAAGCAGAGATCTCCTGCTTTCAGTGCCTCCATCCACACTGTTCTGGCAAAACCCTGTCTCCCTCTGCTCCCAGACAAGAGCTCCCACTCTGAGCAGCCTGGGGACAGTGGGGTCAGCCTTAGCCTGACTTTTCATCTCCCAAATTAATTCCACGAGAAGGATGTTATCTCTGAAAAGGATGCTGCAAGACCTTCAATTCTGCTGGCACAAAAGAAGGCTCAGGACAAATGGTCCTTAAGGTGGTGGCTTCCCTGGTGAAGTTCCAGGCTGTGTGGGCTTGCTGTTTTAGAATTCACAGTTTGTGCAATTTTATACTTTTTTGCATTATTGTCTCTGCACTTTTATACAAAATAATTGATTTTTCAACACCTTGTATCTTAATACCACTACCAGAATGGAGATCTACAAAATTAAAATAGGAAACATAGCATCCATTTCAATTGTCTTGGAATTTTTATTCATCAAAGAAGTAGATGTAAATGAAGCCATAGATCTTTCTTTAGGTTTAAATATTATTTCTATGTTAATTTTTGGCAGGTAGGACTTTGAACTGTAACATTTTCTTCACTTGGTAACAGTTTAATATAAGAAGCCTTCCAGTCTGATAAGACAGAGTCAGTCACTTCAGCTTTCAGATTTCTACAGTCTGGTGTCTTTACAGTTAATGACCTTCAAAAACAAAAGGAAAAGGAAAAATAAAAAGGAAAGAGAAAAAAAGAGGAAAAAAAGAAAAAAAAGAAAATAAAAAAGAAAAAAACAAAAAAACAAAAAAAAAAAAGAAAAAAGAAAGAAAGAAGAAGAAAAAAGAAAAAGTGAAAAAAAGAAAGATGAAAAAAGAAGAAAAAAGAAAAAACAAAAAAAAGAAAAGAAAAAGGAAAAAGAAAAAATAAAAAAAAAAGAAGAAAAAAGAAAAAGTAATGGATTTTATTGCAAATTTATAAGGTAAACAATCTCTATATTTTAAGAGCATGATTCTGTCTCTCTTTTTCTTATAAAGATCATAGATATGCTGCTTTGTCATTCCAGGACTGCATTATCTTGTATTCAGAAAAAAGATTTTAAGAGCCCTAAATGTTGCAGAAATATTTTAAAAACACTTCGTTTATATTCTGACATCTTCCTCTCTTGAAGTTTAGAGGGTAAATTGTGCCTTAACTCCAAGGCTGTCTGTACAGGGCCAATCTCTCATGAAAGCTAACAGAATTGTTTCTTTTGGCTTTACTTGAGGCTCATGGAATCACAAAGAATCAGCCACAGAGGAGAAAAAAACGTTGCTGGAAGAGGCGGCAAAAATGCATAAATTCAGAGCTGTCTAATCACAGCGACAAAAAAATAGGATACCTCAGCCTAAAGCATCTGGTGCTGGGCTCTGCCTTCCTCTTGCACTTCTCCCTTTGACTACAGATTATCCTGGATATGTAAATGCCTGGCAAAAGTTAGTATTTACAGCTTTCTGAAGCTTTGCAACTGTGACATACTTTTTAATTAAACAGAAACAATCGTAGCCTGTGGCATTTCCTGAGATTAATGAGTGGCTGGAAAACATTGTGGCCTGAAGCAAATTAGCCCATCATTAATTAATCATAACAAACCCTTGCTCTTGGCTTGGGCTATAATCTGTTTGGACTCAGAATCAAATGGAAAGAATTAGTTTTCTTTTCTGTAGTGCTGTCTCTTTTACACAAACTGCTGGGAGTTTCAATTAACTCTCTCACTCGATATTGCTCTAATGCACTGTGAACTTCCTGGGCTCTGTACATGGCGAATTTTTTTCAGCAAAGAGAACACCTCTGAATCCTTTTCCCACTGTAAGAGGAGCGTTCTCACTGAGACAACAAAAATCACGGTTATTTTCTGGTTTTCTTTTCTTTTCTCTACCTATCTGTCTTCATTAAGGATGTTTTCCCCAGTATTTTCCATGCCTGCGCATATTTCAAAAACATTCAAAAATTTTCTTGACCCTGTTAAACTGTTTTAAGGGTTCCTAAATAAAACCAAATTAATTTGCCTTTGCCTCCAAAATTTATGATGGTTTTAGGAAAAGTCTGAAAAGTAAATCTGAAGAGATAAGAAACACAAATGGACACTATTGATACAACCTAGGCTTCAAGGTTTTTCCATTTCTGATTTTGTCTCAGTCTTGTGCTGTGAGATAAGAAAAAAGCCCCACTGAAATATCTCAGGAGTGCAGGTGAAACCTGACTGCAGCTGTCCTGGGCTAAAGAGCCCAGACAGAGAAAATAAAAGCACAGAACAGCTCAGTTTGGAAAGAATCTTGAAACATCACCCAATCCAACATTTCACAAGAACGTCAGCCCAGGTGGGACTTTCTGGTTTTCTAGCACCCTTTCCAATCTCGCCTTTAAAACTTACATCAATGGGGACTTGATTATTTGATTTTGTCTTTTGGAGGCTTCAAGATTTGTGATCCTACCCTAAAAGAGATGCTTCTAACTTTTTGAAATGACTGTTTGGCACTATGCAGGTACTCTGTCAGAATATGAACATATTTACGGCTTTTTAGGTACCAAAGCAAGTTAAGTAAGAACAAATCAGGTTTTTGATGATGATGATGATGATGATTGTTGGTCAGTAATTTGACTCATAACTCTTCCTGTGTTCAGGGGATCAGACTGTCCCCAGGCTGAATGAAGGCAGAGTGTGAGACAATGCTGATGAAACACAAACTTCTCTTCTTCCAGAAAATCCCACAGCCAAACACTCAAGAGAAGTACAGGTGGGGAAAAAAATAAAATAAAATAAAATCTCTCCTAGGACTGTTTATCTGTGCAAAAATGAACTTTTCAAGCCAGCAGCCAGCAGCAGTGTCACAATCCTTTTTTTATGGTTACTGCTACAGTTAAGGGTGAGAGAGTTAATTTCTCCATAATGAACGTGGCTTCCCATTCATCCTGCAGAAAAACAATTGATTTGATTCAGTTCTGAAAGCACTTCTCCTCACCATCATTTTCTCTTAATCTTCAGAGCCCTAGTGAGGGCTCTTATTGAAACAGTGTGATTACTCACAGTGCATAAAGCAAAATATTTTCTCAAGGCTTTGAAGGAATATGCATCCTGAATTCACTGATTTAATAACAACTGAGACATGCATGATGAAAATTATGAAGGGGCCTCTTTACTTGGAATCAATTAAACAGGCTAGGACTCGTTAGTTTAAAAAATAAATGAACAAGAGGTCTGGTAGATATATATGAAAGCATGAGCAGCATGAAGAAGGCATTACTTGTTCACTCTTCCCTCTGATAGAAGACCTAAAGGGCACCAGAGCTATCAGCAGGCAGCTTCAAACATATAATTTTTCTGTAATTTAATCAGCAATACTCGTTGCAGAACATCACAAACAGCAGTGGCCTGGTTGTGTTCAAGCTTAGACTAGGAGAATTCTATGAAAGAGTATTAAATACATGACATTTTCTCAGTCTCAGGAAGACCCCAGGATACAAATTCTGAGAAACAGGAGGGCTTAGGCAAAGAAAAAAACAACCAAAAGTCCAAAACCAACCAAACAAAAACCCCCCAAACAAACAAACAAACAAACAAACCAAAAACCCCACCAAAACCACAAAACAAAGCTGTGGTACATTAGATTTATTTTATTATTTATTATTTTATTTGCTCGTGGTCACTTGGAGGTTTGTCCTGCCTCACTGCTGTGTTCTTATTAGAATTACAGAATTATTTCCACGAACCACCTGAATAAATGAAATTTATACAAGGCAGAGTGTGAATTTTTACTGACAAATGTGAGCACCCATCGTGATGTAAATATGAGCAGCTTTGCTGGCCACGTGAAAAATGTGGTTCTCTGTCTATTAATGCAGCCAGAAATTTGTTATAAAGGCTTAAGTAGGTAAACAAACAGAAAGAAATACAGTGAAGGCCAAAATCAAAGAGCCACTTACAATTTATACACCACAAGTGCTTCCAGAATGGAATTGCTCCTTTTGGAATGACTTTTTCCCCCCTTAATTTAAGATTAAAGTGCATTATGTTCATCCAGTGTGGGCTAAAATGACATTTCAGGTTTGTTGCTATAAAATCAACTGATCAAAAAAATCACACTGTGTAACATATGAACATTGGGCCTCATGTATTAAAATTATCATAGAGAATTTTTCCAAGCACAAATGAGACCGACCTGCATGCTGCAGAGATTCCACTTCTTTCCTTAAAGCATCCAAATCTTCATGGTCCATCCATCAAACTCTCAAGGCACACCTTCCCATTCTCTCCCACACCTCTCTGGAGTTTTACACTTTTGCAGCCACCCAAAGATATTCTGAAGTTTCTGTCTACAACGTGCCTACAAAATATTTAATAATTTACAGACTGTGGCTGATGCTTAAGCAATCAAAGTTTACGATTCCTTAACAGCCTAATTACCTTCTTCTTCTTAAGTATCTGACTGCTCTTAGGGTTTTTTGGGAGTGTTTATTTTTAAATTTGTGCTAGGAACCTTTATTATAAGCATATTAGGACTGGAATTAGTACGTACAAAGCTTTATTATTTAAAAAAGAGAATCTCACCACATGCTGTACCAGGGCTAGGAAATCTTAGTTTCTCAACACTGAAAATATCCTAATCTAAGGACTGACCTGTGCTCTGGAGCAGGAGAGGAGTTAATAATGAATTCACACAAAGAGCCAAGGGAATCCTGTGGTTTATATATTTATATAAATTCATCTATACTTTTATATATTCATATATATTTATATATATGAATATATTTATATACTAAATTCCCGTTAAACTGAATCTATCTGGAGCAAAAAACTTATGATTCAATGGAATCACACTTTGAAGAGAAACTTTTAACTTCCTTCTTTCTAGAAGCAGGCCAGCAGAAATGTGACCAAAAAAAAAAAAACAAACAACATCCCCATGACATCAACTTTGAACATTCAGCTCAAGTTCCCTGTGGAAACTTGGAACTGTCACTGCCCAAGGGTCTTTCCTTGCCCTGATGGGATAAAGCAGAAATAACAGCAGCATGGGTTTTCTTCTGGAAAGCCTGTCATTAATTATTTAGAGAACAATGCTTTCTGATTGCAGAATCAGAATGTATAATAGCATTATTCATCATGCCCACCAATACATTCGTATGGACTCTACTATAGGAAGCCTGGATGCTTTACCTCAGGCATAGCTGAAGAAAATAAAGATTAAAAAAATGTAATCTTACCTTGCAGTGGGCTCTAAAACAAAACGTTTCCAATAGGAGAAATCAGATAATGAAAACGGTTTTGCTTCTCTTCCACTGTTACTTTCTGTCAAATGTTTACTTCCTATCTTCATTTATGAAATATGTTCTTATTATTTTTGGGTGATTGTTGACTTTAGCAAAAGAGAGATATGTTCAGTAGGACAGCTTGTTGACCCAAAGGACAGAGAAAGTTGTGTGCAAATCAGGCTTTATACATTTTATTTCACTTATGGGGATTTTCTATGGGTGTGAGAACGTTTATCAACCTGTGATTGCAATTTCCTAAAGTTCTTTATGGTCACAAATCTCCTATTGATTTATTATACAAGGTTATGGACCAAATCCTTTGATTCCTGTGGCAGAAACTCAGATTTAAGTAGCTCATCTTTGACAGCTGGGGTCAGATGTTTACATGACTTCATTGTTGCTATGACAATTTACCTCATCAGAAAATCCATCCCTTCTTTTGCCAACCTTGGGCAAAATATCCAGGCTATGCATGATAAAGTGATATCCATAATATTTTGAAAAAAATCCCCAACCCATTTAATTTTTTTGGATGCTAATTTGTATTGTAATATGCTCCTGAAAGGAATGGATGACAATAATGATTATAAATCAATATTATTAATCAATTGAAAGTGAGCATATTGGTTTGGTCCAGCTACTGCAACACCAGTGGTAATGATAAGAATCAAGTATCCATCAAATACTGTTTTAAAAAATTATAGAGAGGATTTAAAACTGGATTTGGGAAATAACAAATGTAACAGAAATGAATACTGACTGCTGTACTAATTATAGAATGCATACTAATTAGTAAAATAGCTACGAATGTAGAGGGAACAGAGGAAAAAGTATTAAGCTTTTCCTAAATGTGCTCAACATTTCAATTATTCTAAAAATACTCTATACAGGGTCCAATTTCCTTCACTTACAACCTGCTTACAGAACTTTTTAAAGACTAAAAGAGGATTAGCAAAATGTGGGGGTAAAAACCTGTCTAAAATAAGTATGACAGGGCTGGTAGCAGCCCATATTTAATTAGACAATTGATGTACAGAGAATCAGTGCTCATTTTTTCATTAAGTTTGTATAAGTACAAAAATGCCCACAGGTCTGAGGTACTGCAGAACAGTGCAGCTTGTTGTTTCAATCCATTTTCGGGCTTTTTAGGTATTGCACCTTTTTGGTAAAGAAAATGAATCTGAATTATTTTCTGCAGGCTCATATTGGAATCTACTGTGCGATTGGGAAAATTTTGTTTTCACGCGAGAAAAACTTGGTGAAAATGGTCGTAAACACGGAGAATGTGCAAAAAAAAATTTGTACTTTGCAGGCAAGGCACTTCTTCCCGGGCTGAGCAGAGTTTCAGGTCCTGTACATCTTATCAGACACGTGTTCCTTTTCCTGAGGGCTAATAATCACTTAATGGATGCTGTGGCTCTGATACCAGCACTGTTCTCGCAGTTTCTTGGTATCCAATTTATCCTTGTCTGCTCAGTCAATGGGAGGACACAAACACGAGCTGGGTCACTCTGGAGATTAATTACCATGTGCATGGCTGCTGGAAAATTCCCATGTAAGGCAGGAGTGCTGCCTTTACCTGCCAGGTGAGGATTCACACCATGAACTCCCCATGCAGGTGACTCCGGTGAATTATTCTGATCGGTCAGCCACAATTCCTGATCTCAGCTGTGGTTTCTTGGCTCTGCTGGACCTGGGGGAAGTTTCCAGCAGCTCCTCACAGCAGCTACCCCCTCAATAACAAAACCTGGCCACACAAACTCAGTGCAGTTGTATTCAGGATTTTTTTTTTTTTTTTTTGTGTAATTTGATTACAGACCTGCGGGAGTTTAAAAAAACCCAGTGTATCAAAATTCACTGTTGTATATGAGTCAGATGCTTTCTTACAGTAATGGATTTCCTTTTTGACTTACAGCAGTGTTATTTCCTTAATCAAATTGCCAATAGTTCATTGAATTAGCTGTTAAATATTATATTTCATACCCTGTTTAGTCTTCAGGGTTGCAGATATTTTTTGGCATTATTCAGAAAGATTCAGTAAACAGCTGTAAATAATGCTACTTGCCCTGCAGTGTTTATGTTGGTAACATTTTCTCTGACATATGTGAATGTTTCTCAGAAACAGAATCAATCCTTGGCAGAGGGGTGGTGGGGAAAGATGCTATTTAAGGTAATAAATATCTTATTTCCAGCCCTAACCAGTCTTTCTCACCAAGATGGGCTTCCCAGGCTGCTGGTAGTTCCAATTTCCTATATTCTACCTAAGACCCTTTTCGTTGTAGATTTTTAAGGAACAATTCATTAAACCCAAGAATGGCCCCAGTTGAAACCCTACAAATTGGTAATCTTGTGTGCATGATATTTGAATTCAGTGCTACAGTCATGAGGCAACTTATTCCAGTATGCAAGTCTTGTATGTAATGCTTGCTTTGATAAATGAGCAATTTAAATTTGTCTTACTCTCTCAGATGTTAAGTTATGCAGAAAAATAGCAAAGCAGAGTTCAGGACATGTCTCTGAATTTTTTAATGAGGCTGATGACTTCCTTAGCACCGAAGCTCTGGTTTTGAAATTTATTATTTCTCTCACTCTATTTTTTTAAATTTGTTTGTATTTTTTTAAAAATTTTATTCGTTTTTTTAATGAGCTTTGTAGATAAAGAAACCTAAAGAATCTGGTGGAAACCACTGCTCTTCAAAAACACATTTGTGTTTCCATTTGAAATGGAGATTCAAGCTCCAGGCCATTTGTCTTAACATGAGTGTATGGTTCTTTACAAATGAAGTTTTCTAGAATTAATGCAGTTAAAATATGAGTTTCTTCCAGGAAATGGAAAGAAGACAATGAATCTATGTGTGATGTTATGAGATGAATAAATGCTTGGAAAATGAAAACAATTTCTGACTTGAATATGGATGAAAAATGTCTTGCAAATGATATGGTGAAATTTATCAGGTACTTGCATCGTGTTTGCTTGATAGGCTCTGACCCTGGAGTTATCCAGGAAAGTCTTTTGCTGAAGAAAGTTGAAAATAACACCCAAATAATTCTGAAACATGTTTTATGAGCATTGTGAGATGCTTGTGTTGTAGCAGAGATGATTAAAGTGATTTACATATATATAGCTTCTACACTGAGACAGGGCCTTTTTTGTAAAGAATTTTGTAAACTGAATGCAGAGACCAGTGCAATCAAAATGGGGAGTCTTTGTCTCCAAAATATTTTATTGTAATACCACATTGCAACATTATACTGTATTTTGGACAGAATATTATGATCCCTTCAAAAACATTCAGGGAGAAGTCACTTGGCCAGGAGAATTAAACTTGAACTCTTCAGAAACAGTGATGCACTTGAGAAATGTATTATTGTAAATATTAAACACCACTTCTATGAAGGAGGAAGCATTGGATCAACTGGATAATTATGCTAAAGAGAACAACTGATTTTTGCTGAAGCGTTTGTACCTTGACTAATTCTCCGAAATATTTTGGAGCTGTCTGGGGACTTGTGCTTTAGAAGAAACCTGTTACATGCTCTTGCAAAGTCAAAACTCCTGAAAAAAGAGGCAAACTGGAGTCCCCCGTGTCCCCTCAGTGAGTGTGTCTCAGGGGTGGTTTCTTCTGGCACTGAATAACAGAATTATTCTGATTTTAATATACTTCCTTTTTTTTTTTTTTTTTTTTTTTTTTCCTCTCTCTATCCCTTTAGTATGTCACAAACCACCCAGCACTTGTTAATCACGTGTAACATTCTCCTGGGGGAACCTTCCTGAAATTTAAGTAAACTCGTCAGTGTGACTGCTGTCAGCTCTCATTATTCAGTGATTTTCATCAAGCTTGTTAAGCAGGGCTTCCCTTTATAAATTCACACCAATGTTCTATTCTGTATTATTTTTTTCCTGTGTTTTGTTCACCTTCCCAGTCACAGAGAGCTACAAAAGCAGCACTTACATCCTTGGATTTCTGTTTAATTTGCTGTTTTCACAGCAGATTAGGCTCTTTCTACCTGGATGTCCTTTTTTTTCCCCAGTTTTTTTTTTTTTTAATTTTTATTTTTTTCTTTTTAAATTTTTTTTATTTTTATATTTCTGGACTCTGGGGAAGGTGAAACCAGAAAATGGTCCAGTAAAACAGATATCCTCTAGAGCTGTTGCTCAGAGCAGTTGTATATGACTCTATTCTTAGGATTATTGTGCAAATGCTGCACAGAATATTTGTATTAATGTAAATGATTACTGAAAGAGATGAGAAGCATCTCTTGCTATCAATAAGATTACATTGGGATTTTCAAAGTTTTTCTGAAAGGAAGAGTGGGGACCACAGTGTGTTCTCATAAATCCCATGGTGCAGATAACAAGATTATGGAGTTTCTTTAGTGCAGGAAATCATTCCTAGGAGACCCAACACTGAAAACTTTGTATTGTTTTAAAAACAAAACCATAAATCTCTCTGATTTTAGTTTTGGCATGTATTGAAGTGCTGTATGTTAAGCTGTCTCCCATTTCAGATAGTGGCTATTCTTAAATTGATTTCCATAACACAATAGCTGTCTTGTAGACACCTTTGGACAGGCAATTAATTTTGAAACCTGACAAGGCAGAAATAAAGTCAATTTTAATTACTGTACATTTTTTTTTCTGTCAGTTGACTTTTACAAGTCTGTTAATTATTAATTTTATTTTTATTTTTTTTAATTTCTAAATGCAGGACATAGGTAATGAAGTTTTGAAATTTGTGGTCTCCAGAGAAGATTTAGGCTCAACATCCAAGGAAGTGTGTGTCAGCTTCTCACAGCCTCATATGAAACCTCAGTGTGGGCCCACTAGACAAACATAAAAGATGTTCTTATGATTATAACCCCAGAAATATAGCTTCAGTTCTCTGCTACTTATAGGTTTTCTGTCCGATTTGGACAAGTGATTAATTTCTGTGCTATTCTATCTTACTTTCCTAAAATTAGGATGATATTCCATGGCTGTGCGAGGTGACAGTCCTCCCTTGTTGGTGGCTGAGGGCACCCATGTGTAAAAAATGCCAGTGGTGGTATAAATAATGCAGTGGTAAGAATGTTAAGCTGATAAAATTATGAATTATGTGCAAGTTGTGGGGAGGCAGTGTAGGTGTAGAGGGTGTGGAAGGAATGCAAACCTTTCTGCAAAAGGGTTTGGGCTTTCCTGTTATTGGAGCATAGAACATTTACCTCCTAATCTCAGCCTGTCCTGCTCTAAAACTGGAATTCTGGAAGCTCAGCTCAGAAAATCAGCCCTTTCCAAAGTTCTTTGTTCCACTGATGTGGCTTGGCCCTGAGCAGGAAATAATTACAGTTTATCAGGAAAGCAAGAGTAATGAAATGTTTGCAGGTGTGGTATAAATTATTGAATATATTGAACATTGAATTATTGGCTATATTCTGCTGCTGCTAAGATAGATTTGGTGCTGTTAAATCCTTATTTTTAGTAAATGCCTGACTTTAGGACTTACATACCTCTCCTAGAAATCCTGCAGAAACCTCAGGACATGTCTGTAACTCAAAGCAGCCCTGAGCTGACTCAGTCTTGTGCAGTCCACACAAGTGCTGTGGTGTCTGTTCTTAAATGCTATTTCTAAGATTCAACACAGCCTGGAGTGCTAAAAACCCTTTCTGAGTGGTGGGAAACAGGTTCTGCCAGGCTTTTGTCAGGGTTAGAATCGAGGTTTATCATGCAAGGAAGAGTTCTACTCGTTCAAACCACCACGCAGACATCACCACGGTAATTTTTTGACAGCACAGGTCACAGATAATTGCATTTTGAGCTAAAATTCCATGCTGCTGTGCATATTAAGCTTTGTGGGGTGGGCCTTCTGTCAGCAAGGTGGCTGGCTGCTTTTTTGGATAGAAGCTGGGCTCACTGTGAAGGTGGGGTGTTCCTAAATTCACTTTTTGTGTGGAATTGCACATCAGTAGTAGACACAGCTAGAGGTAAACTGAGCAGGCACCAGGAAATGGTGGCTCTGATCCTGAGTATCCAAACCCACCTTAAAAAGTCTATTTTAGGTGTTGAAGTTGTTTTTACATGTCTGTCCTCATCTCAAAGGAGGAGAAATTTTCTTCCAGAGTTGAGAGAACGAGAAATTGGGCAGTTGTACCTAGCACATGACAATACTGGGGGTTTAATGAGAATATTTGGTCTCTGGAAAGAGGGCTTTTTACCCAAAAGAAAGAAAAGAAAAAGAGACTAGAACAATATGAAAGCTAGGGTTTTGAACTATGTTTGATATTGTGTGAGCATTTTTATTTTGCTCACCAGCAAGAGGAAATTAAACAAATTCCTCATTTGCCTGGCAGTAAGAGATTCTGAGATACAGACCATGGTATTTTCATATGTAGTGGCTTTCTTAATATAATGTCTTAATTATTGATGTCTAACATTGTGTAATATGATATTAGTGACATTAAAATATATTTTTATACCATGCTTAGGTTTTGTGAGTTAATTATTTTCTTTTTGGTCTCTTCTCCAGGTTTTGACCCATAGAACCTTCAGAGAACAAAAACCAAGAAGAACAGAAATTTAGAGGAAAAGGAAATGTAATCTAAATAAATCATTCTACTGATCTGACCTTTTAGAGCTAACAAAACTATTGGGCTTGGACTGCTAAAATGCAGGGCCATATTTCTCTTTTTTTTGAGCAGAATGTTCCTTCTCTGTCTTCCCTGCATTTACCTTCCATGCTAATAACTGTGTTGTTATGAAAATATTTAGTAACATGATTGCAAAGTAAATAATGACATTAAAGACCCAAACAACCCTGAAAACAAGTATTCATTCAGCATTTATTTATTTATTTATTTATTTATTTATTTATTTATTTTAGCCACAAAAAGTGCTGATTAAATTGCCACAGGACATTCTAAGGCAGCAGTGGAGCAGAAGAAAGGCTGGAACTAACTGTGGGTTCTAGGTATTCCTCTCCTCTGGGATTATGGACTTAATTTATATCATCACTGTCATTTCTACCAGCTGTTGGGATGTAAAAGGACAGCAGGATCAATAAATAACCCAACTCTTTCCCAAAAATCATACCATGTGTAAGGATTGCAATAATATTTCCATGGCAGCTGGAGAAGTCATTTTGACAACACCAAAAATACAGGTTTTGTGCAGAAAGTAGGGTTGGAAATCTGGCCAGAAAACCATAATGTATTAGATTTGCAATTTTAATTTCTTCCAGCTCTCAGTTTTCATTTGGCTCTTTTTCAGATTTGACTCTTAATTGTACCATTTTTTAATTTCTGTTTTTGTTACACACTACAAATTAGTTGGGCTTTTTTTGAAAAGAAATAAGATTATTTCTATGATGTTGATTTCAAACCTCTTTTTCCTAAATTAAGTGACTAACTTAAAGCTTACATACATACATCTTCCCAGAGACACAACCTGATGTCAGAAAAAATTAGTTCTAGTGAGAGTTATGAAACTCAAAGAACCAAACATCCCAAAGAAAATGTAGCCCTTCAGGACCATGAGGAATCACAAAAAAGGCTCAGATGGGCACTGAAATCTTCCTTTTCATGGTGCAGACATTATTGCTTTAACCATGGCTGGTTAATGAAGAATAAAAGCCAGATTAAAGCAATCAGAGGAAGTTTTGGGGGTCAGTCAGGGAAGTTCTGGAGGAAGATTCTCCAAAACCTCCAGGAGGTTGCAGGAGTTTCTAAAAATGACACAAAAATATGCAGAGTTTATTTTTCTCTGGTTGCCCAATGTCATTGTGTCTACTTTTGCAGTCTTAATGGATTCATCACTAATCATGCAATAAAACAGTTTTTTCCCTGCAGTGATATTCACATAAAAATAGGATCTGGAGTTTGGTGGTGGTGGTTTATGGTTGGTTTTTTTTGTTTGTTTGTGTTTTTTTGTTTGGTTGGTTTTTTTTGTTTGTTTTTTTCTTTTTTTTTTTTTTTTTCTTTTTCAAACATAAGAGTCCCTGTATAAATGCATTGGATGGAAACGGAGAATTTTAATGTAGGTGCAAAAGAGGTAAGTTTTGAAAAGCAAATTAATTTTACCAGTGCACAGATTTTTTATTTTTTTCCTGGACTTGCAGAGCTTTATTTCAAGGTGAAAGATTAAACACAACTTTCTCCCCTTTTACGGGATGTAACCCCATGCTTACAGAAAAAAAAAAAAAAAAAGAAAATTAGGTCTCTAATTCTACACTATGCTCTGTGAGAGTTCTTGTGAAAAAGCCTTGAGGAATCTTTGGCTGAATTTGACCTGGATCATGAGGGGAGAACCACAGGGTATTGAGGCAGCAAAGTTTAAAATGTAGTCTTGAACAAATATTTGCTGTTCTTGGCAGATCAAGCAGCAGCAAATGTAACATTTACTTTTGCTCAGGAGAAGAAAAGTCAGTATTGCAGTTGGTTGGAATATTGGAAGCATCTTGAACGCCTCGACTCCAGAAAGTGAAATTGCCTAAAATCCCTGAAAATGCCAAGAAAAAAGCAATGCCTTTCTTTCCTGTGTTTATGTTTTTACCTCTCCAGACCCAGCCACTCTAGAACTTAAGGAAAATTAAACTCCACAAGCAAAGGAACGCTTTGTTCTGATCAGAACATTTTGAAAAATGAGATTTGCACAGCACTGATTAATTCTCTGGTTCTCAGTGCACAGTGAAGGAAGTGCAGTAGAAATTAATTTTTATTTCAAATACGAAGGCAGTTTATTTGAACCTCAAATTCCAGAGCAGAATTTCCCATAAGAAAATCACAGCTTATATGAAGGAGACAAGATGCCCAGCCTGTAAACTCATTTTGGCTACAGATAAAATGCTGTTCATTTGCAATGAACAACAACATATGATACATTCTGTATTTTATTTGTAAATTATACATTTTAATATTTCCCTGGCCTATGTTTTTTGTAACTTTAAATCTGGAACCTGGACAGATTATTTTTTCCCCTTCATTTTTCATTTATTTTAATGAAAACTTCAGGACAGCTTGCTATGCAGGAAAACCTGGGCAAGTTATTTATGAGCTCAATATTAACAAATTAATATTTGTTCTTTATGTTTGTTATGTAATGAAAAATATCTTGCCCCTAATGAGATTATTACCTTTTAATTTGCCAGTGATAGGTAGCTAATGTATATTACTGTATTATCAACTACTAACAACTATTAACTAAGTAACTTTTAACAACTTAAAATGTTTGTTCTCCTAGTTAATGCTGGTCAGAGAAGAAAATTATCTTCATAGTAGAGTTAAGGATATAATCAAAATACCAGACTTGGTCCAAAGAAGAGCTTGTTTTTCATATTTATGTCACAAACAAGCAAAATCTCTGAGCTGAAAAATCTCGGGAGGACAAAATACAGATATGAGAAGAGGAATTAATCTTTTTAACTGCAAAAAAGAGTTGGTTCTTTTTTCCCATGGAAAAGTAAGTATATATTTCTTAATGGTGCAAGGAAAGGAGAAAGTTTCTTGTTGGTTAGTTTTCACTTGCCATAAATAACTTGGGAGGAGGAGGAGGATACTGACACCAAATTCTGCAAAGCTGTGCTTGGAAATAAACTAAGTTTAGGGTGTATTTATTCATTTCAAGCAGTGAAGTTCATGTTGAGGCCCAAAATTCAGATAAATTACCTCATGTAGTGCTCTCTCCTTATATTGTTAATAAGTTTTATATATACCTACATTCAGTTGACATTTTCATAGGATTATCTGCTTAAACTCCATTTTATGTTTCATTAGGAGCAGTAGGTCACTCAGATCCCTTAACTACCTAGAAGTTTGGGTTTTCCTTATGTAAATAATTTTAAATTATGAACACAGAATTTAGTCAGATTTAATTCAATCAGAATCTTAAAATCCCTCTGTAATTACTTCGTAGCTAACTTTTATTTTGCTGATGGTGGCAAATAAAAATTTCTTCTCCAAATCACTTTTGAGTATAAGTTTCCAGAGAATGCTGAAGTTCAATTTTCAGAAGAGTTATTTTATTTATTTAATTGCCTTAAAGTTACTAACTCTTAAATTTTTGCTTGGGATCTGTCCTCTTCTGCTTAAATTTCTTTCATTCTTTTCTTGTTATTTTTGAATGATTTTCTGGTTATAGAAATGTATCATCTGCCATTAGGTTTATTGGCACTGTGTGAGGCTTAAAAGCTAAAATTGACTTTAAATTTGTGTTGCAAAGCAACAGATGAGAAACTTCTCATGACAGAGCCAAGAAATAAAAACTCAGAGCAGATTAATTAGAGACAGCTGGAATGATCAGAGCACAAAAGATACAAGGGAGGAGACATGCAGGATTTTAATTTTTTTTTGCTCAATCAGGCAAAGCAAGAAATGGTAGAAAAATCAGTCTGTTTTTCTCAAATTTGACACAAAGAACAAGTTTTTTTCTGTGCTTATCTTTCATTTCTCACTTGTGTATGAGACAATTTCTGCCCTGATGGGCAAGAATGGAAATGGCAAGAATGGACCCACCTCTCACATGAGCTGGTCCTGTGTCCAAATTTACCTGTCAGGGAAGAATCAGCTCCCTTCTAACAAAAATATAAAGCAGTGTTCCTAAGGTTTGGTACCAGAATATGCAGTACATAGAATAAATGCAGAGATTTAATATATTTTTAAATAAATGGTGACAGCTCAGTTATTGCACGTATCTGTGCAGTGTCAGATTCAGTGATATTATATTTTCTTACCTGTTTCTTTTTAAAACAATGGTTCCTTCATTTTCAGGCATCTGTCCTGCCTGACATTCATCAAAAGTGCATTAAAACTTTAGTAAAATATTTTTCGTGGGTTTTTTTTTGGTTGTTGTTTGGTTTGGATTGGATTTTTTGTTTTAGGTTTGGTTTTTTTTGGTGGGAAAGTGCTTCAAAATAGATTTTTTTTTAAATCACAGATTTTCTAAAGTGCAGAACTCAGCCCATTAAAATTAAGTCATTTTGATGTTGTAGAAAGTTGTGCAACAGCATCAGTGAATGTCAGGCAGGATGTTTAAACACGAACGCTTGCTTTTTAATAGAAATTGGATTAGAGGAAATGTTTCCTGTGCTGCATGGAGTTATTTATCCTGGCAAAAAGCAGAAAAGGAGTCATCTTTCTCTTGCTCTAAATCATCCTGGGGGGATGCCCTTTGCTGCAGTTTGGGTGTCCATATGGTGTCAGGGATGGATTGGGAAGGGAGATGATTCTTGCTCCGAGCTTCATAAAATCCTCCCAGGCTTTTGCTGGGGAATGACAGCAGTGCTTAAAAAGTGCAGTTGTCTGTCAGAATGGATGCAGATTTTTGGAAATCTTGGAGGGAGCAGAGGATGATCTACACGGCTGAAAATGGGTTCAAAGTGCAGGACTCGGCAGAAGAAGTTTTTCTTGGGGGAAGCATTAAACCCTGGAAATTACAAATGAAAGGTGGTGGGAAAGGCATCCCAAAGAGTTTGTGACCAGCAGCCCCTGAGGTGGTGCTGAAATCAGCAGAAATATCCTTGTAGGAAAAGGGCAGGGCAGCTCGTGAGAATTCCTTAATTCGTAGCACCACCAGAAAAGCAAATAAGCTCTGCGGGATAAACTAGTAAAACTAGAAAAAGGTAGGAAGAGGCAGCCCTCCAAACATTTGTTTAAAGAAGGTTTCTGAAAATTCACACCTTTAAAAAGCTGATGTCAGGCATGGCAGGAAATTGCCAGGCCTTTCAAGATGGTGAACATCAAAGGAGACACAAATTTAATGCAGACTTTTAGCTTTTAGGAATCTACACGTGTTATATTTACACATATTTGTTATAAAACTATGAAATCACAGAAGGGTTTGGGCTGGGAGGGACTTTTAAAGCTCATCCCATTCCAGTTCCAGCCCATCCATGGCAGGGACACCTCCCACTATCCCAGGCTGTTCCCCGTGCCCAGCCTGGCCTTGGGCATTTCCAGGGATCCAGGGGCAGCCACAGCTGCTCTGGGATCCCTGGATTTTGGCTGCCAGTGGCTTTTGAAAATGTGTTTTGCAACATCACCACACTTCCATCAACTTTTTCTTGCCAAGTCCGAATTTTATCCACAGTCAACTTATTTTTCTCCCCTAACACAACAGAGGCTCATGTCCAACCAAAGTAATTCAAATATTCTTCAGACAAGAGTGCAGCGTAAAACATGACACAATCTCTGGAGACAAATTAATTTACCTTCACGTTTCTCAAAAGCTCGTGTTAGGTGAGAGAAAGAGAATGAATTTTATTGCAAGATGCATTTAAAACAATCATATTACACTGTGTTTAGAGATAATAAACTTCCTATAAATGTATGCAATTCAGAAAGTACCTGTTTTGATTAAATTCTGTTTGGATATAATCTCCATGCCTTTAGCTGAACACTTTTGATTATGATATATAATCCCAGGTGACATTTTTAGTATGAAGATCTATGGTTGGTTTTAAATAATTTTTAGTCCTGAAAGCATACATGGGTGTTAAAAAAACAAAGGTATTGAACTGAACCAAAATCTGTTGCTTTTACAGAAACACAAATATTCAGTAAGCATAAAAATAATTTTATTCTGGCAAAAACCCCCTTAATTTTATTATGTTTTGTCAGATTGAGAGTGGAAAGAAGTTGAAACACTGAGTAGTTTCCAAATACATAGAAAATAAGAGGGTGTGAAAAAAAAGATTTTTTCATGATGCACAGGTGGGAGAATAAGTGTTTATATGATTTGGTCAGGGTCCACAAAAAAGCTGTTGGCAGGGGTTCCCTACCTTTTGTTTTTACCATTTGCTCATCATTCCAAAGACCCTGTGGTTCTCTCTTTTTTCACAATTTACAATAGCAAATTCCTTTCTACACATTCTTACTGTAGTGATCAAACAACAGCTCAGCTGTTTTGGAATTGAGAGAGATTTAATACATACTAATTTGCCATGGTATAATCATATAAAATACAATTACCACTGAGAATGAGTTTTACATTAGTTATAAACAAATTGAAATAATTTAGAACCATTTAAAATAACTGCATCTGGCAAAGTTTTGCTGTAGCAGCTCCACCACAGGATTTCTGATTTAGCCTGCTCTTTCTGACTGACATAGTCTTTTTTCTTAGCATGAAACCTTGGGTGGTGGATTATGATTGTAATTTAGTACATTTTAATTAAAATTAAAACATCACATGAGGTTGTTTAGAGTGCAGAATGGTGTTGCATTCAAAATCTGTACTGAAAAAAAAATAAAATCATTATGTCACAAGTGATTGAGTGCTGGAAAACTTCATTTGCAGTCTGAAACAAGGAAAATGTTTTGATTTTCCCCTTCCTCCTGTGGATATATCTGACAACATTTCTGTGCCATTTCATCCCTGGTCCAGCACTTGGGCCAGTGTTACTGCAGTGAATGCCTCTGCAGTTGGTTTTAGTTGATTTTAGGATAGCTTCCTGTGCATTAAAAGAAGGGAAAACCAACGAAACTTGTCCAGATTTTCCACCAGCTGAAGCATTTCTGCACTGTGATATATTGCATTTTTGCCCAAGATCCTGTTGCTCCTGTAGCCCATGGTGGTATCTCTTCAGAATTGTACTATAACCCTCTTGAGGTGTTTGCTCAAATTTTCCTCCAAATTTTTACCCAAGTATTTATCTACTGCAAATGGATAATTGAAAATCTTAAAAAAAAAAAAAAAAAAATTAAAATATATATATATAGGCATTAATTTTCATAAATAAATAGCTCTGGTGCACCAGAGGAATTTTGTTTTACCTTCTGCCTCATTGTCTTCCTGAGGTGTGTTCAGATCTGCACTGTGCCATGATTTGTCATGTCTTACTGCTTAATTAACCTTTAGTGTGGTGGCATTTCCCAGATTGCCTGCAGAGTTATTTCAGATGAATATGTCTGTGTAGATAGGCAATGTCAAATATTGCAGCTTTCTGCTTAAAATATTGTTATTTGCTATCACTAGGGACATTATTCATTGGAAGAGAGGCTGCTGAGGCTCCCAAACTTTTCTAATGGCTTACTTTTAATCCCAGGTTTCGTTTGAATCAAAATCAATGCAAGCTTTGTTTTGCTTTACGTGGAGAAATTTTGAAACACTAGACCAGATGTAACTTGAAAGAAAAGCTGCTTTCAGTGCTTGCTTATCTATTTTGCACCAGCCAAGAACTTGCTTGCCTATTTGATGTAGCCATGAGTGTTCTGCACCATGCAATAATGAATCTGCATAAATAAGAGAGAATATGAACTTTCCTTTCTTAGTCTTGAAGTGGTGGCAAGAAAATATTTCTTAAAAACAAAAGCAAACTGGAAAAATTTCTTTATTGTCCCCTGTGAGAAAAGGTTATTTTACTTTTTGAAACAGAATCGATTGGAAGCCATCTTAACTAAGATGTTTTAATTGAATCCTAAATTTTCTTAAAGGACAAAAAAATCAAAAGTTAACAAGATACTTCAAATGGTTCCTTTTTCTTTGTGTCTTTGTCTGCTCAAGTAATCTGTTCATAATCTCCAAGTTCTTTTAGCCTTTGCCTGTATTTTTTAATTCACCATTGCTGCTGTCATAGCCTGCTGCATTTATAACCAGGACTGTAATGTTCAGTGAAAGGAGAATAAATTCTTAATTTTTTCTTCTGAACCCTAAACTTCAGCAAAATTAAAGTGGAAAGGTTCATGGGGATCCAAAAAGGGGGACAATGGATACATGTAAAGAAAAACATAAAGCAGTTTCACCTTCTGTAACTTTTAGCCCAACAAAAACACAGATATTGAAAATATTCTGGAAAGACATTCGAGCAATAACATTAATTTAGGTAATCCCATCAAACATTTAGATAGGACTGGCAGCTGTTTAACACCCTTAAAATAAAAGGTGGCAGACTTAAACAGTGGAAAACACAAATCAATGTTTCACACCTTTTCACTGTAGAAAAAGTGGAGGTTGATATATTTTTAATACCTAAAGATTAAAATTTAAATTAAAAAAGCTCAGAGACATTTTCAGCAAAACATGAAAAGGTTATGAAATATCTACAAAACTTTTAAAAAATGTGTATTTACTGAAGGTGAGTGAAAGAGTTAATGACAGTAGTGGTAGTGCTTAAAATAATGTGAGAATCATAAAGATAATAACTTCTGATGAAAAGCAGTTCTGGGAAATAAAATGATTATATGGGAGGTAAGTAATAAGGATTTAGTAAAAGATAAACCACTAAATCTTCATAATGATCAGGTTAAAGAGGGTTAGGATTATTTATTTCAGTAGTTGTAAGAAAAGGAGGAGTATTCCTGAAATTTTAATGCTTGATTTACAAACTTCAATATTCCCAACTTTAAAAAGAATATTTTCCTATTAAAAATGTTTTATTCCTATATAAGTATTTGAAAACCTTTGTGAAGCTTCTGTTTAAATTATTTTCCTCCCCAGTTTCCATATTTTCAGATTAATGTAGTGGTAATAATATATAAGTTAATCTTAGATTTAATAATAAATCTTTGTGGATATGTGAGAACAAGTTCATCAATTAGTACAAATTAACATTCACTACTATAGATTGCTTACTTAATTGCTTATTACAATATAATTGCTTACAACTATCAGTGTAGAGCCCCCACTGAAATAACAGAGAACGTGTGCTAATTAATGGAATCACCAGTGACAGTCCATTGGACTCATCCAATAAATATTCTCAGTTCATCACAGCAAACAGGGGCTGGGGATGGAACAGAGCCACCCTGTGCTCTGGATTTGGGTCAAAAGGATTTGCCCCAAGGCAGATCTGTTCATTTTGTCTGCTTGCCAGAACTTTCCATCCAAATCCTGCACTTGATCAGGTGAGGACCCAAAAGCAGAGGGAGAACCCGTCAGAATTTGGCTTTCCCTCTCTAAAGGATTTTGGTTTTTCAGCCATTCACTGGTTGCTCTGGTGCCTTGAGGAGCTGGAGCAGAGGCTACACACAGAGTTAAGGGGAATAAAATGGGTATTTATTGTGAGGCCTACAAAGGCCTACAAAAGCCACAGCCCAGCAATGTCAGTGCCACAGGGGTGGCCCCTGCCTGGATGGCTCCAGGATGGAAGGAAAGGAGGGGGTTGGTCACAAAATCTCACACTTTTATAGGTTCTGTAGGTAATTTTATAGGTTTTATAGGTAATCTGCATGAGCCCACCCTCCACCTTTCCACGGAGTTTGTGCTTAGGGCCTGAAGTTTGGACAAACTGTCCTTGAGTTCTTAACTAGAATAGGACTGGTTTGTCTTCATCACCCCAGCACATCAGAAAAGCACATCCAGGGAGAACAGGAAAATTTAAAATTAAAGGCACCAACCCTTCAATGCATCCTGATTCCATTAAGAAATTATTCTAGTATTCTGCACACAAAAAAAAAGTTGTGATTTTTGCCCAAACTGTGAAAACAGATGGAAGAAAAGAGATGTGAGATTTATGTTTAGCTTGCCCATTTTTGCTGTTTGTAAAGCTAGTGAAGAGGTGTAAGGGCGTCTAAATAATTCTGAGCATGTTTGGGTACAATCACCTGTCATGGGAAGGTCTCTTTTTACCTCTTTATTTTAAAGGTGAGAGACCTTCAGCTTTTTCCTTCCCAATTTACCTTTCAGAATATATAACGTGGAGTCTTAATAGAAAAGTAAAGTCCCTTAATAGAAAAGTAAATTGTTTTTACTGTAGAGCCATTAGAGAGTTAAGTGGTGGAATCTATCATTGTCTTAACTCTCTTATTTTTCATTCTATCTTTACCTGTGAAATTAACAGCACAGTTTCTCATTATCCTTTGTGACCAGGTAAATATAAATAAATATATTCTGAGTCAGACCTCAGGTGAGTAAAGCTGCTGTTTTACCTTGACTCTGGATGAAGCAGAGGTGCCTTCACTGAGCTGTCTGGATCGAGGTGAGAGTGATCTGCTGTTAAATAAAATTAAATATTGTTAAAATATACACTTAAAGTAGTTCTCAAGATTTTTCAAAGTGAACATGCAGTATTTGTTCTCTGAGGGTGGGTGTATGCACCTTGGTAAAAGTTTGGGGAAAAGTGATTAAAAAAAAAAAAAAAGCTAGTTTTGGTAAATTTGACATTAAATTATCTTACGGTCTGCAGATTGCCTTGCAATCTAAAATTCCTTTCACATTTTCCTGAAAAAGTGAGTTTTTAAGAAACTCTGTGCACACTAGCACACAGGGTCAATGCCACTCTGCTGATTCTTGCTCTGTAAAGTAAATATGGTTTGAGGGACTTTTGTGTCATGATAGTGATGAACAAATGCCTGATTCTTTTGCTAAAAAAAGGAAAAAACCCGACATATTCTGTCCTTCACCAATCACGGCTAAACCTGTGCCTGAACCAAAAAAAAAGCATTCTCAGAAGTCCCTGTGTTCTCTCTTCTCTTGTGCTTTAAGTGCAATAAACCAACAGCATTGTTCAACAATCAAATTTAATGTTAATATTGCCTTTTGCATGAAAAAAAGCATAAATCACATGAATCTGTGAATTCACTATTGTTGATTCACTACAATTTATATTCATGGCCTGATAACAATCAGTGGAAAAATTAAAACGCAAAGAGACAAATATTAAAAACGATGTTTTAAGAGACGTGTCTCATTGCAGATGGCAAAAAGAATTTTTAAAGCAATCCATAACAGCAGCAGGTTTTATTTTAAAATATCATATAATACATAGAAATATGGGTTTTTTTTAATGGTACAAGAAAGTATTTGCTATGAAAATTCTCACTTGGAATTGCTGTAAGTATACAAGAAATGATGGATGGGAATAATTTCAAACCATTCAGAAGTGACATTTAGATGGATATTTATCTTAATGTAGCAGAATTACAATGGTCTGAGAATCACTAGAACAAACAGATTCCCTGAACAATTTCCTTAAGGTTTTATTATAAGATTTCCATAATTTTTTATTACCAACAAAAATCTTAATATTTCAGATTGTATTCGAGTTAGGCACAGCTTCGTGCATATTTGCTTTTACATTTGGCTATGAAAATGATGTGTTAAAAATGATTAGATGATACAGGAGTGGCAAAAACAGATAAGAAAAAGAGGAAGGAATAAAAAAAAAAAAGGAAAAAAGGAGAAATTAATTTCCATCTTAGCATTTCTCCTGCTTGCCTGAGGGACTGGGCTGATGGAGATGCTCTGGTTGTTGGCATCAGCAGATGGCACAGGGAGGAGGATCAGGGTAGACAATTTCCCACTGCTGGGGGGTTCCCAGGTGCTCAGACAGGACCTGGAGGCCACTCCAGGTTGGACTCAGGCATTTCCAGGATGCCCTCGTGGAAAAATTTCCCCCCTGAAGCTTCTCCTTAGCAGGAACAGATTTAGGTCTTCACCCAGCACCTGTTAATACCTCTGAAAGTCAAGGAGGTTTTCCCCATAACAAAGGGATTTCTTGCATCCAAGTTCTCCTTGTGTCCTCCCTCGTGAAGTGCTTATTTTGCTTTTTCTCTGCCCCACAACAAAATCTCCTGGAGAAATTTCACTTAGCAAAAGTTTGGGTGTCCTCAGCTTCCCTCACACATCAGAGGTTGTGTAGGACCAGGTAAATCGTCAAATATGTTTGGAAGCTGCAGTGGTTGTAGCAAATACCTTTGGGACCATTTCACAGGGGGAAAACAGGGTAATATTGCTGGGCAGGTGAGGAACCTGGGTGTCTGAATGTTTAAACTTTGAATGCAAATGTGATCCATTGTGTGGATTCCAGTCTATTCCCCAACCCTTGAACAATTTCAGTGGCTAAATAACATTTCTCAACAATTTACCCCAGAAAGCCTGGAACTCTATTTCATAAACTTTTACTGCAAGCCAGAAATAAATTGGGATCTAAGACTCTTTTTATTGTTGCTGCTCTTTTATTTATCTCTCATGATACATAGATCTGTACTTACTGTGGTTGTGTGATAAATTACATTTGGAAGGAAGTCATGTCTCAGTTTTTATGTTCAGCACCATATATCTCATTTCATTACTTCACTCTCTGTCCTGTGTGGTGGAGGAAAGGAAAGCATAGTTACACCACCCTTATGTTCAAGTTGATGCTTTGTAATTTTAAACAGGCTCCTGAGTCTTGTTTATTGCCTTTTAACAAAAATGTTGCTGTAATGTGCTGATATGTGGATTATATGGATTTATATCTTGTATTTTATAGCTCTTGACTCTCAAGAATTAGACTGTCTTGAAAGTTTTTAACAGACTTCCATACTCTATTAAAAAGTCTGACCTTTGTTTACCTTTGCATATACACATAGTCCTCATCCCCCAATTAAACTGCTATTTTTATAAGGATTTTTTAAAAAATATTTTATTTTATTGCATGTTTCTTCACAGATTTCACTGACTATTGATATTTATCTGCAGGCATTATGTACAGAAGTGTCACAATATCAGTATCAAACATACAACAAGTCCAAACTCTTCCTTTTCCAAAGCTATGGAAAAAGATGAAAAAGATTAATTACTGTGCTTAGGCTTTTTTGATTATTTATTTCCATAGCACAGTGGATTGCCTCAAAATAAATAAGTGGCCACTAATAGGATGGAGTCAAGAACTCCAGTGCTTTGTGCAAGAAGGATTTCTATGGCACATACAAAGCAAATATGAAATTATTGATTCTTACTGAGAACAGGGTTACAGGTTTATTTCTTAGGTTTGTTTTTACAGAGCACTAAATACCATATTTATATGATATTTACACATCCTGCTGTCTTGATGGTAAACACCACACTTTGTTTTTCAGGGTTGAATCATTATGCTTGCATTTGATTTCCATTTTGAAAAAAGCATCTCATTCCAGCTGAGCTGAAGACCTACAGCAAAGTCCTCATTAATTAGGACCACGTCTTATACAAATTGGCATATCCATTATGGTTTTTTTTCACCATTTAAAAAAAAATTCAAACTATTTCAAACAAAATCTATCCTTCTATTAAAGTCTTACACAAATTGTTTTTTTTTTTTACATCCTGGGTAAACCTGTGGCCTTTGGGTCAAATCGTTCTGACAGAGTGTATAATCATGATCTAAATACAATTTTTTTCTAACCCTGTTTCCAAGTCTGAATGTCAACTGCTCTCCCCTTTTCAACTGGGGAATGACCCAGGAGCTGAAATCCTTCAGGGAAATAAGAAGACCCTGAAGAACTCAAAGAATTTTAGACATTCCTGCCCCACCCTTTTGGCTGGACAAATTCCTTTTTGGGTCTCTCAGGTGTTTTAGTCAGAATTTAGGTGAGATGAAAGAACTATGGATGACAAGAAATTACCATGCACATGGGACTGGGAATCTCCATTCCTAAAGCCAAGCTACAGGAAATTAAATCCTTCTCCAAGTTTTATTGGTTATCAAGAAGAGCTCCACTGAAATACTCAGCTCATTCTCCTCTCTGTCCACCCCTTGACCAAACATATTAATTGGGACAACAGGAAAGTGGCTTAGTAATTTATTTAAAGTGCTAAAGAGCTTTGTGTTTGGGTAAAATACATCAAAATTGCAAGATTTCACCTATTCTATTGTATTTCTGACTGCTTTTCTCACAGAAGCTCAAAATTAGAACTAGAGAGCCATGAAGGAGGAATATTTTGTAAATATCTAGCTCAACATTATTTAATAGCAGATCGTGTAGTTTAAAAATTCAGTGGTTTCTTCTTGATCTCCCCTGTCCCACTATTCATTCTTTTAGGTTTCTTTGCAATAAATGAGAACAGTGACAAAAGATTAATTCAAATGTTAAAAATAGAACATATGGCATCCTCTATTATTTGATCATGTGCCACAGTATGTGGCCTGTTCACCTGGGAAAAGTGCTGTCTCTGCCAGGAGGGAACCTTTAGGTGGTCTTTAAGGTTCTTTCCAACCCAAATAATTCTGCAATTCTCTATTCTTTATTATCAGTAGCTATCCATTTGACATGTCTGCATTTTAATGGAGTCATAAGGACTGCACTTTGGAAATAGGATTTATGATCAACTGGATAAGAAATGTCAAAATGACCATAATCTGGGAGTACTGAAAATTAAATTAATTTATAAACTAGTAGAGTGGTGACAGACTTTTAAGAGTCTTGTGAAAACTTGCAGATATCTTCCATATTTATTTAACTGCTGCTTGAATAAATTGTGTAACATCACAGTTAATAGCAACAAAATAAATCAAATAAACTTTTAAAGTGTTTGCTTATGACATTCACCTCAAGGAGTGCTGAAAGCAGGAGAAGCTAAGAAACAGGCAAACCTCTGGTTTATGCACAGTTCAGTGTTACCTAAAAAGATCTAAAAGATTTATAAGTTATACTTGTGTATTTGCTTGAGAAATGACACAAGGACCCTCCTGATTTGCAAAGCCCTCACTCCTGCTGGCTGCTAATTAGTTGTGTGGCACCAGAGATGATTCATGAGTTCACAGCTGCCTAGCATGTTGGAATACACCATATATAAACCCTGTTTATGCTCTCATAATGTGGCTGAACATGGCTTCTTTTCAACTTTAAAGCTCCTGACAAATCAGCATATTTAAACCATTTAGCCTGAGTAAGTATGCTAGTCTATCAGGTGAAGAAGATATACTAAGCCTATTTTTCTTTTGAACTTGCCCATCAAAGAGGCTCGCACACCCTTTAATCTGTGTTGAGGGGATGTGTAGTGTTTGCTGTATAAATCAGCAGCAGGGTATGGAGCTGTCTCATTTCCACAGTGCCAAAAGCTGAAAATTACCAGGCTGTGCATGTGAAATCTCTGCTGTTGATGTATTAGAGCAGCGCTGAAAGGAGAGGCAGGTAAATTCTGTTACTGAATTAACTTTTTTTTCTCCTGTAAAGAAAAAAGGGAAAAGGATGAAAGAGACCTACAAAGGTTTTTATCCTGTGGCAGAAGAAGGGATTGGTGAACTTTGAGAAGATTTTCAGGCACTCAGTAGTAAACAATTTTTACATTCTAGTAATAAGAAAAGTCACTGTTCAGCTCTTGATACATGAAAGAAGTGCCAAATCTCTTTTTGGTCAGTTTTTGTGCCAGATAATAAAGGGATGCCCATTCCTCAAACCAAGAGGTTTGCTGTACCTTTTGATAGTGCCAGTTCTCTTGGACTTCCTCACCAAAAGTCCCACCCAGGCAGATTTTATTAACATCTGTATAACTTATTTCCATGGTACAACTGCCAGGAGAGAGCTCTAAAATAATTTGATTATTAAAATTCTAGTCCCATTGACCTAGGGAAATTATTTGCCTGGCATGAGTTTGGTGTGGTGTTTTTTTTTTTTTTTTTTTTTTTTTTTTTTTGGTGTGTTTTTTTTATTTGTGTGTGGTTTTTTTTGTTTTGTTTTGTTTTGTTTTGTTTTGTTTTGTTTTTGTTTTTGCTTTTTGTTGTTGTTCTTGTTGTTGGTTTTTTGGGTTTTTTTGGGGTTTCTTTTTATTTTTTTACCTGTAAAAGATAGATTTGATTCATGATACCTCCACAAAAGAAAACACATCTTCACTAGAAATCCTCTCCTTCTATATTTTAATGGCATAATAGTTAGGACAGCCATATTCCCATTATGTCTTCTGTTGCTCTTGTGGGGAGATTTATATGACTGTAGAGCCCATCACTGATAACAGAATAATGGGGTCTACATTCCTAAATCACACCTGCTATTTGCAACATAAATCATGCTTTGGCTATACTCCAGTCACATGCACCTAGCAGAAAACTGAGAGTGCAGGAAAAGCTAAAAATAGCTCTTGGCAGGGCCTGGATGGGTTTGTGTGCCACTTTTCAAATCCTGGCTGTGTAAAATATTCAGAGGGGAGTAAGAAATAATATACAATAAGAAGTGTTTGTCCTCTGTTGCAGGACAGCACTGGCACAGACAAGGAGTCAAATAAACATCACAGATGTGTGAATTGTCAGGGCAGAGTAAAAATCAGAACCAAATCTTACAAAGTAATGCTAAACCCATTGGCCCAGACCATAAAAAATTAGAATAATACATCCAGCTTTTATGATTTACTGATTTTAGGTATAAATCTGGTGAATAAGCTAGGAACACTTTATGGACAAGGATGGGACAAAGAAGCATTTGGGAATTCAATTTTATTCTCTTCAACAAACATATTCCAAACCAGATAACTGGAATAAGCAGATGAAACTGCCCAGCCTGGCTAAATGCCAAAGAAAAAAATCCACATTTTAACTTTGTCTGTATCCAAGTTTAACCCGTGTAGTCTCTTACTGCTGAACTCCTAAAACTCTAAGCAGAAATTGGATGGGAGTCCTTCCTGAAGAAAGGTAAAATAGAAAAGGCTGTTTGTCTAAATGTGCCAAACCAGAAGCAGAGACAAAAGGTGTCTCTGTTTTCAAATTCCATGGGTTTGATCACCTGAGTCTGCGAGCTGGACAAGATTTGAGATGAAATTTGGTGGCTGTGAGAAAGAACTGGCCTGTCCAACACTGATTTCACATCCACCATGTCTAATATTCCCTTCGTTTGGGACAATAACCAGAGTAACCTTGGAAAAGAGGTCCTAAGCTGGCACTGCCCTGCAGTGGTAAGAAATAAAATTAGAATAACTCACAGCATCACTCGACACACCAAGAATCTTGAAGCTTTCAATTGATAACATGATGTTTCTTTGCTGTTCATGGAACTGCATTTATTGTTATTGTATCAGGATTTACAATCAATCAATCAATCAATTAATCAATCAATAAGTTGATGGGCAGATCTCCTCTAATGTTTTCTGAAATTCCAGTGTGGATTTGAGGCCGATATTAAGCATATTTGTACTACCCTGCTTTTATTTTTGTATGCCAAATATCAGGTAATTAGAAGAAATTTGCAGTTGTAGTTAAAGATCCGAGTATTTTCATCCACAAAGCTTTAAGGAATTTATATGAAAGTTTACACACAACTCTTTATGGTATATACTGGGAAGTCTGAAAATATCATTGTCACGTTTTTGAATGACAGCAAGTCTCAAAGATTTACTGTGGTCTAGTCCTTGACTCCTGAAAGGACATCTGTGAATGATATTTCCTCATCCTCCCTGTTTTGAGAGATGAATGTTTTAATTTGCAAAATAACTTTCTAAGGTTATTTACAGTTTCGTTCTTGTACATGAATCTGTCATTATTGTGTTTTACAAATGGCCATTAAGGTGATTAGAATAAACTTGGACACTAGTTCTGATATTTTATCTTTTTCAAGCATATTATGTTTCTGGCAGGCAAGAGAAATTAGATTGGCATATGGTTTTGACATTATATGTGAAAGAACAGATGTACAAAAATATTGTAATTATGTATGAAACAATAGAATTGTTACCAGTGAGGTTGTGTCTCAAAAGAGACAATCACCTCATGACACATGTAAGTCCTAATAAAGACAAGTGTTGAAATATTTTTCAAATTTTCTTCAAAGGTCAAGTGAAGAAAAAGACATTGTTCAAAATATGTAGTTAATCTACAAAAAAAAAAAAAGAGCATCTGTGAAACTCTAAACCAATGCAAGAACACAAGTAAAAACCAATTGCACATGTTGAAATATACCCATAAGATGACTCAAGATATTAGCAATTTATTTAGCTTATGAGTTATAACAATAATAATTGTCAATATAGCATGCAAGCCACTCATCTTTCAGGATTCTAAGTCCTTTAATACAAAAATATGAAATAAATACAAATTGACCTGTAGAAAATGCTCAATAATTACCAAGTGTGTGGTTCAGTTGTGCAGCTTGCATCAGGTAAAGGTCTGTAAAAAATGAGGATTTTTTAGTGTGAAAGCTTCGTGTTGAAAGCAGGGCACAGATCTCTAATTAATGAAATAGAAACCACAAAATCAGATAAGTAAATAATACCAATTTCTGTGTAAAATTATAAATACCACCATGGTTAATCGAATAAAATATTTTTAAATATACAACCTTTATAAATATGTATTGTTTGTTTTGAGGAACTTGAAGAGAATGCAATGAAAATGTTTTCAGAGTGAGAATGGACTTTAAAAAATTGAGCCATTTAATTAGTCTGTCAAGGAATGGCTCATATGTTGCATATTAAAGGTCAAAGAATGGTAAATGCTACTCCTGTGCTACTTTAAATTAAATCTAAATAAACAAAAAGGTGAAGACTGAAAATGTCCTGTATTGCTGTGTGTTAAAAGGACTAAATATGGAAGTTAAAAATAATAAAGTTACATAATATGTGCTAAGATTTTGTTTGACTCAGATCAGTTTGAATTTGAGAAAACCTGAGTGGGAAGTAAAAACTCTTGAGTAGGAAATCAATACCTATATATTGGAAGCAATTTTAAGACCATTAGGTTATAAAGGTATGGAATGACATAAAATAACAAGAGACTGGAGTTATTAAATCACAGATTTACAATTAGATTTGCAGTTCACCCTGAATTGGAAAATTTTACCCCTAAATCCAAAACCAACCAATGAAAAACTATTCTAATTTGTAGAAAAAATTTCTTAAGTGGCTCGGGTAAATTTGTTATTTTTTAATATATTTTGTATAATGAGATTATTCCAACTCAACTAAAGTAAAAAGAATATATCCAAAAGAACGATGACTGGCATATAATTTCAATTTGTGTCAATTTTCTTTTTTTTTAAATTTTTTTCAATACTTCAGTATTTTCAGGTGTAGTAATGAAGTTTACATTCTTCTTTGGAAACGCCTGTGATTTCCATTTATTTTCTTTAAGGTAGCATAATTCCAGATCTTGCAGAAATAAAGCTGCTATATATTAAGTACTGAAAATTATTTTACTGAGGAGTATGCCATATTATTCATTTCCCCCCTTATTCTAAGTGGTTTATGAATGCCAAGACCTCCTGAAAATATACCTCCTCCTTTTTTAAGGGGGGAATTAGGGAGGGGTACATGGAAATCCATGGAAATGACATCCTAAATAAACAAAAAAGCGCCTAGATCTAGAGGAGTTTTTTTGTTTGTTTGGTTGGTTGGTTGGTTGGTTGGTTGGGTTTTTTTGGTGTTTGTTTTTGCTTTGGTTTTGTTTGTTTTTGTTTTGGTGGGTTTTTTTTTAAAGCAAACACAAAAATTTACTGACAGCAGTGAAACAGCCTTCTGCTTACTCTTATTATTGTGTCTATCATTATATCTACATAAAGATTTTAGCAAAGGTGCAATCAAATGACACACATATAAGAATCAATTTTCTCCATATTGATGATTTTTCTGAGCTTAGAGAAGTGGGTTTTAGTGCCCAACCTTCATTGCCCCTCTTGTCTCCCTCTCCCAGTCCTGTGGATAAAATATGAGGAAAGAAAAATTCCCAAAACCTTCAGAATTAGAGGAAATTTCTGGTTGATGAAATGCAAGATTTACCTTCAGGGCTTGTTTTCATCAGGGGCTATTTCCATCCCAGATAAAGAAAATAATGAAATGGGAGAAAAAGATATTCTGATCTTTGTCCCTCATGCATGGTTTAAGGGCTCCCTGGGAAGAATTATTTCATCTGGCCCATTTTTAAAAATGATGAACGTGCTTTCCATGAATGTGTTTATTCTTGTCTAAAATATATTTATCCCATTCACTTCCATCATTTCAATAATGGCTCAATACAGGGGGAAGACGATTAAAGGACACAGAGTAGTTTTTATTTTGTATTTCTTCTGAAAGCATTAGCTGTGGTGCTGGCTGAGTGCTGCCGTCAGATGTTGTGGTTCCACCTGTGACCTGGTATGAAAAACTTATTTATATCTAAACAGTAAAAGTCTAAGGTGTGATTAAAAAAATCTAAGATGTGATAAAGGATGACACAACCCTCTTAGAGAAAAGAAGTGGGCATTTTCCCCCCAAAATGCATTTCTATTCATAAATACTGATTTAAAGGTACCAAATAACTCAAAATTCTTTGGAGAAGTGAGAGATTTTGAATCAAATATGGCTCAAAATTTAAATATTTAAAATTTTTAATTTCTATTTAGATGTTAAATTTAATGGTAAAACAAAACTTAAAAGAATGCAGACTAATGTAAAATATAACAACCAGAGTTGAATAAAAAAAAAGATTTATTTCCTGATTCTTCTAATCTGAAAATATTGGGAATGTATACCTTACAGATAACATTACATAGTTTTGGTTCAGTAAATTCATAATATCAGTCGCATAGCTAAAGCATTTTTTTATTGAAGGTTTTTAGTTTGTTTAATTGCTTTGGTTTATTAGTTAGGATATTTTTGCTTTGTTTTGTTTTTGGCTGGATTATCTATGGTGAATTGAGGGGTTTTTTTGGTTTTTTTGAGACATAGAAAAAGACTTTTAAAAGTAAGTGAATAAAATGTTTGATGATATTGACAGCTCAAGGAGATCAGAAGTAGCAAAGATTCCACATAATTGGGAATTTTATCCTGTGATTTTGGCCACTTCATACTAGATGAGGTCTGCAAAAAAAAAAAAAGAAAAACCCAAAAATCAGAGATATTTGATCACTTGATCCATCAGTCCTGCTCATTTTGTTTTTAACAGTGATCTTGTGAAGTGGAATTATCTCTACAATTTTAGAGCATAGTCTGTAACCCACTCAGAGGTTCCAATCACTGAAAATTTCCCTTGGAAATCCTATTTATTATTGTTTTTTTTAATGGCTGTAATGTTAACTACTGTGTGTGGACTATTGTAAGGGGTGAAAAAAGAGAATTATCAATAATTAATAATTATTATTATAAATATTATAAATAATAATAATAGTTAATAGTTTCTGCTGCTGAATAACTGATGTACATAGTGGATACCTAAAACAAAATTAAGAAGCCTCTTCCCTAAAGGTCTGGTTGAAAATAAGTGGAAATTGACAGACAGTGTGAAAATGGCAATAGGCAGCATAAAAGTGATATATTTGTGCTGTTCAGTGCTTTTGGTCCCCAGGCATTTTAGAAATTCTAGTGCAAAGAATTCTCCATCTCTGTCTTGAAGAAAGAGTGGCAAAAATAGAGCAATGGCTGATTAAAAGACTTAAATTTTTATAAAGAGGAACTGTGAAAAAGTGTTTAAGGGAACATTTAGAGAAGTGTCAGGTTACACAGGTACTACCCCTACACTAAAAATAAGGAAATTATTTGTTTTATTTTATTGCTGTCCCGCCCACTTCTAAAATAAAGGAAAAAAAAGCATAATATTTTAATATCCTAATCCCAAAATGCAATGGGCTGTGCCACACCGAGCCAAGGAAACAGGTTTATAACAGACACAATAAACCTATCTTATCTGAGGAAGACAACAAATAACATCAGAAGTATTTGCTTAAAAACATTTTTTTTTAAATTTTTTTTAGCCTTGCAAAGTACTTTCCATTTGCACTTTGTTTTATTTAACTGAAGACTCCTGTTTCCTTTTGAAGGCAATGTTTAATCTCTTCAGCACAGGAGGATGCAGGCTGGAGCTTCAGAGTGAGTCTTTTGAAAGTAAATATGTGTTGTGAGACACCCAACAGCTTTCAAGTCTTAGAAGTGGAATTGGCTGAAGTGCTTTTTATTTTTTTTTACCACTGTTAGTGCTGTATCATGACTGTAACCACCAGGAGATATCTTAAATACATGTACCAGTCGTACTGCCTGGAAAATCTGAGTTTTCTCCATCCATTAAAAATAAACAAGGTAGTATTTAGCCTTTTGTGATTGAGAACAGGAGAGAGATGAAAAGGCTGTGAGAGTCTAGAATCAAGAAACCCATCAAAATGTAGATACAGAAAAATTAAGTTCTCTTTAAAAGGAGGCATGTCTCTGAATAGTGGAATAATAAAAATAATTAAAAATACAAAAAACAACTATCATTATAATTATCAATAAACTAGATAATGATAATGATAATTTTAAAAGTTCAAGATTTAAAAACAAACTTCTTTCCTGAATATCAAATTACTGCAGGCTGGAACAGGGATTATATTTTGGCTTTGAAGAATTGCTAGCTTTTAATGTTTATGGCCCAATTAATGATAAGTCTGTAATAGGAACAAGTTGGAATATTGAGAATTCTGCTGTGTTTGTTGAGGGATTTGTACAGCAGGAGTTTGGCAAAAATATGTTTGCAGGTTTATTTTAAAAGGTGTCAAAGAGCAGGTGACAAGAAAATGGGGAAAAATTGTTGGCCTGCTGCTGGATGACTTAATGAGATCTGGAAAAAATAGTTTGTTTCTTTTTATGCACAACAGTAGTTCAAGTAAATTCCTGAATTTTCTATTTTAAAGCATTAAAGTCCAAAATTCTCCAGTCTGGCAACTACACCTGCATGAACCCATATGTAAGAATAAAAAGATTGGGCAACTTACCACAATTAAGGCTTTTGAATCACAGCTGTGAGAATAGTGCTGCATCTAGAAAATGAGGTGGAAAACTACTTATCCACTTTATCTCTGCAATTTATGCAGCCCTCTAACTACTTAATTTGGGTATGATAATACTTGATTATGACACAAGTTTCTAGCAAAGTCTTTTCAGTTGCTGTTTTAACTAAACTAAGAAATGCCCATGAAAAAGGGTAATTTTGAAATAATTTGCTATTTAAAAAATGAAAACTTCTCAGTGTTTTTAAAATAATCTGCTTCAAATTTGAAAGAAAAAAAGTTTAATTTTTTTAAATGTAAGCAATAAAAAAAAAAAAAGGTTATTTATATTATAGGCGTGCAGCATGCACAGCAACATATTTTAATAGACTAAAACTACCCTAAACTTTTACTTCATGAGACTTCTCATTCTCTGAATTGCCAAGATTGGAGATACTTAGAACAAAAAAGTGAAAGATTTTTTTGTTTGTTTGTTTGTTTTGCCTTTGAAGTATACACAGAAAAGGAAGAAAAAGCATCATTGTGTTGGGTCCTTACCCGAACAATTCAGATTTAACTCTGACTTGTGAGTGGAGCGAGCCACACCTGGGACAGGACAATATAAATTTATGGACAATTTTGGGGGCAGCTTTCTCATTTAAAGTGTGCTCCAGCTCTTCCAGGGAATCTCCAGAAAACAATTCCTGCCCTGTTTGAAAACCACGTTGACATTGCAAAAAGCTTCTCCTGTGATTCCCAGGGACTCTGCACTGATCTGTGTGAACCTCAAGGATATCCCTGCTTTGAAATAGAATTTGATATAAATGCACTCTGAGGAGACAAAAGAAAACATAATTGCATGTGGTATTCAGGTTTGAAATGCTGCATTTAAGGAATTATGGACAACAACAACCCTTCTAAAATACTCATCCTGCTGCTTTTCTCTCCAGCAGCTGCTCCAGGGTGGCATCTTGATGTGGGAATGTTTTGCCTGCATGACACGCCAGAGAAACCAGATTTTGTTTTCTGAGGTCGTTGTCTGCACTTCTTAAATTTAAACAGGATAGCTGTTGTAGGAGCAGATCCAGAAACTGGTGAAAAGGTAATTTAAAATAACTCTTGGGAGGTAGATAAAAGAAAAAAGGCAGGTCAAACCATTGCTAAGGGTTTGTGAGAAACAAGGCTCTTGTTCAGCTTTAGATATTCATGCACCTGAGTGATGTAGATTTACAAAAATCTAAAGAAATGGAAAAATAGCTTGAAAACACAATGCACTAATTCTACTCAACATTCAGTGGAAATTATTTATTTTTCTGAGAGTCTCCTCAAGTCACTCCGGCGTGGCTGCACCAAGCAAAAATGATTAATTTTAATCATTTAAAATTAATTTCAATGTCACAGGAGCAGCCATAAGAGTTCCATTGTAATACAGAGCTAATTTAATGTAGCTCTAAAGTGGCTTCAGCTGCTTTGCTGGATTTATTAAAATTGAGCAGAGAGCTTCCAGAGAAACCCAATAATCTCTGCAGTGAGAGGAGGTGGGATGCTGCAGGATTGTCCCCTAAACTTTCCCTTGGGATGGGGAACCTTCCCTTCGTGGATGGTGATTTCTGTGGTGGCTCAGGAATTAAATTCATGGAAGAATTTGTGCATGTCAAATCCTTTCTTCCAGTCTAAACCCATTTGTCATACAACACCATTCTTAATTTTCCAAAGGAACTTTTTTCTTTCAAAGCATTCAGTCCAAATCATCTTATTTCTAATTTAAGTTTCCTTTTTGATCTACATGCCATTAAAAAATATCAAAGTGGAACTCATTTCAAAAGGGGAATCTCAAAAAGGAAAGGCAATATTAAAATATTTCTGTGGGAAGGAGGATTTCATATTGCCTCAATTTCACATCCTAAATGTAGTCTAAACTTAAAATATCCTTAAATCACCTAAGAACCTAAAGTACACTTCAAGTGTTTAGAACAGAGAGCTTTGATGGGACAAATTTCTCCTGAAGTTTCTTTGATCAGTTCCACCTCTGGCATGTTTGTTCTGGGGAGTTCCTGGAAGGCTGATATTTTAAGCCTGATTTATAATTGATCTCAGCTGTTAAAATACTGTAAATTATTAATAAGAAGTAATTTAATTTTCGTCACAGAACTCCATGAATGTTTTCTTATATGGTCATATTAGGATTTAAAAGAAATGTCCAAACAAACAATTTGAAGAGACAGTGTGGAAAGTTTAACAAATCCCCCCTGCAGCTAAGAGAGTGATATTTTCTCCCTATAGATGAATTATTGGCATTTGATAGTATTTATATTATGTAATAGATGACATTTCAGCATAATTGCTGTTTTATTTGTTTTAAACAGTGACTCATAAATTGTCAGTTTTATAACATCAAACCCCTTAAATATGAAACTGTAAAGAACAGTGCCCACTAATAGGTCATTAATTGGATTTAATTTGTTTGAATTCTTGGTACATTTGGCCTATTAATATCAGGAGTTCAAGTAAGTTCTTTATTTTCTTCTGTCTAAGCTCTGATCAGTCCAAATGCTGGTGTGCACTGACTGCTCATGATTGCTGTGAGCTCTGAGCATCCTGATGGAATAAGGAATTTCCAGAAACCTGAACTGAGGTGCCTACATAAATTATTTTCATCTTTATTTCACCTTCTTTTTACCCAGGCTCATAAGTGATACCTAAAAGGAATAATTTCTAAACTTCAGAAATATCAGTTGGTTACAGAGTTAATTCAGAAACAGCAGTTATCTTCCAGGATGCACATGATCCTTTAAAACCGTGCTTGTCTCATTTTATGAGAGAAAACCTTTCCCTAAAAAAAATATTTCCCTTCTTAGTTAATGTAGTTTTAACGTGGTTGACACTTCCATTCTCTTCATAGTACCTTCAATTCTGAAATCAGCAGGTGCCAAGAGGTTCAAAGGAAATAATCAGAACTCACAGCACTGAGATTTTAAATATCATAACAAAATTGGCTTGTTTAAAAATACTGAAATAAAACTGAGGGGTTTAGTGGTATATGACTAATATAGACGATATATCTAAGATTATAAGATATATATTACATATAATAGTATGTAAATCTATTATTATATAATAGATACATTAGTCATATAAAATAAATACATTAAATATAATATGTATATGTATATCATCTATGTATATATCTAAAATAAAATATGTATTGTCCAGATATGCATGTGTTAAAAATTTATTCCTTAGAGACAGATATTTCTACTTACCCCAGCTTTGAAGCTAATCCAGTCTTTTTTAATTCACTTTATTTTCTCTGTGTATTACAAGCTGATTATTTTCTTGAATTTCAACCAATATGGATATAACTGAGTTGATTCGTGGAGGTGTTTTTCTTTTTTTTTCTTTTTTTCCTTTTTTTTTTTTTTTTTTTTTTTGTTTGTTTGTTTATTAATTTGTTTAGGGTATTTTGCTTGTTTTAGTTTTTGAGGGGTGCTTTTGTTTTTTCAAGTTGCTTCTAGGAGTAGTGTCTTTTCATTCTTAGGTTTGTTTTGATCTGTTTTGTGGGGTTTTCTTGGTTTTTTTTTTTGAGTGTATTTTATTTTTAAGGGCGTTCTTACAACAGAACAGACCAGGTGGCTGAAGGAGATTTACCTGGAAACTCCTGGAGCCATGCACTGCATGTCTGGTGAGAAATTGCAATTTTAGCTGGAAGGCTGCAAATCCCTGCTGATTTTATTTGCAGAGCCCTTATCACCGAGGCTATTTCCAGCATCCTGATCACCTAGCCCTCCTAAAAAGCTTAATTTCATTCCCCCTCCCTGCTTTCTGTTATGTAAATCCATTCAGACTGCTCCCCTTCTCACAAAATTAATCTTGTCACAGTCCAGGCACGGGGGCTCGTGTGTCCCCAGTGAAATTTGCAATTTAATTTCAAATTTGCAATTTGAAATTTAAAATCCTGGGATCTTTATCTGGTGGTTCTCGCTGTAGCCATGGCCAGCTGCCTTGGCAGAGGGCCAGCAGTTTGTCAGCAAGGTGGACACACCTGGGTGACTGCTGGCAACTTGGAGGAAATGGGGTTTCTGTGAGGTTTTAAACTTCATGGCCCCGTCAAATTTTCCCTCCTTGGAAATGACATCTTGAGCTCAGCAGCTGTTGGCTGCCACCCTCTGTTTTCAGGTGCTGTGGCAAAGGTGTAAAACACCTTATTTTTATTTTTTTTAAAAATCAAAATACAGCTGGTTCTTCCTCTCCCTCCCTAAGGTTTTCAATTTTATGTGCCACTACTGTAAGACAATTCAGTGCTTTTGGGTGAACATCCAAAGAAGGTCCCTGTTTAACCAGAATGCCAGTTAATTTTTCTGCATTTGTTATGGAATGAGAGCCACAGATTTGATAAACACACACACATTTTACCTCCCGAGTTTAGAAAAATCTGAGTTAGTACGTTCCTTCTTCTATCAAATCCATCTGTTTAAATGCCTGCTTTTCAAGATGGAAGTGGGATGTATGATTTTTTTGCAGTCTCAAGTATCAATTCAACTGTGCTGATTTTTATTTACACAATTAAATTTGTGTAAATTGGGTCTTCAAGAGGGATATTGCCATCTTATTAATGCTGTGAAATCTTTTCAATTTCCTGTCTTAAAATCCTGTTTGAAAAGAAAGGGGTCCTAGTCATGAATATTATTCTAACTGCAATAATAGCCTAATTGGGAGCAGATTTCCACAAAGAAAACAAAATTTGGTTCTTGATATACCCAGATCTACTATTCTCTTGACTTGATGCTTCTACCTGTAGTTATAAAACGCCCAAACTTTTGTTGTTCTTGTTGCTGTTGTTGCAGTTTTGCCATTTAATCATTGAGGAGCTAATATTGCTAGAACACTGATTTAGTCTTCTGCTTACGTGTATCATAAGCTATAAATCTTTTAAAATTATTGCTCAGAAAGCAAAATTTAAATAAACCCCTGTACTGTGCTTGAAGGGGCATGAAAGAAGTACAAGGTTTTGTACCTTAATCTTGTATTTTTGTCTTTCCTTACTCTTAGCCCATCCTGCTCAACCACATTCAGGTCACTAAGTCTTAGGTAAACACTCAGACAGATGAAAGGGAGATTTGTTAAATGGCATCTGTGATCAGAGCTGTTTTTCTGGCTTCTCTTCATCTCACCTGGCAGTTATGCAGTTTTTTAATGAAGGGGATCAATGCGGTTCATTCTCCCAAAGTACATATTTTGGCGTTCTGGGTGGGTTTTTTTTGTATTTAACCATTTGTTCCGTGTGCTCACAGTGGACCAAAAAAAGGTGTCAGTGAGACAGGAAGATGTGCAAGAGAAAATGTTCCCCCTTTAAGGCACCCCATCTTTCAGCAGGGGTCACCAGGAGGGACATGGCCATCTTATTAATGCTGTGGAAGCCCTTTTCTGTTTTCTGTCATAAAAAAAATTTGGAAAGAAAGGTGTCCTAGCCATGGCTCTCATCCCAGCTGCAGTAATGGCCCATTTGGGAGCAGATTCCATCAAGGCACTGCTGTGAGAGCAGCACTTTCCCCAGCAGCCTCATGCACCGTTTCAATGGCAGCAGAACACTGGGATCATTATTTCGGGCAGAGACAGAGTGAAGCTGCAGGTGAGAAGAGAAAACACGTTTTGACAAATATCAGTAGCACTTGTAACCCCAGACACTGCCCTGAGCAAAGGATTGATGTTCATATGGCAGTAAACCTGTCAGTGACAGCAGCCTACCTTTTACCCTTTTTTTTTTTTTTTTTCTTTCAGTCTTTAATTCCCCCTGGATAGATTACTGGGACCTGGGAGAAAAGAAAAAAAACCAAACATGTGTTAATGCAGATGTGTGTCAGTTAAGTGGGAAACTACAAGAGTGATTGACAAGATTATTTCTCACCATCTCCACGCTCCAAGCAGCTTTCTGCTCCCATCTACACACTTTAAATTTCTGCTCAAATTCATCTCTGAAGGGGACAGGCTTAGTAGGTGTTTAGTGGTACTACACTTGTTAAAGAGAGCCCAGGGCCAGTAACACCATGTTAGAGTTTCTATCTCTACAGAAATTATTCCTACCTGCAGTTCCCATGCAGCAAGGCGTTTAAAACGAGTAAGGTTTTCATTATTTTAATGTTTTAACATATAGTAGCAATTGCAGGGAAAAGAAAAATCTGAGAGACTAAGGTATTCAGATGTCTTTACTTCATTTTTAAAGCAGTATACATAGATAGTATTATTAGAGATAAGGAGGGACATTTTGGATTAATGAAATAAGTGTATTAATTTTGACAGAAAAAAATTATACAGATATCACATTTTAGTCCATTGATTGACAAAAAGCTAATGTTTCATTTTATTGACTGCTCGGATAATTACAAGTATGCACAGGATAAGTACAATGCAAGTGTGCAAACCTACTTTTTATCATAGATTTTACCCCTAGCTTTTGCCAGATTGCTAATTGAAACATTGATAACCCTACAAGTACAAGATGTGCAGGTATTACCCTACCATTTTAATCTGAAAGAATTTTGAAATCTATGATCTGTAGCTGGCTGAGAAAGCAATTGGGAAAAAAAAAAAAAAAAAAAGAGTAAGTTCAAAAAAGCCTGAAAATAATTGTTTGTCTTTGATCTAGCTTCAACAGGATGCTGAAAAGAAATTGATGCAGATGATATGCAGGTGTTGAGTGCTGCTGAGGAGGGGCTGTTTTCTCACTGTAGTCATTATATTTGTCCACGCTGACCCACACTGAATAAATGTGTTCCTGCCAGCTGGGAGGAAATATAACCAGAATTTCAACCATGTCAGAGCCCCACAGACAAGCTGTTCCCTGGCACTGCAGGGCAGAGTTATTGATTTACACACAGTTTGCTGTGATGGAGTTATCAGTTAAATAGCAAGAGGACTTTTGTTCTCTGCCATTAATCCTCCTGCTTGTCATACCACGAGGCAGTGGTGAAAAAATTTGTGTCGGCTCTGTGGAAGCTGGAGGGGAGAAGGAAATCCTGCTTGATGATAAATCATGTCAAAATAAAAATGAGGGAAATACCTCCATGTGTGTTTTGTGTCTAAATGTCTCCAGGAAACCTCCCCTGCAGGGGTTTGCTGTTTTGGTGAAGCTCTGCTGTGGCTTTCAGGTCCAAGTAAAGTGGATTTAAACAATTCAGAGCAGTCAAATAGATACAGAAAATAGATATAGTCAAAAAGATATGTAAATATCTTCGAGAGCATCTATTTTAGAAAGGGTAGCCCCATATACCTGTGCCAAATCCCATGCAGGAGATTCATCCCAAATCCCTTTTTGGCCTGTTAAAAGGGGACTGAGCTGAGCTCAGAGTTTGGGGATGTCTCAGACTTGGGTGTGGTGCAAAATTCTTCCTTTTCTCATAGGAGAAGGTGGCAGAAAAAGGGAAAGTCCTGTTTTCTTTTCAGTTGCATCCGGAAATTAGGAGACAAAAATAGCAGGTAGTCATGAAGTTACTGTGAGAACAGAACCTTTGCTGTGAGATTTAAATTATTTTACAATGTGTTTGGTGAGAAAAATGTAATAAAGAAGAAACACTTCCACACTTTACTGAGATGAAAGCATTAAAAAATGTAATGCAGCCTTTAACACAAGGAAAGGTTGAGAAGAGTTCACCATGAATCCTTTTTTTTTTTTTCTGTCTGTATTTACCACATAAATATTTTTGTGCATTGGTTCATTCTTAATCTAAACAGTTTGTCACAAAAATTACGAACACAATTCAACTCTAATTACAAAGAAAAATATAGGATATTTTACTGTATTTTCTAATATATTACTTAGTGCATCTTGTTATAGAAAAGCTTAATTATTAACAAGTAAGGAGACATGGTTTTTGCATAACATGAAGGTGAATTCATCAAAATATGTTTATTTCTCTCTAATTTGCTGTGCTGTAGCAGTGTTAATTGTGCTTACTGCAATGTCTTGATCTGAACTTCATTTTTAATAGAGACAAGACTTTGCTTAATTAAGTTCTCCTCACCTACAGTTGCACAGGCAATTTAAGAAAAAATTCATTTATGTAATGTTTTTTAAGAATTTAAGTGTTTCTGCTGTGTTTTACATGCCTTCTATATGCACCAACACGTGTGCTAACACCATCATTAAAAGCCACTTCAGGAAATACATAAATAAACTCCTGGTGACTTTCTAGGCTTGCTCAAATAGGTGCAAGAAGCCAGTATGGGAAAGATGTGCTTCCCACATGGCTGGGAGCTGTGGAAAATGAATATGCAAAGGATCCTGAACCACCATGATAATGGCATCAGGACAAAAATCTCTGAGTAATTTTTCACTTCCTGTAGGTTTTTAAATTTTTTTAAAAATGTTTTGTTTTGTTTGTTTTTTTGGGGGGAGAGGGGTGTCTTGTTTGTTTGTTTTTTTGTCTGTTTGTTTGGTTTTAGTTTTGTTTGCATTTTTCTACTTGCCCTGTTACTCCATGAAGAATCTGCAAAAATCCTCTTCTGGACCCAGCCCTTGGCAGATGGAACAATTCCAATCCATATGGCTGGAAGAGCACAGTGATTTTTCCAGAACTGTCCATAAATCCACCTTGTTTTTACGAATTGCTCTTTTTTGGACAATGTTCTACAACCTCCTTTTTTTCTATTCAGTCTTTTCTTGTCTCCTTCTTTTTCTCTTCAAAAATTCTCTCCCCCCATGGTGTTTCATTGTAATGAGCCATTTCTATTCAGGCTGCCAGATGACAAAATTTTCTCATCTGATGTGCAACAGCATTTACTTTTCACTCTCCATTAACAGTTCTCTGCCACACCTAAAATAGTTCCCAGGTTTTAAAAATACTTGGTCCGTACTTTAGTCAAGTCCTGTAATACCATCAAGGGCTCCACAAAAATACAAATAATTTTCTTTCCACTCAGGGTCCTTCAATCCTTAAAGCCTCTGAATCATTCAAGCATATTTCAGCAGTGCAAGGATGACTAATATTTGAGTGTTATACAGGTATTTTTGCTCCTTTATTACTTGCTGCCTTCACCCCAAAGTCAGAGCTGCTGAGATCCAGACACCAACTCCTCCTCATCAAAAATTTAAGCCATGCCTCGAGCAGGGCCTGAAACACAGGGCACAGAGGGTCAGTGAAGCAGAAAGTACAGTAAACTGAACTGCTCTGCTGACTGCAAGGGAAAGAAGGGTTTGGAAATGTGGCAAAATTCATTAATTTCTGCCTAAAATATTTAGCATTCGCTCTGGAGGTGGAAAATTGACTGGGGAGAAATTTGAGGTTCATTCTGTTCAGGCTGAGATTTATTTTTGTATTTTAACTTACTGGTAAAAATACCTAGAGACAAGAAATACAGTGAAAAAAATTCCTGATCTATGAAATACTCTTGGATTTTAAGTGCTGATTTTTTGTTTTGTCTTGTTTTTTCCTGTGGAAGTTAGCTGCAAGCTCTCTAAAATGAGAATAAGATTTCTTGTGGTATTTATCTTTTCCACAGTAGCATCACTTCGTGACAAAATTTATATTACTCGTAATAATGGCTCATGTGAAAGTGTTTTAATTGTATCATTCCTCTTCAAGTTCCTGTCTCCTCGTTGAAGAAATGAGGCTGTTTATTAAAAGAAAACCAATCTTGTAGTGCATACCAACTGCATGAAAATGTATGGAGATTATGTACTGGGTTGAAAAAAAAAATAGTTACCTTGGAAAAGATAATAAAATATATATTGAATCCCTGTTTTTCTGTATTTAGTAGGCAACTTTTATTTATTTGTTTTTCTTTTTACTTTTTTTTTGGTTGTTGATTTTGTTTTTCTTCATATCTGGTTGTTATGCCATGATACTTCACAGGAAAAAGTTAGCAAAAAATATTGCCTCTAAGCATGGTCTACAACCAACAGTTCAGGTAAATTTTATATTCTTTGAACAGCACATCAGCTTTCTAGCAGAGTGCAATGGCCCTCAGTTTTTAAGTGAAATGCTCCTTCTTGCAGTGCCCTCCTGTTATTACTGAAGAAAAATCTTTATTTATCTTCCTATTTGTTTTTTATAAAAGGTATCTATTGAGACTGTGGAGCTTATCCATCAGTGCTCTCAGCCTTTGGTCACGACCCTCTGGATGGGACCACACAACCCCACTCTAATCCATATAAATATCCACCCATCCCACCCCTGTCTCTGCAGTTCACAGGAAAGGATGCTGTGGGGGACAGAAATCCGGATAAATGACATCTGCAGCCCTTCCTTGTTCACTGATGTGGGCATTATAAATAAATATGTTGAGTCATTGATCTAAGGCAAGCTTTTTCTTAGGAATTTCTTCCTATTACTCATAACAGTTCAGCGTCTGTTTATTTCTATCTCAAAACAGCCAGGCAATCTGTTTTCACTTATAAACTAAATTCATTTATAAACACAAAGGGAACAGATCCCAGCATGATAATAAATTAGGAGATATTGTTTCCTTATAGTATTTGTTGTTTGTACTAAACACACCAGATTTTTTTTCCCAATCTCCTGTTTTCTTTGCATTTTGCATGCTGACAGTGAGAACAGATATAAGAGCAGATGCCATTGTGCCAACCCCCTGCCTTCAGAGCAGATTGAATATTTTGTTATCATCATTTGCAGGCTATTGTGTGCAGACATTTACTCTGAAATTTACGTGCCAGCACTGCAATGGGGTGCTTTGTGAGGGATGCAGGTGGGTGGGAAAGTTTTTAAATAAATATTGATGTTTTTTCCCTGTGTGCTTTATCTGTATGACACTTTATTAAAATAAACATAAGATAAGTGTGGAGTATTTTCCACATAGTCACTAAACATGCCTGTAAAGTTATGTTTAGGTTCCATTTGCTCTCCTGCTGAAGTATTGAACACTTTCCTCACTGCACTTCAATTCTTTTCTGCTCCCACCTCAGGTATTCCTTCTTCAAAAAGCAACAAATTAAGTCCTTGGTCTTACTGAGGCTAATATGTAATTTAAGATAGCTTTAATAGTGACTACAATGATATTTTTCTGCTGTCACTAATAGTCATGGTAGGACTGCTCTGGAAGGTGTAAAGTTCTCTAAGTTTGTCCTATTCCCCTTCTCCCTCTTAGCTGGGGTCATCCTGCTGTGATGTGTATATTTATATTAAATTTATAATTGACAGCAGAATAGCCTGTTTCAAAATTTCTTACAAAAATATACATAATTGCACAAGTGTCAACTCACTCTAAGTGGCTCCAGCTGTTAACTTTCAAGAAAACTCCTTGAAAAAATATGCAAGGAGGAGATCAAATACTCTTTGATGGTATTAGCTTGTCTTCCTCTGTTTTCTGGTAAAGAGCTTTCTTGTCATAATGAAGATGAAAATTAACTTTCTAACATTTATTTATGCCTGTAAAAAATTATTTATTTTCTAAGGGCCTCCTAGGGCAAATTTTTAAACAGAAAAAAAAAAAAAAAAGAGCTCAAATCCGAACAGAATAAAGAAACCCAGACACCCTTTCAATATTTTGTGCTTCTCTTATATAAGGCAGTTAAAAATTAGGTCATATTTCTACTGTCTGACACTTTACACAATGACAGGAGTAAATGAAATAAGTGAGCTTTGCCATCCTTATAGGCAGGTCTAGAACTCTTGCAGGAAGGACATCTAGACAGAAATTCAGGTATATTTACACTTGAGTTTTGGGGTTTTTTTACTGTTTAGGAACTCCACAATGCTACATTTAACTTCTACTTTTCCCAAATTGCTCACCAGTAGCAGAAAGTATTGTTACAGTGTCATCATTACAAGTCAACCTGAATTTTCTGTTTTGACTGAACACTTTCATTCACCATTTTACTGAAAGAGAACTTGTCAAAATTTAATGGAAATTTTAGGGCTTTTTGTTGATTGTAATTCATTTTTCTTCCAAATACAATTATAAGGCATCTATTTTAAAATTCTTTTGAACAGACCTTATTTATTTTTAAACTTCATTTCTAAATTCATTAGGAGTTTTTTTCATATTCAAACCATCTTTAATCTTTTTATCCCTAATTTCTGCAGATAAATCCTCATCCCCACCAATTGTTGTTCATGTTTTTCTGTTCTTTAGCATCTAAAAAAATCCAAATGAAGATCTCTCTTCACAGAACACTCACAGTAAGGGAGAAAAGAAGAACAGGGAGGAAAACGCACCATGTCCTAACCTGGGCTGACACTGGCAGATATTTCCAGATACCAGAAGAGTTCCCTCTGCCAAAACACAAGTTCTATTTTTTTAAAGGTTTGTTTTGTTTAATCTTTTTTTTTTTTTTTTTTTTTTTTTTTTTTTTTTTAATAGGATGCATCTGTTCAAGAGGTTTTATCCTTTTTCCACTAATGGCAACAGGATTAATTTTTCATTATTTTCATCTTGACAAGTAAATGTCACTATGCCTGGCAGAGCCACTTCTGAAAAGCAGATAGCATCTGCTTTTCCTGAGCACTCTCTGCAGAGCTGCAGAGGTATAAAGAGGATGTGAGTCAAATTTATTATTTCTATCAGCAAAAACTTTATGCTCATCTGAGGGCAGAATTTAAACTCTATTTATTTCCAATATAAAATCACTTCAAGGAGACAAGTGTTAAGTTTTTCCATAAACAGGCAGGGGAGGGAAGTGGAAAAAACCCCACAGGAGGCAGCACACGTACTTCCTTTGATATTGTACAATTCCAGTACAAATTCCTGCAAAACACGAAGGCTGTAAATATGATTGAGCTCTGAGCATGGGCTACTCAGCTGCAAGGCAAGATGGTCCTTCCAGAGTGTTGTACAATGCAAATAACAGGATATTTTCACAACTGCAGACGTTAGGAAAACATTTTGGTCCCATTTCTCCAGTAGTAACAAAGGTCTCGACACAACCGTGTTACCGAGAAGATGATAAAGTGAGTTTTAAGGCCAAAATCTAACTCTTAAAGGGATTTACATTGCCACAGCTTGCAAACCCAATGTTCCTGCAGAACTGCAAAATGTCATTATTGTCAACACTCCCTTGAGGCAACTGGAAATAATTTTACTTTTCTGATTTCACCTGGATCTAATAAAAACAGTGTCTTGCTTTCATGTCACTGCAGCCTGAGCAAGACTCACAAGTTCTTTTCTTTTTTTTTCTTGGTTGTAAAAGGCAGTTTCTCTAAAGCCAAAATAGTTTTATTGACTCAGACCCTGCAGCAAAAGAAGGTAAGTAAGAAAAGAAAACGCTGAAATTAAAACTGCAAATTGAAAGAGTTTCTTTTGGTTTTTAGGTTTTCCAAATTGTTTTTGTAGCAACGTCTCCCTCACCTCCTGAAAGTTTTTCCTCTAGACAGAGCCAGATCTCTGAGCAATAGGCATGAATTTGCTGTTTTTAGGGAATTAGTTTTATAGAGCAAAATTCAGGCAAGGGTTTTCCTGGTTATGTTTCCCTAACACGAAAACGAGATTATGCCATGCAAAAATAAGAAAGTCTGGTTGCAAAGTTTTTAGGAAAGAGTGGTCTGAGGAACCAAAACCCTGTTGCAAGAGCTGCAGGAAGGTTTAATGCTGGATAGTGCCAATGATGACTGGGAAATTCTTGATGTGTGTAAACAGCACCAGAAACCAAGTGCATCCCTCCATGGAACCATCCAAGATGTGTCTGGGTTTGAAAGACAGGTGTCTGCCAAGAAAGGCAGGAGCCTCTCTTGAAATGGAAAATGTAAACCCCCTCCCTCCAAATTATTGTAATTTTGAAATGAAGGGGCTCTCAGGCAAAGCTATGGGAATAGGAATAGCAGTTCTTTGCCAGGAAAATGCCAATAGCAATGCAGTATTGCAGAGAACAAACCCAGAGCAGGGGCAGAGTGAGAATCCAAGGTGCCCCCGTCAGTCAGTCAGGGTTGGTGCAGTCCCATTCCATGGTGGCTGCATCCTCCTGCAGGGACAGATGTGGTTCTGCTGGAGCAGGGCTCCTGCACAAGGTGCAGTTTTCCTCCAAAGCTGCAGGGATGATGTGCAAGGCTCTGGTTTTCCTCTGGGATCCAGTGGGAAAAGGCTGCTCTGCTGTTCCAAATCTCCCCTTTGATCTGGGTAGGAAATGCTCGGCTCCTGCCCTGGCTGGAGCATCTCCCCATGGGATGATGGAATTTGATCAGCCCTGCCCTGGGACTGCATGGCCATGAACAGGAGAGATCTCCTGGAGGGAGGATGGGCTGTGGGGAAGATAAAGAACACTGCCACAGCTGGGTGAACAGCTGGAACATGAACAGAGAATATCCCCACAGAGATCAGGATCACCAGCTGGTTTAACAGATGGGGATAAAATACCTACTTTTGGTCACATCCTGTATTGCAACCCAAGACAGATGCAGAGCTTGTTTATGGCATAGAACTTCTAAAATGATCCTAACTCTGAGGTCAGGAAAGCATTTCCAAATAGATTAAAAATGGTTATCTTCCAAAAGTGGGAGAAGGCCTTGCTAGCTCAAAGGTGCTGTTGTGGTTGTTGGTTGATTCAAGACACCATCACATTAATTTAGAAGTTGCCACAGGAATCTTAGAGCTTGGATGGATGTCTGGAATTAAAACTGAGGAGAGAAAATAGGGATGGCAAGGTGAGATTTATCAGTTAATGCCTTGAAAACTATATTAACATGTGCCTGATAATGCATGTACCTACCACAGCCAATGGGGAGCACTTGAAGAGCACAAATTATTTTGTCCTTAAATAGGTGTGTTAAAACAGGTTAAATAAAACGTGCTTGTTTTTCTCAGACAATTTTAAAGGACATCCAGATAAGTAGTTCAGATCTAAATGTCTGTGTTATAGATGTCTGACATTAAGGTGAGATGAGGAGACTTTTCAGAGAGCCACAGAGAATATTAAAGACCCTGCCAGGACTCTGCACCTCCTCCATCACCTGAAGCAATCCAAGAAGTGCTTTTTTCACTTAAAGCTGATGCATAATATTTTTAATTAAGATGTGAATATTTTCTGTACTTTTCCCTTGACTGACTCTGCTGGCTAGCTTAAGCTGGCCGAGTTCTGTGTATCTTTATTCACATTTCCAAGTTTCCTGTAGAGCTGACCTCCCTAGCAATGAAGGAAGTTTTCTGGTTGAAGTGTGCAATCTTCACCCTTGTGCTGACATCATCATTTCCATAAGCCATAGCTGGAGCAAGGAAACAAAAAAATAAGGTTAGCTTTCTTCAGTGTGCTGCCTCCTTGCAGTGACTGTCCCTGCTTTGCTGCTGGATTTTGCTTTTTGCTTGAAAATCCACTTTGATTCACAATTCCTTCTGTCTCCTATCATTGAGCTGTCTTTTGTTTTTATTTCAGTTCCTGTGATTATTCTGGCCCTCAGAACTGAGTAGTTTAAAGTTACTGGGAGTAGTTCATGCCAGGTAAAGAAAGAGAGGAAAATAGGAAGGAAATACAACATAATAGGATACTAAATAATGTCATAATAAATAACTTATGTAAAAGTTGGTGGTTACTTCTTATACAGTTCATAAATTTGTTAATTCTTCAAAAATTTTTTATGTTTCTAGGCTACTAGTGGATTAATATGGAGAAAGCCATGCATTTAGGGATAATACAGGGAACGGTAAGAACTAATGTGATGATGTGTCTTTTCAGAACATGTATTAGTAGTCAGATAAAAGATTCCTTTTTTCCAAGTTATTTTCAGAAACAGTTTCACTATTTTCTTTCAGCAAGAGCTGTTGGAATTCAATGAGTTGCATTTTGATTAGGCCTTAAGAAGAATATGAGACAGGAAGGATACTTTTTTTTGCTTTTTCCACCCATAAATTCAGCATGTATAATATGGCTTATTCAGGCTCTGGTTATACTGATATAATTATGAATATACTTTAATATACTCGTTTGTAATTCAGTCATGGAGAATACACAGGCAGAGATAAAATTATTGAAACGAAACTGCAATAAGGAACCTGCCTCTGTACAAAACCTGCTCTGCCAAGCCTCTGTATTTAAAAACTTTCAAGGAAAACATCAAGATTTTCTTTAAGGGCACCAAAAAATGTCACAGTAGAACCTCGGTCCGAGCTCTCCCTGATGTCACAAGGAATGTCACAGACATTCTGGGGGTCACTGCCCCAAGCTCTGTGGACACCCAGACCAGGGACCCTTTCCAGGCAGATTTTTAACATCTCCAAGGATGATACACTACAACCTTCCTGTCTTCCAACAATCAATTAAAAACTTAAAACTTACATTGAAATACAATTTAGTATGGGCTCCTACTATTTATTTGCTGGAACAATTTGATGCCCACAAGACATACTTTTGTGACACTTGTATCTAGAAATATATTTTTTGTGTAAATTTAACATTACATTATTATTTGTAATTAATATTTAGTTTTAAACAATATTGTACATAAGGTTGTAACTTTGTGATAATGCTGCCAGAATGGATATTATAGATAGATAGATAGTTAGATAGATAGATAGATAGATAGATAGATAGATAGATAGATAATTATAAAAATAATAGTTTGAGGGCAGAGAATAATTAGAGGTCAGGAACAGTAATCATGCAGAGGTTCCTTGCTGAGTCTCCTGAATGAACTGACTGACTTAGGATGAAAATATTATATGCAGAGAGATAATATTATATATAACTCTTTTGCTTCCATTCAGTTAATAGCTGTCTAGTCAGAATTCAAAAGAAAGTACTGTACCAAGATATTTTTGAAAAAGCTCCAGGCAGAAGATGCTAATAAGAGTTCCAGGGAAAGTTCTCAATATAAAATGCTATTAATATTGTAAATAAAAGTTGTACTGGTGCAAATAATAGTAAAATTTTATTTCACAATAAATCTGATGATGATGCTTATTTTAAGAGCCTTACTTTAATGAAGCTTCAAGATGCTTCCACCCTTGAAGAATTTAGCACAAATATAAAAATAAATCCCTCCTGGTCCTCTCCTCAGAAAGGATGATAATTTCATGGTAGGCAACCTAATCTTTATTGTTTAAGCAAATTTGTGTTTGTTCTTTTTTACCAAACACCCAGTGTGAAGGTCTGCAGAGGTCTTTAATCTTTCATCTTGTTTGATTAATTAGTGATCAGCCTCTTCAGCTACTGGCAGGCAGATATCTTCATTTAGGGTAGTGCAGAGGCTGGGGGCAAAACCTCACATAACACAAACTCTGAACTTATGAACTCAAAATTTATGAACTCAAAAGCTCCTCCTCTGTGCTCCTTTCTGAGCTATTGCCCTGAACAACCAGAGGCAGATTTGCTGTATAGAAAATTCTATGCTGTTCTACACTGTTCATGCTCTGTGCTGGCTGGCTAAAAATGGCACAAGTTTTATTTCCTCACTTTCCTCTGACACAGAGCACTAATAACAAAGGTATTCATAAATACCTTTGCCTTAATCTTTCCACAGAATAGGGCAAATTCTGCTGCATGCAGTCTCTGTGCACCAAAATCGTGGCTGCTATTCACTTGGGGTAAATACATTTTTATCCATCTGTATACATTTTTGTATCTGGAGGTGTTTATAGCAGCCTGTTTTAAACATACAGAATCACATGATGCCGATGAGATGTGCAACCTGAAATGTCTGCTTTTCAAAACAGATAAGTTGAAATTTAACTTATATCAGCTTAGAATCAGTGAAAAACCAAATCGGATTACACAAAGCTGGCCAACAATTCTGTATAGGGGAAAATAAAGGAATGGTCACCAAATTTAGAGAGAAGCAATTTGAAACAAGCTGTGAATTTGCCTTTGTGACTGATAAATTTATTAATTTTTTAAAAATTTCAGATGTTGCTTTTTAGTATTGTATCCATCAAATCCCATTGGTACCCCCTGAACAGAAGGAGTGGAATGAATCTGTGGAGTTTAAGATCTAGTCCTGAACTCAGAAGCCTCTTTCTTTGGTCTAAACCAAAGATCTGAAGTAAAATTTAAACCAAATTGAAAATCAAAAGTTCATGTAAAGGACATTCCAACGTTTTTTCCTTCTCTCGATCAGTGTGTACTATTTTTCTTGATACAATTCAGAATGCTAATAAAATCAGAAGACATATATTTGTCAATAACCATTGGAGTTATTCTTTGCAATGAATTTATCAAAAATAACATTACTCAATTGCTCATCTTTCCCTAATTTATGTAAAAGCCCATGATTCTGTGGAGCTGGGATTACAAGAAAACAATTAAAAAGGTAAGGGAGAGTCAGCTTTAGTACTAAAAACCAAGGAAAATTTGGGTGTAGCAGAATAAAACGGAAGTGATTATTTTCAATCAGTTAAGGAAAATACTTTTTCAGGTTGAGAAAAATGGTATAAAATAAACTGAAACTCAGAAAGTTGCAAAGAGGCATAAAGGACTATGTGGAAATCGAGACAAAAGTCACCCTGGCCTTGCTTTGGAGAGTTTTGGAGTTGTTTACCTTGTCCTTTGTAACCCTCTTCAATCTGAAATGCTGGGTAGCAACAAACTGCTCAAAAAAAAAAAAAAAAGAGAATTTTTTGAAGAGCCTTCCCCAGAGGATGGAGCCATGGACTTGTTTAAATCCGTGGAAAAATGCCTTTTGACTGCAGGAAGGCCAAGATTCAGGCTTGGTGTTTTAAATATGTCCATCCTGATTAAATGCTAAAGGGTAAATGCAGTGCTAGCAGGAGGCCTGATCACAGGGTCATAAATATTTAGGGAGTCCATTCCAGTTCCCATCAGAAGGGGAAAAAAATGACACAGAGGGACAAAACCAGACAGCAATGAAAGTCCTTCTGTTTCTAAACTGGCAAAAGGTTCCAAGAGTGTTCTTTTTCCATGTAAACAGGATGTGTAGCTCAAAAATATGTGTTAAAACTAATAACAGCTCGGGCAAGCAGAGCTTTCAAGCGGGCAAATATTTAAAATATTTTCAATACTAATGAATTATTTTTATAATTATCTATCTATCCCTCTATCTATCTATCTATCTATCTATAATATCCATTCTGGTACCATTAATACAAAGTTACAACCTTATGTACAATATAATTTAAAAAGAAATATCAATTACAAATAATACTGTAATGTTAAATTTACACAAAAATATAATTCTAGATGTAGGTGTCACAGAAGTATGTGTTGTGGGCATTCAAATTGTTCTAGCAAATAAATGGTAGGAGCCCATACTAAATTGTATTTCAGTGTAAGTTTCAGGGCATGACAACAATGTAAATCTTGAAAGAAAATTTTAGAAATGTGTGTTACAGCAATACAATTCTTATAATGTGTAATGAAATCCCCCCATTGTATATGGGTATATATTTATTGTGTATGAAAACATATTTTTGACTGACAAGGAATGAAAAAAGGTATTAGAAACAGAAGTTTACATGACGTGAATACATAGAAAAATTGCCCTTACTAAGAATTTCCTTGATACTATAAATTTCTGTTTTTCTGAAGTAAACGTTATGCACAACATTTTATTTTGACTGATTGTCATAGTTCGGAATAAAACACGAAATTCAGCTTATCCCCAAATGTCTTTTTTGAGCTGATTCATTTAAATGATTTAATGATGAGCATGTGTAAAAACTCTTTTTTGTCTGTTTGAATTCTGATCTAGAGACTAAATCTGAGCGGCTGCAGTGGAAAAATCGACTTACAAAATGCAGAGTTTCCCCTCCTTGGCTCCATTGGCTTCCTGAGGCTGTTGGCACAAATCCCCTGGACCCAACCTGGTGTTGGAGCCCCTCTCCAGTTGGGATTATCCCTGGGGTGATCCCTCAGCCACCTTTTGGGGGATTTTCCTCACTCAGGAGAATAAATTTGCTTGGCTGGCACTTTCCTGTCAAGGGTTAGCTACACCACCTAGCCAGTGGCTTGTCTTCATTTTCTTCTGCCTTCACTCAGAGTCAGGATTAAAAACACCAAGGAGATTAATTTCTCATGTTGGGGCTTGGTTGTTTATTAAATCTTATCTAAAGTACAGAGAATTCTGCAGCACTCCCAGCTAAAAGTGAGCAGAGTGGAGTGAACCGAGCTGGTTACAAGGTGTTTAAAAGCCAAACAGTCCAATAAAGAACTGACACCTGTATTATTGATACTTTTGACCCAATAACCAAACTCCTGTGACCCCCAGTGCAGCACTGACTGTCCAACCAAAAACCACCTGAAATCGTGGAGGAGAAGGAAGAAGAGACAACATCCAAAATCCTCCCTCTTGTCCCATCCCTGTTACTGTATTCTAAAACCCCAAATTCCAAACCCTTCACCATGTGCAATCACACACTTCTATTTAACCACACACCCGGGATTTTAACTCCATCACCCAAATTTGGAGCCTTCCCAAGGGCTCAGGTCAAAGCAGTGTTCTGCAGGGGGTCAGTGACAGAAAGCACAGAAAGCTCAGAACTCTCAGATTTCTGGGATCCAACATTTGCCCCCTCACAAGGAGCACTTCCCCACATTTGGTTCCAGCTCCTGGGAATCTCATTCCTCTTGAACAAAACGGTTCTGCTCCTTCTGGGCTGTTCCATCACAAAAGTGAGCAAGGGAATTAATTTAGTGCTGGGAGTGATACCCTTCCCTTGCCTCAATGCTTGTGGCTCTTACCCAACACAGATCTTAAAAATGTCCCATGGTTTAGTGTTTCACGTATGATTGATAGGACATTTAATTTTTTATACTTTCTGAATGTAATCAAACAATTAAGTCATCCACCATTACAATGAAAAAAATCCTTCAAATTAATTTTGAGTTAGGAAAAGTGCAAAGGATTTTTGCTTCTTCTTCTTGATGAGCTTGAGATTTTGTAATGACTTGAGGTAAAGATTGTTTTCTAATGTCAAAACAACTTTTGTTGTGTGACTTTTTGTTGTGTGATTTAAAGTATAAATTGACATTAAATAGATAAGGTCGTCACCTTTGCACTGTATAATTTTGAATTGTATTTTAAATCACATTATAAAGAATATTTGGCTTTTATTTAAATTTTACTATGTGTAAATAGTGTTGCATTGCTTCCACTTTTCTGTTGAAGTGTTACAGATATATATATAAAGTGCCCTTGATATGCATTAATACATTAATACATTGTATTAATACAATGTATTAATGTATATCAATACATTGATATACATTAATAGATTATTATACATATACAGACATCAATAATATAAATATAAATATAGAAATATGTAAAACTGTAAATCTAAATCTAAATCTAAGTCTAAAAATAAAAATTAAAATTAAAACTAAAAATTAAAAATAAAATATAAAGATAACGATAACTATAATGATAATGATAACTATATTTAAGTATTACTATAACTATAACTATAATTAAAGAGATAAATATATTAAAAATGCTGCACATTGTTCTCTGTTGCAGGTCATCCAAGAAGTTTGGGGCCTGGGGACGAGAGATCCAGTGGAAATATTTATATATATTTAAGGCAATAAAAGCAAAGGCAGTGAAAATAGGAAAGGAGTTTGATATAAACAGGACACTTTAATTGATAACTGGCATATAGTTTATTAGATTTATAAATGAAAAATATGCATACAAATATATAGATATGTTTGAATTACTGGCAAATGTTTATTTGTCTATTCATTGTTTAGTCTTTTCCACATAAAAATTCACTCGTGTGTAAGTGGAAATCATCAGAAGTAATCCAGGGTATTATAAATACTTTTTATATATATACATAATATTTATATTATATAAAAATTTTATATATATATATTATATATAAATACATTTAATGGAATCTATCACAATTATATTCACAGATGTTCCTTCAGCAAGAAGTAGGGAGAAGGATGCTTTTTTTTAACCCTCTCACTGCACAAGGAAGGTTCTGTGAATTTGGCCCTGGGAAGGAGCTGATCCCTGGTGCAGGTGAGGTTTGCTCAGCACACCCTGGTTCACGGGACCACATACCAACACACAGAAAAAGTGTAAGTGCTGAATGGAATATTCAACCATATTTAGTTAAATATTTAACTATATTTAACTAATAACAATATCAATACACAAGGAAGGACTAAGTATGGATGAAATGTGTATTTGATTATTTATTAAACATATTTTGTAGAGCTGGCATTCAAAATGCTTTCCAGTGTAGTTTAGTGGTACCCAGACTTCATTCAATTCAGCTTTTGATGCAAAGCAATTAGTTTTGAGTTAAACATCTGAATAAAACACAGAAATCTCTATGTGATTTTGTGCACATATGCAGGCATTTAAACATTAGCTGTATTTGCATATAATATTTAAGCCTGTTTATGAAAGATGATAAACATCTTCAACATCTGTCTTGACAATTCTCTGAAGTGGCTCAAAATAAGCCGGGTCCTAGGGAAAAAATCCTATTTATAGGTGTCAGATTTCTCATCTGAATTCCCAAGAGATCAGTGATATTTGCTGGTAGGTGTTTGCCCAGCTGGTTCTCAGGCTTGGGTGAGCAAGGGTCTCATTCCACAATTTTGTCTTGCACAGTCTGGTTTGCACATTGTTGGGCAGTTGCTTTGGAAATTGCTGCAGTTAAATTCAGCTTTCAAGGGGGAAAATATAGATTTTTATGGAACTGCTCCAGAGCTGAGGTGCATCAGAGGTGCTCAGAGTCGAGGAGAGAACATTCCCATGTGGTCCAGGCATGCCTTGGCCAGGCTGGGATGGGCAGCTGCTGAAGAGGGGCATCCAATGCTCCAGAAATACAGGACAGGTTTAATTTCCAGAAAAAAACCCCCACGGGGATTAGGAAGAAACTTCTTAAAATGTCTTGGATGTTGTTGGTTCTTGGATTAGGAGTAGGAAATCCAGCTAAAAAAAGGAAACAACAACAAAAAAATAGCAGTGAAGTGGTTTGGAGGTTTAACCACATTAATGTAAATCCCAACTGATTCACCATTAACATGGATTTCTAAGCTTTATATAATTATGATTTTTTTGCTTTTAATGGGATTTTCATGACTGTTTCAGTCTGCTGTTGAAATTCAGTTTGTTGGTTGCTGTTATGTAAATTGGCTGCTATTGTCTCTTCACACTTTCTAAATCATTTGCAGAGAAGGTAGAAGAACAGTGAGTTTCAGATATTGAAATTGTAATAGGATCCATAATAGAAACATGTAAATACACACACTCAGCTTTCCATCCCCCGTGGAGAGGGAATTTTTGTTTGCTTGTGAAATTGGTCACAGATGGGACAGGAATTGCCAGGAGCAACTCAGAGCCTTTCACTGCAGAATCTCTTCTGAACTGCAGAGGCCACATTGTCAGAAGCAAGGAATGATTGAGGAACTGTCATTAACCAGATGACATAAAATAGAGGAAGAGTTACAAGTCCCTGTTCAGCTGCAAATTTATTGCTTGGCACCAATTAATTTTGTTTCAGATGCTTTCAAAATCCACCATACGAGAATTTCTGCTAGGAAGAATCCCATATTGTATTTATTTAGTAAAAGTGGCTAATGGGAGTTGACCTTACTCATATTTGTGGGTTTTGATTTCATTTTTTAAAAATATGAATTAAGTTGTCGAAAATAAAAAAGCCTTAGGAGAAAATAAAGGATGAAAGGGTTCCACTGTTCATAGATCTTCCTCTGGCAGCAGTAAGAAACTTCTCTAAACTAAATATTTTCAATATACAAGAAATGAGAAGCAGAGTCACTGTGCAGTAGTGCCATTGTGTTTGCTATTTTATTGGTATTGTTTTTGTGGTAAAGTAGTGCAATTATGTCACTAACAGACTAATTAATTTTTTTTTCCTCAGTTTAGCCAGAGAAAGCAGGCTCATAAGTAAATTCAGGTTCAGGTGGCAGACATTTATGTACAAAACCAGAACCCAGACAGTAGGTTCCTAACTGGCTGTGAAATCCAACCCCTTCCTGTTAACTCCATTAATGAATATTTGACCATTTCCAATTGGATAAATTAACACAGCAATGTCAACTCAGTTTGTTATTTGAAACAAGGTATCCTATTTTTATTTTTCATTGCCTATTAATATTCACAGGGATAGACTTTTATGGAAATACATTTTTTTCTTTATCACAGATTTTTTGTGTGTTTTTAACCTTGTGCTTTTTAGCTGAGTCTTCTGTAGATCCTTCCTAGCTAAAGAAAATGGGAAGATCTATAAATATAAGGGAAAAAAAAGCCTTAAAATGAGCCTAGATTGTACTCAGGAGCAGTAAATCAGGAATACCAGAGGGGCTTTTTGATGGATCCGGAGCACTGTCCCACGAAGTTTCAGGACAAAGATAATTAGCTATTAATTTACCACAGCAAACTATGCTATTACCATCACACTGCCCAGGGAAAGCGAGTTCTAATTGCTTCAGCACACTTCCAAATGAAACAATTATTCCATCCAGAGTGCATGTTTGTCTAGCAATTGCCACTTATTAATTATAGAATTGAAACATTTTCTATCTGGGGGAGTTACAAAGGCGTGATGTAATCTGGGCAAGGGATGCTGCCAGGGAAGCAAACAATGGTGCAAAAAAAAAACCCTGAAAGGCTGAGCAAAAGTGAGCAGATAAATGGTGTTTCTGGCCATCTTCTGCACATGATAATTGTACTGCCCAGTGGCTCCTGAGAGCCCACCAAGAATGTACATCATTCTTTAAATGCCTTTCTAATGCTCCTGTGGGATAATGGCGTTTTTACGTTGTTATTTAACAAAAAAAGCAAAGGCAAACCACTCCTCTCACATCCAGAGAAATTGACAGACGTGCTGTTGGGTGCAGTTTTAGGTTTCTTTCCTCACTTCTGAGGCAGGACCAGGCTGATTTCTGCTCGAGATGCCATCTCTAGAAGAAATCAGATTGGAAATGTCAGGGAGCCAATGGCTGGAACTGATCATCACAAATGTCTTTTTCAGAGCTGAGTTGTTTGTCAAACACACCTGCCTGCTCCCCTTTTTCTTGGTCTCCTATTGTTTTTTAAGATACTTCTAAACAGGTCTTGAAAACAAGTAAAACTGCAAAAGGTAGAGAAACAAAGGCACAGGTCTACACCCATGCTGACTTTTTGTCCAAGTGCTGAAGCAACCCTGCTAAAGTATTATCTGTATTTCCTACCCTGCTCTTGCAGGAAATTTCACCAATTCATTTCATGAGCATGCAAAACTTCACAGCACATTTCATGCATAATATTCTTCTCCTTGTTCCTCCCCATCCCCACCACCTGCTGTGTAATCTGGAAATTAGGAGAGCAAAATTCAGCACTGATTTTTAATGATTCGTCCTAAGTCATCCAGAATAAATGTCTTGCAATAAAATGTCGTAAAATTATTGAAATGACCTAATCTCTTCAGACACATAATTTCGTCTTGTGTAATTTTTTCTCCTCGGTTATTTTGGGCCACTAAGATTGTAGCAATAAAGGCTCTGACATATAGAACAATTATTTGTTTTTCCCAAATTGCCATTTCCTTGGGTTTTTTTTAAGCTATGATTATGCAAAGTTATTTACAGAGCAAAAAAATTAAAAGAGAACACTCTATGATAGAGTCCAAAGCATAGAAAGGAGGGAGGAAGACTTCTCTTGGTGTGTTCTGGGGAATATGGTGAAATTTACTTAATGTTCCAGCAAAGGAAGAGCAAAAAACCAGTCCTATGACTGATACCTATTTTTTCTCTTTTATTTCCTGTTTTCCTCCTCACAGTTTTTTTTGGTGGCTTTCTGTTTCAAACTTACCCATGGCACACGTGGACAAGGTAAAATGGTCTCAATTTGCATTTACTCAGGAGAGCAGCCTAGATTTGACAATAGGCAAAATTCTTCCCTAAAAGGGTGGTCAGGGAGTGGAATGGGAATGCCCAGGGAAGGGAGGGAATCAACACCCCCAGAAGAGCTCAAAATCCATGTGGCACTCTGGGGACATGGTTCAGAGGTGAGCACACTGCTGGGGAGGTCAGTGGCTGCATGCAGTGATTTTGGAGATATTTTCCAACCTTAATAACGTTATGATTCTATTTTTCATGTATCACACAACCCTTACAAGGTCTCTTGTTTATTTTATGGATTATTTATCAAAGTGACACAATAGAAGTGTATGTTTTTGTGGTTTTTTTTCTGTGTCATTTCATCATTTTCTCTCACTTAACCTGGGGCTTTACAGGCAGAGCTGAATTAATTATTCCACATCTCTCTTGGAAGAGGAGTTTGCTCAGAAGTAACCTGAGTGTCATTATTGGAAAATGAGGAGAGTGCACAGGCCAGGCAGGGTTTTGAATTGCAGGTTCAGTTCTCTGTAATGGACTTGACTGCACAACACAATCACCAATAAATTTAAGGTGAGTCTTTAAATCACAGGATGTGTGGTGACTTCAAATAAACCCTGCTATTCCACATCCCTAACAGACAAAAAAATCCTCCAAAGGATCCTTTGCATCTCTAAGGTAGTAGAGAGATGATGGTAAATTATGTACCAGAAATTAAGAAAAAACATGTTAAACTTCTATGACTTTTTAAGCCATTTCATGTGCTCTGGGACAGTTTTAAATCAAGATCAGTTTCTGAAACTCTGATTTTTAGTGCACATGCATAGCTGCTATGTTCTAGATTTTCTTCTGAAAGTTGATTATCACGTCTGAGAGAGTAGCAGAAGATCATTGAGACACTAACACATATCTCTACACACTGATAATCTATTATTTTGTACGTTCTTCATATTAGTCAATATTCTTTCAATAAAATTTACTTTTATACCCAACCGCAGTAAGCAGCGAGGTAGTAATAAAGATAAATTTGAAATGATTCCACTCAAAATGTGCACATTTCATTTGCTTTTTACACTTGAATTCAGCCAGAACATAATTTACTGTTTCAAGTAAAAATGGCACAGAGAGGAATCTTTAAATTACTCCCAGGGAAAAAAAAAAAAAAAAAAGAAAGAAAAAATTAAAAAAAAGGAGGAACAAAGGGGGAAGGGAAGAACAAAAGAGGAGAGTATTTTAAAATAACTTTTTACTTGATGCCTTGCTTTTACTAACATTGCCTAAAGATTGCTGCTTCGTGTTGTCTAAAAATTATTTATTGTGTTTACTTTTTCCTGCGATTTTTTTTCAAAGATTATTGAAGCACGCTGTCAGTTCTCTAACACAGTTTTAAGAAATGGCTCACATGGACTTCAAATCTTATTCCTGTAGGACAGGCTTGCAGGAGTCAAACTTTTATTCAAGGGTATTCTTAGAGAAAGGGAAACAAACTCTCCACTCTGAGAAGGAAAGCTGAGGAACCGAGATTGCATTTGAAAAAGATTATTGTGGAGAAACAACTCTGTTTATTAAGGAGGAAATAAAGTCGAGATGGAAGAAAACCATTCCACAATATGGATGGAGCTCATTAGCCAGTTTTGAACCTTTTTTTTTCACCTATACTAATTCACTGCACAAGCATGGCACTTTCAATTTAAAGCCCTTAGCTTTCTGTTGCCTTTCTGAGGCAGAAAGACTATTTACAGAAACTCTGTCTTCCTGCCTTGTCGTTCTCCTGGAGGAGGTTCTGCTGTTCCCAAACCCACTTCATACTTTGGAAACCTGAGTTTCCTCTCTCAGACATTAATGTTCTGGAACTGGGTGTTATTGTATGGGGCAAAATATCCTTGCTGCTCCTGTGTAATTAGTTAGGCTGTGAAAGAAAAGCCATGCTGGCTGTCCGAAAAACTCATATTTTCCATGGGCCATGGAAATTTGCATTGTAGGGGCTGGATGGGTTTAGGTTTCCTTTTGCTGCCTGAAATCTTTTCCCAGGCATTGGGGTGGTGGTGGCACGACCCAGTGCCATGACAGAGGCTGTCCTGGATAAGGCTGTGCCCTACAGAGCTCATATTTATAAACTTTTGTGCTGGAAGGGTCCATAAATTATTTCACCACTGTCAGAAGCACTGATGATCACATCTCTGTTTCTGCAGAATGTGCTGCTGCACCCCACCTGGTGCAAATTTGGAATTTAGAGGGGAATGAGTAAGTGTTTGACTCGTGCCTCTTCACAGGAATCTGAAATCTCATTTTTTCTCAGTGACAGTAACTCTTCAGAGAATAGTTTTTACTGACCGAGAAATAGGAAATATTGATTGCTACCTTTTCTAATGCATAATCTCTTTTGCAAAAGTGACACAGTTTTTCACTACTGTGCTGCCTGTCTCAATTTCTTCATTAAACTCCTCAGTTTTTCCACAAGCCGGGATTTGAATTTTTGAAAGGAGGAGGAATTGAAGAGAGGATCAAGTTCGTTGAAGGACCACAGGCAAAAAATTCTCTCTTTGCAGCAATACTGTCTATTTTTCCCCTCTGTAAGTCAATGCAAATATATAGGCGTGTCTAGTCTGCAGATTGGATTTATTAGTCTCTGTAACTTAATGATGACTCTGTTTTTACTTCATACCATTCAGCTTTGATTCGTGGCTACAGTTTCTTGGCCACAGGCTGGATAAATTCATTTTTCTCTTTTTCCTTGTCACTATACAGCAAATTTAAGAAGAGGAGTTCTTATTAAGAAGTCTGGAGATGTATGTCTATATAACATATGTCCTTGTACTGTTCTTGAGAACAACAAGTTTTCCTAAAAAGCCCAAGTAAAATAGATTTGAAAAATCTATTTTTGCCCTTAATACGGTAATCTTTAAATTAATCTTTCTGCTAGGGACTTAAAAGACTCAAATATTCTATGGCATCCTTAATTACACCGTGAGCTGTCAAAAGTCATTAACTTTTTTGTCACCTTTGTCACCAGTTGTTCTATTATAGTCTATATTCTATTCAGTTATTATATTATATTTATACGTTTAATGTTCTTCACTGCTTGCTATAATAATGTGGTATTAAAATTCATTTACTTTACCCGCTATTACTTGGGGATTATTTGGATTGTATCAGTGCAGTGTTTTCTTCCTTCTTTCTAGTCTGATTCATATAAGATTACATAATTATCTACAAAAAGTCTATTCAAGTTAGAAAAGCAGTCTAAAGCCTGTTTAACAGCTTTAACTGTAGGAAAAACTCATTATATGTATAGCCATTGTAAGAGAAAACACAGCTATTGAGAAACATGCCACAATGTTCTGTTTTTAAAATAAAATAGCTTCCAAAGATCTTTATCTGTCACCATCCCATTTGCTGTTATTAAAAAAAAAAAAAGGAGTTATTTCTGAGAATTTCTCCAGAGGAGAATCTTAAACGACTGACTCAGAAAGTTTATAAAAGTAAATTTGTGTTCCCCACTATTTGCACAGCAAACCTGAGTTTGAGATAACTGCTGTCAGTGATGGAAGCCAAACACTCTCTGCAATCCGAGCTGCAAACCCAGACATTTACAGCTGTGGAGTTCATGGAAAAAGTCAGGTGAACAATAAGGAAAAATGAATATTTGGTTGTCACTATCCAGAGCTATCGTGGAGATTGAAATAAGAATAACTGCAAATCCTGAAGTTCTGTTTTCGTGGTTGCAAGATTGCTGATTTCTGGCGTCCTCTGTGCCCAAGTTTGTTTCTATCCTCATTGCAATAACAAGCTCTTATGTGTCTTCTTTTATTTCCAATTTAAATCTGAAAATTCAGCTTTAGAAGAATTTATCTTGGAGGATGTTGCCATTCTGGGAATTTAATTATTCATATGTGGAATTATAGATCCCTCAGCCTCTCTGATTTCACACTCAGAGTGTGTCTGCACATACAACATCTTAGGCTTTAATTGAGATAACTTGCATAATGGACCTGGAATATCCAATTTACTCTATCCAGGTTACTTAAACTTAGTCAAAGAAAATATTAACAGAGACGCCATTGATTTTTGCAAAATTTTTGCAGAAACAGTAGTAAAATAATGCAATTCTCCAAATATTTAGTTTCACTGCCTATTATTTATATAACATTATATAACATTATAAATATAACATTTTCTCCTACTGGAATGTACATTTTTCAAAGTTATTTGTCAATTGTGTTCTTAAAAAAGCAAAGCAAGAGGCCTAAATGTAGCTATTAAGGTCACATTTGTAAAGTACATACTTCAAAATGCAGTGATTTTTTTGTTACCACTGGCTATCCCACAGGAGCAAGGGTTTGTCCTCTGTTAAAACTACATCAGAGAATTTGAAAAAAATAATAAGACTCAAGAATAAAATTGTTTGCAATGAAAGTAAAGAACTGTAAAATTTCTGCGATCAGTTAAACGGGCTTAAAAGTCTCTTCTTTCTTATAAAAGTGAAATTTGTATAAATAAAACCACATTTAATCTTTCCAGGCTGTAGTTTACTTGAATTTGTTCTATTTTCTTTTTGATGTTCTCTGCTGGTATTCAATTTATGAAGAAATGGTTCTTCCACAGGCCTTTGATAACTGAAACAGTTCAGTCGCTTGATGATGTGTGGGAGTTCTGTTTTGGATTTTTTTTTTTTTTGTCTGGTTATTTTGTTTGCTCGTTTTTGTAATAAAAGGTGGTGAAATTTTTTCAGCCATTCTCTAAAAAAGCTGCCTTGTTTCTCTGTGAAAGAATTCAGAGGGGAAGGTAAGTTCTCTCTGGAGTTATCTGCAAACTTTAAATAAAAGACAAATTCACAGCCCCCAGAGCTTGCTGGAATACTTGAAACTAATGTCTAAAAAAAAAAAAAAATTTAAACCACATGTCCTTAAACACTCTTATTCTATATTATAGCCTGGGATGTATAAAAACCCCATAACCATGAAAATTTCAAAGAAACTTTGGTGTGTACAATTCTGTCTCAATTTCTGTTTACAAAGACATCCATAGTGCTTTGAGAAACCCCCATGAATTTGCATTTTGAGCCATGTAAATATCTCAAAAAGAATTAATTGAACATATTCCTGTGCTGAATGCCTTACTCAGCTAAATTAATGAGGACATTAAAGTAAAGTTGGATCTTGGGACTTAAATTTATTCATCTGAGCTGTGCAGTAACCTTTGCTTGGGGAAAAAAAGAAGAAAGGAGGGAAGAATGTGAGAAATTCTTTTTGAAGACTTTTTAATCCTGAATTTATACACAGAGTTTTCATCTCCTTTGCAGCACCAGAAGAAAGCCAAGCCAAGGAAAGAAAATTCTTATTTTTCACAGCTGCTGGGTTGGCCTTTTCTTCATTCAGCATTCTGCCTCAAACCCTTGTTGGGGTCCATGGAGCCAGGAATTTGAGATGTTTTTGGTTTTTGGTTTTATAGCTCACTCTCTGAACAGCCTGAAAATTGGCCTTTGTTTTGGACAGCAGCAATAATTTCAGATATTTTACCTGAAAGTAGGTTTTTTGATTTTTTTTTTTCTTACAAGGTAATATCTTTTCTATATTAAAACCTGAAATCAAAACTTTTTTTATTAATGGATTTATATTTATTAAGAGAAATACAAACTATGTGCTATTGTTGTCCTGTGACACTTATCAAGAGATGTTTTTTTTACCAATACTAATGGGGGAATGCCTTAGGGCTCACTTGGTGTATTTTAAACCCCTATTAAAGGCAAGTGAAAAAATCAAGTTATGACCATGCATGAACGTGACCTTAGATTCCATCCTGGGGATGGTTGTGTTTAAACCATCCCTTCATGGCAAAATTTGCTGTGGAAGAGGTGTAATTAATTTTGAACAGCTTAATTGAAGTGAATGATCACAGAGAAAGTCAGATCAGGGCCACAAATTCGTGTGGTTGGGCAAGCAGAATTTTTTTTTCTGATTGGTGTTTTTTTCCTCCCCTGAGGTGAACTTTCAAACCCCAGGATGGTGGGTGGAAATATGGATTTTAGTACCTGAACCCCGAAGGGAAAATGAGAAATGCATTTCCAGAGTGAGACTTGAGGCATCATAAAAATGTGGGCCCAGTCCATGATCACAATATATTTTAGGAAAGAACTCCTCAAGGATCCTGGCACTATCCATACTTACATTTTAACTGCATTTCAAACTGTGTCCCTCCCGTGTTATTTCAGGCCACTGATGGAATAATTTGAAAGGTTTAGGAAGAGACAATTATTGTCCAGGACGAGAATTTCTGTGTCTCTCTGAAGGAAAAAAAGATATATACAAGTAACAAAAATGGAAGGTTAAACATTTTTCCCACCAGCTCTGGATTTACCAGAATCTGAGTTAGATGGCAGCAGAAATTATGTTTTGGAGGGCATTTTCAGAGATAGATGACAAAAGTTTTTAATAGAATTCCTTTTCTTCTGGTTGGGATCTGGGGCTTTGTCTATATAAACTTACACATATTAAATATTTACCATCTTCATGTTCTGAAAAAAAAAAAGAAAAATCAGCCTCAAATTATTAATCACTTTAAAATAGATCCATGTTTCCAATAAAATTTCACCACAGTTCACAGAAAGATCTCTCTGAAGAAGGACTGTGGTATGATTTACACTCAATAGATTCATTTGACTGATCTGAATGTCCTTTGGCAGCCCATTTATTTAAATAACCCAAGGCTTTCTTTGCTTATAAACTGATAATCAACTTCTAGGCTGTGGGAACTCCAAAGTATTTGTCGGTGTTGGCTACATGTGTCTTGTTTTCAGCTTTGTTTAGGAAAGAGGCTGTTTTCTGGAAGGAATGAATTCAGGGATTTCTTTGTGTACAATCCATCCTGGCCCCTAGGGTGGAGTTTATTTCACCCACTTATTTCATCTGTGGTGTAGATTTGAGCACAAACTTAGCCACCAATTCTCTCTTTGCAGTCAACAGAAAAAAAAAAAACAGATGTTTTTGAAGTGGAGTATGACTTATTTTAAGGTCCTAAGTGGTGGTGATAATTTTTCTTCAATATCAACACAAGAATCTAGTTAAATACATTTTAACATTCTGGGCTGGAAGTCTGTGTAATCTGTTCTCATTTGAGATTTGATTTAATTTTATCCGTTTACTTCTGTCCTAAGACTCATAATTTGTGACTGAATGAAATGGAACATATTTAAAGCTGTGTGAATGGTATATATATATATATATATATATATATGTATATGTATTTAATTTTAAAGACTAAAGGTTGCACTTTGGCTGATAACATTAATTTTGTCTCTGGAAACTACTTTATCTATATATATTTACTGAAATTCAGCACAGAATAAGTTTGAGGATTGAGTACAGTTGTAACAAATTGATAATTTGGTTTCACGTCCTCCATATTTCAGAAGATTGACTTTGAGAATATGGCATTGAGTATCATATTTATGATTGTTTTAAGAATTGAATTATTTTTTTTTTTGTGCAGATAAATGCCAAACAACCAACCGTAATTTATTATGGTAAATGAATAACAAACCAAAAATCAATAATTTGTGGCATCCTGATGTGAAAGAAAAAGAAAATTAAGAACTGATTACTCTTGATTCCCTGGGCTTGTTCCAATAGTAAAAAGAATGTGTCTCACATTTACATCTTGTATCCATGTCTTTGATATCAGTCTTGTAAATATTTTTCTGCTAGGAATATAATTTCAGTAGTTGAAGCCTTCTTTTTCTGTCTCAAATATTAAACAGTAAATGAAATTAATTAGCAGCATGTTAGTTTGGTTTGGAAAAAGGCAACAAGCAGTTCCCTCTTTTGGGTCAGGGAACCTTGAATTTATTTTAAAACTCATCAGATACAGAGTGCTTGGCATCCATGAAGGAGTGAATGGCTTTTGCTGGGATAATTTTTTGGTAGCATTTCCCATGGTGTTGTGTTTTGGATTTGTGATCAAAAGAATGTTGATAATGGAGGAATTCTTATCTACTGCTGCATGGAGCCTGCACAGTGTCAAGGACCTCTCTGCTTCTCACACTGTCCTGCCAGCTGGAATTTGGGACTAGGACACTCCATCCTTTGTGTCCAAAGACATGTCCCCTACCACATGGAGACAATGAAAAGTTCCTATTTAGAGTTGCTTTTAAATTTGTGTTTCTCTGGTATCAAGTAGAATTTTATATAATTAAAAAAACCCCACTTATTCTACATGAACACAGAAAATATTGTTGTACACAGTTTCCTTTATCATTTGACAAGCTCTGTGTTGACACACACCAACCAATATTTTCCCACCAACCAATATTTTCCCACCAACCAATATTTTCCCTAGCCTGTCAAATAAATAAAAAGTGGACATTGTATTTCATTACATTACTGAAGCAAAACCATTGTGATTTTGAATCAAGCATTCACCAGCAGAGATTCAAATCAGTCTACATCTCTGTTTCACAAATATTTTCAGGCTCATTTGGCAAATTCTGATGTTTTCTGACATAAACTCTATGGGTACATTGCAACATTAGGCTTTTCTTTTATGATGTATTTCCATTTGCAAAATTTCCTGGGGAGAGCTAGCTAAAAACACTGATTTCTTCCAGAGTGAAAGACTAATATCTATTCTTTTATAAAACAACAAACATCTGAATGTTGACAGTATGTAAATTGGGGAAAACTAAAGGTAATGAAAGATGATACCTTACAGTCAGCCATCACTAGAGAAAAAGAAATAATTTGTAGAATACATCCCATTTTATCATATATTGCTTCAATATAAAGACAATTGTATTTGAAAGTGCAAATATATACACTGTCAAGAGCAAAGAGAGTGCTTTTCATTGTTACCCAAAATACAGAATGAGCTGAAATGGATTACAGTATTATTGCCATTATCGTGGAATGGAACTCATTTAGCAGTTGATAGGAAACTAAACTTGTTATGAGGTTGTGAGAGATTTGGAAAGTTTACAGTAGGAGACGTAATGAAGTTAGGAAAAGAGAAATGAAGAAGAACTGTGCAGTTTATGCATCAAATTGTATTATTATAAAAAAAAATCCCTGCAAAAACAGAGTTGAAGCCTTCTCTTCAGATAATGTCATTGAACACCTTCCCTGCTTTCAACAACAAAAAAAATCTTAAAATACAGACTTGTGGATTTCTTTTCTGTTTCATTTTTACCGTAAGTGAAAACTTGCAGCAGCTAAACTTGAACTTTTGAATTAATTCTTTTAGGAAAAATTGACCTAATTTTTTGTCCTACTAGTAGAAATGAGAAATTACATCTTTGACTGGCAATTACACTACTAGTTCATGTCTTTTGTGGCACTAAAACTTAACAGCCTATGCAGATCTATTTTAATAACCTTCCTGGCTGCTGACCCCTATTCTAAGTGAGGCCACATCCAAACCAGCTGCCCTGCATGCCATCACTAAATGTCATTAATAATATAATAATATAATTAAGGGAAATCTACCTTTTTTTTTTTTTTTTTTGGTAGAATTATGGTGTTGTGAGTTTGAACAGATAGATCTCTGCAATACGAATAATATACAAACATTTCCTTCTAAACCTCAATTAGAATCTCTGCTTGAGTAGCCTACACTTGGTCCCTCCGAATGGTAAATGCAATATACCCCAGGAATTCAGGGTCACCACTGCATAGCCAGCTGTCAGAGCTACAGGTTAATTTCATAATTCTATAAATACATGAATACCTTTACTGTCTCATGGCACAATTGCTTTTTGGAAGGGGTGGTTGAAGGAAGAGCAGAAATGCCATAAAGTCAGCTTTCACTTTTAATCAAGGCATAATTGGGGCTGGGAGGGACCTCTAAAGGTCTTCACTGCAGTGAGTATTTTCAATTAAACCAGATTATTCAGGGACCACTTTCTGACCTGGCCTTGGGCATTCCCAGGGATGGGGCAGACACCTCCTCTCCGAGCAGCCTGGGCAAGGCTTCCAGCACCCCCAGAAAATGCTTTTTTCCTTATATCTGCCCTTTTTTTAGCTGAAAACCCATCACTCTTTTCCTGCTGCTCGAGGCAGTACTAATGGATCCGTCCCCAACTTTTCTATAAGCTCTGAAATGTTGAAATAAATTCTCCCTGCAGGCTTCAGTTCTCCAAGCTGAACCACCCCATCTCTCTCAGCCTTTGCTCACAGGGGGCTGTACCCCCTCAGATAATTTTGTATCCCTCCTCCAGACCATTTCCAACAGATCCACATCTCTCCTGGACTGAGGATCCCAGAGCTAAATCCAGGCTGGGTGCCATGAATCCAGAACAGAGCAGCCCCAAGGTCATATTTAACACTATCATTATATTGCCCAAAATACCTGGAATAAAAATCCAATAAAAGTTTTTCAGTTTTTCAGCCATGAAGTTAAAATATCCTTTACAGACGGAATGGTTATTTATAAAATTCTGTTTATTTTTTGTGAAGCAGCATATCACAGCGTTCCTCAAGGATTTAAGATAATTGGCAGCACATGATCTATAAGAGTCAAAGCTATTCTGTAATATAAATTGTTGCCTATAGTTATATTATAATTACTGCATGTGTTTTACAATAATGCTTTTTGTCACACATCTGGCCACCAGGGTGCTTTCTAATATTGCCAACTGCTTAGCTTCTTTTCCCTATATCTGGTATAAATATAGCTCTCTTTAAATTGGCTGCACAGTTATTATCCTGTCATTATGAATAATTCTACTCTATAATTTTAAAGACAAAAAGGATATTGATCCAAAAGGAACATCCCTCTGCAAGTAGGAGCTTTGCTATTTTGAGACTGCACATTACTTCCTGGTCTGCCTCATCATTAATTTTTGTAAAAAAATATCTGTAGCTACATCTGTTTTTATAGATAGAGTTATGGCATGGTCAAACAGTAAAGCCAAATATAGATACAAATGAGGATTTATTCTTCTGATTATTGTGGCTTTAACAGTCCCTGAGTGCAAGAATTCTTCATTAGATGTGGCAGACAGAACTGACCTGCTGCTTGTACTGGCACTGATAGAATTCCTTGGTAAATTGAAGCAATCCTGGTGACACCAATCATGTGTTATCCTTGAGTCCTTAAAAATTGGCTTATTTAAATGGAGGAGGCTAAAGATATAAGTCCACCTCAATGTATAATGTTTTGTGATAGGTGAAATGATTAGACTTTAGCTTATGTATATTATTTTTGACTGGTTCTGTTAAAGTCCATAATTTAAAAGCATATTCAATTTTGTTTTTCTTTTATCCTACCTTTTAATTTGTCCATGAAATTTTTTTCTGTAATGGTTTCACAAGTGCTTTTCTGGAAGATTTCTTCAGACTGATCACAAATATTTCTCTTCTGTATACACTGTCCCACTGTCTTTTCAAAGCCTTTCCTTTCAGTTCAGCAGGGCAGGAGCTGATTATTTTTAAGTAGCCCCAGCAGCACTTGGTACTCAGACCATGCATGGTTTTTTCTGAGTAATGAATGTGCCACAGAACCTTCATGAGTGTAGTCTGCTAAAGTCTGAAATGAACTTGAAATTGAGTTGTTTCTGCAGTTCTTCAGGGGGCTGTGTTTCTGAGGCAGACACTGAAAAGATCTTTTCTAATGAGAACATATTAGGACATGGACAAGATATCTGTGTTTACATTCTTCTACATCTGACCTATGGAGTACCATAGAAACTGTTTTCTGAGCTAATAATAACTTTATCCTGTGAATTATAGCTGTTAACAATAAGTTGCATCTTGTGGTGGAACTCACGGACAGAATAAATTTCTAGAGCAAACCACCACAAGAAAAACCCTCCACCATTTTCAGGGGGTAAAATAAAGTGTCCAAGAGGTTAAGCACATACTGTAAAAGGTATCTGCTGCAGATTAAATTTAAAATAAGGCTCCTGACACGTGTTCAGCTGCAGAGGCTGTGTCTCTGTCCTGCAGGTTTGTCCTTGCTCAGTGCTGCCTGCTGCTTTCCTTGCAATCCTAAATTCTGCTTCACCTCCGCCAGTGGTGAGTTGATGGCACTGGGTTCACATTGTCTGGGTACCTTTCTGTCAAAGCATAAAAGGGGAAATTGCTTTTAAAGAGCCTCAGCTGTGAGTGAGGGAGCAGAAGAGAATAAAATCACTGAAACTGTCCTTATTTGTGCAGCAAGCAAGGTTCTGACTGCAGCCAAAAATGTTTTTCTTGGAGCGAGTGGAAGCAAAATGACTCTGCTTCCTGCTATAGAAGTTAAATTTAGAGATAAAATCTTTAAAAGCTTAGAATAACCATGCGTGCAAATATCATATAGGGTAGGGAGTTAGGCAACCACCAGCCACGTGGAATTTAACAAAGGCTTCTTTATTAGATTTCTGTATAGTGGGACCCTTCTTATCTGTGAAGTAAAATGGTTTGCTTATTTGGAACTTCATAGACAATAAGATGATAATCGTTCTCCAGTATTCAGAAAGAAAATAATTTAGAAAGATCTCCCCTTTTTTTTTGCTGTGTACAACCTCATTTCACCCCAAAGTGTTGCTCTCAGTGAGCCTGCAGGGTGAAATGGATTGGTCTTGTTATGGTGCCTGACACACAATGGAGATTTCTCTACTATATATGATTTTAGCTGAATTATCTTAGTGAGATGGAGAGCACTGGTGCTGGTTTAAGATTTCTTTTCTGCCACTTACACAGTGTATTCCCTTTTTTCTCTTTGGAAGTTCCACATCTATTGTTTGTATGGGTGGGATGTACCCCATACTTGGATTTTTAAAGTTTTTTTATATATATATAGCTGACTGCCTAGGGTTGCCAGATACTTTTCCCTCTGTTTCTCCCACAAAAGGTAATTTTAATTAAGTAAAGTAGACAGGTTTATCGGGCTAATTTCACCAGCAGAATTTGTGATGTGTCTGTGTTTGCTGGGCACTGTTGTAATGATCCCTCAGCCAGCTCTGGGACTTGGTGCATCTCCATGAGTTAAAAGCACATCAAGAACCAACATTAGCTTCACTTTTAGAGGTAGTGCACTCTTAAAAAGACTAATTGTTTTAGACTTGGCTCTGCTCTTGCTGCAGTGATATTGTGTCCTGGAGCTAATTGCACTCTTAATTAATTCATGCTTGAACAACAGCTGTGAATAAATATTTCTTTTCCTGTTTTACTTGAATAGGTTAATCTGATAGAGATGCTCCATCAGTGTCCAGTCCTGTGCAGAACAGGAGCCATCCACTGGCACAGCAGACTGGTGCTAGAGCACCCCAGTACAGAGGTTTTGGGTTTAAACCCCACTCCTAAAGAAGCAAAACCCTCTTTGTCCTTGTGAAGGAATAGCCATATTTTAGAGCCAGTACATATTAGTCAGAAAAGTCACACAGTTCTCTCTTCCACGGAAATATTTATTCTTAGTCCTTGTGAAAATGGTATAATGTGTATTAAAGGGGCTGCACATCATCCTTCTGAAGGAAAGGGCACTTTTTTCCTCCCTTGAAGGAGGAATTTGGATGCCCATCTATAAAAAAGCTCAAAGACTTTTCTCTCTTCACGAGATTTATACCCAAATCCCTGAAGGTGTCTCTGACGCTCAAAACTCTCCTTTTCTGTGGAGTTTTCAGAAGTAAAGTGTCAGATTCCTTCCCCATTCTCTGGTCCACTGTGAATCTTGCAGTTTCTAGTTTGGCTAATTTTGTTCTAGAGATTTGTGCCTTCAGTCAAAAGGTGCCTTGCCTTGTCTTGACAACACATATTCCTTTGATGCTCAGAGTGAACCTGGGCAAGATTTCCAAATCCACCTCCAGGGCTGCTTCCCCTTGGCCACGGGAAAACCTTTGTGCTCCAGACCTTTCATTAAAAGAACTTCCTCCACTCTGGATATTCTCGAATGTGCAGGGCTCTTTGTGGATAATTGGACAAGTCTTGTTCGATTGTATTCCCAACAATGCCATGGAAATAGGCAATAGAGAGGGGTTGTAGGAGCATAAAAAGATGCATGGAAAAGCTGAGTTTCACTGCCAGTACAGTAGAGTGACTTGAAATGGGAAAATTTGCCCTGTGAATCCAGGAGATAATGCTGTTATTCATTTGTGCTGGGCCTTAATCCTTCCTGTGTCCTTATGAGGTGTTTCCTCTGGCACGAGTTTCATTTCTTTTTATGTATTTTTAAAAGTAATTTTGTTCCAAAAAGTACTATTCAATTTGGTCAGAACAGGGAAATGCCCAGAATAAACATCAGGTAATATTTTTATGTGGAAAAAGTGCTTTACTTGTACATATCTAAACTACTGGAAACAAATTCGTCCTTACTACTTCAGGCAAGTCAGATTGTATCTTTTCTTAACTGCCTGGTGAATTTTAATTTCCCCCCCCCCCCCCTAAAAATAGAGCTTGTATTGCCTTCATATCTGGAAATAAGCTACAAACAGTAGGACATCTCAAAGTTATTCGTGATATTTATTTTCTGCTTTAAAAAAGACAGATATTCTACCAAAATAGATTCAGGAGCTACCTTGAAGATCAGATAATGGATTTCTTGTCAAAAATAATTCAGAAGAGAGGGTGGAAAAATGAAATTCATTCATTGAAAGCTATAGTGATTGTGGTTATTCATGTTATAGTTCAGTAAACACTCTGATGGAATAAAATGTTCATTTTACTTGTGGACTTGGAATAAACTTCAGAAGATAAAGCACAGAAATGAACTAAATATAAATGTCCTGAATGTTCCTGAATCAAATAGTCTGAATATCTGATAATCAGACTATTGACAGCCAAGAATGTGCATCTTTTAAACCGAGATAGAATTCTTAAGGCAATTTTTTGATATGAAAAGAATAAAATTAGGTAACTCTAAATAATATGTTTAATGAAATCCTCTATGTTTTTAAACCATGTTTAACGATTTTTATCTCAACCTTTCTCATTCAGAAGGAGCAATTAAATCAGATTTTGTGCCTTGAAAGTTTCCTCTCTTCACAGCAGGGAAGCAGCCTATGCAATCCTGCCAGAGTGCAGGAAATTGATGTCCACCCCCTGGTACTGCTGTGGCTCTTAGGGTCACCAGCTGAGAAAATGCAGCAAAGTGCAGCTCAGAAAAACTGGTAAAGAAAGGCTGGTGACCAGCTAAGATGCTCCTCACAAGATGCTCTGTAAAAAAGTAGAAGAAGTTTCTGAGAGATCCAGCAAGAGCCACCATAATTCTTGGGGCAAGAATGAATATTTACCCCAGAAGCAAAGGTTTTGGAAGGGGGCCTCACTCAAGAGAAAGTTAATTTTCTTTTACTGTTTGAGTACAGCTACTTTCTACATGTGAAATCTCTTATTAGCAGGTTATTCCCAGTGCTCATTATCAGGTCTCTGGGTGAGATTTTGGACCAACCCAATGACTTGTAAAAGGTCTTAAAAGCATGAAGGAGGAACACAAGACTTTTTTCTGCTCAGGATATAATAGGCTTGGTTTTTTTCTTTTTATTTTTTTTTCTTTGTGTGGTGCATTTTCTTTGTTGGTTTTCTTTTTTGTTGTTGTTGGGTTGTTTTTGTTTTTTTTTTTTTTTGGTTTTTTTTTTTTTTTGTTTTTTTTTTTTTTTTTTGTTTTTTTTTTGTTTTTTTTGTTTTTTTTTTGGTTTTTTTTTTTTTTTTTTTTAAAGTAATGAGACCAGTGGGGCTCCTCTGTGATGCAGTGCTGAGAAGGGCAAAGGACATTGTGCATTCTTGTTCTGTCACCTTGTATACACTGGGAAAAAAACCTCCAGGCTCATGGGCTAGGAGGAAGTAAAATCTTCATTCTATATTTATTTACAATGTATAAGTACCACGGTGTTTAGGCAAAATGTTTTTCTTTCTTCATGTCGTTGTGCAACCCATATGGCTTTCTTATAATGAAGAAAAACCAAAACCTCAGTTTATTTTGACACATCCCTGGAAGCCCACAAAGCAAAGATTGTTGCTAAATATATGAGAATACAAAAACATTTGTGAAGGTGGGTAAAGAAATTACTTCCCCCCTCAGTGTCTTTTCTCGCACCAAACCTAAAGAGAAAACATTCTCTGAAGATATTTTGGAAGGGATAAAAGATGCTCCCTGTGTATGAATATTTTTTATTTTGATAAACACAGAAAAAACACAATTTCTTTGCTTGCAGAGACATCTTGCCCACGGAGAAGCCCTGTTACCTGCCAGCAAGAGATGTGGGAATTATCAAGACTTAAAAAAAAATCACCCAGAATCCTGCTGCTGCAATGTTAGAGGGCGTTTCCCAGCAAAATAAACATCTCTTGGGAACATCAGGTGTTTGAAAAAGGTGAGCTATTACTGCCAAAATGTTGCCATGAGGCAGCAGGACAGAATAAAATATACAATATTTTATTGTACAATATAAACAGCCAATTGAACGTGGGGTGGTGGAACAGGAATGTAAAAGGGCAGGAAAAAAGGAAGAAGAAGATACCTAGAACCAGATGCACTGCATGTGACCAAACCATGGAGAGAACTCCTGTGGGGCTCACATTTAATCAAGGCATAATAATTTTTAATATAGCAGTTTTTCCCTCCTCCCAGTCTGCTGCTCCCCTTTGCTGTTCAGCCAGTGAAAACCTGAACCCTCCTGCCACGTTTATTTTATGCATTTATTTAATTTTATTTTTGAGGATGAGATGGAAAGAGATCCAAATGACAAATGCTTTTTTTTTTTCTTTTTTGCTTTTATTTCCACGTTGCTGTTTATGATCCATGTGAATGGAAACTGTTGGCTGTACTGTTGGATTGTATAACTCAGATGTCCTAAGGAAGTGTTAATTAAAATATTATACTGCCTTTAATAAATTCTA